>NC_140337.1:8769556-10124459 GCF_963514085.1 Chelon labrosus
GGGCTTAGTCCTGCACACTCACACATCTGCGTGCCCCGGGATGCCCACTGCGTGCATAACTCACCACACACATGTACACGCAGACACACTCATGCACAAACGGCGATACAAAAATGCACAAACGTGTATATATATACACACACACACACACTCACAGATTTACACACAACCGCGGCCTGCTTTCATCGTGCTGACAAGACTTAACCCCTCCCTCAGTAGCACCAACTGACTGCACAGCTGCTGTGGTCGTAAGTGTGTGTGTGAGTCAGATGTGCAGTGGGAGAAATCCTGCTTAATTGGACTGCTGCAGGCTTGGGAAAGACCCACAGTCACTCTCCACTTCTCTCTCTATTTTTCTCACGCCTCTCTCTCTCTCAATTTTTTTTTTCCTCTTTTTATTGTTAGTGGCTGCCGTCCGATTGTCCTCCTATTATCCTGCGTTTCTGTGATCAGCGAACAGGTGTTTGCATGTAGGCACGCTCATCAGGTGTGCCTCTCACAGCCACAGGATCTGACGAAAACCAGTGAGGAAGCTCTGCAGCGCAGCTCCATCACAATGAAACTATTTAAATACTTTACTTCATCAAGTACAAGACACTCTTTTTAGTGCAAATAGATGATAGGAACAATATACATATATATATATATATATATATATACACACACACACACACACACACATATATATATCCTAGGGCTTAAACGACGATTTTTTAGTTGACTAATGGTGGAAACGGAGTGACGTCGACTAGTCGATGACATCACACATTAAAAACACAGTAGAAAGTAACGCTTTGCAACAATAAATGTATATTCTTGACCTGCATACTTATTGTAAAAAGAAGATAGCAATGACCTAACTTCTACGGGGAAACTGAAGCTTGAACACAGGTTACTGTCGGCTGTCGCCCACGCTAACACCATAAACACCGTCAGTCAGACACTTCTAATATGCGGCTCTCGCTCGAAAAAAAACAAAAAAAAAACGCTCTACAACCACAGCAACAATGTCAACTAATAGAACACAACATAACGTATCAATACTTTGCGCCGCATGTATGTTTAGCCTATATACATGGGCTTCATCTTTAGTGAAGTAGTTCCGCACTGCTGCTAGTTTTTTGCAATGACCCATGGGATCCTCACCTGCCTTCTCCGAGGCGTCCGTGTTGTTTCTGTCACGTGATCGGCGACTAGTCGACTTCCTGCTTAAAGCTTCATGGCACAGCAGTGAAGTCGACTAGTCGGTACAACCCCTAATCACTCCCAAGACTATCGAGGTCATATACTGTAGTCATATACTGTAGTTCATGTTTTAGCTCAAACCAAACTGTTCTTTTAATGTGCCTATTAAAGCATACTACACCTTCTACATGGACATAAAGAAAAACTATACTAAATACTAAAAAAAGAAAAATAATATAAAACCAACTATCATATGTATGCTGTGCAATTTTAAAGAGTGGTGGATTTAACAACAAGTTGGATAAGTTATATTGACTGAAGGTGTGAAAAACCAGCATTTAAAGAAAATGACAAATCTCAGTGCTGTTATTTGTAATGCCTAAAATAAAGTCACAAACACTGGATGCTTGGTTATTTCTTGGTCTAGATCTCTTACTTACTGTGACAAAACCCAAACCAGACCTGATGCTGCTGATATGACATTAAATATATATATATAAGTGGCTTTTCACATTTTATATAATACGCACACTTATATTTTAAGTTAGTAAACTGACAGGCAATAAGTTAAGTAGTAGCATAAAGCCAAATAATATTTTAGGATTTACACTTACTAACGATATATAGCTTTCTAATCGTTTTTTAATAATTACAACCATAATCTTGAAGAAAATGGAATGTGCGAGTCTGCAAGCAAAAATGTGTTCAAGAGGTATCTGAGTAAAAGTGTTTTTCTGTCCCATCCTAGATGTATGAATCTCCTGCTGTTTGTGAATGAAACCTGCCTCTCTGGACATCTCGCTTCCTTCAACTTTCCTCTTCATCTCAGTCATCTCTCCCCCTCCTTTGTCCATACTTCCGCCCGTCCCCTCTCCTCATTTTCCCTCCTGACACCCTCCTCTCTTCCTCCTCCCGCTCTGAGCCCCGTTGCTGCTCACTGTAACTGGCAACTTTGCTTCTCTCCCCTTTTGTGGCGATGACAAAGGGGGCCAGTGCCCTCTCGCAGGCTATGTTACAGGCTGTCACATGAGGCGGACACTCTGGGACGGCCCAGCGTTATCTGCTGTGACAACTCAGATTACTTCCACAGCCTCCCATCTGATCAGCACATCCAATTCAATTAGTGGCAATTAGTCCTGGTCTCCCCCCTTCCTCCCCCTCCTCCCCCTTCCGCTGCCACCTTCCTCTTCATCCCCCTGCTGGGACTCTCCAAAAAAGCTGCCGAGCTTTGAGCAACTCGCTCAACCTGGCAGACCGGCTGATGAACAACTTTGGATCGACTTGTAGCCCCCCGAACCCTTGTCCTCCCCACCCTCGTCCTCCAATTATCTTCACATACACACACACGCACACACACAATGACGCATTCACACATTCATACTCATATGCACCGCCAAGAGCAGAAATTCAAAGTGACACGTCGCTTAGAAACCACAGTTTTCTGCACATAAACTCCCACAGGCTCAATTCAGGAGCAACACAGACAAATGCACATGAAGTACATGTACGATTAACACATAAATAAGTCCACAAATATAACAAATATCAGCTGATATCATTAATCTGTGTAATAACAAAGAATTTGTAAAGGGTCACACATGGGGAGGAAACACAAGGTTATCACCAAACTTTACCAAACTCCACAGCTCTGTGGAACATTTCAGCTTTTTGTTTTGTTTTTTTCTGTCCCAAATTTTTTAACTATATTTATTTGAATCCTTCTCAATCCTTCTCTTGGCCAGTTTTTCCACCTCAGCAGGCATCTTTTGGTGGTGGAGACCAAAAGCAGAGCTAAAACTGAAAGACTGTTGGACCTATATTTGTCAAATCGACCTATAAACTGAAGCCTTTTGTTAAAGAGATGAAATGAACAAACAGTTCAAAAAAAGAGGAAAGTCTTTAAAAAAGCCATAAAACACCTCAGGACCCTCAATGACCCCTCTGAATTTTTGCGACCTCTCGTGAAGAACTCGAGTTTTGGAAACATATTTAGTGATTAAATTCAGAAGAATTCAGAGAATATACCAGAAAGTATTCCACACCAATGTCCCCTTATTTGTTGATTCCCTTTGTGTGCTGGCCACCCCTCCTTCCCAATGCTTGGCCCTTTCCTCTCTCATTCTCGGCCCCCCACCCTCCCAACTGTGGGTCTGCGCACACCTGGCCTTCGCAAATTAGGGCCCTGGAAAACCAGCGAGCGGAGAGAAAAGCGGGATGCGTGGTGGAGCGAGGGGTGAGCAGGGGAGGGGAAGGGGGTGTTTGGTCGTCGGGGTCTTTTAGCATTCCGATGGAGCAAAAAGTTAATGACGACCCTATTGTGTTGCGAGAAAGCTGGCCGGAGGAGAAGTGTTACAGGGAATCACAGCCTGTGCCAGTGAGCAGCGACAAAGGTGGCCGGACTTAAGCTGCAGTGAGTTTTTGTCATATTTGTATCGCTTACAAGGTCGCTTTATGTCACACAGAGATAGTGCCCTCACTCATCCTCGTTTCTGCTAACGAAACAGCATATTTGTTTGGAGTAATGAGGGGACTTTGTTTAGCCGAGACAAACAAAACAAGACGCATGGATAATTTAGAGGCCTGAGTGAGTCCTCTGCGCTTCTGACTTCAATTACGTGAAAATACTTTAATTTTTAAATCAGCTTTTAATCATATCCAGTCACCTTCCAACTCCTTAAACTCCCTTTC
This sequence comes from Chelon labrosus, assembly GCF_963514085.1. Classification (NCBI taxonomy): domain Eukaryota; kingdom Metazoa; phylum Chordata; class Actinopteri; order Mugiliformes; family Mugilidae; genus Chelon; species Chelon labrosus. Next base: position 8,773,430 of record NC_140337.1, read on the forward strand.
TTGCCGCCGTCTTCATAAAAAGCCGCCCTAACACGCCCGCCTTCCCTGCAGGCCTTAATGCATGCTGACAGTTTCCCTCCGTAATTGGTGATCACACCCAGATGGATGGTTCCTTAATTTGCTGTTCCCGATAAAGCCAGGCAGCTCAAAGGAAAAGGGGCATCGGGGGGAGTTGAGCTGTGGAGTTGGCAGTGGGGGTGAGGGGGCGATTTTTGATTTGTTGGTTATAGATACAAGAGCAGTAAACACCCTAGGCTGCGGGCCCGACAGTTTGACCAAGCTTTTGTTCACACGTCCATTGAAAAGCAGAGAGGGGCCCCCTCCTCCGCCTTGACCCCCTCCTCTCCCTCCCTTTCCCCTTCCTCGATAATAATTTCCCTTTCTCTCTAGCACCCTCTGTTTTCAGTCCGGCCCGGAAGAGAGCACTGCATGAGCACTGGACGTATGCGTGCATGGGTGTGCGTACGTGTGTGTGTGTGTGTGTGTGTGTGTGTGTGTGAGCAGACAGAGGGCAGGATGAGGAAATGATCTCGTGTCCATGTGTGTCTTTCCCCTTTTCACTGACTAAATGGATTGCCAGAGTCCGAGTGAATGAAGTCTGAATGGAGGCAAAGAACGAAGTGAAGTTCCTGAGGTTATAGGTTACAGTCTGGGTAGGAACCTCTGCTCATGTGTGGTCGCTTTGGCTCTATTAGGGAGGACACAAATAGGGTGACGGACTGGGTTCGCGGCAGAGACCTCCTGCTACTAATGAGGGCAACTGCAGTCAAAGCCGTTCGGATGATCCAAGAGAGGTGAAATTAAATTAAAAGTGAAGCATTAACCATTTTGATATGTGATGCCAGCTGCTCTAAACAAAATGACATTAAAAACTTTGAGTTTAAGGTATGACAGATTGTTTTTAAGGCAGGCATCTTGACTTGCCACAACAAGAATATCAGATGTATTAATGATGGCTGTGTGTCCCTTGGGGGAGGTCCTTCTTTTGTGTATGCTGGTTCACTGTTATGGCTGACTAGGAATGGAGCCATCCTTTATTCCACTTACAATTTTGAAAAGGCTGAAATTAAAAATTTAAATAACAGTTAAAACCATCAAGTAATCGCATTCAAATTTGAACTACCTTATAATTTTTCTTCTAAAATGGAAAATCAAAGTACTGCCGGAAGAAACTTGTTGTTGTTAAACTAGAGACAACACGACTGAGGAGCAAACCTTCACGAACCACGGGAGGCGGCTGGATCCCTGTGAGCTCGCAGGATCTTTCGGGAATCCATCTTTCCAGGCTCCAAGCTACATGTTCATGGCTGAACAACAGCGGTAAAATCGATCACCAACGAACTCAAGGCAGATACACTTTAGTGCTAACTGACTGCTCGTTCGAAAGTAACATGATGTGGGCTTTTAATTCTGAAATCTTTCTCAAACTAGCTTCACGTGAGGCACGGTTACAAAACAGGACAGAGAACTATAGGTGAGCAAAGACGAACTAAGACGTCATTTTGGCGTCAACACCTTAAAGACTGCAGCCAATATCACATGCGTGATATGTGAAAGGAGATAACTCTCCATACCAGCAGGAGGCAGTAGACCGAGATCTTGGCTGGTTCTGTTAGCGTGTTGGTGGTTTCTGAACAGCTTTTGGACTGGAAAACATTCATGTACTGGCTGAAAAGACATCGGTGCAGAAACTGGGGCCATTGACGCTTGGCTTTTGGTCAGTGTCGAGCTTGGTGCGTCACGGCCTTTAAAGGCCAAGGTTGGCCACATGACACATTGATTGGGTCGTGTTTTTCCTGCACTCTGTATGAAGTTCGCCGATCATTTGCTGTTAATTGCTGTAAATGTCATACGTGCCGTCGGAGAACGGGAAGCTCGGCAGGCATTGCAACACCAATTGGCAACCGTCAATTACATTTCCTACAAATGTCTGCCTTGAAGCAACAATTAATAACAAACATTCACACGCCTTGGATACAGAAATATCTCATTTAACACAGTACAATGGAGGGACGAGATGAAATTCCAGAAAGCAAATGAAATGAAAGCCTATCACTAAAAACATCTCAGAAGCCCAAATCAATATCTGCTCAAGAGACAGTGACGGAAGACTAATATCCTCATAAAACTTCATTCATATGAGACAAGTGTCCTTAAGCTTTGAATAAGATACTTAAGACTCTAGTGCAGCAGCATTTAGACATCCAAGGACATGCACACACTCAGTTAAGATTGTTTTATACAAAATCTTAAGTATTTTCTTCGCTCTCATCTGTCTTTCAAACAAACCGCTTCATTTTTTTCTTATTATCACCTCACCTGTTATCCAAAGGCACTCTTGTGCCTTGTAAATAACACATTCCTTGTCAACGCTGCTGAATATCTGATTAGCCATTGTCAGTTTGCCTTGAATGCTTCATCAGTTTAGCGAGTCCTGGAGTACTTGATGATAACAAAATACAACATGCTTTCTGCACATAACGTCGCATTCATTAGACGAGGAAGCACTCTGCCGTGCATTAACAGCGTGTTTTACTCCTGCTGGACTCAGAGTGAAGGCAGAGAATGAAAGTGAAAGACATTGGCGTGGATTTAAAAGCTGGGTTCATCGTGTTTCCTCCAAGGTTTCGAGACTGTAGTGGTGAATGTTGAAAGATCTTTGCTTTAGGGAATGGCCGCATTGTGCTCTGGGAGACAAATGAAGAAGCCATCATGTGTCCTTGAGGTGTGATCAGTTTCTGAAAATCCACTGACCTAATCAAGCAAGATGAGCACAGGAGTGGTGTTTCCACAAAAGCAGCTTCATACCCACGGCCAAACCTATCACGTCAATTCGGAGCTTGGCCCATTGATTCGCAGCACGATGCAAAAAATAAATACAGGAATGTTCCTGATGCACTCGCTGATTGTTTCACATAATATTACAGCCGAGACATCTCAGTACGGTTAGAAATGTAAAAGAGGTGATTCAAAAACGTGGCCAGTTCAGATGTTTGAGTGCGCAGGAAAAACAAGGAAACGGGGGAATTGGCCTTGAATCCTCCAACAGCAGTGAATATAAACATAAGAATTTGGATCTTGAAAAGCAGATTTAGGCAACAGAGCCGCAGTCGTCAGAATGGGAGACTGTGGCCTCTCCTCCTACGACACCAAAGCTCCAACTCATTGTGCAAAAGGGCAAAGCACGATGTGCAATCTCAACATTTTAAGTCTTCAGCAGTCTTCTTTGTAGGTGAAGGGAAAATTCATTCAGCTCAGTGAAAGGTTGAGAAATTGAAATGGGAACAAAGCAATGACGGAGTGCGCTGTGTGCTTGTGCGAGGGAGTGACAATGCCACAAAATACAACTCACATACAATTCTTTAGTTTAAATGCGTATTCGTCCTCGTTTCAGCTGGAATTAGGCCTTGATTCTAGTGTTTGCAGATGGGGGCCGAAGATGAAATACGTTTGTCCTCTGAAAAGTCAGGCTTATTTGGTTTTGCACAACAATGCTTCAGTCAACCTTCAAAATGAGCCTGAAAAAAAATAAAATAAAAATGCTGCAAGCAGGAGAGGCACAATTTTATATAATCACGCCAGTTTTGTGATTTGATAGTTTTGTGGTGGTCTTTCACGAGTAATGGCAATAGCTATTTTTTTTGGGGGGGGGGGGGGGCTTTAGATGTGTGGATTCTTCCATCAGGGAGGCATGTGACCAGTCTCACTTTCATTCTGAGCAAAAGAAATAAAAAATATACTGTGCTGACCCCTCGTGTGGGCCCATCCATTCGTGTACACAGTAGTGTGTACACAGTAGTGTGTACACCTAGGGGGAGCAGTTTGGGGAATTAGGTGCTTGCTCAAGGCTCCTCAGCCATGGATGAGGTGCCTTGTGTTTTTGTGCCTAAGAAAAGATGCTTTAAGACCTGTAGGTTTCAAGGTGGAGCCACTGTGGATCAGATTTGTTCCAGTATGTCCCTCAACACCCTGTCAGCGCCTTGTGGCTTGATGGATTACCGAAGACACCTTGGAAGCATTATCATTTTCAATTCAATTCAATTCAATTTTATTTATATAGCGTCAATAACAATACAAATCGTCTCAAGACGCTTTACAAAACCCGGCCTGAAACCCCCAGAGCAAGCCTGATGGAGACGTTACTCAGGTGCCCATTTCTCCTGTGTCCAACACAACAGCCAAATCCCAGCCCATTCATGCAGCACTGTTATCAGTCATCATTTCATCAACGCACTCACTTTCGGGAGTGGTTTTATTTCATTCTCAGTAGACACATCAGATATTTTGACTAGTCATATAGCAGCAAACTGGGTTTGTTGAGTTTTCTTGAAGACATTTCACCAATCATCCACCAATTAGTCGTGTGGGTTTCAGGCGTGCACCAGCCACAGATGTTTCAAATGAACACCTAAAGTCTTCATTAAGAACTGAGGACGCCAATTGGACGACAGGTGAAACGTCTTTAAGAAAACTCAGCAAACCAGGCTGCCTTTTTTTCACCTTTGTTTGTTGGATATACCATGACCTGGAGGAGTCACAGTCACATAATACCTCATTCAGCGTCTCTGTAAACCATGGCAGTGTGATGATAGGACAACTCTCATAACTGCAGAAAGCTGAAATCCTAATGTTTTCAGTTACACCTATGCTTTTCTAATTACCTTTCAAGGAAGCTGGATCTGTGAAATCAAACAACAGTCCATCTTATAAGCTTCCAGTTGTAACTGATCTGCAGAGGCACAGACCAATCAGCATCCTTGTGAGGAACTACTGGCAATTATAGAAATGTTTTAGGTGTAACGATGGTCACTCCCAAAGGTTGGTTTGTCCTTCTGCAACAATAGCCTACACTGTAGTCTACTAGCCTACCAACTGGCCCAGACCTTTTAAGCATTTACAGTATATCTGCACCCTGGTTTGTCATGTTGGCATCGTCCTGAAATTGCGTCACCAAAATACTTGTTTGTGGAATTCCTGTGACATTGTGCTGAGTTTATTTTGGTACCTCCAACAGCGGCAACTGAAAGAGAGGATCATGTTGGAGTTGAAGCAAATGAATGCTGAACAACTGTTACTTTAACGTAAGTCACTGCATCGCAGAGAAGAGAAAATACGTCCAAGTAGATGGTGTTTAAAACCACTAAACCAGCTGAGTTGACTGTTCTGTGCTTGTCCAGCAAATGCAAGGCACAGTTAACGCATGATTAATGCAAATTAATCGGCATCCGTTTGTGAAGCGCTCACTCAAACAGGTGAGCTATAAGGGTGCCCAGAGATTGCCTTTTATGAACAAATTTTCCTTATAAAGACAATAGGAATCACCTGCTTACTACATAGCCAGCTACACTGACCGCTTGTCGGCTTTCAAAGATCCTCAAACTGCAGCTTGTTGTGCTTAGCCTGTAGTGAACTGTGATAGTTTGATAGGTTTATTTTTTTTAATTATTATTATTCATTCTGTCCTCTTTCAAAGTGTTTCCAAGGACGACTTTGTTCTGTGGAGCAAAGCCGTTGCTTTTCCTACTCTGTCTTCTAACAATGTCTGCTGTGAGAAAGTTCCCTCAGCCCAATGGTCCAATGTAGTTTTTAACATCTAACATGCTTAATATAATTTTTAACACACACATCTCATGTCCTGCCTTTGCCAGCTGTTTTTGGGTCCGTTTGGTTCTCAGGAATGCAGCTGTGAACCTTTTTGAAAGAGCTAAAGCCCAACTCTTGTGTGAATCGTGTCAAAACAAGGAGACATCACTTAGCCCATGAGAGCTGAGACAAGCTGAGAGAGGCGGGCGGGCCTGGGGCCTCCACTGAGCTCTCTGCCCTAAATGTCACCTGGCAATTAACCTATGACCTGGTAGCGTGTCCTTGCCCTAATTTCCTAACATGTCTTTCTCTGCGTCTTCCTCTGCTTTACTTGTTTTTCTTAAAGTTAGAGCACAGTAGGCTTTTTATCATCATGTTGCAGCTTTTCGAGTGCACTGGTAAACATCTGTAAATGGACGGTGGAGAGAAAACAGTTTTGTTGATCTGTTCATCCACTGAGACTGTTTTTATGTACTTTTTTTTGTCTCATTTTACAGCAGTTGTGATTTCATTTCACAGAAGAAAACCCCAGCTTTCCATGGTCCCTCTCTTCATCTGCTTGGTCAAACTAATCCACCCCCACGACCCTTGACCTAGCGCACCTCTTTGAAAGTCACATGACCACGCAGGTGTGGAGGGGTCTCTGCCCTGATTGACCCCCAATTAGTGACCCTAATTAGTGTGGAGGCCCCCCTGATGGGCCACTGAGCTGCTTCGTGGGAGGAGGGAGGAGGAGGTGGGAGAATGGGTGGAGGAAGGAGGGCGGGGGGAAGAAAAGGCGGGGGCGGCAGGACAGTGAAGCATTCCTAAAGGTCTGTGGACCCTCCTGAAGCACACACACAAACACGTACAGGGCCTGTTAGAAGAAAAACTGAGCCAACGTGGGGTTGAGGGCTCATTTGTTGATGCACAACAAACAGCTTTTGAGTGCTGACGTGGAACTGATCTGATGCTCACTTACACAAGACTTTAAATGTGAGACTAGGTGAATGTTACACACGGTCCTGAGAAGATTTCTTCTGGGTAAATTTACCCGGTGTCCTTTTTTGTGTGTCTGTGAGGGACGGATAAATTAGGAAAGTTGAAGATAGGAAAGCCAACCACATATCTCAGGTAAAGAAAAAGTCTCTTACAGTGGTACTCCAACATTGTTTAAGGTTTTCCGGTTTTATTTTGTTATTCAGGTTTTATTGTGCTGTAACGTTTAAGGCAAAAATCACATAAAGACTTCAACTTCAACAGGACTGATGAACTGTTGTTCCACTATCGTCTATGAAGATTATGGTATCGTCTGCATATAAACGAACAATATCCAAACGTATATGTCGTTAGCCTTTTTAAATATAAACAGAGAGTAAAATAAGACTGCACCAACTCCGTCAACACCGTAACCCCGAAGCACACAGCGCTAACAACAAAATAAAACAGATTTTTGTCAAAAAAAGACAGTTATTTAGCTACTTACGAAATACAAATTCCCAATTGAAATTCATAAATTAATATTCAACTACGTATGGAACGAATTTATTTTATTTTATTTAAAAAAGAAAAAGAAAAAAGAAACATAGCAGACCCTTGAAACCCCGACAAACTTATTATTATTATTATTATTTATTTTTTTTTGGCACCACAGAGATTTCTTTGGTAGTTATTTCCACAAGAACTTATTCAAAAGAACTGAGAGCTGCATTCTTGGTGGACGGTTGCTCTTCATAAATGTTGAATCACAGGCATGTTCTAAACAAATGCGATTTTTAATAGTTTCAGTACAAAAAACCTTGTACTAGATATTATTAGTATTTATTTAAATTAACCTCTGACTTTATTTCCTCTAAAACAATTAAGAGGTTATGTCATTTTTTTCATACAAATTTAGATCAGACACTTGAGAAACAATGTGACCCATTAATCAAAGAGTCACCACTTGTGTTTATTTTTTCGTTAAGCAACCACTTTATTTTGAGGAAACTGCAGCCACTGCTGAGTAGTCTCCTCCCTGTTCTGTTGCACATACAAAGCTAAAGGAAAAGGTGATAATTAAGTGATTAATGTGGCAGCTGATAGAGATTTCCTGTTAAAAACAGCAATAAATAAGCAATTAGTTGAGTCCTGTAGTTCCTCTCTGGAAGCTGTTCACCGCCACAGTTTCTTCTTCTGCTGCTGCAGGCCAGTCACTCTAGTGCATTCCTCCCTACTCTGCCCCGCTCCTCCTAAAACAGGCCACCCATCTGGTCTCCTTTCTGCTGGAACTCTCACCTCTTCCTCGCTCAAATAAAGGTGCCAATCACTTTAATTGGCACCCCGCGGGTCAATTGTCCCAGTTTAGAAACGTGCCCCTCGCTCAAGTTTTGGGCTAACTGGGTAGTGCGTACGTGGTACGTTACCTTTACATTTAGGAAAGTTACCACTGCTTTGAAGACAAGAAATGAATCTATATGTGATTTATGTGGCGCATCGATGGCCTCGTGAGTTTTGTGGCAGGTGCACAACTAATTCAAATATCAGCAAATGCTTTTTATGAAAACCAAATGACATTTTGGAGCAACACCTATACTGACACAAAACCCCAATTTCCTTTTTATCACTGCAGCATGCAACAACAAATGTAGAAAGAAGAAAGATGAACATGTATTGCTTCTGAAACTTTGCATTGTTCTGAGTATTTGCATTAAAGAAACTGTGGATATTGAAGTTGCTTATTTTATTCATTTATTGCAAGTTGTATTACATTTAACTCTAATGTAATGTTTGTTGTGATTTCTGACTGCACAAAAGATTTCTATGATTCACTTGAGGGGATGTTTTTTAATTTTTTGAAACTAGTGTTAGAGTTAGCCTTTTTTTTTTTTTTTTTTTTTTTCCAGGTTATGAGGGTGTAGTTTGAACAATGGTATAATGGTATAAACCCATACCTTCAATGTTTGTACAGCATTCACTGAGTCAAAATGAAAGAAGTAATTTTAATATTAGCACTAGAGACTGTATTCTGTTCCGTGTAATCGAGGTTTAAACAGTATTTGGATACCGTAGATTACTGCATGCACTGGGGTGATCAGAAATCTTTTCTTTCTTTTTTTGGTCTTTTTCTCCTTGACTAAAATCTGTTCAAACATGCATTTCAAACAAGTTATTCATTTATAACTTATAACATTTTATAATGAATAATCCCAATGAAAATAACGCGCTTCTTGTCTCTTTTTTTGTGCAGAAATTACATCACAAACCAGAGGATCGGTTCATTTTTAGAGTGCAAATGACTTGAACTTTCTGGAACTTTTTGATTAAAAAATGATATTTTTGTGTATATTCCAATGCCATTCAGTCTTTTAGGTTTAAACCTGTTCTTTGAAGGGAATAATGACTTTTGCTTTCCACGCTAGAAGGCTTTTTAGCGGCCCTGCAGCTATCCGCCAGCTGCTCTCTGACATTTTGCGCGGTGTAAATAAAACTTGTGGAGTCACCTGCAATCAGGATGTTCTCCCAACTAGTTTGACTTTTTAATGAACACATATTTTCGCAATGAAAAAAAAGTATCAGATTCATTTCGGAGAGGCAGAATGCGGAATCACCCGTGTCATCTCCCATTTTGTGAAGTATATTCTCATCCAATTAATGTCCCAAGGGCATGTCAATTGAGTCTTTGTGCGCCACCATCCGAACCAAAACATAATTAAAAGTGCAAGGAATTTAAAGGCCCCAGGGAAGACCTGAAGAGGTGAAACGTCCACTGCCTTGATTTGCCACAGTGAAAGAAAAGGCCAAGGTTTTTAATAAAGCTGTAAACAAGCAAAGGCACATCCACAATCCTCTGAGTGAATAGAGAGAGCTCGAACTCGCAGATGTCGGTCATGCTTGGAAAATTCTTGGACTGATTACAAAAAAGGTATTTTTACTTGTGAGACGAATGGTAATCACAGTAAATTGTGAAATTACCTATTTTCTATTTTTTTTCGTTCATACATACATTCATTCATTCATTCATCTTCTGTAACCGCTTGTCCTGTGAAGGGTTGTGGGGGGAAGGAGCCTATCCCAGCCTTTCATACATACATGTTGGATTTTTTCCCTTGACTCAAGTGAGAGAATAAAGAACAGAACACAGGAAGCAAATTACATAGACATATATTTATATGCATATGAATAAAAATACATATACATATTGTACAATATCCTGGCCGAGCTTGAAAAACCGCTCTGTCAGTCCAGAAACAGAAGTAAGCCTCTTTAAATAAGTGCAAAATGTTAATGAGACAAAGAATTGTAAAGCATATATAAAGTCTTTTTTTTTCTGAACTTTCTTTCACATTTTGTTTTTCCTGTTAAAATCACATGGAGCAGACATGGAGATAACTTGTGCAAAGACCCATTTATATATATTTATATATAAATTTATATCTATGTACATAGAGTCTGTTCATCGTAAGTAGTAGCTGGTGCCATTAGCTTGACATTAAGTACGTTTTACTGCTCAAAGAAAAGAAGTTAGGTAGGGCCTATGCAAGACCTTTACTGTGCATAACAAAAACAAAAGGAGAAAACCAGGCTGAATCTGAATTTGTTTTTAAAATAAAAGTCAGATTTTCACACAATCTCAAAGGACTCAAGAAAATCCTGATGCAGTAGCGTGAGCCGCAAGAGGCTCCCGTAAAAGTTTCTGAAGTGGTGATAAAACCTCGACAAGTGCAGGATGTCACGGATCGCACACAACAAGAGCAACACTTCCACTCAGCTGGATTCAGAAGAAAGAAAAAAAAAAAAAAGAAGTTTTAAGAAGCAGAAAAAAAAAAGAACCGAATGTAGAAACCCAAACCAAAAACACAAGGCTTTGTTCAACCGACGCAAGGCTTTACAACATTCCTTCTCTCTTTACGGAAGAGAAGCGGCGCCTCACTCCTTTGACTGTCTGAATCCTTCGCCTACCGAGCTGAGCGCACGATACAGAAAACTGCGAGATTTACGTTACAAAACACCCACCGCACAGTGACAGGAGAAGGAGTCAGTGCTCAGTGGAAACGTGGAGAAGATTTCTTTCGTAATCACTGCACCACAAAAAACAAAAAAACCTTTCCTTCAATATATGATCCTCCTTTAATGTCACATTCACTGAGAGGTAACTGAGAATAAGCAAGCGTTGCTAGTTAAGAGCTCCTGTATCGACTATCTTGTGCGGCTAAAGACAATAAAATCTGAAATAAAAACTAAAATATATCCTGAAAAAAAAGGAGGCTACTTTACTTATGACACAGCAGGGAAACAAAACGACTCAGTTGTGAGTAAAGACAAATAAGGTGGATGTGTAAAAGCAGCCTTCCATGAGAAGCAGGCCTCCTGACCTCTCAGCTCCATCTCTCTGCTCAATATTTAATGCCGGAGCGTGTGAATTATGGATGTTGCTTATAGGAAATAATACAGCGTTCAACAACAGCACCGCTGCAAAGAGTAGATGACAAGGGTTTTCGCAACGATGCTTGGGTCTAAACACGACAACATCACAGGCTACCAGCCGCTGCTACACGGGTGCAAAAAGGCCCGGTGAGCCAACAGACGCGGGGGCTTTCACAGGCCGAGGTCAGAACCTCTCCAAGAAATGTATCTGAAGCTGCAAAACATGCTCGGGTTGTTTTCTGGCCTTTACTTGTAGGCTCGTTTCTGTTTTTCATACGGCGAGAAAGCAATCAGGTAAGAAAAAAAAAGAATAATAACTCAAAGTGAGGCGGAATCTAGAAATGAATAGGCGCATGGGAGAACAGACAAGAGACCGGACTGAAAAGGGGGCGATAACTCATCTGACACGCACAAATTGAGGGCAAACTGCTGCGAATTGCAGGTTCTCGCAGGTGAGATTTCATTTTCTTTGGGCTACAAGGAAGCACGGACAAATGGCATCTCATGGGGAAGGGAAATATAAAAACAGCTGATCTTTCCATTTTTTGTCCGTCTCTCTTTTCCGAACGAATTTAACGTACGCTTCCTCGGTCCGAACACACTGGGGTCAGCTTGGAATCAGTTAATTAAAAACAGCTCAACTAAAGTTTGATTTTGAATTCCTCCGAATAAACCGACTCCGGCCCACTAAAGGTGTGAAAGCTGAGTTAGACTAGAGAGTTTTTTTTGTTTTTTTTCCAGTAGGGATTTTGTAAAATGGCTTCTAAAGCAAAAATAGGTGCAGGAGGATGTATAGGAACCTTCAAACATAAAGTGCTTTCAACGAGGGAGAATCTTTTCAAAAGGAAAGGTAAAGGTGAAGTGTAAAAAGCAGGAGGGCGAGCCAAATGTCATCGTACATCAGAACAGGATAAACGCTCGGATTTTCTCATGTGACGCTGCGGCTTAATGCACCATGAACATGTGTGAAAGACATTAAGATTATAGACATAATGGCGGAATTTAAATGGGAAAACAAACACTAAACTCGTAAAAAGGAGAAAGCAGCAAATCCTACGTTCCTCAACCCAACTAGTGTTGAAACTAGCATTTGTTTCTGTCATGAGCTAATCCGACAGCTACTTATTTATAGCATGAATTTGGTTTTTCTGCTTCAAAAATGACCTAAAAGATCTTTTAGATGATACAAATTGTTTGACAGATTAATTTTCTGTCGGCAAACGAGTCAATTTATCATCCAGAGCTGCAGCGCTAGAGTAACCACCACCACCACCACCACGATAAACAAGATGCAGAAGTTTGAGGTTTGGTGCTTTAAATACAAAATTGTCCAAAGACCGGATCCGGAGTGTGTAAAGAGCGTGTTTTAGACCAAACTGTGACACCTGTGAGTCAGTCTTAATCTGGCTTCAGAGGCCGTTCTCTCTCAGCCTCACCTTGACCTGCTTCACCTGATTGGAGGGCGAAACGCGGCCCCTCCAAAGCTTTATCCGTAAATGCTTTGGCAGACTCTAACCAGCCTCCTCGCGCAACAACTCGTCTTCCTCCCCGAGTCCTTTTATATTAAACTATCAGATCTAGATATGTGATTTTTTTTTTTTTTTTTTGCACCGTTTTGTCCAGATCCTACCACATATTGTTTCATACACGAACACAACCAAATAAAGAATTTACAAAAAACTACGGCTGGACACCAAACAGACTGATATTAAAATGCTACGATTCTTTTTTTTTTTTTTTCCAGTGTTTCTTTCTACTGTGATAGCACATCAACTAAAATTAAACATGGCCACTTGTACAGGAATAGAAATGTGTACATACTGCTCTTTGAAATACCGCTCTCCTCATTCAGACAGTGATTCAATCTGAAATGTCCATGTCAAGTAATATATTTTTTTTTTTTCCTGAACAGTAAATGAAGGCCTGTATAGAGAGAAAAAGCACACACACAAACTCACTGGACAAAAAGTGAAGAGTCACTTAAAACCACTGCAAAGAGAGTGGAGATAAAAACATCTGTCAATGTCTGTCAGGGTTTCACGCAACACACACACACACAGCATCTTTGCAAAAATTCACAAGTTTTCCTTCTTCTTTTTCTTTCTTTTTTTTTTTTTTTTTAATGTGGTGGAGTGGAATCATCACTTTCTGCCACATCGAGTTCTTTTCACCATTTTGTGTCGGTGTGCTAAACAGTGCCGTGGCACAAAATGGTGCCGCAAGAAAGCGGACCAGTCACTTCCTTTTAGACATTTCTCATGACCCAGGATGCTTTCTTTGCCTGTCTGCAGCCGCTCAAGTGTCAAACAGGTGGCAGGGCGAGAGACGGAGGGGAAAAGTTCTGACAAAGACAAGTCCCAGTCCCCTGTGGTCCCTAAAAGAGGGACGTGTTACTTAAGAAACTGTCTTCTTCCCACCCAGGTCTGCCTCTTTCCTGTCTAGCCTCATGTAGGGCTCAAAAGCTGAAGAGCCGCAACCGTAGGCGGACGTCAGTTCATGGTGAGCGCCCCCGAGCAGCGGCATGGAGAAGCAAAGGGAGTGCGGCGGCGGGACACCCAGCCGTGGTGACGGCGGGGTGCCCCCCAGCGAAGGCAGCGAAAGACCGAATGTCCCTCCTGGTAGGGAACTGGGAGGAGTGCTGCTGCTGATCCCAGGAGAAGCGGAGGAGCCGCCACCCGGGCTGCTCAGCAGGGAGCCGTTCGCAGGATGAGCTGGCGGCCCCAGCAGGGAGTTGGGCGGCGGGGCGGGGCCCGACAGGAGGCGGCCCTGCTCCAGGAGGCGGAGGATGTTGCAGGTGGCCAAAGACTCTGATGTGGTGGACGAGCGTTTGTCTGAATCCTTGGTGGTGTCCTTCTTCTGCTTGGTTCGGCGGTTTTGGAACCACACCTTGACCTGCAACAACACAAGCAGACGCTTCAGAATCAAATTTACAATCATCAGATTTAACCTCAGTTTAAAAAGAAAAAAAAAAGAATCCTCCTACGTCTTTTGAATATTCCTAAGACACTTCTATTCCTGCTGTGTTCCATAAGTTATGAGCTGTCAAAACGGTTTTCTTCTTTTCAACACTGGTGATTTATGCAGGGAACTGATGGACACATTTGCTTTTACATAAGCCCAACTCACGTAATGCTTCACATCCTGGCATTATCCTCTTTATGCCCAAAAGTTTTTTTTTTTTTTTTCCACAGGCTGAACACACGTGTGACTGCCTTCTTTCTGATCTCTGCTTGATGTGGATTCACAATGCAGTATGTTCTGTGAGAAGCTGCAAGCGGTAAGAGCACGCAACACCTTCGTTTACACGCATAAATCCATGCAGAGCAAGCGGCGATACTGTAATCCCTTGGAAACGGCTATTGGATCACCCCTGTTGTTTTCCTGTGTACATGTGACCACGGTTGCACTTTACCTTTTCTCACACTTCATGGATCTAAAAGGCTATGAATGCACATAGGGGGGTGGACAGGGATATCAAAGCTGCACACCAGAGTGGAAATATCAGCTTGAACCCAGCTGAGACAGAGAAACAGCAAGGTAGTGCAGGCTCGGCTGACTATAGAAGTGGCAAATGTAAAATTCACCGAACAAAAACCTTCATGAGTGTCATCACTTTTAAGGGTCCTCTGCGTTTCCCCACACAAGCCATCACGCCACCCGCAGCAGATTTCAACAAGCTCGCGGAACTCTGCCTGTCCTCGTCCGCCATGTTTAATTGATGGAGCGCAGCATACTGCGGCTTTAATGTATAGCGTGTGGAAGAGTTGGGGCTGGGTGGGGCGATGATTAGAGGGCACGGAGGGGTCACGGGAGATCGCTGCACGTAGAGCCACCTCCGAGAGAAGTCACGCACATTAAATATGCATCCGATCCAGGCCGAGATGCAGCGAGCCCCACGGTTAACTGTGTGTCAGAGTGCAGCATGCAGGGGGGCAGCGCAATAATTCATCAACCAGTAGCCTGCTTGTTTTGATCCAAGTTAGTGATAGAAAGAAAAAGAAAATGAATTCAAATTGTTCCCAAAAGGAATCAGAAAGTTCAGAAAGCTTAGAAAACCTTTGCCCAGTGCTGAACCTACGTTGCGATCAGAGGCACTGAAACTGAGCAGACGAATACAAGCAGTACAAGAGACTGAGCTCCACATAGCTTTCCAAAAAGGAATCCCTGATGTTTGTGGAGTGTTTTAGCATAAAATGTCTACACTGATAATCAGAATGAAAATTCCTCTTTGTAACCACCTGAATCAGAAAAGACCAATCGAATTGAGATGTACACCTTTGGTAATCCTTTCAGTAGAGCCATGTAAACGCTTGATGAGATCATTTCTCTCTGGTTGGAATAAATC
Organism: Chelon labrosus; assembly: GCF_963514085.1. Taxonomy (NCBI): domain Eukaryota; kingdom Metazoa; phylum Chordata; class Actinopteri; order Mugiliformes; family Mugilidae; genus Chelon; species Chelon labrosus. Next base: position 8,788,743 of record NC_140337.1, read on the forward strand.
CACTCTTTCTGTCCCCCAACGTGGAGTAAACATCAGGCGGTGAGACAGAAACAACCAGTTGTTCAAGCAAGAGTTGAAGCAAAGACGACGACACTAACCCTAACCCTAACCCTGAAAACATGGGTTGTCGTCGTCTTCTTCTTCTTCTTCTGCTGAATGAATTTAATGTTCTTCTTCTGTTGTATTTCCAGCACATCAATGGTCCACAGCAGAACTGTATGTAGAAAATGTTAAATTCTATGTTGGAATGTTTTTGTACATGTAAAGGCATACCCATATACGTTATCAGTTCATTTTCATTAGCGTCCATGTCAAGATGGAATCACTAATCCGACTGACGTCAGTCGAGCTGAATAAATATCGTCCATGTGAATGTGGCCACTGACGGTTGAGACGCGTCACCACCAGACAAGAATAGAAATGTTGGTTTAATCTGCCAAACTTGGAAGGACATTTGGTGATTCTTTCTTACTTCAAGGTTTTTAAAGCACGTATAAAAATGGATGGAAACATTACACCACATAAATAATTAGTACTCTGTTAATGTTAAGGAAACGTCATGGTAAACTGGAGATTGTGGATGAAAGCCTACCACCAACATAAATACTTTCGTCCTCTCTACATATTTATCTCTCTTTTACTTATAAAGGCACAATAGTTACTTCCTGCACTGAAACTGATGCTTGACTCTGGATGTAAATCAAAGTGTTTTTAATCAGTGATATTTATCAAGAGAGTCTCCATTTTACTATTCAAATTTCAAACTTCTTACAGTCTTGTCCAGTGGGCCACATGTAAACTAAACCACCTGCATCTGTCAACTTGGCATCTGGCATCTGCAAACTATGTGGCACAGGTTATAAACCTGGTCTTGTGTGGAAGTAATCAGGCTTGCTGGCATTATCTACAGTATCAATGCACTGTAAAGGCAGGCTCAACACGTAGCTAGGACAAGTGAGAGAATAGATTCAGCAAATGATCACGACACAAATAATGAGATCGGAGAGGATCCCACAGCTCAGAGAGGAATACTGACGCCAGCAAGTCTTACTGCAAAGACCCAGAGGAGGCACAGAGGGAGGGGCGGCAGAGATGGAGATAAGAAGGGAGATGGGGGGAGAGACAACGGGAGGGTGGGATAAGCAGCCGAAATGATCCTCGTAGCTGCTTCTTCTCCTTCCTCTCAGGCTAAATTTCTTCCTCATTAGCTCACACGCTGCCTCTCTGAGATCTATATTTTACTCGTGCGCCAGCGCCTGCCAAACATCCACATCCCTCGCTACAGCTGAAACTCCCGACCAATCCCTTCCCTTTATCCCCGCGCTGTGGGCGTGACGCTGACATCGCAGTCCGCCTCTCCTCTGCTAGGAAATAAAAAAGCGGGGGGAAAAAAAAGCTTATTGGTGTTTGACAGGGATTTTATTAGAGAGGGAAAATGATGGGAAGAGAAGAAAGCAAATCTGCCTTTGGTACATCTACACTATTTGATGTAAATCCTTTTTAATGGGATCCAGGGTTCAAAGCTGGGGCAGAGATTACCCAGGGAGATCTGGCTCTAGAGTGACCTGCATTTGCCCCGGGTTCACCCTCTGCGCCAGGCACCCATGCACTCTGGCCTGCTGGGGCATTTAGGACCCAGGTGAGGGCGGATGGAGGCAGGTGGAGGTGGATGGAGGGATGGATGTGATAAATAAAAAATGTGTAGCAGTGAGTTAAATTTTAACTTTTTCACCTTGTCATCTGATATCCATGCCGTTGTGTTTATAGGATAAACATATAGAGGATTATTACATGGTGCATCATGAATAAAGGGTGTAACCCTTCCACAGTCTTAATGATGAGTAAACAGCTGCTATTAAAGGATAAGTCTCGTCCGTCTTCCGTACACTGTCTGTGGCTCCCAGACTAAATCCTATTGGTTCCTATCTAAGATGTACATACTTAAATAGCTCAGAAAAGGGACAGTAAACAGCTGAATTAAGCTGCTGTTTAGACTTTTTAAGAGCTGTAAAACCAGATAGTGATCAGACTCGGGTGGGTCGGGGGAAAATGCGTAAGGTAGGGGATCCAGATGAAAACGATGGGTGTTAACGCAGACGGGGCGGGGTGATTTCAAGGTCAGGGAGGTAAATGATCTGGTCGGCACGCATGAATACACAAACCAGTCAGAGGCAGAGGTCAGCCAATCAGAGGCCCGCTCTGTGAATCGGGGCAGCTGCAAACACAGCGTCGGGCGAACTGGGCTAGAGGTAGAAAGGTTAAGCCAGATCAAGGCCCAGTGTACAGATCAAGTGGACATCCATATGCGTGTTCAATCAATCAGCTCAGCTCCGCTTTGCCCCAACGCGGTGAGTTAATGATGAGGAGGAAATAGGAATAAACAAAAGATTTTATTTATTTTTTTAATCTCCTAACCTCGATGCTTCGTCACATCGCCATAAGCTATGATGATAGAAAGCATTATTTGCCTAAAACACACTCTCCCGCCGGCTGTATGATGCACAGTGAAACACGGGATTGCCTTTAAGAAGGACACTCGGTGACTCTTTCACACTTTCCCTGACCCCTGCAGTGGCTCGGTGCTCCCATCGTGACCCTGTTCAGACCCCCTGATGCCAGGCATGTGACCACCGCACAACGAAAACTCTTTTTTTTTTTCTCCGTGGAGATTGTACCAGGCACACCAGGGGCCAGTGAACTGTACGTAACGGACCAGTGAATACTCAACTACGTATATGTAATGTTATGAGCCAGTGGTCACTCAGCTGTAGTGTACGAGATGGGACGACGGCTGCCATTACGAAAGAAGCTAAACCAGATAATGGGCCGGACCAAAGACCTACTCAACTGTGTGTGAAGGATCAACATAACAGGCTTTTATTAAAATGGCTCGTGGTTATATTAATAAAACTGCTATCATCTTTTCTAAATTTCGGCTTTTCTGCTATTTTTTTGGTTTAGTTAAGCTTTTTACCGATCAATAAATATGATCCTATATAAAAAAAGAGAGAGAGAATGAGATTTAACATGTTTAATAACTTGGAGTGCCTAAAGTTGGTTCATTTTTGTCCTAAAATTAAGCAAAACACCAAAAATGTATGCGATGTTCCTGCCTTGGCACCTAAACTCTGGAATAATCCTCCACTATGAGATCATCCCAGTCAGCAAACCCTTTTAAACGAGTGTCATTCATATTTGCTCGCAGACAGTTTTCCTCTTTGGTTCACCTCCAACCTGTTTAGTCATTTGCATTACACGCTTTTACTCTGGAGCACTGTGGAAGCATTGTTTTAAAAAGGACACGACCTCACTATTGTTTCTGGGAATTTGAAGATTTGCCAACCCTGGCTCAAAGTGGTTTAAGTGTTACAGCTGAATTATATTATTAATTTCAGGCATTTTAAAGCTTTTTTTGGTATCAAGCTATTTTTTTTGATCCAGTGCTTCAGTCCTAAAAAAAACCAAAAAACATATGTCACGTTAAAAAGCTTTATATATTGCAGTATTGGTTATTATGTATTATTTTCTTGTATTATAAATCTTTAAAGTTATTTCAGCATAGTGATTACATCTCTATTCACTCTTCACTCTGATGTCAGTGGGTTATGAAGTACAACATCCCCCCTGGCGCTGCATTACAAGTCATTTTCCATAAACACATCCATCATTGATGCAGGACAGAACAATGCCCCCTTTCTTTCTGCCCACTTTCTGTCCTCATTACCTGACCTCACCTTCCTTACATCATCCTCCTTACAACAAGAACACTCCTCCGAACAGTTACAGTATCGTCATCGCCATCACCACGATTCACCTGACCTCTAAACCAGAGCATGTTCAGCCAGGTTCAGCCAGGGGTTAACTCCGTCTTATAGAATCGCTGGTAGATATGGCCGCCTAATCCTCCTTAACGCAAAAGCACTTGGGACCGTTATGAGGCCCACCTCTTTCTCTCGCTTCATCCCTCCCTCTCTCTCTCTCTTGCCCCTCCCTCCTGTCCTCTGTCCATTGACTGCCCTCATCCCACCCGGGAGAACCCCCCCCAGGTTTAGATAACAGCTTTTACCTCCTCCCTCCCTTCTCATACAGTCATTTTAAAGATGTGCCGTGCTCATTCGTCAAAAAAAAGTCAACAGGGGCTTGGATGTGCTCCATGACTTTTCTTGCTCGTCACCCTGCAGTCGCTCAAATTTTCCATCACCTTCGGCATGAAATGTAAGGCTGTTTCTTTGCCACGCGGCCTTATGATGCCCAAAATGTCTGACTTAACCAACCGAGACATTTCTTGTATTATTATTATTATTTATTTATTTTTTATCATATAAAGCCCGACACACTTATTCCTGTATTTTATGTCTGTGCACACGAAATCTGCTGCATATCTGTGTGGGGATCCCTCCTCTGTTGCTCTTCATTAAGTTTATTCCATTTTTAATGCCTATTTTTTTGAGTGATTGTGAAGCCACTTTTTACTTCATGTGCATATTTGACATTAATTTATTCATCTGACTCTTAATGCCCCACAACATTTCAGAAACAAATGTTGTACTCTTAATTCACTGTAATTATTTGACACTTTTAAACGTACGCACTGGTAGAGCCCGGAGGATGTCTGCACGCTCCCTCACTGTTTCTCATTTGCCTGGCAAGTGCCACAAAATGGCTGCGTGAACAACCTTTGACCGCTCTGATTGTCTGGCAGCGCGGGTTCACACTTGATTGTGTGTAAAAAGTGAAAACCTCTTGTGTCCAATTTTGCTGATTTCCTATTTCCACATCAGTTGAAGGATTACATGTTGCTCCATATGTTTGGAAAATTACACTATCCTTGGCTTCACACACTCTTCATTCTGCCAGAAGCTGATGAAGTAAGTCAATTCAATCTGAGAGAGTGATTAAGGACAAAGGCAACTAAGACATAATTGCTATTATGTTCTTCTGATTATCTAATCAGTTGATTAGATAATCAGAGCCTTACAGGTTTCTTCCTGACCATCATTGGACAAAAGGTCTCATTTAAAATATGATGGTCCTTTTTTGGTAAGAGGGAAGAGTTTGTTTCTTTACAACACCAAGTCAAAACAGAGAGCACAAAGGCAGCAAGTGTCTGTCAGCCTATCTGCCCGTCCGCCGGCCTCCCTTCCTATCTCTTTCTCTGTTCTGAGTGTTTGGACAATCCTCGTACTGTGAGGCCGCCTCTCTGCTACATCTGCGCGGCTATACGTCATGGACGGGTCCTCTACGCTCCAGACAAGTGGCCAGACACCGTCTGTCTGGGCCGTCATGGAGAACAATACGCACAACGAGGACATTCACTGTAAGTAGACACACACATAAACACAACTTGTCATCGTTTTTCGTCGGCCTGCAGAGGAAAACAGATAGATGGATTCCAGGGATACTTTAGTGTGTAGAGGAAACCAGTCAAACAAATAATCGTTATATGTTTTTAGAGGTGAAAATGTTTATTAATCTTTTCATAATCGTGAACCTAATAAGGCCTAAAGAATTATCATGTCTTATCATATTATAATCCTCAAGTCAAGTTGCACAAGCTGCTGTAAGTTCTTTTAGATCTAGATTTACCTGGTTTTATAAGAGGTCATGTAACGGTCACCTGGCTTTCTGCAGAGCCTGTGTGTGATCTGAGGTCAGGCCAGAGTTCAAATCTCCCCGTGGTATAGAAAGCCACGAGGCAAAAACACAGCAACAGGAAGCGTCATTTGAAACGGTGCCCGAGGCTGTTCTGTATCAAGAAATCGTTCGCCTGAGAGAGAAGACACACGAGGAGGACATTAAACAGAAGTGTGACGCTGAGCGTTTGTGACTCATACACCTGTTAGAGGTTGGCCGCTTTACTTTAAAGTGGACGCTGGGCCCGAATCATACCAAGTGTGTCTGCATCAGTGAGGCTCACTCGTGTTCTGGCTGGTCGTACACTAAAATATCTTAATGCTGTCATTATATAACGTTTCGGGGTTTTTTTTGTACCTGCTGTCTCAGTGTCAGTGAATGGAATAAAAATGAATTGAATTCAAGTACTGACTAACAAATATGACAGTTAATTTATATTGCTCATAGGCACCTTTGATGGTGAAGGGCTTGGTGATATTGTTGTGTATGCATGAATCCAACGGCTTTGCGGTAAAAACGCAAATTCTAGCTTGGGTAAATCATTGCATGAATACTACAAACTGACTTCAAAGTCCAGAACGCTCCTGTAAAGTTAACATGAAAACAACGCTGTGCATCCAACAGACAACAAATGTGACATTCAAATATAAACTGAATAAAGACGATTTCTATTACACTAGCCTCTGGATTTAATAGGTTGTAAAGGCCAGTGTAACAGTTTGCAAAAATGTTCTGTGTGCGTAGAACTTTCTGATATTTTTCATAATTCAATTTATTCCACATCATTAACAAATCTGTATTTTCTGCACTCACATTTATATGATTAAATTCTCCATTTAGAGCGAAAGTAACTACGCCATGTCACAGAACAACAACAAAGCTTTCAATGCAGTGTCCTTCCTTTTTTGAATTTAATTATTAGATAAAGCACAGCAGCAAAAGCTAAGCATTTTTGGTTTTTCACACATGTTTGAACTGCCATTCACAAAGACTTTGGAGGAGAATGAAATCAAAATCCATCTTCAGTGCGTTTCGAAACATCTGTGACAAAGAAGCAAGACAAACAGAAACATCAGCCCACATCTGTGCGTCCTTCAGCCAGCTTTACATTCAAGATTAAATGTGATTTGAGCGCTCTCTCCCCCTTTTGCTGCAGGATTAGACCAGTTTAATGTAGTGAAGCAGCAATTAAATCCATAGCTTCTCTGTGGAATGGATGCAAACAACTATAGACTGATATAATGGGACCTTAAACATCGGCTGGATGACGGAGAGGGAGCTTAACAGCGTGGTGTCCTTAAATGTCCTCTGATACAGAGAAGACATGTGGGGAAAATATATGATGAGAAAAATGCTGCCAGGAAAGTCCTTGGATATTTTTTTTAGTCTATAGATGTGTGTAAAACATGAATGGGATTCATGAAAAAAGTTTTTTAGGGTATTGTTTAGGACAGGAATTCCCCATAAAAATAACGCATGCAGACCTAAATTACTAACCTCCACGTGTAGGGATAATATACTTTGAAAATAAGAGCTGAAACTGTGATAATCCATGGAACTGATCATAAAGGTGATGGAGGATCCCGTGCGTGTGTGTGCGTGTGTGCGTCACCCCCTCCTGCCGTGTTATCCTGTAGCGGGGAGCCACCTGCCGGGATGAAGGGAGAGCTCCGAGCAGGTAACGGATATCTGAGTAACGCGTTACAGCAGACTGATGACTGAGCGCAGGAAGAGTTATCGGGTGTTATCGCGATGCTGCAGCTACTAATAAACAAATACGCGTCTCCTTGCGCGCGGTTTGGCCGACTGTAGACCATCAGAATGAGATCAAATTATACCAGAAAAATGTACTGAATCATTGTAGTACGAATTTAAAAAGATACGGCAATAAATCTGCACCTTGTTGTCTCTAAATTGAAGCCAATTTCGATTATTATTATTATTATTTTGTTTAATTGAGTGAACCCAAGGACTTTAGGGTTTGATTTTGCGCGTACACGTTTTAGATTATTAGGTATTAAAGTAAAAACACTATACTAACGTATCTTAAAGTTTTACTGAATAATTTAGGCTATATTTATATTTTGGCCCCACATCAACAGCACCTCCTCAATAAATAGGCTCCACTCGCTTTTAGATGCTTATATTCACATTTTACTTCTTATATTTACCTTTCTTGCTTGTTGGACAATGGGAGTATTTTTGTTGCGCGTGATTTAATCGAAGAAAAGGTTTCAAAGGTTTTTATAAATCAAAAAACTCTCTTTTTGTGACCATAAAAATACCAAAAAAAACAACAACACGATTTTAAATATAATATAAAAAAAGTCCTGTAGTTAGTGGGTGTATTTTCATGCTTCTAAGAATTCATATGATTACTTCCATCATGGCTAAAGTTATTTTTGAAAGAACTACACTACACACATTTCTAATTTATTTCTTTTTCATAAAGACCTGATTGATGATGATTTTAACTCTATTCCGTGTGCGTGGGTCCAATGTCTGCTGCCTCGTTGCGTGATCAGTTTGAATACCATGACCAAACTGACTGGAGTTACCGAATGGGTCAATGAACAAACCCCCAAACATTGTTAAAAAAAAACACTTTCCAACACTATCCAACCTCCCATATTAGTGTAATCAGTATTTGTGTTACAGTCACTGATAAAGTGATTTATATGGCGTCTATATAAAGTTTGACGCTTTCATAATAATTCTATAAATGCCTTCAGGGAGGTTTGCTTGAGGTTGAATGAATAAATAAAAACAAAAAAATAAGATACAGCGAGGACAAGAACTTGGCACCACAAAGTGGAATATATGTCTGATCGAAAAAAAGAAAAATAGATCGAAAGGTTTGTAAGTGCCACTGAGTTGCAGACGAATCTGCTGATTTCAGTATTTCGTTTTGAACTTCTGGATCCTAGTAATAATCCAGGAGATAATTAGTTCAACTAAGGCTTAAAGAGTGTTGTGTTCAAAACAGAATGTAGAAGAAATTACTCCAAGTTCCAAAGCCTTTTGTTTCTTTGAAGTAAAGCCACTGTGTCTTTTGCCAACTTCCAAACTCAACTAAGCGGTGAAAAATGTGTTTGTCCTCCAACAGACACAATCTCACTCTGGAACAGAGTAGGAACGGAAGAGGATGTATTTATGGAAATTTTATAAATTAAAATATATGGCTATATATGCGTCTTTCATTTAGAAACTAAAATCAGACTATTTCCTGAGAAAACATTCAGTAGGGAACTCATCAACAGAAATCGTAAGTCACCTGAAAGAAAACCGCTGCTTAAAAGCTTGCCTTAAACTTTTAGAGCTCCCATCTTCCTTTAGCGATTTTGCCTGATTAGCCTTGAATGCCGTGCTCGTTTAAAAAGGTGCAACTAAAGAAGATCGTAATGAGAGAGAAACCTCCACTAATGCCAACTAAAAGCCTTTCAATCAGCTTAAAAGCTGCTTCTGTAGCGCGTAGCATTAAAACATGGCTTTAATCATTTGCATCATTATCGAAGAGACTTCTTATTATTTACATTTTGCTCTCACTCGAAGGCCCTCCGGATTCATTCAGCCAATCCTCCGCTGCCCTGCGTCTCCTCAGCAGCAGCAGGAAGCTAAGGCTCTCCCATTAACACCCTTAGAGTCAGCACTAATGAGGGCCACAGTGGCTGCTCTGTGCTCCCAAAGCCACCCCTCCCCATCCCCACACATCTCCATCCCACCACTAACGTTTACGTTTTCTGTGGTTAGATATTATAGTTGGTTTAGTCCACAGCCCGCAGTTTAGTTGCAACAAGTGTCACAATTGAGTCTGCAATGCGCTAACGGCCTCCAAACCAGCTTCATGTTATTTATCTGGACATACGGTCAAAAAATTAAATGAACGGGACAAAAATATTCCTAATAATTTTGTTTTGTGGGTTCATTTTTGTTTTTGTTGTTGAAAAACTTATGTTTTCTGTGGTTTTGGCTAGCTACATTTTTGGGAAGGTGAGAGGAGGAAGCCTTTACATATGCGAACATAAATATTTTTTCGTTACCAAGTAGGCTACAGCTCCTTACACTCTGTTGCCAGTTCGTTATGTAGGCTACACTAGTGAAAACAGGTGCATTCTGATGTGTCAGACCTGCATTAAATCTTATTTTCAAGAAGGTTATGGTATTCAGCATTTGTTTAAAAATAAATGAGAGAGCTGTTGATTCAACTTTGTATTCATTTTGGAGGCTGTGGTTTGTATTGGACCGTGTTGTGTTGTGTTGTGTTGTACCGACACACGTTTCTATTATTTTGGCAACCCCATTTTAGTCAGTGGACCTGGCTAAGTAACAGAAACACTTTATTTCAATACACCTCAACAGCACCACATTTACATCCTCCAAAATAATCATACAGTTGAATCACCACATTTCTGACTCCGTTTCAACATAGACTAAACGCTATAAGAGTCATAAATGGATTTAGGACTGTTAGAATACATTCATGTTTTTACTAGTGTAGCCTACCTATTGAGGTGGTATGTCAGCGTTTAGCAAAGTCAGCGTTTAGCATTAACTCTTGCGTTTAAAGATAATAAAATATATATTTATTACAGTAGGTAATGTATGTGTTTTTCAAGAGAATGGCCTTTTAAACGTAAATCTTGAATTTCTGGGATAGGTGCTAATGCTACAAGCTAGCCTACTATATAAACCTACATAGATCATGTTTTATTCATCTATAAAGGTTATTTTTGGTTAAGGTGTCGAGGTTATGCATTTTATCCAACTGTTTATATCCTTTAACACATTTCTATATGCTCGAATAGAAACGTCTCTGCTCTGCAGCTCATAGCTGCAGCATAGCTCCACAAAGCCATGACGCTCATGATGAACACAGAGGGGTTGGGCCTCTGGTGCTTCGTCAAGGTTTGAATGAAGCGCGCCATGACTTCCATGAAATGTCTGCAGTGCTTCAAAGACAACAGCTGCTGAACATTTTCTACCGATTTTTACTACGTTTTGATGCGACTTTTATTTTGAATTCAGGCACAACCAAATAAACGACATGCTATTTGTACTGCAGGTAAGTTTTTACTTATGTTTTGTCCTTGTTCAGAATATTTATTAAATTTATATTTATTTAAAATGAACTCGTCTTGTCACACACCTGCAGATACAATTTAATCTCGTAGCACTGTCATCATCTAAACGTCCTTCGTGTCATAGAGGTGGTAACTCATCTAATGTTGAGGCTGGTTTTAATAAAAACAAACAAAAAATAAACAAAAATACTGCCCATTTTTTATGTGAATAATGCTAGACACCATGCATTTTAAAGTCTTAAAATGTGACTTGTGGTATAGCCTAAATAAATTAATGGGCTCGTCTAAATACACCGTGTAAACATGAGGCTATACTTTAGCCTGTTAGCCTAATAAGCTTCGTGCTCTCCACAGGCCTGTAGCCTATTGACGGGTTCTCACACACCCCTGTGGTTTGTTTATGGGTGATTTGATTGATTTTTGTTTACTCCTATGTGCAGTGGGCTATACATTTAATTTGAAATCAAACATCCTGTCCTGTAAACATGCCGTTGTGCACTTGGGTAAGGCCCTTACATGTAATCAGTTGTGAAAACAGTTTAGGGCGGGGCTTTGTTTTCCAAATCTGAGTTCTGATTGGCTGAGGAACCAATTAAAGCGTCTGCCGCACCTGTGACCAACTCAGGGAAAAAAAATATATATATATATATATATATAGCTAATGCTAATTGAAACCACCTGCGTTAGCAAACGAAGTATTAAATTAGGTAACCACTAGAGGTCACAAACATTATGAAACTATGCTATAGGCTAGGCGTATTGTTGGCTAGCAACCGGCTATCCATCTGTTTAGCACTTACCTGCGTCTCGGAGAGGTTCAACTGCCGGGCCAGCTCGGTGCGCTCGCGCCCCACCACATATTGGCACCGCTGGAACTCGAGCTCGAGCCGGTACAGCTGCTCAGCGGTGAAGGAGGTCCGCGTGCGTTTGGGCCGGTCCAGATCGAGGCCTTTCGGCAGCACGATCTCTCGGATGGTGCCTTTGGCGTCTGCTCAAAGGGAAAAAAATGAGTCAGTTATTTTAAATTACCTGGCTAAAATTTAAAGTGAGTCAACTTTCATGAGGTTTAAGCTAGGCTACATAAACGCACTTAATAACACTACAACGATGTAATATCTATGGTTAGAGGTATAGGCTAAGGGCGTCAGGGAGGGAAAAAAAATAGACGGAGGCGCACTGTTTGAGCCATTTTTAACACAAGGTAAGATAACATGCTAACAGACATGTTCAGTAAAGTAAGACTACTTTTATTATAGCTAACTACACCAATGTTTATTAAAAATAACAGCAAATAAAAGGTTAAAAGTGTATTTAATTTTGCTGATATTCAAGTTTCTTTTTTTTTTTTTTTCTTGCGTGTGCGTAACAATGCCCGAGTCTTATAGTTAGCCCAGGTTACTGTGTTGAGTCCATTCGTTAACACTGCTTCAATTTAGGCTTATTATTTATCATATGACACTTAAAATAGAATAAAGTGTGTTAAACCTTACCGAAACTTGAATATAATTATAAATTATTTAAAAAAAGTCCAGTTTTCATGAGACACGACACGAATTAAGTCGGTTAATCGAGGCATTGCAGGTAGATTTATGCTAAGATTTATAGGACACCATAAAATAAACGTACATTACCTGGTTGACTGGGTCTATATCTGCATTGCATATTTTCCTGTGAGCCCAAAACACTAGTTGGACAACAGCGCTTCACTCTGAACAGCCTGTTCACATTAATGTTGCTGTTGTTGTTTTACTGTCATTATTGTTATTAGTATTATGAATCAATTAAAAAGAAATAGATGTATCTAACTTCACATGTGAAGAGTTGCACATCGAGGCTACTAAAGAATGCAAAATGAATGCCTTATTTTAAATCAAATGTAATGTTATTGCTGTTGTTTTAGTGTTAGGAACATACTCTGTACCGAAATAGTCTGTCAGGGCGGGGTGTCCCTGGATCCAACGTAATAATAATAATAATAATAATAACAATAAAAATAAAATGACGTCGTGTTACGTTAATTGTGCTTTCATTAACGGTTTTAGAATTTTTATACACGCAGCACAGTCCAAGAGTATTTGTTCATATTTATCACATGGAGTGGACGCGCAGGCCAGACAAGACCTCCTCTTTGTCCGAGGTTTTGAACTCATAAAATATGCAGCCCACTAAAATATGAAGAGCCCTGAATTAAATATGAAACAAAAGTGAATGAACCGAGCGCCCTTAAAGTTTCCATATGAAGGCCATGACTAACTGTCAGATTAAGCATACATATACTGTGCGTAAAACTTGATTTATTTTCCTCTTCTTTTTTTTTTTTAATTCATTTTATTTTTTTATTGTAGTTGTCAAGTAGATTATTTGTATAGGCGCGTCTGCAAGTGCATTGACTTAATTTGAAAGAATGAAAAAGAAAACAAAACATTTTGGTAAAATACAACAGGTGCATTAAAAGGGGAATCGTTGCGTAAAAGATACAATCTTAAGTTGTTTTTGCTTTTCCAGCAGAATTAAAACACTTAATAATATACTGTACGAAATTCATCTGTTCCAAAAAGATCTTTCAATCACGGTGCCACAGACATATTTTCCTAAGTGTTTGGCTAGCCTCCAGGCCTGAGCTATATGATGAATCACGCCTACGAGGTTTCCATCTTTACGCATGTATGGCGTCTTTGCGTAAAGTGTCACCAGGCAAACGGAATTCGTCAACAGAGAGGCAAAATCTTCCTAATAAATACAAGCATACGGAACAATGCATTTGCATATTTTATCGTTGGTCCCAAAGCCAATTAACAGCTCAAACTGTGGAAACAGTTGCAGGCAGAGAAGGAAAACAGCGGCAGCACTGAGACCTGCTGACCTCTCGGTGACCCCGGTCGCTTTGCGTAAAACCGGAGCACCCAGGCTCAGCTTTAAAAAAAAAAAAAATAAATCCTCGCTCTGCGGGCGTCCAGGACAAAGTGTAAAGTATCTCTACGAAGCCGGTCACAAATCTGTCCTAAAAGCTACTTCCCCACCAAAAAACACCATTAACCATCGACTGATGAAGCACAATGTAGACTGTATATTTAACTCGATGATTATCATTCACAAATTTTAACAGATGATGAATGAGTGCCTCTCTACCTCATAGACAAAACACACATCGAGTTGTACGCGTTGGGGAGGTCCAGAAACAAATTGTGGAAGGACAATAGTTCCACCATACACTAAATATAATAATAAATATCTAAATTTCAAATTAATACTTTCATGCACCTCTAGTGAAGCTCTAGTGATTTTAGATTTTTTGCATCCACGTACGTATTTTCTCTCCTCTCTCGCTCTGTGTGTGTGTGTCCTTCACTGTATAACAATCTTTAATTACTGTGTTAAATTCATTGTTTTCCAACTAAATGTTCTGCTTCTGCATAACACATGACACAGCACCACTAAACGTTCAATAAAAGACAAAACCAACCAGCCAGCAGTAACAATAGCCGCCGCATTAACAGAGAATTTATAGGCTGACATATTGATTGTGTCCACAGTAAACAGTTAAGCACCCCTGAAGAAAATATCCCAGCAAAATATCAGTCACAAATTAAGTTTTATCCATTTTCTTTATGGAATTATGAATGGAGAGAAACCTGCAGACATGTTATCTTGGAAAGCCTTAGTTTAAAAAAAATAAATAAATCTAACATATGCAGGAAGCTACACGATGACTCAGAATTTAAAACATTTCTCATATTTAATTCAGATTTTTCCTTCCCCTCACCCAGTTTATAACACTGATGTTATGTGCTAAAATAATTATGACAAATGGCCTTTACATGCATATAAAATAACAATTTACTGCACAGTTTAATTTTCCAAATTTAATTAGCAAACATTCTCAAAATATTTGAGTGTGTTTATATGCATACTTAAACAACCAGTATTCTTGAAAAAATAAAAATAAATAAAAAGCTGATGACAACAGATATTTTATTTCATATTTACTTAAATTTCTGAATTTCTTTTTAAATCACTTAGGGACCACTGGCCTGCTGCAGGAGGGCGTGGACTCAACAATTATTCTTGTGCTCATTATCATAATATTGGAGCAAAAACAGGAGCCAATCAGCTACTGAGAACCTAAAACACACACTGCTTAACATTGGCTGTTATTTTTATTTTATTTATTTATTTTTTATTTTTTTTTATTTTTACCTTGTGTGAGCAGCACCGGAGCCAGGGGTGAATCTGATGAAGCTACGTGTTGCTGAGGGGCTTTTTGTTTTCATTTTTACTCCCTCGGGTCTAATTTTAAACATCTGAACACATATATGCTTTAGATACAGATAAACTCATATATGAACAAGAAAAAATAGGCATTTAATTGAAGGTGCATTTCCTTGTTTCCATCAGTGATTGGGCCAATCAATATTTTATATATCCACAGGAACAAAGGTGTGGCCTGAGCCCGTCAATAATTTATTGAGAGATTTCCTATTGATACTTGTGAAAAATAATAATAATAGTGAAGTATATGCATGTATATTTACATTTATATATGGTTAAAGTTAACAGCAGAAGCGTTTTATAGTCCTCTCTACACTAGAAATTATCTAGAAATTAGAGTATGTGTTTTTGGTTTCAACTTTAACACAAAGTTTTGAGTGTAGATAAACTAGTGTGTCCCTTTAAGAGAATAATAAATAAATAAAAGAAAACGTTTCAAAGTTGTAATATTTTTACAGGCGCATTTTGATAGTTTTATGTAAGTAAATATTACGATCAATGAGGTTTTGTCCACAAATTTAAATCTATTAATTCATTTCACTGACAGTCTCCACTGTAGATGAGGAGACAGCAGGGTTTAGAAGGTTACCGTATGATCAGGAGAGTTATTGTTCACTATTCTTGATAACTGTGGATGAAATAACAGCTAAGTTAAAACTGTTTTTGATTTTTTTGATGGAAACTCACACAGACAGTGTGAGCAGCCCGCTACTTTTACGCACAGAATTAAGCACCACTGCTCGTTTTGTTTTTGTCCACTTACCCCTCACTAATATCCTCCGACAGTAGTCAGGGTCCACTCCCAAAAGTTTGTCGTGTCCGTCTTCGCTGGAGGACGTCGGGGTGGACGCTGACGTCCCCGGGGTGTCGGTGGAGCTCTGCACCGGGGACCGGCTCCCAATCTCGGCGCGGCACTTTGTCTCCATCCTGTCCGGACACAGTGGGTTGGGTCCACAGCGGTGGTTCCCATCGCCCATAGTCGTGGCCTGATCAAACATCTACAAGTAAATTACAGTCTCTGAGATTATCTCTCCCTCCTTCTGTCGCTGCTGCTCAATCTTCTCTTTCTACTTTCTTCTGCTTTATGCAAATGTTCTCCAGAGACGAGGAGAGCATGCCCACCTCTCCTTTAAAAGAAAGAACAAAAAAACAAAAAAAAACAAGGTAGATCCAGTTACAAAGGAACCATGCGCTCCTGCAAGGGAACCGGTGAGCGCTTCAGGTGTCGCGGCATGACGCACGGTCCGGAGTCCAAACCAAGGCTGGAGGGAGTCGGCAAGGAGAGAAACCTCGGTATCCTGCCCTAACTATAAGAGCCAGGTGGTGTGGAAGAAATGCATGGTGCAGCCTGGAAGATACAAGGGGCAACGAGATCTAAGGAGGAGCGGGGAGGTGCCACGAAAACAAGCACACACTGCTCACCCACGGAGAAATAAAGTAAAAGGCGGTGCGCCAAAAAAGAAAAAAAAAAAAAAAAAAATCACACAGCTACGGTCACAGTTCACCGTACTCAAGCCAGGAAGCAAAGTTTCTCCTGGTTTGTCCAAAGCAGCAGCCTGTTACTTCACTCCCGGTCACATCGACTGCATCTGCGGATCCTTGATTGCATGTTGGTGGTGGTGAGATGGCCACATGAAGGGGGGTGGTCGGTGGTCTTCTGCTTTTGGAAAGAAAAGATGTCTGTGTTGAAAACCCTTCAGGAGGGGGGCTGTCGGGAAGTGGGAGATGGTCACATTTGCTCACAGATAAAGTCTCGAGCACTCTTGTCAGTTTTTTTTAATAATTGGCTTTACAGCAGAAACATCACGTCTGAGCGGGGCGGCTCATACACCCTGCCTACACTAACAGAGCAGAGATGTTGGTGTGTGGATAATATTTGTGGTGACACGGTACACTTTACAGAGGCAGGAACCCGGGACGTCACTTCCTGCCCACGCTGGGTGGCAGCTGATTGGTCGACTGGCAGGGCACGTTTTGACAAGAGGATGAGCGGAGCTGCAGACCGAGATCAGGCTTGGAGACATGAGACGATGGTTCTGTGTCCTGTTCCGATTTGGAAACGGCTGAAAGCAGCGCTGCAAGATTTTCCCCCCACCGTAAAGCCAGACTTTTTGTTTGGTTTGATTTTGTTTTGAAGCTGCACACTGAGCTCCTCTCTGGTCCACGAACCAGCACAGAGCGCATACGGCTAATACCTCTGTCCCAGTAAGGTACAGTGAGAATGTATCCCCATTCATTCTGTATGGATCAGTCACAGGCCTCAGAACCCCCTACATGAAAATAAGATGTTGTACAGAATTTAATTAACATACTTGGAAAAAAACTCTGAATACAAAAATGTTTTATTTATATCAAATCGTCTTGGAACACAGAGGAGGTACACAGAAAGTGCCTTTACATAAATATTGTAGAATTTTTTGTTTATGTGCTTTCCTAGATTTAATCTGCACTCAAATCCACACTGGAGTTTCGTTTTTTTGATTTTAAACGAAGGGTATGCAACTATAGCAGATGTATAACTTTATGTTTACTGACTGTGTAGATTAATTTCTTAGTTTGTGTTTAGTTTATGTTTATTGCACCAGACACCAAAATCAGTTCTTGTATATGAGAGCATACGTCAGACTTTTCTCCTTTTACTGATATTTCATCTGTAAGCAACTTCTTGCACAAGAATTTCCTTGCAGGTTAATAAAATTGATCAATTTGTAAGCAAATTTTGTGATTTGTGGGTCATGAATATATATATTTTTTCACTAACTTTGATGATTGTAACTTGACTATAAAGGGTTGTAAAAACCTATAATTCTGAATTTACATCAGTAATCTTATTTCTGAGGCACGTCTAGTCAAATGAGACCACAATTCTGCATAAAAAAACAAAATTTTGTTTGTCTAAAACTGTCCAAGAAAATGATATATATTCAAATATATATAGGATTGGGGCAAAACATTGTCTGTATAACCTTAATAATCTAGAAATGTGGGTGCAACGCATGCAAATCATCATAAAATTCAGTCACAAACATAAGCTTGAAAAGGATCAAAAAGCTGAATTGACAGTGTAAGTGAAAGCTATTAGATTTAACAGGTGTTCTTGTTACTTTGTCCATCTCCTCTCTCCACACACACACACACACACAATTACCCCAAGTCTTGTTTTATAAAATGAGGATTGTACCCTGTACTCATAGAAAACCCCAGTAAGCTGTTAACACATAAACACTGACAAGCAAGAGCATAAAGTGGGGTTAGGGTTTGTTGTCCACTGGAGATGAAACAGCTCATTCCCGGTCATTTACTGTATATGTGCAGAGCCATCTTTATCAGCCTCCAGTCTATTTTCTTCTGCCAGCTTGATGTTGATGTTGCAGCCTGTAGTTTGTTGTGATTGTGAGATAATTTCGGTCGCGGGGACGACTGAAACACTGGGTGGAATTTCCTCTTTACAGGTGAAACGTCTATGAAAACACAGCAGAATAAAAGGCATTTTGAAGCAGGATTATATAATTATAGTTTTGCTGTGTGTGTTTTTTTCTAATTTTTCTTATCCGAGGCCGTAATTACTGCACACAGCTACGGGTCGTTACTCCTTTCAGCTGGCCTAATCTCACAGAGGATGAATAGAAACTGTCAATCAGACGCTGCACTCAGCAGCGAGACAAGAGGGGACTGATTGCTGCTGCTGCGCTGCGACACACACACACACACACACACACACACACACACACACACACACACACACACACACACACACACACACTCTCTCTCTCTCTCAAACACACACACACACACTTTTTCTTCCTCCTTCTCTCCAGTGTTTTCACACTCTCTTCCTTTTACTGGTGCACAACTAAAACCCTCCAAGAAGCAGATTTCTTTTCCCCGTTTAACTTTCCTGAAGATTGCTCATATTTTGATTTCATTTTCAATCTGTGATTATAATATTTCAACAAGCGTTGGGGATTTGTGGCTAACAGGCACATTTGATGCCAAATTATAGCTCAGCGTTGCCTTTCAGGGTGCGCACTGACTGACATGTGCCAGTTTAGTCTGTTTTGATGGCTCTAGATAGATAGATAGATAGATAGATAGATAGATAGATAGATAGATGTTCACTATGACCATTAAAATGCTGCCATATGTTGATGCATCCACATCATAAACATGTGTAAACCTCTAAAAAAAAGGATTTCATGCATACTTAGTGCTTCTCCTTTTCATATTCTCAACACATCTTACTGATAATAGGAGTTTCTGTGCATAAGTGACATTTTAAAAGCTGCATTTTTACTTGCAACAAATTAGATTTCTCTGGTTTTATGTGTACCACACACATTCAAAGAAAAATGCCAGATTTTGCACACTTTACCCACTATGTGTTGTGCAATTTTTCAGGTAATACGGTAAAAATATGACTTGGGTGCAGTTTCTGCCTGGAAACAATGCAACCAAAGAGAAAAACCTGAATTCTTCATATTTTCTTTTTCATTAAAATAATCAAATCTGAACTGATTCCTCCAAGCTCCAAGCCCAGTCTCTGATAAATAATACTTCCGCTGCGCTCAAAATCCTCATTACGTTAAATTACAGGAGATAAGGGCGCATATCTCCTATCACATGACACTGATGCGTTGCAGCCACGCAGGTCTGTCTGCTCGCTGCCCCTTATGCGTAAACCCACGGGCCAAAAGTAAAACAGTATTATTTATTTGCACCACGCACCGACCGCCTCATCCCGTGTGCTGCTGGGCTGCGGCCTCGTGGAGATGAATCTGATCAATCAGATCAATCAACAGAGATTACTGTAATCCCGGAGGTCAGAGGGAGGGCACAGGGGCCATGTAGAGTTCACACAAGCTCCAGACAAATCTGTGCAGGAATGGCAAACATTTGGCCTCCTGTTACAAGAGCCATGCATGCACCTGTGTTTATTTTTTTGATTTTTTTGTTTTTTGTTAAGGATTTAGATTGAATTTAGTAAAACAGTGCAGCATTCAGGTTACACCCAGGCTAGTGACAGTGGAGATATTCCACTCTTCTGATAGCTTACAACCAATGCATGCTTTTAATGACTGCTTGCAATAAAAAGCCTGTGCATAAAATATGGTAATAGTAGATCACGTGGTGTCACCCACAAGCCTTTGTGTGAGTCCTGTCCTCTATTAAAATAAGTTGAACGCCATGTTGCTCCTGGTGATCAGACTGGACAGGAAAAAAGAACTCAGGAGGATAGTGCGTCTTTAGAAGAGGGAAGAAAAGGAGTATAGCTGAATGTAAACACGTGTTTAATGCAAATTAAATAAACTGAACATCCAGGTTTAACCAGAGGACTGATCTCCAGTTGATCATAAACGAGAAAAGTCAGGATTTGGCCGATTTGAGCCTTTACTGTTAAAGAAAAAAATGCGATATTTATCGAGTACAAAAAATAAAAGCTTGACCAATGAAAGGAGGGAATGGATTCTTAAAAAAAGAAAGAAAGAAAGAAAGAAAGAAAGAAAAATCGTATGCTGCTAGTTGAAGGAAATATTGCTTACTTTAAAAAAAAAAACTGCAGAAAATGAATTATTCATACTGGTGAGAATAATAATAATCATCAGTATTATTAAAAATAATAATAGCAAGTATATTTAGTCCGGTAGAAGTTTGGATATAATTCATTTTTATTTAAAAACTTAAAAAATACGTGAATAAAAACGAATATAAAACAGGCAAGATCATTTTGAATTACACTTTAAATATTATTATTATTATTATTTTTTTTTAAAAAGTCTATGGAAGTAAAGGGACGCAAAGCTCGTTAGGTTTCTACTTGCGCTGACTCTTAACTGAAGCAAACGTTTGCTTTAACTTAATCAAATGGTTTATTTTTCTGCTTTTAACCACCTGCAGCTCCGAGTTTCACCATTTCTCCACAGCCCGTGAATAATTCAGCCTGGTCTTGTATTGCCCTGTCACAGATCATAGTTTATGCATGTCGGTTTACTCCAAACACTGTGGTTGCACATGGCAAAAAAAAAAAAAAAAAGACCCCTGCTACTAAATAATAACACGTATATCCACGACCTAATTCGTTCGTGCTACTTTAAAATGAATTCCGACTTTTTATGCACTTCATTCTAAAAGAAATAATTCAACTTTGGTCACAAACGAACCATAAAGAGGAGCTTGTAAGATAGGACCTTATAAATCTGCAGCTCTGCTTCATCTGTAAAAAGTTGTCCTCGCGGTCGTGAAGTTCTTTCTCCCGGATGTCTGTAATGATTTTTTTAGTTTAATTTTTTTGTTTGTTTGTTTCACGCAGCCGTGCTGAGTTGCTGTGCTCGGGTTTAGTTCAGGACACCGATCGCTCCCCGGTCTTGACCCTGCACAGTTAGTTGTAACTAAGATTTTATTTTTTATTTTTTATTTTGTGTGTGTGTGTTATATGAAGAATATCAGCCTTTAAGTATATCGGTTATATAATGGCTAGAAGCGAGCCCGAGAGAAATAAAGAGATCTAATCCTCATCTTGCGTGTTTAATTTCTGCAGCCCTTGCTTTTTTTCGCACAGATTAGAAACTCTGAACTGCGAATTTTTATTTTCCATATTTATAATTTGGTCCACGGGGCGGTAACTTTTTCTAACTTTTATATCTGCTGCACCGCTGCAGAAAGTCCTCATCCATGCCCAGGCCAGCCTGCTCTCTCCGGGCGCAGTTCATGAACGGAGGGTAAACTACTGGTGGAAATCTCATAGAATGCAACAATAAATAAAAAGCATCAAATACAGCATGTAAACTGCATGTAAATGTTTGAACCCCGCAACAACATATCTAAAATGAACAGATGATGACATGAAGGACTTATTTTTTTACAAATTAATTATTATTATTTTTTTTTTTTTAAACAAGAACCAGAATGAATGAGTGTTGTCACGTGTATAAAGTGCAGGCGCAGCAGCAGTGACATGAAACAACTCCTGACTATGCAAATTAGTTGGAAATGTACAAGTTATTTAAGATTAAAATAAAGAAATAAGAAGAAGGTGGAATAGGATAACTGAAAAGTGGAACTATAAGATGCATGACTATTTATAGAGAAGGTGGAGACAGGTTAGCTAGGACTAAGAGAATAAAAACAAGAGAGACTGCCAAGCACCATATATAGGAGCCCTGGTTTAATGTTGTGGGACATGGAGCAGATTAAAGTTCAAAGATATTGATTTATGTTAACAAGAGTTTGGAGATCAAATTAATCCGGACAGACTGATGCATTTTTTTTAAATAAATAAATGCTTTTAAAGTGTTCTGGAGGCTTAAACCTCTTGAACGTAGCATGAACCGTACTCTGACTCCTCCTGATTCTGGCCTCTTTGAAAGTTGAACACAACCAGTTTATGTGCAGTAAGTGTATCTTTTAGGTATGTTAACAAGCAGAAGCGTAATACTTAACTGAAACTTCAAGCAGTCCTCATGTGGGACATTGTTGCTCAAAGATCCTGTACATTCAGATGATGCGCTTTTACAATTCATGTGAAGTTATTTAAAGGAATTCATGTTTTTTTTTGTTTTTTTTTTTAGTCTCCACTGAAAGAAAGAAAAACTTCTAAAAGAAGAGACACCAGGGCTGGAAACACTTTAGGCATTTGGCTGTTTTTTCAGCACAGACCGCCACCAAGTGTTCCTGCAGCGAAATGACAAGAGGACACAAAGAGTAACTCAAACACTTGTTTATTCATTTTTCACATTAGAAAATAAGAATCACACACACACACACCAGGAACAGACAAACTAAACTGCTACATTCTTGAAACCGATCGAGCACTTTAGTTTCACACTAAGAAGGAACTTTGACCTATTGTGCACGAGCAAACATCAAATTATTGAATCAGTACTACACCGACGGCTTGAGATCTAACAAGAAGAGAAATTACACACTGAATCGTTTCCTTTAAGGCTGGATGCATTCGATGTAACACAAAACAAGTTGACACACAAGAAGGAGTTGTTTTTTCTTTTTCTTTTTTTTTTTAAACGGGGGCGCATAAGGAAGATGGCAGTGCAGCCAGATCATGGCACAAACGTAAATTGTGACAGACAAAGTGTCGACTCCCTCTAATCAGCACTGAGATGACAGGGAGAGACTAAAACGCCTTTTTGAGACACTGGAGAGAAGACAAACAGTGTCACGCTGGATAGTAATGCAAATAGTTGCTCATTTCCCACCGCTCTAAAACAGACAGTCCAATACTCACTTCACCTCAAACCTGGTCTTATAGCTACAGTGAGAGGCAGGATGCAGACGGTTAAATGAAGTTAAGAGAGAAACAGGACGGTGCAGTGGAAGGCACTTGTTTGTTTCTGAAGGCTTCGCGAATTCATGCAAAAATGAACAAATCACTTCTTAAAGGACAAAATCCACCTAAAACACTTGAGTACCACAGGATTGTTAAATAATCTACTGCTTATTCTTTTGATAAATGGGTAAAAAGTTCAGTCTTAACGCAGAAAATACAATGTTCCTAATGAAAGCCAAACATGCAGATAATCCTAAAATTTGAAAGGCTTTTAAATTCTGATTAAAAAATAAACTATACTGAGCGGATTGTTTCATCTCTATTTATTAACAGCTATCAGATATGCACATCTTGCGGCATTTTTGATTAAGTGTTGTTTGTTTTTCCTTTTAAATTTTGCCCAATCGTAAAATGCGTGCAGCTCAGCTCACAAAAGAGTTTCGTAGCAAAAAAAACAACAAAAAACAACAAGCTATATCCCACCAAAAGCAAACCTCAGCTCTAGGTGTCAGTGCTTCTTTTATAACAACAGCCATACAGCCAGAAATCCAACCTAGAAAATCCTGACACATGTCAACAGACGAGTGCCAAAACATATTTTGAGGCATCATTTTCCACCTCCCACTTGTACTGCAGCTGCAAATCTGTTCCATCTCTTCCACCTTGTGAGGCCAGCTGGCACCTGTTCTTTTGGATTTCTCCAAAGAAAAGCCGTTTGGAGTGAAGTTAAAAGAAAAAGCTGTAGTAGTACTAGCAGTCGAGGCAGGTTGAGGTTAAGTGAGTAGAACAGAAATGTCAGTTACAATTCCTGAAATGCATTTAACACTAAAGACTGAAGATATGGAACCACTCGTGTTTAATTTTTCTTTCAAATGTGGCCACAATGCAGCAGAGATTGGGAATAAATTCACATCCAATGGCCTGCAGTGCCCCCCTATGGTTCACAAGAGGCACTGCATGCTCGGCATTGATCCTCAGTTCATCTCGAGTTCCCTGAATTGTGCAGATTTTGGGATCACCGGTTTTAATTGGTAAAAGAGCCCTTGTTTAGTCCAAAACATATAAACCTATGTGAGACAGAGCTCAAGAAGTAGAGAAAAAATAGCCACTAATTTAAAGAGCGCTGCTTCCCTCTAGAGGTCCAGTAAGGAAAACACAGCGGGACAAGTTAAGACAGGGAGGACTTGCAGAAAGGAGCTGAAATGTCTGCTCAGATGCAGCCGAGGAATGTTTGTCTTTTTATGTCTTCCAAGGTCCAACACTGAACACTGAGGCTGCGATGAATTACTGCAATGCTGCACAAGTGCGTGGCACGCATCATACGTGTGTTTATGGTAAATCAACATTACTTTCTCTATATGAATATGACACGTGTGTGCCGTTTGGTGTATATGTGTGTGTACTTTAGCTGGAGCAGAAGCTTGATATTTAGCTAGTCAAATCCTTGCCAGTCACTCTGCTCAGAGTCGTACTCCAGCTCCATACCGATACAGCGAACACCCTCCAGCAGCATGGGCGTCCCGTGGTGACGATCTGCAAGAAAGGCAGACATTTAACAAAGACCATTTCTCTACTACCTTTGACGCAATGATTCAAAAATAATGCCCCAAATATGGGACGAGTTCCGGATAGACCGACATCGTGTCTCAACGCATTGGTGGTTCAGTGGTAGAATTCTCGCCTGCCACGCGGGAGGCCCGGGTTCGATTCCCGGCAAATGCAACACTCTTTTCTTGTATCTGTCATATTAAAGAAGAATAGTATGTACGTAGTTTTTTTTTTTTTTTTAAACATGTACTTGTAACCAAAATACACACCACGACAAAACGGTTTAAGAAAAATCATAGCAATACGTTTGCAAACTACAATAGTATTTAGTTACTGTCTATATGAGGAAAACTAAGTCAAAACATTCATCCAGTTAAGGCTTGTCAGAGGGAATAAAGAGGGAAATAAGACAGCCAAACCTTTTCTTTCCTCCCCTTATTTTGTTATTATAGAAGATGACCTTCTTCTATGCAAAAACACATGATGGTCCTTAACACTTTTAACTCATTGGGACTACAACAAAACTGTTTTAGTAATAGATAAGTTTGAACATTAACAGAAAATACCCCACATTCAAAGTTTAAATTTGCCAGTTTCTCCTTTGGTGACCACAACTACAAAAACATTAACACATTTTATATAATAAATAAATGTGTTTGCAATGCTTTAAACATAATGCCTAACTCCCTGGTCAGCACCCGTAATTAGTAATATATAAACCTACATTTAAATTCCAGCTATCCCTGAACAAGCCTGAGAACTGGCTCTGCAGCACAGTATTATATTTAATTCATTCAGTCACTGATCTAACAGCAGGGATCTCTACAGCTAAGAGTAACAGCAGAGGTGGAGGCAGAGCTTAATCCATTGATCTGGTTTTCATCCAGACCTCAATTACACACAGACCTCTGGACAGATGTTCAGGCCATGCTATGAGAGTTAAAAATAACCCCCTCAACAACGCAGCCTCTGTTCATCCTTAAACACATGGATTCAGACGCTAGTCCTACTATATTTACACAGACACAGATGGGGAAAAACAACACTTGTGCTCTCTTTAACTAATTCTACATCTGCTGACACAATTTAGCCTCACTAACAATGTTCTAAGAGGAGAAAATGCAAGTTCATTACAGCTTTCGCACAGCAGGAGAGACCAGAACAACATAGCTACAGTGCAGAGGAACTGTTCTGCTTTCTTATTCCCACACTTGGAAAAGGATTTGAAACACAGGACATTTTTATTATTATTATTATTATTTTTAGGAACATTAGAAGTTCTGAGTATTTCTTATGAACTTCATAAAATCTGTGTATAAACCAAACATAACCTGACTCCTGACTTTGGTGACGCAGTGTAGTAAAGGTGCAGTTACCAGCAGGAGGCAGCAGAGCACTATAAATGAAAGTTCACTTTTCAGTTTCATTTCAACGCCAACATTTTTAAAAACAAGTGAAAAGAACTTGTTGTGAAACTGAACAAAATCCGTGCTGATAAATTACCAGTAGGTAAGTAGTTATACCTAAGGACACTTTGATGATTAATCAATAAATTAACTTTATTTTTTTTGTTGTTTTTTATCACTACTTGTCATTTTATGCTTTTTTGATCTGCTGCACTAACAAGAGCAACAGTTTAAAACCATTTAAGATTTCAGGGAATTGTGACTGAAATGTTTTGACTTAATTCACAGATATATGACATTTTATGGACCAAATAATAAAACTAATGTCACTTCAAACGTATAAAAAGTAGTGGTGATATGTAAATTGAATAGTCCCTCATATCCTAACTATCCAAACCAGTCGGCAGTGGAGCTGATATTGCTGCAAGACCCACACAGTAAAGGAGGCATGTCCAAAATACACAATAAATTCAGTGACCATGGATTGCTTTATATCTCCTTGGCAAGACAAAACAGAGAATTAAGAAGAGGCAACTGGATTTGTCGAGGTTTCTTAAAGACGCTTTGTCCAGTTCTTCAGTTCTAAATGACTGGTGGGCTTTAGGTTTTTATCAGAAACATCTTTAGGTGGTGCTCACCTGAAATATACATGACTAGGGTCTCTCTATGAGTAGGAATGCCTCAAAAATAATCAGTGGAAGCTTTGCAGCTATTTCAATTCACGTAACTCTGAAGTTAGGAAGTCTAACAGGAAGAGGGAATAACTTGAAAATTATTTTATTGCTCAAGTCATCAACAGGCTGTAGTGTGGTGCAATATTAACTGGTTATTTCAGCAGTGCTGAAGAGTGAGATCACTTTTATGGTTGTTAAGCTCACCCATGACTCTGGCGTGAACTTTGACTTTGACGCAGACGTCCTCGTTGGTCTCGCTCAGCAGCAGCACCTCCTCGCACAAAACTCCCTCCTGCTGGGCCATGTACTCGCACGTTATCTTCAGACCTCCTGGGAACGAACAGCGAGAAAAATACAAAAGAACCGGAGAGATTAGGTTTCCAATTCGTTGCCACAGACACACACGCACACAGACACACACAGTTTTTCTTTGTGTCTCTGTGTGAAATTATGTTTTTAATATGGCTCAGACTAATGCCAGAGAGGCGATCAACAGCAGAGAGGACAAAATGTCAACACGACGGAAAAAGCATAAACACAGCTGACTGATAAGTAAACAGTTGTGAACGTATTGAATGCACAAAGAGACAAACATAGTAGCACACCTGTTAACATTAGCTGAGGTGCATGCAGACAGTGCGGAGAGTAATGGGTGTGACCTTTGAGCTGATGGTAAAGGTCAGTAACCTGATTCGGTTTCAGAAACATTAGAGGATCACCTTTGACCCAATTCAGCCGGTTTGATGATGAGCAAATGATGAGCATACACATTCAAGCTTTAGTATCATAAATGTGCCAGATGTCTCGGGTTTGCCACCTAACGAGAGCATGACAAGTGTCAGGAACTCGAGACAAACACAGGAAAGTTTTGTTCCGAGGACTTCTCAGAGATGGATTGCCATGTGAACACGATCTGAACTGTCTGTTGCTGTAATCCTCGGCCATCTGGACCTCAATGCCGCCTGGAACAATACTGCTGAGAATAACTTGCACAGTATTTCACACAGGAACAAAACACGAAAAATAGCAGACACATACTAAACCTTGTTTAATACACTCTTGATGAATGTGGCATTGTTTGTGGTTTAGGAGTAGTGAAGTAATATAGAGGCGATCTGAACTGATCAGCTCCGACATTAAAGCCACCAACCGGTGAAGTGAGTAACATTGGTGATCTTGTTACAATGTAATGATGTTCTGGGAAACCTGGGTCTGGGCATTTATGTGGCTGTGGCTTGCGGTAGACCAAGCACATGCTCATGGCAGCAGCAAGGGAGTATTTGTTTGCATCCTGGTATCATATGTTCCCCAGGTAAGCAACGCACATGCACCTGGACATCCACACATCTTTTTCAGCAATTGAAGCTACAGTAGCTCATCTGATGGATCAGACCAGCCTTTACTGCCCATGTGCATTTATGGTCACTGGCTGCCTAATGTATCCCGCCTTCTGAGAGATGCCATGATAACCATATAATCAGTGTTATTCACTTGACCAGCGATTATGACAAGATTCTCACGACTCACATGAGAGAGAATAAAGTACCATGTCATGCGAAAATCCGGACCGTCGTTCCTCTATGACGTAACGCATTGGTGGTTCAGTGGTAGAATTCTCGCCTGCCACGCGGGAGGCCCGGGTTCGATTCCCGGCCAATGCAACAAACTTTTCTTTTTTTTTTTTCTTCATTGTTTTTTTAAAACCTTTAGAACCTACCAGAAGTACGATAAGACTATACAAGCACACGTTGCTTATTTAACACATTTTAACATACAACAAACATTTACATTTACAAAACTGTTTAAGATAACTGGTAGCTATGTGTTTGCAACTGACAAAAGTATTGTGTTAGTGTCCATGCGAGGAAAACTTAATCGAAACCTTTAGCCAGTTATGGCTTAGCAGTTCTGACCGTGCTCTCAAAGCAATTTGGTTCAAAAGCAAAAGCAAATGATTTATGGACTCCTGTGCCCCTGGACAATTTCCTTCCTCAGGCAACACACACGTGTTGTCCTTCCTCCAGGTGGAAGCTGTTGGGGCTGTGACTGAACCCAGGACTCAGGACTGACACAAGTTCAAGAGAGAGCTTTGCATATATTTGCTGTTAGTAGCAAAGAGAGAAATAAAACATTATCATGTCAAGTCTCTCTCATCGTAATGATTCATGATTACAGTCTGTAAAAGTGAGAATATAATATAATCTATCTATAGACTCGTCTGTGCAGCGTTTTTTGGCAGCCACAGCAGGTTAAATGGGGGTAGTGTGACCTTAATCAGACCATAAAACCAGACTGCATGTCTATCAAGCTCGACAGTCCAACCACGCTGTAATATGAAGTTCACTGTTCAAAGTTTATTTTGCTTTAACGGAATTGAAGGCAACCGTGGCGTGGCGCAACCTCATTAGGTTAAAATCTTAATTAGCAGTACTTCAGGGAAGCATGCAAATATCGTGCTACAACCATTAACTATGATAATTTGAAAATGTAATATAGCTAATTACATCCAACTCAAATGATTGGATATCATGACATTTGACTTGTATCATTTTAATATTTATTAAAGTGAATTCGTTTCAAAAGGTGCTAAGTGGACAGTAAAGGACAAATGTCTAATGAACATCACAGCACACAATTATCAATCAAACATTCTGCACATCGTCAAGTTCAACATAAATACAAAGCCAGTTAAGTCATATTATTATAATTCTACTTTTCTGAACTGCAATGTTCTCCCACGGGTTGATAGCTAAATATCCATGACAGAGGTGATTATGGTGCATTAAGAAGACGTTTCCCCTCTGACGATGGAGAAAATGGGGCTGTTCATGGATTTAAAACCTTATTTCAGCTGCAACTCATTTATGTTTTTCTCATTCTTTAATGAACTCACCCTCTGGTGCCGGAGTGATATCAGTGATCCGGAGGTGTGGACTGGGTACCGGTGCCGGACACACGTCTTTACCCAGAGCTGGGACCTCAGGCAGGGTGAAGACTATTTCATACCGGTGCTGTGTCTTCAGGAAGCCAACCTAAAGGAGGGAGAGATATTTAGAGTTTACAGGCAACAAGTCATGCAAAGATTTAGTAAATAAAATAAAATAAAACCCTTTCCTTCTCCCTCCCGTACCGAAGAAGAGAGATTACCATAGAAGGAAACAAGCTTAGTGCAGTAGCAAACTATTACAGGTTTATTATAAAGGATTCATTCTCTTTCTCATAAGCGCTACACACTTGAGCTGAGTTTTCCTCGAGGGAGTCCTCTAATTGAAATAATGTGTTGCTTTGGTGATCTTAAGGCCCCTCACTTCTGCCAGATTTGCAATTTTAGCCTGGCGGGAAATAAAACCAAATAACCTTTTTGCATTTCGCTCAATTCCAAAATCTTCCAGTAGTGCTAATCCCATGTGAATACATCCGTCAACAGTTCAAGAGCTCAGTCTTTATTACACCTTCTGGAGGCTGCAGTGGAAACGCTCCAACAGCTCTAACACCCAAACACAACTTCCATCCTCAGTCCTTCAATGACAATTTAATGTGAAATTTTTAAATTAAAGAAGCAGCAGAAAATTAATCGATAACAATGTTGGCAACTAAGGCTTCTTAAGAAAAAAATCAAAGGTTATCTGGTTACAGCTTCTCAAGTGTTTAGATGTGCGGTTTGTTTCTTCAATTTTATGTCACTGGATAATGAGTACAGTTCACGCCGATCAGGCATAACATTATGACCACCTTCTGAATATTGTGTAGGTCTCCCTTGTGCCTCCAAAACGACTGTGTCTCATCAGAGAGTGGACATGGGGCTTCTGAGGGTGTCCTGTGGTGTCTGGCAACAGGTGTCTGTTAGTGGGGGCCTTTGGGTCCTATGGGTTGAGGGGAGAGGCCTCTGTCATCCCACAGACACTTGATCAGTTTGGGATCTAGTGAATTTGGAGGCCAGGTCAACACCTTGTGCTGTTCTTCATGTTTTTTTGGTTTTTTTTAATTGTTCCTAAAGCGTTTTCTTTGTGTGTGTGCCTGTATCAGGCTGCATCCTGCTGGGGATGGCTTCTACCTACAAGGAGTGTTCATTGCTAAGGGGTGGGGGTGCCTGGTCTGGTCTAGGTGGGTGCTACATGTCTAAGTAACATCCACATGAATGCCAGGTCCAAAAGTTTCCCAGGAGAACATTGTATTGTCACAAGATGGTCAATGTTATGTACTTCTCCTGTTGGTGGTTTTAATGTTGTTATTTTTGAATTTTTAGATTCCCACTTCAACAAAACCCGGAAGGTTCTTGACAATTTACAGAAAAGGATTAAATGAAACAACAAAAACTATAAAACATGTTGTCTTTTACAACGGTATCCATCAGCCTGGATATGGCCAATGATGTAGAAGCAGCAGCCTGATATTTAGCAAAGAGAAAAATTCATGAGGAGCAATCATCACAGCAAGGAAGAGCGGATGAAAAGAGAGACAGCATGAGAGAGAGAGAAGGAGACAGCAGGGAAGTACAGGCAAGGACAGATAAGCATAAAGCCCCTCCAGCTAGAACTGTAAACGGCAGCCCCAGCCCCACACGACCCACGGTTTAAGCAACGGGCAGAGCAGAGGCTCCAAACTGCATTAAGCAAAAATAAAAAGAGGAACACGGATAGAGCACTGCAGAGAAAACAATAAGCATTCTGTGAGCAAAGTCCCACGCATATGAACTATCTCTGAAAAATGGATTTAATTCAAATGTCATGCTGCACAGCAGAAAAAAAAGAGAGGTTAGTAAAATGCCTAAGAGGGGGGTAAAATAGTAAAAATCAATATGAAAGTTTTCACTTTGTATGCAACTGAGAGAATTACTGGTTTCCAAGTCTAATGTATTAACGACAGCAACGTGCCATTTCTAAAGATGTATTATGTGTAACACTGGGAGCTGGACGCATCCAGAAACAAACAGCGTTCACCCAAGACAATGGTGCGATTCTTCAGTCAACTCGTGTGGAATACCACACATTTTAATAACTTGTACGTCATCCCTATTCACCAAGACAGTTCAGCCACCACTTATGAAGATACAACACACTGACTACTGATGAGAAACTGGAAAACGTCACTCGTAAGATGTCGGCTGGAGGAAAACAATTCTCTGTAGACGCCGACTGAGGCTTCAAAGATTGACTTGTGAGCTCTTGCACCTCAGTGAGGTTTAAGTCTGGTTTACAGCCGCTGGCAACACTTATATAATACCATATATTTAATTTATTTCAGTGTGACTTCATAGGGCAACTTAATAAAATCAGCTTTATTCTTTCAGATTGCTGAAATGCAGCTTAAGCAGATTAAAGTCTTGAGCACTCAATGACCCAATCAAAAGACTAGAGTTATTGAACGACATGCAGAATTACCACTTCAAGATGGTTTCGGTCAGAGTTCTGATTATTTGCCGAAGGGTCATTGAGGGAAATGGATGCAAAGCATAATATATTTGTGAAATAAACTGACAAGACAGGCACTACATTAAAATAAATTTGTTATCTTTACTTATTTAAAATTCAATTACAGTAACACTGACAGTTATGCTTCATATAATGGTTCCAAGTCCAATATCCACCCTCTTTTAGCCTCCTTTTGGTCTCCACCGACTCCCGAATGGAGTATCTGCTTCTCTAGATGCTAGATTCTCCAAAATGTTCACACAGCCAGCTGCCAACTTCTTCTTTGAACATGACTGATAAAGGCAGAGCTGAAAAGAAACCAAACCACGCCAGAAATGACACAGACAAAACAATTATTTGATAGGAACTGCTAAGTCAAGTTTCCTCTGTGGGGTTGTCACTACAAGCAAAACATTTGACATTTGATCCACTGTAGATTTAAAAATGCTGAACAGTGTTGCTCTTCAAACTAAAAGTGATTGCCAGTATAGCCTTTCATATGGGGTTGTGTCAGTGTGTCTGCTAGGCATCCAACACATCCTTCATTCAATAACCCTTAATCTGGTTACTCACAGTAACATGATTATAGTCAATCTGCATGTAAATGCTGTGTAGAGTGGCACCTGATCTTCTGTCCCACTGGTGGTGGAAGTTCAAAAACACTGGCTTTGGTGTCCTGCGCCAAACGCATAATTTGAATTTAAAAACGAGTTGCTTCCACAGCAACACTTCGGCCTATCTCTACATCGCTGACAGCTGCTCATTTCCACCCCCTTGTTTTACAGTTTGAATTGTAAACAGTGAGAACACATACAGGAAAATGATGTGTTGTTTCTGCGTGGCCCCACCCGACTCACGGACACATAAGAGATTGTGAAATTGAAACAATCTTCATCAAAACCGGTATTCATCCAGCTGTTGTATGCATACCGTTTCCATCCCACTCACTCCCACCTCATCTTTGGTCTGCCTGCGAGGATCGGCAACCCCCCCGGCTGTTTCCATAGCAACACCACCCCTCTTGTCTCCACGATGAGCCACGGCGGCGGGCTGACAGTACTCTGTTCCCACTCTCGAGCACACTTAAAGAGCTTTGAGAAACACACAAACGGGCTGGACTGTAACTGTGAAGGTCACAGCCAAGTTTGTTCTGGTCCATGGACACACAAACACGCAAGTTTTAGGCAAATGGCTCTGGTTGTGAATTAGAGTCAACACAGGCTCAGTTACAGCGGGTGGACAGAACTGTCCACTGAGATTTTGGTATAACAGATTGTAGAAGAAGATTAACCTGAAAGCTTTCTGAATTTGATGTCTATTAATACATGTTAATCCTGGGAAAGTCAGACTTACGTTTGTCCAAAATTCACAGAAATAAATGTAGAAAGGAATAACAGAGATCTTGAGTCGAGTATACCTAACCGATAACTAATAAAGCAACTAAAGCAGGATGGTTAGATTTGTTTAGTGACAATGAAAAGGTTGAAAAATGAGGACAAAGACACTTTGCACACTAGGTAATCCGTACTATTGATATAAATTATTCAAGGACATACTCTACCTGCAGGCAGGAAATCTTTTCAGAGGCCATTATGAATGTGTCAGCTACTTGAGATGCACTTGATAATCTGTGCCAGCCATTTGAAGCAAAATAAATCCATTGACCTGTTCAGATAAGTCTATTCTCAAACATTTTGCTCAGTGCCTTAGCTGATATTTGTCGACAATGTGTGTGTCCTGATGCTGTTTGAGCATCCAAGCCTAAAGGCTTATTTAAGGTACAGCAAGAGGTAGACGGCGCAGTGTCTTTATTGCTAGTTAGGTTAATTTTTGTTTCTACTTCCTGCTTCACTTTCAACAAGGGTGAGTGAAACTTTCGGCAAAGACGAGTCGCACAAATGTTTGTATCTCCGAACCTTTCCTCGATGTGTTCCATCTTTATTGAGCCAAAACAATCAATTCAAAAATTGCGGCGATGAAGAAGCAGCCGGAAATAGTGAAGTGGAAATATGCTACTACCAAGCGGACCAATGGCTCTTGGGGCCTGAGGACTTTAACAAATTTTAAATCTTTTAGAGCACAGCTGAAGCCTCAGTTGTGGCATTAAAACACACTGGGCTCATATCTTGGGTCTTTACTGCAAGGTATGGCCAATAGTTATTTCCATGTTTTCACTACTAATAACGGTGCAATCTTAAATGACAAAAATCATAAGAAAATGCTTTTAGGATAAGGTAGGATTAAAGAGCTACGGTCAAAAAATGACTGCAAATGAATGGTACCTCCAGGGTTTAAGAGCATACGGCGAAGAACAGATGAGAATTCTGATATCATTGTTCTGGGTCTTCATAGCTGACAGCGGTGATTAACGGTGATGAGAAGGCTTTAATCTTCTCCTGGATGTTTCACAGATAAAGCCTATCAATTCTCACAGAAATGCAGGGGACTGGCACACTAGATCAAAGAGGTGCCTCAAAATATTACATCCACCGTTTGAAAACTCTCTGGACTCTCTAGAACCTCTTGAGCCAATTACAGAACCTTCAGGGCCAGTATGACATACAGATATGAAACCAAACTGAAAGGTTTGCTTCCTTTATTTAGTCTGATTTGACTTGTTGTTACCAGAATGTATTCCCGTACACTATGAATTTATCATTTTGTGTCATCAAGCTTTACTCAACCTTTTTTCTACCAGCGTTATCTGCACCCAAGGACAATTAAATCTGAAATTAAATTAGGTTCCCTGGTGTATGTGGCCTCCATGCAGCAGACAGGGACTGAATACTAGGCTGGAGGAAAACTACTGTACCCGAGAAAGCATGTGATGATGCCTGATAACTGAGCTTAGGGGAAAAGGATAATGATCCTATGAATAAGTGCCTCCAAACATTTACAGCATGTCACAGAAACTCATTGAAACTGAACAGATTCCTGCCAGATCATGTGATTCCAACACCACAAATGCACATTTACATTGCTGTTGTATAAATTACACTAGGTGTCATGACAGCTTGTCTCATTTTCAGTTTCTTCTTGTTGATTAACTATTACAGCCCTTCCTCAGCTCCCATGTCACATCATGAGCGTTAGATAAAAAACGTTAAATTACACCTACATTTGCCACATTTTAAGTATATGGTTTGTTCATAAAAATCATGCTGATTATTATGATTACTAGACTTGATTAGGGAATGAAATCAGCGCACATTCACAATCTCAAATGTCAGCGGACTGGCTCATAAAGAACAAGCAATCTGTTATAAATTAAACTTTTCATGATGAAAAGAGACGACTGCAATCGTTTCTGATGCTTTCTTATTAAAATTTAACACTCAATCTAATTATCCACAATATATAATTAAATAGAATTTAGCTCTCAGATACGGCCTCAATTCTCCATCTCACCCTCTGACTAACACCATGACACAACTTTTTTTTATTCGCATGATCACGTTTGGACTAAGCAACTTAGCATCATTCTTCAGTTGACAAATCTTGTTTGACAGGGACAAGAAACAAACAGTGTATAAATTGAATTATCTCCATCAGTCAGAAACAGCATCTCCCACTGGACTCAGCGCAAGATGTGACTGAAAACAACAGTAGACGATAAGAGGGTCGAGCTGGGTCCTCTGTTTTTGAGTGGAATACAGAGAGCATGCCAGAAAAACAAAGAAAAGGAAAATACAGAAAAATATAGAAAATAAAAACTAGGGCAAATTGATGTCAAGTGTCAGACTATTGCAAGGTTAAACGCACCTTGACCATGAAGTTCCCATCATCCTCAGGAGTCACCATGACAACGGAGTCGTGCAGCTTTTCGTCAAAGTGAACATGAGACGGGGCTCCGGCAGCAGGGGGATCCTCGGAGAAGCGCACGCCTCCCGCCTTTGCACAACCTGAGAGAGAGGGAAGAGCTGCTCAGGGTCTGGCATGTGGGCAGACACTCACACCGACTCCCTATAAAGGTGGACGGGACACTTTAAACAGCCAGCCGCCTCCTTTTAGCGTTGTAACACAGATCACTTTACAGTCACTCAAGCACACACTCTGGCAGTCTGGATTCTCTGGAAGCTGTAAACACACAGAAGCTTGCACACGTACAGTGGATCTTAATGTATTACACAGGCCTGTTTCTTCAGGCGGAACACAGTATTATCACATTACATCCATACGCCAGAGTTTAGGCTTACAAGCTAAACATATAATTTCCCTTTAGGTTGCTCTCCTCTGACACCAAGACACTGTTATTTATTGTCCTCCTGCCCAGTGTGAGAGAATGGAAACTTGTTCTCCAAATAAACCCCCTCCTGATTAAAAAAATAATATTTCCCTGAGAAAACAATGTCCAAATTTGTGTTCCAAGGGCTAAGAGCTGGATTTTAGAGGTTCACTTTCCCAGAGGCTCACAATTTTAAACATGTACAGTAAGTGGATAAACAAGATATAAATAAACAGCAATAATAATAATAATATGTCTAGAAAACCTTTAAATGTTTATCAGAGACTCTTTCCCACAGATAATCTTTGGAGTGTGTTTTGAGTGCATGTCCAACATTAACCTGCCTCACACACACATCATGGTACTACTACTGCCATCCGTCCAGTTAATTAAAAACTGTCTTGTAGCCACTAATTCTGAACTGCATCAACTGCTGAGTGACTGACCGTATATAAAGATGGACAAACCCTTGGTAATCCTGGAACCCAGAGGATTTCAAGCTCAGTGTGTGTGACACTGGCCGTTGCCCTCTTGGCTGCGCATGACTCCTCCTAACACCCAACTAATTAAAAAATAGATAAAGAGTTGGTGCATGAGTGAAGCTGAAGGCTGTTACATACTCCGCGAGAAGCGAGAAGTTTGTTCTCGCTTCTCGGGCTGCGAGAACAAATGATGTCATTTTGTTCTCGCAGCCTGTTCTCGACACATCAACCGGGACGGGACTTTTTTCTTGCGTGGTGTCCGACAACTATTCTGTGATTGGTCAGAAGTTGTAAGTGGCCGTGGTTAATACAGAAAAGCAGAAATACTAGCGGCCACTCTGTGAGGTCCCCCTAATGCTAATATTCGCAGTGTGATCGCTAATCTCTCCTGGGTGGAGATCGGTAGACTGTGTGCGGTTGCGTGAATGAACGGCGTGATCCGACGGCCCCGCCCGTCAAAAGTTGAGGCTGTAAAGATCAACATTTTAACATGGACGCCTATGAGGACTGACTCACTATATGAAGAACTGCACTTCTACACAGAAGCCTTTTTTATGTACCTCGCATCTTTTGAAAAGAAAAATGTGGCACTTAAATGTTTGTTGTGCCACAAAGTTATATATTTATAGCCAAACTTGTGCTGCTATGAACACGTATCTGGATTCAACATCAATAATTTAGTGAGCTAAATGTTGCTAAATGTAATGTAAGATGCTGCAGATGTCCAATTTATGTTTTATTTTATTTAAGACAGGGTTGTGATTTAATTATTGTTTACTAAGTTATAAAGATGCATAAAAACATAAGCCATACTGGAGCCATTTAGTTTCCTTTAGCTTCCTGACTGTTGAGTAGATTTTGTTCTTTTTCCAATTAAATATCAAACATACACTGGCAGAGAGTCCACTTCTAAACCAGAAATGTTGCTTTAATTCATTTTGCCAAAAGAGGAGACATCTATCTTTCTCTGCCAACATTTGGAGAAGTCCATCTGTAATAATTGCTAAGCTAACACAGCCTGAGGTACTGTATATTCATAAATGTCGTGGTTAATATTAAAGAGACATTTCTCAGTGTATAACTCCAGCCCATTTAATTGAATACATAATGTCATGTAGTTACATTACATAGACCATTACTGTCCTACTTGGACCCAGTTCCATTAAACTTTTATTTAGA
The DNA here is from genome assembly GCF_963514085.1 of Chelon labrosus. Taxonomy (NCBI): domain Eukaryota; kingdom Metazoa; phylum Chordata; class Actinopteri; order Mugiliformes; family Mugilidae; genus Chelon; species Chelon labrosus. Next base: position 8,826,933 of record NC_140337.1, read on the forward strand.
GTCATATTAGAGATTAGAAATCCTTGCTATCAGCAATCTGGGTCACAATAATGAGTTTGGGAGTTACATCATGTTCCGTATGTGCAGGATCAGTGTGTAGAAATTAAACTTGAAAATGAGAAATGCTGTTTAATATCTAAGGCTCTAAACGCCAAGGAAGACAGCTGAAACCCTGGAAATGTTAACAATGTCCCATTCTGGAAGTATAAAAGATAAGAAATATGTAAACTAACGTTAAACAGAATGTATTACTCCTGTGATCCTAGACAGAGCACTCTCCTAAGTCTTTCCCAAATCCAGATAAATGGTGACTAGAGTCATGGTGGGTCAGTGTCTGAAAATGAGTTTTCTTATCTGCCTTCATTTAAATTCAGCACATAATAAAGTATTAATAATGGGCGTTTCCCAAAGCAAGCACCATTTGATAAAAGTGATACCGGTTTTATTTTATTAGGACTGTATCTATCTCAGTCCAGGACATGGTATAAAAAAAAAAACTAAGCTCAAACAAAAGCAAACCGGAAGACATTTCACCACTCTTCCAAGTGGAAGTAGAAAAAGACACTCAGATGAGTGGTGAAATGCCAGGTGTAAGGTATTTGACTTTTATCAAATAAGATTTTATCTTTAGTTCTAACGATCAAAGTTGATTCTTTCCTGGCACAGTCTGCCTGCATATGCGCTAGAATCCCCTCAAGTCACACTACAGCTCTCCAACTACCCTGCAGAAACATCATATTTAAAAGCACAGGGCTGGTTGGTTTTGACTGGACACCTTTTCATTTGGTGCACTTGGTGCATTTCACACCGAGAAGGAAAGTGCTTGTGCTTCAGGGCTGCCTCACTTGGCGATACTCTCTGTGTTAAATTCTACACTCTGTTTCCTGCCCCAAACTAGTACTTTCTTAAAAGTCCATAACATTCAAGTGAACCTGAAACTGGGCATGATGGACAAATGAAAATAAAAGCAGTATCCACAAAAATAAAAACGGTAGCAGCTCAGAAAGGAAGAGATCATATTTAAGAGCTTCTGAGTCATGGACCTTGAGATGTTATGATTTCGGCTGGGTTACAGTGGAGAATTTATTTGACAAGGACCAAAAACCTGCTATGTCTATTTACTCCACAGTGTTGTTATTGATTTAATAAGCTTTTAACATGCATCTGGTAATGTTATGGTTAATCTTCTCTTTGTGGATGCTTGCTTGCTGTACCCTTAGGGAAGACATTCAAGAACATCTTCTGGCAGGAACACATTCAACTCCAATGAAAGTACTCTGTAAGAATATGTAAGGGTGCCTTTTTCCTTTCAGAGAAAAGCTCAATATGAAGACCTAGAGCTTTAAGTTAATCATCTAAATCATATGACGGAACCGGTTATTTAAAATCCCGCTATAAGAGGCTTTTTGTATAAAGCCTTGCAGTTCATTCGATAGGGCTCCATGGCAGAGTAATTACACTCACTTGGCACACAGAAGGCTTAATAATGGTGGCTTTCACACTGTAAGGCAACCTATCTGAAGATAAAGTTAAAAGGGTATTTTATACCTTTTAAGTTTTTGAACATTTAAAGAGAGGGGCATTTGTGTTACCAGTGAGTCTAACTGAAATGAGCCATTTGAGAAATTTGGCAGCTATTGACAAGGCAAAAGAGGCATAAATGTCTTACTGTTCATCTGGGTCACTTAAAAGGAAGAAACTGAAGACAATTATGCTTTATGTGTTTTTCCCAGAATAAAAATAAAGTGGAAGTGATAGGAGCCAAACAGAGCTGCCATGACGCTGGATAATTCTCCCTTAGGATAGTTTCACACAACAAAAGAAATGTCTATTTTTAATGCAAACCTGTAGTAAGTCAGGCCAGTATTGTTCCTCATAGGTTGTTGTGACAGTTAAGCCATCCAAGGAATATTTATATGTGCTTTAAATTTACTGTGCAACACTATTAACAGAGCAATGAATCTAAAACTGGCTTCTTTGATGGTTATTCCCAAGTTTAAATATTTCATCTTTGATTATAAGGAATCATCCTCCCCAAAAGCTTGGATGGGAATAGGGTCCAGTAAATAATGGCCATGGTCCAAATTCAGCTACAGTTCAATAGAGGAAAACAGGAGTCTTAGGCTACAGCTAATTGTTATTGGAAGAAACAGTTCAGTTATAGGCTTAGTGAACGTATGGTTCTTACCATACATTCTGTTTGATCCAAGAATAATGTTATCTTAGATTCTAAGATGCTGGTGTTGGTGATCAACTTTGTCACTCACTGAGTTGCATACTCCTGTAAGTACTACAGCTACATTTACCCTGTCCTCTCCTGTCCTGCCCTCAGGAATCCTCCTGACAGATTCAGGTGTAATTTGCTGCAAGCCTAACTCTGCCCAACAAGAGCAATAACCACAGTTCCTGCTTACAAGATATAAAATGCAATACAAGCTAGAGCATGAATAACTTCACAGTCTTATCAGTTATTTGCCAAACCCACTCAATGAGTATCTGAGGCATTTGGACAGCAGTGGTAGAGATGTGGGCCGAACCTCTGTGTAAGGCTTATTATCACAATACTCGTATCTGGGGCCTTTTAGATCAGTTGGATAATCCCAGACAAAGTGAGAGCAGGGACTCTTAGCCTCTCAGTAGTTGACTAGTAACCACACAAAGCCACGTGCACAAACAAATTAACATGCACACATACTCTACTGGCTTATTTCAGATTAATCTATATCTGCTTCTGTCCTACCACTAATCTGTCTGTCTGTCTGTGGACCTGTTTCTGCTACTGCTGCATGTTACAATAGCCTGTTAGTCTACTTCTGACTGGATTTAGAGCCATATTTGGGTTTGATAAAGATTGTCCTTTGGTGGTGAAAGGATTTTTGATTTTGGCGAGTGCAATCGGGGGATGGTACAAGGTCAGATTAGATAATGGCAGGAACATAAGGTATGAAAAAGTTGGACATCGCCACCAAGTCTGAAAAGTGAAACTAATGAGAAAGTACCTTAAGGTGCAATACCATTGACGGGTGCTAGGTGCTGGCTCCAATGGACTCCCATTCACAAAGCTGAGAACGCCCTCAAACGAAATACCATGATGTCCACAAGTCATTAGCTAGATTCACTTCACCTGATGAGTGGGCTGGTTATCGTTTTAAAATTCAGCCCACAATTAAGTTGAATTTGGTGGCAAATAAAGGTTATGTTTGGGGTTGTAACAAGCTGGATTGATTAGTCTTGTCTGGAGCTGCTGGCATCTCAACCTCGGGTACTAAAGGCGCTTTTAGAGTACTGCGGGACATAAATGCCGCAACTTACGCACGTAGCCTGTGCCGTTGCGAGCCATTTATACTTGTGCAGTCATCTGTCTGGCTCGCTCTGTAAAAACGCCAGCCAAACGCTAGTCGGCGCTGTCTTTTTTGCCAGTCAGGTTAATTTTTGCTTCTACTTCCTGCTTCACTTTCAACAATGGCAACTGAAACTTCTGCCGAACACGAGTCATACAAATGTTTGTATCTCCGAACCTCCTCAGTTAACCTTTCCTCTGTGTGTTCCATCTTTATTGATCCAAAACAATCAATTTGAAAACTGCGGAGATGGAGGAACAGCTGGAAATGCTAAAGCGGAGACACACTACTACCAAGCGGACCAATCACAGCTCTTGCACTCCGCGTCGCCGCGGCGTGTAGTTACATTTCTGGGGAGGTGCATGTTAGTTACAGCACTAGGGTCTGCACACCGCATGCATAGTCATCGTAGCTTCTGCATCAACTTAATGCAGAAGTCTAAACAGTCTATAAGTCGGATCCATCCCTTGCTCCACCCCAGCTAATCCTTTTCATCCCAATATCGTCACAACCAAGATGGTAACGTACAAATGCCAAACTCCAGGGCTTCAAAGTGGTGTTCCACAAATTATGTCTGTGTGTGTTTTTTCATTGTGCAAAAAGTCTTTTTCTCAAAGCATTATCATTTGTTGGTTAACATCTCTTGGTGCAAGCTATTTTTCTGTTTGTTTGTTTTCAAAATGATGGGAAAAAAAGGGGGCTATTTGAAATAGAGTTATTGTCATTTACACTGGGGACGCGTCCCTATTGTCCCCAGTGTAAATGACAGCTATGGTTTTGATCAATGCGGCATTTGTGGACAGGGTGCAACACATTGTTGCCTGTAATTGATCAGCTGTGTCATAAATGGTTGTTCAAAAACTCAATAGTGATTCATGTTTTTATTTTTTAGGTCTTTTTGCAGTTGCAGCTACAACTGCGAATAAGTAAAAAGAAATCATACCTGGGACTCTAGCATTTGTTCATATTTCAATATGTGGCAACAGGCTTTGTAAAAAAATAAACTATTTTCTCTAAAGTGCACTGCTGGGATTGCTGAAGTAAGATTGCATACATTCATCTCTGTCTTTCCTTCTCATACCGTAGAGAGACTGCGTCGTTTTCATCTAGATGACAAGCATATCTATGTTTTTACTGTTCATTTTCACAGTAAGCATTTTCAAATTATTCACTTGAGAGACAGTCTAAAATAAATGTCTGCATTTTCCTGCTTGTGTGCTGGATCTTCAGTCATACCCGGATTTTGAAAGGATATTTTAATATTCAAAAGGACAAGAGGACAGACTTTGAACCTATGCAATAAAAGCATACCCAATGGTAGCAATTTACTGTAGATGTACTTCTCCCTGAAAAAGGCATGAAAAAAGAGAAACACTCTTCCTGTGACATTTTAGTGCATCCCAGACGCATGAAAAACACACTTTGTAAAATGCCATCAACTGCACGTCAGTAAAGAGATACCAGCCGTCATTCAGTGACCTTATCAAAGAGAACAAGGGACTGCAACATGGTCCTTGAAGACAAGTACTCCTTTACTGCACGGAGGAGGAGATGAAGCATATTGATAGGAGTAGCAAAAATGTGATCAGTCATTGTTCTTTTGCTTGTTTTGGCTTGTTTCCAAGTTTTTTTTTCCCGCCTTTCTTTTGACAAAATGCATTTGCTTGCCTCAACAAATATCTGTTGCCAACGCTGACACACAAACACACCCTTTTCCCAAGAAAAAGAAAAATCGGTTGTGAATTTAAACGTCATTGACTATCCTTCCTACAACGCCTCCAGGTTGGTGAAAAGGCTCACTTGAGGTTTACAATCACCATCTGAAATAATTAACAATATGTCACCCTGTTTATTTATTTATTTCAACAACCAGTTCCGTTAAGGGAACACTGAATGTGTGAGAAATGCTTCCCAGCTGGGTAGACGGCTTACATGAATATGAATCAATGTTGCTATGGACCAGTTGTCGCTTCCTGTACTGTATGCACCTGTAAGCTGGTTTCCTTTCTGTGCTCAAACTGGGTTGGTCGTGACTTTCTCAACACATCACTCACTTCAAGCGAAGTGTATGCAGTTATTGTTGCAGCTTGTCGCCACATGATTCATGTATTCGCTAGGATTTCAATAACGAACACTTGACACTTGATCCTGAGACACGTACGCTTAAAGGTTACATAAAGGTTATGTACGGGGGCATGACTGGCTGGATTGATGGGTCTGGTGCGAAGTTGCTGACAAAGGCAACCTTGGGTTCTCAGTTATATCCACCCATCACTCTACCCCAGCCCCTCCCTCACCTCTGGCTCCAAAAAAAAAAACAAGACAGTGATGTTCAAGTACCAAACTATGTGACAGATGTGACACGAATCAACCAACGAAACGTTCATCACCACGACGAGCACTTGAGAAACTATTTAACTGTGGCTCGGCCAAAATGTAGCTGGCCACAGTGACTGAGTTGTAGCTTTTGTTGCTTGTAGTAATTAAACATAATGGTACAAACACTCTAGTGGTGAGAGATCAACAAGCTACACAAGATATTCAAAGGAAGGCAGAGATATGTAGCGACAGCCTATAAACACATAGCTACAATCCTACATGTAGAGCGAGACGAGAAAATATAAAGTCGTCACTCCAACGACGCACTGATGGGTTGACCAATCAGAAGAGTTTGCATCACCTGTTCCATCCACCCCATTGATGGCGTCGTCGAGCCCTTGAGTGACACTCCAACGGCGACTAAGTAGCTGGCTACGTTGACTGAGTTTTTGTTGCATGTAGTGTGAAAGCACCATAAGGCTTCAAAACTGTAGTCGACAAACAAACCACCTGTATGTACAGTCTGTGGCTGACACTACAAAAATACTGGAACACATACACAACACACCCACAGCTGCAATACCCTGACATTATGGTGGGCTGGCCTGGGCTGCCAGCGTCTCAGTCAGTTGACTTACTACTAGTAAAAGACCAAGAAGTTCAATTAGCTGCCTTTACAGCCATTAAAGATGACAATGAATAAGATGATAAAAACTCACTCTTCTTAGCAGCAGCCATGTCACAGGAATTGGTCCAATATAGACACACTTGGATTCACACAGTGTCACAGCCTTGTCATCTCAGCAGCCTGACCTCAGAACGACCCTGCAAAACACGTTAGGAGACGATGAGAGAGGCGCATTTATCATTAAGCAGAGAGCAGCAGGGAGAAGGAGGAAAACCAAAGGAGATGATTAGATCAGCGAGAACTGGAAGATAAGGAGAGAGGTAAAGGACGTACATGAGTGAAGAGTAAATGGGGAAATAATGGCTCAGCACCGTAAGCTTCCCTGGGTGTTTGTCTCTGTAAATCCACAATCCTCGGGTTAGCCCGTATTTTAGCTGAGAGCACAGCTGTGCCGTACAAGTCCAGCCAGGGGTACCAGAGACTCCCGACAGAGACTTCAATTAAAGGAAAACAACAAAATAGTCTAAGAGGATTAGCTGAGGGCTGAAGCCGCTGCTGGTGGTGGTGGGCTTTGTACAGATGGATAATGTTCATCACATCTCTGGGAGGTGCTTATCATATCATAAACACGGACACATAGAAAATAGGTGTTATATTTAGTGTTATATAGTGAAAGAAATGCAACCGACGCCTGAGAGTGAAAGGGACAGTGGGAGGGTCTAGTTAATCTACTGTCATGAGAATACTCAGACAGCAGTGTTATTTTCAGCCATTTTAAGGCTGTTATACAACAATAACCAACACATGGTCAGACTGACACATTTCTGAAAAGCAGTGACTTTGCATGATATTAAAAACCAGGAGAAAGCTGTAAAAAGCAAGTAATTACATTATTACACAAACTCAATGATGGTTTAGAAGTGGCAATTGAAGACCATGTGATATACTGTAATGACGAGTACAAAAAACTAAAAAAACGCAAAGTTTGCTAAATCCCTGCACAGTAACCGCAAGAGTTGTGGAGGCAACTAATGCTATTACTGGAACAAAAGCATGCCTACCGGTGCTTTGTGAAAGCTTGCGTGCTTGGAAGCATGTGAGTGCCAAGTTTAAAAAAAAAAAAACACACTGCTCAGCCAGTGTTGTTTATGCGTCTACACATTTGTTTTACTAGCCCTTCTCCTCTCTCACTCACACTCACATATCTTTCACAGTCAAGATTTATTGACGTTATAATTCAGGAGAGGATCTGCAGTAGTTTCCTCCTTTGAGATCAAAACTATCTGAGTTTTCTCAGCAAGCCAAGATTTAACATTTATGCGCAGCTCTTTCCATAAACAGCCGTGCAGGTTGTAACAGGTTGTAATATAATGTTGTTATTATAGAATAATTGTTTAATAGGAACTTAATTTAATTAACTTAATATGCCTCCTCTCATTCTTTATGCCACGACAGCACCTGCACTCAGCTCAGTTCAACAGATGTCACATGAGGTCCATGGAGGCAGCCATGACACATGCAATTGTTATTCCAATTATTTCTTGTTCGAGCTTAGACGTGTCAAAACCATCAGATGCTGCTCGTCTAAAATCCAACTTGGAAACCAACTGTTCCAAGAACGAACATTAAAAAGTGTCATCGCTTTTAGTGTTGCTTTCGCATGCTTTCTAACAGGAAACCACTGACCTGATCTGTGAGATCAGTGACCCTGAGAATCTCTCGTGTGTCTGCACTTCCTTCTTTTATGAGCCAAGGCTAGAAGTTAAGTCATCACTAAAGGGTGTAACACAATGGAACAGAAAACTTACAGTGTCACACCCACTGAGAGTCCTGCGAAATCAGGGGATGATCCACTTTTAAAAAATACCCGTGCCGTTTTTGAGCACTTAAATGGGTCGCTATGATTAGTAGACCACCGGTGGGATTCAGATGCACAAGCCTCCAGCTGTGAACGCAGTGGGGTGACATATACAGTGAGCAAGACTGAACGGAAAATCAAAACAGCTTTGAAAAATTTGACAAGCTTACAGGTGCCACTACCACTGTACGCAGCTTACTCAAGGATAATACTAGTTTACTATACACTGAGTTGTGTTTTTGTAATCATGGGCATCAATAGCTAGTTAATCCAAAGCAGTAGATAATCAGACAAGCTTTTAACAAAACCCAGGGGAGCTAAACTTGTGTGAAGAAAAACAATTCCTTATCCATCAGGTTTAGAGCATATTCTTTGCTCCAGTTTGACCCCCTGTACCTGCACACTCTTTTCTCGTCTAATGAGGAATTATGAAGACGTCCTAGTGTGCCAAGTTTGAGATAATCGGGCTAAACTGTTGGCTTGTTCGCAACTTGTCAGATCATCTGACTAAGACTGTATTACTTGCGATGTCTGACTTCACTGATATATTGTCACTATGTAGCCAGATATCTGCACAATTTATGTTTGAATGATGGTAAGTTATAGAAATTCTGTTAAAACCTACAAAAATACAACCCAAGTTGTAATAAAATGTGGTTTTCCATTGTTGGAGTTTCTCCTGCAATGAGAAAGAATAACCAAAATTCTATTAGATTAGATGACTGATACAAACAAATATCACATGTTGGCAATGATATCCATGGCAGATGTGACTGCGGGCCTTCTGAGTGGTCTCAAGTCCAGACTTCCTATGTTACTCTTGCAAGGTTTGACAAACTACAGCAACGAGGGGCTCCATTCCCATAGAAAAACATTAAAACCTATAGACATGATTAAAACTCGTAATCGTGATTCTTAACAAGTGTGAAAAAATGTTCAGTCAATGAGTGCGGGCACAGCAGAATATAGCAGAAATAACCAAACATAAATACTGGAAACTGGTGAAACAACAAATAATTTTCCCAATGTCTGCCAACATTAGCTCTCTCACCTCCACATTACCTCAGGACTCTATTATAACAGGATTTCAACGTACCACCACATTGCTACGGTTTGTATAACGTAGCAACTGTGACATAGAAAATGATGACTTAACAAAGGGTAGGAGGTCTCTGGTTGGTGGTCAGCGGACCGGTCAGGAGGCCAACAAATAGTCAGTTAATGATAATAAACATTAACACCTAAATGCTGCTGATTACCTCCACACTGTGCTGACCTGTGTATTTACAAAGAATCATTCCTCCTACAGTAACCTTCACAGATTGTGAGCACGGAGCTTCATTTACATGCCTAGCCACCTCATTTAAATCGTGAAGCACAGCCAGCCTTTGTTACAGTCAGGTCTCTGTGCTGCTGTTGACAAATTAACATTGCAGATGTCACAAAGAGCTGGAACAGGTACTCGTTTCCTGTTTGGTATGCTATTTGGGTGGACAGGTGCACACTGAGAGTGACAGGAACTGTTGTAAAGTTAAAGTTGTATGTACAACATTACAATGCATGCGGGTCTTGATTGTAGAACGCAGTGCCTTGTGGACTCTCGTATTTTTATAAGCGTATGAACCATCAAGAAATTGATTAGTAAAACAACAGAAAAAAAAAATGTAAAGTTGTACAGTATTTCTTAATCAAAAATGCCTAAATCTTCTTTCTCAGTAGTGTTTCAAAATAACAAATGCTGAGTTTGTAATCAAATACATGTACAGAAAAAGTGACTGAGATATTACAATAAATACAATATACAGCATGAATAGATAGTATTAGACACTCATTGCACATTGTGTCGTACAGCAGACAAATTATTAATTAACTAGTGACACAGGAAGGATTTATAACATGTATATAAATCTACATCTTAGCTAAGGCTAGCTGTCTCACCAAATGTGAGATTTCTCTTTCTAGGTAGTCAGGTGTTTCCTAAAAAGTTGCCGCGTTAACGCAAACTGTCAAAACGTCTTTTGTTTCCTTTTCCCCGTCAAGCTCAACTTACCGTACTTCCTTCACAACAGACGAAGGTCGCACATTTAACCTGAGCAGAAACCCCGAAGCGAAGTGTCTGTGGAAGTGCTGTTTAATACAGACAGTGCAGAGTGTAACACAGCCTCGGCTCAAGACACAAGTGTACATCTGAAGCTCCACTCCCCTCTGCTCTCTCTATTTCTCCCCTGGACGATTTCCGCATTTGGTCACGTGGTGTGGCCGCGGCTTCCCCCTGCTCTGTTATTACAATCCGTTTTTTCCACTCATGGTTAAATAATAATGCATGCTCTGCTGGTTATCTGAACAGCTTCTCATTACTTTTCATTACTGCCGAAGAATAGCATTCAACGCTGCCTGTAAATCAGCAGCTCACCTCTTTCTGCAGCTATCAGTGATGTATTGTGGTGAATAGCGCCATCTGGTGGTGCCCTGTGTTCATAGGAAAAGTTGGTTTAAAATTATGTTTCAAAAATGTGCATACAGCATTTGACAAGATTATTTCGGTTTTCTGATACTATATTATATTTCAGAGGAAGACCATTAACATTTAATCTAAAAGCGTTAACAACAGTTTAATTTACTGACTAATTAGGTCGATGTTTAATAAGCTACGTCTCTTTTTTAAGTTAATATTGCTGATAAATCTGCCAACATTTGTAATTTTACTTAAGTAAAGTTTTTACAATGTTGCCGTCTGATTGTTGCACTCATGGTTCGAATTACGGGGGGTCTGACTCCCCTAGATGAGACTTAGACTCCCCCAAAGTAGATGAAAATAATAGTTTGGGGGGGTACTGAAATTTTTTAAATAAAATATAATGTTATCCTTTCCAAAATTGTATGTATTTAAATGCAGTATTACCATCACATCAATTAAGGAAATAATCTAATGAAATACGATTTTCAAACCCTCACCCCCATTGGGATGTACCATTTCTCAGTACGTTCAGTTGTTTGCTATGGTTCTTCACTAGCTGTCGAAGTACGTAGCCTACTGGGTGCGGGCGCAGGCGCTGGTGTGTGCGAAATTAAGAGTAAGTAGCTGAATCAACTTTAAACTCTGCCTATGGTTTTGACTACCATGTATATCATCATGCGTTGTATTTTGTGGTAAATGAATACTGACGAACTGAAACAAATGCACAGTGTGCAGGCCTTGTATTAGGCTAGGTGAACTTGGCTATTAAACGGGAATTTTTCTGTAGCCCATCTGTTATTAATCCTGGATTTTACATTTAAGTCGGGTGTTTGACATTTCGTTAATCTGTGCTATTGGTCTGTATGCATTTCCATGTTTGCATTGCACTGCTATACCGAAAAATATGTTTTGACTGTGGCGCGCAATTTTACGCTCGGGGCGCACCGTGAAACAGTGTTTATCCGTGCCCGAATTCAACCCTTCCTATAACGTGTAGGGTGCATTGTGCTTGCTAGTATGATTAGTTTTTTTTACCTTGTCGGCCAGCCAGCTACGGTCATATGACCTATATTTCGAAGGAAAATTGACTGTGAACCACAAGTGTGAAATCGTGTGTGTAAGCCTATATAAAATGGAGAGTGACGGCACCAGTCAAAATAGCGGTACCCCCCGAAGCTCATGGTATAATTCGAACACTTGTTGCACTCACTTTTGTTGAAGTAATCACTCTGAATACTTCTTCCACCGGTGAAAATGACGCGTGTAGAAGTATTTAACGTAGTTCAGAGCCAGAGAGAGAGAGAGAGAGAGAGTTGCGACTGTCATTTGGGCGTTGGACCTCATTCACTTACATTGCTGCGCATGGAGTTGTTCCAGAGGTAAGTTGCTGAAATATCGACCTCTTTTGAATTGTCAACTGTCTATATTGTATCAGAGGCCCTTTGCGATGCTTATACTGGTCTTCATTTGTATATGCACAGCGTAATTATTTATATTTTATCTTGGTTGTTTCAACCAATTTTCTAGCATTGCCTGCTAGCCTGCTAATTAGCCAGCGCGACTTCCCCTGCTGTGAAGGTAGTTCGGTAATGAATCGCTACCACCTTTATAGCAACTTTTATTTAATTGAATTTTGGGATATACTAACTTTTCATTATGTGACGTGTTCTTAATTTGTTGTACTGCTCCGTGTTCATTTGAGCGAGGCTTATAATTAAGAATGGTGGGAATTTCAATTAGGACTGGCGAGTTTGACTGGTGAAGGCTGCGCGTCGAGTTCCAGAGGTAAGTTGCTGAAATATCGACCTCTTTTGAATTGCCAACTCTATATTGTATCAGAGACCCTTTGCGATGCTTATACTGATCTTCAGTTTGTACATGCACAGCGTAATTATTTCTATTTTATGTTGGTTGTTTCAACCAATTTTCAAGCACTGCCTGCTAGCTAGTTAGCTAGCGTGACTTAGCCAGCTGTGAAGGTCATGGTGAAGGTAATTAGTTCGGTAATGAATCGCTACCACCTTTATAGCAACTTTTATTTAATTGAATTTTGGGATATACTAACTTTTCATTATGTGACATGTTGGCTGTACTTAATTTGTTGTACTGTTCCTGTTCCATGTTCACTTGGCTATTGTACAATTTGCCCAGCTCTACTTGCTGATGCTTGATGAGATGCCGATAGATTGCTATCCCATGCCATGAGCTCGTGATCAGGGTATGTCAAGGCATTGTCGTGACTCGTGATTTGAGCGAGGGTTATTTAATTAGGAATGACGGGAATTTTAGGACTGGCGAGTTTGAGTGGCAGACCTCTTTGCGTTATCACGAATGTAGGCTAATAGCTGAATCGGAATTTATAAGCAAAATCACGGGAATCAATAGCCTAATACAGCCCAGTTGTGCTCAAATGAATATCATGAGACGTCTACCATCAGATGAATGATATGGAAAAGTTAAGTTAGAGCCTCTAAAGCCAGTGCTACTACCCATGCGAACATGAACACTAAGCTTTTCCCTCCAAACTGACATTAACAAAAATGCAATAATGTAATAACAGCTGAGAAAGTACTTGGGTGTGTGTTTTATTTTATATTTACCGTTCAATAATGCAATCGCTGCTGTCTGTCCCATAGAAGAACATGACAGCCAGCGTATGTTTAGGAACTAATTGGGTTTACATGAACCACGTGACAGCCATAGCGGCGACATCAAAGAGTGTCGCAACTCTCTCTCTCTATGGCTCTGACGTAGTTATCTCGTAAGACATGTGTGCTAAAACCTTTATAGGAAAATTAAAAACGAAGAGAAACCACTTGACCACAATAAGGAACGAGTAAAATAGATTTTATCGTAAACGTAACATTTTATAATTTGGTCAAAGTTCATGTCAAATAGTTTTTTAATGGTGCACCACCCTCCTCCTCCATTGAAATGGTTCCGCCCAGAAAAATGAGTCTTGTGTTTGGAAACTGTAATTCGATATGCTAGCTTAAATTTTGTTTAAACGTTATTTGACTTCAACAAACGGAAAGCTATATCTTATATAGCGTTTTTAATTTTTCGATGGCCGCTGGAGACCCAGTAGTAGTAGCCAGATATTACAAGCAACTCAGTAATTTTGGCAGTCGAGTGAAATTTTGGGAAAATGCTAATTATATTGACACAATAAGGATACTGGCACAATAATAACAGCCTGGCCCGTAAATGCTGAGTAAATACAACGACCTATAAACGTCTGTTAGAATTTTACCTAACTGATACTCCGTACCTATTTCGTTTTTAGGCGCTAACTACTAATGAGTGGAAAACACTGAACAGTGCCGTTTGCCCTCTTGCGTGGTCCATTATCTAAAAAGATTGCGTCATCCGCCTTACTCATTAACACAACTGACGAAGTGAGCGTTACAGCCCGGCTAGCTCAGTCGGTAGAGCATGAGACTCTTAATCTCAGGGTCGTGGGTTCGAGCCCCACGTTGGGCGCTTACTTTATGCATTTGTAGACCACATTTTAACCACTGTTCATATGGACTCACAGGTACTTACAGTCCACTACTTCTGACCATTGACTGTATATACTGCTTTCAAATCAAACTGTACAGAATGTTGTGCAAAGCTGATCCAGTGCAAATGTCACAGATACATGAAAAATACACCAAATCAGATCAAATCATTGTACAACTGTGCGTAAAAATTTTGGGCCAAAAAATTGCATGACAAGAACATTGGATAAGCAAATAAATAAACAAACCAAACATACCAACAAACGTGCAAGCAGCATGAAACATGGACATGTCAGTGACTGTTGTATGATGTGGCAGCACTGCTAAAAAACATGAATGTTACGTACAAAAAGCCAACGCCCAACGTGGGGCTCGAACCCACGACCCTGAGATTAAGAGTCTCATGCTCTACCGACTGAGCTAGCCGGGCTGCAAAGCACGCTGTCTCCTCACTCAGCCACAGGCATTCAAATACACTCTGAGTGTACGTTTCTGCTTCTTCCTCACAAAGACGCTGAACCATAAAAAGTGACGCGTCCTCGTCTCTGTGGCGCAATCGGTTAGCGCGTTCGGCTGTTAACCGAAAGGTTGGTGGTTCAGCCCACCCAGGGACGACGTTTTTCTTTTTACTTTCTATTCACTTCTAATAAGCCGTTCCGTTAAGATGGGGATAAACTCACAACGAAACTGAAATTGTAAAGGGGACAGATACAATCAGAAAAAAAGATCATAAAATAAAGCAATTGTATATATTATTATTATTACTATTATAAAATAAAGCAATCATTGAAGTACATTTCATATTAATAAAAAAATTATTTATAGGGATATTGTCTAGTTGTTCCTACTTAATTCCGCCCCGATAGTCTAAATTTTGCTTTGCGCTTTTTCTAAGGCAAGGAAAGAAAACGAGCCGTCCCTGGGTGGGCTCGAACCACCAACCTTTCGGTTAACAGCCGAACGCGCTAACCAATTGCGCCACAGAGACCGCATGGCCTTCAAGTGCAAAGTTTGGGTTTAAAACATAGCGTGTGAGTATAAGACAAGCTTTATCTTCTTCGGGACATTAAGAATATGTCAT
The DNA here is from genome assembly GCF_963514085.1 of Chelon labrosus. Lineage (NCBI taxonomy): Eukaryota > Metazoa > Chordata > Actinopteri > Mugiliformes > Mugilidae > Chelon > Chelon labrosus. The sequence goes on from NC_140337.1 coordinate 8,842,121, forward strand.
AATGTTTACCATTCAGGCATCAAATTATGACCAATTTTCAGCAGTTGACAGGTTGACATTGTCCAAAACTGGTGATGTGAGTACATACTGGAACAAATCCTCATCCTAAAATCTAGTTGCATATCATATTCTCACTTCACATCAATGCCACCAAGACCAAGGAGATGGTAATTGACTTCTGAAGGAAGGCAACACAGACCACCCCTTCACTGGGGTGGGAGGTGATGAACCACATGAAAAATGGAGATGTGGAGTTTGAAGCCAGAAGGCTCTTCCACTCTTCAGAGCCCACCTGGATTTAACTAAGGAAATAGGTATGAGCCTCCTATTGGATAATTACTGCATGGGTGATTATCTTTCAGCTGGCAACAAGTTATTTAACCCCAAGTGGTGCAATGAGTAGCTTCTCTTTTCTTAAACAACCATGTCGAAAGACTCATCTCTTGGTCGTGGAAAAGATGTTAGTCTGTTTGAGAAGGGTCAAATCATTGGCATGCATCAAGTAGAGAAAAAATCTAGAGAGAAACTACTAAAATTGGGTTAAGAACTGTCCAGCGCATTATTAAAAACTGGAAGAATAGTGGGGAACCATCTTCTTATCGAAACAATGCCACAGCTAATGCTTGCAGTAATCAGAGCTGCTGCGAATGCACACCAGCGCCACATACGTCAAATCCAGCAGACGCATCAATGTCGACCCAGTAAAATGACAAGAATATACACAAAATACGTAATTCATTTTACTCACCAAAACTTGAGAAACAATTTAGGGCCCGTCCACACGTACGAAAACGATCTTTTTCCTCTCCGTTTTCGATCATCGTTTCAAGAAATATCCGCGTCCACAAGGATCCGTTTTAGCTCGACCGAAAACGCTATTTCCTATTCCAGGCCTATAAGTGGCGCTGTTTCGGTTTCAGAAATTCACCAAAAAGGGAGATGAAGATGCGGAGCATGCGCATAAAGCTTGAGCGCTGTTTACAAATCGCCTTTTTTGCCCAGCGTGGTGGCACAGGAGCATGATATTTTGCCCTAGTAATCCTAATAGGCTCAACATCGTCTCCAGCATGAAAACTAGCATGTAGTCCGCCATTGTTGTTGATGTTGTTACGAGACGTCTCGCGGGATGTGGAAGGCTGCTCGGGAGTGTGGCGATGACGTCATCGTTTTCCCCGTTTTAGCCGTCCACAAAGAAACGCAAGAGCTGCGTTTTCGAATTTCTCCACCCTGGGACCCGTTTTCAGAAAAGTGCGTTTTAGGGCTATGCGTTTACAGGATACGTGTGGACGAAAGGCCAAAACGATGAAAAACTTATGCGTTTCGGCGTTTTTGCGTTTCTGTGTGGACGGGCCCTTAGAGTTCTCCTAGGAGCTGTCAGCCAAGGGTAGCGCTCATAGTCACTGTCCTGAAGTCACTGTTTTCCCGGCTGGGTCAGGCTAGCTAGGTCCAGGATTGGGTGGTCTTTCCTTACAATATCCATTTTTTCCTGGAAAGTCCGCTGTGAAAATGTCTCCAACCAAATCAATAGCATCTCCTCCTTTGCCATCATGGGTTAAAAAAATAGCTATCAGCGAAAGCCCTGACGTTACCATAGGCCACAGAGAAGGCCTAAGAATACGAACTTGAAATGTGATTGGTTAAAGGAACAGCATCATTACAATGTATTTCAAGCTTCAGGGACCTTCTGTTTTTAATTGTGAAAGCCCAGGCAGATTTCTTTGCTTCCACAAGAGTATGTGGCAAACTCAGCGTAAAATAAATCGTCCCTGGGTGGGCTCGAACCACCAACCTTTCGGTTAACAGCCGAACGCGCTAACCGATTGCGCCACAGAGACAAGCTGGTCACACTTGCAATAGTGAAGACACACCGAAAATGTTACAGCGACTCTTCACATTTTAGGCTTACATAAAAAACACTCTTAAGAACCACAAGAAAAAAATAAAATAAAAGGAAAAAATGTAGAGTTGGCATATGAACTAATGTACAAGAAATAGAGACAGAAGAATATATATTATATACGTAGGAATGATGGTAAAGTGCAATAGTGTCCATTAACATGAATAACATGGAGTTACACTCACCGGCCACTTTATTAGGTACACCTGTCCAACTGCTCGTTAACTTAAATTTCTAATCAGCCAATCACATAGCAGCAACTCAATGCATTTAGGCATGTAGACATGGTCAAGACGATCTGCTGCAGTTCAAACCGAGCATCAGAATGGGGAAGAAAGGTGATTTAAGTGACTTTGAACGTGGCATGGTTGTTGGTGCCAGACAGGCTGGTCTGAGTATTTCAGAAACTGCTGATCTACTGGGACTTTCATGCACAACCATCTCTAGGGTTTACAGAGAATGGTCCGAAAAAGAGAAAATATCCAGTGAGCGGCAGTTCTGTGGGCGCAAATTCCTTGTTGATGCCAGAGGTCAGAGGAGAATGGCCAGACTGGTTCGAGCTGATAGAAAGGCAACAGTAACTCAAATAACCACTCGTTACAACCGAGGTATGCAGAAGAGCATCTCTGAACGCACAACACGTCGAACCTTGAGGCGGATGGGCTACAGCAGCAGAAGACCACACCGGGTGCCACTCCTGTCAGCTAAGAACAGGAAACTGAGGCTACAATTCGCACAGGCTCACCAAAATTGGACAATAGAAGATTGGAAAAACGTTGCCTGGTCTGATGAGTCTCGATTTCTGCTGCGACATTCGGATGGTAGGGTCAGAATTTGGCGTCAACAACATGAAGGCATGGATCCATCCTGCCTTGTATCAACGGTTCAGGCTGGTGGTGGTGGTGTAATGGTGTGGGGGATATTTTCTTGGCACACTTTGGGCCCATTAGTACCAATTGAGCATCGTGTCAACGCCACAGCCTACCTGAGTATTGTTGCTGACCATGTCCATCACTTTATGACCACAGTGTACCCATCTTCTGATGGCTACTTCCAGCAGGATAACGCGCCATGTCATAAAGCGCGAATCATCTCAGACTGGTTTCTTGAACATGACAATGAGTTCACTGTACTCAAATGGCCTCCACAGTCACCAGATCTCAATCCAATAGAGCACCTTTGGGATGTGGTGGAACGGGAGATTCGCATCATGGATGTGCAGCCGACAAATCTGCAGCAACTGCGTGATGCTATCATGTCAATATGGACCAAACTCTCTGAGGAATGTTTCCAGTACCTTGTTGAATCTATGCCACGAAGGATTAAAGCAGTTCTGAAGGCAAAAGGGGGTCCAACCCGGTACTAGCAAGGTGTACCTAATAAAGTGGCCGGTGAGTGTATTTGTTACAGAAAGGTGAGTTGTTGTACAGCTGGAGTGAGAATGGTATGAAAGAAGTCCTGTAGCGTTCACTGTGGGAGCAGAGCTGGATCAATCTGTTGGAGAATGACCTCCGCTGCCCCTCTATCGTCTGGTGCAGTGGATGAGATGGTTTGTCCATGATGGAGAGCAGTTTATCGAGTGTCCTCCTGTACCTCACTGAGACAAACGTCTCCAACTCAGCGCCAATAACATGACCAGCCCTTTGGATCAATTTGTCTATCCTACTTATGTCCTTCATATATATTTCCTTATATTGGCATTTTAGATTATAACATCATTAAGTGAAATGAGTTGCACAAACCTTAGAAGTTTAAAAACTAATGTCTTTGAGTAGGTGCAACATTCATCACATTCATATTCCAGAGCTTGTCCTAAGGCCTACAGGTAAACAAAGACTTGTCCTCTGAAGAGAAAGAGTCCCTGGATGGAAGTGGACATTTCCTGGAGGATGATTACAGAGAACTCCGAACGATGAAAGCCTGTAGAGGTCACGAGAGGTCACTGAAGAACGAAGCCACACCCACCGCGACAGGAAAGGTTCTGCAGGTCTCTGTGGCGCAATCGGTTAGCGCGTTCGGCTGTTAACCGAAAGGTTGGTGGTTCGAGCCCACCCAGGGACGTCTTCTATTTATCATTCAATCCCAAAGAAAGTTTGTGGAAAATGTACTATCTGATTAGAGCTCAAGATTTAAAATAACAAGAAGTTCATTCATTCATTCATTTTCTGTAACCGCTTGTCCTCTGGGGGGGTCGCGGGAGCTGAGGCTGGAGCCTATCACAGCTGTCACTGGGCGAGAGGCAAGGTACACTGTCTATCGCAGGGCTAACACAGAGGGACAGACAGCTACACTCACACCTACGGCCAATTTAGAATTACCAGTTAACCTAACGAACATGTCTTTGGACAGGCAAGTATGAATGGTCAAAACATGTCCATTCAAACTTTAAACTTTGTCCCTCTCAGCAAAAAAATGACATATTCAAAATACAAGGAGTATATATATCTAAAAAGCTACAGGATTCATTTGAATACTGTTTGTCTCATAATGAAAAGGGAACACTTATAAGTTACCACAGAAGGTTAAGAATTGAACTATACATTTTAAGGCCTGGACAAAGACATGTACCAAGACTGATACTGATGAACAAAGAAGTTCCAATCTGTATGAGCAGCTGCCTCCAGATTTAATGGTTCCATGGGTTGATTAATAACACAACAAATCTCCTGTTGCATCTCATTCAGTCATTTATTCAACATGATTGTCGTGAATAGTGGATTCTATAAAACAGTAAATGCTGCCGCTAGATTTATACAGTGTAGATATAGGCCGACATGCAACAAGGCACCAAATGCTATAAAAAGAAAGTAAAATATATATATTTTTCAAACGTAACTTTCAACACCACTCATCACTTACTACACAGTACAGCATTCAAACTCAAATGGTGGAAAGAGAATATCTTATACATATTAATGTGTTCCATGTCTGCAAATATTATTGTTGGCATGATTGTGAAATGTAGTGTTTGCATGTGTTTTGTTACATGCGTGCAAACAGGCAACATGTTGTTGGGCCAAAAGGTCAATTTTTAATTAGGAATACACACAGGCTGGGATTTTGAGATTGCAAACACCCTGCACTGCAAGATGATTGAAATATGCCTTCACTTAAAAACTGCTACTTCATAGCTAACAAACATAAACTTCCATTGTGACCGTTGAAAGACATCTGAAAGACATTCGAAGCCAAACAAACTGTGAATTCAAGGTCAGCAACCATCTGAACAGAGCACTGCATGCTGTCAGTCCAGATGAGAGTTTCTAGGTCACTCTATTCACACCCTATCTGATGACTCAGGTCCTAGCTCCGTCCCCATTTTGAGCCGATGTGGTGTGATCATTCTGTGAGGCGTTCAGGGCCAGCTGCATGGCCCAAACGCTCAGAGGCCTCATGTATGCCAGAGAGCGATAGATGCCCTTCTCGCAGTAGGCTTCAGGAGTCTGGAAGGCCATGCCTAGCCTCTCCCACACAGTCCGGTAGCAACCCTCCGCCGTGCGCATACCTTCCTCCAGCATACCCTGAGGAAAAAACACAGTCTCATGAAGCTTGAGGTAGTATTTCATTTAAAGTCACAGTATCAGCAAATACAAACGCGCACTTATTTTCGAGGCAGTTAAGTAAAAAAAAAATCGATTTAGGATGCAAGAGTCAGGAGACGACAAGGAAGTATTTCTCAAGTTGGGGAGCAGTTACTTTCAGCGGTTCAGCAGTAGTTGAGTAATTCCTCAGTTGTCTATGACATCCTTAAAACACTTTACATGCTATTAATTGCATGATTAGTTTATTTTACTGCTGAATGGATCAGCGGTTTAAAGTGGAAAATGTAGGAGCCCAAAGTGTTATCATAAAAATTCTGTTTCTAACCTTAAGATATTAATATCATTGATCTTTATATGGGACCAAGAAAAGCCTCGTATCTGCACACGATAACAGCTGAAACATGAAAATGTATTTTAACTTACTGCTACCACTACTATTATTAACCTTTAAGAGTGTCAAGTTGATCCTGACAAACATGTACCTCGTGGATCATGGTGGCTGCCAGTCCGTACACCACCCCGATCCAGACCTCATCTGACTGAACGCTGGAGCGGTCAGGCACTCCTTCCGGACGCATGCCGTTAACGGCCCCCATCTGACCTCCGGCGAAGCTCATCACGTTCAAGTCAAAAACAGATTTTAGCGCGCCCTGGATCTTCTCCTTTGGAAAAGCCTGGAGGGACGAGAAATAGTGATGATGAGATCGCACATTTTTAATGACATGTCCTAATCGTAAATCACCGATATTAGTTCACTCTGAGGCATGATGGTTGTAAAGGACGATATGTTCAGTCATTAACCTTGAAAGGAAAACCCTGTGTGCACCATGCAATATATTTATGAGATTTAAAATATTAACTCAAAAATCTACATTCTCTGCATACATATAACAGGAAAAATATAATTTGGAAACATTTACATACTTAATATGGTGTCCAATTGGTAACAAGAGAATGAGATTCTTAATAAATGAATAACTACATTTCCTCAAATAATATCTTGGGCTTCAAAACAGGCTTATAAAGTAGAGTAATCCTGTATTTCTAATTCCCTATAATTATAAGACTCTTAGTGTTTCAAATTATAAGTGTTTTATTGGGCAGTGCTTTTATTGTGAAACATTTGGAGGCATCTATATACAACAGCAGCCATTTAAAGGACAACAAAGAACACAAATACCGACTTCATTGAATTAAAATGTACATTACGCTTAAGTGGTAAACATGTTGTTGTTTTTTTTTGCTCATAATTACATTTTTTGTTTGAGAAAATTAGTCAAATTCAGCTCTAAAATACATCCCGATCACTATCTTGGTCTCAGTATTTACATTAATTAGGTTTTTCCATGGTGGTGTTTGTGGTGTCACACAGAGCCATGCTGTGAACCTATGACTTTGGAAAAACCCATATAATTCAACATATAAGACTGTTTATGTCACGTGTTAATGGTTTAAATCGACTAACTAATGGATATGAAGTTTTAATTTCATAAATTCCCATATATCAGTACACCTGAGTATGGGCTACACCTCCCCATGTGTTGTAGGCCAACTGGTTCTTTACATTTACATTTCCCAAACTAATCTCTGTGGCATTTACTTCTTCCCTTTAGGTGAAAGTGTGTTTTAACTTGCCTGGTAGTCTCCATCTCCCAGCCCAGATGCTTTCAGGAACCAGTGGCCAGCGCACTGGTCGGACATGACGCTGTTAGAAAGGTCTCTCCCGCTGCTGTCATAGTTGTAGTACTTGCCTAAACACGACGGGAGACGAGATAAAATAGATTATTTAGACTTAACCAAGATTACTTGACATCACCGATCAAAATACGTGATTTGTATTTTTTGTGGAGCTGAAAGTAGCCTTTCCATGTACAGTACAAATTAAACTTAATGGACGCGTGAACTTACCGTTCCACAGTAGTTTGTCAAAAGCCGCACTTCCTCTGTCCAAGATGTCTTTATAATGCTGGTACGTCTCCTCGTTGTCCACCAGTCTGGCCATTTTACACATTACACACAGGGATGCCAACCACAGCCCGCCACAGTATGCACTGTAAAATACAAAAAGAAGAATTAAAGTATGGTGAAGAAGAAGTGGACTCAGGGTCATAGGGTCAATGGTTGGAATCCCCACACATCCATCCATGGCTGAAGTACCCTTGAGCAAGGCACCTAACCCTTGAACCTTGTGTGTACAAATGGATGGGTTGAAAGCAGAGAACAAATTTCCCCACTGTGTGACGATTCTACGTGTTTCCTGTGTCAGCTACTTTCAAGTTGAAAAACTGAAAACAGCAACTGTGAGTTTCCAAAGCCGAAGACTTTAAAGAGGAACTGCAGCTATTCACAACTCCGCGTGTTCTATTTCCTTCCTTCGCTCCCTTCCCCCAGACATCCTATTCAGGCTGGGGGAAGGGAATTTATAGAAATTACCACAGAATATAAAATATAAAGTCTTTTGTATTCTTCTACCATTTATAATGCGTTGCTTTCTTCAAGTTCCATATTTTTTCAGACTGGTGTAGGAGGTCGTCATGTTTTTCAATCCCGTCAACTCCTCAAACTCTCACCTTGGTCCAGTCACCGTCCATCCGTCGTAGGTCTGGTCAGCGTATCCAGAGTTCTCTATCAGGCCATCTCCGTCCAGGTCAAACTTAATTTCCGACTCCATTACCGCCTAACAGGTCAGCCAGAGCGAGACGGCAGAGCGGAACGTAAAAGTGCTGAACAAGTCGCCAAAAATTCAGCATTCAGATTAATTAAGCATATTTCATCTTTTCTACCTGGCAGATGGGCCACATGTCCCGGAGGTACTGATGGTCCTGGGTCAGATGAAAGTCCCTGTAGACCTGCAGGACAAACTTAAGGTTCAGGTCCTTCCAATCCGCCGTGTCGTGTATGAGGTAGGCATTCACCCTCTGCCAAGGCTCATCATCTAGAGAAGGACAATTTGTGATATAAACAACACAAATGGACCATGAACTCCCTGAAAAGTAGTAAACTGATCAAAATTTGGCATTCCATGATGTGTACCTGGGTCTCCTATGTCGTGAGGCACCACATTTTTGGCCTTGACAGGAGAATACAGCCCACTCATCAGATGGAGCCTCTCTGTTGGGTCTTGCTGAACCACGCTGCCAGCTGAGAAGAAATAAAAATTCTTAAACCCGGGTCTGTTTCGGCTCTCTACGTAGGCCCTGACACACAAAATCAACATCTAAAAACCACCGGTGGATCAAACAGTTGCACTTGAATACACCACAGAGACTACAGCCAACTTAGCTTGGGGGCTAGGATACTGGCAAGAGCTACAAACCGTCGTACAGAGCTGGCTTCGCCTGACTCATGCTGAGCAGCTGGTCTACAGTTTATTCATTCTGGATGATCTAGTTGATCATGTTTAAAGTTCGCCAAGCTGATCAGCCAATCAAGAGTAAATTCTCTCTCTCCGACTAATTCCGCCCAGGGACGTGCAGTCAGGGGAGGAAGGTGAGGCAGTTCCCCAGCTGTCATCATGAAAAGTAATGACAAAATAAATTATACTAGGAATTTACGAATTTCCTGTGTAAAAACAGGAAGAGATGTGAGTTGAAGCAGCAGTAAGCCTCACCTCGAACAAACGGAGTTAGGCTTGTGTCCTTGGCGCAAGCCTGTGGCTAACTCCCTGTATGGCACCAATATAATGGTTGTACGCACTTTTATCATGCGTCATAATTTTCCATAGCCCAATGTGTTTCATATATGAGAGTAACACACTTAGCCTTGTAGATCTGACATCAAACCGCACTGAATAAGCACAAGATGAGGCAGCCAGTACTTCTCCCTCATGGAAGAGGGCGCTAGTGAGCCACTGGTTCATGCTTTTGCTCTTCTTCTATGCTGATTGAACAGCCATGGTCAGTTTATTGGGATCTTTTCTCTGCATGAAAGCCAAAAATAGAAGATTGAATATCTAAGCTTAAAACTTTCTCAAAACTAGACCTTCAGTCAAAACAGGAAGTGGTAAATCATGGAAGACATTTAGTTTAACAGTCTGTATAAAAAATGGATCAAATCATCAAGATTTAACAACTCAATATTATTATACATAATATACACTCACCGGCCACTTTATTAGGTACACCTGTCCAACTGCTCGTTAACTTAAATTTCTAATCAGCCAATCACATGGCAGCAACTCAATGCATTTAGGCATGTAGACATGGTCAAGACGATCTGCTGCAGTTCAAACCGAGCATCAGAATGGGGAAGAAAGGTGATTTAAGTGACTTTGAACGTGGCATGGTTGCTGGTGCCAGACAGGCTGGTCTGAGTATTTCAGAAACTGCTGATCTACTGGGACTTTCATGCACAACCATCTCTAGGGTTTACAGAGAATGGTCCGAAAAAGAGAAAGCTTGTTAATCCATGCTTTTATCACAACTCGTTTAGACTACTGCAATGCACTTTATGTTGGGCTTAACCAGGCGTCACTGTCTCGACTACAGCTCATACAAAACGCTGCTGCTCGACTTTTAACTGGTACCAAAAAGCACAATCACATTACCCCAATTTTAGCAGAAATTCATTGGCTCCCTGTCCGTTTCCGGATTGATTTTAAAATTCTTTTATTTGTTTTCAAATGTATTCATGGCCTCGCTCCTCAGTATCTGTCCGAACTGCTCCAGCCGTACACTCCCTCACGCTCTCTTAGGTCGGCAGATCAGTCACTGTTGGTTGTCCCAAAGACAAAGAGGAAAATGAGAGGTGACCGGGCCTTTGCAGTTGCTGGCCCCAAACTGTGGAACAACTTGCCACTGCACATTAGACAGGCCGACTGTCTTCCTCATTTTAAATCCTCCCTTAAAACACATTTTTTCTCTTTGGCTTTTAACTCAGCATGAGATGTTAGTCTTATTGTTTACTTGGTTTGATTGGTTTTATGATTTAAATCCTATTTTAATCTTTCTTTGTGTTTTTATATTCTCATGTCTGTGTACAGCACTTTGGCCAACCTCGTTGTTTTTAAAGTGCTTTATAAATAAAGATTGATTGATTGATTGATTGATTGTTGATGCCAGAGGTCAGAGGAGAATGGCCAGACTGGTTCGAGCTGATAGAAAGGCAACAGTAACTCAAATAACCACTCGTTACAACCGAGGTATGCAGAAGAGCATCTCTGAACGCACAACACGTCGAACCTTGAGGCGGATGGGCTACAGCAGCAGAAGACCACACCGGGTGCCACTCCTGTCAGCTAAGAACAGGAAACTGAGGCTACAATTCGCACAGGCTCACCAAAATTGGACAATAGAAGATTGGAAAAACGTTGCCTGGTCTGATGAGTCTCGATTTCTGCTGCGACATTCGGATGGTAGGGTCAGAATTTGGCGTCAACAACATGAAGGCATGGATCCATCCTGCCTTGTATCAACGGTTCAGGCTGGTGGTGGTGGTGTAATGGTGTGGGGGATATTTTCTTGGCACACTTTGGGCCCATTAGTACCAATTGAGCATCGTGTCAACGCCACAGCCTACCTGAGTATTGTTGCTGACCATGTCCATCCCTTTATGACCACAGTGTACCCATCTTCTGATGGCTACTTCCAGCAGGATAACGCGCCATGTCATAAAGCGCGAATCATCTCAGACTGGTTTCTTGAACATGACAATGAGTTCACTGTACTCAAATGGCCTCCACAGTCACCAGATCTCAATCCAATAGAGCACCTTTGGGATGTGGTGGAACGGGAGATTCGCATCATGGATGTGCAGCCGACAAATCTGCAGCAACTGCGTGATGCTATCATGTCAATATGGACCAAACTCTCTGAGGAATGTTTCCAGTACCTTGTTGAATCTATGCCACGAAGGATTAAAGCAGTTCTGAAGGCATAAGGGGGTCCAACCCGGTACTAGCAAGGTGTACCTAATAAAGTGGCCGGTGAGTGTATAATGAATTAAGGTGATGATTTGGTTTTAAATGCATGTACCGTATACCTATATGTGCGTAAAGAATGGTCATTTGAGATATGAAACTTAACCAGTTAGTGTGAAACGGCGAATCTAAGCTATTCCATTGGGTTCATAATTGTAAATCTGTGCCTCACCAGCCACGAACCTCACCCCAAGTCACTGATTCTGCCGCCAATTCAGCAAGCTGAATCGGCTGAAAAGCAGACGCCAGGAGTACGAATACTGGCAACTGTGTGGTACAAACCTTTGACACCAGGGCAACGCCACTCCCAGACAGCCCGACAGCCGGCCTGGCGTGTCAAAGCCTTTAATTACCCGTGCTTAGATAATTGTTATAAAGATTTCACTTACCGATATCGTATTGCACACTCAAGGCTAGTTTGGGCCACAGCATGATAAGTGCAAAAGAGGCGTAGAAGTGCACGTCGTAAGTGTTGTACATTCTATACTCCTGACCTGGGAAACAGGAAATACGTGTTACCACCGACTGATCATTTTACATAAACATTTTTTTGTTAAAAAGGCTGTGATTAAAGTTTGTATTCTAGAAAAAAGAAGATGAATGTTGTAATTTTGATGCTTATGTACTGGCGTGCCACATTATGAATAAGATGCTCAATGCGATTAGTGAAGGTCTACAAAAAAAAACAATGAATATAAACATAGATTTACACACTATGACTTATTTCCTCACCTTCAAGGTAAGCAAAACGGCCGTACTCCTTGACGACAGCAGGCTGAGCTGGAAGTCCACCGTCCTCACTGCGCTTGCCGCCGCTGACGTCCACATCCTCCGGCAGCTCCGTCCACACGGTCCCTCCGTCCACCACGAAGTACAACTCGTTAAACAGGGCCGACTTATACCAGGAGGGGAGGGAACTACAACGTGTAAGAAATAATGTGAATCAGTTGAAAACAAGGGTATAAGCATTCATAGCTTGGAAATTCGCTCGCAGACTCTGATAAACAATTTAAAACGTGTGTTACTAGATGGCGATCGCAGCTTTCAGAGGTTTGAAGTACCTGTCCTGCAGTATGGGTCGCTGCCACTCCTCAATGCTCCTCTCCCACTGTTTGTAGTGCGTTAAGGCGTAATGACTGAGCGAGGGGGCTGCATCCCCTTTGCTGCCAAAGTAACGAGAGTATCTCCTGCAAACAGCAAAGACACAGACTAATGAAACAAAAGCAAACAACATATTTAAAATAATTTATCAATGAAGTCAGAGGACAGGTTTGGTAACAGAAGAGCTTGGGCAACGTCACACAGGGAGATTCTTGTGTTTGTAGAACTACAGCAACGAGGCAAACATTACAGGACATAACCACAGGCACGTAAAAAGAAGGGACGTCAGCACCTTCCACTTTTGCTTTTGTGTCTGTTACCTGATGTGTTCTCTCTCCCTAGACCCAAAGGTGATTTTGGGCATGTCCCAGGCCAGGCAGAACTCCAGGGCGTTGTGGCTCTGAGCGGACACCGAGCAGCCCACAGCTAACGCCGCTGCTACCTTTTCTCCCCTCGGTGTCGGCGGGCTGGATCCTGCAGGTCAGACAGAGAAGGACAAGAAGTTAGTGGCCGTTAAGAGAACACTGTGCCATAAATGTATTAACTATCCAAACTGTCCATGGAGGGTGTAAACATGACTGTAGAGGTAAAGTGAATAAAAAAGATAAGGTGGAGAAGTGTCCGTGGGCAGTTCCTGTTACTGAAAAAATAAAGAACACTGCACCAACACCCTCAGATTTAATAATTAAGCTGATGAAATCCCTGGAATTAGGGAAGTTTAAACTATGACAGAGAACAAACAAGAGGAGAGATTTTACAAACCCGGCAGCCTTTTATAGATTACTTCTGTAGGGTAACATTGATTTACAGAGAAACAGATCAACTGTTTGGTGGTTAAAAATGATTAAATACAGCTTTATAATGAGCATGTGTTAAAACAAAAGAATGTCATGTGGCTGGAGACAATCAACAAGTTGCATTGATTTATGTGGTACACTGTAGTGTCAATGATCCAGGTCATGTTGTATCCAAAAAGCAAACCTGAAGCAGAGGCAGCTGGACATTTCTGTCTCTCTGCAGCTTAGTTTTTAGGTTAGTTTCTATTTCTATCTCTTCTTTGTATTCTTTATGCTGGGGAAGCATCAAGTTCAGACATCCGTTTCATCTTTCCACAGTTTTCAGCCACTGACCTGTAGGAGAGTCCAGCCGTCCGTCGGTGATGAGGTCGCTCCACAGAGCACTGCAGGTTCCCTTTGGACTGAACGCTGTCTGATGGCTGACCTCCCTGTCAGGCTGGTGAAATGAGCACAAACACAAACACACTCTGTCAGTAAATAACACCAGCGCAACAAGGACTACTGTTACATAAACTTGGGAGTTCACTCCCGGGAAACTGCTCGTACAGCTAAGCACGACAACCTTCGTGACGGCGCTAAATTCAGAAATCACACCTGTTCCCGGGCTGCGATGCACAGGGTGTAAGGGTTCACTGTGGTGCAGTGGTGTAGCAAGACCCCAGACACCGTCTCCCCCTCCTTCTCCAGGTGGAATGGTTCATTCCAGTGTCCGCCACTCTTGTCGTCCTTGTGTCCTGATCCGTTGACCATGGTAAACATGATGGAGACGTCCAGGGCGTAGTCGTTTTTGTTCTCTATGTCCCACACGAATACTGCCACTGGGAGACTCGAGTCCTGATAGAGAGAGAGGAGATTGGGACCGCCTTTATAAAACCAACATGTACCATCTAAAAGGTGTTCCATCCATACATAAAGTCTCTCCACTTATTGTTAACCTTCTCCAGCATCTCCAACATGTGTACCTGTTGTCTTAGCTCTAACACCAGCTGACTTGTAAGATGTATCAATCACATGTCGGTTACCTGATAATCATGAGGAATGACTGGGGAAATCTGCCTGCAGGTTAGGGTGACATTCTGTCCAGGCAAGTGGTACACGGTCCAGGCGCGAGGGTACAAGGCGTGGTAGAAAGCGTACTCCCCGCAGTAGCCCCAGTTCCAGCCTTGTAATGTGGGTGGACGCTCTACAGAAAGCACCTGCTGGTAAACAGTTTGTCCTCCACGACGCAAACACACTGTGAACTGGGAAAACACACAAGCAAGACAAACAACAAATTCTTTATCCTGAGCTTATAGTATACGTCAGGAGACATTCGGCATTGTCAAGGAAGTGCATACAGAAGAATTTAAGTAACCACTTCCCCCGTGAATTTTCCTTGTCATTTCTGGACATGTGCCTGAACATAAAATGTGCTCCCAGCTATTTTGAGTTTATTCAAGTGCCAACAATAGTGATTGTAACACTAAGAACAGGAGGGCAAGTTTTTCCAGGGACGGAATGAGTCACACCCTTTCCTTGAAACAAAAACAAGTCTACCCACCGACGGCTCTACAAGAATGTATTCCTGAGAATGTTTAGTGCACCTGAAAATTGCTTTAGTATTAAACTACAATTGGCATCACAAAGATACCAATCAGCCATAACATTATGACATTATGACATTATGGTGAGTGACTAACACTCACATTATCTGGTTATTGTGGCACCTGTCAGTGTGTGGGATATGTTAGGCTGCAAGTGGACATGTTGTCCTCAAAGTTGATGTTAAAAGCAGGAGTGGAAGGATTTGAGGGACCAGATTTAGATAGCTAGATGACTGGGTCAGGGTATTTCACAAAACTGCAGCTCTTGTGTGGTCTGCAGTGGTCAGTACCCATCAAAAGTGGCCCAAGGAAGGACAAGTGGTGAACCAGTGTCAGGGTCACGGGTGGCCAAGGGTCATGTTCAGCTGGGAGACCTTTGGTCCTGCAATTCACGTGGATGCTACTTTGACACACACCGCCTACCAGAGCATTGTTGTGGACCATGTACACCTAATGACTGTGGCCTCTTTCAGCAGGATAATGCACCCTGCCCCAAAGCAACAATGATTCAGGAATGGTTTGAGGAGCACAACAACAAGCTCTTGACTTGGCCTCAAAATTCCCCAGATCTCAATCCGATCGAGCATCTGCGGGATGTGCTGGACAAACAAGTCCGATCTACGGAGGTTCCACCTCGTGACTTAAAGGACTTAAAGGATCTGCTGCTAACATCTTGGTGTCAAATACCAAAGCCCACCTTCAAGGGTCTAGTGGAGTCCAAGCCTCGATAGGTCAGGGCTGTTTTGGCAGCAAAAGGAGGACTAGTACAATATTAGGGAGGTGGCACAGACGTCATAAAAACGTAATGTGTTTATGATGCATAAACCCAGACAAGTTACAGTTGTAAACCTAGCCAGGTGTGGGAGCTGTAATTGTTGAACTTTATTTGCTGGCATTCAAGTCAACGAGCCATTGTATACGACTTAAAAGGTTCCAAAATATATATATAGCAATCTGAATTTCCTTTCAGTAACAAATTTCTCCCAGTGATCCTACATACCTGGTTGGCTGTCACGGTTTTGTAGTGGTACATCCCAGGGTTAAGCTGCCATCTGCAGAACTCCCCCCTCCAACCTCTCGTGATGGTACCTCCTCCAATGCCACCAAGCGGAGCACCTGTGAGTAAGAGCACACAAAAGAGCGAGCCATGAGTAATGGATGATCCAGATCTTATATAACAGGTCGTTCAGCAAGGGACCAAGGATTGGTTTGACAGTACAAACAACTGAAACACTTCAAATTCAGCATAAAGTGAGCCTGAACTCACCATATATTTGACGCAGGGGTAGGGCACCAAACATGTCAATGAACGGAGCCTTCTTTTCCACCTGGGTCTTCTTGTACCACCATTTTAGATACCTGGATGTACATGTATACAGCAGACTGATCACGTCACAAGGCAAATGTGGAAGGAATGTAAGGATGTGTATTAAAAGGTGCTTATTAGGAAGGCTCTTAACTTTTAAAGGAGTTTAGACATTGCCATCACAAGTACAAATGCGGCTAGTAAGAATGCTTTTTCTTCTCGCTTTTTTAATTTTTTTACTCTTTTCGAGCCCTTGGCACTCACAGCTCGATCTTGCACACACTTACACAGGCACAGATAGAAAAAGGGGGAATTGTTCAACTGTCAAAAGGAAACACTTGTAAAATAAGAGGAGTGTGGTCAAGAGTGGCTGCTTTATCGGAGCAACGTTAACAGTGTGTGTTTGTGTGTGCGTGCATGTGTGTCTAGGTGCAGCACTCTCTATCCAGCCACTGGCTTGGAGGCTCGGCGGTTCAGCTTCCCTTAATCTGGCCGTGCTCTGAACTCTGATCCGAGACATGCTAGATTTTCTGCTGATGTGCCAAAAAAGGATTTCAGTTGAGCAATAATATTTTACTAGGTGCATTGGATTTAGCCTCTTTAGCTTTTAGCTCACGCTAACTGTTTTTATGTCAACAGAGGAGCTCTTGTTGTCTTTGATAATGTCCACAATACGTCTGCAGCGAGCTTGACAGGCTGGTAAACAAAACCAGCAACTCGACACTGACGCAGTGTCGCCTGTTATTACCAACACAAACACAATTTTACATGTGGTCATTCTGTCATGTGGCCTGAGACACAAGCATTGGCAGTATTAAATACACAATAAGGCGTGTGAATATGTCTCTGTGTGTTCAGTTTAGCAGGGTTTTCACCACAAACTTTTTGTCAGCAGAGACACCGAAGCGCCTCACCTCACGGTTAAAACTGAGAGCAGACAACGGCTTAAAAAGTTACTGAAACATGGCCTTTGTTGTGTGAACAGGCACCCCACTTCTTTTCCCCCGTGACGGTCAGGTTAGCTTAGGTGTTTTTTTTTTATTGCAGGAAGTGGTTAATCTATGCTGCAATATGTTGCAACAAACCCTCGGTACAGCAACCTTCATCAGGAGTCAGACCAGGGCAGGGACGAGTACCAGAATAATCAATAAAGATTTAGCCACAGAGCGCTTTCTACTTGTTGACAGGAGGATCCTGTACAGCTGCAGCACTTCAGTGCACGACAGCCGACTGCACTGCAAACAATGACAACAAAGCTGAGTCCAGGGAAACAACAATGACCCAAAAACGCAGGACGAGATGAATAGGATGAGTTAAGGCAAGTTATTTGAAGCCGCAGCAGATTGTGCTGTTGTCAGGATATTGCTGTTCCGCAGCGCAGTTGGAATGGAAACAATGGTCCTCCCTTTGATCTGGATCCGTGAATGCACGCCAACTCTGCAAACGTGGACCTAAACTGCTCACGCACAAGCTGCCTTTAGGTCCTTCCTACGGAAATCCACTTCCCATCTAGTTTATATCTGCACAGAGAAGGCAAACATTTTCCACATTTGAATAATCACACTGTGCTACACCCTTCTCTCAAATAAAAGAGAGCTGAAGGTGTGGCTATCACAGGGTCTCTGAACAACCACTGTCGAGTGTTTGCAGTTGAGGACTGAGTGAGGCTTGTAGGCCTCCTTGCTTACTCAAACTTTTTCCCATAACTGTCTGAAGTGAGGCCTTTATGAGGACCACCTGGGGCCATTGTTCATTTGGAAGACCCATATGAAACCAAGCCATAACATCCTGGGTGATGTCTACAAGTGCTAATTCATACATCTGCATAATCATCCTTCCTCATTAAGCCACCAGTCCCTGCACAACATGAACACCAGAGAAAAATTTATGTCCGTGTACAGCTGCAAATTGTCAGCAGTTTTTGTTTGTTTGTTTGTTTGTTTGTTTTTTCTAAATGGTGGTTTTGGAGCAGCAGTTTCTTCATTGCAGAGCAGCCTTTCAGTTTATCTTGATGTAAGACCGGTTTGACTGTGTAGAAAGGTATTTTCATTTCCTGCAGTGTCTTCACGAGGTTTTTCTGGAATGGGTTTGTTCTTTTTGGACCATACAACGTTGATTTCTAGGAAACATAATGTTTCTCCTTCTTGAATGATATGATCTCGCTGCTCCATGGTGTTTATACTTGCAAAGTATTCTTTGTATGGATTCAGGTATTTAGAAATATCTCTCAAGGAGCAATCAGACTTGTGGAGGGCCACATTTTTTTTTTTTCAAAATAAATCTTTTGATTTTCCCATGATGTCACACAAAGAGGTTTGAAGGTGCACCTTAAAATAAAATACACCCACACGTACATCTCTAACTTACTCGAATGATGGCAACTAGCCAATGACAAGCTTCTACAGCAATGAGATCCTTTTCTGTAATATTCTAATTAACCAACTGTTGAATTGTAGTTAAAATAATCTGGCTTAAAACAATTTCTAGGCCAGGAAGTATAGCAAACTCAAACTCTGTGGAGTGGTTTTATTACTTCAACTAAAGTCTACGTCACATTAATGTGTGCAATAATTAACAAATGCTTCAGTGTGTATGTTTTACAGCAGCATTGTGTAACACTTTTCTGAACAGCTGATGTCGGAGTGAACTATTCAAACTGTTTTGTGAGACATTTTTACAATTACATGTCTTAATCTCGACTCGCTCCACTGCACTGGAGGCGTCACATGGAGAGACTGTGCAACAAGCGTGGAGGATGCGATTTGAAAAGATGAAAAGACGGATCCAGTAACATGTAGACAGATCATCTCCGACAATGGACGCTTTCAGTTAAGGTCGGAACAAAAAGCGGAGGGCTGATGACCGTCACATCTGACCCACTGACGCGATGGACTCCGAGGTCAAAGTTCGACTCAACACCTGAAGGAAAGCGCCACTAGCTGTGCAATCCACCTACACTACTTTGCATTCTAGCTCCGTGTTTGTTCTTCTCTATGGCAGTATCAGATAAAGGTTGGTAGGATTGTAAATGTTCAGCTTTATTGCTGCATCAGCCATACAAAAATGTGTATAACATGCACCTTGAACTTGAAACAGAGCACAGTCTAAAGAAGGGCAATCATTTCTTCTAGAAAAGGCAAGGATTTTTAAGTGGAAATGGAAACACAAAGGTTGATTATCTTTTTGATCTTTGAGCAACTCAGATGTAAAGAAAACACTGCTAAAACACACAGTATCAGCAGTTAGTTTTCTATGCAACACTGTTTCAGTGCCTTTTCCTGTTAAACTTAAGCACTTCTAAGTTTTTTTCCTGTGAAATGTGATATAAAAACTTCACACTCGCTCTCAGGTGCGTGCCGAGAAATATGACCCTATAGGAAATGCCTCCCCGGGCACTACACCATGGTAACAGGCATATGGGTTAAACAGTACGGGTTTAAGGTTGCTTTGACATATGGAGGTGAGAACTGAAACAGCGTGGAGTCAAAAGAGGAAAGAAAAAAAACCTCGGCGTGCACGTAATGCACAAATGATTTGCCATACTTCCATTTTCAGTGACAGCTGATTTCATGTTTGATACAGAACAGATTCTCCTGCATCTTTGTGTGTGGGAGTGTCTAACCTGATTCCAAGGCCGATGTGCTCCCACACGTTGGAGAGCGAGACATCTTTCGCTTGAAAGGGCTTCCTCTTCTCCTTGAACTCGTGCGCCAGGCAGATCCGCCAACCGTCCTTGGGCACGCCGTATCCCATTTCCTTGGAGACATACCTGCTCATGAGGTCTGCGGTGGATTTCTCGCCCCACTCTGAAGTCATTTTTTCCCCCAGACTTTCGAGCAGCTTTTAGCGTAGTGAATGGGAGCAAGATGCTTTGAGATTACAAGCAGGGCGATGCCACCACCTTCGGTACACACAGTCAGTTTATTGTGCCTTCGCTGTGGTGCAATATCACTGAGGAGGTAGTTACAGTTGTCCTAGAAATGTTTAAGTAAACTGCAAGCAGTCATTCCTGTAAACCGGCTCTGCATTAAATAAGTGATTACTCAAGTTGGAGGCTCCAGTGCCATAATGTAGTCATTACAGTCCACACGAATCTAGCTTGTCCGGCTCAGTCTGATCATATCCCCAGGGATGTTTTGAACACAATCTGGATGTCTTTGTGTTTTTGTTAGATTAGCTTGACCCTCTTTCCCCCCTTGGCTTGGAGTCTGTGCAGCTGTCAGCTCTGGACCCTGGATGGACTGATGCCAGCTACAGACCACCAGGAAGTATAAAAGATGCCTCACTCGTTTAGACACCTACAACGAGATCGAACAGGGTAAATGGTTAGAAAGTGGCTTGCACCTTTACCTCTCTTGCAGTAAGCAGGGCCAACATGAGACAAGCATCTCATTAACATGCGGTTAGCTGCAAAGCCACAAACTCATTATGTCACCGAAATCAGTAACGTTAGCCAAAACACCACTCTAATATACAGCCAAAGAGCGAGGGGCAACTTCATTAGCTAACATGCTTTTACGAGATAACTGTTTTCGAAAATACCTTAGCGACGGCGTCATCCCGATGCCTCTCCAAGCCAGCCTCTGTTTCCGAACCCTGTAGCTTTTGCTAGCACAACGCTCTGAAGCCAATCCTTAGGGACTGTCACTCATTCAGTAGTTAGATTTATCTCCCCTTGACTGTCAGGCACCGATTTCTCCAAGGCTGCTTATAGATAACTGGTCTTTGGCAAGTCTAAACCTCACCCTAACTATCAATCATGTTTTAAAATAAAAACGTATGAAGTAATCGTTTGCTGTAGGGATGTGATGGAGCAAAAATTAACAAAGAGCCGGGATGTTTTTATGCCTGACAACCCGAACTCAGGGATACAAAGACCAATTGTGGACGTAGCCGCTGGGAAGGCTATACCATGTTGACTGAAAAAAGGGGAAAGTTGCGTTCAACCTAACCTAGTAGTTTCCCATGCAATTTACAGAAGTTGATACACTATAAAAAATATACATTATTATGACGTATTTTATTAGACTGGTTCGTTTGAATGTTTTGTATTTATGTGGAAAATTAAAGGCTATTTGTTATTTTTGCGTTTCCTCCCCCCTTCATATTACCATATTACCAGCCCACATCCGACTAACCTGTGGGACGTCTTCTGAAGGGTCGACCAAAAACGATCCCGAAACACTTCGTTCTTGTTTTATTCTTTAAAAACGTAAACATTGAAACGTTATATAGCATATATATATATATATAGTAGACCATCTGTTCAAAACAAGTAGCTGTCACATATATCAATATATAATATATTGATAAATATTTGTATTCTTTAACGATTCCCTTTCCCATGGTTAGTGTATGGTCGTGCAACAGCGGAAATGGAATGCCTTTATATATATTTCTTGTTTACTGTAGGTGGAATGCCAAGTCCCTAAAGAAGCTATGCTTTGTTTTTCGCCAAAGACTGATATGGTTTTATTCGAGAAGTAAATTTACGGTTGCCTTGGAAAAACACAGAGCGACTGTCTCGTCGCAGTTTCGCTTGAGACCGAAGGTATGTGTGTGAATTGTCCTTAAAACAACAGCCATTAGCAAACAGGACCGAACAAGTTAACTTCTTTAGTTTGGCTAGATATGCGTTTATTCAGAACCTTAATGTTGTCCTACTGGAATAATAAAACAATGTATATGCAATGCTAGTGCAGCGTGTTCTCCGTAATAGTGGTCAAATTCTAACTTGTTAACGTTACAGATGATCGAGGTGGTGGCATCCATGGCCCGAGGCCCAGTGTTTCTGGCCGGGGAGCTCATGGAGTGTCTCATAACGTTCACCAACCCGATGTCTCATCTTTCCACTTCAGCGAGCAGGTAGGATTTTATTCTCGTGTCCGCCTCACTTGTCATAGACCTGCACATATAAGATTTCAGTGCCTGAGATTGCTGCGTAATATAGTCAAATGTTTTAAAAGAAGATCTGTGTGCCCAGCTGATAAATGCCACCTTTCCGCACAGTTGTAAGTTAATCCTTAAGGCCAGAGCTTGTCTTGCCTAATATTTGGATTTTTGAAGAGGAAATGAATTATTGCATTCCCTTGCCATATTTGAATGATCTGCCATTAAACACTGTTTGATTATTCGGCTGTCTGATGCTATAGTGCTTGTGTTTTGATGGATACGTTTTTGTTTTGGTGAAGACTTACTGACAAATTATGGTGGCTAAAACATACATTCCAGTATTTTTTTTTGAATTGCAGATAATGTTATAATCTTGGTTTGTCAGTTAGGTTATCTGGTGTCTTGTGAATGAGAAAATGCAGGACACTTACCTCAATAATTTAATCAGCCACACAGCAAACCCCCATGTGTGCAGCCTTTGCTTAAGCCCTGTTTTCTGACTGTGTCCCAGTGAGATGCTGGCGTGGGCCAGCGCTCAGATCCACTGTCAGTTTCATGCCAGTGAGAACAGAGTCGCCCTGCCGGCCCAGGGCAACAAACAGGACGTCCAGGCTGAAAGCGACACGGTGCTGATTCCAAGCAGAGGTGAGTCGGACTAAAAAGGAAGAAGGAAAATATCACATCTGCGATCATCTGAAATGAAAATGTATCGTCTTTTAAATTAACCAAAAACATTTTGCTGCAAATTAAAAGACGGCAAATTCTATGACAAAGATCCAAAAGTGTAATTTGCCTCAGATCTCGTCTCTTCTTCTACAGGAGAACGTGGGCAGTGTGTGCTGGACACACCTCCTAAGATATTATTCTGTGACCTGCGCCTGGATCCTGGAGAGAGTAAAACTTGTATGTGTTAAACATATGAATAATATTTTGGATCCAAAAACAATTCTTTTTTTAAAAAAAAAAAAACAAACAAATCAGTACTTTGAATGAATAAATTAAAATCTTTTCAGATTCAGGCACTCTGACATGCTCTTGTCACTCTCTCACAGATTCATACAGTGAGGTCGTTCCCAGCGATGGGCCTCCCAGTTTCCGCGGTCAGGCCGTGAAGTACGTCTACAAACTGACCATCGGCTGCCAGAGGGTCAACTCCCCGATCAAACTCCTCCGAGTTCCCTTCAGAGTGCTGGTTCTGCAAGGTGGGATGAGTTTGGCCAAGTTTTAAATTAAGTTTCTTGCATTTTGCACTTCTCCCAGGTTGAAACCACAGGGGTTGTGAAAGGTTAACTTCTGCTTTTGTGTGAAAACTGCAGCCGGAAAGTGGATATTTTCTTCTGGCTTTGTGAGCCGAAACACATGCCTAGAAATGTGTTTACGGTTAATGAAAGAGACAACATTATTTTTCAGTTTGCCCTTTTCTTTGCTCTTTGGAATAAAACCAACTTAACACCTTGATAACAAAACTGTGTTTCAAAAATGAGTCACGTTATTAGACTTCTGTCTCAGTTTTCAATGTCTGATTTTGACTGTTTTCCTATTTAACCGGAAGGCATGCCAGAGCCTCCGTTTCCTCAGGATGAGGAGGTTTCTCCCTCCAACCCATTCCTGGAAGAAGAGGAAGCGAGCCGCAGGGATGCTCGGTCTTTGGAGAGAGCACTGGACATGCTGATGGTCACCACCTCAAGACGATGCCCTCGTGAGTTGCATTCACAGTCTTTCTAGCCACAGTTTAAAGCCACTAAATTCACTAAAGTTTATTTTTTTCATGCCAATCCTTTTGTCAACTTTTGTCTGTTTTGATTATTATTGCTATTAAACTATATTAAAATGAAACATTTTCATATAATGGAGGAAAAATCTGTTAGAAAACTAAATATTTCTATACATATACTGCCAACAGTCGTTCTTTATAATACTTTTTCCATAGTTTTTTATTTCTATATCCATGCTTGTGCACCTTTTGTCCAGACATGTTTAATATCACCAATATGCGTGGGAAAGTGGCTGTGTTCTGCATCTTCAAGACCGTTTACAGACTCGGAGAGGACATCATCGGCACATTCAACTTCTCAGAGGGAGACATTCCTTGCTTGCAGGTGTGTTTGCAGTCCAGTTTTTGTAGACACCTCTAGGTTGAATCACTGTGTGATTAATGTGAGGCCGTGTGTGTATTTTCCAGTATTCAGTGAGCCTTCAGAGCGAGGAGGAGATCCAGGAACATTACCAACGGCGACCCGGGCAGGCCATCAGTGTGACCGGACACGGGCGACACATGGAGTCCTGTCTCCACACCGCGTCCAGCCACTTCTCTCTCCCCATCCCCCTGAACGTCACGCCGGGTTTCAGCACAGACGTAGGTCAGTCACCGGTGTCTCAGTCAAATGCCACTTTCAGGTGATTCTTCTTACTTCTTAACTTCCCTTTTTCTTTTTCTTTTAATTTAGTGACCCTAAGATGGCGCCTGCACTTTGAGTTCGTCACTGCCCGGGAGCCTGTGGAACCGCCCACTGTCCTGCAGAACCAATCAGAGGTCACAGTTTGGGCGGGGGCGGAGCATGTCGATGTGGACACCTTCAGTTGGAATCTGCCAATCAAAGTGCTGCCTACAAATCCAGCTTTGGCGTCCTACGTGTCCCAGTTTACAGGGACCAACAGCATTAATATCTGAGTGTGTGTGTGTGTGTGTGTGTGTGTGTGTGAGGTTGTTTAACGTGAGCTAATCGGAAATTCATTTTGTGATTCAGAGCATCGCCCTCTGTGTGTGTGTGTGTGTGTGCGTGTTTGCATGAGAGATGGACTGTTTTTGTTTTTTTTTGTTTTGTTTTTTTTTCTTTTCCAGATGAGAAATGTCAGCTCAGAGGTTTTTATTCCAGGAACAAAGGAGCTATTCCAGTGTATATGCAGAGTTGTTTCAGTTCATTGTGTTGATGAACTTTAAACCTCTTCCCTTCTTGGAGGATTCCACCCCTGTGGTTATCGCGCATTTCTGTATTTATTCCGTTTATCCCTTTTATGCACACTATTTCGTTCTCATTTTATGAACTCAACCGTTTTCTTATACAAGATATTTTTTCTGTATAACTGCTTTTCTTTCAGTTTGTTCTGACGCGTAAGAACTTACGAGAGAAAATTAAAAGCGTGACTTAATATTCACCGACTCGGCATCATTTGTGAACGAGAGTTTTATTTGGAGCATAAATGAGTTACAGCAGAGAACAGGTCAGACTCAGAAAACGGAATTATATATTAATGTAGGAATATATTTACAATTATTCATTACTGGATTAACTGAACTGAATACATAAAAAGAATCATTTAAATGTAGAGATGTACTACTGATGGTTTTAAGCTTGTAAAACTGATTGCAACAAAGTTGTTAAACTTCTGCTTTGTTAAGTATGTAGCTCAGATCAGCCATAAATATAGGGACGGCTTATCATGATAACTGATATTAAACATAAAGGAAAAAAAGTAACATGAGTAAGGAGGACAACTGGATGTTCTTAAATTTGTAAATATTCAGGATAATTCTGCAGTGTCACTTAAATGTACTTCGACAAGCATGTTTCACATTTCCTACACTGATACACAACTTAAGTAAGCAAGTATCTCGTAATATCTCCGGGTGTTTTACTGCAGTAAGTATCCGCTTCACAGGCAAACAGAGTGTGAGTGAGTCGCTCTAGCCCTCGAGCTGCTGCTGCTGCAGCTGAAGGGATCCATGGCTCGGGTCGTTGTTTTCTTCACCTGGGGAGCAGGGCAGGCGGGGGTCGGCCGCCTGGACCAGGAACACTTTGCAGGTCACCTGCTCCACCCGCACCTCGCACCACGCAGGGAAGTCCACCGGCCGATGCACCCTGGGCAGTGATGGAGGTAAAGTTTTTGGAACGAAAAAACAATTCCGTGTATTTTCCACCTTATTCTTTGTAATGTGGACTATAAACTCAGAATTTTGTGCTGGTACAGCAGTGCCACAGAGCAGAGCTTTTATCTCGGGAAGTTTCCAAGTATGGCACTGACTTTCCTAAAATAATAATACAATAATATCTCCTCCCCGAAAACAATGATCTTCTCTGCATACTGGCTACTTTGACTTTAACAATTTCCCACAATTGCCAACTGCAATGCAGAATTTCCTATGAAGAGAAATGCTTTTACATCCATTTACTCCATTCAGTCTCCAAAGCTGGCTGCAGGATAGTGACTGTGCATCTGGACACCAAACCACACTGGGTGTTTGTTTACTCACGTCTCACAGCAACCGACACCAACGGGGTGCAGACAGGTGCACTGCATGCAAGCGTTGTCCATCCAGGTTTCACCCAGTGAGTAGTGCCTCCCCTCGAACTCGCACAGAGCTGGATCAGAACGAAAATTAACTCAGTGATGTGCAGCATTTTTTTATTTATTTTTTTTTTTTTTTAAGAAAAACTAATGTGTAATAAGATTTTAAAGTGTGGCATCTCACCTCTAGAGTCGAAGTGGCACTCCATAGGAGCAGCAAAGCCCCCGCTGGTCCAGAGGAGAAACCCTGCAGCTGCGAGCACCCAGTTCACCGGCTCCATCTTCATGTGGCCTTCTCAGCTTGTGGTTCCTCTTCTGGCTTTTGTTCACTCATTTATACATCCTGAGGGTTTACGACCATGGCGTGGAGGTGTGGTTAGCGCCGTCATGTGGCCCGCAGCCCTGGCTGTGGTAGGTGTCGGCGGTGCCATCCGTTGGGAATGAGGAGGTGGCTGTGTTGTGTGGAAGAGGGGGGGTAAACAGAAGGGAATCTTGTATCTTGGCACGGTTCTGGCACTCTGGAGATCGGCTCGATGCGCTTCAGCGGGCATGAACCTCTAACCTGACAGAAACAATGACACATCCATGTGGTGACTAAGAGAGGGAAGAGTTGGAGAGAGGTGAGATGGAGGGCAGTGAGAGAAAAAGGTTACGTCCAAGGAGAGTAGGAGGAGGAGAGAAATGATTCATCACCAACATCTTTTGGTTTAGTATAGAGTAGCTGAAGATGTGACTAATGCACATCTAAAACACATGTCTAAATATGGATCTATATATGTATTTATATAGATAGATATAGATATAGATATAGATATGGAAATATACAGATGCTTTCTACATGGAACAAGGAATCTTTTACAATCACGTCTACTGATCCCAACCCAACTGAAGATTTATGAGTGATTTTGGTCCAGTGTGTTAGCCTCAACTGGCACTCACAACAAAACACTCCATGAGGGAAATATCTTTTGGAAGAATCATCACCCTAAAAGCGTTCATAAACTCAGAGAAGTACAACAAACAAGTGGCTCGGGCTGAACTAACACATTCTGGGATCATTTTTCTATATAGTTTCTTTACTAAATTGTACAGTATTATAGAATATACACATACAGTTTGGTCAACCAGTGCCTCACTAGGTCTATTTGTTGGTGTATTTAGTCATATACCACACCATCTTTATCCACTAATAAATGCCACAAGGTTTGGTTAAAAACCGTTGGAAAAAACAAGCACACTTTTTTGTCAAACTGCCAAATTTTAATGGTCAAGAATGAATCTTTAAGTTCAACCTTAAAAAGGGGTTTTTCATACTTTATATTGTACTTTGTTATATAACTTATAAGTCTATATGCTTGTGTATATAATTGAGACTAAAGTCCACACTATATCCTTGAGATATAATATTAAAATTTGCCTTTAACAATCTGCATTTCTTTGTAATCTTTGTGAAAGTTCATCCACAAAACTCAAGGAAATATATCAGAGTGTGTCATCTTCCTTAACTTTGCATGGTGGTATCCGTCCATGTGGCTAAAAAGCATTAGCTCATCTTCTTCCACTTGTTTAATATCTGCACGAAGAGGTCGAGATAATCGGAAAAATCCTCTCAAGCTTCTTACAGAGGCCCCGGGGCCTCATAATGTTGTGTTTTATGTGCCTTTTCTCTGGTACCCCCACAGTAGTTGGAAAGTGCTGAAGGGTCTCTGTGATCAGCGAGGGTGCTTCTTCATTCACTTGATCTATATGAGTCACAGTTGCCTCTCTGAAGCTGTACAGTTCATACGTAGGTTCAATTATTTGTTAATAAAACAAACCGTTAAATATAAGTCCTGATGGAATAGATAGTTTGGTCATTTCAGATGTCTGATTCTCTACTCAGCTTTTATTTATTTCCATACAGTTTCAAAGGATGGGAGGTATTTTAATGGTACATGTTCTCCCAGAAGTTCAACTGGCGCTGACCTCCTCAGAGCTTACGGGTCCCATACAATACACGGACACAGACTTCACACCCTGATTTGACAACCGTGTTGTCGTCAGTGTCGATGAAAAGGGAGGTTCCTGTCAAAACAAAAATGAGGATTTTCCTGTCACACGCCTATTGCCCCTTCACGGACATGCACTTAATTGGTGACAAGTGTGTTTTAATTAGAGAGGACTTTCTGTTTGAAGGTTCAGATGGTCGTTACCATGGCGTCATCTTCCCTGGTTCTGTTTGTACGACTGACAGATGGAAAATACATGTCGTATTAGTGTGAATATTTTTTACTGTTAAGCGAATTCCAGCACATAAGTGGACAGTATTACATGTTACATCACATGTATGTTTCCAGTTTGCTGTTATTGATAGTACTGTGTTTGTGGCCTTTTATTTGTGGTTTAACTTCTGACTCACAGTAATGGCCAAAAATACACACAAAGGTGAATTAAAGTTGAAAATGAAATGGCCAGTAAACCAATAGACTTAAGACTGAATCAGTTAAACTCATGTAGTTGCACAATTGTTTACATAAATAAAATGCTTTAATACATCTCATTAACTAAAATGTAAAAATGGCATACTACCAGCACGAGTCTGATTTTTTGTTTACACTGTCTCTTTATATCACCATATCTAAGAAAAACCAACACAGATGCATGTTTCTTTACAGTTTTTCTTACTGTTTGTAGTTATTTAGTGAGAAGTATTGTTTACTTTGGTCCTTTCCATTATTCGACGAGTACATCATTTTTCTATTTTCGACATAATTTCACTATAGTTTATATTTTAAAATAAATGCATAAAGTGCTACCTTAAATTGTAATGTAAAGTATGAACAAAATGAATTCCTCTGTTTACAAGCTCTATAAACATTTGAAAAAAAATAAAAAATAAATTAGCAAATTATTAAACCACCTGATATAATGTTGTGTTGTTTAAAATGTTTTAGGGGTTAATGTGCATGGCCCTTTAATAAAGGTTTTCGAAGCCCCGCCCCTTTTCTCCACTTCCTTCTTTTCCGCTTCAGGCTCGATCAATCAATCCACGATATAACGGTCCACTGAACTCTCATTTCAGTCTCGCTACATCACGGATCTACTACTCATGCCTGGCTGTAGATTTCAGTTGCTGCTGTGTTGTTGTGTAGCTATCAAAAACATCAAATCATGTCCGGTGAGACAGCCGTTAAAAGAATGCCTTTACTTTGACTACATGCGCTTAAATTATCTTTTTAAACTTGTGTACAGACTTGACAACGTGTCTAACCGTGCGGTCGAGGTGTTAGTTGGGCTCCGTGGAGCGTTTTTGTGCTGATCCGAGGCCTTGTCGCAAACCCAACCGCTCGCAAAGTCTCACATAACCGTCAGGGATTTCATGTTGAAGTCGTCAGGTTTTTGGGTAGAATTTAGTGTTTCCCCGTCGGAAGATGGACACTGATAAATTTAACTATGTTTACAGCTGTGACTTGGACATCAACGTTCAACTTAAGATGTAAGTTTTGCACTTAATACGCCGCTTTTGTTCATGCGGTGTTAACTAATCTGTCTTGTGACTTGACAGGATGCTCGCGGTGTTTGTTTTATGTGTTATTGTTTCACTGACGCGGTTTTTCTGAGTTTATTCTGAATTGCAAACAGTTTACAGCTTCTGAAACAGACTGTACATCTATTAAACTCGGTGTTTCTTGTTTAAAAGGCAAATATTTGTGTGTGTTTGGAAAAATTGAAGGCTCCCCTACAGCCAGTTATGATCGACGTATAATAAACACACCGATTAGTCGATTAATGGAGCGTAATCTATAGATTACTTCATAATTAAAATAAGTTGTGGTTGCATTCATAGTCTGACCTACCTGCTGGAGGAACTGCTCATATTTGTTTAGCATTTTTTTCATAAATAAATTGTCTACATTTATTAGTTATGTATGAAAACTGCAATACATTTCTTCCAAACTAAAAGTAAGTGACTAAAAGGTCGTGAGCATGGCTGGCTGCTTACTTTCGGTATCATGACTCAGCTAGCATGTGCCTGCTGAGCACTCTCAACTTGGCAACACAATGTGTCCTGTATTTAAAGCATGTGAACTAATATTGAATCATAAAAGGCTAAGTATTAAGTTAGTATGTCTCTTCATCTGACTGCAGTATTGTACTCCTGTGGCATCTGGGTCAATGTCAATAATAGTTTAACTTCAGCAATTCTTCATGCTATCTCATCTAAATATGAGCAAAGTTTAAGGAAAGACTTGCTAAAGACAACATGCAAAACAGTAACAGTTTTGGTGTTTGTGGAAATACCTGTGCATACTTTTATACTTTTTAAAGCTAATATTTAATTTCATCTATCCTGACAGCTTCTAGAAAACTACTTTAAAATGAGCACAGTTGATAAAGAACTAAGAAAAAAAGTCCAAAGCCTCCAAATATTTACTCTATTGTTAATGAACAAGTTTGAGCACTCTTCTTGAACAAACAAATGGCTTCTCTCCTTTCTTACCTCCACGATTCCTCCTGTCTCCCCTACCAGAGGGAGTCTAGAAGGAAAGCGAGAGCAGAAGAGCTACAAAGCGCTGCTCGAAGACCCGATGCTGCGGTTCTCTGGCCTCTACCAGGAGAACTGCTCGGACCTCTATGTCACCTGTCAGGTGTTTGCTGAAGGAAAACCTCTCGCTCTCCCTGTTCGCACCTCATACAAAGCGTTCAGCACACGTTGGAAGTAAGAACCGTGCTGTGTTTTTGCACTGACATTGGCTTTTTAGAGCTAAAACTAACTGCTTGTATATTTATCTCCTCTTTAATTTTTCTTTCACTGTGCTCCCTCTTTTTGTCCTGTGAAGCTGGAATGAGTGGCTGCGGCTACCAGTAAAGTACCCAGACCTTCCCCAAAGTGCCCAAGTTGCTCTCACAGTTTGGGACATCTATGGGCCCGGCAGAGCCGTCCCTGTCGGGGGAACAACCGTCACTTTATTTGGCAAATATGGGTGAGTGTACTCATGGCTTATTAATTATTGTTCCTTACTGACAGAACAAAGCAAAGCAAGGTTGCAAAATGAGCTACAACTTAACTGCACTGATATTTGAATGTAAAAGTGCACAAAAACAACCTTGATGTGTTTCAAACACCTCCTCTGGTCCTGTTCTAGTATGTTTCGGCAAGGGATGCATGACCTGAAGGTTTGGCCCGGGGTGGAGGGGGATGGAGGGGAGCCCACCACTACACCAGGACGCACCAGCAGCAGCCTGGCAGAAGACCAGATGGGTAGACTCGCTAAGGTACATAACAGTATGAGTGTGCAGACGTGAAAAGTGAGGATAGGATTTTGTGTGTGAGTCAGTGGATTGGGTAAAAATAAATTGGATGGAAGGTTAATAAGAAGCCTTGTGCCTGCGTTGGTGAAAGAGACAAACCCTCCGATGTCTAAACCATCATCTGTTCCAGGGCCCTGACCTGGAGGTACTCAGTGATGTGAGTACAAGCAGAGGAGTTAGTGTTGGCAATGCAGAACGTGTGTGTGTGTGTGTGTGTGTGTGTGCGCGTGACAAGACCATGGCTAAAAAGTATTTGCAAATAAATCTCCACTTGTGTTAATTAATTAATGATAACCACATCAGGACAATTCAGACTGTGGCAGGGGCATTAAATATTAAGTTTCTCTATTGATTAGCTATTAGCTCTGTTCACGTTGCATTGTTCTATGTGGGAAGCCCATAAGCAGGATACATCTATTTAGTCCATTTACAAATACGTTTTGACCAGGTTTTGATGTGAACACTTGTCTGTCCAGGTGTACGGCTGCGTTCTTGAAGGCATCACAAACATTGTTTTTTTTTTTTTTTTAAAGTTGCTGTTACTGTCACATGTCAGTGTGTTTTAGTGTGCATGGATTTCATGTTTACGTGGAGACACAAGAAAATGACGTTTATTAACTTGTTGCAGCTTTTGGGGGGTACTTAAAGGATGCTGTCAGGGAGCGCATCTTATTTTCACGTTTGTTTAAATTCTTATTTTCCTTCCTTATTTATTTATTTTTATTCATCATGAGTGTAGTTGACTTAATCGTATTTAAGGTTCCGGCTGTTGCCAGTTCTTGTTTTTTGAGTGAGTGCTAATTCTAACCAGCTGAGTTGTGATCTTTGTGTTCATCGGCAAGCGTTTGCTTACATTCCCAACACTCACTAACTGATGAGTGGATTGGCTGCTGAGTGTGTGACCCGACATGCTGGTTTGGCTGCTGGCACCGAGTTTGTGCATGATCAGTCGAGCTGTTTGCACACAAGCCACTGTGCTGTGACCAGTTCTGCAACAACACAACCTCAATTTCTGTATTTATATGTCTGTAAACTGCTCGTCTCTCCACCCTCTTTCCTCTCCTCATCTTTCCCCATCTCCATCCAGCTGACGAAGGCTCACCGACAGGGGCACATGGTGAAGGTGGACTGGCTGGACCGTCTGACCTTCAGAGAGATTGAGATGATCAACGAGGTGAGGTGGTTTAGCCGCGTTATGTTGTGTATGTACTGCAGAATATATGGACTCAGGAAAACACACCAGCTTCATGTGAGTGATCATTAAAACCTGGAAAATACAAATTAGTCCCTGTTAGACCCGCATGCGCATCTTGGAGAGTTAGTGAGAAAGAACAATGCAGTAACTGTGATGTTTTTAAGAGTTTCACTGTAAAACTCCATCTGTGTGTTTCTGCAGAGCGAGAAGCGCAGCTCTAACTTCATGTACCTCATGGTGGAGTTTCCTCGTGTCAAAACAAATGACAAGGAATACAGCATTGTCTATTATGAGAAGGTATTTTCATTTATATTAGCATCTTATTAAAAAATGCATAATGTTTTGTCCACTGATTGGTATTTTGTGCTACGTCTCCATTCAGGACGGAGATGACACTTCGCCCGTTCTTACCAGCTGCGACATCGTAAAGGTTCCTGACCCACAGATGGCGATGGTGAGACACGCATTTATAGTAGCTTTGATGATGTATAAAAGAATTCTGCAGATTTAGCCGGTGTTTGCATTTAATTCACGGTTTGTTCTCACTTTTCCTCGCAGGAGAACCTGGTGGAGAGCAAGCACCACAAACTGGCTCGTAGCCTTCGCAGTGGGCCCTCGGATCACGACCTGAAGCCCAACGCTGCCACACGTGACCAGCTCAATGTAAGCAGCTGCGAGTCCGGGTTTCATGTAGGATCTGTTGCAAAGTATGTGATCAAATGCAACAGTGAGGAAGTTTATGATGTGTCACCGCAGGATTAATGAAAAGCTGCATAAATACAAATAAAAATAATTCACATTGAGGTAAGTCTAGACAGAATGGTTCTTTTAAATGTGTCCTCAGATCTGTTATATAAGCGCTATAACCACAAAAGGAAAGTCGAAAGCGGGGCACAGCTTATGCAAAGTAGGACTACAGTAGATCAGTGCAGGCAGGTGTCTGAACATGCAATGCTCTAAAAATCAGAACACATTTTTGACATGTTTTGTGTCTGCATTCACCAATAGATCATCGTTAGCTACCCTCCAACCAAGCAGCTGACCTCTGAGGAGCAGGACCTGGTGTGGAAGTTCAGATACTATCTCACCACACAGGAAAAGGTGGGTGTCTCAGTAGTTTCCCTTCTGCTATATCCACGTGTACAGTACGTTAAAAACAAAAACACCTCACTATGTGTCTCCCCAAGCGGCAGCTACCGTATACGCTTGTTCACATGTTGCTACCTCCTCCTCCGTCCAGGCCCTGACGAAGTTCCTGAAGTGCGTGAACTGGGATCTGCCGCAGGAGGCTAAGCAGGCTCTTGAGCTGCTGGGGAAGTGGCGGCCCATGGATGTGGAGGACTCCCTGGAGCTGCTGTCCTCCCATTTCACAAACCCCACAGTGCGACGCTACGCCGTGGCACGCCTGCAGCAGGCTGATGATGAGGTAGGCGAAGGAGGACTGAGAGGGGTCAGGATACGACAACCTGACCGTAACCAACAAAAACATAAACATATATTTTAAATACTTCATTACATTTGTAAAAAGTGTGATGTACTGGAGATATATTTTTGTTGTACCATCATCATAATTGTTCCCATCTCTTCTCCAGGACCTGCTGATGTACCTTCTCCAGCTGGTGCAGGCGCTCAAATATGAGAGCTTCAATGATATTCAGGGAGGCTTGGAGCCAGGCAAGAGGGACAGCCAGGGACTTACAGATGACTCCACAGTGGACAGGTCAGTCCTTGAGCTGCTCTGGCTGGGAATTAGAACCACTACTAGCCACACTTACTGGGACAGGAGTTCTTGTCTGGTCTTCCTGACAAAAAAAAATGTCTTTGAAGTGTGAAACATGTTTCTTCACTTCTAGGATCTAAATGTACCCCAAAGTGTTCACTGGCTGCGGGAGCGTTTGCTGACTTGCAGAGTGTGATTATTTCTCTTTCAGAAACCGTAATGAACTCATTGGGTGTTTTACAATTTTACTGGCAGATCTGCAGCTGTGCTCAGAATCTCAGGCTGCCGGCTGGTTGTAGATGACCGCATGTAGAATGAAGCACGGATGAACAATGCAGACATTAAAATGAAACGTCTCCTAAGTTTTTGTAATATCTTCAAACTTTCTCGTCGTTTGTTAATTATTTTTTTTAACATTTTTGTTTCTCTTTCATTCTTTTTTTTTTGCAGTCAGTCTGTTTCTGGTACATCTGGACCGCCCACTGCCTCACAGAAAGGCAAAGAAGGGGCCGACAGTGAGAATCTAGAGGTTA
The DNA here is from genome assembly GCF_963514085.1 of Chelon labrosus. Lineage (NCBI taxonomy): Eukaryota > Metazoa > Chordata > Actinopteri > Mugiliformes > Mugilidae > Chelon > Chelon labrosus. The sequence continues at coordinate 8,877,183 of NC_140337.1, forward strand.
GAAAATGTCAAAAAAAAAAAAGACAGGGAAAAACATGACATATTAATGTAGGTCAGCTGTATGAAACACAACGTTGTATCTTTGTGTCTTTGTAGCAAGACCTGTGTACGTTCCTCATATCGCGCGCTTGCAAGAACTCCACGCTAGCCAACTACTTGTACTGGTGAGTGCAGTTCATAGTGTTTCTTTAATTAAAAATCCCAAAGCTTTGAGGTTTATTATGACATGCATGCATGCGTAAATTCTTCCACAGGTACGTGATTGTGGAGTGTGAGGATCAAGACACCCAGCAGAGAGATCCGAAGACCCATGAGATGTACCTGAACGTCATGAGGAGGTTCAGTCAGGCTTTACTCAAGGTTAGCACTCGAAACATTATGTACAGAATAAGGCAAGAAGTTAATTATTCGTCTATGTTTTTTTAATGTACAACTTAAATTAGCTTTTGTGTGTGAAATCGGCTACATGTCATAAATAAATTGGCCAAATTTGTCATTGTTTGCTGTTAAAAATGAGAGTGGAGCCACGTCAAACTACAGACAAAATATCTTTCTTATTTTTTTTTCCCCTTCTTCTGTAAATCCCGCCCTTTGACGCGCACACTTTCTCTCCTCTCCAGGGTGATAAGAGTGTGAGGGTGATGCGGTCACTCTTAGCCGCCCAGCAAACGTTTGTAGACAGACTGGTGCAGCTGATGAAGGCTGTCCAAAGGGAGAGCGGAAATCGCAAGAAGAAGGTAAATATGTGTTTGAACACGCAGCATATATTTAGAATTCAGATCTAAATGATTATAGAAACTGATAAACGGGAAGTGTCCTCCATCATTGTTTAATTTCTTCCATGTCACTCTGCATGCAGTTGATGGAAGAAAAAAAAAAAAATACACCCTTTATAATTTTCAAGCTCTTCTAAAGATATTTTGTTAATTCTGATGGTCAGCTGTAGTGGTTCCTGTTTCTGCTTAATTGTGTTAACATCGGCGTCCCTCTGTGTGTGTGTGTCTGTGTGTGTGCAGACGGAGCGGCTGCAGGCTCTGCTGGCTGACAACGAGAAGGTGTATCTCTCCGAGATTGAGCCGATTCCTCTTCCTCTGGAGCCTCAGATCAGGATCAGAGGCATCGTCCCGGACACGGCAACTCTCTTTAAGGTAGTTCATACAACTGAACCGAAAACTGAAATTGAAATGTCGGATGAAGCAGTAAAGTCAGGGTTCTGTCACAGGACGAGTCGAGCCTTGGAGTTTGAACAACAACCACATTAGTTTTCCTGCTTTGGTTTCCTCCTTTTCTGACTTACAAAGAGGAACATACGTCTTGTCCTGCATGTTAACTTAATCAGAGACCGAACAAGCACTCAGATTAAGTCCGCAGATGAGGTCAGTTAGATGCTGCATAGCTCCCTAACTGCTCAGCTGCACCATATCAAACGGCATAAAAACGTACCTGTGGACATCACTAAGGTCTGGGTAGATGCTGGTGTGGTCCTTACTCTTCAAACGTTACTCTACAGCGCAAGTAATCTAGTCACCGAAACTTTAGGAAAGACATTCAGCGCTAGAATTTAAAGGTTCACTATCAGTGGGATTCCAATATCTGTGCAATGTACAGTCAGTATTAAATGTTCTTCTGTCTGTGTGTCAGAGTGCTCTGATGCCAGCCAAACTGATCTTCAAGGCTGAGGATGGAGCCATGTACCCGGTGATCTTCAAGCACGGAGACGACCTGAGACAAGACCAGCTCATCCTGCAGATCATCTCACTCATGGACAAAGTAAGGACTGATGATATTAGTGGACAGGGATGTGGGACCACAGGGGATTGAGCTTGTAGTCAATACAACAAATAGTGAACATCATCAGTAATAAAGTCAGCAGTGAAAAACCCTTTAAATCCTACACATAGATTAGCGGCCATTGATATATTAATATAATCCGTTTTAGATAACCTAGCACATTTATAACGTGACATTCAATATTTGCACATCTTGTCAGCGGCGTCCTCTGTGGTGATCAACCTTTCAGGACTTAAAGGTTCTCTCTGCTGCGTCTGAATTCAGCAGACCTCTTCTATTTGGTTAAAATGAACTTCACAGATCTTATTAGCTAATTAATTCTCTGGCTGCTGTTTCCTCTGGCTAAAATTAAAAACCTTAAGCGTAACCTATTTTTTTCTTCTTTTTTTTCTTTATAGCTGTTAAGGAAAGAGAATTTGGACCTGAAATTGACGCCCTACAAAGTTCTAGCCACCAGCACTAAACACGGTAAGAAAACCTCTCAATGCCATCCCGATCTTTTTGTGACGTAAGAAGACGTAAATACGTTAAGTTGAATGCACAGGATGCATTTGGAAAAAACAAGTACTGAATATGTGTCTCCATAATCCAAACTGTATATTCTTGTTGCAGGTTTCATGCAGTTTGTCCAGTCTGTTCCTGTTGCTGAAGTCCTGGCCACTGAAGGCAACATCCAGGCGAGTAGAGTTTAACGCATGACTTGAGGCAATGTGAAATCAGTGAAACACTGCTAACATTTGACCTCATATTATAACAGAGCTTCTTCAGGAAGCATGCACCCAGTGAAAAAGGACCCTACGGCATCAGCCCGGAGGTGATGGACACCTACGTCAAGAGCTGCGGTATGTCACTCGCTACAGATTATTCTGCACGGCAGGTTAACTGATCTCAGCCGTCTAACCAGTGTCTCTCTCGCTGTCTCCTTCCAGCTGGTTACTGTGTCATCACATACATCCTGGGAGTAGGAGACAGACATCTGGACAACCTGCTTCTGACCAAGACTGGTGAGGCAGACATGCTCTTAGAGACATGATTCATGTGTGACTTTCTCCAAGAGCTGTTCTTCTGAATATCCTTTACCTCCCTTCATCCAGGGAAGCTCTTCCACATCGACTTCGGCTACATCCTGGGACGAGACCCCAAACCGCTGCCTCCACCTATGAAGCTGAGTAAAGAGATGGTGGAAGGGATGGGGGGCATGCAGAGCGAGCAGTACCAGGAGTTCAGGAAGCAGTGCTACACCGCGTTCCTTCACCTAAGGAGGTAGATACAAACTAATAGCAGAAGTTTCAACTGGAGGCATTAAAGGCTCAAAATGAAAGAATCTGTTGATGTTGTTCCTGTTTTTCCTCTTCCTGCTGTTCTTCTTCCCCTCACAACCTCCCTTCTCATTTTCCAGCCCTTCCTCTTCATCCACCTCTTGTTCTTCTCCTGGTTCACCTTCACAAATATAGGCCTCCTCTTCCTCCTACAGTTCTTTTTTCCATATCTTCCTATTTCTCCTCCTCCCCCTCTTCTTCTTCCTTGTTCTTCCTATTCTTCCCTGCTATCCTCCACCAAACATATGTTTTTTCAGAAGCATCATAAACAAACACGCGTGCCCTGCACATATTCAGTCTCTGAACTAAACCGTCTGTCTCCCCTTCGTCCCTTCAGATACTCCAACCTGATCCTGAATCTGTTCTCACTCATGGTGGATGCCAATATTCCCGACATTGCTCTGGAGCCTGACAAGACCGTCAAGAAGGTAGGTTTATTAATAGCTCACTTAGGTTAATCAAGTCTCTGTTTTCTAAATCTTATTTATTAGATGTCTGTCATGACTAAGACTAGAATCAAATGTCACATGAAGGGGTTTCGTCATTCATCCATTAACTATATTACAATTTATTGAACGAGAAGCTGATACAACAGTTCCTGACATTGTAACGAGAGACGTTTATTTGGATCCAGGTGCAGGATAAGTTCAGGTTGGACCTGTCGGATGAGGAGGCGGTCCACTACATGCAGAGTCTGATTGATGAGAGTGTGGGCGCTCTGTTTGCTGCAGTGGTCGAGCAGATACACAAATTTGCTCAGGTAAGTGTAGTTGGATATACAAAACAGAATGAAACAGAGCTGGGTGACGAGTATAAGAGGAAATATTCTTTAGATTTGGGGAAAAAAAAAATCACCTACCCTTTCTTCCTCAGCCTCTCCATTTTCATCACTTTCTACTTCTCCTTTCTTCCTCTTCATCATTGACCTCTCTTCTTTCTCCTCTTCACTAGTTTCCTTTTCATCTTATTTTCTCTCTTTCTTCCTCCTCCACTTCTTTCTCCCTTTTTATTTCTTCTCTCTTCTTTGTTGCCTGTTTCCTCCTTACCTCCTTTGTAATCCTCATCTTCAAAGTCCATAAGTATCATCTTCCTCCTCCTCTGTTTTTGTAGTGCTGTCCTTCATCTTTATAACTGGTTATAGGATCATTGCACACACTGACCTAATATAGAAACAAAGACACAACTCTAACAGGCCCAAAACTGAGTTTGATTATTACAGCGCTTTTTACAGCACTTAAATCGGCTCAATTCAGTGCTTTTGGTCAGTGTTCACAAAACTAATATATAACTAACTAATTTAAATTTAAAGGATTTTGTATACAGAAACTTTTCAGTGTCAAAGTGGTAACTTCAACTCGGAATGGTACGCTGTAGTAAACCACAGGCGGTAAAACATAAACTTTAAAAAAAAAAAAAAGCAAAAATTTGCAGCACTGATTGATATTTTCAGAACGTTAAATATCAGTAGCTCCTATTAAGACTATGTTCCTGTCTCTATTCAGTATTGGCGCAGATGAACAATGCAGAGACGGCTGAGACGAGGGTGAACTGGATGGAAATTCTGCAGCAGAAACACATGATGATAAGGCTCTGGCCCCACTGATGCCGTGTGTGTGTGTGTACGAGTGTGTATGTGTGCGTGAGCTTGTGTGTGTGTGTGTGTGTGCACGAAGACAGAAGAAAGAAACCCAGTGACACTGTTAAAAAGGCCAAGAATGCACTGCCAACCTTTACTGCAAGACGGTGAAACAAAGACACAAACGCCTTTGTTCGCTTCTGTATATATCATGTATATTAATTATTGAATGAATGATTGATTGAAATGTAAGGCCAAATAAAAGACTGTTGTTACAACCACTCAGTCAAATGCATTTCTAAAGCGGTGTATATTTTTCATCATTTTAGCCCAAAAAACTGCTGCTATGCAGTGTTTACTCTACGCAACATGTTTTTTAATTGAGCATTGCTGACCATCTGTGGACGGTCATACTGTTGAAACAAGTCGAATCCCCACAGGGCGGGTGAGTCAGCGAGCGGGTGACTAAGCATTTCCTGCCAGACACTGAGAGACAAGGAACATGAAACACAAGATATAGATTTATTTAAGGTATAGTCTAGTCTGACAAGTTGGCAAAGTTTGAAGTATTTATTTATATTTAGTTTGTCATGCCTTTACAAAGCTTTTTAAACCATAGCAGACAACTTACACTGACCTGCCAGGTCCATCAAGTATATAAATACACATAGATATGTTCAGCTGCTCAGTAATGCAAATATCCAATCAGCCAATCACATGGCAGCAACTCAGTGCATGTATACCTGGTCAAGACGGTCTGCTGAAGTTCAAACCAAGCATCACAATGGGGAAGAAGTGACTTTGAACGCGTCATGGTTGTTGGTCTGAGTATTTCAGAAACTGCTGATCTACTGGGATTTTCAAACGCAACCATCTCTGAGGTTTACAGTGAGCTGATGTTCTCTAGGTAAAAGATAAAGGCAGCAATAACTCAAGTAACCACTTGCTACAACCGAGGTATACAGAAAGAGCATCTCTGAACGTACAACACATCAAACTTTGAAGAAGATGGGCTACAGCAGCAGAAGACCACACCGTGTCCTACTACTGTCAGCACAAAACTGGGGCTACAATTCACAAGGGCTCTACAAAGTTGTACAATAGAAGATTGTAAAAGCACTGCCTGGTCTGATGGGATTTTTGCTGTGACATTTGGATGGTATCGGGTCAGAATGTGGCGTAAACGACATGAAACGATGGATCTAGCTTGTCTTCTGTCAAGGGTTTAGGCTGGTGGTAGCACCGTAATGGTGTGGGTGATACACTGTTCAAAATAATTAAAGGAACACTTTGAAAACACATCAGATCTCAGCAGGGAAAGAAATCATGCTGGATACCTACACTCACTGATATGGACTGGGTAATATGTTAGGTGCGAAAGTATGCCACATCATTTGATGGAAGTGACTATGATCAACCTACAGAGGACTGAAGACATTCTGGACATTTTGCTGAAATTTCATTGCAGCCACTCAATTCCTTTGTTCTCCAGGAACTCCTTGCATGCTCTTGCTACATGAGGCCGGGCATTGTTGTGCACCAGGAGGAACCCAGGAACCGGTGCACCAGCGTAGGGTCTGACAATGGATCCAAGGATTTAATCCCGATACCTGATGACAGTCAGGGGGGTCATCGTCTAGCCTGTAGAGGTCTGTCCGTCCCTCCATGAATATGCCTCCCCAGACCACCACTGGCCCACCACAAAATGGGTCATGCTGAACGATCTTACAGGCAGCATAACGCTCTCCTTGGCTCCTCCAGATCCTTTCGCATCTGTCACATGTGCTCAGGGTGCTCCCATCTGTGAAAAGCACAGGCCTCCAGTGGCGGACCTGACAATTCTGATTCTGTACTATACTGCAAGCACCACTTTTAGCACCACTACTCTATGATTTCATCAAAACGTTTAGCCGCAAAGCCACAGTAGAGAATAGGAAAAAATAAAGAGGAATAAAGCAGCATTTAACTACTAAATTGAAAAATTTACAAAGAAAGAGAACTTCCTCAAAGGTATCCATAGGGCAAAGATACAAAAAAAGTCACTGCCAACAAAAGAAGATAGATAGATAGATTAGACTAATAACTTTAAAGCTAAATTTAAACAGCCACCACATCTTTTATCAAAAGTTTAAGATAAAGATAGTATCATAATAGATTACGATAGAAAAATTGTGTGAATTCATTACGAGAAACAAGGTCACCTCTGGATTCAAGGAGCTGCAACGGGCTGCCAAGATAAACTCAGAATCCAATAATAAGCAAAGTCAGTCCTATTTTAGTGAAGAGTTTCAACAAACAGCAGAAAGAGAAAAATAAAAAACAAGTTCATCTTCTGGACCGTGGAGGGAACGGCAGCTCCGCATTTGTGTGGTCAGGTGCTCATTGCACAAGCCAGTTATATTAACCATCACTCCACAATGCCAGCACTGTGCTATTTATTAATAAGAAAACATAACTCTGGCTCAGACGCCGAGCTCTGTGGACTCTGGAAAAGACAGAAGGGGAAACAAACAAAGTAGGAAGTCCAAACCCGCAAGGCTCCCCAGTGTTGCGGAAAGAATGCAACACCAGCAAAACAGAAGGCAGAAAGGCGAGATGTCAAGATGTTTCTTGTTTTCATGCAGGAGGCAGAATGAGGTGTCAGTCACGGGTAAGAGGCAGGGTAGGGGGTCAGAAGTTTTCTTCGTTCTTGTTTATGAAGCTCATGGTTTGGACTTGCCTGTTGAGTGCCACTGGACCTCAGCACAAAAGGCGGACGGGGGAAGAACCGCAACCTGATTTAGATTTTCTCGGCATCGGTGGACGAGTACATACACAGAAAAACAGCTCCGTTTGGACCTCACAGATAAACTATTTCTGCTTCACCGCCGACTCTCACTCACCAGTGAGTTCTCTAACCCCCCTCAGGCAGCACTCTGACTCATGACGGACTCAGGAATGTGCTTATATGTTTCAGACCGTTAGCCACATTTCTGTCACCTTACGACAAGCCGCCAACTAAACAGGATCGTAACGTTAGAGGTCGTCTGATGGTCCGGGAGAAATGGAAAACATGATGTGCTCACTGTAACAGATCAGCTTCTGGTTCTCGACCTTTATCACCAACGCTGTTCTGTGCCTAACACGAGAGAGGAAGGCCAGAATACAAGAAGAGATTTCAAAGAGCTGGAAAGGAGCCAGTATCTTCAAATTTGAAAAGTTTGAAATGGCAGCCATTTTTTAGATTTTGAAGCCACAGTATGAGCTTTCACTGCAACTTTCTGGAACTTTCATTTGTTTAGTAGTAAAGTTGCAAGAGAACGTTCAAGCCTGAACATTTCAGTTTAGTCCTTAAAAACAGAGGACTGAGAAACAAATAACTAATAGAATGGTTAAAAGCTTAGGAAAAGACAATAAGTGGACTTTGAATTTCTGATTTTCGTTTCTCGTAGTGTTCATAAAGTTCACTCTTGAACTTGTGAACTTGGAAGATCAATTTAGATGTAGTTCTGGAACTTTCAGTCGTATCACATGGTCTTCATCAGCAGATATAGTTTTAATGACTTCTCATCAGTGTTGGCATGAAGGTTTATAGGCAAAGACATTTGATTCCTATTATTTTAGCAATGGACTGCTCACCTGGATTCTTTCTAAGAGGCACATCTAAATCTAAAACCTGATGTCTGGTGATTTTATTAATTTATCCTGAAAGGTAACAGAGGACTAATCACTCCGAACATTTCAACTGAGCTTTTTGGAGCCAATATTTTCCTTCAGTTTATGCTCACGGAGCACAAGGCAAACCTCTGGCTCACATACCTTTACAGACAAACACTCAAAGCATCTCTCAGTGTTCATTTGCCCTGCGTGTCTCTTCAAAGGAGTTAGACGCACGGGGGAGGCTGATGCCAGAGTCGAGGCCTAACTCCAGCTCTATTCCTCCACTGTCCCAGTACGCTGTCAACGAGCTGGGGTCATGAGAGAGAGGAACGCCGGAGCCCAAGGCGGAGGTCGGGTCATCCTCAGCGGAGGGGAGACTAGAGGAGGACGCGATGGAGATTTGGTCGTCGCCAGCGAGTTCCAAGTGGACGTCACAAGGGTCGGCCGGGACCAGGGACAGAGGAATCAAAAAGACCGGATCATGAACGGATACCTTGACGAGAGAAAGAGGAGAATACTTTATCTGGGAAAAAAATTTGTTTTAGTATGAAAATACAGGACAAATCGTACCGGAGCCTTGGGTTGAGTCTCAGGGCTTGTTGCAGCCGGTCCTGTTTTTCGCAAAAACACAGTGAGAAGTGGGAAAATAAGCAGTGAAGTCAAACCGATTCCCAGACACAGAACAGGCATCAGCCCTGCAGAGACAGAACACACGCACGTTAAACAATCCACTGCTCCAGCAAACACATTTAACAAGAAAGGAGAATAAACATTTAGTTTTGAGTTGTAGTATGGTGTTTATACTGTGGCCTCCTCTCTGACCTCTGAAGTTGGGAATCTCATGACGTATTTTAACTTACCAGTCTCTCCTGATTCGGAAACCACTTCAACACACTGTGGGGCAGATTTTGGGGAAGCTGCCATGGAGAAGGTTGGGAAGGAGAAGTTGGCCACGACACAATAGTTGTGACCCGGAGACAAACCAGAGAACTCCACATAGGACATCACTTCCTGGGTCCAAACTGTTCGACTCTGTAGGATACAAACAAGCCAAAATAACAGAGTTGCACATACACTTACTGTGTATTATAATTTGAGTGTTTGTTTATCACATGACACAAGAAAATATTAAAAGCTGCACTAAATTTGACAGCTACAGTTGAAATGTTAGACCTGGTATTCAGAGGGACTGAGTTCTCTGTACACGGTCACTGTGGTCCAGGGGTCAATGAGCCGAGAGATGGGACAGCATCTCTCCCGAGAGCACCTCCTGTTGGGAGTACAGGGGAACTGCACTTTCACCAACAGCTGCTCTTCTTTCAGCGAGGCTGAGACAGATGGAGGGCTGAAGGCTGGAGTGTGTAGAGTAGAGAGAGGCAGCGTTAATCTGTCTAATCTATCTAGTTTAAATAATTAAGACATTACACAATGAAGCAGGTAAAGACGCTTGGCACAGGAGGATAACAGTCCAAACTTTCTCATCCAATCTACTGATATATACCCCCCTGCCAAACCCTTTAGCTAAAAAAACAAGAAAAACCCTATAGACTTCCATCAGTCTGTATCGCAGTTCTGAGTCTGCTGCAGTGACTGTCACTCACTGAAGTCGCTGTAGTCGAACTTGCGTGGCTTCATCCAGACGGTGGAGCTGGGAGTGAGGTGGACGCCGAGACGGATCATGTTGTACAGCTCAAAGTTGGAAAAGGCCTGAGAGACATCACAGCTGTGGGAGGAGATCCAAACGCACCACGGCACGTCCTGCCAGGGGTCCCTGCAACACGACACCACCCAGGAGCACAATGACATGACAAAAATGACTGCTTTCATTTCTAATGGTTTTATGTCACCACCATCTACACCCTGAGAGAGCCAGGAACATGCCATGGACATCATAGTTCTCTATATTAGTCTCTATTTAAATTAACAACATACCTGCCTTTCTATGACAGCATTGCCAGACAAGTTACTATCTATCTGTAAAAATCTGTAAATCTCTTATATACAGTGCCATTAAAACATTTTTGTGCCCCTCACAATTTTTTATATTTCCGCATAGAATTGACTCAAAACGTCACAGAATTTTCTGACCTGAAGTCCTGAAAGTAGTGAAGAGGACCCATTCAAACAAGTGAAACAGAAATAATGTCTTTGTTTATCTGTTTGTTTTCAGTATCTTAGTGCGACCCACACTAAGATACCAGTTGCAGCAATAACAGCAACTAAATGTTTCTGGTAACTGCTGATCAGTCACCCCCAGCAGCTCGTAGGAATTTTAGCCCGTTCCTCAATACAGAACCGCTTCTGTTCTGAAATTGTGGGTTTCTGCACATGCTTCTACAGTACTTGCTTCAGGTCCTTCCACAACATTTCTATTAGATTAAAGGTGTTTTGGGTCATTATTATGCAGAAATGAGGGGCGCAAATATTTTTATGTGGCACTGCATACAAGAGTTCTGTTCATTGTTTCTCTCAAATATAAATAATGCATTTGTTTGAAGTAGAAAACCTAAGCAACAGTTGATTCTTTGCTTCTGTGGCTCCATCTAACCCAGAAATTAATTTGTAAATCAAAGACACCCTTTCAAAGACTATTCTTTCCCTTGTGGACATTTGGCTCAATGTGTGTGTTAATGTCATGATTACACAGACTTTAATTGTGCTTTAAGCAGAAGCAGAAATAAATTTGTGTTTGCATGAAGCTTGTGGTTTCACAACAGCGCCCTTACTTTTTAAAGCATTTTAAATTTAACAGACAGAAGATTAGAAAGGAAACATAAGCTCAAGTCAAGTTAAATTTCTGAACTTCTTGATGGTTTGTAACTAACTAAAACTAGGAGGTTAATAGCCCTGGAATAATGGAAGTTATTCTGTTTTTTTTTTTTGTGACAACGATATATATATATTACACAAGTAAATATGTGTTATATAAAAATTGTAGAGCAATGTCAATGATACAAAAGTGTCCTATTTACACACACATAAGCATAAAAAAAACTAATAGAGGTGCCAAATTACAATTAAAAAGAGAGTTTGCAGAAGCTTTCTTTGCACTTATGGGTGTGGAGTGAGTGTGTGTGACGTGACACGAACATCTCACACGCTCAGACGGTAATACTTACCCCTGTGTCTTCGTCTGCACGGTGTAGGTGGTATTAGGACTGGCATTGGGACAATCCCACCGCAGGAGGCAACCTAAGTCCAGTGATTCCACTGCCGTGTAACAGACTAACCCAATCGACCCTGGGGAGTTGCACGAAACCCGTACACCAAAAATAGCACACTCACACCGATGCTCACTGACCCGTTAAGTCCAATTGTCACAACTTTGTTAACACTTGCAAGCATGCGCGCACGCAAGAGATAATGACTTGGTGCGACGCGGAAAATGGCTACAGCAACGTCAAACAGAATAACCAAGCTTTAACGGTGATGTTAACATCAAAACTTACCTGAGATGAGCAGGGCAACAACAATGACACACAGCCTCAGCAGCACAGTCAACCTGGCAAGACCTGGTGTCCTCATGTCAACTTGGTGACCTCTGAATCAAGAGAGTAAGACTATGCTGGGCTTAAACAGCATGCAGAGTGCAGGAGGTGAGTGTCTCCCTTTAAAACAAGACAAATGCACCTGCAATGAGCCACCGAGGACAAGATGGAATAAGCTGCAGGGAGGAATGATAAACTGCAGACAGCAGGAGGGTGGAAGGGGAGGAGAGAGATAAGGATTTAATTGAAGCCTGTTGATTTTGTAAGAGAGAGGAAAGGTTATAATCTACTTAAAGAAGAGATGAGAATAAAAGATAAAGTTGTTTTTTTTGGATTTAAAAAAGATATTATTAAAAAGATAAAGATAATAAAGAAGATATTAGATTTTTTTTATGTTCAATATTTGGACTTTTGGATTGAAAATATGGCAAAAGAGGTTACCAAGTTAAAACCTATGTGACTTTAACTATTAACATCAACCATTTCACAACCTTTAGACAAATTATGATTAACATATGAGCAAAGTGTCTTCACACAGTTAAGAAAAGTGGAAGAACAAAATGTTACAAAACAGCTTCAAAATGGAAATGGACATGATTTCATCTACTAAATATTTGCTAACAAGCAAAACAGTAACATAAAAATGCTCATATGTGTACACTATGGACATGCTGTATAGATATACTAGCGTAGCCGTCCCTTTTCTTTTAGCATGTTAGCATGCCAACAATGCTGATGTTCAGGAGATACAGTGTCTACCATGTTCCACAGCTGTTACGCATGTTAGCATGTCAGCAAAGGCTGATGAGCTAAATGTGAACTTGCTGAATGGGTCTACTGATAATAATTGTTCACCATCTTTGTTTAGCATGTTAGCATGCCAGTATATCCTAATGAGCTAAATACTGACATGCTAAAGAGACATTTACCATGTATAGCAGCTCAGTTAAGTATGTTAATAATAATGACACCTTCAAATTAGCACATAGTATAAACAGTATATATGAAGCAGATAGAAATGTGATGAGTTTTTGGAGATAAAGCTAAATACATATCAAGTATCACAGCAGACCATGAATGGCTAGTAAGCCAGTTAGCCAACATGGCTAAAGAACACTTCAGGAGGACATCAGTGCATTCTATCTTTTTATTCAATGCCATCTTTAAATAATAAGAATCTGTACATCTCTGAAGCAGGTCTTTGACCATTCATTCCCAAATATAATGATATTAACAGTTATTAACAACAGTAATACAGTTGAAGTGCTTAACAGGCAACAGGAAGGGCCGACAGAGACCATACAGCAACAAAAATAGTCTTAAGAACGGTGTGCAGCACACACTTCCTCACTCTTCTCTCTTTCACACATCTAGCTACTCACAATGAATCCATTACATTCACACACTTCCATGTTACACTCTCTCTCTCTCACACACACACACACACACACACACACCTCAGCAGTGCGCCATACACCTCTTGATAATTAAAGACATCAAAGCATAACTGCCTGATCATTCAGAAACAGCACCAAACATCAAAAGATCATTGCAACAGTATTAATACTAAGCTTACCATTCCTCATTTCAGCATCATCATCATCATCAACATCATCATCAACATCATCTATCATGAGAATCTTTACAACCGCAAATATACAGGATCTAACTGACAGGGCTCCACACTGGAGTGTTTACATGCTGATCAGTCCTGGATATTCAGTCAGATCTACACAGTTTGTGAAGCCCTCAGTCCAGCAGAGGGCGACACAAAACAAGCTACCAGCAAAGTTCATGTTCCACAGCTTCCTTTGAGAAAGTCAGACCATTTTTTTGGAGTGTGGAGAGTAATTAAGTAAACCAATCTGGACACTCAGAGCCTCCCGTGCACCAAAAAGTGTATCCGGAAAATAAGCAGAGTATTGCTGCGTTAAAATCTGTGCAAATTTCAAAGAGGACCCGCTTAAATTCCAGGGAAGAGCTTTTGGTGCAGAATTTCCACGCCTGCTCTGGGAGTATTTGGTTGAATTGGGGTTTATGTCTGTGCCCCAGGCAAGGTGAGTCCTGGCTCCAGGCTGGTAGTGGTGGTTGTGGGTGTAGGTGAGGGCGGCAGGCCCTTGGGTCCCGGACAAAGCAGCCCGTGGGAGGCTGCGTGGTCCCCGTTCAAGTTCTTATAAGGGTTTCTGCGTGGTGGAGCTCTCAGACACAATGAGGGGAAGCGAAGGCCGGCCAAACAGCAGCCAGGACAGGAGATCACCTCCTCCTGGTCCAGAGAATGTCCGCTGCCGGACCCGAATGGAGAGGAGTCGGCCGGGTCACTGGGAGGGGAGTGGTAGCCGTTGCGGTTGGTTGGAGTGTTAGTGGTGGTAGCACTCCAGCCCAGTGGTCGATTCAAGACCACGTTGTTGTTGTCCAAATTGGAGAGGGGGGGCAGGCATGGAGGCCCGTTAGAGATGGCTGACCCCCAGCCGTTTGAGAAGGGAGGTGTGGAGGGTTGGAGGGGAGTTGAGGAGTGAGAGGGAGGAGGGGAGAGTTTGGAGTAAGGAGATGAAGTGCTGTTTTGTGTATCTGGGGAGCTGGTACAGTCCATGGGCTCCTCCTCCCTCTTCTCCTCCTCCTCCTCCTCATGTTCCAACAGGTTAAGAGACAGGGGGAGACCTGAGTCACCTGCCAGGTGAGTATCCTTCTCTTCTCCTAGTAGACTCTGCTCCTCGCTTGCTCTGATCCTTTCCCCATTTTCATTGTCTATCATAGATGGGGAGTCTTCCTCTGTGAGGACGGTGTTCGGCGCCGATGTGAGGTGCGGAGGAGGCGTACAGGGCAGCGAGTGGCAGCGCCTGTGCCTCCTGGGCATGTCAGCGTCTTCAGCTTCAGACGCAGAGTTGTCATCGCAGTCCGGTGGAGGAGGCAGAGTGAAGGTGAGGGAGATGACCGACTTGCTGGGAGTGTCGAACAGCTTGATTTTTCCACCTTTGAGATCCTCCCTCTGGGAGAAGGGGTTCACCCGAGCAGGAGGTGCCAGGTTAACAGAAGAAGGGGGCGTGTCCGGAGGATGGAGCATGTCTGACTTGCTGCGTGAGAGGCGGGGATTCAACAGGAGGCCGAGGGATCGCCTTCGCAGAGGGCCAATAGCTGGAGACACAGCTTTAAAGAAAAAATAAGAAAATGAATCATGTTAAGTAACAAATACAAATATCCAGTTACTGCAAATAGGTGCCTGCAAAATGTCCCACCTTTGACTGTTGGTTCATTCTTCTGTTTCCTCTCAGCTTGTGTCCTCTCCAGCTCTGCTACGATTTGGGAGAATGACGGACGGAGCTTTGCATCCATCTGGTAGGAGGGAGAAACGGACAGAAGATTAAAACAGATTTAACAAGAAAAATTATTGCCTGCAGGGCTGGACTAATTTCATCTTCTACATGATAATGATATAATGAGGAGCACCCCGTTACCTTCCTGTGGCTTCTAGGTGTTTAAACACATGCTGCTTTAAAATGCTGCAACCTATTTCACTGGTAAACTCTAAATAAACAGCGCCCTCTGGTGGTATTCACCACCTCATAACACGAACACGTCAACTGAGTTGAGCTGACTTTTTCACAATGGATGGTAAATTAATAGACGGTAATTTAATCCTATAGATTTTCCTTTGTTATTTTACATTATGTGTGAGGAAAATGTTTATATTTCCAATCATCCTTTCATTACGCATTTCCTACATTGAGCAACCCTAGACAGTTGCCTAGGAGCAATGTTCTCGTGACTTTTGACCAATGGCGCTACTTTAACGCCAAAGCATTTTGTGTAAATGACTTCCTGTGTCATAACCACAACCTTGTGAGTTCCATTTGAAGGCAGCAATAAGTTGCATAAACACTGTATAACTGCTCTGCTAAAACATGCAGGGAACAAATGTAAAATGATACAGCAACATTAAACATTACGCTAATTTTCTGATTTAGAAAATTAGATTAAGAAAACCTTTATTTGTCCCGCAATGGGGAAATTGCAGATCATAGATCATAATAAATGAAAAATAAAATAAATGTCAACCCCCTTTTAGAGGCAATAGCCTTAATAATGCACTTATATGATGGGGTACAAAATTGATAGGTCTACTTATATGCAATAAGGTTGATTTGAGTTCAAAATAAATTACCACTGGTATCTGAAGAAAAGTTACAGTCTAATCTAACATTTTTTAGTAAGAAAATCTAAATCTGTTACTATTCCTCCACTGCAATTCAACGCAGAAACACAGTAGAAGCCCAAAGACAACAACTTATGAAATCCTCACTTTTGATGTGCAACTCTGAAAAACCTTCCCTTTTTCTTCACAGAACATGTACAGTTTAAGACAAATTTGACACCATTTGAAAATGTGAAGAGCCCCTCCTTGGCCCCGCCATTTTTTACGGCTGCAAAAAAACACATTTGTGCCATTTCCTGATCTTTTCACGTTGGCTTTTAACTCCTTGTGCATAACAAGTGCCGATAAGGACACGGCACTGATTTCAGACTTGTGGCTCACTGAACGGTGTTACAGATCCAGCCTTTTAAGATCCAACCTATAGTACAGAAAATCAAGTCTGACACATGTCTGAACGGCCCTTTTGCTTCCGTTCCTACATTTGAGGTTGCATTAAGCACAGCTCAAGAAATTTCTCTTTTCATAAAACCTGCAACATTGAGCCAAATGTACACATGACCCTGCAACAATGTAAGGACACAGACAGAAGGAAGGGAAAACATTATTCAGGACGGTGCATGCGTGTCTCAGATGAGTGTTTCTTACATTACAGCAAGCGATGGCCAAATCCAGGAAATCTGACGGACAGTCTCCCACCATCTGCTGAAAGGCCTCCACATCCAAACCAAAGTCCTGTAAGAAAAACACAAGGAGAAAAGGTGTATTATAAAATGTCCTTCCTCTGTTTAATGTAGAGATGCAGCCAGACAGTGGCTTCAGCTGCTGTACTGTTAAACAGCCACCAGGGGGAGAAACACTGCAGTGATGCTTCAAAGGCTCTAAATGTGGGTTAAACTCTGCTGCTGCATCCTAAATAAATACTAATTGTATTCATTCTCTAATTTATGATTCTGTATGCTGTTATTGAAAACAAGAATGGCTGCATATATAGACGCTGAATACTTCTATGTGGGGTTTTGATTCGCTTTTGCAATCATCCACCATCTGTTTAATTTTTAATCTTTTGCAGATCACGGAATTTGCATTGCATCGTGGGTAATCAGCAACGTACTGCAAAGTAAAGACTTTTCACCATCTCTACTTAATACGTGTAGTTTTTTTTTTTGCATTTCCAGTTTGAACACACATGAAAAATCTGCTCAACGTGTGTACGAGTCGAGGACTGAGTGACTTTATGACGCACACTCGGTGCAGTAATTCATCACACAGCACTGTATGTGTCTTTTGACTTTTTAAACAGTAATTACGGAGGCATATCTTATCAGCATAAGAAATTCAGCTTCCTGTTTGTACAACATGACAAACAGCAGATTCCAAAGTGAGATGACCGCCACTTCACATATTTACAAAATCAATCTGATATGGAGCAACTATTGCTTAGTGACTTTGACACTGCTGCTTGCACACACTTCAGGCAGTAACAAGAACTCTCCTAAATATTATCAGTAACAGCTTAATTATAAACATTTTTTTTTTGTCCCAAACAGTTAAATAACAAGGGGGTTAGTTAAATGCAACGTGCATTGGATGATGAGTATGTGTTAGGGGTACCTCAGTGCGTGGCAGGATGTCGGGATCGGCCTGTATCCTCGCAATGATCTCACACAAGATGATCCCGTATGCAAACACATCCACCTGCAGAGATAGGATTAAGGGATGATCAACGAGAGATAAAGATGATCTTAATAAAAACAGAAAGAGACACATGTGGCTTTTTATAATTTCATACTCTGGATCTGATCATTTTACTTTCATTTCACCAATGTCAAACTATTCCTGTAAACCTTTCATTAATAAAAACATTTAAATAGTGAAACCTCTGTTTATGTTAGTAAGTTTGCCTTGAATACCTGATTATCCTGGTTGCATGGTATTATTTTTGGACTTTTTCCCATAAACTCTAAATTTAATCGTTACGTTATGAGGAAACTATTTTTCTCGTAAACCCAGACAGGCTGCAAAACACAGTGTAATAACATAACCCCTGCTTAAATGTAACCCTACCAGTCAATCAGGATTTCCACTAAGCCATACAGAAAATACTACAAACCCAGGCCAAGATGAACACCCATTACATAACCGAACGCGTGTTTGCCTTTTTCATAACAACTCATTTACTAAATATTTATTGCTTTATGCCACTGCTTGGTTGCCGGGTATATTTGACCAGGTATTATCACACCCACTCTGGACCTTGAACTCTCGCGACAATGTGCAGCCGAAGAAAGCAATCTGTCAGTACCTTCTCATTATACACCTCTCCTCTGAGCACCTCCGGAGCCATCCAGTAGGGGGAGCCGACGACAGCCAGGGGCTCCTCGTCCTCTTCCTCACTGCAGAAAGAGGAAGGAGGAAGAGGATGGATGGATGAGAGAAGCAGAGGGATTCATGTTAAATTATTTAATGTCCTGGGGAAATAAACCTCTTTATGAATCTGTTAAAATGAATTAATGTGGAGAATTAGGTTACAGAGGTTGGTCTAAAAGAAAAGGACTGAATTAAATACTACATAAAGTTAAAAAAGAAACCTGTTGAAGATTTGATTCACCAAAATTATAAACGCAGACTCATTTAATTTATTCTGAGTCTGAGTTTCTGCTTCATTTCATTGTAGTGGAAATGAATCTTGTAAAAAAAAAAAAAAAAAGATGAAAAATGTATCACACCTCAGAATAATAAAAAAAAATTGCTAAAATATTGTATACACTAATTGTTTTTTTTTTTTATAATCAGTTTACTGTTAGGCTCCGAGAAAAAAGTAATGTTTGACCATTTGTCACATTTTTATTTCTTTTTTAAATAAACTTGCAATTTTTCCTTGGTGTAGCCATTTAGACAACCAATCAGAGCCAGTTTTGTCGTCAACAAATGCAACTCAGTGGCACACAGATTATACATACGACTATGTAGCTTTTACCACCGCTTAAGGACCACCTAAACGTAATGATTAAGCCCGGACATCTTTGGTGAGGGTTAATCGACTCCCAGCAGAGTGACTCCAGACCAACATTTCCCAGGATACATTTTGTGTCTTTAAAGAAATCAATTTCTGGGCAAAAAAAATGAATGAATTAAGAATTAAGACAAACTGAGAGAAGTTGTGATGCTCTGAAATCACTAACAGTCAAATTATGACAATTTCTTCTATCAAATTTGGACAGAATTTTACATATAGAGGAGTTTCTTCAAATATATCAACGTCTTCAATGTGGAGAAGCAACGATTTTATTATATTCACAATTTAGTCCTTAGAAAATCAAGGCAATCATAGTGCAACGCGTCTTGGTACAAAGCTACATGATACATGCTGGTGCATGTCAGGCACAAGATAAAATAATACATATTTGTTATATGAGAAGCCGTAACAAATTTATTTCAATATGTGAACGACAGACGTAAACGACAAATAAATGGAAGAGAAGCAGTCAAGCGTTCACGCATCACGCCCCATTTCATTAACGCAGAATCCAATCAAGAAGGTTTTTATGAGTTGAAGCTTCACTGTGTGTGTGTCTGTCTGTGTGCACTTCCTCTTCATCTAAGAAACCACAGTGTTTTCGGTTATGTGGAGATATCGTTGAGCAATTCGAGCTGAATAAAAAGGAAGGAACAAGAATGTGCAAGGACGACGTGCTTGCACACATGCAGGCAAACGCACACACAAGCGCGCACACACACCCTGCTGGCAGATACTTCCTCTCTGTGCTATTTCCATCTGCTACTGTGGGCTATGATGCTGCAAAAAAAAAAAAAAAAAAAAAAAAGAAGAATACAGGCAAGGGCAAATGATGGCAGAGGGAGAAATGAGGAGAGGAGACGGTCATGACTCCCAGCGTAAACAGCATTTGGAGAAGTGGACCGACAGAAGCGAGAAAACTGAGCGGAAAACAGACAGCAGCAGAAGGAAAACAGCTCGACAGAAGGCTCATAAATAAACAGAACAGCTGAGGGAAAAAAATGATGATTAAGTAAAAG
Organism: Chelon labrosus; assembly: GCF_963514085.1. Taxonomy (NCBI): domain Eukaryota; kingdom Metazoa; phylum Chordata; class Actinopteri; order Mugiliformes; family Mugilidae; genus Chelon; species Chelon labrosus. The sequence continues at coordinate 8,897,180 of NC_140337.1, forward strand.
GCAGGGGCGACCCGTTATGTGAGGGACAGCAGAGATCCGGTAAAGCGCAGAGAGCAAAAGGAAAAGGACTGGAATAGTTTGACCTTATTTGGAGCGCTTTGCCTAAACCCCCGTCATCTCCTCTCTTTCCCTCCTTCCCCTCTTCCCCCCCCATGCCACAAGCACAGTGGTATCACTCCAACGCAAACACACACACACACTGGCGAGCGACTGTCAACATCATCCATTCTCTTTTTGTGGGACGCTGCAGGATGCAACAGTGTTTGAGCAAAACGAAAAGCAAACACGGCCTTGGGGAAGGCTGAAACTAAATTCACCCACTGCCGTTATTGAAGCCGAGTCCGGAGCAAACAGAGGCGTCACGTTTAATAGGTGCAGGTATGCAAAAGTAAACAGTGGCGCACACACAGCAGGGTGGGTGGGGATTTGTAAAACGTTGACCTTGTTTCTCACTTGACGGGCACACACACACACACACACACACACACACACACACACACACATTTTCGGCTGGTCTCATTAGGAGACGTGTATACACAAAAGGCGGCTTGGAACAAACGCAGCCAGCGGAAACGGAGCACGCAAACAGAAGCGGGCAGGCCAGGTTACAAGAGCAGCTGTCTTATCTCAACAAGAGTCGAGTTTACTAACCGACAGAGAGGAGGGGAGGATGAAGACTGATGTGTGTCTATGCACATGTGTGGGCAGGAGTCGTCGACATGCTGGCTGCTGCTTTATGGTCAGCCTCCACATCCTTCTCTCATTAATCCAACTAATGTGTCACACTGACTGGCAGTTGGGACGCGGACAGGGAAATTATTTTAAGGACGACTAATTGATTTGACACATGCGCTTATATGGACATTGAGACGTGGGTCTACATTGTGGCAAATATGCTTATTTAGTGTTTTCGCCAAGAGCCAGATGAGAGGATTGGTTCCCTTCCGACGTCTGCGTTTTAGAGCACGAACAAACAAAGAACCAACGCCGCCGAAGGTCGACTGTGACGTCGCCTGGGTCTAGTCCAAAATGTTGCACTTGAAAACACACCACAAAGGCTACAGACAATGGCCAGCGGGCATGTATTATAAGTTCTGCACCTGCCTGAAAGAAATTAACTCTTCAATTCATACCAGCAGGTGACGTTCAAACAGGGAGAGCGGAAGAGCTACTTATAGCTGAGAGGCTAATCGCTGCTCTTTGAGATGGCCCAAAACCGGCAAACGGACGGTCACTGGCTTGGTATGTCTGCCATTAGTTTGGTTTAGGGCTGCTGTGGCTCAGTAGGTAGAGCAGAGGAACCAGAGCGTTAGCAGTTGAATCCCCAATTAACAAATGTGTATCTTACGCAGTCACAGACAAAGTGCCAAGGTGTCCTTGAGCAAGACACTGCTCCCCGATTTCCTCCCTTGGAACGGTTGTGTGGATGTGTGTAAATCTGTCATTGTCACTGTGAAACCCTTTAAAGGGGAACTACTGGGTATTTTTTTAACAACCTGGACCTCATTTCTGGTATAAAATACGATCGTTTACTCACCCATATAACTTTTGTGTCATTTGGAGTCATTCTAGCGATATTTAGATCCAGTGGAACGCTGCATATATCCATATAGTGGGAGTGACTGGGGCACCGAAATGCAGCCTCTAAATAACACATTATCTGCCGCGAAACTAAATATTTTGTTATGATACACTAGTGCTATTCCCCGTTGAGTCCGGGGTAATTCCCCTTTAAGTACCAGCAGGTAGAAAAGTGCTATACAAACACAAAACCTTTCACCATCAGGAGCCTTTAGCATGAAGCTACAGAGATTAGCTCAGTTTAGTTTAGCATAGGCATGTGGCATTTTCTCTGTATCGACAAATTAAAGTGACAGGACATTACATGTCATTTAGTAAGATTAGGATGTCCTGATGGATGAATTTTTAGGGAGAGCCAGGCTAGATTTTTACCTATACTGCCAGTCTTGATGCTAAGCTAGGCTAACCTCTCCTTGGCTCTAGCTCTGTACGTCACACACAGACACCGTCAGTGTTATCAACACTCTCAGAGAGTAATTATCTTGCAGATTCAGATACTAGATTTTGAAGTAAACACTTTTAAAAATTTATTTCAGATGTTTTACATAAAGGTTTGATGAATTCATCGGCTTCTCCGCTAGCATGTGAATCACCTAGGGGTTAATTTCACTAACATTCTGCTTTTACTTCAGTACAATTTCAATTGCATGGATTTCCCCCCTTTTCAACAATGGAGCTTTTGTCTCATTGTGGTCATTCTGCTTTTTGCTCAAGTAAGGGATGTGATCACCCTCCTATTTCAAGGAGACATGATGTCACCATAGAAGCAGCTGAAGAAAATAAAATCAAACAACACATCTGAGGATTGCTGGTCATTTATGGTCCTACTGTGCAGGCCAGTGGTGAATAAAATACACCACATAAATGTCATTGAACACACAGCTGCAAATACAGATGAGGAGACACAATGAAACTCCAGCAACAGAGCAGTGAGTTTGTGGTGCGTAATGAGAGCTCAGATTAAATATTGACGCCGCCGCTGTGAGCCGAGCTGCTGCCCGTCCTCCCTCCCCACCTTTGAAATGATGCCTCGACAGTATTAATAATCATTTTACAGAGAGCGAGGGGAGACGGCATACTTTGGAAAAACCCGAGTGTGCTTTGGTGTGAGTAATGGACTGGCTTTGTGCGTCTCATCAGAGGGGAAAAGAGAAGCTGTGGGAAACAGTTCTGAACACGTAAGCGAGGCAGAGCATGAATGATAAGAAAGGACAAAGAGAGAAGTGAAGGAATGTGTTTTATTGAGCTGGACTTATCTAATCGCATAGTGCTGATTGATAGTTTGATGTACGGACTGACCTGTAATCTGGAATTTTCTCTGCCAGGCCAAAGTCTCCCACCACGGCCGAACACACGGCACCTTCCCAGCGCACCAGGCAGTTCTGCACAAAGGGTCAGAGGTCACACACGTCACTTTATAACTACCGTTGTATCCACTCTGTGTGAGAGATGCTTTCTATGTGGCTGCCCTCTCTGTGCCCTCTGAAGCAGTTGGCTCTGAAACAACACCAGCTGAGAACAGCTGATGTTTCCACACAAAGTTTTATATGTGTGTTGTTTATTACTGTTATTTCACCACGTCAACTTCATAGCTGCTACGTGAACACGGTATCTCCTCAGACTGATGATTTGCTATTAGGTACCTGACACTGCTATTGTTTCCTATAGAGGATACATTTCACACTCGGTGAACCGTGTAAATACACAGCGATACTTGATACAGCTTATCTTAGAAACAGTAGCATGGGCCAAAGTATTAATCCAAATGAACCTGGACTATCAACAGATCAAACTCTGTCATTATTACCCACAGGCCACAGAACCTTAAGCTTGATTTATACTCAACGACGGGTTCACACAGAGGCTACGTCGTAGGAGGCTACGCATTTACACTTGTATGCTAGTCTGACATAACCAGACTCAACTCTTATCAGAATATGGGTCTTATAAAATGCTCTTTGGATTTCATTACGTGCCGTGCTTCGACCGATACAGAGAAAAAAAAAAAACATAAATACTCTGCATGTAATTGGCCAATCAGAGCCATTTTTTGTAAACAATTTCAACTCCATGGTGCTCAGATGACATATATGACCATTTAGCGGTTACTGTTCTATTTCTTTCTATGTGGCACGGCAGATCTTTGTCGGAGCATGATCAGTTCCCAACAGAGCAACTCCAGACCAATGTTCTTGGGAGCTGCGTGTCAAGCTATGTCGTAGGGTACCGGAGGAACCTTGTACCTTTAGTGTAGAAATGACAATCATAAATCTGGCGTCAAGGGCCCTGAGGAGTCCAGGATCAAAGGTTGTCAATGGGTATTGAATTAAAATAATAATAATAATACAAAGGCCTTAACCTAATAGCTTTATTACTTGCCTGATGCCTCTAGTCTTGCCCAAAAGCCAGCTCCTTGTTTTTATGTAAATGTATCTGGAAGCTGTTGTACACAGAACCTGACCTACGCATTTTTCCACAAATATTTTTGTTGCACAACCTTTTTAAAGCTGCATACACTTTCTTCCATTTACAAAACCTACCTACTTATCGCCAACCAAGTGACTGTGGTTCAATGTACATCTGTGCACATACAGTATATTACACAACCTCCCTGAGGATCACTCTGCATTAGTGTTCATTGATGTGTGTGTGCTGTACGTGGGCAGTGAAGCGTGTGTGCTTATGTGTCGTCACCTTGGAGGTGAGGTCCCTGTGGAAGATGCCCTTGCTGTGCAGGTACTTCAGTCCCCGAGCGATGTCCAGAGCCAGGCTGAGCCGCGTGCTCCACGACAGGTAGACGTCGCTGCCCAACAGCTGCTCCAAGTTACCGCCATTGATGAACTGGATCAGAAACGGAAAGGTGCTGATTAGTAATGCACAATGCCTGCATCCCATTCATCTAACAAACAGCTCTTCTTGATATGAAAGCTGCTTCCAATATTGTTTGGGGAAAGTGGGACCACGGCTGGGAAGTTATTACAGTCATTTGCACAATATTGCTCAGGCTCATTTGTGAATCAATTATCTTTCTGACGTGCACCTGAACAATGATGAATCTTCAGGGCCGCAATCGCAAAAACCACATGAATAAACATTTAGTCTAACGTCACAACCGTGGCAACGTCTCATCATACCTTTGCGCAAACACAGACACGTTTATGATTCACATGCATGTCTGAAATGGATCATGGCTCCTCAGTCTGTTTCGATTGCTCTATGAAACCCGTATAAATATCTTGTTTACACATCTTGTTTGACAGGGTCCATAATGTTTCCATGTTCCGGCTTAAAATACATGAGCATGTTAAAATTGGAAAAAAACAGCTCAGTACACCGTATGTGGAGGATGTGAATGGCTGCTTTTAAAATAAAATGAAGAAATGAAGGCTGGATTATGGCAAACTTTTTTTTTTATTTTTTATATTTTTTATCTTTTTGGTTAGGTATTTTGTTTTTTGCGAGAGAGAGAAAGAAGCAGTAAACCGTGGAACGAGAAGCATGACATGTAACAAAAGTGTGAGTTAGTAGAGGTTAAAATATGCACCCTAACCACAAGATTACAAGAATTTCCTCTTTTTTTCCTGACAAGTTTGTTTATTGCCAATTTATCATTTAACAAAAAAATAAATAAAATCTTTGATGCCTGGTAGTATTACGTGAGTGACACGTCATTATGCTGGTTAGCAGATTTTAGAGACACAGAGCGCCAAATCTCCCTCTCATCTCCTGGTCTTTTTCTCTGTTCATTGTTAAGCTGCTCAGTCGCCATGGAAACGCCAGGTCAACCATTCACATGTAAGAAACGGGTGACATGTCATGACCTCTGTCTGCGTAATACAATCGATTCTGACCTCACCAGTCAGTCACAGACGCTTGCAATGTAAAGAAATAAATAATGACAAATGACTAAATGACAATTTCGTGTAGCACATGCGTAATAATTGTGGACAAGAATGTAAATTGAGCTTGAAATGAACGTGAAATTAGTAAAAAAAAGTGTTATGATACCAAGTTGACCTTTCATCCCCCCAAAAAATTTATCAGGAATAATCTAAACTGTGAAATGGAGCCACGCTCAGACAAATTCAGTGATTTTTTTTTTTTTTTATAGGTGTATGTACCCAGTCATTAGTCTCAGCTTATTCAGCGTCTTACCTCTGTGAGAGCGTGGAGCTGCCCCTCATGGACACACACTCCGATAAACCTAGAGGGACAGAAGACAAATACACGACGCAATCAAAAACAGACACTCCTTTGACGAGTCACGGCTCTTCACGCAGACAAACCAGACCCATCCCAGGTATATGAAGCGTGTCATCCAATAAAGACGCAGCATTGCGGTGCGTTTGTGGTGTATTAAGGTGCAAAAACTGAGTCATTTTAGCGGCAACATTCAGCATTTCAGTTACCTGAGTATGTTAGGGTGCGATAGTCTGTTCATGAGCTGGACCTCCCTGAGCATGTTGGCTCGGTTGCTGGCCAGGATGTTCATCTTCAGAGCCATCACCTGGCCCGATACACGATGCTGCACCTGGACAGCAAAGCCAAAAAAAAAAATTTAAAATAAAAAAAAAAAAAAAGGGGAAGAAAGACTTGAATTTTTTCTTTAAAATCAACGTACATGATTCACAAATTCCAGATAAAAGATTACAACACTACAGCTTCAACATCGCCTGTTTAGAAATAGGAAAGAAGGAAAGGCGAGATAATGTCGCAATTTAAAAACTTGTTCAACTCGTCAAACCAAAGTATTTAAAACCACCTCAGAGTAAGTCAGACATATAGCTTAGCAGAACGGGCCCGCAGCAAAGCATTTATGACACATTCATACGTTCATAAACGACATCATCAACGCGGCTCAAAGTCACAAATGAAACCGCAACTCCGTAATATCTGGAAACGGGCCATGGAACATTAGCAGGTCAGTCGCGCCTCTTCACGTGTCTTGGCTGCCTCCCCACCCAAACCTGCTCCCATGGCAATGGCTCTGTCTGGTATGGTGACCATGGAGACGCGACATGCTTCCCCACAGGCTACATGTTTGTGCATATTTGCCTGGAGAGTGGCTCGGAGCTCAGAGAAATGCATAGAAGCAGGAGACGACAGCTAAATACTTTGGCAAGGTTTGCAGAGAGATGTAGTCAGAGGCGTTTCTGTGTGTGTTAGCGCGTGTGTGTGTGTGAGTGTGTGGTGAGAAGTACTGTACTGTACATGTGTAATTAGAAGTGTCAGATACAGAAAAAAAGTGAGAGCAAAGGCGATAGAGTTGGCATTATGAAACAGAAAGGACTGCCGTTAAATACTTTTCAACAACATGATTACAACAACATTCACATATAATTAAGGATTTGGCTTGGTGACATAAAAAAAATGAGTATCAGGCCTATAATATCAGTTTTTGCCAATTTTACGGTTGGATCTGCAATCATTACAAACCTTTAACAGAATCCGAAAACATCTTTAACTTAGTTTCTTTGTTGTCTAGTCTTAAAGCACATATTAAAATTATTACTTGGTATTGAACATCAGTACTTTTGGGGCCTGATATCAAGAGGACACCTCCATCTGCAATGTATGCCTCATTTAAAAAAGTAACTCATACAAAATGGATTTATTGTAACTGGTTAATATCTAATCATATTATATTCTTATCAAAAGGTATGCTGCATAAGATTACAATAGCAAACCTTGTTTAAAGGTTTGGCAGCAACAGCAGGCTGCATTCCAGCGTCAACCGACTTTTAACCGAAGGAACTTTTACTTAGATTTACAATCAAGAACTGTGACCTTAATTCTTGGCCGTGAACCAAACTTCCTTTGAGCTAATATAAGAAGTTGCGTGTTCATTAGAGAGCGTGCAACGAAAGACAGGGTGAGGGACGGGGAGTGTGGAAGTGAGGGGTCACAGCCTGGAGTGTGACACTGGCCTGGATCAGAGCGGTGGCGATGGAAAAACCACAAAGCCTATTAGAGCGCAGACTAGAGAGCAGCGAGTAACGCTATTAATACACACAGACGCACGCTGAATGAATGAAGGCTGACCACTTCTCCTTAACGGCCGGTCAGTGAGAGTCGGTCCCCTGCCACGCAGAGCCACTCGAGGACTTCAGCCCGTGGCAGGGTGACGCACACACGCATGGCTGCACACATGTAAATCACGCACAGACACGCTGGTGTACAGTAGTGGCTTCCTCTTGCAGAAAAGGAAGTCCAAGCAGAAATTTACACACAGCAGGAGCATGGAAGGACTGCACAACTAATGTCTACTTCTCTTTATATATTTACAGCACTTAAGAGGATGATGGAGAGGTAGAGCTGCGGAGACGATTATGGGGTTTCTTTATATACAGAAAGCCTCCTGCAGCGCTTAACACAGATTTCTCTGGCAAACAGGACCGTGGGTCTGCAGATTTACTTCACACAACACTCTTTCCTTGCACACATCCGCCTCGACACTTCTTTATAAAGAAATTCTGACATGCTCCTCTAACTCTGTTATTAAACAGCCACACAAACGCATCTGACTCACACAGGCAGGTTAGAGGGGCAGACGCGTGCCAGCTGCTGATGCAGCAGTGGCTGGAACTGCAACCCTGTTTGACCCAGCTGTTTTGTCACGACAGCGTTTAGCTCCCAAACAAACAACCTCTCACTCCTCATCATTGCAGGCCCAGAGTCTGACTCAACATGATGCTCAAGTGCAAGTTGGGCAACATTTTCTCAGGTGTGTGTGTGTGTGTGTGTGTGTGCGTTTTGTCATCCGACGGGCTTAACGAGGCGTCGTCACCGCAAGATGTGTGTGGTGTTTTTCTTTTTTTTCCTCGTTCCACACACTTTAGCGGCCACCTCCACAGACTTTCCACTGGAATGATAATGCCTACATAACAATCATCCCATGATGCAATTACAACTACAAGACGAACACGGCAGACACCCCTGCTCCTGTGCATGCACTCGGACACGCCCAAAAGCTCTCCTTCTAACACACTCGTCCTTGTAAAGTGCTGCCGTCAGCAGACGAAAAGGTCACGGGCATCCTTTGCACTTGCTCCACGCGGCCAACATGTGCAGCGATGTCTGTCATTAGCCGGCGGCCCGATGAGGCAGACTGCTGCGCAGCGAGACGGAGAGGAGGATGTGCCAAAGACTGTAGATGGAGGAAAGAGAGACTGTGCTACTAAGATATATTGTGACATTTCAGTCTCACAAGACTAAAACTGTAGTCTAAAGGACGGAACTGGAAATTTCTATAAATATTTGGAGTACACCAGGTTTATTTTGGGGTCTATCATCGCTGTAGCCAAGATTTTAGTGAAACTGGTTAAGACCTAAATTGTTGAACAGAAACCACGAGCAAAGACGCTCAGCATGTGAATTTCATGTAAAAAGACACGTTGTTAAAAACCCACGTTTCCTTAAAAAAATATCAAAGCAGCACCCCCACTTTTGGTCGCAGACAACCATGTATGCAATTATTTTTGCGTCTGCACATCATGGCCACAAGTATGAGAATAAATGCTTTACTGCGTGTCCACATGCTTTCACCTTGTAGTTGCAATTCTGACCGTAAGCAGAAAGAGAAAATTCTTTCTACAAGCCTCTTGTAGAAAAATCACAAGCTGCTGTTGCGGAGGTGGAGAGCGACTGAGTGTGACCACACGACCAAATTTGCGCACACGCACACAGCTGGATGACTTCGCCTCTGGACACCGGTTCGGCTCTAAAGGTTGTGGATTTCATGGTTACTTCCCAACTTCCAACCAGCAACAGCAGCAGCAGCAGCCGGCGTTACAATTTCAGCAGCAGAACGTGCACTTTCAAGAACCTAAATCAACTTTTAGCATCAAAATAAAACAGTGAATACACATTAAGGTTTAAAATCTGTTTCTCACAGGAATACTGCTCTGCAAAGAAGAACTATTGTGCTTTTGTCATCACAAACTCCCTTACAGCCTCAATGGCCTGCAGGCACACAGATGAAAACAGAATATTCCCTTCACAAAAGTAAAATCAGCATGAACTCATTGCTTCTTTTGCAGTTTTTTTTTTTTAACTCGACAAAAGCATAATTCGTCCCGCAATCAGCATTTCAAGCTACCCCTTTAAAAACAAGGACAGGCAGGCTTCAACCAATTTGACATGTGGGCTTTAGGGTGACGACCCTGAGGGGGTGAACTGCGCTCACACTGCATGTTGGAGAAAATGACTTCTCCTACAAAACATCTCAAGATTTAAGCCGCAGCCTGAGGCCCTGTTCTGAGTTATAGCGTGAAAATGAAATGTGTGTGTGTATGTGTGTGCTTGTGTGTGTAGGTGACAGATGAGTCACCCAGCTAAGTGGGGTCCGTCAGTGAACCAGCAGGGAGGTCCCGCTCTGTGCGGTCGTGTGGGGTTCAGAAACACAACCTGATCCAGGAGAGGCGGGTAATCCAGGTAGCCGACGTGTTGACATTCTGTTGCGCAACAACAACACCACCACCACTACCTCCTGACCTCCCCCTTCCTCAAACACGGGTCTGAACACAAGAGGTCACTCAAGTTCAGTCATGCAGAAATGGGGGTAAAACGTCAAAGAAAGCTTAAAAATACAACGAGGAGTGACAAGAGGCAGTAGCAGTTTATCCTACTCATGCATAGTTTTAGTTTAAAGTAGGACAACACTGATTTTAAATATGAAGCTCAGTCAGTCATAAATAAACCTTCTCACTAAGGGGATCTACACAAATGACGAGAGACTAGCAGCAATGTGGTATCAAGAGACAATGGAATTTTAATCATGCACAATAAACCTTTAGTGAGGAGGGCAGGTGCCAAGATGATTTCATGTCTACTGATAAAGTGACTGATAAAGTTGATTGACATAAGACGCAAAAATATGTGTTCTCCAGAGGTTTACTGCAAGAAAACACAACAGCTTTGGAAAAAAATGTACCACGCTGATAGCGGGCTTGGAGCATCGGGCGAACCCAGATGGCACCACAATGATTGGTTGGCCGGGGACGGCACGAGCAGCTAGCTCTGTCAATACACTAGCTTTATTTTTATGTTCTAGTCGTTTCACTAAGAAACATTTGGAGTGGGAGGATCAAATGTCAGCTACAAAGTGACAGACAACGAGTGAACCGCTTTATATGTGACCAGGGCTTAAGACAGTCGTTGATATCTTTACTGACATTATTTAGTGGATCAGGTTTATGCCAAGGATACATTATCCTCATTGGTGCAAGTTTATTACTGAATGAATCCCAATAGTGACCTAGCTCTAAGGGTCTCGCAAATCAGTGCTCCCTTGACATCGGGAAATGCCTTGAGTTGAGATGGAAGTTTCATTGAGAGGGAAAAACTTGTACATGTGCACAGGACCTTTCTTAAATCTGAGAATTTTTGCTGTAGGCCACAAATTTATTGCCCGGATTTAAAACAGCAAGTAAAAGGTGAAAGGGGACCATGTCAAAAGGTGGAGATTGAAAGATTTGATTATTTGTTCTCTGTGGAGGGATTCAGTGACTTTAGCGTGTAGTACGGACCGGCATTACAGGATCTGCAGGGTCCGATTTCTGTTTTTGCCTCCCTTGTTTCAGGCCAGATATTCATTCTTCTCAAATCCTCTTGCAAGTCATGCACTTTTTGAAAATTGCGAGACTGCGCCTCTAATCTGCCCAAGCCTTCGAGATACGAGTCTAAAATCTTCAAATTTCCAGTTCAGACTCGTCTTCTGGGAGGAGATGGTGCCATTAAGTCTTTAAAATGTCATTTTTGACTTAAGCGAGCAAAACCAATTCTGCCAGATTCCACTGAAGTGGAGGGATTTGGGAGAAGGAGGTATATAAAAAAAAAAAAAGTTGGCAAAACAACACTGGTGTGCGTGTGAGCGGTTGATACCACTGGAGATAAGCGAGTTTATGTTGTTTTGACTTTTTAAAACCATGATGGGACAGAGAGGACATTAAAAAACACCCGAGCCCCACCACAAAAACATTACACCATTTCTGTGATATTGGTGACACACACACACTGGGCCTCGTGTTTACCTTCTTACAAGGGAGCGGCCTTCCTCGAGGTTTAGCTAAAGACTACAGCATGGGAAAGAAACACTCATTGTGCATGGATGTAAACACACGGGCGCTGCCTCTTAAGATAAATTTATAAAAACATTGGCAGCCATGATAGATAGTTAGAGGGGGGAAAACAGAAGGATTGTGCAAGAGTTGCACAATTATCTATTTTAATCTCTGGTCCACATGCTCAGCGCCTTCGTGTTTGTGCGGCTAAATACTAGTGAAGTGAGTGGCAGCGGAGCAGGCCCCAACTGGAGCGATGGAGAAAGGGAAATAATGAGGGGGGGGGAAAGTGCTACACTAAAGCCGCCGATGTTCAAGTCTGCACTGGCTCTCCCATACCAAAGCCACCATCCAACAGGGACATGAACACACACACACACACACACACACACACACACATACATACACACCCACCCACGCCGCCTCCTAATCCAGAACACCGAAACTGATCACAGGCACACAGGAGACAGCCGATGACGGATCGCAGTTCGTGCGCGTACGCAGGTCCTGAAGGATCTGTTTTTCCTTACTCCTTTGTTGTCGTTTTATCTTTCCAGAGACGAACTTGTTCCAGGGTTTACCAATAGCGGGTCACATCTCAACACGTCCTGCAGGGAGATTCCCGGCACTCACTGGAGAAACGATCCGTATCTCTTTCGCTCCGGAAAGTAGTGTCACAGCTAAAAGTTGGGGTCGATAACGTGAAATCAATGAAATGTCAGAAAATGGTGAGAAAACCCATCACTTACGTCTTCAAACTTTTTTTTTTTTTTTTAATGCTGCACTGTGGCCCAGATGTTACAATGCCTCCAGTTCAGTCTGACTTGTGACATTCTTTTCCTGTCTACCACCACATAAATAAATAAAACACTCTAATAAACACAAATCCTAAACCCAAATTCACCCAGGTTAAGTTGAAACTAAAAGAGGCAGGATGTGATCGTACCGTCACCAAAGAGGTGAAGATTCGATAATGTTCAATTTTTGCGCAGCTACTGTCCCTGACAGCTGATAACAACCGAAGATAAACACATCACAGCAGTGTTTGGCAACCCACTTCCTTCACATTACCGCTCTGTCACAAGCAGCTGACACACAAACACACACACACACTCAAATTAACTCTTCAGTCACGGTGCCGGCCCCCTCTTTATCCAATTACTCTCCTTCTGCTTGTTGGCATAACTCATGATTTAATCAGACTGACGCTACCACACCTCACCTCATCTAATCAGGCCAGTCACAGCTGGTATGATACTTCCTGTGATGATAACTTTTCCTACTGGTGAAACTTTCAGTGTGACTCATGGAAGAGCATTTGAGCCAGCTATTCATCGCAGGTACCAAGAGTAAAGCGATCAGATTAGACCTGAATGAACGGCGGAAGGAAAACTACCAAGTTAGTCAACATGTTTCAGATCAGCTGAGAAGTACTTTTAGTCAGAAACATTCAAACATAAACGACTGACACTGCGCTCAACCAGCAATGGTAAATAAAAAGTTCTGGCACGTCAAAGCACAACATGTCGTGCAAATGAGATCCTTCATTTTAATCAGAGAGACAAGACTTCAAGACCTGAACAAATCAAAGTTCCCTTTGAGCAGACGGGCTGTCTTTGAGCTTTCAACGACGACGCAAGATTTCCATTTCTCATGTAAATCCTGGAGACGGTCCAAATGAGAACCAAATCTGACGAGAGGTTTGCTCTGCGTTTCCTTGTTCTTAGACGGCAGGCGTTATCTCCATTAGCAAATATAATACCCATTATCAGAGCGGACATGGCTAGAAAGTGACACCGCAGTCCAATTAGAAAACAGATCCAATTGGTTTCTTTGAGTCCCGGCAGCTCTGAGAAACAGAAGGAATAAATAAATAATTACTTCCTGTAGTTAACTGAGCCGCTCACCGACCATGCAGATTATTTGTGATTGAGGGTTTTTTATTGTTTCTGAGCCCGAGGGTTTTCAGGTTGAAGGTAGAAGAAGCAGGCCTGGAATACAAACACGAACCAGAGAGTTTTCTTTGAACAGTATTAAAGGATGATGAAAAGCAGCACCTGAAGGATTTGTCTTGACACGTGTGCTCCCTTCCTTTCTCCCTCTTTTTGGTCTTTCTCCCTTCTTTCTCTCACATTGCACAATTGCACAGTGGAGAGGTGAATGGCTGCCTGTCTGCCTGCCGCGAGCCTCCATTGATCTGCACTGAGGACTGAAGCTCGACAGCAGCGCGCGCACACACATATACATGGCAGGAGGCCAGAGCCTTTGTAAGCAAGTGCAGAGCATCCACTTGAGAACCAGGAGTGTAAATACGTGCACCATATATATATATATATATATATATATATTTTTTAGTGGAGTCTAAATGCAACAACAAAACATCTGAGAGGAGTTTTTCCTGCAGAACGGGCTGGCCTTTTCCTATGAACTGAACCAGGATACAGAAGCAATTGTTCAGTCATCCGTGTGAGCAAACTTTTAAATGAGACTGATAGCGGTGGTAACAATTTTGCATTTATATTGCACTATCAAAGGGCAAACTGATCCAGACCAAGTGGCAACTTGAAAAGCTACCAATAAACGCTGTGACATTTGCATGCTCATTGGCCATTCAAAGGGCAAAGCTGAGGGAGTATCTTCATGTAGATGAGTGGTCTGAAGGGCCCAAAGACCCTAGAGTGCAGACGCAGCACAGAAAAGTCTCATTTAATGCAAAGATTACTTTACTATAATATTTTAAACATTTGAAACTCAATTTTCTTGTTTTACCCTCCAAAACGGGGGTGTCAAACATACGGCCCGTGGGCCAAAATCGGCCCGCCAGAATGTCCAATCTGGCCCGCAGGAAGAATTTGCAAAAAATTACATAGAAGACATTAACTGCAATTTTTCAATAAAACTGGCACCTATTCTTAAGTTGACCACTAAAGGTTGTGGACATAACACAACACTGAGCCCCAGAACTAAACAGCAGATGTGCTAAAGTTGAACTTCTTTTTCTTAAGAAATTTTAGGTTGACCATAAAATGTTGCGTAAGCGGTTAGTTCATCACACGTTTTAATAATGTACTTGTCCTTCTTTGCACTAAAACAAAGGGAAAAAATGCAGTTGCCCTTGTTATTATGTTACCGGTCCGGTCCGCTTGAGATCAAACTGGGCTGTATGTGGCCCCTGAACTAAAATGAGTTTGACAACCCTGTTCAAAGGTTACGGGAAGTTCAGATTTTCTTGCCAAAGCCACATGGGAGTACAAGACATACGTCTGTCAGCAGCGTCTAAAATGAAGAGACATCATCCAGTATCGCTAGGTCAAAATACATATTCTGAAACAGTTAATCATTAATTAATTTACGGACAGACTGATCGCCGCAAGTGTGAAAATGTCCTGCTTTTCTCTGACCTTTGTCGAATAAAGTGAATATTTTGTGATTTTAAAGACAAACATTCAGCAGCTGAATCGATGAAAGTTAATTTTAGCAGCGGCGTAGCGTTAATCACAAACATATATCTCTGAATATCATTAAAAGCACCTCGTCACAATGAAAACAAGCCAGATTTATTGGAAGGCGCGTGTTTGTAACCTGGTGTCAATGACAGGTGCTCTTAAACCCCCATATATCACACTGACAGCTGCAGATCCAAAAGATCAAACGAATTCCTGAGGAGAGTCGGAGTTAAAGAAAATACATCACTACTCTGTAGGTTCTGGCACAACGCCCACTGTTGATATAAAGGTGGTCAAAATAACATGTTATTAAGACACGGGCATTGTTGGAGGCAGATATACATCTCCGTGTTATTGTAAACACTGATGACTACAGCTCTATTGCCGTCAGTCTGCTTTGGATTAGTGCTAGTTTAAAAGATTAGCCGATTACAAATCAGCAGCTTGTATTGCGCAATGAAAAGTAAGCTTTTTTTTTTTTTTTTTAAATAGGGTAACTTCAAAGTATGTCTAAATTACAGAGACAATACTGTCAACTACTCTACACGAGTCCTTGAAGTACACACTGAAACAAGCAATACAGGGAGAAATATCCAGTTAAACACTAAATATACTGTAAGTAATGGGATGATCAATTGCACAAGATTCAAAAAAATAACAATAAAATGATGTGGCTCCATACACATGAGCACAACAGCGTCAACAATCCAAGAGCAACGTCAAAGTGTAGCCGTCTGCTCAGCCTCAATCCTAGAAAGTTTACAGTATGTTCAGGACACAAAAGATCAGAGCTGCCAACTAGAAGTCATTTTCACTCCAAATCCCACTGTTGATATTTATTTTACCAACAGTCCATCGATCACTCGGCTGAAAAGCGTCCAAAAGCATCCACCACATTTTCAAAGAGCACGAGCTTTAACGCCTTCAGACCGCTCGTTTCCGCAAACAGACGACGCAAACCCCAGAAAAGCCGTAAATCGCAGATAAGCGACCTCGACAATGAAAAGCTTATCGAAACTATTGACTAATGTGTCCGCTTGGAGTAAATTCATTTACAAACAGGTGGATACATGTTCAGACCCACCTTCAGCAACATTATGTCACACAGGCAGTATGGGTGTGTCGCAATACTGAGGAGAAAAAAATAAACCATTTCTATGCATGCATCTTCATAAAGCATAAAACAAGCGTGTTTCAGATGGGCCGTGACCTGGATGACTGAGAATCTACAGACATTTCTGTGCATGGAAATTAGTTAAGAGCCAATATGAAAAAAGGAAGCATTACAAGCTACTGCAGCTAAAGGGTTAAATTTGACTAGACGGCCTTAAAAGCACTGCTTTTTACTCTTATTTTGAAACGAAACATGTTTTAATCTCATCCTCCTCAACTCAAAATGTAAAATGCGTCACACTTTATTTATTTACTTTTTTATTAATGGTGTTAAAGTCCATCTCCGAACACAACTTGGCGCAATTTATGGTTCAGTTTGTCAAAAAAGGGAGGAAGCTTAAGTAGTAAAACCTTCAACAATGCAGTTAATCAACACGTGCCTTGACATTTTTACTAGAGAGAAAAATTCACTTGTTGTGCCTCGGTGTTCTTCCTGGATTACCAGCTACATATACAGTGCACTGGTGCAGCCATGAGCCTCTTTAAATAAAAAAAACAGGCTGGTTAACATTGCTGTCAGTTAATGCCAAATGCCACTGTAATCTATACAGACGATCGAGAGCTGCAAATATTAATCCGAGAGTCAAGAGAGAAGTATCATTCGGCAAATAATCTGGTATTTTTTGGGAAAACAAAATCCAAACATTTGCTGCATCCAGCTGATCGGACTAAAGCAGACTTCTGAGGACAAATGGTTAACCAATAAAACAATCAGAAAACAAACTGTGAGGAAAATAACAGATGCTTCCCTGTTAAGCTCAATATAAAACAAGCTGAGATCTTTAGTCCTCATGCTCTTCAACCTCAACTCAAAACTTTCCGGGACCCAGAAATTAACTTCAATAGCTTTTTCCACCCAGTAAAACCAATCTAGTTTGTATTGTGGGATCTCTCACACCATCACACTATAGGAACTCAGAGTCTTTAATGAGGCGTTGCCTGGAATTAGGCTCTATACAAGTGAACAGCAGCGTGACAAAGGGATGAAGGCGGCTGAAGGCGAGCAGACGGTGAAGCATAGTGTTTCCTGCACGTGTGCCAGAACTACTTGTCCCCGCGGTATCCACTTACACACCAAAAAACAGTGCGCATCCAACCCAACATATGGGTCACCCCAAACATGTGTGGACAGCAGAGGACGATGAGGTGGGACAGGGAGGTTTAAAGTTCCACCTTGGTGCCACCTTCACCTTCCTCCTGCAGACATTCAGCATCATGCATTTTTCTTCCTTAGATTTGATTTAGGGTGCACTGGTTGCCATAGAAACCACTTCTTTTTAACATGGTTAAAGTTGAGTGACAGTTGACAACTCACTCTGGACTTTTGAGAAGTTGCACTCAATCTTATCTTGTTAAATACAGACACATAGTTATGACTTAACTTGAGGATATGAAGGATGCTAAAGTTTTAAATAAAGCTGTTTGTGCATGATTTGATCGCTGGTCAACCTGTTTAGACTCCATCTCTCTCACCTTGAACACCTCTGAGAAGAACCCTGCGCCGATCTTCTCGCGGCTGAAGTCATCTAGGCGGGCCAGGCTGGACACGGCGCTGCGCAGGGCCCGGTAGGACGACGGTCTGATCCGGTTGGGTCCGTGCACGCTGTGCATGGGCGGCTCTGCCTCTCCCTCCTGCTCCGGCTCGACCCTCTCCGTCTCCATCTCGGACGGCCCGGGGGGAGGAGGAGGAGGAGGAGGAGGAGGAGGAGGCGGGAGGAGGACGTGGGACGTGTGCGTAGTTTAAAATCCAGCCCGACTACTGTTTACATTTCCCATGTCCGCTACAAGGCCACAGCGCTGGGCTCTCCGGAGGGGAGGGATGATAAACGCTCAGTGGGGGGGAAACCAAATGTTGCAGCTGTGGTCAACAACCAGTTAGGCCCGATTCCCCACTGGTAAATTCCTGCACAGGTCCGGAACAAGCTTGTGTCCGTCTGTCCTCAACTAACTACGCAGCTGCAGCGCTGCATCACAGAGTCGGAGCGCAGTTTGGGAGAAGTCCCTCATGCCGTGCAGCAGAGGAGGCCGCTTTCTTTCTTAACTGCGCAGGCTGCTGCTGCTGCTCCTGTCTTAGCGGCGTCTTTCAGTTTCCTCCAAGTCTGCTCCTCCTGCAGTGGGCTCTCCTCCTGCTTCCACCAATTGAATCCCGGGTTTCCAGTGCGCACAGAGCTGCCTCACTGGCACTGCAGCCTATTAAAACTGAAGAGACAGAGTGAAGAGGGGGGCGGGTACAGGGGCGTTAATTCAGCATATATCACAAAGTGTGTGCATCTGATGTGACATATCTGTCATGGAAACTCCTGCAGCTCCTGTTGGAGTGATAATATCTCAGTGATGGATCACGAAGACTACCAGGCACTGACGCACGCTGATTAAATGCGACTCTGAAAATAATGCTCTACCATTAAAATAAAAATTTGCCTTACCGAGTCTTTTTTTTTTATGCCTGTGTCCACATCTCCTTGTGAAGTCTAAATTTAAGAGGAAAATAAATCCATCAGAGAGCAAATGAGGCCGTTTGTTATCATGTTCTCCAACGATAAGAGCCGTGTATGCAGCAAGATATCGCTGCTCACTCTCATAGCTTGCACTTTGCACACACAGGCTCTCGTTAATGCTGATCCAATCACTCGGACAGTGGGTGATTTTATTCACAGGTCACTGTCGCTCGGTTGCATTGGAGGGTCTCCTAAACCCCCAGACGGCAATGTTCGCAGTCCCTGATGCCCTGCAGAAACGTGCGTTCCGCGGATCATCCCACAAGCCTGACTGCGGATTGTAAATTATGGATGCCAAACTGAGCCGAGTTTCTGAGCTCGTCTGTCTCAGTGGACCCAGCGCGCACATTTCTGGCTTTACGATTCAAACAGATTAAAAACATAAATAAATAATAAAAAAAAAAAAAACGCTGACGCACAACTGCACCGAGACCGAGAGAGCAGAGAGACGCGTGCTTGCCCGCATAGGAGGACGTGACTTACCTGGCCTTCTCTTAAAAAGACATAACCTCCGCATGCGTCGGTGTCCTCTGTTGAAGCCCCGAGCCCCGGATCAGCTGCGGCGTCCGGTTACAGAGAGCTTTATTTTACTAATTAATCATCCCTGCGCGCCGACTCGAGCCGCCTTCTCACACGCAGGATTCTGTGGTTTCGTTTTACGTCGCCTCCGCTGCTGCCTCGCCGTGGGTTGGCTGCACGCAGGAAGAGGAGCGGTGACTTTTGCTGCGCTTTATTGGAGGCGGCGGGCGGGGCGGGTCCACACGTGATCACCGTGAAAAATGCACCTGTGGGGGCGCTTGAACGACCCAGACCTCACCTATGCTGTATGTCCAGCTGTTCCACTGACATCTGAAGGGGCCTTACACTTTATAGTACTAGTGATTTCACTTTCTCTGGCCTTTTAAGCTGATTTGTCCTTTTATTTTAAGATATTATGTCATATACAGTATATTGATTATTCCCAGATCTGAATGCTTTTCACCCTGGGGACCCCTGGAGCATATTCTTGCTGTTAACTGTCAGTTAAACATCATTGCTAACCATACATCCAACCACTGCACACAGAGAGACTTTATGATGATAGACAAGCAATTAAAAACTATACAGGATGCCAAATCTCATTATTTTATATGGTCTGCTCTATAAGACATAAACCGATCTGATAAAGCAGAACCAGCCTCGGTAGTTAATTTCTTGGCTGTTGTATTTGTGGTGCATATTCTTTCACTTATTTGCAGTTGTTAAAGTGATTAAACCAACATGTGAACCCTGCAATCCACGCTTGGTTAAACTGAGTGATCCTTCATGTCGATGCAAAATAAATAAATTGGTTAACAAGACTGAAAAGAAGAAGGAAAATCTGTTTCAGCTGATTTTTATATAAACCGGCGGTCTGCGTGATCATTTACTGAAAACAAATATAGCCAAATTCGTATTTATCATATGAATTTTAACACTAGGACCAAAGCAAACACATTTAGAGGCCCCTCACACCACCCATCTGTCCACCCATAAACCTGCTGAGTAGACGCTTTATAGCCGGACTACTTCAAATGAGCCTTTTAGCAGCACTTAAATGAGGATATGATAATAAATAATAATGAGTGCAGCTGGGATGTGTTAGCTGGAATTAGTCCAAACTGGCCCCTGAAAAAAAAAAAGATGAATTATTGAAAAGACTTTATATAAAATGAATCCTGTGTAAGGACTTTTAATTTTCTGCTTGTGTGTCTATTTGACTACTAACCACAAATCCTAGGTGTTTCATTCATTACTGCAGAATTAGCAAATCAGACTAAACTCTTCCACTATCAAGCATAAAATTGAATCAAACGGAGAACTTACTGGTAAAAAAAAAAGAAAAAAAGGTGATAACAAGATTAAACAGATCAAACTCAGATGCTTGCTGGAGAGATTTAAGAGTTGCTCCTGAGTTGCTCCTGATTCTGACATGGACGTTCGTCATCCTTACAGTTGCTTGTGAATATTATCTGGACCGCCGAAGGTGCCAGATGCCAGGGAGCCATAATAAAGTGTGTCGAGTCACCTCACACCCCACGGCCACATACTCTGAGCGGCCGTTAACACAATCAGCCGGAGGTGTTTCAGTCTCCCCGAGCTGCTCTTGGCGAGTCTACCATCGCTGGCCGTGTCCTAAAGAAGCAAGGGGAAAAAGTCACACCCCTGTCACAAACTATAATACGTTCTGTTTATTATTTAGCGAGCTGCCCGTCACCTGTTCATCGCGACGACTGTTATAGTTGTTGTGAAGTTGGGCTTCGCTGGGCATGTTGTGGGGATTACGTGCAAGCGTTCATGCATGTGTGTGAAAAGGGATTGTTCTGGCCCCGCTGAACTTTCTGAGTTCCTTCGCCTAGCACAGCATATACTCCTCTATGTGCTCCTGTTATGACCCTTTGGTGTCTGATAAACTCTGTGAGGAGAGTAAACACAGAGACAAACATCTTAATCTTCCAGCTTTCAAGGCAAACGTTAAGCAATGGCTGACAGATAGTATTCATTAATAGAAACAGACGTATGTGTTTGTTTTTAATTCACTGATGTTTGCCTCTTAGATGATCAATTGTGTTTCATCCGATTTAATTTTTAATGGTTTTGAGTCGACTTTTGTTGAGATGGAAATATTCCTTTGGAATGATTTTGAGCAGAGATTCATGGTCTCCAGAGGATAAAGCTTACTGTGAAACTCATTTATTTCAAACACGAGGTTCACATTTTCGTCTTTTAATAAAATGTCTCAACTACTGTCAGATCACAATGAAATTTAGTTAAGACGATCAAACTGTACAGATCCCCAATGATGGTCCAGCCCTCTGAGACGTCAGTTTCTTAGGAGCGGTTCTGAAGCTCCACATGGGTGTCACCGGCAGTTGCCATCTTGGCAGGGCCTGATCACGCCTAACTCCCCGCTAATTCAAACACGGGCAAAGAGGTGGAAAGTGGTTGGTGCTGAGGTGAACAGCTAACATCAAAGAAAACACCTAGCAACCGGAGAGGACACCCACCTGTCACTCAAAACCATAAATTTAAGCCTTGATATAATTTTAAACAGGTGAGTTACATAAAAATGCAACACCGTACAGTTGTCATGAAGGGACTAATTATCTAAAGAGAGCAAAACTGTTTTTGTACCAAGCTGTAAACATGTTTATTTCTGCGTAAAGTAAAAAATTTAAACAGTTATTAACTCTCTTTTAGAGAAAGCCTCAAGTGGCCATTTGGGGAACTGCGGTTTTTGGCGCTTCAGCGTTAGCTTCAGTTAGGTTACAGTTTGGTAATCCTTCAGCTTGCAAAATTAATATTTTTTTCATTACCCTGACTGTAGCTACTTTGTGTTTGGTGGTAATAAGCAATAGTCAAGAGCCTGCTAACACACTAAACTAAGATGGCAAATGTGCATCACCGTGTCGCAAGCATGGTTTAATTTCTAACAGCTCGGCCCATTTTACACGTCTTTCAGGAGCTCTCTCTATTATTAGTGCCAATTCACTTGCTTTAAGTGAAATAATTTAAGTCTGAGTTGTTTAGATTTCATTTCAAGTTGGAAAAACTGGCCGGTAATCCTCTGTGCTTGAATTCAGTGGCTCGAGGCTATATCTGCCAAGCCAGCATAATCACTGACATGAACTGTGAGTGTTAGGTGGAGTACTCTTTTAATGTCACTCAATGCCTGTCTCCGTCTTGATAAATGGACCGCCGTCAATAAACCAGACCAAAGACCCAAATCAATACATCATTTCTTCAAGCCTCAGCCTATAGAGCTAGGAGAGCAATGGCCAGTTATCTTAACTACACAATCTTTGCCATTATAACAACACTCAGTGTTAGGGCCTCAAATCAATATGAATCAATTCTTGTGGTCTCACAAGGGACAAAAAAAAAAAAAAATGATGCTGACTTGTGTGGTTTTCATTCAGATCCCCTGCTGAAAAGTTTTAACAACACCTGGTAGGAAGAGAATTGATAACACAGTCCTGCTGCAGCTAACACCTGAGCTGTTCATGTTCTCTTCAAGGGACAGATCAGTCCACACAGAGGACAATAGGAAATGCAGGACTGCCTCTAAAAAACAAGCTTTGAGTTTTTGGATGTTGCAGTTTTTGACAATTGTGCTTGAGTCAGGAAAAAAAATAAAATAAATAATGCACATTTTATTTCTGGTCAAGGCCGCTCAAAAACAAGACTTCAGTGTAAATAAAACATCAAACAGGGCTCTCTCCTGTATCTGAAAATCCAATTTCCACCTATAATACACATTCAGGCATGGACAGCTCAAATCCATATTAGCCTGCTGTGCCTCCCGACTGACCGTCCTGGCGGTGGCCCCTCGTTAAAACTCATCTGTGGGCGCTAACGATCACGCTCTCCCCCCGCCACGTCTTACAGGCAGCCAGGCGGGGGGCCAGGGGCCTTTATAATTGGTTTTCGGAGCACAACAGCTGTTCCATGTGCCCGCACTGTGGTCCCCAAAGGATGAGTGTGAGGGGTGAGGTGAGGGGTGAGATAGTAGAGGCTGCCACATGGGATCCAGAATCCCCCCAATTCCACTTCAGTCTCCTCCTCCACCCATCCTGGATGGCTGCCAACTAGCAAAATAGACAAGAGAGGATGGTGCTGCTGACACATGTACATGTACCTCAT
Organism: Chelon labrosus; assembly: GCF_963514085.1. Lineage (NCBI taxonomy): Eukaryota > Metazoa > Chordata > Actinopteri > Mugiliformes > Mugilidae > Chelon > Chelon labrosus. The sequence goes on from NC_140337.1 coordinate 8,920,601, forward strand.
ATAAAACTACACAATATATACCATAGACAATACACTACTACTGGCCTGATGCTATATCTAGTAAGACAAAGGTTATATGCTTTTATTTTGAAATATATCTATGCATATGCTGAATAATCATTGCTTTACTGAATACTATAGTGTGATTTGACCCTTTAATATTCTCGCTATGTGTCTTTATTTTGTAACTGTTGCGCTACATTGGACAACATCAAACTGCAGGTCTCTCAGTTCCTCTTGTGGTTTCCTTACTTTCTTCCACTTTAAGATTAATCATTGTTGTTTTTCCATATCAAAACCGAGCATTTCAGCAGTAATGCTGTCATGTGCTGCACGGATTGTGCAACCAGCAAAGCAAAATTTAGGATTTTAGTCTGTCTTTGCACATTTTATTTAAAAAGCAAAAGCATTTTTATGCTGAGCACTGATAACTCTTACAAAAGGAGCAAAATAGCAGCATAAACCCAATAAATTACCTGCCATTTTTCTTGACATTTTAGAAGCTATTTCTACCCTGCAAAGAAAACTCAGAGGAAACACTGAATATTTACAGTTTTAACTAATGAAAATGGTCACCCAGACACATAAAATAACAGATACTCTGCTCTGGCTCCCCAAGGGACAGACATGTCAGCCTGCATTGGTCTCCTGGGCAGAGTGAAGGTGCTGGAAAGTGGATGAGAGCGAAGTGCTCCGCTCAAAACAAACAGTAAAGTAAATTACTGTCCACTCAGAGATGACAGGAACCAGAAGGGGGTTTATTTAGTGATCTCATTAGAAGAATTAAATGCTGCATGTGAGCCATTTGGGACTAGAGGCTCAGTAACATTTATGTTGGCCTGGAACATTTAGTGGAAGCTGTTTCCACTCTGCGTGTAAAAGTAATGAGCTGTAGGTAGATGGCGTGTGACAACAGAGAAAACAGAGATGGAAATCAATACAAAAGGGCCCAGAGCCATCCTCTTGTTCTTCGCTGACCCCATATCATTTTACCCTGAAGCTGTGCATTCACTAAGGCTTTAAGGCTCTCATAAAACATGACAGTGCACATATACTCCCTTCAAAAAACAGAAAATAATAGGCAGTTAAATGCAGTTACAACTGCTTTGTGAACCCGCACGGCCGAGTTATTCCTGCAGCTTCACTTAAGAACACAAACACCATTTCCTCTGGTTTTCCCTCTCTTGTCTCTACATGCCCGCTCGTCGTCTGAGCATCAGGTTTCACCTTACAGGTGATCAGGTTGTCTGTTTTTCTTCAGTCGGTTGGAAGCGCGATATGTTTGTGTAATGTTTTCAGACAGGGCGTGCTCCGCGCACAGGAGGATTAATCTTTTCGTCGCTTCATTTTGTCAACAGACAAAAATGTGTTTCATTTGCTGAAGACAGATGATTGCCTCTCAGCTATGTGTTAATGGGTGAACAGGTTGTAGGTCAGCGTCTGAGTTCAAAAGGTTGCAGCGTTTTAAAGAGTGCAAAACATCCACTTCCTTCGGCCAACGTGATTTAAAGCGGACTGGTCGAATTTTCTTGCCTCTGAGCGTTGTCTCCTAAACCCCAAAAACTGGCCAGGAATTTAGGTCCCTCCTGAAATAAGAGGATCAATAAATAGTTCGGCAGGGTGCTACTGCCCCTCTATGGGTACTATTGATTTCACATTTCTTTTAGTCACACAGTAAAACCTATTACATATTACATTTTTTTGCAGTGTGATAACTACACAAACCTCCTCTCACTAATTAAAGTTCTACCAACTGCTTAACAAAATACAGAAACCGCCACTGCACGCACACCATAGAATCTTAAATATACACCCACTTGCCAGTTCATTAGGTACACTAAACTAGCACGAAATCGCTCTTCATGGCTGTTTTAGAACTAAGAAAGGTGGTAAATCAGCTGTATGGACATTTTGGAGGATGTAATTGTGGTGCTGTTAAACTGTACTGAATTAAAGTGTTTATGTTATTCATCCTAGCCCACTGACCAAAATGGGGTTGTCAAAATAGAAATGTGTTGGTACAACATAACACAATGCAACAGTACTGCAAACCACAGCCTCCGAAATGAAAACACAGTTGAAACAACAGCTCTCCCAGTTGTTTTAAACAAATGCTGAATATTATAACCATCACGAAGGTAAGATTTAGTGCAGGTCTGTTATATTAGAATGCGTTTGATCTCTCTAGTGTACCTAATGAACTGGCATGTCCATTAAATACTGATGATTTAACTGAATACAGTTTAATGATGCTCTATTAGATGTTAGTTTTAACCTAAAAATCAGTCATAAAATGCACAAAAATGTCAAATATATGCAGGAGACAGGGGTTACATAGCTAATTTCAGATATTTTATTTTAGTAAAAGTATACACGAGTTTACTGAGAATATAAATGGTAAATGCTCTTGTTTTTCATACCGCCTATCTACCTATTGGTACTCAAACTGCTTTGTAGACACACACATCGACCCATTCGCTCACACATTCACACGCCAGTGGCAAGCACTAGGAGCAAATGGGGGTTCAGTGTCTCGGTCAAGGACACTTCAGCGTGTGGGGCGGTCCGGGCATCAAACTGCTAACTCTCCGGTTTGTGAACAATCTTGCTCTTCCACAGCCACCGCAGCTATAACAATACTACGACTGAAAAGCTTAAGGAAGCAAAAGAAGGATTAACACCATAAGGACAAAATATAAAAGATTAATGTGGAGTTTTAGTGCGATGGTCGTTTGAGTTGGAGATTATTATGTGTCTGCAGAGTTAAATCAGTGTGAATTGGTGATATTTTATAAGATGATCGTTTTATATGTTTTGCTTTGTCTTGAAAAGTAACACTTCCCATCAATTAAATGTATTGATATAAAAATACATCACAGATATTACGGAATTTCCTAAAAGTGGACTGGAATAGAAATCTAAACTAATGTATAAATGTAAAAGCTTAGAATCTGAAATCTGTTGTGGAGTAAATCCTCCTACCATCTTTGTTTTCATTCAGTCTGGGCTTTTAGAGTGACACAGCAAGATAACAGAAGCTAAGGACATCTGTGTGGAGCTCAAACTAAATAATATACGTGTGCATCATGTGAGGCTCTGCACTGTGCTGCTGCTGCTGCTGCAGTGTGACACAGCAGCAGCAGACAGACACTATGGATTCTCCACTAACCCACTGACCTGCATTGCAGAGGCCTTTTTTTTTCCTCTTTTGTGCTACGTGCTCTGGATTTTCAATAAGGAGTAAAATGGGCTGTGTCTCCTTTAGCAGTGCTTCCCTCTAGTGTTCAGACACAGCTAGCTCACTGGAGTTTTGTCTGAGTGAAACATGACGCTGATGCTTTTTTAAAGGGCGAAAAAAATAAATAAAAATAATTGCTTTAGTTAAGAAGTAGAGTGTTAGTGTGTTACAAGTAAAATACTTACATTTATATCTTATTTATATGAGAGGATCAGCACTGGAATGAGCTAAAAGTGCAGGATCAAAAACATTATTCATTTAAAATTGTCTGTTATAAATATATATACATTATATTTTTGTATTGCTGGTAGAAATGGTGCCATTGTTCATCACTTTATGTACAGCAGTGTCTCTTGTGATATTTATCTTATAATATAAGATATAAAATGATAATAGGCCGTGTATGTATTGATTATGATTGAATATATTTTGAAAGCCACTAAAGTTATAAAATAAATGCAGTCTCTCTGAAAGTGGAGAATAAGATGCATAAAATCAAAATACTCGAATAAAGAAGAAAGAAAAGGGAAAATGTAACTGAACTGTAAATAAACAGATGTGATATGACATATATGGAGACTTTTTTTTTTTTTTTTTTTGCAAAAATCCAGAAAGCTGAAAAGCTTTTGTCCAAACGTGTATCTTAAATTAACTGTTAATTGTAACTCACTTATATCTCAATAAAGTTTTAACTTCCAATTTCCAGTTTGTGCATTGACGAAACACTCAAGTCAACATGATTTATTATTTAATAATAAAAGATATGAATGTTATCTCCCAGCAAGCAGAAACACGAACAACGGAGCTATTGAGCAACAACATTTATGTTTCTGTCATTGTTGAACATTACCCCTGATTGTCATGGAGACCGGTATAGGTCATCGACAATTTAGCCAGGATAGATACAATACATGTTCCGGTCTTTATTTTCAAAATAAAACTAAACGCCGTGTCCAGCCTTTTTTTTTTTTTTTTATTTATTTTGCCGTTTATTTTGTTTTTACTGATTAATATTTGCAATATTGAAGAAATACCAGAAACATTAAGTTTGCTTAAAAATGTAAAGGTCTGTAACTTATGTAAATAGAATGATTAATTATTTGATAAATGTAATTAACGCTTCTTTCGCATAAAAATCTTTATACAAATATAAGTACTCTCCTAACAGGACATGTTTTAATGTAAATAAATCAATTTGAAGTGTAGTAAGTGACTTCAGATGAAACAAATATACTGGATTAAAAAGTTATCTCGTGTAACTTTATTTATCTTTGTGGCGCATGGAATATAAATACTTAATAAAATACAAGTTGCCCCAAAATGTACTTAAATACAAAACAGCAGCTTAATGAGAAAGGGAAACTGTATTTCCGGTTACAACATCGTTCTCACTAACCTGCGTTAACTTGATCGCTACGTATATATAAGGCTCAACGGCCGCCGGTGACAGAGGTGTTCCGTGGTGTTGACAGCGGTCGAGCAGCCGTTGACCTTCTGTCCTCTCACCGCGGTGGAAACATGGCTTTGAGCCTCCTGGAAAGGGCTCAGGTATGGCTCGCCAAGACGGTCATGGGAGTCTTGATGGTGGTTTTTAGGTTCTTCTCCCCCCGGAGACCCGCGGTGTCCGGGAAGAAGCTGCCTCCCGTCACAAACCCGCTGCTGCTCGTGTCAGCTACGCAGCTCGCCAAGAAGATCCGGAGGAAAGAGGTGTGTACCCGGTCAGACCACCGCCGCAGCTGTAATAAAGGTTTTATCTCCTTTAATCGGCTTCAGTCCAACACAGAGTCTGCTCTTATCAAACTAATATCATGACAGACTATAGCACAAGCAGTTAGCGCTCTTTGGGAGTTAGCTAGTCGTTTAGCATTGTGACACTTTAGGTTGACTCCTCCATACATGACAGGACGTTTTTAATTAGAAACCTTACTGTGGCTAAAACCGTTGTGCATGCATATTTTTTTTTTTATTACAGTTGAATTCAGTTTCCACGTCTCTCCATTAGCCGTGTATCACCTGTGGAATGACCATACACCTGTGCTTTCTGTATGTCCCGGATGTTAATGTTTCTACTGGACAGGGTCAGACAGGTGTGTGGCTGAGAGAGAAACACGGTTAAACACCACGGAAATAAGACTGTAATACACTGATCATGTGACATTAATAACATAATAATAATGTAATATCAGTTACATTCATATTAAATGACATGACAAAAATAATATTAAAATATGACCTGATAAAAATCCTCTTGTGATTTTTCTCTCATTATAAACAAAATGATTAATAGGTTTAATTGAGAAATACATCTATCAGCCATAACATTATGACTGACAGATGTCATTGCACCAGTCAGCTTGTCTCAAGTGAACATTTTGTTCTCAAAGTTGATGCTAGAAGCAGGAAAAATGGGAATGTGGAAGGATTTGAGTGACTTTGCCAAGGGCTGAATTGTGACGGCCAGACGACTGGGTCAGATATTCTCTAAAACTGCAGCTGTCTAAAGTGGTCCAAGAAAGGAAAACTAATGACCAGTGACAGAGTCATGGGTGGCCAAGGTTTCGTCAACGAATGTGGGTGTCAAAAGCTAGTCTGATCCAACAGGATGAGCTACAGCAATAGCTCATGTTAATGCTGGTTCTGAAAGAACCCTGCAGAAATACACATGACACGTGAGCGTCAGAATGGGACCACTAATCAATGAAAAAAAGATTTCCTGGTCTGAAGTTTTCTTTTACATCACGTGGACGGCCGGATGCTTAGGATATGACACCAAGATGCAAGGAACATCCTCTTGTCATTGTCATGGGGCTGGGGGAGAAGAAGAACATTAAATTGTAACAAGATCATCAGTGCTATTTACGTCTTCGGTTGGTGGTCATATTGTTGTGGCTGATTGGTGTACATGTCCACGCTCGGTATTGTCTTTAGCAGCAGCACTTCAGATGTTAAAATGATATCGGTTTGGGAAACAGATCTTTCAAGTGTAAACCTGTAAATGCTGGAGATCTTGGTTCTTCTCCTCTTTTCCTCTTTTCCGTATTTTTTCCGAGTGTTTAACTCATCCCAACTCACTCCTTCGTGGTCTGAATGTTTTATCTGTGCAGGTGTCAAGTGTGGAGGTGGTGCAGGCTTACATCGACAGGATTCAAGAAGTGAACCCGTTACTGAACGCTGTTGTAAAAGACAGGCAAGAAAGAACCGTCTTTACTCTCTTTACTTGGTTAATTCAGCTGTGGTTATTTTGATAATCTAACGCTAAATATTGACTTGTTCTAATTTCTCATATACGAGGATTTAATTCAGTTATTAATTATCAGTATAGCAAACTGGGTATCTTTAGGTTTTGGACAGTCGTTCAGATAAACGATAAATTTAAAGACGCTATCATTTTATGGATAAGACTTGATTTCTAAATTAGATTATTAAAAAATATGAAATGTCTGGTTAATTGATAATATAATAATCAGGTTTCTTTGTGTTTACGTCAATAAATAAGCTCCTTGGAGATGAATTATTACTCACTTTAATCCAGACTTTTTATTGTTTCACTTCTCTTCTGCACAAAAAGTTCTTGTCCTGCATATTTTTCCAAACTGAAAATTACAATTTTTTTTACTGGAACACATCTTTACTATACAAAGGGTCAATTCTCCCATAGTCACGGCTTCTTTTATGGTGCATAATCTTCAAGTCAAGCAGAAAATACACAGAACTGGGGCAAACAATTGGTTTCTTTCTCTCCAGGTTTGCGGCTGCCCTCCAGGAGGCGGCCCAGGTCGATAAGCTGATTGAGGAGGAGACAGGAGGAGAGGAGGTGCTGGAGGACCGACTGCCTTTACTGGGAGTCCCACTCTCTGTCAAAGAGTCCTTTGCCCTGCAGGGTAAATCTAATCTCCCGTCGGCCTCTTTATACCGGGCCCTTTACCTTGGTTACATACGTCTGTTGACCTGTATTTGAGTCAACAGCCGATATTGTTAAAATACAACCACCTGCACCCACTCACTGTGAACAGCTACTTGGACACGCATTCTGTATGTAAGACAAAAGACTTGTTGTGGAAATACAAGTAAAAAAAAAAAAAAGAAGTGAGACATAAAAATGAGACTGAAATTGAAAATAGACATTTCTGTCTTGCAGGCATGCCCTTCACTACCGGCATGATCTCCAGGCAAAGAGTTGTGGCCACGGTCGACGCTCCTCCGGTGGCCCTGCTGAAGAGAGCGGGCGCCGTCCCGCTTGCCGTCACCAACACCAGCGAGCTGTGCATGTGGTCCGAGTCACACAACCACCTCCACGGCATCACCAACAACCCGTACGACCTGGAGAGGATACCAGGAGGAAGCTCAGGTTAGCAGCTGTCGGTTTAACAAGTGAATGGTCAGTCATTAACTACAGAGGTAAAGGCTCTGGGTCTTTAAAGGGGAACTACGCTGATTTTCCACATCAGGTTGTTCAGAGGTCAAAGAGAAGCTGCATCTGAGACAGTTGAATGAAGGCTTTTGTGTTTGCACAGGGAGTCTCGTACATCTCATGTGATGTGTCTTGGCTCAGCATTGGTTTATTTATTCTGTTCCAACTTTTACTTTTACATGAAAGTTAAATAACATAAGATACATTGTACATGTGTTTAGATAAAACTCAAACGCCTAGTTGCCTTTGTTTTAGAAATAGTACGAATATATAATTAAATACTTACTGTCTTTGGAGTCTCTTGATTAGTTGTCACTCACAGCGGCTCTGAGCAGAAGTTACAGGTACCCTGCAGACATTTTGGACCCCACCTTATGTCACCTGTCCCTCTGTTTGCCTCCTCTCTTCCTGTGGCCTCAGGGGGTGAGGGCAGTATAGTGGCAGGAGCAGGTGCAGTCATAGGTGTGGGCTCAGACATTGGCGGCAGCATCCGTATGCCATGCTTTTTCAATGGGATATTTGGCCATAAAACCACTCCAGGTAAGAGAGTGCTGATTTTTATCAGATGTTTTTTCATTTATGAAAAGAATCCTTCTGGTTGGTGCTGTTGTAATAGCCATAATACTTAGTGGGTTTTTTGTTTTCCTCTGGAGTCAGTGGCCACCAAAGACGGAGCTAAGAAAATAATTATATGTCTTGGATTCGTCTCTCTTAACACAGATTTGTGGTCTAATGAGATTAAAATTGTTTAAAAAAAACTTTATTTAAACTATATACGGAATTGTATGAAAGACTGAATAGTGTTAGAAGAGTTTTAGCACCTGGTTTCTAATAGGTGAAAAACACAGACTCCATCCCCCCATCATTTAATGATAAGAAATAATTTTTATGTTTGTTAAATGTCCAGTGGTAGAATATAGAATCTATCAGCATAAATCAGTATAGTATTTATTATTATGCTTTCATTAATGGATAATTATTATGTTTTTGTTAGCTTAAGCTGAGTCCTTCATTGGTTGCAATTTACAACGTCACCACTAGATGCCACTAATTTGTACACACTGGCCCTTTAAACTGGAAAACCACATTTGTGTGTCATCTGCCAGATATCATGGTGGACATTTTAAGCATTTGTAGTCCCCAAGTGACCTAAAAATAAAAAAAGTAAAAGAAAAATACTGCAGATTTTAAGAACATATCACTGTAACTGAAGTATTTCTGCAGGTGTCGTCTCCTGTGAAAACCAGTACCCTCCCGCCTCTGGCAGACAAGAGGAGTACCTCAGCAGTGGTCCCATGTGCCGCTATGCTGAAGACCTGCTGCCCATGCTCGAGATCATGGCAGGACCCAAAGCTCGCATGTAAGAGCTCTGCTAACAACCTACTCTGCTTTCCAACGCCACCCCACTTCATTCACATACATTTATAGCTGACACGGCACACGGTAGGTTTTCTTTAAAGTGTTAAATTTCCCTGTGCACATATGCAGTTATCATGTAGCCAGACGTGGTAACTGAGAGGCTGTCTTGGAGGCAGCAGGTAGGAAAATGCATCCTTGTGAAGTGTATTTCTATAGTGTATTTCTATAGTGTATATTCAAATAGTTGTTATGCAAATATGGCGATAATCAAGATGTAAGCACATCCAAAAATTCATTATAGGTGTTTGGGTAAGATTGAGCTCAACGGTAAAATAACCACACCGCTATCTCAGTCCTTTTTATGCTCCATAGAAGTGATAGTGGGCCACATGCTATAACATTTTCATAATCCTCTACTGGACTTCTTCTGCTTTTACTGGGCTGTTACTTCATGCGGGTGTCCGACTGGGAATGCGTATATAGTGCCAACAATGCAGTGATATGCAAAAGCAGTTCCTGACTACTATGCGCTCAAACATGCCAATAAAAATCCTAAAATCTAAAACAAAGCTCAATAAATTTGCATGCCTTAATTGTTTTGACATGGCTGAGAGACTATTGTGCATTTATCAGAGTTATACAGGTGATACTAAACTCATTAAACTCACCAATGGTTTCATGTTAAATCAAAATGGTAGCGGCCATGTGACAACATAAGCGGTGACGTGCCGGCGAAGGCAGGAGAAGCTTGTGAAGGTGGATATAAACAATATATCTTTGATTTATGAGGAAGTGAGTATGTTCAGAGTGTTTGAGAGGCTTAGTGTCTTCAGAGACTTGGTCTTAGTATATTAAACAAAGGCAACTCAACTCTTTAGAGTTTCCTTTAAGACATTTCCATCCAACCCATCCAAATGGTGTCTCCAGTTCTAAATTACTTCTTTTTATCCATTCACATTGATTTTCCACCATTTTGTGGAAAAACAGGACATCAGTTCCATCTGAATAATGTAGTCTAATTTCAGGTAACAGTCTTTAACAGACACTAGTCATGTGAGTTGACACCACCCACAGACGTTCCAGTAAAAACCTGAACTCCTCACCAGTCACTTAGAACTGAAGAAGCTACTTGGATGAACGTCTTTGAGAAAACTCAAACAAGTCCAGTTGCATTTGGTTGAGCTTTGTTGTTTGGGTATTTGTCGAGCCCCAAGGATACACTTCCTTAAGTCGAACAGGTGGTTTTCTTGTCAGATCAGGTTTGTTTGCCTGGACTTCGATCAGGTTTGAGTTGACAAACCCTAAAGGTGACTGTCAAGCCAATCATTGGTGTGCGGTTGTTCAACAGTGGTCTAATTATGGTGTTTGCTTTCACGTCAGGCTGTCCTTAAACACTAAGGTGGACCTAAAGAAGCTGCGTTTCTTCACCATCCCTCATGACGGCGGCTCTCCTTACACATTCCCTGTCAGCAAAGAGCTCAGAGATATTCAGAGGAAGGTGGGTTGATTCAAATCACCAAATAACCTCTGACCTTCACGAGTCTGCAAAAGAAGAACTGCCACTGGGATGCTTTCAGATCTGAAACACACACATGTTCTACAGGTGGTGGAGCGTCTGGAGGCCGACCTGGGAGTGAAAGTCCAAGAAGTGCGACTCCCTGGGCTCCGATTTGGCTTCCAGATCTGGGACACCTACATGGGTCTTCCTGACAAAGAAGGAAAAGTAGGTGTACCCGATAACCTGATCCAGTGCAGCGCTTCCCAGCATGTCTGTCCTGGACAATTACCGCACAGCAGGCAGAGAAAAGGCAGCGAGGGAACAGGCATTAGTTCTTTGCTGTTGCCAGGACTCTCTATCTAATAAGACATGTTTCACAGTGAAAGAAAGCAGGCTCAGTGTTAGTCACAGCAGCTATTGTAGTCTGCTGCCTGGAAATGGTTCACTAATCTGTTTAGCTGCCAGAGCACGGCATACCACAAACACACGCCACCTCAGAGGACACTACACTGCCTTACATCCATTTGCTGCAGAATAACAGTCTTCTAACAATAAACTTAAACCAAACGTTATCACTAACATCTAATGATTTCAATTGTGGAGACTTTTTTGTCCTTCAACAGGGAGTTGAGTCCCCACAATGTGCCTTTGTAAACACATTTATGTTGCCTCACATAATTCTCTGAGGACTGCAGGGTCCTTAGGTTAATCTGATAAGAGTTACCTTATTACCCACGTGGCCTTGTCCCACCTCCTGACTGTGAAATTTATGTACTGATAATTTGTATTTAATGTTGGACAAAGAACATTTACTTAAGTACTTTTTGAGGTACTTTTTTTTACAAAACACTCATCAAACCACCAATTTTAGGTTAAACTGGTGGTTCCCGATCCATCTGGAGCGACTACTTGGGGAAACAAATGGACTGTCTAGAATGATGCTTCCCTTGTATCTATATATATATATATGTTTGAAATGTTTCACCTCGTGCGCATGTCTTGCTTTAATCGTAATAGTATTAGTCCTCAATTTGTTGGCTGATCCTTGACACATCTCCTGACACATACTGTATATGAGTTCATACCAGCTCAGATTTAATTTACAACCCTAGATAAGATGAGTTTAGTAACCACTGGACTACACAGTTAACAGTTTATACAGTTAAATATTTTACTGCACATGTAATTGAACTTTACTAATAATCTCTAGAGTCTCATCTTCCCTTTGTATTCTCTTTTAAATGAGTATAACACAGTGGGACCCAGACAGGGTACACCTGGCCCTGGGATGACTACCATGCACATGGTATAACGGTCAGGATAGATTAGAGAAGTTCATTAACGGCTAGTAAGGACCTCTAGTGAAAAACAACTCCTTATATGGGACTGTTCAACGTTGCCCTTCCTCTTGTTCAGGTGAACCTATATAGGTACATATGATGCTCTATATCAGCAGATATCCAGCAGGCTCTGAGAGTCTCTCTCCATCTCCCTTCCTGCAATAAAACCATAAAAGATACTGAATGCATCCAGTCTCTTACCCCTGTTGAGTGCAGGCGGTCACATGTGAGCCAGACCACCTCCAAATGTGGTCAGAGATCGGATCTTTCAAATGCGATCTCAATGCGACGTCAGAGGTGCAGACAATTTTATGAAGCGAGTATTTGTTTCTCTTATGTTCGTGTCTCATAAGGCTGCCATAAGAAATACCATCTACGTTCCACCTATGTTCATGGTAGAGCCATGTATGACCATATATGGTACAGGTACTGTATAGCCACTGCTCCTTTGCATCTAAATGAGGTGGTTCAGGCCTCTGGTCAGGATGACCCCTGGTTGCCTTCCTTTGGTGGTTTACTGGGCATGGCCAACTGGGAGGAAGGGAGACTTGGAATTTGTTACCTCCACTGACCTGTGAACGCCTTGGGATACCTTAAAAGGAACTGGAATGTGTTGCTATGGAGAGGGTCGCCTGTCATTTCTTGCTTAGCCTGTTGCCACCAGGTCCAACCTCGGATAAGAGGATGTAAATGGATAAATGGATGGATATTTGTGTGTCGATACAAGAGTACTGGTAATCTGTCTGACATATCAACCGTATTACTGTGTCTGTGGTTGAATGAGCTCACAGGACAGAAATATAATAAACTTACTTGGTACTGTGTTTAATGTGTGTCCTCAGTCTCCTCTGCCGTTTGCTGAGCTGATGGGGGAACCAGGACGGCCAGTGTGGCCTCTGTGGGAGCTGCTGAAATGGATGGTGGGAAGGTCAGACCATACCATGGCTGCTATCGGTAAGAGGGGGGGAAAGAAACACTGATTTATTTTACATTTCTTTTGTTCCCATGAACTGAACAAGCGTGTGTGTGTGTGTGTGTGATGTCTTCAGGTTTGTCCCTGGTGGAGATGACCCACAAGTCCAAACCCTCGTCTTTCTGCATCCAGCAGAAGGAGAAGCTGCAGAAGGAGATGGACGAGCTGCTGGGCGCTGACGGGATCGTCCTTTACCCCTCACATCCTAGAGTGGCACCCAAACACCACCACCCGCTCTTCAGACCCTTTGACTTCGCCTACACCGGTCAGTTAACGGTCTCGTTTCATACGGTACGGCGGCGACACAGCAGGAGCAAAGCAAAGGCGTCTTTTAAAACGTTCGCTCCAAGCTGCTGTGAACCTAAACTGACTCCAGGGTATTTTGGTGTCTGTGAAGGCCAAACCATCTGTTTGCACAGTTAGTCAAAACATCATAAAGCAGGAAGATAACAAATGACCCTGAATGCACAGCTTGTTGGGTGGAGTCTAAACTATTTTTTTGTCAAGCCTCTTGTCTTTTTGAGTTTTTAGAATCACAAAACTTCACAGAATAACCTAAAATAGCTGCCAAAGAACAGAAAACGTCTTATCCCGTCAAAATACACGCCACGGTTATATCTGTGTCCCTCCAGTTTTCACTTCCCCCGTATTTAAACCCTCTCCTCTGTCCTCAGGTATATTGAACATCCTGGGCTTGCCGGTCACACAGTGCCCCCTGGGTCTGGGCGAGGAAGGTCTTCCTCTGGGCGTGCAGGTTGTTGCCGGGAAGCTGCAGGATCGCCTGACCCTCGCCGTGGCTCTGTACCTGGAGAAGACATTCGGAGGCTGGAGGGACCCCGGAGCGAACTAAAACCACACACTATCAGCCACAACCAAACATCCAGACTGGAGCTGGTCGGATTGAAGACAGCGGTGCACTGTGTCTGCCTTGCTGCCTGCTATAGTACACGAAGAGGTACACTGGTTGAATGTTTAAGTCCAAGAGATTGATTTTGTTTTGCACTGATGAAGCCTCGGTCATCTCAGTCAGCGTCTTTCAAGATTTTATCAGTTATCCCGTTCAGAGACTTTTATTTTACGAGCACAAGCTTTTTAAAAAAAGATTAGTGAATTTGTCTTTGAGCATTCACATTATCACACAAGGTTTCTGTGCTGCTCCACACACACACACACACACACACACTCAGGCTGTTGTTCTGATAAGACCGTTCAGGTTCACGTTTGCCCAGATCGCCTCAGTGCTTTTAAAGAATCATAAAGGTTTAATTTGCCGCAGCCAGTCGGATAGATGACAATCAAATGTGGGCAGGACGCACTCACACATCAAATTTATTTACGAGCACATTAAAAACAAACGGACCAAAGTGCTTTACAGAGATGAGACGAGACGGTCTATTGAACACCAGAGTGTGTGGCTGGTTTGAGCTGCTATTAACTAAACAGACATCGGCGTGAAAAGGATAAGACGACTCACACGACATCAGCAGCTGAAAACCTTAGCTGTATGATAACGTGAATGCTGCACAATTCCAGTGCCTGTTTTATGTTCAAACTCATTTCAGTTAATAAAAATATATCTAAATATTTTCTCTCATAACTGTTACTTCTCGTACAAAACCGCTTTTACAGCAGGCCTGTTTTGCACACATAAAGAAAGGGGACATTGATGACCCTGTCCACGGTTCACTGCTTTTCCCTTCTTGGACCACGTTTGATAGGTACGGACCACTGCAGACCAGGAACACCTCTCAAAGAGCTGCAGTTATGGAGATGCCTTGACTCAGTTGTTTAGACACTAAAACTGCTCAAATCCTTCAACTTTTCCTGCTGCTAACATCAACCTTGAGGAGAGAATATTCACCTCCTGCCTAATATATCCCACCCACTGACAGGTGTTATGATAACCAGATAATCATGGTACTTATACTCTCAATTATATCTTCACTTCTCAGTACATACACCGCCTGGCCAAGAACAAAGGTCAGACACTCTAATATTTTGTTGGACCACCTTTAGCTTTTATTACAGCACACATTCACTGTGGTATTGTTTCAATAAGCTTCTGTAATGTCACCAGATTTATTTCCATCCAGTGTTGCATTAATTTCTCACCAAGATCTTGTACTGATGATGAGAGAGTCTGACCACTGCACAAAGCCTTCTCCAGCACATCCCAAAGATTCTCACTGGGGTTAAGGTCTGGACTCTGTGGTGGACAATCCATGTGTGAAAATGATGTCTCACGCTCCCTGAACCACTCTTTCACAATTTGAGCCCCATGAATCCTGGCTTTGTCATCTTGGAATATGCCCACGAACATCAGGGAAGAATAAAAATCCAGTGATAGAATAACCTGGTCATTCAGTATATTCAGGTAGTCAGCTGACCTCATTCTTTGGACACATAATGTTGCTGAACCTAGACCTGAGCAACTGCAGCAACCCCCGCCTCACTGATTAGGGGTTTTCTTAAGGCTACACAGCTGTTCAGTCCCAATCCCTTGAGTTCCCTTCACATTGTTCGTGTGGAAATGCTCTTACTTTCACTATTAAACACAAGTCTGAGTTCTACTGTTGTCTTTCTTTGATTTCACCAAACGTTTAAGTAATCAATCATGTTTTTTTCTCAAAGACAATGGTTCCCCAATGTCCTTCCAGTTTTTAATAATGCATTGGACAGTTCTTAACCCAATTTTAGTAGTTTCTTCAGTCTCCTTAGATGTTTTCTCTACTTGATGCATGCCAATGATTTGACCCTTCTCAAACAGACTAACATCTTTTCCATGACCACAGGATGTGTCTTTAGACATGGTTGTTGAAGAAATGAGAAGCTACTTCTCATTACATCATTCATTCATTCATCTTCTGTAACCACTTGTCCCGTGAAGGGTCACGGGGTCTGCTGGAGCCTATCCCAGCTGTCATCAGGCGAGAGGCGGGGTACACCGTGGGCAGGTCTCCAGTCTATCACAGGGCTAACACAGAGAGACAGACAACCATTCACACTCAGTCAATTTAGAATCACCAATTAACCTAACTAACATGTCTTTGGACAGTAGGAGAAAGACGGAGTATCCGGAGAGAACCCATGCAGACACAGGGAGAACATGCAAACCCTCATTGCATCAGTTGGGGTTAAATAACTTGTTGCCAGCTGAAAGATAATCACCCATGAAGTAATTATCCAATAGGAGGCTCACACCTATTAAGTTAATTAAGCTTAGTTAAATCCAGCTGGTGACTCTTTTTTGGCCGGTCAGTGTCTATCATTCAGTCTGTACAAAAACAACTTGATGTGGGTTTATGTGTTGGACTATTCTTTCAAACATGAGAATGAGTTTCATGACTATTCCTATGTTTACTACTCTAGTTTAAATACTGGTCTTCAGCTATGAAGACACATTTAGGCTTAATAATGCTAAAAACCTGCTGTACCGTTTTCAGTTTTTAGGAAACACAGATGGACTTGGGAAGTTCTGAGCTCTTCCTAACAACCGAATCCCTCTTACGCGATAAAGAAAGATGAGAAACACCCCTCTGGAGTCTGTTGTCGCTTTATTTTCTTCCCTTCTTTTGAAAAAGGATGAAAAACTGTTAAATATCTACCAGAAGGCTCCAAACAGAACGTGACAGCACTGAGAGCTTTTCACCACCCCTGTTATTTTTTTTTGGTCATCTCTGCGACGACGGTCATTATTGTTGTCTCTGTCTTGTCCCAGAAAACGATTCTGCTCTGGTGGGTAGAAGAATAAGCTGCACGCATCACATTTGTACAGAAAAATACAGACGGCTCGTCTTCTTTCTAGACACGCGACATGCTTGTACCTCGGTACAAATTCTGAAAGGTGCCCGCTGTGAGATTAACCCCTCTGCTCAGACTCGTAGCGCTCTCACCCCTCCTGACCACAGCATCAACAAGGAATCAGAGGTGACTTAAAAACAGAAACAATAAAAGGGAAACAACAAAAAAAAAAAAGAAAAAAAAATACAGAAATATTCTTCAAAGAGTCCTGCATTTTGGCGGGGCAGGAATAAGGGAGGACCTCTCTCTCCTTGTCAATCCCTCCTCCTCCCAGTGCTCCGTTTGGCCCAAATGTGTTGCAAATACTTGTATTTGTGTGTAAACATGTTTTTTCTTGAAGTGGATAAGAAATTTGGGGTGTGTAACCGAGGGCGAGTGAAGCGCCTCAAGAGGTATTGGTGATGGGTTTGTATTTCTTGAGGCGGGTCCACTGTCCTGTTGAGTAGTTCATTTCGAAGACTGTGTCCACCAGCATGGTGGTGCTGCCGGTGCCGTCGGCTTTGGGCAGAACCTCTGTGTGCTCGCTCAGCTTGATCTGGATGATGTCCCCTTGCTCCGGGCACGGGTTCTCTGCAAGAGGGGAGCAGCGGGGTGGGTTAAGCTTTGTCCTCATCAGGTTTGTTCATGTGCTTTACGAATCAGTCATTGTACAGAGTAGAGCATTTATGCCACTTAATCTGCATTACATTCAAAAGACAAAGTTGTGAAAAGGAGCAGCAACTCAGGATAATTTTATTTCCTGTGAAATCAGACAAATTTTTTAGGTAAAATTTTTTTTAGGTTCCACGATTTCTCAACAGCTTTGCATGTGTTTTCACTTCCTTAACATCCAGTAAAGGCATGACACTTTGCATGTTGAAAATAGTTGTGTAAATGTAAATTAAGAATGCACAGTAGCAGTCAACATATGGGCCATCAAGTGTCAGAGACAACTGAAACACATTCATGAGTCATACAGCTCTGGAGCAACTAAATACTTAACTATACTGAAACCTTTCATCTGGAGTCAGTGGACACCCTAGAGCTTCAGTTAGCATTATCTGCCTCTGTGATTCTGTCTTAGCACTGACTTTATTTGCATTTTCAGTTACACTTTATTACACCGTTGTGTGTGTCATATAGAAACTGTACTGCACTCATAGCAGGGCCACACAGTTGGGGCTCAGCTGCAAAAAATAACCTATGGATCAAAACAGTCTGACAGGGAACACGCTTACCATGTAGGCAAAATAAATCATCTAATTTAACAACAGGAACAGAAACACGTTGTGTGAAACGGATGCTCAGCTAGCGAGTTTCAACTAGTCTCATACCTCTGGATCCAGCCATGAAGCCCAGGATGAGGGCCTTCTCCGGTCTGGTGACCTTGTTGGCCGTCTTGAACATCTCCTGGGCAGCGTACATCTGGTCTCTCTGAGGATCAGAAGACGGCACGGGGCAGAGAATTTAGCCGACTTAATTCTTGGAGGGCGTTTATGTAATCAGCTGCTCTCGTTTTCCTCACTTACCGTAAGTGAGAGGTTCTTTTTGGGCTGGGGCTGTGGTGGCGTAGGGGCCGGCGTTGGGGTGGGTGTCTGAGGTGTGCTGGGAGGCTGGGTGGGGGTCTCTGGCTGGCTGGCGGTCGCAGCTGCGGGGGGCCCGTTGCTGGCGGGGGTGGAGGCCGGCGTGCTGGGGGACGTGGGGGTTGCAGGGTTTGCTGTGGTGTTTGCGTTGTACATGGGCGTCCTCTGCTTGTACTGGCCCGGTAAGCTGGCGTTGGCTCCAGTGCCTGCTGTTGCCGACTCCTCTGGCTGGCGAGCTGCCTGCAGCGTGTCCCGACCTGAACCGCCAGCATTGGCTTTACAAGAAGACGGTGACGAAAAGACGTGAGCTTTAGCTCTGAGAGTGATTTCTTTAGGTTTGTGGAAGAACTGAAGTGAGGACGCAGGAGAAGAGACTGCACCTAGCGGCCTTGCCTACCTGGCTGTGCCTCGGAGCTGGGAATGTAGGAGGAAGAGGGAACCATGCTGGGTGTGGCCGGTAGGTAGCTGGTTGATGGCAGAGGATTCTCGTTCAGCGCCCCCAGTTTCTGAAAATAAAAAAAACAGTGAGTGTTTATGCAGTTGCAGGTTTTTAGAGATAACCAAGAGGAAGTAAGAAACACAACAGGAACACTTGTAGAGTGAAGTACCTGTGCAGAGACGAGGCCAGCTGCGTAGTCTGGTGTGGTGTTTTCCACCACAGCTTCTTCTTTGGCTGCTTTTTCTCCCGCCTCCGTTTCTACATCAGAAGTAAAACATAATCAGACATTTTCTTGACTTATAAATTTATGATGTGGCTGTGAAAATTGTGCAAACTGATATCTTAAGATACCCAGAGTCTTTCTTCTCCTCTTAGCCTCTCTTCCAGCTCCGACCATGTCCAGCTCTGAAATGTCTAACAACTGAAAAACAAAACAAAAAAAACACATACGTGAACCAGAAATAGTCCACAGAACTAAATGAAAATAAAACACAACGTATGTAATAACAATGTAAAAGAGGTAAGAGCACGAGGAAAGACTTACCTTGACCCCCCTCTCCTTACGCAGCGGCGTCCGTGGGGGTGCAATAGGTGTGCGGTTACTGGGAGGGCTGAATATACTGGGGGCGGTGGGGCTTCGAAACGGGGCCTTGGGAATCCCCTTGAGAGGAGCTGAGATACAAACAATAACACATGCATCAGCAACACTGATAGTTTGTCACAGCTTTTTTACAACCCTAAGGCCTCACTAATGAGCAGATACACGTGTATGTGTCTGCAACTCACTAGTAGTGTCAATCTTTTTGACCAGTCCTCTCCCTTTGGCATGAAAAGGCACTCCGGCTGTCTTCTTCAGCTGCTGGGCTGTCTCTGTGGCTGCAATAGAAACAAAGAAAGAAAATGTGACTAGAGCATTACGAGCCACAATCAGAATATGCAACACAAGTAAGAAAATATAAGTTTGGCATGAAATGCAAAACATCCATTTTCTTCAATAAGAAACATACAACAAAGATGAAGAAAATATAAAAAGGCTGGTTTTAAATAGTAAAGGAGGGAAACCCAACACATTGACATGGTATAAACCTGGCTGTGGCTGTGTCTATGAGTGACTTACATTTCTGTAGTAGTTCTGCTCGGAGGGTTGCGCTCTTGGGCTTTCTCTTGAGCTGGAAATGTTTGACGGGGGGCGTAAGAGGTCCCACAAGAGTGGTCAACGCACTCTTGTTCAGGTACTGGCATTCAAGAGGAAGCATGGCAGACGCCTCGCACTCGCCCACTGAGGAGGAGAGAAGGGAAGTGCTTACTGAGCTGCTGCGACTTCTCCACGTTAGTTCAAATCTGGCTCACGTGTAAATAAAACAGCTCTTATCCAGTCACAGACAAAACGCTTTAAAAAAAAAAAAAGAAATAACCATTCCCCACCCTTTTCTCTGAGCTCTCCAAGAATGTCCTGCACGTTCGGATTCTGCTCCTCCAAGTCCAGATTGAGAGAACCGGTCTCTGGGAAGGACTTGAGGATGTCTGCAACCATCAGCACCCAGGGCTCCGAATCCACTGTAGCCAGCTGGATTATCTCCGACAGGGCCTCCTTCATCTGGCAAACAGAGACGGGTGGTGTTAGTGGGACCAGTTTAACACATTGTGAAGTGTTTCCGTTACTCGTCCTAGCCCACTGACTAAAATGTGGCTGACGTAATAATAGAAACATGTGTCTGTAATTCAGTCCGTTATTTTAACCACATGCTGAACACCAAACCTTCATGAAGACAGGATTTAGTGCAGGACTGTTGATATTCAAATGTTTTCAGTGGTCATTACCTAATCGGCTGAAGTGACACCACATCTGCTCCCAGTTTATTTAAGTATAACAGGTACGATAAGGTTTATAAGGCCTCTTTAACTTGTGTTGGAGGACACACGCCGTCTGCTGAACAAGAAATGTTTTACTAAATACTTTACCTTTTTGTTACACAAATGAGACGGACTCTGACCCAGTGTTGGGTAATGTTTACAAGCACATGAGTCAGTTTCTATAATTTATTACTGTTGGCAAAACAGAGGGCAGTGAAATAACTATGTAGTTAAACTCTATACAGACTGAAGACTCTTAACAACAATATTCGAATATAAAAAAACGAATTAGCAATGTGATAATTAACAAAATTTATTCTTAACTTGAATTTAAAAACATCAGCTTACCGCTTTACATCCGAAGGTATCGTCTTTACCAATTATTTAACATTTTATAGACAAACAACTGAATGGCTGATTTAAAATAAAATGCCTTCACATATTTTTGACAATACATAAAAACATTCTTCTCTGAGTGGTAATTACTCTGGAGGACCTTCAGATTTTACACACTCCATCTCTGTAACATCCAGAATCAATTGGTATCCAGTTATTTTTAGTCTCTTAAATCACAGAAAGGCCACTCTCAGTTTTTGCTGTTCTAAGTGTCTATTAGAGAGGTGTCTATCACAAACTTTCAACTTTATGCAGATCAGTCTATAGACGTAAACACTTCTGTACAATCATTATTAAGTCTCCAAGGCAAGAGACAAAAATAATAATGACAATATCGTTTCAGCAAAACTGTTTAAATATTTGTATCGTGTAACTCCTCCACAGTTATAGTTCGGGGGTTTTGTTTGTCTTTTATTCCAGTTGTTAGAGGGGAAAAAACTAACAAGTTTAAAGATGTCCCCTCGGGGACATTTCAGATTATTTCCAGTGGTTTTATAGAAAGCGAATAACACGTGGAAGAAAATAATAAGCCGATCCGCAACATTATAACACTAAAACACTGATCACAGTTACCTATCAGTAACAAGGCAGTATGAATGAATATGCAGGACACACTGATGACGGCTGTGTAACGTTTTAGGAAGCTAAACAGGTGATATGTCGGACTGGAGCCTGGTACCGCCCTCCTGATCTCTCTCTACAGCCCTGCGCCCATCCCACCACAATGTCTGTCCGGGCACCGCCAGGCTAATGTTTCCCGTTGCAGCTGGTGAACCACCGTTGAAAAAACAACGCTAATATGCGCTACGGACACGTCGCGGAGCAGCTTATTGATAATTTATATTCATAATTAAGTTGTGGTCTTGAAACTGAGGTAAAAGAAACTTTAGGATATATCACAGAAACAGCACCAGTTTGCCGCTTCTTGCGCTAGCTAACGATATTATCCGTGGTAAAGTTAAAGATAGCAAGCTAGCGCTAACCGAACAGATTAAATAGGGAGATTAGACTTTTTTATAAGCAAACCTAACACTCACAGGAGAAGTCGTGTTTATATTTAGAGTAGCCTGCAGCAAAGCGAGCTCCCGTCTTAGCCGCGAATCAAAGTTAATAGCTTATCTTACCTGTCAGGCTAACAGCTAGCTAACGTACGGCGACCCACCTCGTCAACGGTCCGCCTCGGAAGATGCAGCATCCCGAGCAGGAGTTTCAGCTTCACCGGCGGCGATAAGCTCGAAAAGCACAGCCGTATGTTGTCGATGACCGACACGGTGAGGAGGGAAGCAATGCTCGGGGGCGTCCAGAGCTCGTCCGTAGATCCAAGTTTGTTGTGAAGCCACAGGCCGGTGTCGCTGTCCTTCATCGACGCCATCTTGGAAAAAGAAGTGTTTTGAGTTCGGGCATTTTAACGGGCTACCTAAGAAAACAGCAGTCAGGACCCCGCCCACACCAGGGTGGGGGACACTTATCA
This sequence comes from Chelon labrosus, assembly GCF_963514085.1. Taxonomy (NCBI): domain Eukaryota; kingdom Metazoa; phylum Chordata; class Actinopteri; order Mugiliformes; family Mugilidae; genus Chelon; species Chelon labrosus. The sequence goes on from NC_140337.1 coordinate 8,942,943, forward strand.
ACACTTTAAAACAAATGAATGCATGAATAAAACATGTACATTCATTAAAAATTAACAGTGGAAACTAAACATTGAAACAAAAAAAGGTTAATTCCACCTGCCATCCTGTCGTAACTGTATATATCCCGCCTGTGATAAGTTGTTATCTTCATATTGTCTCTATATATTATTATAATAAAGTTTTAATAAAGGTGTGTGTTGTTTTGCATTGTCAGTTTGTATGGAGCTTACTAACAGAAAGGTACATACTATGTAATGTTTGCTAATCTGCTGAAATATCTGAGTTACTAACTATTTAATACATATTTATACTTTGCAATGTACAGATTTACACTACTTGAATGGCACAACAGCAAAGTGACCACAAGCCCAACATACACAGACTTGCCAGTTCATTAGGTACACTCATTAGGTAAACTAATGTATTCTAATACAACAGTCCCAACACTTTAAGTCTTTACTCAAATAACTCTCAAAATATTACTTAGCAAGAGCATAATGCTATAGGAATCAAAAATAAAAATATTTTAATATATATACACGTATTATTACTGTTTTGTTATTGTCATAGCTATTTTTACTTTTGTGTATATACTGGAGTCTTTAATGTACCACATATTAAAAAAATAAAATAAAATGGACGTGTTTTGCAAATACCTATCTCTCTGTCTATGTAATCACCGTAACTAAAGCTGTTTTAAGTACATGCAGTGAATGAAAATATACACAATTTTCCTTTTAAATGTGGTGGTACAGTTTAAATCTGTAATTACGCCCCGTTTTTGATTATAATATAAATCTGAGAGGTCTGCGGATTAATTCCGAGCCACGGCTTTTATTTTGAATGTCGTCACCGGAAGTCTCGGTTCTGGTCCCCAAAGCAAATTATAGATGACCCACACGCATGCGCACTCCTATAATCTACATACAACAGTCCTCGGTGGGCATCTTGTGTTCCGCAAAACACCGTCGCCTATTTTACGGTAAGATAAAAAAATAAATGCTGACAAATTAACCCTCATTATTTGTACATTTCATTTAGAAACGAATACACACATTTTCCGCTGAATATTTGACCGTTTTCCAAACAAAGCCCATCAGATTTCGTGATTTATTTGGCGTGTAGGACATTTTCCACTGTTTTTATGTGTGAAAAGCTGATTAATGTTAGTCTGTAAATTAAAGGTAGCTGATCGCATCATCGCCATGGCATCCAGAGGGTATGTGCAGGCAGTGGTACTGCTTCTGGCGGTCCAGCTCTGTCTCGGTGCAGCTGATGCGGATCAGGAGGCTGGGACTGTGATCCCCGCTGAAAGTAGGTGGATTTTTAAAAATGGGGTTTGTTCTTTTCATCTATCCAGTGTGCGTTTTGAAATGTATTTGGGTGGAAATCCTTCAGCTACAGTGGCAGTGTGCAGGTCTCACAGGGCTGTCATAGTGAGAATTATAGGTCATCCTCATTAATGTGTGCTTCACTGTAGGAAACTGGGCCTGCGCGACATTTCTGTTGGATTTCACTATGGGGAAATACTCAGAACTTTATTTTATGGCAGATTATTGCATATTTGACCTTTTTAATCCAGCCCTCTGCCGATATAACTCACTTGCTGGTTCATAAGGTACACCAGTGGAAATAAATGCATCCTAATGTAACATTCCTGCACTAAATCCTCCTTCATGGCTGTTATAATGTTCAGTTTATGTTGAAACAGCATCAGATTTTGGAGGATGCAAATTGTGAACCAGAGCTTTCATATGTGGATAAAATATAGTGCAGGACATTAGAATGCATTTGTTTTTACTTGTGTACCTAATGAACTTATCTACAGTTAAGAAGAAATGCTTAATTATACGTACATCATAATCACAAAGTAGACATAACTTAAAGCCAAATCAAAATCCCCATATATAAGAAATTAAAGCAAAACTGTGTGTTTTTCATTGAAGAAATAACTACATTTTTCATATTTGAATTCTGAAGCAATAAAACCTAATTTCCCACACGTTATAGACTCTGGGGCTCTATGCTATATGCAAACTGGTCTAATATAACATGCTGATGTCAGATAATATTGCCATAGCTATCTGAGATTTTTGAGCCTCTTTATTTATGCTTCTGATAGACATTACATTTAAATATGTTCTATTGTCCTGTGATTTTCACTTGTCACTCTTTGCTTTGAAATAAAATCTAACTGGAAACATATCTCTCTTAAATGATAAGGCGAATATATGCTATAAATCTAAACCTGCATCTTTATTTCTGAACGCCTGTTTCCAGGTCGTCCCTGTGTGGACTGCCATGCCTTTGAGTTTATGCAGAGGGCGCTGCAAGATCTAAAGAAGACCGCTTTCAACCTTGATGCCAGGGTAAGTGGAGCCCTTCTGTCTGTGGACACTTTTGGAGCATCGTGTTATTTTTTTTCTGCTGACCAGGATCTGTGTAATAAACCTTTTGATTATTTCATTTTAGGTGATGTTAAATGTATAGGGGATCCAGCTGAAACCAATTTGCAAGCCCCAATTGTTTACATCTTTATGAATCAACATTGAAATGGAAAAAAGTAAAGTGGTTTCACTAATTCTGTAAAAAAAAAAAAAGAAAAAAAAAGAGAACGTTTTTATAGAGAGGACGCCTGGTAAGACCAATTACAGCCTGTACATGTAACTACTTTTAGAAGTCTCCCTGAAATATGATTGATATTTTAGCAGCTATTGTATGCCGGGCAGGTGAGTTTACTGCATAGATGGTTGAAAATAAAATCATCTGCATACTTTATGTAGTTAACTAAGTTCAGCTACGAGGACCTTGCTGATTCAGATTTTGAATTTTGTATTTTAGTCAGTAAAGATCTGAGTCTGTCTGGAGAACACAAACCTCCGTCTTTGACAGTGGGACTTGGTCCTCATATTTCTTCCCCAACAGAAGAGCTACTTCTGCAGGAAACACTGCAACCAAACCTAAATCGAGCACATTGCATATGACGTGAAGCCTCCAGCCTCCAGATAATGACAAATAAGATGAATAGAGATTTTGGAGCAGGGTTGTTTTCTTAACTGTCATTATCTGAGGATTAAACTGTGACCTCTACAAGATAATGGATGCTTGACACCCTTTAACTGGATATCTAATGCTTTAATGTCGTTTTTCCTGCTGCAGACAGAGACGCTGGTGCTGAGGGCGGAGAGGAGGGCTCTGTGCGACTGTATGCCCACTAACTCACTGCGCTGAGCTCGACACTTCCTCCTCCCATCACTATAAAACAACCCTGTTCTAAAACCTCGACTCATCTTCTTCACACAATAGGCACTTTATTTTATTTTCTCTCATGTCGGCGTCTTCACGAGGCCTGGTTTTGTTTTGCCTTATTCAGGACGACTTTTCTACCACGAATGTTTTACATTGTGAATGACATGACTTTGGACTTCAGTTTGGTTTCCATCGACAGCTCTCATCCGTCTCCTGCGAAGCATAAACTACTTTTTGTACTTTTTTTTTTTTTTGACCGCGTAATACAGAAGAATGTGTCCATACATTTACTTGTTGAATGTGTTCGAGATCAATGTTTACGACGATTACACACATCAAACTGTAGCATCACACTGAGTTTATTTATCTGCTCAAAGTAATATTTCAGTTTTAATTTAAATTCTAATTAGAAATCATTAGAGTGTAATTTCACGGATTTAAACAGACTGATGAAATAACCATGGAGATTGTTTTTGTAAATTGATATAAATGTGAAGTTTTATCATATTTTTAGGCGGACAAAAGAATACTTGTAGGTATTGATTTAGCAAAGCACTGTAGCATGAATTTATGGCACTTTCTGTTAATCTATTGTTAATATAGATTGTATGTATAGATTATGTACTGTATATGTACACGGGGACGTGTAATAGAGGTGTCTACAGACTTTGTCTTCACTGTCTGACAAAGGCAAGAATAGTGATGAACCGTACGGTATCAGATGTACTGCGCCTTCAGCAGGTGAAGGGGAGGAGCGGCGGAGGTGAAATAATTGTCTTATTGTTGCTTGTTCATGAACAGCGTACTCTGTTTTCACAAGGAGCCACATTTACTGTCTTAATGTTGTACCTATAAATAAAAATAATTAATGATCTTAACTGCTTTTATTCTGTTATTCAGTTTAATTTCATCCAGACGGCAGCAGCAAAATCCAAATTGTCTCAAGGCGCTTGTCTTGTGAGATCAAGAATTGAGGCAGTGAGGTGTTAAGAAAGAACAGGAAGAAATCTTGAGCAGATCATATGAAGGAACCTATCTAATCAAGACTGGCTGGGTACAGAGACAGAGAAAAGAGAGAAGGAAGGAGAGGAGACAAAGCAAGCACATAAAGAAATACACCGATCAGCCACAACATTAAATCCACTGACAGGAGAAGTGAATAACATTGACCATCTTGTGACAATACAATGTTCTGCTGGGAAACTTTTGGACCTGACATTCATTCGTGTGGATGTTACTTAGACATGTACCACCCACCTAGACCAGACCAGGCACCCCCACCCCATGGCAATGACACTCCTTGATGGCAGCAGCCATCTCCAGCAGGATGCAGCCTGACACAGACACACACACAAAAACAGTTTAGGAACAACTCAAAAAAACATGAAGAACAGCACAAGGTGTTGACCTGGCCTCCAAATTCACTAGATCCCAAACTGATCAAGTATCTGTGGGATGATCCACAGAGGCCCCTCCCCTCAACCCATATGACCCAAAGGCCCCCACTAACAACATTCTGTTGCCAGACACCACAGGACACCCTCAGAAGGCCCATGTCCATTCTCTGATGAGACACAACTGTTTTGGAGGCACAAGGGAGACCTACACAATATTAGGAAGTCATAATGTTATGTATGATCGGTGTATAATGACATTTTCCAGAAAAATAAAGTAAGCTAGTATGTGTCCTACAATGCCCTGGTCATAATGTTATGCCTGATGGGTATACATCTGGGTAGAGCATTCATTCAGTTTATATACATAATCCAAACAAGAGTACTGAGGTGATACGGTGATAGGGAGATGGATAATGGACAGCGCCAGCATTCAAAGGATTCATTGTAAAGTTAGTGCTATAAGAACAAAGCATTGATGCAGAAAACTAAGAGATGACGGCCATCATATTAAAGGTGAGTAGGCTATAATATTGTATCTATATCAGGTATCATTAGCTGTTTTGCATAATATTTAGGCTTTGATTCCAGCCCATCATTTGTCATGGAGACCTGCATTCATTTAAACACTAGATAATCCACTAATTGGTCTCACAGCTTACTTTTTTTCTTCTCCAAAGCTTATTTCTAAGGTTGCGCCAAGCCTTTATTGATGAAGCTGCTTTTTTATTGTCCTCCTTAATTTATTCACTGTTTCTGCATTAAGATAAACTCATGTTGATCATTTAATTTTCAGTTAATTGACTGACAGTTACAGGCACATCTCTGTTTCTTTCCTTCGTGTCATTCATTAGAGTCATCTACTTGTGAGACTGTAACAGATGTCAGACCAGTGTTTGTGCCATGTTTCTTTATTGGAAATTTTAATAAAACTTTCAAGAATTTTGGACATAATCAGTCAGAAATGACAAAATCGCAGTCCGGTAAAAATGTAGATTTAGATGTGGTCACATCTTTGTCCCAGTATCTAAAGATCAGTTGTGCAGAGTCACACTGAATCATGGCAACACCCCTCGATTTGTTCACACAGCTTTGGAGAGCAGCCATAAGCGGTGTGTATGTGTGTCTGGGCTGGCAGTCGCTGAAGTGATATCCTAAGGTCCTGCTGTTTTAGCTGACCTCATCCCACACGCACACACCTTATTATTTATTTACAGCAGGGATGACTGCGTGGAAGAAAAACCCTTGTCAGACTCTTATCTACACCAGCAGGAGGAGCCCTAAGTAAAGACAGGCTGCTAGCTGTGTCGCAGCAATGCAGCAGTCTCTACTTCCCTCATGGCTGCAAAATAGTGAAAGTAGATACTAAACGGGGAGCTACATTGGCTGATGATGTGCCTGCACTGACCTGGCAGGACTCTCAGCCCCGAGGAACCACTGTGAGCTTACGCTACAGAGCCAAAACACGAGCACATGCACCTCTTATTGCCGAGGCAGTTTTAACTTGCAAGGCTCGTCCTGGAGGCAGCGACTGAGGTTTAAGTGCGAAAGCACAGCGATTATACGCTGAATCACTCCTCGTTGTCAAGCAGCCTCCACTTTCTTTGTCACTCTCTTTCTCCCACTCTCTCACTGGCTTAGTCTCTGCAGAGGCCTTTTGACTCCTCTTTCATCTGCTCCCGGAAAAGTATTGTTGATCCGGTCGTTTGAAATTCTCTGGCGCAGGCAAGCGAGAGAAAAACCTCTGTATTTTCTTTCCCCTTTTATCTCACTTGGACATGACTTTGACTTCACCACTATAGTTTTCTCACCCTTTCCGACTGTAGAGCTTATTAAGCAGCACATCCATCATGACTCTGAGGCGTGGGAATTCATAATTCAGCCATGTGCTCTGAGATTTATGACAAATACCTCAGGGTAGCCTGTAGATGAGTGTGCAGATATTATCTTTTGGCAAATAGTTGGGTTAAGGCCCCCTGGAGTTGAACTCTGAATGCTCTGGGATTTGTCTGAATGGCTTAAACATTAAAACATCAGAAAAATAGGCAACGAATCAACCAAACAAATTAACTATATACTGCAAGGAGTGTATTAAGTATTAAGTAAGTATATATTAAGTATATTCTGCATTACCTAAAATAGACAGAGTTAAACCAAACTGAACTAAACTAAACTAAAATGCTCTAGCTGACCATCTAGGGGTGTCAAACTCATTTTAGTTCAGGGGCCACATACAGCCCAGTTTGATGTCAAGGGGGCCAGACCATTAACAATTTACATTTAGTGACTGGACATTTCTTAAGAAAAAGAAATGCAATTTCTGTTTAGTTCTAGGTCTCAGTGTTGGTTTATGTCCACAACTCTTACTAAATCTGTGTGAACCCTAGGAATAGCAATTACTTTTATTGGAAAAATTGCATTTAATGTCTTCAGTGCAATTTTTGCAATTCACAAATTCATCCCGTGGGCCAGATTGGACCCTCTGGCGGGCCGGTTTTGGTCCCCGAGCCATATGTTTGACACGTATGATCTAGGCCGACAGATTTATCTTGTAAACTCTGACACAACTTAGAATACACAAGCTATTTTTATTATAAGAAACTCACATACTGTACGGCATGTGTACTAGTTATAATACAATTAATATATTTTCATTAGTAAGAGCAAGACTATTATATTAAATATACGTGTGTCTGTATCTCTGTATCTGCAACCGGATTTAAAGGGTTTTGAAATTACGTTTTACTCGAACACATTGATTAGGTGACATCTCAAAAGACACAATAACAGAAAATCAGATCACGTGCAGACGCCCTGATACCACTGCTCTAACTAGAATAGAGACTATATTAGTATGTACAGTGAGTTTGATAATGTGTGTTATTCTCCGAAAAAGTTCTGTGTGCGTGTTATTCCCAAAACGTACATGTGTTCTCAGTTAAACCTTCGGCGGAAGGCTTGCTATCAGACTAAAATCAAGAAATTCCTTCAGCCCTCGTGTTACATGAAGCCACGTGTGGGGGAGTGTTGTGGTAGGGGGCTGTTTTCCAGTTACCTTATGTATTGTGTTATATTAAGTTTGGAGACTGCTGCTAAGAAACCAATTCAATTAGGAAAACATCGTATGATGACGCATGAAGAGCGTATAAATGTCGGCTCACCCTGAATGTCATGCTTCTTTTGTGCAATGAACTCATTGTAATCTTAGAGCAGCTTTGTTAATTCGATTTTCTCCTCCACATCTGTGAGGTTTGAACCAGTGAGTTAATGGTGAGCTCCTTGCCCTTGGAGATAATGATGCAGGCTGTCACTGTGAGTAGAATGGAAGTTAGCAGGTATTGCTAACGAGGTATCCCAAGGTGTTCCCAAGCCAGTCAAGATGTAAAATCCCTTCAGTGAATTCTGGATCTACCTCCTACCAGTTGGCAATGCCCAGTAAAGCACCAAAAGGAGGCAGCCAGAAGGCATCCTCTCCAGATGTCCAGCTGGCTTCTGTCAATACAAAGGAGCAGTGACTCTACTGCAAGCTATCTCCGAATGTCGAGGGTCCTCACCTGACCCTGCCTCTAAGGCTGAACCCAGTCATCCTGCAGAGCAACCTCATTTCAGAACTCATATCTGTAGACGTCACCTCACGACAATATGTGAGGTTTAGCGACTAAGCTCCCTCTTCACCTTAAAAGTCCGATACACCAACCCACCAGTCCATCTCCCACTCCATTCTACCATCACCCATGTACAGCACCCTGAGATACTTGAACGCCTTTGCTTGGGATAGAAACATCTCTACGTAAGTGTAGGACGGTGCAGAATTTTCATCTGCATCTGCTCTTTGTTTGTTTGTTAATATACACCGGAAAGTTTCTTAATATACTTTATACTACCTCCTCATTTTGCTTTCAGATATTTGGCTTTCAAACGTGAGCACACTATCATGGAGCCCTCAGGGCCACACAAATAAACCGACATGTCAATTAGAAAGCACAAATGGATATTTACACATGGGCTTATGATAATTGCTGTATACGTGTTCAGTTTGTTTTGTATTTAGCTTTTCAGGCGACAAACAATGCTGCGAGGCTTCTGTTAAATATAAGTTCTCGATAAAAGTCTGGGTCTGCCGATAAAACATGAAACTACAAAGCAACAACAAATGGGTGCCAGGAAGAGACGATTCTCAGCAGCTGGGCAGAGATGTTGCTGTTTCTAATGAGTTGTCATCTTGGTAATGCTGTGCCACAAACTTAATTCCATGTCATTTTCAGAGACAGATATCTCAGACTGAATCTTAATAGTTAGATGGCCAGATACCACTGAACCACTGTTTGTTCTGAAAATCATTCATTTGATCCGTTTAATCAAGTAAAGAAAATAATACAGAGCCTGTGCTGCAACACTCCATTCATTTGCTGGTTGACTATTTGTTGCCTTATTTTTAGGTCTCTTAGGACCCAGAGCTCAACTCCAGAGGGCTTCAGCCCCGTTTAACCCTTTAATATACACCTGATCAATGTTTGCGTTACTGAATTAAAATTAGAATGAAGGTGTTTACCCTCTGTGCCAGTGTGCACTACATCAAAAGCCTTCGAGCTGTTTGTCACAAACAAGCAAAGCGTGGAAACTGTTCATTGGATGAGCTCTGTGCTGTAGTCACAATACAAACAAATAAGCTCTGCTCAGAAGTGTATAAATCTGAAGTGAATCAGTCAGAAAGTCAGACTGCACCTGATTCCTACTGGAGACATCATCTGGTCAACAAGAACTGCCAACTAAAGGTGGGTGAAACAACTTGAACTGTCATATATCCACTGGAATCAGCTGGTAAATAAAGGGTAAAGGGTATTTGATTTGATTTTTGTAAAGTTTCGTGTTTTCTTGTAGAAAATGAAGATCAACGTTTTGTTCCTGGTCTTTTCTGTCGTGGCTGGGATCAGAGCAGCACCAAAGAATGATGGTGAGTAGCCGATCAAATCTGGTGTATTAACTCTGTCTTAACTCTCTCATGTAGATGTCAAGATGTACAAAGTTGCTAGCTGAAAGAGTTTTCTGAGTATCTAATTTTCTCCCACAGGTTTTCTGGCGAAGAATGATTACGTGAAGAATGATCAAGTTGCTGCTCTGGCGAAGAATGATCAAGTTGCTGCTCTTGCGAAGAATGATCAAGTTGCTGCTCTTGCGAAGAATGATTACGTGAAGAATGATCAAGTTGCTGCTCTGGCGAAGAATGATCAAGTTGCTGCTCTTGCGAAGAATGATTACGTGAAGAATGATCAAGTTGCTGCTCTGGTGAAGAATGATCAAGTTGCTGCTCTGGTGAAGAATGATCAAGTTGCTGCTCTTGCAAAGAATGATCACGTGAAGAATGATCAAGTTGCTGCTCTGGCGAAGAATGATCAAGTTGCTGCTCTGGCGAAGAATGATTACGTGAAGAATGATCAAGTTGCTGCTCTGGTGAAGAATGATCAAGTTGCTGCTCTGGTGAAGAATGATCAAGTTGCTGCTCTTGCGAAGAATGATCAAGTTGCTGCTCTTGCGAAGAATGATCACGTGAAGAATGATCAAGTTGCTGCTCTTGCGAAGAATGATCAAGTTGCTGCTCTTGCGAAGAATGATTACGTGAAGAATGATCAAGTTGCTGCTCTGGCGAAGAATGATCAAGTTGCTGCTCTTGCGAAGAATGATTACGTGAAGAATGATCAAGTTGCTGCTCTGGTGAAGAATGATCAAGTTGCTGCTCTGGTGAAGAATGATCAAGTTGCTGCTCTTGCGAAGAATGATCACGTGAAGAATGATCAAGTTGCTGGTCTGGCGAAGAATGATCAAGTTGCTGCTCTGGCGAAGAATGATTACGTGAAGAATGATCAAGTTGCTGCTCTGGTGAAGAATGATCAAGTTGCTGCTCTGGTGAAGAATGATCAAGTTGCTGCTCTTGCGAAGAATGATCAAGTTGCTGCTCTTGCGAAGAATGATCACGTGAAGAATGATCAAGTTGCTGCTCTGGCGAAGAATGATCAAGTTGCTGCTCTGGCGAAGAATGATTACGTGAAGAATGATCAAGTTGCTGCTCTGGTGAAGAATGATCACGTTGCTGCTCTGGTGAAGAATGCTCACCTGAAGGAGGGTATTCCAGACGAAGCACTCCTAGACCAGTTCATCGATACCCTAAACACAGATGACCTCATAAAGGTCATTGAGAACGAGGGAGTGATGAAGAAGGTGGTGGAATTCCTGTCAGAACACAAGGAGCTCGCGAGAAATATGTTGAAAGAGATCCTGGATGTCATCTTGAGCAACAAGGAGCTTGTGAAGAAATGGCTGGAGGCAATCATGCATGCCATTGCAGAAGATAATAGTTAAAAAAAAAAAAAAAACATGAAATCAAATGTTTTCTTCAGTTTCTAACATTTTTAAGCTTAAGTATAATCTGTATGTTTATTTTCATTTGCAAAAGGCTGACATCAGTTAATTCATTCAAAGTGCTTTGACTACTGTATCATCCTGATGATTTCTTTAAATTCCATGTGCATTATAAAAAATAATAAAAAAAATTTTGAGCATGCAAACACAAAGTCTCTTCGATCATTGTTCAGAACATTTAAATGGATATCCGGCGAAGAAACAACCGACAACCGTCTGTGGTGTCATTACCTAAAACTAATCTCTCTAGAATTGTCTTCGGGGAAGAAATGAGATTCAGCATTTAGTGACGGTAAATTTGGCTAAAATAAATATTTCAATAAAAAATAATATTCACACACTAATCTTTGAGAACTTATTTCTAGGTGGTAGGACACTAGGTGTTGTGTTTGCCTTGGTGTGCTGACGTGGAACACTTCTGAACACTTCCATTCTCATGGACTTGCGATCACAATGAGTTCCTCTGTATTGCAGCAGGGGTTTATTTGGTTCTGCATGAACCAGTGAGTTCTTGCATCAAAAAGGGCTTTTTTTTTTCCTAGAGAACTGCAACTCACTGAATATCTCTCTTTTTTCGCTCTCTGTAAACCCCAGAGATGCTTGTACTGTAAAATCACCATAGATCAGCAGTTTCTGAAATAATCAAGACCAGTCAGACTGGCACCAACAAACACGGCATGTTCAAAGTCATTTGAGTCACCTTTCTTCCTCATTTTGATTCTCCGTTTGAACTTCAGCAGACTGAATTGACCCTATCTACATGCACTGTATGCATAAGTGATATTGCATACACACACCGAGTGTAACAGCTGCATAATTTACCTGCTACTACCATTGTTAAGGCTCTCGGCAGCTGTGAGTGTGCCGAAAGAGAGAAATCTTCACTATGAACTTAAGCGTCTTTTGGCAGAATAACTAGCGGTGAAATAAATAAAAAAATAAACCAGGAACATGAAAACAGACTTTCTCAGAAGCTGCTTAAAGCACCACCCGTGACCACAAGAGGGAGACAGTCCTCCGGTAACGTAATCCCAGTTAAATAATCCCATTATTTCAGGGTATACAAATATTTAAACGGATTTAAAATGCACCCAGGGGCTCCACAGCATACTGGAGAAGCAAAACCCCGCATTGATGGACCCTGTTCTTCACCTTTAGATCTTCAAAGGAACAGTTCGACATTTTGAGGAATGTGCTTATTGATTTATTCGCTCTCATATCCACACAGTAGGGATGAAGCTACAGCCAGCACCAGTTAGCCAACTTGGCACAAAGACAAGAAAAAGACAGCAGTACAAATAACAGTTTGTGCTGCATAAATAAACGTGGAGTTGCCTACTGATAGTTGGTGTGACTTATCATAAAGGATTAACTGCTTAGTTAATGAAGAAACTCATATATGCCTTTAATATGAAAAGAGTTGAGTTAACCGACAAACCGTGATGACCAAAGATTTGCTTCTTCCACTCATGTCTGTTAATGTGATTTTTTAATGTGTCGTCTACTTCAAGTTACATATTTTCAAAAAGGTGAGAGAAGTGGATTTTGTTGTGTCTACACAGACCTTAGGGGGATTACTGTTTTTTACAAATACGATCGTTTACTCACCCATATAACTTTTGCGTCATTTGCACTCCTTTAGGAGATAATTAGATCTGCGTATATCCATATAGCAGGAGTGACTGGGGCACCGAGACGCAGCCTCTAAATAACGCATTATCTGCCTCAAAACTTTTTCATTTCACCAATATTTTGTTATGATACGCTAGTGCTATTCCCCGTTGAGTCCGCAGTTGCCTGTTATCATCATCCAGGTCTGTAGATTGACCTACAGACCCCGGATGATGTCTTCTGATCTGGATGATGTCATCTCTGAGCGCCGCGCGCACCCGCGCAACGGTCGGCTTGTTCTTTAACAGGTAACTCTGGACTCAATGGGGGAGAGCACTAGCGTATCATAACAAAATATTGGCGAAATGAAAAAGTTTTGCGGCAGATAATGCGTTATTTAGAGGCTGCGTTTCGGTGGTCCAGTCGACTAAAACATAGATTTAGAAGCCGACTGGTGTGTGTCTCAGTATTTACAGATCAGCCGGGCAGTGCTAGCAGATTATGTCCTGAGTTTAGCTCTGTTTCAGACAGGTTTCCTGTTTCATTTTACTCTGGCTGTATAAGAGTGTCACACTGAATCATGACAACGCTTCCCCTAGGTGTTCATAATCCGAGCTGTGCGCGTCTGTATGTCTGGGCCGGCGGTCACAAAAGTGATGCGCTAAGGTCCTGCTGTTTTAGCTGACCTCATCCCCTCCCACACACACACCTTTTTATTTATTTACAGCAGGGGATGACTGCGTGGAAGAAAAATCCTTATGAGGGTCTTATCTACACCAGCAGGAGGAGCCCTAAGTAAAGACAGGCTGCTAGCTGTGTCGCAGCAATGCAGCAGTCTCTACTTCCCCTATGGCTGGAAATGCAGATGAGGTAGAAATACTGAAAATAGATGCAAAAAGAGAAAAATGAGAAGTTATGTTGGCTAATAAAGCGCCTGCAGTGACTAAGCAGGTCTCCCGGCACCAAGGAACCACTGTGAACCGTACAGTCTAGGACTGAAATCATCCCATAATTCAAAACTGCAAAAAATGTTTTGAAAGCTTGACATTAAAAATTTGTGAGACTAAAACAATGCTTTGAAGGCTTCCTTTGTTTCTCAAACACATTTTCAGGATTTTGGGGGTTCTGTCACCATTCTCCTGGTCTATTCGTTTCGCTGACCTGAAACCTGACGCTCATGAACTTCCATTCTGAAGTCAGTTCATTAGGTACACCCGTTCAAGTCATTAACGCAAATGTCCAATCGGCCAATCGCACGGCAGCCACTGAGAGCATTTAGGCTCGTAGACATGGTCGGTCTGGTCATGGTTGTTGGTGCCAGACTGACTGGTGTGAGTACTTCAGAACCTGCTGATCTACTGGGATTTTCACGCACAACCATCTCTAGAGTTAAAATGCCCTGTTGATGCCTGAGGTCAGAGGAGAATGGCCAGACCGGTTCCAGAGGAGAATGGCCAGACTGGTTCAAGCTAATAGAAAGGGCAGCAACTCAAATGAGTCTATATTTAAACTCGTACTATTCTTTCAGAGCCGACTTTAGAGCAGAGATTTGACCACGCAGTTGGGGCCCGGGCAATTTTTGGAAGCGTTCTCTTGCTGCTGTCTCAAAATAATACCATTTACTGCATTAGCTGAACGTGACAGACTGACTAACACGCAATAGATACATACAGACTCTGTGCTCGCTGACTGTCAGCAAGCAGCACATGCAAAAGACATGCGTGGGATTAATATCCTGCTATAATTCAAAGCTGTAGTAAAAAAAATAAAAAAAAATAAAAATAAAAAAAAGGTTGAAACTCAGTTTTTGTTGACTTGGATTTTACTATAAGAACTTTTGCAAGCCTGATACAAAGTCTGAAGGCTTGTTTAGTGTTTTGAAACCTGGTAGCGTATCTGTTACATATTGTTGGTGGAGTCGACATTTGCTCTTAATCAATTTGTTACTAAAGAAGCACAACAAATGGATAAAGAGCAAAGGCCCCTGCTCGTAGATATACTGTCCTGAGGATGCTGGAGGTCCTTCTGTTTTATTTCCATTTTATTCAGTGATGAGAACACTAATGATGCAGATCTGAGCTCTGGCTGCTCTGGTCCTCATCTTAATCTCTTAAAAACAAGACATCGTGAGCACAGAAATTAATTAACTATACACATATTTGGAGTGAAAATTCGATTAAACTGAATAATGGATGACACGCGGTCAAAGACGTCAGTGTTGTTTTAAATTTTTGGGAGCAGACTGATGGAAAACGCCATTTTTTAAATTTAAAATAAAACCCAGAACACAATAAATAGTGCAAAAAAATATACATAAACTATTCTATTCTTTCAATTTGAGCTCAGATTTTTTTGCTGGTTAGAAAAAAAGAGGACCCCATCCCACCTCGAGGTGAAGAAACGTCATGTTCCTCAACAACAGGGCGTGTTCATGACACATCCAGAGGTCAACGTCTTCCATACAAATGAGGTCAAAAGGAGTTCTTCATATTCACTCCCATCATTAAGGGCGGCTCTGAACAGCTCTGTCAGTCTCTCTCAGAAGGGGAATTCGCGACCAGGACAATTTCGTGTGTTTTGGCAGGGGACCTGGTGGAGGGATAAAATAATTCATGAATATGAGAACAGCTCGTTTCCATCTCTCAGAAGAGACGTCCTGCGGCCACGAGAGGGAGACAGGCCTCTGGTAAGTCACTCACTGCAGCCAGCACATAGGCAGAAACACGCGCGTCTGAAACCGTGCCAAAAAGCTGATTATATGACCTAAATTGAACGGACTGAACTAACTCCTTTGTCCTACATGAATGCACATACTGTTCGGCAGGAGAAGACAGAGATATGTATACGGTCACATGTACTTCTCTTTGCCTGTATGGATTTTATCTTGAGAACTTTCTTCAGGGTTCAGATAACTGGAATGACTGGGATCAGCATGGTGAAATACTCTAAGCCAATATAAAGGACATAATAGAAACATGTACTGGTAAAACAATACAAATCTATTGCACGAGAAACCACAGCGTCCAAAATGAATCAACAGCTCTCTGTTATTTTATACAACACATCAAGGAACACAACACATGGCTAAGCTGCATATGTGTTAAAATAAAAATAAAAAAAGACTGAACGTTATTTAAAGTCAACTGTGCCTCATGCTGATAACAATGTTAAGCTTAAAGATCTTAAAGACTAAAAAAATCATACAGAGGTGCATGCTGGAGCAAACTGCACACCGCTGGAGACGTGCCGCAGCCTTAAACTTCCCAGTGGCGGCAAGGAGTCAGAGGTCACGGCGGGAGCAGAGGCAGCGGTGTGACCTTTAGAGGGGTGTTTCCTCAGCCGCGAGGAAACACAAAGGGCCAGAGGTCACATGTGAGATGATTAGACAAATATGTGGGTCTATGTGAGGGGATTTTCAACTTCACAACTACTAAGAAGCAGGAGCAGTATTTAGAGACATATTAAGTTGGATGGACTGCCATGAAATATGGTTAATTCTTAAGCAGTAATTTAAGATTAATGGTGCTGAAGAATGCTAATTATGCAGACAGAATTTATAATGAGAAATGTGAGATTGATATGACTTCACAAGTTAATGCCGAGGCAGGCTCTACAGGAGATAAATCATTTGATGTTGGTTAGAAAATAGTCATTTTTCTGCTGGAGAGTATGAACAACAATATATGTTGCTTTTCCATTAATGTTAACGGAGTTGAAAAGCTGGTGTAAATCATATTATTCTCATCCACGTTGGATAGCTGAGTGTGTCATTAGCCAGCGAGTTTCAAAGTGTTTTCAACTTTTTAACTACTTCCTGTTTGTCTCCATCAGGTCAAAGCTGCATCATCTGACACGAGACCAGCAGTCAGCTCAAACTAGTGATAATCCATTGGTTGTTCTGGGGTTTCAAGAATATCTACTGATATAAACACTGAACAGCAGCCATAATGATCCTTCCTGGTTTAGTATTGTACCGTACCATCTGTTAACTCAGATAAACAAATCAAACTAATCTTTTATTAAAAATTTATATAATATAGAAGGCAAATGCGTCGACCTCGGATTAAACAGTAGTATATTACATATTAAGATACTGTCTTGGAAGTAACATCAGATTTAGGCCACTTTACAGCAATATACACAGATCAGGCGTAACATTATGACCACCGACAGGAGAAGTAAATAACATTGACCATCTTGTGACAATTTCATGTTCTGCTGGGAAACTTTTGAACCTGGTATTCATGTGGATGTTACTTAGACATGTACCACCCACCTAGACCAGACCAGGTACCCCCACCCCATAGCAATGACACTCCTTGATGGCAGCAGCCATCCCCATCAGGATGCAGCCTGACACAGACACACACACAAAAAGCAGATGCGGATGAGAAGGATCTCTCCTCAACCCATAGGACCCAAAGGCCCCCACTAACAACGTCCTGTTGCCAGACACCACAGGACACCCTCAGAAGGCCCATGTCCATTCTCTGCTGAGTCACAACTGTTTTGGAGGCACAAGGGAGACCTACACAATATTAGGAAGTCATAATGTTATGTATGATCGGTGTATAATGACAGTTTCCAGAAAAATAAAGTAAGCTAGTGTGTGTCCTGCATGAAAAATGCAACTTATGTAAGTATTAGGAGCAAAATGTAGTTAAACTATTAAAGCAAATTTGTTCAGACTGATATATTATTATACATGACTTCACTAGATCATTAGATTTAGCTGCAGGTGGAGTCAGTCTGAGCTGGGGACAGCACAAAAATCTGAGATGATAAAAAGGAGATGAAAGATACACAAATATGTTCTGGTGAGGCATTAGATCATTCATTGAAATGAGACGAGTTTAGAGGGGAAATCAGTTTTCGTCTGAGCTGTTAAATTCTAGTTTGTCCAGCACCACAAACTACATCCTCTAAAATCATCATCCAGGTGAATTAACGCCTTTCTTACGCTGCTTCAACATCACCTGAACATTATAACAGTCAGGAATGATGAACACCGTATGAAGTGGCAAGTGAGCTCATCTGAACTGTGCTCAGATGCTTAACATTTACTCAAACAGATGTGTGTGAGTAAATGTACTTAGTTACTTTCCACCACTGGCTTTAGGTACATCTTCAAAGTACCAAGTCTGTTAAAACATACGTCAGTGGTTGTTATTACAGGTCTGAAAACACTTTATAGTAGTTAACTCCACGGTTTAGCCTCTCTGGGACACCAACAAGTCCTCCAACTCATACGACCACATAGGTCGTGTGTACATGCTCGGGAATACGACCCATGGGAGCGTTTCTTGTAATAGCGCCCCTACCGGTAACAGGAGAGTATTGCGGATTGCGGGGATTAATCCACTACATCGATAAATCATAGTTGGACGAATTAAGGTAAGTACAGCAAATGTGTTTAATTAACATTTGAGAACAATATAACATGTTGTCAGCTCGTTTTAATGTTGTTTCGCCGTCTAGTACTATCTAGAATTACTACGGGGGATAAAATTAACGTTATAAGAGCTAACGTTACATTAAAACAACGCTTTCCAAAAGTTATATTTTTGAAATGTCAGCTAGCTAGCTAGCTAGCTAGCGCGTTTTAATGTTGCTTCGCCGTCTAGTATACATTACTACAGGGGATAACATAAACGTTATAAGAGCTAACGTTAACGTTTAGCTATGTAAATATGACTTCCAGAAGACGTCAGGACATGCACAGGTGAAAGCCTGGAATGGAAAAGGACAGACAGATAAGACAGGTGTCCATTGGTGTCTGTAAGCCGATTTTCAAATGCTATTATCATACTTTACATACTTAATTTACCACTCACAGTATCTATTGTTCTGAAGAGAAAGCGTGTATTGAAATAGTTAAGTAATATATTTATAACTGGCCTATGTCTGAAATCAGACATGGTCCCTGAGAACCTGAGGCCCTCTTGACAGGTCAGAGTGATCACTGGATCATTTAGAAAACTCTGTGTCTCTGTAAAATAAGTGTTTTCTTTACAATATCTGTAAATATATATCATCCTGTCCAAAACCTGTACTGTTTAGTAAAAAATGTCCAAGCTTAAGTGGGGAGGAAAACCTTTCCAATAGCAATAAAGCCAAAATCTGATGATCACAGAATTTTGTGCAACATCTGACAGATACTAGATACTACAGGAATACCACCTCACATATGTCATGTACTTGTAAATTCTATAACAAGAATTTATTCTTGATTTCAGACCTCTTCTATAGCCCTCTTCCTCTATGAGACTATCATGACTATAGTTTTCATGTGTTGAGTTGATAAAACTAATTTGATCTCGATTAGTATAGCACTTTGCTTTGAAAACCAATATGTTGGTTACTGTGTTGACAAGATTTTATAATGGACCCTGACCTCTGTCAACAAAGTATGAGTGAGAAAAAGAAATCCCTGTGCTGTTCTTATCCTTATTCGTGGTTCTTTCCCCAGATGCCTACACAAAAAGATTGTGCGATATGCAAGAGGATGATTGGGGTGGCCAGCAAGACCTGCCAGCACTGTGGTAGCAAGCAGCCATATAAACACAGGCTGGAGAGACAGAAGGAGAAAATCACGCTGGACTGGAAAGAGCGGCAAAAAAAAAACTGCAGCATCAACAAAGTGCATGATGCAACAAATTTATTGGTAAGATTTTTTTCTTTTAGATTGTTGTCATAGAATACTAAGTAAGGAATCTCTGATCTTGACATACACATTGCTATAATGCTGTTACTTCACTGACCTTTTCAGTATTCTAACATTTATTCTTGTTTGTCCTTCACTGTGCATGAAATCCTGAGTTCTCAATGTACTTAATATGTCGTAAGCTACATTATATTTCTGTAATACCACATTTGATTTCAGTGAAGGAAGAGCACTAAATGAACATAACAAAAAAGATTTGCACACCCTGTATTAATAAAACATTAATTTTCAACCAAATTAGGATATTTTCAGTTATGCATTCCTCGGTGTGCACACTAAAGAAGTACTTTCAACTTTGATTTGGTTTAAGGCCCCCTGCCCCTGTTGTTTTGTTTGTTTAATGCTATGTTTTTGTATTTCAACAACTTGTTACTTTTCAACATGAAAAGTAACAAGCACAAGCTTGTTCAAAGCGGGACTATTGCACCGTTGTTCTGTATAAACGCTACAATTGCTAAATGGGATAAATACTATCCATAAAACATCCCTCTGCAACATGATTGTAGTGTAGCTGAAATAGCCAATAGCTGTGTAGCCAAAAAATCCACAGTTTCACATATGTTTAAGAACTTTTAAGGATGCTTTCACGCCTACATGATGGCTCAACAAGGGACAAAATGATGCACTTTCATCACCTGTTATTATTATTTAGTGGCATTACCTACCTAGGTGAACTTACCTAGTTCAGTGTAAATAAATAAAGGTGGCGTAAAGAGGTGGATTAGTTGCAGTGTTATTACGTGATCTCTGAGTAAAAAGGACTTTTTTTCCCCCAAAAAAAATATGTACTGAAAACAGTGAGAGAGAGCAGAGAGGGGACAGCTTAAACGAGTGTCTTAATAACACTACACTACACTTAATGATATGAGATGAATCCTTATCAGATCATTTTCAGACAAAGAAAATCACAAATAGTCTTTGTATGTATAAAGTAATACACTGCACAGATGTGACCACAGTTGACTTTGCATAAAGAAAAAATCAAAACACTAATACTTTGGAAAGAATAAAAAATACTGTCGTATCCACATTAACAAGAAAGCAATGTAGTTGACCAAAAATACAGATCATAAAAAGAACATTTTCATTTTAGAAATGTAACTGTGAGGTTGTTCCATGTCCACAATTAATTCTGATATAGTTTGTATTAGTAGCAGTGCTTCCACATGTATGGATATACAGAAGCATATTTCTTTTGTCCCTCACTGAATTTGAATAGCATTTAAGTGTGTGTTTTGTTTTTTGCTTAAGACATTATTGACACTGCTACTCAGAAATTGTTACTTCACTCTGACTCTCAATGTACAGCTTTCTACCAAAGCATAAAACATACATTTTCAGTATTAGTCTGACTTCAAATGTTTCTAGTTTTCAGTCTTATGATTTTGTGTCAACTTTGTTCCAGCTTCACAAATGGGAGCTTTTAGAGCGACACCCACTCCTCCTCCTTGCCAAGAGAACCACAGGCGGCTTTGTGGCGGAGTGCCTCTGTCCATGGCAAATGGACACAGTGGACGCTAAGGATGCCCTTGCCACAATAAAGAAGATCTATGAAAGTCTTCTTAATGGTAATGTATACCATGTTGACGTCATAGTTACACCTAATCCATAGTGAATTCAGGATGAATTTAAAAAGAAAAAATTACATACATTTGTTTATAGCAAAGTAAAATTAATATTTAGTTTTTAACTGTGTCCCCACAGATTGATTAAATATTTAATCTTGATTTATCCCATTGTGGTAAAATTGTCTCTTACAATGGTAGTGACATGTTTTTCCACAGCAAAAATTTTTGTGCTCTAATTGTGGTGCATGAACATTTTTATGATAAAAACCCAGGAGCAACATCACTCCATCACTCTGAATCATTCTCATACATTAATGTAAAGAGATTTCTAAGGGATTACGTCTTTGGTGAAAAATAGAGGTACCAAAAATAGTTAAGGGTAACATTGTAATATCATATTGTTAATCATTTTTTCATCATATCCTAGTTGGCACCTTTTACTCTGCACTCTCACAAACTACATCACGTGCTTTCTGCATCTCTCCTTCACCCTCTGGTAATGCAGCAGTAGTGTGTTACTGGTATTGTTATCTGTTGTTTTACCAATATTTAGTGAGACAACATTCATTCATAAACTGAGAATGAAACTATTCCGCACAACAGCAGTAACAGAGTCACAGCACAGAGTAGCAGAAGTCACATTTTAGTTTTATTAGTAATTCTTGAAAAGTCATAAGACTTGGAACGACAAGACAGTGTTGGAGGAATTGGAGTCAAAGCAAAAAGCAAAAAAGAAGTTGGTGCTCAATGTGTTGTCTGCAGATGTCAATCTAATGGCACTGTGGCTGCTCCGTCTTGTTCTTATACTCCCATACTGCGATATTTTAAACTAATCCACTATCAGATGACGCAGAAGATGACTGCTGTCTTGTCTTGTAGATGCATTTTTGATTAATGATTAAGTAAGTGCTAACACCGGTGTTAAAACAGGTAGGAATATGATCTCACTGTGGCATCCCTATTCTCTGGCAGTGTCGTGGATGGACAGTGTACAGAGCTGCAGTTTTGTGTGTCTGTTTGACAGAGGGCATGGCAAAGCTCAGCCCAGGAACCAGGATAAAGAGACTAAAGGAGGCTTTCAAGACTTGCCAACCATCTCTTCTGTTTAAAACCACAAAAAGCAAGCGGACAGCTGAACAATTGACACATTCTGTCTGTCTGTCGTATCGATATCCACCCCCTCTGGTCCTGCAGTGACATGTATCTCAGCCAATAATTCAGTTAATTCTCTGTAGATACATAATGCTTAAACAGAGGGAGGAAACAGTACAACTCAGGGACTAAGCCCCCATTAGATTGGCACTTGGTGAGTGTAGATCTCTGCCAAGGCCAAATGTTCACTGTTTATTATCTACATCTAAATCTCAGCCATTGCTTGTTCTTGTGAAACATTTTCCTGAACATCCCTAGTGGAGATTTGCAGACATTTCACATTAGTGTGTGAGTAAGAATATGATTAAAATGAAACAACAAATCTTCAACTACTCTAGCTATCTCTCTCTCTTTTCTCCTCTTTTTTTAAGAGGTGCCAGTCTTTGAATGGTGTGTTTACAAACAACAACTAACAATTCATGGACGGTACGCCTTTAATAAAAATTAAGAGTTTGATTACTCAGATTACTCAGTTACCTAAAAGCTCTGCATTCTATTAATTATCTGTCAAGATATGAGCTTATCATATGAATTGATACTGTAGATGGTGTATACTGTTTTTTATATATTTCACATCAGTCATTTCTTTGTGCAGCTTCAATAGACTAATAGTCTTTGATATGTGTATGTTTGGTTTGCAACTGCTTATGCCAATATTCACAACACAGTTTGTTCTTCTCAAAAGTGACTGTGGCAACCAGGATGGAGGAGACTCCAGCACAGACCAGTGAGGATCCTGCTATAAGCAACTCCTCTGCTCCTCCAGTTTCCGCCCCCTGTTCTCCTCCTGTGTCCACCCCATGTTCTCCTCCTGTGTCCACCCCCTGTTCTCCTCCTGTGTCCACCCCATGTTCTCCTCCTGTGTCCACCCCATGTTCTCCTCCTGTGTCCACCCCCAGTCCTCCTCCTGTGTCCACCCCCTTTTCTCCTCCTGTGTCCACCTCCCTTGCTCCACCAATGTCCACCCCCTGTTCTCCTCCTGTGTCCACTTCCCTTCCTCCACCAATGTCCACCCCCTGTTCTCCTACTGTGTCCACCTCCCTTGCTCCACCAATGTCCACCCCCTGTTCTCCTCCTGTGTCCACTTCCCTTCTTCCACCAATGTCCACCCCCTGTTCTCCTCCTGTGTCCACTTCCCTTCCTCCACCAATGTCCACCCCCTGTTCTCCTCCTTTGTCCACCCCATGTTCTCTGCCTCTGTCCACCTCCGTTATTCCACCAGCGTCCGGCTCCCAGCAGAAAAGAAAATTAAGAAGGAATGCAGACATTAGTGGTACGTGTCTTTTTCTGTGAATCCAAACTGTGTTTGAATTTACTTTGTCAATCAGTTTCTGTTAGATCAGGCTCATTCTAGCTTTTTCTTAGATGAAGGAACAGGACCTGCCTCAATGTGGTTTGATCAGGCAATATGTCTACAAATGATCGCAAAATGCAGCAGTCATTTTTATAGCAAGTTATTGAATGATCATATAGTACCTCAGAATATTTCTTTTGGGTTAAAATAAAAGATGAGTAATGTAAGTGCAATTAAGATAGCCTCATAGTATTTCTAAGCTTAATACTCATATGTTCATATTTACATGCAAAGACTTTTTGGTTGCTGTGATCATTCCTCATGTTAATACTATCCATAAAACATCCCTCTGTAACATGATTGTAGTGTAGCTGAAATATCCAATAGATGTGTAGCCAACTTTTAAGGATGCTTTCACACCTGCATGATGGCTCAACGAGGGTTGAAGATAATGCACTGTTGTATTTTAGTAGTGGTCAGATGTGAAATCAAATTGGTATCTCTCTTGGTTCTGGTTTAGTGAGCCATGAAAAATGTTACCTGGAAAAATGCACCCCAGATTTGTCTGAACTATAGGAAATAAGTTTGTTTAAGATTATCATAAAATAATAAAAAATAATAATCATAGCATTTTTTTTAAATAGCAATTTATAAAAAATAAACAAAAACATAGGCCAATTTTCTTATCTCCAAAATGTCCTCCTTCCATGTCATGTTACTGTATCATCTTTGAAAAAAGGTCCTGTTCAGATAACAGTTACCAGTCATTTTTGTTATTGGATGTGTTAGCTTTATTTTTAACTTTTTTCTCATGGCAATATTGAGAGGATGTCTGTTAACAAATGATTTACTATCTTTTCATTCATTTCAGAATGCCCCATTCATCAAGGCTCACGCATTTTCCCTTACAAGAAAATACTGAAGCAAAGAGTCAGAGAGGTTTGTTTCAAGAAGCATAAGAAATTACTGATGATGAAAATAACTCTTTTGAACCATATGCTGTAATTGTCCGCACAGAAATAAGTGAAAGTGTTTTGTTTAAAAGAGGGTCTTTAGCCATATTGCACTTTGTTATTTGATATCACTTGGACTTCAGGGTGTATTTGCTGTTCATTTATTTGAAAGAAAATTTAACTAAGTTTACCTTGTGTCTTTTTGTCTTGTTAAGGGCTGTGTCGAGGTGTTGGTGCAGTGGCAACCTTGCTCTGGATGGTGTGTATGTTATCTGTAGTTTACTGTACTGATGGTGATTGGGTTAGGAGTACGTAACTACAAAAAATATTAACATTTTTAATTATGTATTTAATTAATAAATTTAATTCCCTGTCTAATATGCAGAAGTAAACTGCAACGTCACTCCACATTGTAAGGAATTGCCTGAACAAAAGACACCAGATTGTGAGACTTATGCAAGATCATCAGTAGGCTGCTGAACTGAAGCCCAAACACAGTTTCAGGGTGGTTAGGGTTTACATCACTACATTTTAGTGGCATTGACCTGGGGTGTGTTCAGTTTTACTATATACTGTATATCTCTGATGTTTGAAAGCAAATTTTCAGTTCATATCAAACTGTATATAGTATGTGTATAGAAATATTTTTTGGCATCAATGTCACAATAACATCAAAGGAATGGGAACATTAATCATTAACCCAAAATAAACATTTACCTTATATTAGTGGTCTTGCAATACATGTCTTTCACTATATACATATATTGTAATGCAATATACACACTCAGTAACTTAGTAACTTCGTTAGTTACCCAGTTACATCTTCAAAAAATGGGCTTAAACTGAACTTTCATTATGCCTGGGTATTTGGATGATAATAAGACAGAATGCATACATCACTGAAGACTCCATGTCTCATTGTATGTAGTACAGTGTCAGCATGGTACATGTTTCAGATAGTATAATGTGATAGTAGAATGTGAAAGTAATGCTTTTTGCTGTCTATGTCTGTCTTACAGTGGTGCAAAGTGGAAAAACTCCTGGGAGCCCAAGGACAATGTTGAGACTTGACCCAAATTGTTGCTAAATTGTTTGTTTCCAGTGTTGGGAAGGTGATAAAAATGTATTAAGTAACCCTAAATATATTGTTTTACTCTACCGACACTGTGTCATTCTGTTATATTGTTATTGTTGTAGAGTTGGATGCATTTCATGTAATTTCTGATCGGCTCAAGGGCTGGGCGTGTTGATCTAAATATTGATAGTATCAATGTTAAGGTGTGTATTGGTATCGGATTGATACTATACTAGTTGCATTTTCTTGCCTATATGTCCAGTAAATTAATTGTGTTCATGAAGCAAGACAGACTCTCTGTCTCTCTCTCTCTCTCTCTCTCCTCTTGCTGCCCCCCCCCCCCCCCCCCCCCCCCCAACCTGCTGGAGAGCGGAGAGTCACTGAGCAGATGACTGAAAGAAAGCCGAGCAAGGAGAAGGAAATGATTTTATGTAACTGCTGTATGAAGTGTATCACCTCAATTTTCATATCTGGATAGATAATAAAATGTAATAAAATCTTTAGAAATAACATATAGTACTTGCTGCTGTGTTCCTTCTTATACATACATGAAATATTGACCTTGGAACCTTGATTACAGAGTTCATACATTGAGCCTCCAAACGGCTCGGTTGAAACTTGGCCTGGGCAAGGCTGTGACCATGAAATGTGAAAATCAAACCTTTGTTGTAGGACTAAATGAAATACATAAATAGAGAGGTCTTGACCTGGAGAGTAACATATGTCGGTATGAAGACTGTAAATAGCCCCTGAAGTCCTCCAACTTATACGACCATAGAGGTCGTGTGTACATGCCCTGGAATACGACCCATGGGAGCGTTTCTTGTATTAGCGCCCCTACCGGTAACAGGAGAGTATTGCGGATTGCGGGGATTAATCCTCTATATCGGTATGTCATAGTTGGACGAATTAAGGTAAGTACAGCAAATGTGTTTAATTGACATTTGAGAACAATATAACATGTTGTCAGCTCGTTTTAATGTTGTTTCGCTGTCTAGTATACTATCTAGAATTACTACGGGGGGTAAAATCAACGTTATAAGAGCTAACGTTACATTAAAACAACGCTTGCCAAACGTTAGCTAGCTAGCTAGCATTATAACAGCTATGTAAATATGACTTCTAGAAGACGTCAGGACATGCACAGGTGAAAGCCTGGAATGGAAAAGTACAGATGCTTTTCAAATGCTATTATCATACTTTACATACTTATTACCAATCACAGTATCTATTGTTCTGAAGAGAAAGCGTGTATTGAAGTAGTTAAGTAATATATTAATTTATAACTGGCCTATGTCTGAAATCAGACATGGTCCCTGAGAGGCCCTCTTGACAGGTCAGAGTGATCATTGGATCATTTAAAAGTGTCATCAGTAATTTTATTATCACTATATGAAGACCTGTCAAACTGTTTCAGTGAGAACAGTCTCATTCTAGCCTTCTCTTAACCCATAGCCTGCATCACTGTTTGATTGGCCATGATTTCTACAGAGGAACATAACATGCATATAACAGTAAGATATTGACTGGAAAATAAGGGGTAAACATGAAGTTAAACAGACAGGTAGCTCCTTGATTAGACAGTTTTGCTGATGCCATCCAGCATCAAAAGGACTTAAAGTCAAATGTAATTTTATTTATATAGCCCGAATTCAAATCAATTCAATTTGTCCCAGGGGGTTTACAATCTATACAGTATGTGACATCCTCTGTCCTTAGACCCTCAGTTTCACTAAGGAACAACTACTATGATTTGTGTTCCAATAATTTTCAAACAATTTAACAGTAATACTTAATGCTGTCTATCTGTCTGTCTTGCAGTGGGACAAAGTGGAAAAACTCCTGGGAGCCAAAAGACAACATTCAAAGCTAACATCCTGAAATAGACTGTTACTGTGTCATATTGATTTTGTTGTTGTTGCTGTGTTGTATTGTTTGTTATTGTTGCTGTGTTGTATGACAGTTATGGAGACTGACAGGGGATTATGCCATACTGTGGTAATCAAAAACGTTCAAGTATAGACATGTTTCTTTTTTAATAATTAGCTTTTGTTGTTTGATTCAGACTGGTATTTAATTGATGACAAGAGTGAAAATCAGTTATTATATATTCTTTGATATACTGTAACTGCTTTATGATCTATTTTGCTTGATCTTTGAGGAGGCAGGCTACATGAATGATAAATGTTAATGTCTGGTAATGTTTTAAAATAAAATACCTGCCACCTGTCTCTGTCTGTGTTCATTTCCATTCAATTCAGTTTCATGATTGTTTACAGTTTATAAATTAGCAGCCTGAATAGGTTTGTTTTCAGTAAAAAAGGGTGAGGGGTTAACAGACAACTTCATCCAATCACACCCATTACAGTAGCTTAGCCAGCATAAAAGACAAGCCCATGTCATCGAGAAGTATATTCTTACCCATCAGCTGAGTTTTTGTGCTTATATTGCTTGTTAATTACTCGGAATTGATTTAGTTTTGATTAACATTTATTGTTGAAGGCATAAGCCGTGAATCTGTAGTTACACTATAGGTGAGGATAGAAGTTACAATATTCTGAAATCAAGGAATGCCCCTGTCGCATATCCTTATTAGTGTTTTGTTGAGATGCTGTTTTTTCATTGAAACACACAGATGTCAGAAAGTACCTATTGGACATCATAACAACGGTATGTGTAACTGATTTACTCAAAGTCCTTTGACAAATAGCTGTTGTGGTGTTAGTTTACACACAGGTTCAAGATGTCTGGTGGAATTAATTGGCAAAAACAAATGAGCAGATACAATATAAATTACTAATTCAGTTGTAAATCTGTCAGATATGATTACCTTACATGATTTTTCTCATTGTTATTTTAAAAAAAATATATATATCCTTATTCCATGGGCTGAGCCCGCAAAAGGCTCTCTGAATCTAAGCCTGAGCACAGCTGTGTCCATGAAATGTGAAAATCCATACTTTGTTGTAGGACTATAATAAAGATATCATTGGAAAGGGCTCAACCTGGGGAATTGCATATGTCAGTTAGGGGATTGTGAATGGCTCCTTCTTTGAACTATTGACCTCTGAACTCTGACTTCTGAGAAGTTCTGAAGGGCTGTTATTCTGCATCAAAAGGGGCTATAGACATGGGACAAAGTGTTCTAGAAAGCTTATGAACTCAGCTGTGTGACTATACCTAGTGGATATAGACAGAAAGTGGGGGTGCTGTTCAAAATGGTAAACAGAATTTAAGTATATAAATATACATATAAATATATATATATATAAATATACTTAAATTCTGGTCCCAGAAATGTGTTTCCCACACCCTTCAACCCTGGCTATGTATTCATTTTATTATTTATAACCTCCTATTCAAGGAAATCACTAATCGTGGTAGAAACTACAAATCCCTTGAGCTGCGACATGTAGCTTGATACCAAGTCACGTGGCATTTGTAGTTTTTCGGTTTTTCAAACGCATACGTTAAAATAGGGTTGTAAAAAAGATATATACTGATTACATCGAATATCTAGTATTGCCGAACTAGCGATGACATTGCTTTAAGTAGATATATTTAACAAAAAGTAAAGATAGTTTATTTAAGATGTGTTTAGAACCCCGCAATATAGATTTACGCCAAACAGCAATGCAGTTTGGTTCTCCCGCTTCAGCAGGCTTACAGTAGGCAGGGTTTGGATTGGTTTATCTGCTTAACACATGAAATATTTACTACAGCCGAACTTGTAATGGCAGTGATTATAGTTGCTTTCAGTTAAGAAATGACACAAACACTGCATTTGAGTCGTTTATTTGAAAATATTATGAAGCTTTGCTGTAGCTTGGTTGAGCGGCAGAAACCGAACGCAGCCAATCCACGGCGGACAGCTATAGACAGGAATCGAATGAGTCCAACTACGTCACTAGGCTTTCTGCCGATCTCATAAGCCTTCTTTTAATAATACAGTTTAAAATGTACCAGGTTTAACGAATGCATTGAGTAATACGGCATTAGTAGCATTCACTTTGAGGATGTGGGTAGTATTTTCACCCTAATCGGCTCGTTTTCTACCCCGGGATGACGATGGAGGTTGACCGGTCGATCACCTCAGGAGGCCGGCTGCTGCCTCTGATGACCCGCCGCCCCCAGTCGGCTCGTTCCACAGGTGGCGCTTCACTTCTCCGAAAACGTCCGAGCAAACTTCTAAACAGGCGTTATTTGAATAAACTGATCACATATTCGGGATCTACACGGTTACTTTCTCGCATGAAAAAAATATTAAAACTTAATTAAGTGACGTATTAACAGCTCTAGAGCTACTCACCCTCAAACGTAACAGTGAGTCGTAATTTGGGTGCATGCAAAACGACAACTGTGACCGGAGTGTCGATATTTACTCGACCGCTAGGGGTCGCTTAACTTTGAAACGTAACATGGGGTCGTAATTCGCAGTTGTACACACGACTCATGTGGTCGTTTTTTCGAGGACAGTCTCATTGACCTTTTAACCCTCATTAGGCCAAACCCTAGAACATTATGTTGATAATGGGGAAAAATTTGGTGTAAACTGATCCAAAATGAGAAATATGATTGTGCATAGGTCAGTCATCAATATCTTAAACACATTTGGCTAGTAAATACCTGTGAAAACAGGTTTTTCTAATTTTATCCAAGTTGCTCCCTGAAAAGGGTGAAAGAAACTACATCTGAAAGGGGCTGGCTTGGAGCAAAGATTGAAATTAAACTTTGTCGTAGGACAACAATGAAGACATCGTTGGAAAGGTCTAGGGAGTAACATATGTCAGAATGAAAACAGCGTGAGGTTCCTGCTCCTCAGGAGTGACCTTTGAACCTTGAAAATGAGACACTTATGAATGCTTACAGGACAGGAACAAAATGTGTTACAAACATGGGGTCAACAGTTTTGGAGAGCTCTTGACCTCTACTACCATAACAGAGGGTAATCCAACAGGGGGCGCCACTGTGTGTGGTAAAAACCCGGAAAAAACACAAGTTAACCCCCTAAATTATAAGAAATCTCAAATTTGACCAAAAATATTTGCTTTCCATCATCAAGAAGCTCCAGAGAGCCTCCAACCTCCCTTGTAATCTTGTCACATAATAGAGCAAAGACTTCAGAACTACAAAAAATGTGCCGCACCACACGTCTGCATATTGCAACCCTGTACAAATTGTAGTTCTTCAAGCATTCTTCCAGGTTAGGTTTAGGTTTGTGACATTAGGGTTTAGAAATGATCCATGCACTCGTTTTTCAACAAAAAAGTCAAACCATATCATGTATATTTTTATTTTGAGAAATTTGTTGACATAAAAACATTAACATAATCATCTATTCGCATTATTTTTGCACTTATTCCAGTCGCTCTGTTTCGCCGACTAAAAAGGGTATTTTCAAAGGCAGAACTGATTCAGCAACGTTCGAAAACAGAACTTCCGGGGATCATAACTTGGATCTGTTGTTGTTGTTGTGGAGTAATAATGTGTTTTAAAGTTTGTTTAAATAAAATGTGGATTCCTACCGAGACGGTGCCCCGTACAAGTCAATCAATCAGATCGCTTAATAATAAACATTTGTTAGCTCAACGTTACCGCTTGTGAAGATACTACAAGGGGGCATTGAGACGACAGAAAGTTGTCTGTCCCCATTCTTCTCTGTGTACTTTGGACCGATTTCATGGTCAATTCGAATGTACAACATGTAGATAATGAGCTTCATTTTCCTTTTTAATGTGCAATTAAACTCAAACTTTAGATGTTTTTAAGAACGAACGACAGCGTAAACCATGTATGTCCAGGTGTGTTGTGATGTCACTACCCCCCCCCCCCCCCCCCGCTCTGGCAGACACACTGCAATAACATTCAATAAATAAATGCAGCCAAACTACATTTCTTCATCTGAGAGTTCTGAACTGCTGCTGTTCTCTTCACAGTCCTCCACGTCTTCTTCCAAGATGTTAAAATAACCAGGGTCTGTGTCTACACGAGCATAGGTGCTGGTGACTGCACTCAGTTTCTTTTGTAGAACGTCTTTCTTCTGTAAAAGACAGCAGTGCAGTCCCCTGTATCCGGCCTCTGTCATATCTGTAGGAGTAGCTTGAGTGAAAATTGAAGAAGAATGAGATTTAAAATTAGGCAGATACAGTTGGAAACATGTAATGCATTTTGAATGCCCAACTCTGAGGCTGTGTTTTTGTGTAAAAAATCAAACAAACAGCTAGCTGGATTTGTTATTAAAAAGGCTTTCAAATTTGATAAAAAATGTCAGTCACTGGAAATGCTCCTCTTTTACAAATAGAATATTTGCAGAACATACTATGATTTGTGATGTTCTCTTCAGTATGATGAAGGAGGTTGTCTAGTTTGTCCAATGCCTTTCTTAGGCACTGATAATGCTGGGTCATCTCCTTCACAATGATTGTTTTCTCCTCTTCCATGCGTCTGACCAGCATGACCTGGTCAAAAAGTCGCCTCTTCAAACAGAGGCTCACCACTGTTTTGGAAAAGAGAACAGATGTGACAGAATCAGAACTTCTGAACATGTTCCACCATAATTCACTGCTCATAATGTGGCTCAGCATTTTTTAACAGGTGGCTGGAATTACAAGTCATTATAAAATATATCAGAGTAGTAATGGCAGCGATGAAAGCCTAATGATACCATCCCTAACTATTACAATGCAAATACAACATGGAGAAAATCAAAAAAAATGTATGATTTAACTCAATCCAGTATTAAGATACTAAGGGTGTTCCAATCCGATATTGATAGCGGCCCGACATCAGCAAAAAAAACCCTCAAGTATTGGATTACATCGGCATGCGTCTAAAATCTCCGATATCAGTCAATTGTAGAATATTCTTATGTTTAAGGCTATAATTTATGGAACCCACTGGTTAATAATAAATGGGTCAGTTGTTCTCATACCTACTGTTGTTGACTATTGTTGTGTTTGAGTAATATCACTTGGTCAAGCCTTTCTAACATTCCATACTACAAAATAAGTAATAAAGTATGTATGATTCATGCTGATATGTTATTGGATCAATGCTGATGTTGTTGTCATACTACTGCTATGTTTACCTATATGCTGTATGTTAAACCAATATTCTCATCTCAGTATTAACATGGTGACTTAAAGGTACTACTTAGATTAATCTTCAGCTGAATTTTGTAATTTTCTAAAGCACACCAATGCCAACACTTTGCTTACCATCTCCTTGCGCTTCCCAAGGCAGAACTACATCATCAGAGAGACTGCATGCTGCTTCTGTGTCAATTTTGTCTTCATGGGCAGCAACAGTGTTGTGCTGGATGACCTTCTCTCTGAGTCTCTTCTTGAGCTCACCCAGTCTCCTCCGTTTCCGTTGCCTTGTTTGATTGCTGTCTGTTAGGTTAAAAAAGTATTATTAGTAGGAACAACAAACAAGCATTATATGTTGAGTGTCGCAATAATAAATACCATTTTGTCGATAGAGATCATGCTTCTTCCTTCTGAGGGAATAGATGATCTCTTCGATCTCTGTCTGGAGCTCTTCCTGGCTACTATGAGCACTGTGTTTCTCTTGAAAAACAGAAACAAGCAGAGTTGGAAAAGCAAATGTAGCCAAATTAATGACAGTACCAAACCGACACACCGGCAACCATGTTACTTACTGGTGGCTGCCCACTGCTTCACATCCTCAACCCACTTTTCTGTGTCATCCTGAGTGATGTTGAGGTTGTGCTGGAGACGCTGAAGATTTTCTGCTTCGATTTCAGCTCTCTGTGTAGTCTATTTATAATATTTTCAGAAGAAAAAATACCATGTGAGAATAGTTTTTGTTCAATTATCTATCTGCTGTTGAAAGATGCTTAATACTTTTCAGTCTAAGTATCCTTGGGACAGATACTCAACCCAATATTGCTGTGTATGTGAATGATAGTCTGATGAGCAGGTGGCACATTGTACAGTAGCCTCAGTCACCTGTGTGTGAATGTGTGAATGAGGTGAATGTTGACTAGCTTTGTAAAGCGTTTTGAGTGACTGCAAACACTAGAAATCTGTGCTATATAAATTCAGTCCATTTACCATCCATTTAAACATTAAAATACAGTGTAGACTTCTTACTTTGACAAATCGCTTTGCCAATGTCTTGTGGAGACTCTCCACCTTCCTGCTGTTCCATCCCATGGCAAGAATTGTTAACATATCTGCTCTGCCTGTACAAATAAAACAGAGAATATGTCAATTCAAACCAATGTTATCATCTGGTGCTGTGTCAAAGCATGCCATTTTTTTAACCAACCTGTCTTGGTCATATATTTAGTGGTCAGAGCTGCCCTTGACAGAAAGCTGTTTACTTGCTCCACCTCCTCACCAACAGTATTCCCTGCACCTTCCTGGTTTCTGCCACCCCACCTCACCTGCTCGAAAATAAAACAAACATACACACAAATATATGCACTAGTTATAGACTTCCTATATTGACTTCTTGCCTATGCCCAAGATATATCTGACCAATATGTGGACTGAATGTCCTCACATGATTATAGTAATGAATTTTGGCAGGCTTAGAATTTTTCCTGTGTGAAAAGAAACTGAACCAAGAAGAAAACACTCCAGGAACTTTGACAAGGCTGTAACATGGTCACAACATATGAAGTGATTTCACTAACGTGGTCAATCTTCTTATGACACAAACTTTTAACTTGCTCACTGTACCTCACATTTGCCAGTGTGAGCCTTGGCATGCATTACAGAGAGAAAAGGCCTCATCACTGTTAGTGGTTGAAGCTCAGGCAACTTCTCTGCCATCTTCTGCAAATATGGCCAATACCTGTAATGAGAAAACCATTGGGGAGCATAATGACATAATGATTAGGAGACAAATCAGGGGAAGACAACAGTAAAATCTCTGTTATCAACCAAAGAGCAAAATGAATGCTAATGCTAATAATGCCTTATATCTGCTGGACATAGAGGTGATACCACATGAGTCATATCAACTTTCTACAGCCATAATGTCTCAGAGGTATGATTATAGGCCTGTTGTCCCTAACTATAACAAATTAATACAATGTAAAATACCAGTAAAAACTTCAGGCATGACTTGGCAAGGGTTAAGATTACCTGCAAGTGAGGTCCATACAAAAAAACGTTATGTTTGCAGCTTCAGCCAGCTCTTTATGCAGGAACAATGGGTAAGCATATATTTCACCACGGTAGTGATTTAAGCCTTGTAGCAAGAGTCCGTGTCTGCAAACAGCAATTTCCAGGCCCTCCTCGTCCACCTTGGCCTTGGACTTCTGTGAGGTTTCCCGCCCTGCTGTAAATGTTGCCGGCCCACAGACATCATGACCAGTCCTCTGAAAGGAGACACAATCTGTTACGTGTAGCCTGGAGACAAGTAAAAAAAAAAAACAATGAAGGGGTACATGTTTGGATAAAACCTTACAATTGTCATTTGGCTTCTTATCTGATCAACAAAGGCAGACACTTTGGCATCTTGTGCGATGAACAGGCCATCAAAGAGAGATTGCTCATCAGTCCTGTTAAATTACAAAAAATGTCCTTGATTTATTACAGCCCTTATGTCACCTGTGGAATTTAATGCTGGTAGTTCACATTAAATGAGTAGTTAAGTATTGCTTTACTGTAGAGGTAAAAATAAATCACATTACTGAAGTTGTTGGGCATGGATTACGGCTATGGAACTGAGACAAAAGGTTCCTGAACAATTTAATGGATTGTTGTCATGGAACTGTGATATCACAAGCTGTTTTGAACAGAACGATAACATATCTGACCAATTGTAAAAAACACTATTTCAAATGTGGGCTGACAGTATTAACTAATGTTTGGTTATGTTGAACATTTAAGGCTTTTATACACTGTTACTTCAAATGTGTTATAAATTAGGATTATAATTATGAATTACAATAATGCAATTATGTAATTACAAACCACATTGTTTTCTGATTGTCCAGAAACATTTTCAAATTAGAATTTTTTTTTAGATACCATGAATGGAATATGAATTGTATATACATGGAAAGATACGTTTCTTAGCAATGAGGTTCATTATAATTAATATATCAGTTAATAAAATTAGAAAATTAGTCCGCTAACCCTTTGGATTTCTTGAAGCGGTAGTGCTTTCTGTTACCATCTGCAGATACAGCAAGCATGTCTGGTGTGCATGCAGGGCACTTGAAGGGCTCAACCAGGCACAAATGCTCTTTTTTCCAGTTGCAGAAGGAAAATTCACGATACACCCTGTGGAATGTATCACTACATATACTTCCATTCTGAAAATAAGGATGGTATTATTTTGGTTAATTAAAAACTTCGCAGTTTGGAATTCAAGATTTCGAATGACAAGAGTTCTTACCCGTCCCGTGCGATGGGCCCGATGTTCAAGCATTCGGATAAATGCTTTTTGGGACGTAGCTGGGCTGGCCAACTTCATCTCTTGAAATGATGTAAAGACATCAAATTTGAACAGCATTTGGCAGCTTGCTGTTGCTGGCCAGTATCGGCTACTAATCAGGTCACTGATCCCTGGGGTCCACTTGCAGGAACAACGTGGGCAACACACAGCAGGCAGACAAAGGTTGTATGGACCTGAAAACAAAATACATATACCGTTTCACAAGTATCCGTACAAAACAGGACAAAGTGATAATAGTGAGCCATTATTGCCTTGTGATGGGACACAAACAGTAGAATGAAGTGACAATATACCATTGATAGTCACCAAGACAGTCTGCTTTCCTGGCATGATGGTATAATCTTGGTCTTGGCCACAGGAGCAGATTTGTGTTGGTGGAGGTATAGGCAGCAGACATACTGTAGTAATGAAAAGTTCAGAAATGAATACCTGCAGTCAGATAATAAAACACTTTAACAGTTATAGAAAACTTCAGACATAGCTCATATTATGCCACTGTATATGTAGTGCACTTTATGGACACATAACAAAAACAGAAAGCTACATTTTTTGAACACACCTTGTTCAACCAGTTCATAATGACCTCTTTCATCCATCTTCACTGAGGATGTGGGAGGAATGTGTTTATAAAAATTATCAATCATGACTTCTCTGTCATGAAATATAAGTGTGTTGTGGACCACCGAGTCACATCCTGCGCAGAGAAACTGAACTCCGGAGGGAACACAGTCCAAGCACCTGACCACAGCATTGACCATTTTGCACTGTTGACAGCAATGCTGGGGAACGCTTTCTGCAGCCAGCATACAACTCAGGAGCTCTGGCACTGCAGCCTTGAATCTTCTCTCTGTGGTCAGCTGCCTCCTGGTCCACACAGACATGCTGGTTGTCTCCTCCACTTCCTCTGATGCAGGGACGGTGACCGAACACAGCAGGTCTCTCAGTGTTTGAAGATGTTGATCTAAATTGACAAAGTATACAAAAATGTCAAAGACAGTCATAATAGTGTTTTTTTAACAAAACAAAAAGGAATGTCATTTCAAATGCATCATATACATGGCTGCTACAGTAAATACAATATTCAGATGCCTAAACATACTTGACATTTTCCAAATTCAAAGATTAACACTGACTTTATTTGAGCTGTCAGATTTCAATATGCATACCAAGATTTGGGACCTCCTGAGGAATTTCATCCATCTGCGAGGCCTCACCTTCTGGCACCTCCAGAGTGTGAGTGGGTTTAACTGCAAACAATGACGTAAGAAACATTACTGCTGACCAACAGCATCAACTTAGAATAATAACTATAATATTTTGCTGACCAGATCGATTCTTTGGGATGTATTTTGGTACAATGTACCCATTATGGTCTCTCGTCCTCCAGGAGACAGTGGAGCCTCCAGTCCTCTTCTGTTTCCTCTTCTTTGATGGCTGAAAGTAAAAAAAAAAGAAAAAAAAGAATGAAAAAAAGATATATTTGCCTTTACTGGGGCACACACATCCTTTTCAGGTGTGTACAAAAGTGTTTTCTGAAAAATTTAGGTAAGTGCAATAACAGAGAAAAATATATACTTTTTTTGCTTCCAACTCATCTGCCAACTGTTTCCCTGCATCCAGCCACTGTCTGAAGTTCTCAGATGCCATTTTGGAGAGACGAAAGGAAGAAGAAAGGAAAGAAGGATGGAAAGAGTCAAAGTAGAAAGATGACGAGGGAAAGACAGAGACACTATAAGACAAAGCAAAAGCTGCGAGAGAAAAGGAAACCAGTAAAAGAAGGAATAAGAAACTGGTTCTTATAAGAACCGTTGGATTATACTGTTACTGACGTTTGATGTTCACAAGACCTGAAAAACAGTAATAAAATTAACAAAACGGATGAACTAGGATTAGTTGTGCAATCATGCCTTCAATTTGTTGCCACTGAAATGAACATTTAGCTAAATGCAAAGTGAATTATCACAAAAAGGTCTAAGGGGAATAAGTTGTGTGTACAAAAAGCTAAAACAAAAGAACATTCATCAAACAAACTAGATAGTTTAGGAACTGTCAAAAACTGGTCCTTGACCACTGATAGGCATGGTGGCTATTAAATCAGCAATAACAACTCGAGTCTGTAAATCCAGCCAGTGCTGCACCTGCAATGTGCTTTCATATTCACCTTCACCTACAAGTTTGAGTATTATTTGAGATTCAGGGTCGTTCAGGGATTATTTAAACTAGCTAGAACATTAGCATGTTAGCTAACGTTATCGTTTTATTATTAAAATCATGTCTTTAATATCATTCACAACTGATCTGTAACTAAAACTTTAAACTAAATAAACTCGGCTACATATGAATTGCAAGTAATAGATTACTTTCATATAAAACATCAGCAAATAAAATTAAATATACAAACTTGTCGGACTTACCGATGCTACGTTCAATCGCGAAATGATGAAACTCCTCCCCCGTTAAACTTCATGTGCGGAGTGGCGATATTTACTCGACCGCTAGAGGTCGCTAAATTTTGAAACGTAAAACCTGGTCGTAAAACGCCGCTTGTACACACGACTTATGTGGTCGTTTTTTCGAGGAGGACAGTCTCGGGACACACACACACAAATAATCAATCTCAACTGTGTTTTTACTGTGGAGATGTGGAAGAAACAGAAAACAGACTCTAGAACATTAAAAAAAGATGTTTTATTGGAGGTTTCATCTTTAAATGTATGGCCCTAACTTGCTACCGCACTGTGCTGCAAAGCTGAGGAAACAAAGTGAAACATCTGGAGATACACTGATATTAAGTTTAGGATTGGCATATGTGTAATTGTTTGTTATCATTTTGCTCACAAGTGCATTTCGTTGTCACATTACCCACAGCCTTTGAAAGCAGCACCGGCTACAGTCAACCTAAAAGAGACACTGCGCATGCTCGTTACATCCTCCAGACGGTCGGTAGCAGTGAGAAACCGCTGCAGAGGAGGTGTCGGTGTGTAGAAAAATCCTCTTTCTACCGCATTTCTGTAGCGCAAACGTCCGGAATGAGCAGCGAGGACTTTGTGACTCCGCAGGATGTCTGCCCTCCTCCTCCTCCTCCTCCTCCTCATCCTCCTCCTCCTCCGCCGCTGCTCTGGCTGGGAGGAGGGGGGGATACCTTGAGGAGGATGGAGTGGGGGTGGATGCAGCCTTATCAATAGCAGGTTGCCTCTGATGATCCAGTTCAAACTGGTTCTGCTTTACATATGCGGCTGCGGCTCTGAGTGGTTCTACATTTCTACAAAGAGCTGAGAGAGAAACCAAAAAAAAAATAAAAATTAAAAAAAAAAACGTTTTTAAATGTTTAGACTTCTTTAAAACATTTTATATTAATATGTATATGGTTTCCAGCTCCATATATGGCACCCACATGTATCCATTATGACCATCTTTTCCTTTTATTTGATGAGGGTGAAACTTAGAACATTATGGAACTCATTTAATAAGCTGCATAGATAAAAGTGTAAATAATGGAAACGTTTTTGTTATTTGGGGTGATAACAGCCCCACACACGGGGAGTGTAGGGGCGACAACAAAGGACCGGATCGAGCATCATCATCTACCGCTGGCACCGGCCGTGCGTAATAGCCGGTGTTGTCGACGCCTTTGCTCGGTGCGCGACAAGTCGTCAGCAGATAGGCTAATGGGAGGCTTCAAGTGCGCAGTAAGGCGAGATTTAATCTCCATGTCGGGAGGTGATGTATGACAGGAGCCGGGCGACAAAGCGGAGGGAAGCCGTGAGAGGAATCACTGCAGTGCAGCAGAGCTGTCAGTCAACCGGCAGAGGAGGCTGCGCGCAGCCCCGGCCCGGTCTGAACTGTGCAGCCGCTGCCCAGACGTCAGCGACCGCAGCGGCTGAGTTTAAGTCTCCGCGGGGTCGTTTTATTGTCGAATCATCAAGCATATGACTGCAGGCTTCAATATCAGCGTCCTTCCCATCCACGCAGAGCCATTTATGTGCGCAACAACGCACACGTCCGCGATTAGTTTGATTTATGAGCTCTGCCAAACTGTTTCCCCTCGACTTGAATCATTCCTAATGGTTAAACTCGCTGCTCGCGATCACACACACACACACACTGTAAGAAAGGTTTTCTGATGACCTGCCCTGATGCTAAGGTTTCCTCCAGTTTGACGCACCTCG
The DNA here is from genome assembly GCF_963514085.1 of Chelon labrosus. Taxonomy (NCBI): domain Eukaryota; kingdom Metazoa; phylum Chordata; class Actinopteri; order Mugiliformes; family Mugilidae; genus Chelon; species Chelon labrosus. The sequence goes on from NC_140337.1 coordinate 8,982,987, forward strand.
CTTTACCTTGCGCCTTTGTCCTGCACACTGCGTCCCCCTAGCCACAGTGTCTCAACAACCCGGGGATCCTCATCACTGTAAAGACACCGCGGAGGCAAACCTGCTCAGAAACAACCTCTCTACGCAAACTCGCCATCGCACCCCTCCTCACGGGGCCCACTTTCTCAAAATACACACTCCGCCGGCACACATACATAAGCCGGTTCAGACGCAGAGAGGGAACAGTGAGTCTGTCTCTCCCTCCTCCCTCGTCCGCCAGCATCTAACGACGCAGCGCTTCCACCAATCTGCGCAGCGAGAGGACCACCCCAACCCCTGAACCCGAAATCTACCCGCCCTGCTCGCTTATAAATACTGCCTGAATCACACCGGCGAGTCTTGGTCTTCAGAAACGCTCAGGGTTGCAGCAGAACATCCCCCTTTCGTCTTATCCCCCCTCATCGTTTCGCTGTTTTTTAAGGAAATCTCACGCATCATCCATTTTCACTCTTCACCCTTCCCCGCCCCCCCTCCCCCCCAGTTTTTTTTCCGAACTGCTGTAGTTTTTATCGCGGCCAGTTGCATGCATTTTTCGTCTCCCAAAATGGTTTGCGAGACTAAAATTGTTGCGGACGAACACGATGCTATACCTGGGACCAAAAAAGAGGCGATCATGTGGAGCTCCCCTCCGTCCAGCGCGGCTCTAAACCCCGCGGAAGCCAAGGATGTGAGGAAAGATGCGGTTTTTATCCGAGAGTTCGAGCGCGGGGATCAGGAGGAGGTGCGGCGCATCTTTTACGATGGTATCATGGAGAGGATACCCAACACGGCGTTTAGGGGGCTCAGGCAGCAGCCGAAGACCCAGTTTATATATGCTCTTCTGACAGGTAAGTACCCTCATGACTTTGCATCGTGTCGTTTACTGTACGTTTCAGCTCAAATTTCCAAATGAAAAACTTCTAAATGAATTCTTTTGTGGGCTAATGTTGCGCTTTCTTTTGATGTCTTCACCGTAAAGTGATTTATCTGAGAAACTTGTCTTAAATCCCACAAAAAAAAATAAAAATCTAACGTTCCCTCTGCACTATCTGACCCTGTAGACGAGGTACAGCTAAGTCGAAATCTGTTGCAGCGCGGCTCCCTTATCCGCCGGCGCACCGGCATGTTGCTCATCACGCAACAAAAGGCATGGCAGGCGCATGGTGCATGTGTAGAACCGGCGGGCCCTGGTGCTGCTACCGCTGCCGCTCATGATGATGATGATGATGATGATGTGATGACATGCCGGTGCCGTGAATGAATGACAGAATGAATTTTGAGGATCGGCCCACGGGGGGTGCGCGCACGCTCCCCCGAAAAAAAAAAAAAGCACCGGCCCGACGCACACATTATAAAAAGTCCTTCCACCCCTGCGGCGCGCACACGCACCCTCCGCCTCTGCACAGCTGCCTATGCGCCACAGTCGCGCACTGGTCTCTCGTTTGGCTTTTGTTGACGTTGCCGGCGCCGATCAAAGCCTCGTGCGTCGCACCAACGTTACGCACGTTGAAATCACACAAGCAGGACACACAAATGAACCCATGACGCATTTTAATCCATTATTATCATTAATTCAGATTTGACTGAGGACTAATTACCCATTTAACGTCTAATGTTTTGTAGTATACACCGCGGTGCACAGGAGTAAACTAACTATCGCATGCCACGCAACATGCTTTGCGCACCATCCATCCCGCTTGTTACCGATTCCCTTTGCGCCCCCCAGCGTTACATGTGACTAATAACTCCATCATGGATTGCACTGGTTTGATGAATTCTCTAATGTGCTGCCCTCTGAAAACATAGTGGGGGGAAAAAAATGGTTCTGCCCCTGCAGCTTCTTATGTGCCTTACATTGCAGCCTGAAGAATGCGGGGCTTGTGTGAGAACTAATCTCTCCTGATCAAAATGTTGATGTATGATGCCTACAAATGTCTTATTGTCTGCTCTTTTTTTTTTCTTCTGTGTCTGTGTGGGGTCAAATTCCGCCAAAATCAAACATGTGATTCTCTTTTCTGACAGGTTTCGTTTATTTTTCTTCCATTTCTCCATAGTAATGTGCTTTTTCGTGACCAAATCCGTCACGCTGACCTGCTGTGCGCCCTTCATTCTCATGGGTGCGCGCTACTACTACAGCAGGAAAGTTATCCAGGGTTATCTGGACTGTGCTCTGCACACGGACATGGCTGACATAGAGGCTTATTACATGAAACCCACAGGTAAGACGCAGGGGAAACCTCGCTGTTCTCTCTGAATAGTGGCATAAATACATGTTGGGTCAGCGGGCAATGCTCATCCACTCTGCTCTCTACCAAAGATTAGGTATAAGACTATTCGTGCTGTTTATAATTGCGGCAGAAAGAGCAGAATAATTACATTAAAGTCAAAGACACAGACAGTGCTTTTAAAATACGGCTGGGCTTAGAGTGTTCAGGCAATGCAGAGGCAAATCATCAAATATGCAGCTTGTCTCTCCGCTTTCCTTCTTCTTTCCCACCCCTCCTCCCTAGCTCTTTCTCCACTCCTTCCCCCACTCGCTTCCTCTCTGAGCTCCACTCGGCCACTGGGACAGGGGCGGGGGGTGCATCACAGGGCTATTGATTGTGTAGAGGAGTCTGCTGATACACTCTCTGCAGCACGCTCGGTGTCGGCAAGGCTCATTTCCTCCACTAAAGTTTCTAATTGGGAAAAAAATCAATCCACCTTAGGCATCATCTCATTCTGCTCAGGAGTTTAACTTTGCGGCAAACACATTTTTATACCCTCACCCTGCCTCATAACTTCTTGGACACGTCCATCCCCTGTTAACCCGAACCACGTGGCCAATATAAAAAGCAGGTGTTAGTTAAGCCAGTCAATTGCCCCCCATTGTCTGTTTCTCTCTGACATTATACCCCCTGGCTTGGTAATCCACTGCGTAGACAATTGCAATTTAGCATTCCCATTATTGCTGCAGGGCTGTGATGGTTTAGAGGGGGTCAGGCACCGCCGCTCATAGACAATGCTAATGATTATAACCATGCAAACTCAATGGGCCCAGGGGGACGAACACCTGGGTACCAACGGGCAGCCCCGATGGAGAGGCTCCACTGATGACGCTGTCATTAGTTACCACATGTGTAGCATGTGTGCTGCTTCGCCTGAAATGTGGGCAGGAGTGCGTTATTATCTAAAGAACGAAACATTTAGAGCAGAGAGAAGAACTTGTTGGACTCAAGGGCTCTGAACAGATTCTTGGTCAGATTACATAGACAAAAAATTTGAAATGAAAAAAGGTCAGCCGGAAAATGTTGCTGTTACATCCTCGGTGCACCAGAATTGAAGTTTTTATACCGTTCATTTGGATTACTTAGTCATGCATTTATGATGGTATGGAGAAACTACATTTGGCATCAGCGACCAGCCTATCGCGCCTACCTTCATCCGATGCTAAGAGTTACCTGACAACCAAAAAGCAGCAACTCTGCAGTTTGTCTGTGCACACTAAGCTTCTATTGCTGGAGAAATCTCATGTTTACTAGTTACAGTAACCGTGTGTGGGAGGGTCTGGAGAGTTTGCTGCATGGAGACGACAAAAGGGCTTCAGTTTAAGATACATCTTTGAGGATATGAAATAAATGTCTGTGTCTGAGCCCAAAGATTAATAGACGTAAACTCTCATTTTATCCTTTGGATAGATGTGATGTATTGATAAAGGGTGATCTATTTGAAGATCACATAATGCAGTCAGTAAACAACGTAATTGCTAAGGAAGAAGCAATCACAGGAGTTAAAAGAAGCAAAGAGGGGATATTTGTTACCGCAGGGTAACAGAAGAAAACTGACTGAAGCTACATATCGCTCTCCTCATGCCACAACTACAACAATCAATACCCTTATCTCCTCTGTGTGCGTGTTGTGATCACTCACTCTGCTTCCCCTTAAGGCCAGCTGTCACCTCTTTCATTTGACCAGTAATAAAGTCAGCGTGTGGAGGTGGACAGGTTGTAAAACAAATTGAATTGACCACTGTTGAGTATAAATAGCTAAAACGCTATAAAAAAGACTAAAAGCTTGTTTCTGTGGAAAAAAAACCCCAGCTGCTCAAGATGGAAAATAGTCCATAATGAATTGCATTAGTTTGAAATGAATGCGACGTAATTTCAAATCCGTATCCTCAGTTTTGATTCACAAACACCTAATATCTGTAAGTTTATTATCCAAATCCAAATAGCTCAGTCAGGGCTTAACAGATTGGAAGCAATGCAATGAAAAGTTAAGTAAATCTCTTTGTACACTCTGATTCCTCCACTCCTCCTCCTCCTCATGTTTCTATGTCCTTCCTCGGAAACCGACAAACCAATAACGAGTCAATCTGGAGATCAATAAATACCCACCGACGGTGTGTTAACAACTACACAGCATTTGCTGACAAAAACTGTAAATGAAGACGAGGGGGTTTTCATCAACTGAAAGCATTTTTCTTACAGAAAACCACAGCCAATAGTTTTTTGTTTTTTTTCCGTAAACCTTTATCCATGAGCAGCTGTACTGCTTGTAGAGCTAGACTTAACAATATTTATAAAGCATTTATAAATTTGCGTGGGTGTGCAATCAGATCAAGATCGCAGGAATCAGAGAAGAGAAACAAGATGCTAGAAAACTAATCACATTTATGGAGAATCTTTGTCTTTAGATTTTAGTTTGGGGCACTAAAAGGGAAAGCGTTTGGATATGTTGGTGTGCTAAGGCTGATAAGTCTAAAGCTGCTTGCTGTCTGCAAAAGTGAATATAATATAATGAGGGTGTGACTAGACACTGTGCCAAACCCTCTCTGGACATAAATGATGCTCACTCGGTAATAACGGCTGATTAACGAGGGTCTCAGTAAGTCTCACTGTATATACTGAGTGTGTGTGTGCGTCTGGTCTCTCTGCTTTGTTCTACTAGAGAGACCAGGGTTCCTCTGTTCGTACCTGCTGAGCTTATTTTAGCTTTGAACGACAGAATGAGGGAGACAGACGGAGAGAAAGGGACAATGTGTGAAGGGAAGAAAGGAGGTGAGTGTTAGGTAGAAAATGGGGGCATGTGAAGGAGGGGTGTCCTGAAATGTATAATAAACGCATGTGAGAAAAGAAGAAGAAGATCAAGAGCTTGCTGGTAAGCAGATAGACAAAGGGATCTCCTGGGGATATTTCTGACTCGTCAGCTGAAGTACCTCAGATTAATAAGGCCCGCTCCTCTCTATCCTCTCCTCTTCTATCCCCCCCCCCCCCTCTTGTTGCTATTTGAGCCGCAGCGATTTCTTTCTCCCTGCCACCTGTATCGCTCCTCCTCCTCGTCTTCCGCTCTACATTTCATCTGTGCTGAAGGTGCAGAGGAGGCGCTGCAGTGGCAAACCAGGGTTATCCATCATCCTGGCACAGAGGAAGCGATGTTTCCTCCCAGCAAAGGAAACGGCCTTCAGTCTCGGCCTGAAAAAGTACGAAAATTCAATTTACTAGTCATTTATTCAGTTATCTGGAGGAGTAAAAAGTTTCAGAGAACTAATGATTACCCTGCAGATACAAAGGTGAACACTGATATATGGAGAACTGGATGGTAACATTCAGATAATTATTAATCATGAACAATTTGGATAATGAATCCATTATATTGTTAATCAATCAATCAATAGAGTACAAAGTAACAACAACGCAACTAATAAGATAAGATAAGATAGGTTTTTATTTGTCACATGCACAGTTATACATAGTACAATTCACAGTGAAATGTATTTTTGTACCTGCAGCCAGTAGTAAAAAAGTACTACAGTAAAACAGTAATAATTGCACATAACACACAGGGTAAACAATATAAGTGTAAATGTAAAACTGAGAAAAATAAAATAAAATATAGACTGTAAACTCGAAATGTAGACTTAGAGGGGGGTAGCTCGTATAATTTCCCTCGGGATCAATGAAGTATCTATCTATCTATCTATCTATCTATCTATCTATATATACACACATTTACAGTATTGAAAACAACTATGTAACTAAAATGCAGTGGTGCAGTGGTATTTAAATCCAGTTGAGCAGGCAGATGGCATGTGGACAGAAACTCTTCTTCAGCCTCTCAGTCTTTGAATGACAGGAACGACGAGGCTACAATGCAAATATCTTTAAGAACCTGTGCAGACTGGTTGCAAATATAACTCTATTAGGAAGCACGCCTCTTTCTAATCTTAAAGCTGGAAATGTTGTTCTTCTCTGGCTAACGATCATTGCTAGCTAAGATAAAACAAAATGTTATGGGTGTGTCTGGGCACGAGTGTCGCTTAATCAGACACCATAGCTTTAATATCCGCGTGGAACATTTGCAGCGTTGTTTCCTGTACGTCGCTGCCTGACTTTGCTGTTTCTCATATTATACGTACAGCGAAACCGGAGAGCTCACTTGTCCATTACCTAGGCCTGCACGCCGCATGCGCGCGCCCGGGTTGCATCTTGTCTAGTCAGTGTTTTGAGGAAGTGGAGGCCATCATTAATAATGCATTGTGGTCTCGCTGGCCTCGGCCTTTGTTTCGCGTTCTGCTTAAATCAATGCTGAACAAAGGCACTCATCAGAGAAAGTAGATGGCGTGTCAACAGCGGCCTCATTAATTACAGCGTTGTGCTTTTTCCCTCTATCTTGACTCTGGTGAGCAATCAAGAGGATTTAACATTATAAAAAAGCAGTTTTACTGCCTGTTATCACTAAGTCTGTGATTACTTTTGTGCTCTAAAAATGATTTCTGCAGTCTGCGGTTTACGCAGGAGCAATTTGTGCACGTCTAGCTCTAATAGGTTAGTCACATTTTGCATCTGGGTGCAAAGCCCCTCCCAGTGCCCTTTGACCTCGGGAATGAAGGAGAGGGCGGGTTTCAGGCTGTAGTAAGAGCAGCCTTGCAAACAAAGGCATGGACGCAGCTAAATGTAGCACGTGTGTAAAATGTGGGCACGCACCGGCCTGCTCGCGTGCAAACGACACACACAGGCGCGTTGATGGGCAGGAAGGAAGCAAACCCTTCAGTTAAGAGCACATAATGAGGTCCTCCGAGCAAATGGACGTGTAAGGAGAGAGCAAATGGGGACTGTGTGTGTGCGTATAGCTGGCAACACACAGCTCACACTTTCTTCCGCCTGTTGTGTTAAGGTCAAGTCTTGGCTTCACGGCGATTACATGATGTATTTTGTCTAGCTGATGCCTTATTTGTGAGCACATCTGGAAGGTGTGTCCAGTCACCCTCAATTGCCCGTGGCGGAGGAGGAAACTGCTGATGTGGGGGTTATATGTGACAGGCTAATCTATACTCCCGGCATGCACTCTGACCCGAGGAGCAGGGCGTGTCTGTGTGTGTGTGAGCGCTGCGTTAAGGATACAGATGAAGAGCAAGTTAAGAAACAGATCTCGCCGTTAAAGAAATATGAAACGATTGGAATTCAGAACAGAACAAAGCAAGACGTGTGCGTATGTTTTTAGCAAAGCAAGTGACAGAAATATGGAACTAATGATTTAACACGGTCTGATAGAGCAACACAAGAATGCTTAGGTGGAGATCTCAACGACAGCAGAAATGCCTAGCGGGGTCAGATTAATCATGCAGTGATGCAACGCTTTCAATTCAGAGCCACCCCTGAAGCATAAAACTTGAATTGACTTAATATTCCTCCCAACAATGACACTTGACTGACTGCTTTACTGTTAGAAGAGAGAACTACAGCCCAGTAAGGTGGTGTCTAGACTGAACGCATATCAGCTGAATTAGCCCTGTAGGTTTCACCTGAAGGAAAAGAGACTAATCTTGTTAGACCCCATGAAATCACTTTCCGCGTATGAGCTCCTGTCTATTTTTTCTTTTTTTTTTCTTTTATGCAGGTATCATATCACAGCTTCATCCAGTATTTAACACGCCCGCACACATGCATGGAGGCATATTAATACCACTGTAGTGAAAGAAATTAGATCTGCCGCATTAAGAATACAGTAATCAGATTTTGGCTCGTGTGAGAATCATTACCGATTTACCGAGCTCGCGGCTCTTCCTCTCGTTCTCGCCTTCACTCTGCGCTTGATTTATTTCTTGTCTTGAGATCATCTGTATCCTTCAGGTCCCCTCCCCCCCTCTGCAATAATGGCAGATTCTCCGTCCCCTGTCCTCCGCCCCCCCCCCCTTTTTGCGTTTGTATGCCCTGGCAGCAATAATGGATCCTTTCAGGCTCATCACTTTTACTGTTAACACAGATGCCTCGCCTCCATCCTCCTCTGCTCGCTCCCTCTTTCAGAGACGACAGATGAATGACTTCTCCTTTTTAGTCCCTTTCCTCTCTTTCTCTAGCTGCTTTTTCTGAGTGAGTAAGCTCATTCATTCGACTTTCCAGTGACACAGACGCTTATGTTTTAATAAGCGGTGCACTGTATCACTGCTGTGTCAAGTTTTACTCTCAAGCAGCTGCAGCTTGATGCCTTTTTTTTTTTGTTTGTTTTTTTAAAGTTGTCCCTTCACGTATTCTTGCTTTCCAGTCAGTTTTGTGGTTACTCGAAGGACTAAGCAGCTTCTCCCTTGCTGCGGACTAGTGGTTAGATAAGCAACTATGGGGCCCTGGAGTCACTGGTTTGATTCCCCTGTGCCCCTGGCTTAGATGCCTTGAAGCCCCCAAACAGATCCCCAGGCGCCCTGCATGGAGTCCCATTGTTCCAGTGTGCTCAAGTGGATGGTTTAAATGCAGGGAACAAATTCCTTGTGGCAGTGCGTGGCAATTAAAGCTGGTTTGATCTGATTTGATTTATAGTATTCAGAGGACAGGTAGATAGAATAAAAATAGTAGTAACTGGCTTGAGCCAACCCAAAACTTTAACAAGTACATTTACAGCTTTAGGAAAGAATCTGGGAAAGCGTTCTTCCTTTAACCGTTTGGTTTGATTGCTATTTTAGTATTGTCTGATTGCATTGCACCTACTAAACCACCTGCTATGCCTTTGTCTTTGGCTAGCAACGAGACCAAAGTAAAGTCACTCCAATGGGAGAAATCTTACAGTGTCAAATATGGCATTAAAAAAACAAAACAAACGTGACTAAATATGACTGATGGCTAAGAACAGTATCTAATCTTAGCAAAAGAAAACCTTTCAGACTTAGACACAACCATCACAACACTTCTGAGTATAAACACAGCAGAGACAGGAGTATAATTTCCTTTGGTTGGTGCAGATTGTAATGTGTAATCTTTGTGTTGTGCTGTCAGCATTGAGAAGCCGTTCACACAAAATGCTAGGTCTCCAAGAGGCAACATCTCCACGTGAGAACGCGTGGCTAACGTAATTTAGGAAATAGGGCTGTACAAAGTTATTGAGAAAATGCTACATGACACAGGAGAGAGTCACCGTTCCTTTCTCTGCTTGCACATTACACCAAAACTGCAATGAGGACAAGGTCGTCCAGTGTTCGTGGCTCTTCTATCCATCTGCAAAACCTGTTTCCAACAAGCCTACCTGAAACATATGAGACACTACATGGTCAAGTAATCTGCAAATCTGGACAGTCTGAATCTTCTCTAACGTCAAAGTTTGCAGTGACATTTCTTTTATTTAACAGTGATTCAGCAGTTTGTACATCTCAGCCGTTTCTGCAACATGTAAGAAAATCTAACAAGCCAGTTACGCACAGCATTCAGCCAGAGCATCCCACAAAGCTCTTTCAAGCTCGCGTCACTTGTGACATTTCGGCATCTCATTTATTGTGATATTTTCGCCTCCTCTTTCTCTTGATCTAAAATACTCCTGCACCACGTCACTCTTTCATCTTTCCGTTTCTCTCACTCTCTAACGTCCTATCTGCAGGCTCCCAGCACAAACGATGGCAGGTCACTGATTCCATGCCGTTTAATAGTTGCACAGTCAGACGCAACAGATGTAAAGTTCCCAGAACGGTGATGTCAGGAAGCTTAGCGGTCAACACATCATTTTTGAGCTTTCATAAGAAAAGGAGATCTAAATTTTGTCATCGCCCCGCGTGAACCAGTAAAGTAACACACAGTGTGACGAACAAAAAGGCAGAGCGGTGGTACAGCGTGCATGCTCCCCTGTGCTGTCCTTATTCCTGGCAGAGGCTCAGATCAGACAGATGGTCAGGAGGGCTTTATGGAAGCGTCTCCCCCCTCCTGCACCTTCAACACACACACACACACACACACACACACACACACACACACAAGCAGAATGCCGGCAAAGAGCGACAGGAGTCGACACCGCAAATTTGACATCTGTCTATGATAAAACAACGCTCCACGGTCATAGTGAACGCTTAGAGACACTTAACCTCTTACAACTTCGCAAGTTTTAGATGAGGGAAAAACGGGAAAGGTAGTACTGTAAAATTAGGTTCACACTTTGGCGCCCCCAAAATACCCGTGAGAAACACGTTTGATTGCATTCTTTAAGGTTGAAAGACTTACCGGAAATAATACTGGGTAATCAGTAAAACTATACAGTCATCTGACCTGCATTTATTCAGGGGCAGGCAGTGTTCGATTAGCCACCCCTTGACTGTTAAGTTTTCCCACCAGTGTTCCCATATTTTACACCAAAATTAGATTTGGTCAGACAAAGACGCTCTTATGTGCTTTTTTAACAAAAATAATCTGTGGGTTTTAGGGAACTAGCAATTGTCCGGCTTATATTTCCAAAATTAAACACCCCTAAGAGATTAGTGAAACACTGGTTGCACACTCGGAGGGCGGGGAGTACTTGGGGGTTTCCTGCTGTTGCTGCAACCCACACATCACAGTTGTTTGATTCAGTAACAGAAGCCTCTGGATCAGCTTAACACAGGGCCTGCAGGGCCATCAAATCCCCGCTAACAAGCGGGACACCAGCAGAAGCATGATGTCAATCTCACTGCCGGTTGGTGAATGTGTGCGTATACGTGAGAGTTAGAGATTCAGCAGAAAATAAAGGAGAGGTCCACGGGACACGCATTGGTTCAGTTTCTCTACAACAAGCAGATGGCTTTCTGGTTCAAAACCATGTAACCACAGCTAATGCATGCCGTGAATGCTGCTGACGTAACTGAAACGGCTATTTGAACATAGTTACGTAACAAAAACAGCAGGTTTCTGAGGGTGCTTTTCTTTGGAAGATTAGCATCGGTAAAAGAAGCAACGTCATGCACCAACATGATAATCTGGTTTTAAAAATCACATGGTTTGAAAAGAAGACGCGCAACAAGCCATTAGTTACATGTGACATTTTCCTGTGCGAAGCTAGAGTGGTATTAAACATCCCGGGAAGTAGTGATTGGATTATTTAGATTAGATGTGTGTACATGTCTTCAGATGTCTAGCTCAGAAACGATAACATTTCAATCAAGCAGGCTTTCAAACAAGCTAGTGACAGAAAAACCTTAAATTGATCTAGAGATGCTCTGCAGCTCTTATTTTGTCCCTTCTACACTGAACTGTTAACACTGAAAAATGGCAAAAAGGAAAATAACTCACAAGCTCACAAAGTGCAGCATGACTAGAGATCTAGATCAATAGAAACAGGCCGGCATTCAAGCACTAAGCTGTACTCTGGTGGAGGAGCATTGTCTGCTGACATTTTTATCTATATTGGTCTAACCTTGTTTGTCTGTATGTGCGTTAGTCTTTTTGTCTGTCAGCAGCGTCTGTCTGATTAACTCCGGGCCACAGTACAGTACAAGCTGCTGTGAAAATGTTTTAATTCTGTGTGTGAAGAAAACAAAACGAACCTCTTGAAATATAATCCCGGGAAACGCCGCCTTTCTTTATTGAATCCCCCCCCCCCCAAAAACGTTGCCCCTAACTGCAGCCTGCCATTCACGTGTCAGTGTCTCTGCTCCAATACACTGTGAGCCCTAAGTGAAGGCTCTGTCATGCCTGTGCTTTTAATCAGCAGAGTCTCACTGAGTGGGTAATGCATTTAGCATCAGTCAGTCAGGTCTCTGCACACTCATCTACTCACTGCATCTGTTCTTTACTTTACCAAGTCATTACAGCATGATGCAACGTGCTGCTAATGGAAGCACAGGACATTCACCACGACTTGAGTTTCTACAGCTAAACGCTCCCATCCAATCACTGACGTCCATCAGATTATTGTTTTCATCAGTCTGGTTCATGTTGTTTCTTGACGCCAATTGTGATGTTAATTTTGTTAAATAATCCCAGTGAGTGTTTTATGGTCCAATATGTGAGGGCATGCAAATATTTCACAGACAGAGATTTTAAACACACTCTAGGGGTTTACAGTATATTGGAGCCGCAAAAGAACACACTGAAAGTTCTTCACTTTTGAGGAATGTGCTTATTGATTTTCTTTGAGCTGGACGAGAGGGTTGAATCTTTTCTATAGCCAGCTGCCGGTTAGCTAGCTTAGCACAAAGACTGATAAAAAATTACAATCTGTACTTATTAAACAAGAATAAAACGTGATATTTAGTTAGGTTCAATTGAGTTAACAAAGGACAGAGCCAGACTGGCATTTTCAGTCATTATGCTAAGCTCAGCTAATTGGATTATAGATCCATTTTCATATTTACAGCACGTTTGTTGGCAACATTACCCCCAAATTATAGAAGCATTCCCTTAAGAGTTTTAAGAGTTTATCTGTAGCTTCAGTGTTTGCAGTATCTGATTTTATCAAACTTGTTCCCATTTGTTTGTGTCAGGCTCCTGTTTCTGGGTGGCAGTGCTTGATGGACGGGTGGTGGGCATCGTGGCGGCGCAGGGCCGTGAGGACGACAACACGGTCGAGCTGCGGCGCATGTCGGTGGACTCCCACTACCGCGGCAAAGGCATCGCGAAGGCGCTCGGCCGCCGCGTCCTGGAGTTCGCCGTGCGCAACAACTACGCCGCCGTGTTCCTCGGCACCACGGCCGTCAAGCTGGCCGCCCACAAGCTGTACGAGTCGCTGGGCTTCCGCAGAACGGGCCAGAGCGAGGACCACACGCTACCCGGGATGAGCCGCTCGCCGCTGGAGAGGCTCTTCTTCCAGATCCGCTATAGCCGCTACCGCCTGCAGCTTCGTGAGGAGTGAGAGGTGACAGGGAGAGGGAGAGAGAGAGATGGAGAGGGGGAGATGGAGAAAGAGAGGGACAGAGAGAGAGAGAGAGAGAGAGAGAGCAACAACCCTCCTTCACCTGAGAGCCCCGACCGCATCCTCTCCTCTGACAGCTTTTATTTATTTTGTGTCATTAGAGATAACTTTGAGTACTACTTAACACTACTTCATCTTAAAGTCACTAACGTTTTTATTACTATTTCGCTTTTGTTGCTGTTGTTTTTGTATTTTACATCTAAAAAAAAAAAAGAGTTTGTTTCTTTAATTAATCTATTTTTTTTTGTATCTTTACCCCTCCCTTTCCACTGTGGGAGGAAAAAAAAAAAAAACGGCATTTTTAGAAGACATCTAACTGGTACCCCAACTAGGCACCCACCCTCACCAGCCCCTCTAGCTTCAAGATCACGTGACTCATTACTAGTCCACAACTCCCCCCCTTTTACTCCCTCTTTACTCCTTCCCCCAAAACCTCAAGCCTTCCCTTCCCTTCCACATTCCTTTAGCGAAACTCAGCTAATGGGTTTGGACGCTGGAGAGTGCAGCGAGACATTTCACCGGGGTCGAACAGATCAATGGACGGGTGGGGAGGGGCAGATATGGCTTCCTCCAGGAGAAAACACACAAAACAGTCTGACGCGCTCTCTTTTGTAGAAGTCTTGCAGCGTCAGTGTTTGTGTGTGCGTCGTGGACAGAGTGTGGTCCCGCGCGCGCACACAAAACCGAACCATTTTGGCTCTTGGCCAGTCTCTCAAGACACCATATTGAAGCACAGCGAGAGTGTGTTACTGACCCCCACAGTGAGAGAGAAGGATGACAGGATGGTTACCGGAATATACACTGTGTGTCCTGCGTCCTGGACGGACATGAATCAGCACAGTGCATCTTCCTCACACACCGTCCTCGTAACTCTCCTCACTGATTGTTTTAATTGGATCTCTCCTTCCTTTCTGTTATTTTTTTCTGGATCAATTAATCACTCCCTTTTTCGCCAGAGATGTGAAAAGGGTCTCTGATTGGTTGAGGTGATGGGAGGGTGGAGCTTTCTCCCCGAGGGATCCCGAGAAACGATACAGCTGCATTTCAGAGCTTGTGTGTGTGTGTGTGTGTGTGTGTGTGTGCGCGTGTGTGTGTGGTTGTTGAGAGTATGTGAGTGTGTGTGGGTGTGTGTGGTTGTGTGTGTGTGTGTGCACATGCGTGTGCGTCTCTTGAGGATGTGGTCAGACATTAGACCTAGCCTCAACAGACTACGACGAACCTTTCTCGCTATCTAACTAAACATTACTACTTTCTATGTGCGCTTTAAAACTGTTTACTGATTGACTCGAGATCGATTCTAACATTTTAAAGATGTTTAACTGATTAATTAGTAATTTTGTAACTTTAAAGAAAATTTACCACGTTTAAATATGCAAAATTTTACTGTCAAAACTACGACAATTACAAAGTAGCTGCAGTCAACGCTCCACATACTTCATCCAGGTTATTGGGGAACAACTTGGGTATGACATGACTACTAGCAATACTACAGTAAACCTACAGTACATGACTGAGCACAAACAGCAAATAACTATTTCAGCCAGTACACTGGCATTAGTATCCTCTCTCCCCCGTGTATTTTTACTGTGTATACAGATGAAAATTCATGTAGCGAATGTCAAATTTCTCCCATAGCACCTCTCTCCATCTCCATCCTCCAACCATATAACCAGCAGTAGATTAAGCCATCCACTACTCTGAGCCTAAGTTGTGTCATCAAACCATTTGTAAAAAGTAAAATATAAACCAAAACCTTACAAAAAAAAGCACATAAGATTAAAAAAGGAAAAAAAAAAATAATTATACAAACGTAATTGTCACAAAGTTAGCACCGACCCTCCTGGCCTTGCTTTCCTTCCCCCATCAAACTCTCCCTTCCCTGCCATTCATGAATCTGTCTGCAACCCTGGGCTAGACCATCCACCCTCCATTTGAACCCTGCATACCCTCCTCCACAGACCGCCGACCCACCCCGGTCCGAGGTCTCATCCATTCCCTGCCCACGTCTGCATGTGCCACAGAGCCTTGCCGCTCCGCTTTTATTATTCCATCTGAAGCTTGTTGAACCCACCCTCGACCCCACTCCTACTCTGGTGTCATCGAGGCAGTGTGACGCACGCCGCGTCTGCAACTACAGGTGTCAGGTTGCACATGATGCACGGCTGTGTGGGTGTGATGCAGGAGGACCGAGGCGGCGTGAAGATGTGTGTGTGTGTGTGTTCAGAGTTGGTACACTCACCAACTGCAGCACTGCCTGGATGACATTATGCCTGCCAGCCAACCAACTGTAGAATGCAAAAAGCAATGCAAGTGTGGCATGCCTCTGT
Source organism: Chelon labrosus (assembly GCF_963514085.1). Classification (NCBI taxonomy): domain Eukaryota; kingdom Metazoa; phylum Chordata; class Actinopteri; order Mugiliformes; family Mugilidae; genus Chelon; species Chelon labrosus. The sequence goes on from NC_140337.1 coordinate 8,998,448, forward strand.
ACCCAGTGTGTGTACGGTGCCTGCCCTGGAAAAGTGTAGAAAAAATTAATGAAGAGATATATATATACTATATATATATACAAATATAAAAAGAAAATAAGCTTCTTTTTAAGATAAACATATAAAAGAAATGTGTGTTTCTTTGGAAAAAAAATAATTGTTTGCATGAAACGTGTCTTTGAATGCAAATATAACTTTTAGGGGAGAAACTCCTAGCACATGGCATACAGTGGAACCATAGACTTTTTTTTTTTTTACGTTGTTTTAAATTCACTGTAATACAAGACAAGGGTGTGAAATTAATACCAGCCAAAAGCCAGCGCTCAGAAATCTCTAAGCCAACCATTGTTTAGAACAGGAAGTTCTAAAAGCCTCGCTGAATTAGATAGCAGGCTATCCAGATTTATCCATCCCTGGCCTGGCTGGAGGGCAAGAAAGTCAGTTCCCCTCCTTAATCACAGTGGGAACAAAGGTATACGACTGGAAGCATTATAACGCTTCCTCTATTAGACCAGCTTGTGGTAAGGTTCCTAGATACTCTGCAGGACTAAGATTTACTCTGGGCATTCGACGAGTGACATAAAGCAAAACACCTATTGTAAAATCATGTAGCTCATTACAAATATCAAGCGAAAATAGCTTTCATCCACTAAGTCCTTGAGCAAATTTGTCATACGACGATAAAAGAAACACAAGTCAGTTCTTTAGACTTTGTTCCTGTGCTTCCTGTCAAGTGTCCTAAAACATCAAATACCTGTTTTCTTTTGCATCTAATTTGGATTAAATTTGCCACACGTATATAATCTCCATACCTATCAAGTCCCATGGTTCTCAGAGGTTTTACCGTTAGCTCCCTTAGTTCAAGCCATGTGAAACGAGACACTTCTAGAGGAGATTTAGCCACTGATATGTTTTAGGTTAAATAGGGCCAATCCAAGACTTCCCTGGGAAATTCTACAAAGTAAACACAAGGCACAAAAGCACTGAAAGCATTAAACGACACTGTTTTCAGATGTTTTCACTGGCCCGACATGTGGAGGATGCCTCACGCCACCTTGATGAATCTGCTTTGTACTTGGTTGTTGCTGGAGAGTCAAAAGAAGACCGTGTTCTGTGATGTTTCTGGAGCAACAGCGGCCACTGACGTTCACACAGCTCTCAGAAACATCCAGACCATAGCATCTATTTCACCTCGAGCAAAATCTGATACCGGAGCTGTGAAATGTCAGTGGCGCTGGGGATTCAGATTTCTTCACAGAATCACCACGGCAGAGACAAACTTTGAGTCAGACATCTTACATTAGTTATCCCTGCCAGTACTGCATGACTCAACCATTCTTTAACAGACGCGGTTGAGAGTGAGAGATGTGTTGTCCTGAGGTGGATAGTAAACATAGGAAAACTGTGGGCTTGATTTTGTGGAAGAATGTGAAGACTGTCAATTCTGAGCCATTTCTGCTGCTGCCAATCTCAGTTTTTGCCTGATGAAATTTTTTAAAAAGCTCCTTCGTGTATTTTGGGAGAAATTATTATCCACATTGGTACATATTCTGAACAAAGGTAATATCATTCAAAATGCCTTTGCCAAGGCCTTATGCACTGGAGTTCAAATATCTTGTGGACTGCATGGCTGAATTTAAAGATGAAGTGCACTGACTAAAATGCATTTACTTCTAGTCTGAGCAATGTCTGTTTTCTACTCCATGTGAATGCTATGCCCTGTGAAGTCTTGCCTCTGTTAAAAACTGGTATGGCATACATAATGTTAGAATGTAGTAATTAAACTGTATGCAACATCTACCAGAGTGTACATTTAGTTACACACCATTCCTCTGAAATGTTCTGCTGATGTACAATCCAAAAACAATCTCACCCTCTTTTTCTATTTGCTTTTTTTTTTTTTTCTGTGATTTGTTTGAGTGCGAGTGAGCTTTCCTATTGGTTGAGGTTTGAGAAGGTATGCTGCGTTAACGCCTCTCCTGCTGGAGGAGGCTCTTTTACTTTAGAGCGCTTTAGAACCCAAAAATCTGACGTTCAATCTCTGACGGCCGCGACAGAGGCACAAGCTGAGGCTGCCGAAGCTTCAACTTCGGCAGTTTTTCAAATTAAGTGGCCACCTTAAGTTCACGCCGTTACAAACGGTAGACGTATCAGTCACGATCAATATTTTGTTCGGTTTATCTACTGGTAAAGGAGCATAGAATTCAAACCTGCACAAATGTACAGATCCCGTGGGTGTGTTGTGTTACTCGGGTGGAGTGTGTCTTCGCTCAGCAGGGCAAACACTCACAGGCATGAATGTAAACTGCCAACATTTTATGTTTTAAATCTTTCCTGGTTGCTTTTTTTACTTTGGGAATGAGGAAAAAAAAGGTTAAAATCAGCTGTTGGTTCTTTCATTAAGTGACTAAACCACTACATTAGATGTTAGACATTTTGTGTGACTGTAAATAGCTGTAACTCTACCTACTGCTAATGTATTATTTACTGCAACCTGTCATCTTTGCTGGTTTTAACCAATCCTGACGGAGTTCATTTTTTGTCTCAGAAAATGGTTGTCGCCTGGAATGTTCCACCTAACGAGGAGGGCGAGGGGCGAGGGAGGAATGTGCCACATTGGCAGTTAAAAGAGGGGGTATGGGGCGGAGGAGGTCTGCAGCAACAGAGCTCCACAGCATGGACTCCCTCTCTCTCTCTACCTCTGGTGAGGATTTTTTGCTCCACTGTAGCAAATTCAGAAGGACTCACTCTGGACTGAGGCCACAGGTGCCAAGAACACAAAAGCACTTGTAGCACAACTGTGTCTTGTTTTGCTATGACAGTACAGGTCGTTTTGATTTTTTTGATTTTTACATTTCCTATGAAGAATATGGATAAAGTTTCTCTTTCTCCTGTATTATTGACTGTATGTATTAGAAGCATATATACAGGCCGTGATACCATCATGTGTAATTCATCCTACGACCCATGGCTATTTTTGGAGGTGGTGGAAACTTGCCAAAGGTGACAGTAACTGCTGCATTTTTGTTCCTCACATGCCGATATTTTGTTCAACACAATCCTACACTCACTTGTTATTATTTGGAAAATTTCCGCCCACGTGCCATCTAGTCAAGCAATAAACACAAACAGACAAAACCGCAAAATAATGACATATTATCTACAAGGATTTTATTAATAATATGAAAATGCTGCATTGATATTATATATCCCTTTTACTGTACCAATTTGTGGCAGCGATGCCACCACAGTATTGGCATTGTGACATTACCACTCATTATAGCGAAGCCTGAGGGGGGTGTATGATTGTAAAATGTTTTTGTTTTTTTTTGTATTTTTCTTTACAAAAAGGTGTCAAAGATGTGTTTTTTTAAAAAACTCAAAGTTGAAGTACACAGGTGTACCTCTGCATATTTGTACAGATGTCAATAGGAAATGACAAGAGAGGGGATGATGGATGCTAAAGAATGAGCAGTTCAAGCAGACGGGGAAAAAAAAGATGGTGCAGCTGCGCTCTGAAAATGCTCTTAACTGTATTTAACCACAAACACTGCTGGTTAACTCACACCACTGAGACACACACTGCAGCTTCACTTCTGTCCGTGGCACTCAATCTAATCAATTAAAAACAGCTGTCTAAATCACAACCATGTTTCTTACAAGTGGGATTCAAAGTCTTTTTTTGAATCAACAAGTTAGTAACTGTAAAGTTGTAAAGTATATTTTACTGTAAATAGCATCTGGGGGTCATTTCTACTCCTTTTGTAACGGCAACTGGGGATTTAAAATATAAAAAAAACTATATTTTAAAAATATTTACAGCATTATTATAGATATTCTACAGTAGTGCAGGCGTCTTAATCTGTGCCACCTCACAGGAATCCCACACTAAGTAACGGCAGACACTTTCAGAGGCAACTGCGCACACCATCTTAGCCCTTGCGCCTGAACGCTGGCGGGTTCAGACGCTGCCTTTCTTGTCCTGCCCGTCTGCTTGAACTCTCAAGTTGTCAGAGAGAGCCATAACAGCGGCAGCTCTGTTAGCTTATAGCACACACCAGTCGTGGCCATGAATATCTGTGGCTCTGGAATGAGCTATCTAGCTGCAGCAAGCTGCCGCGGTGCAAGTGGCTCTCTCTGCCCTAGAGCCCTGTCATGGCTGTTGTCTGTTGCCAGGAAACCGACCCGCACAAAGCACAGCAGGGGATTGATATGCAGCCGCACTGTGGGGAGGCAGGCAGGTCAACCAGCCGGCCTTGTTCCAGGAGCAGAAGGAATTGATGGATAGACGGATGGGAGGGGGCTTTAAAATGCAACTGAGGGTACTTTCTGCCTGAGGGTTGCGGGACCTGTAGGGGAAGGGTGAGGAATCTGAGAAAAGAGGCTCTTATAGTAGGGCAGAGAGCAAATAGTGGTTGGGGCCCACTAGGTTAGAGAGGTTACATAAAGGCATGCAAATGACTCTAAAGAACGCAGGGTCAAGATTATAGACAGTCATGCTGTGGGACATGATTCTCATGAACAGTACCAAGCCAAGCATGGAGGTGACTTAGCAAATTTAGTGAATCCCAGGAAGGTGAAGGAGAGAAAGAGACACTGTAAAACTGTGTAGGCAGTGCTGGTTCAACCGGTCAGCCCTGACCCTCAGTGAGACTGCAGCCTGGTTTTTATTAGGGTCTATTAGCTTTCAGTTCCCTTTCTGCCATTCCGTTGAGAAACTGCTGTATTACCACCCGGGATTACTATTATTATTGTGATTATTAACCCTTTCTTTTATACTGACAACAACTGGAACACTGTATAGATGTAAAGATGGGATTTCTTGCATTATGACGATGACTGAACCATGGATGTACATATACTGTATCAATTAAAACGACGATGCATTAAGCTTTTACATGTCGCAACGGCAAGCTGTTGTTCTTGTTTCAAACTAGCCGAGACGGCAGCGAGGAAGAGGGGAAGCGAGGCGCGCTGAGAATGATACAAGATATCAGATTTGAAGTCATATAAGTGTCGGCAGCCGCAAGGATCTGTGCCGCGGGGTCTACTTACACATCACAAGGCAGCTCAGGGAACATCACGCTGTTGCCCTTGACAACTGGAGTCTTCAGAGGGGACTCTCTGGCCTCGGCTCCTGGTAATGGACGAGGTCATTAATGTGAAGCTATCACTCAGTCAAACGAACATACTGGTAACGTCAGTCACATCTTCAAAAAGACATTAGCAAATAAAGGTGGGGTCTTTTTTTCTGCATTTGTAACTGTATTTTAATTTGGCCTAAGATAACATCCATAGAATAATATTCTTTCTCTCATATAATTTGGTGATGGGCCATTTCTTACCGCTGAAGTGCAACGCTAGTAGTTTGATACAAATAAACAGAACACAAAGCAGTTTACAACACACTGATAAACACCTTTATTAGTATTTGCTTTACCTCCACACCCCTGCTCCAAAAGTGCAGAGTGCCCTCTAGAATTTGCACGTACCGGTCTCACGCTTCCCTTGCAAAAGGGGGAAGGCCTTGCACTCTTAAACCACAGAACAATGAAAGAATAGAGGGGCAGATTTCCATAACACTGTCCATGGCTCTGGCTCTGAACTGCTCACAACTGACCTGGTGAGAAAAGCGTCTTTCACGTCGGCAAACGGAGAGCATATTCCCGTCAGTGGAAAAATGAACTGCCCAATGGGCTGGAAAAGAAAGAAAGCGGGAATGTGCGCGACAAGACAAAACGGATGGTGGGTATACTAGATATTTCACATGCCACCTTTGTCATTTCCTATAATTAGAAAGCTTTCAAATAGGGGTTTAAAATGTCAAAGACCCATTTTGTAGGCTTAAATGGTCTTAATTGCAGGACAATAAGGGGCATTAGGAGTCTTGCTGTGGCTGGCATTGACACAGAAACTCGGTCAGTGTGCCTGGAAGCCAGCAAACGTGTGTGAGTGTATTTATGGTGGATGCGTGGATAGAATGTGTGACTGCCTCTGGTGTGTGTGTGTGTGTGTGTGCGCGCATACGAGTATTCGTGGAATGTGTGTGTGCGACACAAACAAAACAAAAGGGGCGAGTGTGCTAGGGCCAAGTGTGCACATAAAAGATGAGCTGGAGAGAGCAAAGTAATGGGTGCTCATGGTTGAGATTAGATATTAGATAAAAATAGGATGCTTTGAGATTGCTTTGAGTCATGTGAATGCAATCAACCCAAGGTGAGGTTTGTTAGAGGGAGGCGGCTCGGAAAATATCTGCTCTAAGAACGCTCAAATTTAGCACGAGAAATGATTTTAGGACTAATACTTGGGTGAGATCAGCAACACATAGGGTTTATTCTGCAATAACAAAACATAAAACAATAAATGCAAGAAAGACATTTTAAGTAAAACACGGTAAAATGTTATTTCAGGTATGCGTAACTACTCGTTTTTAAGAACCGTGCTAAAAACCAATTTTAGGAACCGATAAATATCGAACCCCCTCTTGAACATGGAGCTTCACCTTGGCAACAAAGCAGAGAAAACATCTCTGGTCCTAACAAGATAGTGTGAAAATGATGGAGGAGGAGAGGAGGAGGAGGAGGAGGAGGAGGAGGAGGAGGACAAGGAATCTTTTTTTTGCAGGATGGAGAGAGCGAGAGAGAGAGAGGAACTGGTGCAATCCGGTCTGTGGCTCCTGCCGTTGCCCCCGGATACGGATGGAGAGAAAGCAAGAACTGGGAGCTGCAGCTGCCTGGTTTCCATAGCGATGTGGATGCAGGACAACTGAAACAGAGAGACTATGGGAGGGAGGATGGAACAAGAAACCCAAACCGGGATGAAGGATGTGAACAAACCAAGAGGGAGGGAGAGAGAGAAAATGTTTAAAGGTGAAAGAAAAGAAGGTGCGACACACAGGCGTGGCAGTAGTAGGGCTACTGAAGGGAACGAGGCGGATACAGTCAAGCAGAGGGGGACCTTAGGGGGATGTTAAGCTCAGACATGGATCCCCAAGACTTGCCACTGGAGACTGCCACCTTCAGGGGAACCTGGGAAACACACAGATGAAAAGAGTACGGCGCCAGTGATCGCACATGTGTATAAGTTGCTCACAGGAAACTGTTGATGAGCACAGAAAAACTAATGATGACTGGATAATGTGACACAACATTTGCATTTAAAAGTAAAAGTTAAGACTACAAATAAACTATGTTGCTCCTCTTTCCTCTCTTTTTGACATTAGTCTTAGCCCTGTGTCAACAAAAATATCCAACTTTGTGTTTATGATTAAACAAAGATAGGAAACTCTCCACTCTATACAGTCTGTGTACATGACACTAGAGTCTATTATACTACTGAATGATTTACTTACTTTAAGATGGACTCCTAGATGATCTATGTGCTGAAGAGATTCCATGGTGCTTTTCACAAGAGCTACACACAAATACAAACAATCACATACTGCATGTCCTTTGCAGCTCACATATAAATCAGCCAACGATTCTTTACGTTAATCTCAGAGAAATTTCAACATAAAAGGAATTGGGGAGAATTCTAAGAAAAAAAAGTGTAAAATACAAAGGTGTGACCTTCATACAAGTGAAACATTTGACGTTGGATGCGTTTGATATACCTGCGAACTGTTCCACCTGTGAGTCCTCCACTTCGTACAGAAGCTCATCATGGAGCTGGGCTATCAGCCTAGAGTTACAGTACAGTATATTCATTCAGAAACCCATAAACACTGTTTCATCTTCTTCCTTTTCATCCTGTGTTTACTTTGCGTCCTGCTCTCCCAACATACCGATCTAATTCTGGTATATTTTGGCTCTTGCGTCAACTGTGTTTACTCTGGCTCAATGTTTGGCGTCAAACAGCAGTAGTCATTTGGGAGCACCCCGCCTCATCTCAACAAATTAAGCTGGCTGGTAAACCAGTGAATGTCGCTTATGTGTTCTGGCGTGACAGACTCAGTCAGTTCTCCTTTATAAATATAGCACATGACCATGGTTTGCCTGTATAGATTTAGAAAGACATGCAGTGTGAAGAGACATTTTGTCCCTGTGGCTCCATGGAAGGAGAGGGCAAGCAAAACATGAGAGACTTGGTAAACTGAGCCTTCTTAAGACTTGTAGTATGTGCATCTTCGGCAGATAGAACCAGGTTTAGAGGCGGTACCTGGCAGAGAGTGAGTTGGACGAGGAGGCCAGGTTGAAGATGCGGATCATAGCCATCTTGCAGAGATCAGCAGCAGAACCTGGACACAAATAAAACACACAGATCTGTTTGACTATGTGTGAATGTACAATCCCATTTTATTTTGTTATTTATGCACAGATTTATTAATACTTAGTCATACTTTAAATTGCAGTTGATTTTATCCTGGCTGCTCTTTGATTTTGTAGTTTCTTTGTTATTTTTATTATATTCTTTTGTTTCCTACATCCATTGCTCTGTTTCCTCATCGGTTGCGAGCAAAACTGGGATCCCGACTTGTGACTAAGTGAAATGTTATGTACGCACAAACATCCACAGATCAAGCGTAACTTTATGACCATCTTCCTTTTATTGGTCCCCCTTAAGCCCTGACAGCCCTGACCCATCGGGGCGTAGACTACGCTAGACCCCTGAAGGTGTGCTGTGGTATTTGGCACCAACATGTTAACAGCAGATCCTTTAAGTCCTGTAAGTTGTGAAGTGGGGCCTCCATGGATCAGACTTATTTGTCTAGCACATCCCACAGATGCTCGATTGGACTGAGATCTTGGGAATTGTGAGGCTAAGTCAACGCCTCAAACTCGTTGTTTTGTTCCTTAAACCATTGCTCAACCATTTTTGCTTCGTGGCAGAAAGAGGCCACAGCCATCAGGGAACACTGTTTCCATGATAGGGTGGACATGGTCTGCAACAAAGTATCATCCACATGGATGGCAGGACCCAAGGTTTCCCAGCAGAACATTGTGCAAAGTATCACACTGCCTCCGCCAGCTTGCCTTACCCCAGGTAAGCGACGCACACACACCTGGCCATCCACGTGATGTACAAGAAAACCTGATTCATCAGACCAGGCCACCTTCGACCATTGCTCCGTGGTCCAGTTCTGATGCTCACATGCCATTGTTGGTGCTTTCTGCGGTGGACAGGTTTCACCATGGACACCCTGACTGGTCGGTGGTTACGCCTTTCTATCAGAACCAGCATTAACTTCTTCAGCAAGTTGAGCTACAGTAGCTCATCTGTTGGATGAGACCACACGGGCCAACCTTCGCTTCCCACGTGCACCACGGTTCCTTTCTTGGACTGCTTTTGACAGATACTGACCACTGCAGACTGGGAACACCCCACAAGAGCTGCAGTTTTGGAGATGCTCTGACCCAGCCCCCTAGCCATCACAATTTGCCCATTTTTCCTGCTTCTAACACATCAACTTTGTACACAAAATGTTCACTTACTGCTTATTTTACAGGTGCCATGATGAGGAGATAATCAGTGTTATTCACTTTACCTGTCAGTGGTCATAATGTTATGCCTGATCACTGTACAATACACACATATTACGAATTAAGTTACAGTGGTTGACGTTTAAACCTTCATCAGAGGTAAAAATTTAAATTATGCTCATACGCATAAGAGAAGTTAATATTTTTACACATAAATGTCAATCATCCCACCTTGGACGACAAAGTTGACAGCTTGCCTCTCAGCCTGCATGCGGAGGCCCCAGTCTGGGGAGTTGATGTTGGGGAGAGTCCGCCGACGACCCATGATAGAAAGCACATAACCTAGACGCAAGATATTTAAAATAAACAGTCTTCTTCTGTAAAACTGAACTGGTATTTTATCAACACACGGGTCACAGCAACCACAAATCAGCAGTGGTGTAGCTGAAGTAGCAGTCAAAGTGTAAGTTAAACATGAAAAAATAACACAGTTATAATAAACCCTGCAAATCCACAAAGGCTGCTACCAGCTGAATTAGACATTCATGAATACAGTGTTTTCCACAATATATTTATTTATTTTTAATTATTAAACTTTCAGTCTTGAGTTCCAATTATTTTTTACATATATGTGGTAGTACATCCAAAGATCTGAACATAAATGGATCTGTGGAAAAGGTTTGGTTTTTAAGTCTCTGCAGCTTCAGTCACTAGACAGAAACCCTCCACTCTGAACCATCCACATGCTGAACAGAACTAAAGCTGGAGAGGACGATTTAAAGAGTTAAACAGTTCCACGAAAAGTCATCTGTTCTCACTTAACATGTTTAGAATAACAGACCAACCTGCACAGGTGTGAAACATATGCAGTGTACACACACCCTGGTATCTAAACAAAGAGAAACACACTCACATTTCCAGTAGAGTCACACGATCACACAAAAGAAGGCAACACAAGAATGTGCAGTGACGTGACACGGGCATAATACACAAACACACACATTATCATATACAGGTATGCAACACACACACACACACACTCGCACAGTTGACGAGTACATTCCACCGACTGGACAATGGAGCTGGCTTTAAAGCTAAATCCCTCTAGTATCCCCCACTATGAACTAAGCCTGCCAGGGCATGAAACCTGAATGACCCTCTTCCCAGAACACACACACACAATCCTGCACACAAGCCTAAATGCATAGGAAATGAGTACACTACGGATAGTGACAAACACAAACCATCTACTCTTTGTGAACTGACCCGTGACACATGCATGCGACCTTTTTACCAGGAATGTGACCTTTGCTCTGGGCCCCAGTGACAGTGATGCGCAGTGTACTTTGTGTCAATGATAACACATCACAAAAATGCTGTTTCAGACTATGGGCAGGTGAATCATACTGGAATGTGTGTATTTTTCACCTTTGTTAGGCTGCTGTTGCCACAATCTGTGACACAGTGCTGTGATGGCCTGTAGTTTTCCAGCTCAGCCTGTTTTTGTGGACAGTGTTAGAAAATCTGATGGGCAACAGCAAAATCTAGCGCTGGGTAACATTCATTCATTCATTCATCTTCTGTACCCGCTTAGTCCTGTTAAGGGTCACGGGGTCTGCTGGAGCCTATCCCAGCTGTCATCAGGCGAGAGGCAGGGGGTACATCCTGGACAGGTCGCCAGTCCATCGCAGGGCTAACACAGAGAGACAGACAACCATTCACACTCACACCTACGGCCAATTTAGAATCACCAATTAACCTAATGAGCATGTCTTTGGATGGTGGGAGGAAGCCGGAGTACCAGGAGAGAACCCACGCAGACACAGGGAGAACATGCAAACTCCACACAGAAAGGCCCAGTCGGCCCACAGATTCGAACCCGGGACCTTCTCGCTGTGAAGCATCAGTGCTAACGGCTGGGTAACAATTATTACCAACTACAGTCTTAACACAATCACATCATTTCTGTCAAAAAACACCAATCAAAATTTTACGACAACTTAGGTTTGTTCTTCCAATCAAACCTAAGTAAACCACACCTTTACACATATACAGTCGAGTAGATTAGCCATTAAGCTCAGTCTATTTTCAAATATCTATCACTGATTGTTGCCTCTTTAGTAATAAACAAAAAAAACAGCAGTAACTGATTTGGCCTGTCTTTTGCCATGGTAAATTATCAGTTGGAAAACATCTAATTGACACATCCTGCAGTTGTGGAGCAGTATGATTTATTTTTAATCATGTTTCTAAACATCTGCTCAGTGTAACTCCAATAATTATACTCTTTTAGTTGTGCTAGTTTTGGGTCATTACCAACACGTGTGTCTGCCTGCTATGTGGTGCTGGTAACAAAGTGGACAGTGGGGTTTTAGAGCTTTTTTTTTTTTTCTCTGAAAATAGCTGCTTGAGACAACTAAGAGAAGAGTAAGAGTTAACCAAACACTACAGTGAAAAGCCAGCCAGCTAAACAATGAGCTGAATGTCTGCAAAGCTCTGTAAAGCCGAGGGAAGCCACAGATTCACTAGGATAATACCCTATTCATCGCTATGTGTTACTCCTTTCACACCGTCAGTTACTGGATTCATTCTTTTGTCAAAATTTAATTAATTATTAATTTAACTTTGTTCTGACATAGAATAAACTAGAATTAAATCCATATATACATTTTTGAACATAAGAACCTAAAGCAAGAGATACACTACAAATATATTTTTATTATTAAAGATAAGTACAGCTAGAGCTGGAGTAAATGCACAAGGATATGTTTATTTGTCACTGCAGCAGATCTAGGCTTCCCTCTGTCAGCTGCAGACTTCAGAAGGCTTTTTATGTCTGTTATTCCCCGTTATTAAAAAAAAAAAAAAAAATCCTCCTTCTGTCTTTATCCTTCTTCTTTTCTTTTCTTTTCTTTTTTCTCAGGCAGTCTTTACAAGTGGAGATTTGGCATTCATCCCAAGAGCATTAATGATATGAAGACCAGCAGCACAGGCTTACCCAGAGCGGCGGCATTCTCATCTCATTTTAATATCAAAGACAGTTAGCGATAAACAGAGTGTGAACCATTCGGAGAAATACAGCAGTGGCTACGGGGTTATTTTTTGGTAGTTTACTTTGTGTAAACTATAAAGAACATCCCCGTTCTTGTCCTCGTCTTTGCTCATTTCCTTGTGGGTTGATTCACTCCTTAACTTCTTCCTCTATCATCTCCACAGATTCTTTTTCCTTCCTTTCTTCTCTCTCAGCCATCACACCCACACTGTGATACTGACCTCACCTTCACGGTGCCCTTTACAATACATTTTCAACAAACAGGACAGCAGCTGAGCCTGCACTGTTCACCTCCTCTCTGCTCAGCCTGCCAACGTCCATCCTTCTGAACAACATATCGCCGTATCAGATACCAATCAGCTATAGACGCGATGCTGGGACGACAAGAAGCCACAGAGTTTATTAATCCCTGCACACTGAGTCACAGCAGAGCAGCTAACATGATATGAGTCCAGCGTGGTACTGTACGGCTCCTCCCAGCAAGCATTCATTAAAGAAGACTATTTTAATTGATCAGATAAATTTCTGCCGCGATATAAAAACAGTTTCATAGATTGGTGAAGAAATGAAAAAGAGAGTTAAAAGAGAGACAGGTGAGCCGGAACATGTAAGGAAGGAGAAAAGAAACAAAGAGGAAACAAAGAGACTGATGGACAAGAAGAGAGAGGGACAGATCGACACAGTGTGGGACATAGTGGGCATATAAAACCCTGCACAGTCTCTGATGGGAGCATCACCATGGCGATGAGCTGAATTAGAGCCGACCGCCTGACGCATCATCACTCTGCCCCTGAGAACACGGAGGCTTCCACTGTGATCCGAGCGCGACATTTAGGAAAAAAAAAAACAAGTCCATTACGAAACTTCGATTAGGAAGATGACACTAAAGAAAGGCGAAGCAACGAGTTAGTGGGGCATGTCACTGGTGATAGGTTGCTCCGGGTGATAGATCACCTGTCTGGGCATAAGTCAGTGTTTGTGACAAAGGTGAAATGAAAAACATCCACTTCTTTGACCCAATTCTCTGTGTTTGCTCCAAAACAAGGTTGTTATTCAAGATAAAATGACAAGTTTCTAGTCGACAGCCTGAAAAGCTGACACCAACACAAATGTATCTTTCTCGCTGATTTCTTCTTAATTCATCAGGATGTAACTGGTTTAGCAAGGAAATGTCAATACAACACAAATTAGATAAAGTTAAGAGGCGATCAGATCCATGGCTAGAGGTGGAGGTTTGGACTCCAACACAACTCTGCTCGTCGACACGCCATGCACTTTGCACAACGAAGGTTAAAGTGCAGACTTTACACTATTTTGTGTGAGCGTGTTCAAGTCTCAGGTGTGCTGTGTTAGCAGTTCAGTCAGAATATAAATAGCGTAGTGTCCCATCTGAACCATCAGACCTTTCTCCACCCTACTCCCCCCCCAACACATCCACCCTGTCCCTTTCAGTATTGACCCACGGCAGTTTGTCTCATTCCTGCCAATGCCAGCACATCTTCTTCTGCTTCAGCCAGACACACACAAATCCACAGAGAGTGCGGGTGTACGTCTAAAAAATTCTAAATGTGCAGTGTGTGTCAAAAGTGTTGGCCTTTACCCAGATATACACCTACTTTTGAATACCTTTTTAATTTTTTTTTTTTTTGGGTAGTAGCTCCTATCCTGCCCTATACTTTTTTCAAAATCCACTAATTTAGTATTAGATAATCATCTACCTTAAGGTAATGCCTCATAATGTATGCAGACCTTATTCAAAAAAACAAAGAAAGCTGAAGCAAAGGCAGCTGGAACTGCTGAGTTTCCTCCAAGATGTTTGAAGACCCTAGTCATGTTAATTTCAGGTGTTCACCACCTGTAGATATTCCTAAAAAAAAAGGCAGGGTTTCCTTTGTATTAGCTTTGCTCTTTGACCTGGATGACTGGAGAATCTTCACAGACATACACAGACCTTGTTTGTGGCTCTGCTGGATGGTTCTCTGGATGAAGGCCTGGACATCTCTGTAGGTCTGGAGGAAGCTGTCCTGGAATCGGCTAGCCTGCTCAGCGCTCACCCCCAAGATCCCGGACAGACGCTCACGACCTACAGGGTACAAGCAATCATAAATACGCCACGCAGATTCAACATATACAGGACTATGTATAAGGTTTGGTCAGTTAGATTTCAACCAGAGATGATTAGTCTCGTGCTAGTTTATACCTCTGTTATGGATCCTAAATATGTTAACACTGGTTTCTTGTTTCTTTTTCTTACACTCTTGTATGGGGTATTAAAAGAGATAGAAGTGCTGATTTGGACAAACTGCACTTGGCAAGAAAGCAAAAAAGCACATCTCCCCTATTCTTGAACTCTTGGACTATATTTCTTGAATATCAAATGTTTTGTGCTGATCTGCACTTTGAATGAACTAACTGATAAAAACCTCTAAGGCGACTATAAATGGAGCAAACTGCCTTTATCGTTACTGGCTGAAGAGTGTAAAGACAGGTAGAAAAGGCCCGGAGGATGAGAAGAATAAAGTGAAAATGGGCGAGTGTACAGAGGGCTGGGCCAAAGGGTGAGAAATGATGAGGAAAAAATGAGGAGTGAGAGATTGAAGACGACAGGGTGAAGACAGAAGCCAAGACCTCAAAGACCTAACGTGTGTGTGTGTATGTTCTTTCCAAGGGAGTGTTAAATGTGTGCAGCCTGTAGCAGGAGTCTAGGAGTGGACCATGAGGTTAGGAACAGATCAATAGAGGAGTGTAGAGGGTAGACTAATGGGTGTCATAGTTACTGAGTGCGTGTTTTGACCTTCACTGTGCAGAACAGTGTACGTGTAGAGTTTGAAACTCAAAGACACTTTTAGAATTCAGCTGCTTTATGGTGAAAGACCCTGTTTTTGGACACAGTATAAGGAAAGTGGACTTTAGACAGTGGCCAAATTAATTGGCGTTTCTATGGATTAGACTCTCTTCTACAGTTTGTAACACATAAAGAGGAACCTCGTCTGAACAGGGACTTGAACCCTGAACCCTCAGATTTAAAAGTCCGATGCTCAATGGCTAGAACATGGAGAAGACATCTGAATTTATGAGATCAAACATCCTTGACAGTACATAATCCTTGATCTATTCTCTTTCAGAAATGAACACATGATTGTGTTGAACTAAAATCGTCTGAGTGTAAGATGTGTGATGTGTGTTTCTGTATGTGAGAGACACTCCACATTCCTGCTGAATGAGGTCATATTAGGGAGTGAATGCTCCCTGACCTGATCCCCTTGTACGCTGGCTCTACAATTTCCATTCCCATTAATAAAAATTGACTGTATATTACAAATGCAAGAAGCCTGTTGGTATTCCAGTTAAGATCTGTTCTGACTTGACAAGATACATGTCTGTTCAATGAATGAAGACTTGCGATCAACATTTATCTTTTCTCGTTTCATACTTCACACCTGTGTCTAACCTCCTCCTTCATTTCATTTTTTTTTTCCTTCCAGCTTCACGGCTTGGCCTTCTTACGTGTTGACCTAATTGTATGTATAATGTGTATGAGTCCATAGCACTGCTCTGCCCCTCCTCCCTGCCCTGATTGTCTTGCAGAGAAAGCTTCCTTTAGTATTCGGTAACCATAGCAACGCATCCTTCCTTGAAGAGCTGTCTGTCTATGCTGATCAGGAGCTCCTTACATTCCTCTCTCCTCTCTCTTTCTCAGCCCCACCCACTCTTTACTCTTCCCCTTTCCCCTACATTAACTCTCTTCTCCACCACCTCCCCCTTTCGTTTTCGTCTTCAGCGTTTTCCACATGTGCCTTTCCACACGTAGCACCTCACCCCGTCACTGTCTTTTACACACTTCGTACTTTCTTTGCATTTTTAGCTCTGACCTTTTTTTTTGTATGACTAGTCCTTGTATGCGACTCATGCCCCCTACACATCTCAGATGAATAGCTTTTACACATGAGCCTCTTTGGCTTGCATTGTTGCGGTTTTATTGAGTTTCCAAGAATTGACTCATTCAGCTCTGTGTGTGTTTGAAAGTGACCGTGTTTGAGTGCTCATGTTTGTGTTCTCCCACTGAGCTGTGACTCTAGTTAAAGTAGAAATGCCGCAGAACCCTCCATCAGTTGGAGAGCCTCAAATTTTGTTAAGCACTGAATTTACTCAGCAGGAGCACATGAAGCTAATAAATCTACAGGGACAGGAGTTTACACAGTCATCTGTCCTCTATTAAAATACACTTTATCTGATCAAACTACAGTATTTTAAAACTAATTTATCTTACATTTACTTGTGGCTGCAAGCAGGAACCTCTCTGACACTGACCTATAAAGCTAAAAGATCAGCAACTGTGCAAGTTGTAAAACTGAAGACTCCTGACTTCATTCATGTGTTAAAACAGAAACAAACTTTCACCATTGTGTCTGTTGTAAACAATTAACAGCGCTCCATAATGAAATCCAAGTGGCGTGTAATCAGACTCAAATTCTGTCTGCAGCAGGATAGAAATAAACCACAAGAAAATTAGAATATCTAAACTGTGCTCACGAGTTCTGATCCCACTGTGCGTAACTATAATATGCTCGTCTGTACATGTCTCCCTTGCTATCTGTGTCTCAAGACATGTCAAATATAGAGCACCAGTGCTTCATTTATGAAACATTTAAGTCACAAGAGCTTCGAATAGTACGATACAAGACCATAAGGAGTCTCATTGTTCATGGTTTCTGTCAATTTACCTCAGCAGATCAGTTTAAAAGGGTAATTCATCCCCCAATGTACTCAGATCTGTCTACATCAGAGTTCATGGTAATCCATTTTAAAAATATAATTGCTTTGTTTCTCAAACAACAACGGAATATAGTGAGCCCTGAATCTACGACAGCAGAAGTCACGAAGACGTTCTGTGTAATCAATTGTATATGATAAACTGTGTTCTGAATTGGAGCTGTAATCTTGTAAACCAACCAGCTACAACATTAAAACCTCTGACAGGTGAAGTGAACAACATTGATGATCTCATTACAATTCAGTGTTCTGCTGGGAAACGCTCGGTCCTGGCATTCATGTAGATGTTTCTTAGACATGTACCACCTGATGACCCCATGACAGCAGCAGTCATCTCCAGGAAAACCCACAGAACCACTTAGGAACAGGAATAGCCTAGGGTGTTGACTTCCCAGATTCTAAACTGATGCCGAGCTGTGGGATGCGCTGGAACATGCCTGATCCAGGGAGCCCCTCGTCACCTCAACCCACAGGATTTAGCCTCCTACTACACACATATCTGTTCCTGATAAGTCAGAATTGTTTTGGGGGCTCAAGGTACCTACACAATATTAGACAGGTGGTTTTAATGTTGTGTATTATAGCAACTTATAGCAACAATATTGTAAAGCTGTATTTATTTTCAGTAAAAAGGAATTGTACAGTCAGAAAACCAGTTAATCTAAACACTATATTGCCCATTGTAGCAAAGATCCTAATTTCCCTTTTATTTTGACATTTCTGACCTCACCTTTATCACTTCCTTTACCTCACTTCCTTATCTCTTTCTCTATCACTGATTGGCTCTTCTCACCTTCCATCACTCCCTCGTTCGTTTACCTGATTGAGTTCACCTGATCACTCCTTATTTAAGGCCTGCACTCCCTCTCACTCCTCCTTTCCTCACCTTTGCATGGGGCGGCAGTGCTGTGCTGGTAAGAGCTGTGTTAATTTACTCTTTAGTTTGTTTCCTGTCCATGTTTCATTTTGAACCTTATTTCTTTAATATGGACATTTAAACTTCATTCCATTCATGATATAACATTCTGAGTTTTAACCTTAATTTTGCTTTCTTTCAGATTCACTCACCCATGTGTGTTTGTTCTCCTTGGTCTCATTAAGTAACGTGTTGAATTCATTATTGAAACCCCTTTTTTTTTTTTTGGACAAATAAACGTTTTGAGCATTATAACCCTTTGAACCTCGGCTCTGCATTCTGACCGATGCTCATGATGATGGTGAACACCAAATTTTGAACCTCCTATCGAACACCCATGGAAAAAAACTGGAACTCTACATAAATGTTTAAATTGGTTACAGCCAATAAAACCTGATGAAGGATGCACAGTGCTCATAAAACCTCCCTCCATCACACAGGTGAAAGCACAAATGCACGCGTAAACATGTCGTATGCTGTAACAGGCACATGAACATATGTTCATCTACACACACAAAAACGCTCACCTACACCATCACACCAGCGATCTCCCAAGAGGCTGATTTCTGCCACTCTGGTGGTGTGTGTCCATATGTGAGTGTGTGTGAACCACAAATAGGTCACAAACCGCACAGACATTTTTTTTTCTTTTTTTTTCATTTTTATGGGCCACATGGGTGTATTACACATTCATCTTCCTCTCACCCCTCTTCTCTCTATTTTTTATCTTCTTCTTCTGCCCCTCCACCCCAATCCCCTCCTCCCCCTGTGGGATCAGGAATGTGATCCACAACTTAAAAGAAACACAGGAGGACAGCGACTGTACGTTGCAGTGGAAATCCCTGGGCGTTTTTTTGTGGGAAAATAACCTAAATCCTGGGAAAGAAAAACTCTTTTGTGACACTGTGATCTGTTCTTCCCCCTGTTTTTCCTTGCCTTCAATGCAGTGTTTTCTCACTGAATTATCTGTGGTCCTAATCCATGTACCCTCTTTACACAATGAACCACTTGTAGTTCTGAATCAACAGATGTCTTGTTGTCTTGAATATTGGCTCACATTTGAAACTGGTAAATACGAATCCAAAACCAAAACAAAGGCTGTTGTTGAGTTTACTTGAAGACATTTCATTCAAGTAGATTCTTCAGTTTTTATTTTCAACATCTGGGGGTGTTTCTTGAAACTCTCAAAACTAGGGTCAGTAGGGTCAATAACCAGATACTCATCTGCATTTAGAGGAACTGCAGGTGCACTGCCAGTGTTCATCAAATAAAAACCATACCTCCTCACCAGTCATTTAGGATTAAAGAAGCCACTTGTGGTGACATCTTTAAGAAAACTTAACTCCCATTGCTTGTTGTTTTTGGATATGACCTGGCTGACTAAGAATCTTAATAGACATGGTCATCTAGTTGTCCTTTCTATTAAAACATATCATTATGTACCCACCTGCTCCATACACAACAGAGTACACAATGCGTTTGGCATGTTCCCTGTCCTCAGAGGTCACCTCTGCCTCACTCATCCCCTTCCTGAGTGACAGAAAATGAGAAAGACTCATTATAGAGATAGACAGTAAATTAACCACCTTTAAAGCCAAGCACAGTGATGTTGAAGTGAAAAGTCTGAATCTGTTTAAAATGATGAGTTACCCCCTCTCTTAAGAGGAACTGATGGAACAATTCAATAATGCAAGAAAAGTATGCATTTGCAGACAGTTGTATCTGCCAAAATTACTACTAACGACCCCACGCTAACAGCAATGTGAGATGCAGAGGTTAAAGCTGAAATAAAGAGAGACTGAAAGATTACAGAAACGACGCAGAAAGCGAGAGCGAAAGAAGCCAAGACAGACAGACAGTTATGTAACATGACTTGTAGACAGTCATAGTACTGGGATCAGACAGGGTGGGACGATTCGGCATTTCTGGAGGGACTGATGTGGAGCTGCCACTGCTGATCAGTGTTGAAGGAGAGTCACACACACACATTCACACACACATTCACACAAAAGTCACAAAAGTGTCTGGTGAGTGTCATCACTCCAGTGTTACATGGTGTCACATGTCTTTCAAAATGTGACACACAGATTGAGTTAGAGACATATATGTGCAGACATTAGGTCACTGCCTCTAGAGGATTCTCAATAAAAGTTTTATTTATGATTGTGTTCATTTGTTCGACCGCTGTTGAGCCCCTTGAAAATAGGGGGCTGCGTATAACATTCCCTCCAATTCAGACATGAATACCCTCAAATTAACGCTGATAGTCTGCACTATGAGCCCATGTTCATTATAAACTCACTGGCCAGTTAATGAAGTACACTAGTGAAAACAAAGGCATCCGAATACAACGGTCCTGCACTAAATCTTATATTCATGAAGTTTATAATATGCAGCATTTGTTTAAAATAACTGAGAGAACTGTTGTTTAAACTGTGTTTTCATTGTGGAGGCTGTGGTTTGGAAAAATATTTTAGTCAGTTGGCTACGCTGAATAACAGAAACACTTAAGTGTTTAATTCAAAACAGTTTTGAAAACTACATCCGAAAAAATACGAAAATTAGCATACTGTTGAGTTACCACCTTATTTAGACTGTTTCAACATAAACTGTAAAATATTACAATGCATTTGTTTTCACTAGTGTATCTAATGAACTGGCAAGTGCATGTATAACTATAACGTCACTATGTAAAGATCTAAAATAACCCACTGTGTTAAACGATGGTTAACCCACGAGCTTCACAGCTCAACACTTTCCTCAGCTAACCATACTGGATTTCATTGCCCCCTGCTGGATAGGTATTCATCAAGAGGAGACAAAAACCGGAGGATTACATCTCGGTATGTTACTTTTCTTGCACATTTTATTTCTGTCTTGAGCTGCTCTTAACTTGGGTTTAATTTATCGTTAAACAATATAATGACAAACGACATGGTGAGTGAGAATAAAACCATGTGAAAATGAAGGTGGAGGGATAATTGGCAAGTAGAATACTGTAGAAGAGAGAGCAAAGGCGAGGCTAAGGCAGAGTAATCCCAGCAGAGCTGCAGTGATACCAGCTAATTTGTTTAAAGGTGAAAGAGAAATAATGAAAGAGACACACTGTAAATCCTCAGAAGGGTTTTTAATATGGTAATCTGTTTAACCGGCTGCCCTCTGCCACACACCTGACTGAGATGGATGACAGCAGAACAGGTATGACGCACGCCGTACACGCGGCATCAAAAACGACACAGACATGTGTGTAAACACCGACAAGCACTGGCAGCAAGAGAGAAGGAGAAAAACGTCCGCACAAAAATACTTTAAAAGAGCAACAATGTAGTCACCAGGGCAACCAGCCCAAGGGTGTCCTGCTCATGGAAAAGAGGCAGGACGAGGCAGTTGGCATGGTAGTCATGGCAACAGGATTATTAGCGTTTGAAGTGAAGGAGTCGGCAGTCTGGAGAGAGAGAGGGAGAGGGAGAGAGAGGGAGAGGGAGAGAGAGAGAGAGAGAGAGAGAGAAACCCTGTGGAGCATCAACACTCACCTTGGCAAGGAGATCAGGGGAGAACCAGTGTGAATGCGTACGAGTGAGGGTGTATGAGGATGTGTATAAGTGTGTACGAGTGAGGGAGGCTCACCACCGAGAGGCCAGCATGGTGAAGACGTCCGCCTGTGGGTTGGTAAAGATGTGGAGCAGCTCAGGGTCAGAGGAAAGGTGAGCCAACAGACGCAGCTCCACCTGGCAGAAGTCTGACAAATACAAACACACACTGACATTACCTCACATTAACTTATTATTCCCCTCTAAGGTCAACCCTTAACTGTACATCCATAGCTAAAATAAAGGCAAGAGGATCCAAGATGCTTCTTGACTTCTTGACTGCAAATGACTGATCAGGGGTTTAGGTTTTTTAAGAACATCTGTGGATGGTGCCCAAATGAAATTGAGACGACTAAGGTCTGTTGACAACCAGATACTCACTTGTAATTGGGGGAATTAGTTTTGATCCTGTTAAATTTTCCTCCAGTGAGTGGTACTCTAATGAACCATTAATGGCCAGACTATCCAGACTCAGGGTGAATATATTATGACCTGGATGACCGAAAATCTTTACAGACCTAGCCTCTCTTTCCCTTTGTACATAACATTCATTTAAAAAAAACTTGAGCTCAACTTTGATACAGAGCGTGTTTAAACAAGGCTTTAATATTTAATATATTATATTCAGGACGATGTAAAATAGTCAAAGATAACAGTGAAATAGAGTAGAAATAAAACTACTCATACGTGTTTACGTTTATTCTGATGTATTTTTAGATTAACACTATATTTAATGTGAGACATTCTGTTCGTGGAAGGCGTCATTTGTACTGAAGTGCAACACTTAGTCCGCACTCGATGTTCCCCAACCTGCCATCCTCACTTCATTAAGTGACTCAGAGTAGCTTTAAATAACCCACAGAGAGTCGCTGTGATGGTTGTATTTTGCTATGCTGAAAGTGAGGAGTGGAGCAACTAATAGCAACAGTGAGGTCAAGAGAACAAGAAAGCGCCTGCCTGGAGAGAAATCAGTGTCTTCATGTTTCTCGCTGCTGTTGGTGGAAGAGATAAGTGGTAAGTCTGGAAAGAAATTGTCGCGTTGTCGCCAAAGAACAGCGCTATGTCCAGTATTGATGTTTCAGATAGCTGGAGAAATTGTGCCATCAAACTTGATTGTACCTACGTTTAAAGGAAAATGTGACAATTTTGCCCATAGACATGGGTGTAGCAGCTACTCTCCTGTCCATTTGTTTCGTGTTTGTAAGCGTCTCCATGCACATCAGCTACATCATCGTTCCCTTTGTACTGACGTTATTATCCCGCTCAGTATCAAATATCTCCATCATCATCACAGACATTACGTCCCAACTGACTGTTGTACGTGTTGTTGTTCCGGCACTGAAATCACTGTCACACACAACTGCGTGTAAATCAGGACACTTCATCCACAGATATATTCTCTAGCCATGGGAACTGGATTCAGGCAATTTCTCTAACTAAAGTCGCAGTAAAGAATAGAAAATAAAAATTTCACACCAAGCCAGAATTAGTTTAGTAATCTGAGAGGGTAGGGTACAGAAAGGACAAATCATTTTCTAATTTACAGACAATGCTCCACAGTATATCTGTCCCAGCTCTACGCCACCTTACTTCTTTATCTTTGCCATTCGTTCAGCCTCGGTGTGATTCTGCGTCACTGGTCCAAAATATCTTTTGGTTTGGTAAACTCACGGCTAAACTGAAGTCAAATGGGTTTTAAAATGTCAGAGGTATCAAAGATCTAAAGTAGAAGCTGACCCTGTTTTTCTTTAACTTGATATTGTAGTGACGCATGCCGCAATTACACTATTGTGTGTTGTCCGTCCAACTCTCTATAATTCATCTCGCGACGAGGTCTTCTCTGAATACATCAGTGTAATTTGGCAAAATGTTTGTCTTTTTTTTCTCCATCTGATGGTGTAATTGCGATGATTTGGATCTAATCTGCTGCGCAGTGAGCCATATAAAGCTGGGTTATTAAGGAAGCGACACGTTACTAGGAATTACATAAATGCTGTTATTAAATCTCGATCACTGACAAAACATGTTAGTTCCGTAATAAGAAAGCTTCACCAAAATGATGACGGCACACATCAGCTCTTAACACTGCCCTTACATATACACTACCAATGGCCTGAAGTAAACATTGATGGTTATGTTGATGTATCACAACCATCAATGCATAGTTAGAAGCTGCATGTAAATAACTCACGTTTTACACTGGGAGACATATGTGATTAATACGTACATTTGCAGTTATATTTGTGGATGAGTGGGCCAGGTCATAAAAGTTAACAACTGATTAATAGCAGCTGGGTTGTGGATTGCTGTAGTCGAGATCAGTAATGAGGAATATGTTTACATTCTCTAAAATGCAAATTTTGATCAGGAACAAATTACCATATGCTGAAAAGTTTTAATGAGAGAAAGATCAGTCTTATTACTGTGGAAAGAACTATTGCCATTAAAACAAAACACCTTCAATAAATCTTGACTACCAGCCTACTTCAGAGTAATGATACCATATCTTAATGCTTTTATACATCCCACTGAGAAATAATGGTAATGTGGGAAAGGGCAAGCTTCTTTCAATCAGACATTATGTGGGTGCAGATGGCTTGAAAGCCAATCTGATGTGTCACAAAGTTGCAGATTTAATATATTCAAAGGCTGTGACACACCAAGCTGATGGTCAGCTGTTGGTCAAGGTTGAGTTGTCTGTGAGCCTAGCTTTTGCGGTGTGTCCTGCATAGTTGCCACCAGTTAGAAACAGAAGAAATGGAAGTTTGGTTAAGTTCAAAGAGCTAGCTTTCTAACCTCCCAGCTAACTGCAGTTCTTCTGGTTCCCCTTTTGAATAACAAATACAGACTACTGCCACCTGCTGGTATGAGGAGACATTTCCTTTAAGGCGCAGCGGCAGAACGTACGTCGGCCATTAGCTGTAGTCTTTGTGTTGTGTTCAAGTGACATGTTTTGGTCCAGACACAGGTGACATGAGGTGATGACACAGTCGGCCTTTATTGCCCGATCTTCTTAGATGTCAGTTAGATGTGTCTGGGCATTAATACGATGTAAAATGGGACCTTGTTTTTTCACGTTAATATAATCAATCCTCATTTCCTAGCCACAATGGAAACATGTTTGGTTAAAGGCAGGTTTAGCACGTCCTGGTTAAAGATAAGGAGGGAACGGGTTATCGCAGGACAGGAACATTGTCAGGACAATAAAGCTGAGCAACTGACATAAAACACCTCAAAGCACCTGCAACTGAACTGCTTGACAAAGTTGCTCATGGCCTTAAAATACGCAGAGGGGCTTTAAATGATACAGAGTGACAGACAGAAAAACATTCAAATGAGGAAGACTGAAACTCACCTGTCACACAGCATCATACACATGCATCTACAGATGCACACAGACATTGTAAACAAAAATGTAGACACAAAGAGCAGACATGGACACTGCTCTCTGTGACAGGGGGCAGTTAGGGCAACATGCCCTTCACTGAGAAGCCTACAGCTCTCTTGTCAGTTTGGCAAATCTGAATTGAAACATCTCTTAAGAAGTAGTCACAAACACACACAAGCAGACAAGGACGCACATTTAAACACGGACTGACAAGGCTACTGCAATACGTTCCATTACTGCCATGCCACCCAGACACATCTTTTTCACTGCTCGGCTGCTTCAAAATCGAATTAAACTCCACCAAATGTGGGGAAATGACTCAAAGTGGATGGAGGAAAGTTGAGAGATTTTCACTTAGGAGGAAGCAACCAGCTGTAATAGGTTTCAGCTTATGTGGAAAGAGGAAGAATGATGGTGAATGGGTGGATGGGATTGCGTGGGTGGCGAGTTCAAGCACTGAAGCATTGAAAATAATTATTGTTTTCATTATAGAGGTAAATCTGATAATTAACTGTGATACAGAGTAAGTAAGCCTATTTAACTTACCTATTTTCCATGTAACCCCGGTCACTTATAGACTGCAAAGGAAAATCTTAAAGGGGCTGTAAGAGCAGGGAGGCGGATGGAGGTGAAAGAGGGAGAAAAAGAGACAACCGGTTTTGGTTGTGCTGAGATGAGCAAGGGAGTTTCTAAAGATATCACCCTATTAATGTTTTATGAGCTTGATCACACTTCCTCCAAGCATGGCTGGCAGGCTCAGAAACATATTGCTGACCAGGAGCCGTGTGTACGTGCGAGAGAGAGAGAGGGACAATATTATATCAAAATATGCATGTACGATATAAAACAGAGAGAAATAATGGACACTACACGTGTGAATCCAATTTCTTGAATGAGTATACGTGTGTACTGTGTGTGCCCTCCAAAGCCTGAAACAGCCTGTGATGAAAACAGCACCATCAGGAATCTTTGTACTGATCCATACAGAAATAACTCTAACCCACGGGAAGCTATAGGCTGATCATTTAAACTGGACGCGCCATTTATGTCTTTAAACTGAAAATATACAACTGCAATGTTAACATTTGGGTGACAAGTTATGTACACATTGAATTATTATTTGATTAATTAATTAGCTTAATCTAAAATTAAACCACTGCTTCGCTGTAGTGGTAATAAATGACTTTATAAATATACCTTAGTTACTTTTTAAAACTATGTTAATATTACAGAGTAGTAAATTATACACTGAATTTAATGTTGCTTTAAATTTTCAAGACAGCATCACTGTACTGTATAGAGGTGTATACTACTTCACTCTGCAGATATTAAAACAATACATAAGTAGTTCCTTGTACACTATACCAAGATACTGAGGACTCTTAGACATGCCTCATATCGTTTAAATGCCGCCACCCACAGCAGCCTGAACATCCCTTGATAATACCTTGCAGTGCACTGCAGCAAGAAGTATGGTTATGCATACAAGCTCCAGTGCTCAGTGACAATATGCACAATATGAAATGTCCCTTGTGGGTTGCGGTTGGTGCAGAGAGGCTTCCAGGAAGAATGAATCGACCAACATACAGGCCAAGGTAAATGTATGGATATAGGCTGAGCTGGATTGTGAAAGTTACTTAAGTCTTCCGGGGGAAGTGTAACCTACATGTATCCTGTAGTTTATATCTAAAGCCCCGGAGGGCTAGGTAAAGGTGTACGTCCAAAATCACAAATTAATTCTGGATTCATCCCCAAAAACTAAAGTTAATTTCAATCTTCTCTTTAACAAACATTGGAAAATATGAAAATATGCAGAGATAATGTTTCAGTCAAATTTGTTGGAAATTATGAATGATCAAACCTGACCTCTACCTTGTTTTTCATTTCTATTTCAATTTCTCTTGACAAAACAGGATTTATTTATTTATTTTTAAAGGGTCAGATTGGGTTCACCCGATGCTCTAAGATCTCTATTATCTTGGTGAATTTCGTGTTATTATTTTCTATAAAAAAAGTTATTTAAAATAATTTTCTGCTTCTAAATTATATTTAGGAACCAATGGTCTTCTTCACGTAGGTTGCTCAAAAATACTACTCAAAAAGAGTACTCAAAAAGAGTACTATGGACCTTTAAAAGTGAAAAATAAATTAATAAATAAAACACTAAAAAGACTTGAATAAAGGGATTGTTGAGGGGAATCAGACTTTGTTCTCATTTTGGCTAGTCTCTCCTTTTCCTCTCTCTGCAGCTCCCACACATCAGCAGACATCGTCCAACAGAAAATAACTGAGTTGACAATTACAAAAACCAACTCAGACTCACACAAGGTACAGGGAGGATCTACAAAACGTAGTGTAAAGAACATGAAGGTAAAACAGATTTGATAGCGCTGTGGGATCAATAAATAAACACACTAAAGACAAAATCAAATCCATGCACACACTTCAAATATACACAATACTTTCACAGGCAGGAAAGTAACATTGGGACACATAATGCCATTTGACAGGTCTTTTAGTTGAACTTTTTCTAGGGACAGCGGAAAGCAATAGCAGTTGAAACAGGCACACACAATAGTTGTTCCAGTTTTGGAAGGACATCAGAGGACATACTAAGTGTTCGTGGATGTGTTTGTGTAGGCATGTGTGGGACAGCTGGTTGTGAGCGTGTTAGTGACTCCCTGCTTATAGTGTGTCTCTTTTATCCTGCTGCTGTCCTCCTGCTAACCCTGGTTTATCTGTCTGGTTATGTAAGTGTGCGACACTCTGTCAGAGCCGGCAGACACCCTCCGTTCCCCACAAAGCTCTCCCAGACTGACAGTGTCCCAGCTCTGCTCTGTTTGCCTGCACAGCATAAACCAGCATTACAGCCTGAAGTGACCGTTGGATGCTGTCTAAGGTCATGTCAATGTAACAGGGCTTTTCTTTTAAAGTTAACAGTTAGTGACTAGAACGGAAGAATGTGGCCAACACAAAACACTGCATCTACAATATTTCTAAAAATACAAAAAGATCTAAAGTGGAGAAATCAAAGAGACTTTTTTAATTGGTCGTGTTCATCTGAGATGTTTAAATCTAATCTGGACTGCTTGCGGAACAGATGTTCACACTTCTACCACAAACGTGACCCATAAAAGCTCCCTTAGATTTAGTTAGTGCCTGGGTAAATTCAGTGACATGCCTGAGTAGTTAACTGCAGCTGAATGAAGAATTTAATAAATTTTAGAACATGTGCAGTGTTTCAAGTAACTGCACAACCACTATAAGTACAACAGACAGCTCTTTGTTTCCAAATAATTTCTTGATATTTTTAAAAAATAAAGGTCCACTAATTTGGGATAGTAGGTGATGCTCTAAAACAAATAATAGACCTTATAAATTAATGTTAACGCCTACTGAGTTAAATACAGCTAATGCCTTTAAATTGCAATTTTGCAGTACCTACCATACTACTTTATATGAAACGAGGTGACAAGAAAGAGAAAGAATTAAATAACATAAAAACATATTTCGACATTACATATTGTCTGACCTGCGGCGAGAAAAGTCCAGCCCTCCTGAGGAATGAACATGGCCCGAGGATGAACAGTTACCACCTCCTCCTCCTTTCCTGCAAGGACCAAACACAGACCCCTGAGGAACACCTCAGCACGGCATCACTCACTCTAAAGAAAAGGCAACCTTAAATACAATAGCCTGTAGTAACCTGGTTGGATAAATGGTTAAATTCACATTTGTTTATCTGGTAAAAAAAAACTGAAGCATGTTCTTCACAAATAAAAGCCCAGGTATTCATAATTTGAATGAGTTTCCTCAACATAATGAAGCGATAACACATATATTACATCACTTATCACTGATTTAACCAAAGTTAAATAAAAATGTTGGAAAAATTCATTATATTGAGATAATTTATTCTCTAGGATCAAATGACAGTTATGCATTCCTAAAATCAAAATGTAATACATTCAGTAAATATCAAACAGGGTCTCACTTGTGAAAATACACCGTAAACCACACAGATGCTTAGATTATTGCAGATATCCTTCAAAGTGTATCAAGCTCTATCACCTCTGAATCACCTGAAAGTTATGGGCCATGGTAAATAGGATTTAAATTAAACGGGCCGTCCATAAATCAGTGTAGCATCCCAGTGTGTAACATATGGATGCCTTGCACAGCTCATTTAGACCTTAATTTATTGACCACATTGATTTAGTTTGGGTGCTTGACATCAACCCAGAGAAAACACAGACAGCAAGCTCCTAGGGATTCAGAGGTAGAATAGCAATACAGTTCAAACTTGCATCTGACTAAATAAAAAGCTGAGGTATGAAGCTGCCAGATCCCCTGTAGATGGAAATCAAAATTCAATCAGGATGTATCACTGCACTCTATACTGAGGTGTTGGACTGAAGTGCTGACCTTAGTAGAGGAGAAATGATTGGGTCCTTAACAACCATCACATTGTGTGAACCATCACATCCCACATCAGCATGATAGAAATGCCACTATAGCAGCACACACACAAACACATAGATGCTGACAGTGAAAACGAGGCCTCGTTTCCACTCACGTTCACAAGCAAACCAGGACACTGCAATCAGTTGTGATTACTGTGTCCACCACTCACCTCAAAACACAAAGTGATAACTGATAGGGGGACGACAGAGGAAGAGGAGAAAGGATACTGATGTAAAGAAAGCAGGCATGATACGAGGGGCGTAGCAGGGGCCGGAGAGTATTTGATGACAAGGAGCTCTGGGAATCTGAGTGAGGAGCAGAGGTGCTGATGTTAGCACCCATGAATAACTCAGAGAACAGGGAGAGAGAGAAAGAAAAACAGGACGGAAATAGAGCTGTAGAGCTGAGTGCAGCACCACTGGCTGTGACTGACAGCAGAGTCAATGTGGCCTGGTCATGCCAACAGACGGATGGACTTGTTTTGATGTTTTATTCATCGACAAATGGAGAAATTTAGTTTTCGTTCGGCGTCGGGGACACACTGTCAGCCAGTTCATCTGGTAAACCTGGAGCGGTCAAGTATTAACCTAAGGCTCTCCTGGAAAAACCACAGAAAATCAGCCTTACTTAGGAGCTGTGAGGACCAGATACAGCCACAAACCATCAAATGTTGTGTAGATGGGTGGCAGATATAAGTACATTCAGGGATTTAATATATCTTGGCTCAAATGGATTAATTTGGCTCTGTTATACATGCCTCCTGTCTGTCCAAGTTAGCTTCTAAATTTATGAGATACTCTGCACAAATATTGAAACAAGCATTGAGAAATTATTTGGACATCAGTTTTATATTACTAAAATTGCTCTTATATGAAATGAAAAGCACTCGGGAGAGTTGGGAAAACTTAAAATTCAACCCAATGCTGGACAGTTGAAAAGCATCAAGAAACAAAATGCTTGCTTCCTCTTTTACAACACAACAGTATAGCCTTTTTAGCTGAGCAAAATAAATAACAGCAGTTGGTCAGCTGTCGATGATGCTTCTCTGAGATCTGAAAGATAGGACCGGGACATCTCTTAACAGAACACAGTGTGTAGTCAAGGCAGAGAGAAGCCATTGTAGCCAGATTCAAGAATCAAAGTGAAGAGTCACAGTTGTTGCAGTATCAGGCAGTGTGACTTATTTTTATAAAATGATGACTGTGCTACAACAGCAAGATGGCGTAATTAAAACTTTTTCCAAAGGAGGCGTGAGCAGAGGACTCAGAGGAAGGGAACAGACTGAATGGTACAAAAATAATCATCTGAACTTGCCAAATTGATGCTTGAGGAAAATACATATGCTCTACCCAAGCTGCCTTAAGGAAAAAAGAATTCACAAGAACGTAAACAGGGATGCCACTTGCAGAGCCATTAATCACAGCTGGTCAGTTTATCAACTATGAACTGGATGCACTTTATACATGTGTGTCCCAAGTTGGCACAAAATGATCTGGATCTTTTTCTGTCTTCATCCAAGCAAACAAAACACATTATCGGTAATTTATTTCCAGTAAAACCCCAACTTTTACCATTGTATGTCTTTCAAAATTAATGTCAGAGCTGTATCCAGAACATTTCAGTCTAAAAAAATTTCATTATGTCAATAAAACTGTGCCGTTTTAATTATTGCCATGCTAAAATCAAAGGGACGCTGCAAAAGCAAGGGTCATGCACTAAACTTCAAGAGGCCACAGCAGGGGAAACACACAAACATGGAGGAGACACCTTTGACTCTTTCTAGTGATCAGCCCTTTGCTCCTACACTTTTATCTTCCTCATAAACCCCATTTACTGGCTCCCTGCTCATAAGTTTTTGTATGCCCCCTCCACACACACCTCAACATTTATCACTGTCTCATTCTCTAAAATATGTGGGAGGATTGTTACCTGGTGTGTGTGTGTGTTAATAAGTGTGTCCACCCTACCTTGGATGTGCTGCTTCTTGGTGATTTGAAGTGGCTGCCTTGGAAGGGCCTGGAAGTTCTAGTTAGGGAGAACATACAGTTAGTCAAATGGAGTTACCGCCAGCTCTGTAGCAGTGTCTCATTACTCCATAGAAGTGGGTCTTCCCCCTTTCAGCAGAGTGCTGTACAGATAAATTATGCCCTACAGTGGAAACCTAAATAAAGCAATCATGCTCTACATATGGAGGAAAGGTCAGCTGTACCTGCAGACACTCCCAGCGTGCTCCTTCAAAGCTTTGATGAAGGGGTTGTAACAGACCGTTGGGAGGTCTTTATCAGTACTGCATTTCAAATGGTACTAGCACTGCGTGTTTTAAATGTGTACCTCAGCCATCATCTTTTCATAAAGTTTGAGGAATTGCAATATGCAGACTAAAAGAAATGTAAGCAGCAGAAGCTACTATTTCAAGGGTTTCGGTCGAATATATGGATTGAGCTCTGATAGCACTGGACTGTACGTTTCCCACAATGCAAACTGATAGCATCTTAAACATGCTATTTATGTTGACATTTTTGAACTTCAGACATACTTTTTCATAGCCGAGAACCTTAGTGAAAAAGGTCTATTGTCTCCAAGTCCAGGTCTCAATTTTCTAAGGGGCTTGACACAACAAACCCATGAGATATTAGCCATTGTTGCCATTTTGAGAGTCTGTGGCCCTGGTTTTGAAAGTGTCTCCTGCCACTGGTCTGACCCATGCTGCTGGCTTTTCAGCTGATTCAGCGCGTTGAACTGGCAGCAGAACAAGTCGGTCAGAGGGATTTCTCTGAGTGGCTGTTTCAAGTGCATCTTTTTGGTCCAGACAGAGGCAACGTTAGTCAACGTCAGAGTTTGTTGCCGGTAGTTCTTTGACTTCATTTTGATTTGACTGTAAACTCAATGGAGCACCCAGTTGCTTTCTGTAGGTACCTATTTAGAGGATAAACATTCAGGTCAGGACTCTGTTTCCCATGACACCCTATATAACAATTGTAAAGCATCTTCTTGACGTAAACAGTGTACTGTAGCTCTTGTTGCTCAGTTAGTGTTGTTTTTTGGCTCAAACCTGCAGAGAAAAACAACAAACCCACAACCAAGTATTTGTTAAAGGAACAGTATGTAAGATTGTGGCCAAAACTGGCCAAAACTGGTACTGCAATCACTTTCAAAATACTGTAGAACGGTGTATCCCCTCCAACCTCCCCCCTGACTCGAGGTTGCCAGGTTACCGAGGTAACGTTAGGCTACTCAATACGTCTCAATTACGTTTCACATTGCCATAATCGACGTGCTAATGTTGTTTTCCTCGGCGTTTCAGCATAATGACAGAGAAACGGGCTCATAATGCATTGCTAATGTTAGCAATGACGACTCGCCGTTTTTATTTCCCAAACAATTCCTTACCTTTTCAATTCGATGACCCACCTCCTCTGTATGCGCTAACGTAACGTTACTTTGCACGAACATGCATAACTTTGTTCGACTGTCGTGAATATTTTAAATGTCCATTTACATTACAAATAAGTTAGCCAGGAGAAAATTAGCAACGTTGGCGTCTGTCTTCAAATTCTTCTCCGTTTTCAGCCGTCTCCATCTTTCAAAGGCATCTCCTATACAAATCCTTGTTTTATTTCGGACTTTGTCACGACGTAGTTCGGATTCATAACGAGGTCTTTTAGGTTTCATAACGTTATACATGTTTTATCCGACACGTTCGTAGCTGCAGCTGTGGTAACTAGAGCAGAGCTGGCAACCCGGAAGACGAAACTCTGCTGACTTTGTGATTAGTTGATAGGTGGAGGGTGGAGCCTCAGGCCAAAACACAACATGACAACATCAACATCAGTTGAGGGCTGCAACTTTCACTTTTAAATGACAATATCCTGGCCGGACCACTGTTGTCAGTGATATAAGTATTTGAAATGAACATGATTTCTTCATGTCTAGTGACATATCAGGGCCATTTTATGATTAATTGAAATACATTTCTTACATACTGTTCCTTTAATGAACAAACAAATAAATGTGTGAATTTTGGTTGTAAAACAGGTAGAAGGTTGGAAAGGGTTAGTGAGCTGTCAGGCAATTAATTCATTGTCCTTGTCTGTCTTTGTCTTTACTTGCACTTCTTGAAATCCCCTGTCCCCTGTTCTTTAAATTCTATAAGTATTAGTCCTTTGTAAAGCATTTATTTGCCACTGTCTGTTTTGACTGGCTAGGAAATATATGTATATATTTTTTTTAAAAAAAGCCATCCTGAGACTCCAGCCAGCGCTACAGATCTTTATAGTTTTCCGACACACATCTTAAAATAGAAACAGCCCGATGCCTCCCCGGCTCTTATCCCACCCTGCATCGACCCACTGAGTAATCTAAGACCTTGCTGATATAGACGCACACAAAGTTACACGTATGCAGTTTTTTTTGCCTGGAAGAGGAAAAAAAAAAAAAAGGGAAAGTGATAAGGCTCACCACACACACGCACGCACGCACACACAACACACACACTCGCACAGAGTTTGATGGAGAGAAGAAAAACGCCGGTTCAGAGTCAGCAGTTCCATTTTAATCCCTGTTAATCCCACGGTATCCACCCTTTCAAGCAGCACAGTGTGTGGGGATGCAAAAGAAGGACGTCAGGATGTTAAAGGTTGTTGATCAAGGACATCCAGGACACATTAAAGTGTGTACACAGAAACACAAACGGGTGAGTTAAGCTAGAGATGGAGGAAGGGGGAAGGAAAAGGGTATACATGAATAAAAGGAAAACTGTGTTTCCCGTTAAGGTTAGAAGCCCAACATGCATGGTTTGACCGTATAGTGAGGGAGTTGCACGGTTGTGTGTGATCCGGAGGGGAAAACAGCTCTCCACTGCTTCTACCACTAATAAATTATTTATTAGAGAAGAAGAGAGAGAGGTAGGGTAAAAAGACAGGACTGCAGTGGCAGGGTGTGGACAGTGGAAAGAATACATCAGGGATCCGCCACCACCGCTATACCACACACACACACACACAATGAGTTCTTCTGCAACTTTACACGAGATACGCAAGTGTGTATTTGGGGGAGAGTGAACGGGAGAAGGGGCGAGTAATTAGAAATGTGTGCGTCCGCCGTGTGGGTGCGCTGCCCTGCGATGTGACAGGTGATTCGGCGTGTCAGGCGGGAACGCTCAGCTTCCCCCTTCATGCAGTGTTACGCGGTGACGGCAGCATAAATCAAGACAAACACACACACACACACACATCACGTACAGGATGCAGAGCAGGGAAAATCGCCTGACAGACCGTCAAAATGCGAGCTACTCATTTTTCCAGCTACACTCGCATCATTATCTTCAGTTTACACACACAGTCCCCACGCGCACAAACATGCTCACACCACGCTCCGTACACAAACAAAGTCACAGATTTGACAGGTTGATGCAAATGCATGCAGTGCTATTTAGGTGCCAAACGTTTAAATAGGGATAGCAGCTTTTGTTGATCATTGTTATGCAAAAGTGTTCAGTGTTTTGATGTGCAATGTGCAAGTCAGACTGTGAAATGAGAGATTAGAGTCAATCAAAGAGATAGAAAGCTATAAAAAAAAGAAGAAGAGATGAAAGACAAAAAGCTCAACATTAAATCAAAGAATTAAGCAGCAGAGACGTATTGTATGCATCATTGCAGCTTAAGAGAGTGGATGAGCTTGCGCAATTCACTGCTGATTGTACAGTTTAAATCAAACGATATTTAGGCGACACAGTAACTCCCCCCAGCGCATCGGTCGGTATTCTCAGAAACCTCCAATAAACACATTTACACAACATGCATGTGACATTTAATCAATAATCTACTATTACACACAACTTGCAATCACCTAAGCACTACCACAGCCTCTGCATGCCGCAAAGCAATCAGTTAGCGACTAGATATTTGACTTCAGACTGATGAAATACTGCTGAGTAATCTATGTAGAGACAGCAATTCCAGAGATGGCGCCACCTAATGGACAAAATAATTAGTTGCATCCTCTCTGGCATTCAAAAAGCAATTTGTCAGGATAAAACTTACAAGAAGGCAAAACACAGGATCTACATGTCTAACACAAAAACGCCACCTAAAATGTAAAAACACAAGAGCTGTCAAACTTAATGGGATAATAGTACATAATAATAATGTACTAGATGGCAAGCAGAATCCAAACTGAGTTACCACCGGTGTATGTCAAGTCTCGACAACAAGTAGCTGGTCAAGTACACAGCTGATGCAGAGAACCCTCATTCTCTTAGTCAAAGGTAGAACACTCTGGATAGTTGGACGTAGATGCAGTTGTTTTTTTGAGAATAAGTACCTTTGAGGACAGTATTTGTCACTGTTTTCAATGATTGTAATGATGATTGCATACATCTGCATGCATTCAAGCATAGACACACTTAGAACAGATAAAAACTAACAATGAAACTATCATGTTTTTTCATGATTTTATTTGCTTGAAAGTCATATAAGACACACACAACCCTGCGCTGTGTGTGGCCTAAGTTATTATCACCCATATTGTGTCATGAGGGACAGAGAACCAGTTCATTAGCAGACACCATAGGGGTCACACTGAGAGGGTCTGGAAAGAGTCCAAACGAGAACGCTCTAATATTCTTCCACTTAGCGCATTGTGTCCACTAAAAGTCAACAAACATAAACAAACAGGAGCGTAAACACAACCGGTGTAAAACAACAGGAGCTAGCAAGCAACCACACAGCGTGTATGCACATTAAAATGCACAGACACAGACACGCACACAGATAGCAGGTTACTCCCTAATTACATCAACATGTGTGAATTATACAGAGCGGACACAAATATTTGTGTATTACCTTGTGTTGCACACAGACATCACACATGACATTAGATATTCTTGAACTGTCAGACAGACACACACACACACACTATTGAGCCATTGACTTCCTAACACAAATTCTTGTGTTTTCCTCTCCTGGGCTCATTGACTTTTAATGGTCTACTTTATCATGCAGATGGGTTTTTTGTGTTGTCTTTCCATTGCTGACTTTGTGAGCAGCATCGTTCTTTCTCCACAACAACCTGGTGTTTGTTTACTTTAATTCCTCCTCGTGGTGTAATATGGGATCACAATGGCCTTATAATGAAGATGAAATTGGCTCGTATTGGTGCTTCAGCAGGTCTGTGTGGACCCTACAGGGCACAAATAATGACGCTTATGCTACCAAAGCATGAATTACACAGTTGACAAAGAAAAATATGCTTTCAAATCAACGTTGGCTGAAATACACCAATCAAGCATAACATGACCACCAACAGGAGAAGTAAACAACATTGACCATCTTGTGACGATTCAATGTTCTGCTGGGAAACTTTTGGACCTGGCATTCATTCAGACAAAAACAGTTTAGGAACAACTCAGAAAACATGAAGAATAGCACAAGGTGTTGACCTGACCTCCAAATTCAGTATCTGTGAACATGCCTGATCCAAAGAGGCCCCTCCCCTCAACCCATAGGACCCAAAGGCCCCCACTAACAACATTCTGTTGCCAGACACCACAGGTCCATGTCTACTCTCTGATGAGTCACAACTGTTTTGAAGGCACAAGAGAGACCTACACTATATTAGGAAAGGTGGTCATAATGTTATGCCTGATTGGTGTATAGCCACAGGACTGGTTCAGTCTCTCATTATTCTTTTATGCCTTACTACCTGCCGATAATCATTTTCTCCATCTAGATTTTTCTCATTTCACTTGTCTTTGACTAGGCACAAGATTTAGTCTCAGATGTAACATCTAGATAGTGTAACAAGTATTACTTCTACATAAGGCTTAAAGCACATTTTATACCCAGTCTAATTATATGATTGGCTGTATATCCAGCTGGTGTAACTGGCCCCAGAACTTTTCACCTAGAAAAATCTGTTTTCTGTATTAGAGTGTTCCAATCAACCTTTTTCTTTTTCATGTCTGCTGAACATACGTGACATCTAGTGCATTCACCTTCTTGTTCTCTGTATTCACCTTTAACACATGGTACATCTCTGTCTACTGTGAATACTGTATTTATTGACAACACTGCAGTGACTAGTTCTATAAAAGTGATTCAGACGACTCCATTAGTACAGTGTGAGTGCAAATTGAGTGAAAAGTGCAGTACAAATTTGCCCTGTGCTGAACATAAATCTGTCCCACAGTGAGACAGAGCCAGAGTCTCAGAGGAGTAATGCCTTGTTAAACAGATGGGGACGAATGAATTGCTGTGCTGGTGTGGGGTAATTTAATCACACCACAACGATTTAATGACTCATCGCAGAACACATGCACACATACAAATGCGCGTGCGCGCTCGTATGCTCACGCAGAAGGATGCGTGTGCACAAGTATGAGCACACGCGCTAAATTGCCTCTGTTCACACTGCAACCAACCACAAACACGCCCGTCAAAGTCCATTTGTGTTAAGAAAGAAAAATTGGCAAAGCCTAAAATCCAGCCCTTTCAGTAGTTATTATGGGGACGGACTGTAGGCCAAATAATGTTTTGTATTTTTCTATGCTGACTTTTGAAAGCTATTTTTCACAAATTCCACGTTTTACGGTAAAAACCCGCTGCTGTCCACAGGATGAGTAATGAACTCCATCTAATCTTTGCAGATGTCAGAGCAAAAGTATTTTTTGCTGTCAAGAAAATCTTAACAGTGAGTTTTTTGGTTTCTGCACTTGTGGCTACACATGCTGTCAAAGTAGATCAACAAAATCATTGACAACACAAAATGATCAGTTTTCTACCAGCAAGCCAACACTTTCCCTTAGCTCAGATCTACTGGGCGGCAGAGGATAATACATGAACCTTGCCACATCACAATTCTCCTTACGTTATATACACCTGAAACAGTGTGGATATGTGGATATTTACTTAAACCTCGGGACAAGACACCTAGATTTAATAATAACTGACTTTTGTATTATTTCTCATTCTTAATACTATGCCTCTTTTCTGGGTACTTTCACAGCCATTTTATGTTTTTGGGCTGTCTGTCCATGTGTCCCATTCTAATGAACAAGGTATGTTAGAAAATGCCTTCGGGGAATTTCATTCCATCTGGTACAAACATTCAATTTGGACTCGAGGATAAACTCATTAAAATTCAGTCAGGACCACTTTAGTCAACAAAACCTTATTTGCATTTGCAGTAAATTATCTCATCTGAGACGTCCCTGCCCTTCCATGTGACTACATGGGAAGCCTAAAAAGAGGAGCAGGGCTGAGCTGAGTTCCTCTCCTTGTCCATCACAGTGTCACAGGGTTATGAGCTTCTAGTGTATGTTGCTGCATCACACGACAAAGCTAAAGGATGTAATATTCATCCGTTCTCCTCTGTACTTTCTACACCCCTTTTGTGTGTGTGTGTGTGTGTGTGTGTGTGTGTGTGGGTGTGTGTGTGTGTGTGTGTGTGTGTGTGTCTTAAACACGATCAGTGAGTCAGCAGAGAAGAGGAGAAGTGCTTAGATCAGCCTTGGGAGGACCTTCGGTGTGAAACACTTTAACAACTAAATGCAGAACAGTCTTGATCAAGCATTAAACTGCTCGAGAAGCCCTAAAGGAACCTCGTCTGGCAGCTTGGGAACAGACACAACGGCACAATCAAAAGACAAAGTACACAATATCAATAATACATTAAAGCATTTTCCTAAAGAATCATCAGCCTATCTAGATAATGGTGAGAGGACTAAATGTGCACAGTTTATTATAGATACTACACAAATAAAAACGTAGTAAAGATAGAAATGGAGATAAAAATGTACTTCAGCCTTTAAACCCATAAAGAAAACAAAGGTTTGATATAAAACCAAAAATGAAAGCAGAACAGCATGTTAACATCTGTTTTCTCTGTATTTGCATTAGCAAGTTTGACGCACTTGTGGGCGTAATGAGTGTATAAATCTTCCAAAGCCATAAAGGTGCAGAGAGGGATAGAGAGAGAGAGGGGGAGAGAACAGAGATTATATAGCGTGGAACACTGCATCAGGAACTTGGCAATCTGAACATTGTTTGCTCTATTGGTGCTCCTCAGAGTCAGGATGTAGGTGGCCGGAGGGAGTTCAGTCTTATTGAAAGACAAAACGGAAACTAGAAACTCACTGAATAGAGAATGATAGAACAAGACAGACATGGATACAAGAAGAGAAAGAGATGGAGATTAAAATAAGAAAATTAAGACATAAAATAGATTTAAGAAGGAAGGAAAGAGAAAAACAGACAAATGATAACAAACGAGAAGAAACCACCCAAGGATAGAAGCACCGAGGCTCATAGACGGCACCGCATTTTTCTTGTAGCAGATAAAAACAGATGAGGCAGAAGAGAAAAGCACCACTTCCCTCCCCAGCAATACTCGCTTCCCTCAGCGCTTTAAACTCAGCACCAGTTTTATGGCTGTCCTGCTTTAATTCAGGAACCCCTTTGTTACCGCACTCTGGCTTCAACTGGATTGAAGCCACAGCAGATGAAAGCTAAACCCCTCTGCAACACTCCTCAGTTGAATATGTGAGCATATGAACTGTATGTGAGTGCAGAGTGGTGAGAACACCTTCCTTTCCTACCTCAACCTCCACACTATAAGCTGCAGCAGAGGGATGTGACATGCTTATGATCACTGAGTAAGTCTTCACACTTGACACTATGATAAGAATAATTATGAGTGAACTTTATCTATGCTAGAATAATGAGTTTAATTTGAGGAGAAAAGAAAAACACTAGGGAGTTGACTCTTCTTCCTTCTTCCTCTCTAATGGTGGAATAATGTTCTTGTTTCAAACAATTAAGCAGCAGAGCTCTGCCACACATTTCTTAATCTGTATTTATTCATTAACTGTTTAATCCTCTTAACAACATGGAACTTGACAACAGGTCATTCAAACGGCCCTTTTCTTTGTCCATTTCTGCTTAAGGTTTGCCGTCCACTGCATCAGTGCTGCCTGATTTCACAAACTACAAGTCAAATTACAGCACTGGTGCATGTTAATCACATGTGCATTAACGTATTATTCAAGCACTAACTTTGACAGCCCTAACTGATATATTATATCATGTCTGCACCTATTTTGTGTGGGTCATTTTTTCATAATGTTTATATTTATAAGCATTATTTAAATAAAACTGTTGGATTCAGACTGCTCATTGAGAGGAGACAAATTATGACTTTTATTATTTTATATTACATATTCATGATTCATATGTTTGTTTTTAGGAGGAAAATAAAAAACAGAACTACAATAATGAAGTATGATGATATAGTTTTCTAGTTAATACTAGAAAACTAAGTGACACTAATGCAGAACCGAACTAATTATTTCACATCTCAAAGTGGTAGCAACATACTGGGTTTCAGATAATGTTATCAGTACAATACGTTTCCCGCCTGGGAGTATAAGAGCAGTTTAAAATGAACTTATCTTATAAACTGCACAGACCTCAAAAATAATGAGTGTAAACTGTGAGCTCAGAGTCTAACTGACTGATTAGGCCCGGTGACCTGGTCAGAGCCAAGAACTAAAACTCAAGGAATAAATGCCCAAGACAGTTCACACTTTCACTGCAGTGATGATTCTCTGCCTTTGATGTGCTTTCAATTGAATGTGAGATTCAGGATTTATGGTTTGTTTGTTTTTTTCCTAGAGATAGTATCCTGAGTCTCTTATATGATCTTATGTAGCTGATAAATAATACTACTGTAAATATCTGTCTGATTACACTGCTGTCCTCTCTAACAGGAGTTTTTTCTTTATATCATTATTTTATAATCTAGATATAATTACAGCACAGTAACCGCATCAAAGACCAAACTGGAATACACACACGACCACAATTATACACTCAATGAGATGCTCAACCAACTCCCAGATCTGTGTTTGAGCCGACTGACCGGAGCCGCGTTAAATTACAGCTACCCAACAGTCACATATGTCATTAAGTAGCAACACGATCAATTCAATGTGTAGCATGCATCCATGGCAAATCACTACGTGAGATTAGAAAAGTTCAGTGTCTCCTAGGCTGCATAGAAATACTGTATGTGTGTATGTGTGAGATAGAGCAGTGCTCAGTGACAAAACCAATGGACCTTGACAGCTGGGTGATGGTGAAATGAGCTATCGACCAGCCAACACTGAGAGAGAGAGAGATGGTACCAAAGAGAGGGTAAGAGAGAAGTATCAAAGAGACAGAGCATGTCTTAGTAGCGGTCTGTTTTACATGTATTTTACAGCGCACCTGTACATATATATATATATATATATATATATAGCAAACTGAGAAATAAAAAGGGAAACAGCTGCCCTGGCAATATTTCATGAATTGAATTTAGTCGTTTGTATGAGCATGACAACCTAGTGTAACTGCGTCTATATTATGTATGTCAACAAGTATATTATCTATGTCAAGTACATTACTCAGTATTTTTATTTTATTTTATCGACTGGTCACTCATTGTGTATTTTAATTTGGAAATAAAGGTGTATGCATATTGTTTTGACGCAGTTGTTGAACACTTTCTCTGTTATAGCTGCAGTCTTGTGATAATTAGTTTTCTTTATCTTGTGTTAGTCTGCACTGCAGCTGTTTTATGGGAACGACTGCGTTTACTTTGATTTTATTCTAATTTTCTAAATGAATTTATTAACTGCTATTTATTTCGCTTGAAGGGTTTGAGATGGAGTTTTCAAGTTAATTTAACATGAATTGTTTTATTGTAACTTTGAGAATGGCAGCGGTTTCTCTCTGTTAACGGCAGGGCACACTTTCTAAATCGCATACGTGTTGTGTATTTAATTTGAGTAGCCTTTGTATGGCAGAGGACATAAACAGCACAGCGTTTGTACTAGTAGTTGGGTAGAGTTCCTGTTCCTGCACCCCTTGCTCTATAATACCAGATGCAGAATCTGAGCCAAATAACGATGCAGATCCTGAACTTCCTGTGCCCTTGGTCTGGGAGGGATTTTAAAGCTTAAACACTCACATGTGAATATGTTTGTTATCAATAAACAGTAAGTTTCCCTAAAGGGTCTCTTTGATGAGAATGCTATGGTGAAAGACTGTCGTAGTGTAGCCAGACTCAGTTCTTATCAGACTATGAGTCTGGTAACACGACATTACAATGTAACTACTGGATGTGTTTAAACCGATACAGAAAAAAATGCCTCTGATTGCAACTGGATAGTCCTCCAGTCAATCAAAATTTTCTTGTTGTAAACAATTTCAACTCCACAACTTACAGATTATGTTTATGACAACGCTGCTCTTACTTTTCTGTAGATAACCACATATATCGCGCCTACGTGATTTGATTTGATCTTTGCCGAGGGGCATAATCAGTTCCCAAACGAAGAATTCCAGACTAACTTTCCCCCACAAAGATTTTGTGGGCAGTTAAAGTCTCGGCTAGAAAAAGACAGAAAAAAGCAAGCACCAAAGACACGAAGCAAAAAGAAAGAAGATTATATGTATAAAGCATCTTGTTGCTTCTTACACATAAGCTTTAGACCAAAAAAATTTGAGATATTTGATGTAAAGTGCTTTATAAATAAAATTTATTATTATTATTATTATTATTATTATTATTATTATTATTATTATAAAACTGCTTCAAGGGATCTTTGTGTGCATACAGTATGTATGAGTACAAAGCCCAGTACAATGTACCAGCCAAAGGGGCTTTTGTGCAGGAGCATGAACTTGGTCTGCAGGACAGAAAACAGAATCGACTTCTTAACCCTGTTCAGCACCAAGGATAGCTCCACTAACTAAGGCCACTCAAGCCTGTATCAGTCTTTTACAAACAAAACAATGTTTTTCAAAGTTCCAAAGTTTTCAAAAATAATCAGACAGAAATGAAGACAGTGAGAGCTGTGTACAGGTGATACTTACTGGGTGTTTTGCAGAGATTCTCCCAGTCACTGCACTTGTCTGGTACCATGTTGAGGAAATGTAGTGCTGACGTGTTAAGAAAGACATTTAGAGACAATAAATGAACAATTTAGTCAACTGAAACAAAACAGAATATAAAACAGAATACACACATCTGAGTCAGCCATGTGTCAGTAATGTTTCCATATAGCTGGTTCTTGTCCAATTCAGCCTGAAAACAACAGCTGCGTTCCTCATTGTCATCATCGCTCTGATTCTGCTTTTGGACAGCGAGACAGTCAACAGTGTTACGCCCAATTTGAACAAGCTGTTCGAAGGCTGTGATGCCAGTTATGTTGGTGCAATAAGCAGAACATACGACAACACGACGGCTCTCTGGGTTGCTGTTAAGTGACATAATGAGAGCATCTGGTTACAGACAGACTTTTCAAACTGATAGTGGATGATAATCTGATTTTAACCATTAGGTCTCAAGTTAATCGTAGTTCATTATGCAAAATCTGAACTTTATTGGCCATCACATTCATTTTAAACATTACTTTTTTGAGTAGCACATTATCCACTATAAGTTGAGATATTGCATAAAACCATATACATATATATGCAGTATGTAAAGTGAAATACAATTGTTGCCTGGTCTAAAAGACCACCAAATAAATCATCCAAAGTCAAACATCTCTAGACGCATCTCTCATC
Source organism: Chelon labrosus (assembly GCF_963514085.1). NCBI lineage: Eukaryota > Metazoa > Chordata > Actinopteri > Mugiliformes > Mugilidae > Chelon > Chelon labrosus. The sequence continues at coordinate 9,042,662 of NC_140337.1, forward strand.
TGCCAAATTAGTATAACGGTGGCATTAATAATGTTCAGCAGCTCAGATGAGATGTTTAGCTTTCATGTTACTGCAGCAGACCTCATACAGAAATGTGAGAAGACTACAGCATTACCCTGCAGTTTTCAGTTGTTGCACACAGCATTATAATGATGGCAACATTCACACCAGCAGCACCTTTAAAGGTTAAGAGGAAAAAGATGGCTAGGAGCACACAAACACTGTTCTGGTACACTAATGCAGGTCTGAACTGCGAGTAAAGGAAAACATAAGCTGTGAGATCTATTGTTTCCTGCCTGCAGAAATGAACTCAACGTTTGGTTTCACTCCCTGATTTTTGTTGTTCCAGACACAAGGACAAAAGTCTAGAAGAACCCATATCTTGAGTGAGCTAAAGACAGCTACACAGCTGTGAAATATGCTGTTTGTAAGATATCATTTTGATGAATGTATGTAATGAGAATGAGTTCACATTTTACAGAAACCAGCAGTAGGCTCACCTTGCTCATCATGCATGAGAGAATCCCATCAACAAAAGTAGACTTGATTTTATGAACCTGGGGGCAAGAACAGAACATTTGTTACATGAAAATCAACGCAAATACTTCATGTTCTACTATTCTATACTTTACCTGTATACATTATTTGAACTCCTCAAAAACAGATTGTTTTCTACATATGACATTAGATTCGAATGAATGACCTATCGCTTTGGACTTAAATTAACAATAAGTAGATGGGAACATGACTGACCTGTCTGTACTCCAGAATGATCTTTGGCAGAGGATGCAGGTGCTGAAGCTGTAACAGCTGCAACAAAACAAGAATGAAAATAAACATCTATTAAACAGTTTGAAGGGCATTTCTTTCACACCTAGTCTGTTGTTCTGAGACCAAAACAGTTGTGACTCAGCAGAGAAAGGACATGGGCCTTCTCAGGGTGTCCTGTGGTGTCTGGCAAAAGAATGTTGTCGGCGGCCTTTGGATCCACAGATACTTGATCAGTTTAGGATCTAGTGAATTTGTTTTTCATGTTTTTTGAGTTGTTCCTGAACTGCGTGCGTGTCTGTGTCAGGCTGCATCCTGCTGGGGACGGCTGCTGCCATCAAGGAGTGTCACTGCTATGGGGTGGGGGTTGCCTGGTCTGGTCTGGGTGGCTGATCGGTGCATATCAAGTCTTGTCATTCTATGAACGTGTCAGGGCAGATACTGGAAAACTAAATGAGACTAAGAAGTTGTGTTTTAGCGTACAAGAGATTTGAGGATTACACTGAAATGTCTGTGTGTGTTTGTTTTATGCGCCGTACTGCAGCTTCTGATGTTGACTGCTGTTGTTTGCTGATGGTCTTGGGAAGCTTCTTGTTCTCACAGCGCTCATGGAGGCGCAGCTTCTCAAACAGAACCTTGAAACATTGTACATCAATCAACAATATCAACAACACGGAAACAGACACAGAAATGTCATGATATGTATATACAGTGCATGCAATATGCATAGAGAAGCCATACAGATTGTAAACATTCCACACATTTTCTTTTCAAGACTGTACACCACACTGTACACACCGTTCGTAGCTGAGTGTTGCTGGTCACCAGGAATATTTGTCCAGCTGCTCTGTGAGCCTCCTGCTCCAAATGTTTCATTTTAGTCTGGCAGAGATACAGACAGAAAGAAAATTACTCTTGTTTCATGTAATATTTTCCAAGAAAGCCTAATTACTCTACCCTATTTGCGACAAATAACATCCTTTAGTCCCAAACCAAAGTCCAGGGCATGTTACATTAAATACTAATTATAGTATTAGCACTGATTGACACCGAGTTGTTAATTCATCCATGTCTCTGGCAATAAAGGGAGCCAATCCAAGTTGTTATGCACCATTAGTGGCTGATGACCCAGCAGCAGAAGTCTGATTAGAGCTGCTATAAGTTTATAGGTACCATTGATTAATGTTTACTGTTTGATATTTTACATAATATAAACCACTTCAATTTAAAAATAAAGATGAAAATTTAAGATGTTTTCTAAGACTCATCTTTTCTTCATAACAAATAAAAGCATGTCACGTACTGCTTATCATCTCTTTACAGTATTTAATATCTTTGGTTGACATTTTCCAGATTAGCCGGACAATGACTGAAAGATTTAGAGTCAATTAAAATGTTGTGAGACAGCAGTGTGTTTATGACAACATACAAGGATAACTCATTTCTTAGTTAGCGCCACTAACTCTTTGTATGTGTATGACAGAACCATGGACTGTATAAAAAGATGGACAACAGCTTCTCAAATGGGAAACCAAAGACTGTCCAGCTCCCCCTGGTGGCTGCTGCAGTGTAGGTCATAAAGCCTGGGCAGTTGTTTCAGCAAACAGGACAAACTGAAACATTACAGTGCTGTTACTTAAGTAGTTATTTGTTGCTGTAAAAAGGGGAAGTGGCCACTGTGATTGGCAAATGCTCTCAGAGAAGTGGTTGCAGAGCTTCCTGGAGAATACAGTGATGTAGGATTAGTTAACTTATGTTCCTGATCAGACTAACAAAACGAGAAGCTCTGCAGTAAACTGTACAGACCAATCTACGAGCTGAAAGATTGTGGCAGTTTTTGGGTCAATTTGATTTGAAAATGAAATTAAGTTTAGCAGTAAAACTAGCGTCAGCATCTGCTCTCGTGTTCTGTGTTTCAGCCTTGGCCCATTCTGTAGTTTGGAGAATCAGGAAGCGATGCAGCGGTAAAGTACGCAAGGGGAATCAAACTTCCTTGAGCAGAAATGGGTAAAGAAAAGGGTCATTTGAATGACAAGTTGTTCTGGAGAATATTCTGGACAGTGTTTGTCACAGTTTTGGATTGTTACAAAAACAGTAACATACATTTGCATTAAGAAAGTATATTAATCCACCCCTCTGTTGGTGAGAGTATTAAAACCTGAAACATATCCCTTAACAGCGCATTTAGAACAGATAATAAAGTTAATCATGCATTAACTCTGGACAATTATGTGATTAATCGTGATTAAATATTTTAATCAATGGACAGCCCTACAGCACAACATAGTACAAGCACAAATAACATGCATTCTCACTTAAATAGACCGAATCCTTAACACAGAGAGACAGCCAGCGAGGAATTAATGGCTGCTGTAATAATCCAGTCATTAATACTGAATAAACTTTGTTTCCCAGGACAGCCAGCCAACACAAACAGCATGATAAACATGACAGGAGATAGAAAGGGGTAAACAAATGGTCCACAGAAAGAAAAGAGGCATGCACAATAGAAAAAGGAGGCAGGAAGCAAGGACAGTAAGAAACACAAAGAAGAGAAGAAGAAGAAACAGAGGCAAAGATGAAACATAAATGATAACAACTAAAAAACTAGTAAAGGAGTGAACGGTGACAGTTATTTAAGATTCAGCCTAAAAGCAAATATTTTGTTACTTTTCGACACTAACACACAGAAGCTCATTACAATTCTGACCGAAGTGCTTAACAACTTGACGGGCAACAAGAGAACGAAGGAAGAGACACAGCGACAAGAATAGAAAAACAGAAGGCAGACGAGAGAGGGGAGATGGGGTGATGAAATGAGACACAACAGACAGAAAGACAGATTTGGGAATACAGGACAAAGAAAATGTGAAAGTGGAAAAAAAAAAAGTCTTAAAAAAAGTTGGAATGCGAGCAGATGGGAAAAGGGCTGACAGAAAAAAAGTGAGAAAATGAAAAGTAATTGGTGAGCAGCAGAGACTTAGAAGAAACAGCAATAGCCGAGAGAGGAATGAAGGAGAGGAGGGTGGCAAGAGGAGTGAGAAATATAAGAACAGAAACAGACAGAAAAGAAGAAAGGAAAGAGGAAAATTGGGGTTAGCTGGCAGACATGTACCCACATTCCAAAATATGTACTTTTTCTTGCTGTCTCACTCACCGCCCGGAGCAGGCTCCAGACTGCCTCATCAATATTGGATGCTAGCCTCTGACACACAAACGCACACATACACACAGCAAGGGCACAGCAGGGATCTGTAGAGCAATATTTTAATTCACTGCAGCGAGATTAATCATCCCATTTCACACCATATCAGTCGAAATGTGATGTCTATCTAATCTGATTTTAATAGAAATGTACTGAAAACATACAGTACACATAACGTCTAATAGGATTTCAGAAAGTGAGATTTGTCCCATTGAATGCTAATGACACTGAGGGAGTGAGTTCGTAAGACGCAGCCTGACAGGAGGGATTCTCTGCTTGTTGTTCAGACAGGTGAACTTGACAGCTCAGATAAAAAGAAATCCAACATGACAAAGCGGGGACATGGGCGACTGCACTCACAGGCGTGTTACGAAAGCACACACACACACGTTACTCTGGAGCAGTCTGCAAAAACTTCAGCGGCTCAGTGTGTGTGTGTGTTGGCAGAGGCAGACAGCGATGTTCCTTCCTGCAGCACAGCCTCTTGGAGGAAAAAGACAGACTATCCATCCTATTTATAGTAACACGGCAAGATATCTACCGTCTCCACAACAACACTGATGCTGGTGCCAGCAAGAGTTGGCGAGTGTTTGCATCCATGCCAGCAAATGTAAGTATAATATGCGTCTGTATTCTCAAGAATGTATGTCCACAACATCTGTATAAGTTTGTGCATCCGCAATCATTCAAATGCAGTCTCCAGAACTGGATTTGATCTGCATGTAAACAGGACAGCTCCCAAGAGGACATCCACCCACCATATCACTAATCCTACCCTGAAGAGAAGAAAAGAAAATTCTACTTTTCCTTCCGCCTTGGGCTCTTGTTTTGTTTGTTCTTTCCTCGTATCCAGAGGCCTGTTTCTCATATCCTCCCAGTGTTTTGCTCACATTTGTATTAATACCGCAGCTGTCGACCGCGCTGTGATTCAGCAGCCAGACTGGAATTCAATCATCTGAGAGTGATGCAGTACAAATCTGAACTGACCCTGAACAGCATACCTTTACAGACGCCCAAGTGTAAGGTTGTTTAATTTAAAGATATGAAAGCTGTGTTTCCTAGGCATCTAAGTAGACAACGATTCTTATTTCATAAGCATTTAAATTATTTCCATATTAATTGGGCTCAATTTTATCTAAAAATTGTCATAAGCATAGACAAGTCCAGCTTATTGTTGCTTCAGTATTTCATTTTAAAAAGGCACTGAAATGAAGGTTAAACTGAATTGCTTAACATTATCTTTAAACACACACTGCAGGATTTATATTAGTTGTATTCTTGTTAAAAATGAACATTAACCGTAACGCAAATGGCAGCAGGAGATACGTTTGTTAACTGTGCCAGCAGAACTATAAAAAATAGTCTGATGCTGTCTTACCCCGAGCAAGTCTGAAGTTCTCTTAAGCGCCTCTTTGTCCACACTGATGCGGTGGCTCTCCATGGCTGAAAAAAAGAAATGTTTACTGATCCACCAGACCTGATATAGTGAATCTGTACACTAATAGATGGTTATTGTGGATGCAGAAACCAGTTTTTATAGTAAATACGGGGTGTGTAAACCCGAATGTAGTTTTAAATTGACTGAATTAGAGAGCTGAAAATGGTTTTAAGACATGATATTCTATTTAATCCAAGTCAGTCTGTTATTAATGGGTATTTTTTCACAAATATTTCACTGGATCAGGGTGAGACAACATCTAAAAAAGCTTGTCTTATTTTAGAACAATGCTCGGTGAAAAATAAATGGAGCACACCTGCCAGAACAGGGATCATGTTCAGCTCCATGTCTGAGTACAGCTTCCATAGCCCATGGCTCTGGACACAAAAATAGTCAGTCAAGCAATTTGTGTGTCTTGAATGCACAGGTAGGTAGACGTGAATGTGTGTGTGTGTGTGTGCACGCATCTGCCGACCTGTATTTTAGAGCATAGTGTCTTGTTAAGTCTGTAGAGCCAGAAGAGACCTGAGATGACCTGAGAAACCTGTGAGACGAGACAAACATATACACACAAAAAAAGACAATTTACCTCATGAATCCATGCGTCTCATACAGATGAGGTCAAAATTAGCAGCACCACAGCAGGTTTCTAAGCATAATTCAGATCCACTATCCTCTGCTCCATACATCCAACAGAACAGACACTGCTTTTGAGTTCCAATATGACATATTGTTTAAATTATAAAATATATGAAAATGACAATAATTTTGGGACCCCATCGAAGATCATTAGACTGCTATACTTCTGAGTTTCTGCTCTTTCATTGAACACTGAATCTAAACATAACACTGCTTACAAGAAAACTCTGCCAGCTCCAAGAATTTATTTTCATACTGGGATCAATACATTCACATTTTACTGACCTTCTGGGTACCCAAGGAAGGTGCAGCACGGGGTCTTTTGCAGTGCTTATTAAGAAGGTCTTGGCAGCAGGAGGAGGGATCTGCAGGATCAAGTAGCCACCCTGACACCTGTGGGTCCTGAATATGACACCCTGCCACTGAATAGAAAAGAAAATTTAATATGCTGTGCTTGGTTATAAGAAATAAATATTCTGGAGATTAAAGCTGATTAAAAATGTCTGCTGCATGAGTGGTTTGGTAAGTGTCTTCTGTGAAACTTGTCAATACTGCAGTAATTACTTTAAACTGTCTGCTGTTAATTGTGATTGATAAAACTTCTTGTGTTATTATACTGATAAATAACACATTTTTGCATTTACGTTTTAAGTGTTTTATTTTCGTGCTAGTTGTCGACGTGGAGGTTTTGGCTGATTATGCTAACAGTGGAAAAAAAAATTTTTACACACCCAACCACCCATTGGATGGGGTACCACATACAAACAGTGCAAGACTATGGTAAACAGCTCACGTGAATAACTGCAAGTATGTTTTTCTACAGGTTTCAACGTATTTATTTATATTTATTTATTTATGTATTTATTTAAGTCTACACACTAATCAGCCACAACATTAAACCCTTAACCTGTAAAGTGAATAACCCAGTCATCTAGCTATTAAGATTTTTCCCACGTCTAAGTCTCTCAAATCCTTCCTCTTGTTCAGTTTTCCTACTTATAAAATCAACTTTGAGGACAAAATGTTCACTTGCTGCCTAACTGATCCCATCAGATGACTTGTGCCATGATAATCGGAAAATCAGTGTTACTCCCTTGACCAGTGAATAAAGCTAGTCGTCATAATGTTATGGCGGACCAGTGAATGACTTGCCTTGTTTCCAGTTGAGGTCTCGTCTGTAAAACTCCAGAGCTGTACGAAGCATATCCTTGGCTTTATAGCACACCACTGGCAGAGACCTTGAGAACACCTGTAGCAACATATCTCTGTGGGACACAGACACAGACAGTGCTATAGGGTCAGTGTAGAATAATGATATAGAGCTTTTTTTCATGGATGCTAAGACACAAATTGAACTGATCAGCATGTTCACATTTCTCTCATTCTAACACATACAGACACAGACCTAGTAAAGAGCTCCTGGCCCTGGTGTGTTTGTTGCTGGGCCCATACAGGTGTGTGCTCTAGTTTTAAGTAGACCAGACTGTCGTTTGGCCCCAGAGAGTCTTCCAGTGAGCTGGAGCAAAGATCGTTCTTCATCAGTACGAGGAGGCCGCATACCGGTAGACTGAGCTTCTATATCAAACATCAGAGATCAGATTATCAAGAGCGCAGGGAGCACCATTTAATTTTGGTCCCCTTCCCTTGCAGATTTAAATATAAGATCTCATATACTAAAAAAACCTTAGTGTTCATATAATAATGTGAACTCTAATACATAACCGCCGCTGGTGCTCTTATGAGCTAGGAACATAACTCTAAAGATTTGATGAACAATAAACTAAATAACATCATATTTATCAGTTTCACCAGCAAAAAAATTGTTTCTGTTTACTTCCATTAGCTTCTCATCATGTCACCATGTTCTTTACTGGAATGTCTACATCACACTATTAATAATGTTGTATTGGCGAGCTCTGCTTACCTGCTCTGGGTCTAACTGAGTTGTTCCATCTCGGTACACCATAGTTAGAACCAGCACCTCGGCCTGCCCAGCCATCTCAATCATCTGCATCTTCTCATCTGGCTTCAGCTTTCCACAATCCTTTACTCTAGGGTCAGATGTCAGGGCTGCAGGAAGGCATACAGCTTTGGATTGGGTTTGGGGATCACTAGTCTTAACCCCCTCATGGGAACTTTCGTGCCGTTTTGTGGCTGGGTCGGTCCCACATTTGACCATATTGCACTTGGAAGCACCCCTAGATGATTCATTGCATTGTTCTTTCACCTTATTTTGTCTAATTTGTTGAGTTTGCTTTCGGGCACTTAGGTCTGTGCTCATCCCTTGCACTATTCCCGTTTGTGAGAGACAAGGTTTAGTGTGTTGAACTTGGGCTAATATTGGTTGTTCAAGGAAAGAGATAGAAAACGCTCCTTCTTCCCTGGTCTTCTCCTGTGACGGACAAGGTGGCTTCCATTTTTGAGGACGCCTGGTTAGGCAGATTCTGGGAGGAGGTTTTGCATTTTGGTAAAGTGCTTCATGTTTCCTCTTTATGGGAAAGGAGGGGGGCAGGGAACGATGATGCATCTGACTTTTGAAAGTAGGTAGATTTCTGCTTTCTAGTACTTTGCTTGGTACTACACCAGCTGACATCAAGTCCCGTACTGAGGAAAAGGAGTTTTGTCCAGGAGCAACAGTGCTTGCTAGGGCCGCTCTGGTGGTTCCATTAGTGGTCTAGACAGTATAAAAGATGAGAAGTGAGCAGACAGGGACAAAGAAAAAGCAAAAATAGACATAGAAAGACTCACTCTGTAAACTCAGAAGGCACTTAAAATAGACTCCCGCTGTCCTCGCTGGTTTTGTTACAAAAAATATCAATACAAAACAGCTAATCAGTTTTGAACAGTGATGTGAATGAAATAAAAGTGCGTAGCTGTACATAATTAGTTTACATAATTAGACAGTCCCATTCACACTTTGATTTGCGACAGAGAAAAGCTGAGAACATAAACAGGTAAGCAGGTGGGTAAGTAATACAGTATAACAGAAGCAAAAAAAGGAAATAAGAAGAAAAAGAGGATGTGACGGTCATCCCTCAGCTCCGTGTCCCAGACCCACAATCACACAATCACATTCGACAGTAACTCATATGCATTTATATAAATTTCATGAAAACAAAATCTTCTTCAGCTGAATGACAAATATTATTTCACACAATCCAACTTAAAAGAATTTAGAGAACTTGTCTGATGATTTCCATCCACTATAGTTGATGAGCAAAGACATTATATGATTGGTACTTGATATGTATGTAATGTGATACAAAATACGTAAGTATATTGTATAAATCTAATTGTAGCCAATAGCAGCCAGTAAAGCATGAGAAATCAAGTGAGCATCATCTATCAAAAGTACAATCTCACCTTCCTCTAACCTTCCCAGCATCTTAAAAACATATCTATTATTCATACCCATCTCCCATCTCTATTTATGCAAAAGCACCAAGTGTGCGCATGAGCATATGTTCTATGATAAGAGAGGTGAAGATGGGCATTATGTTCACAATTCGATCAGCCACCGATCAGCCACAACATTAAAACACTCAGGAGACGTATACAACATTGACCATCTTGTGACAATACAATGTTCTGCTAGGAAACTTTTGGACCTGGGATTCATGTGGATGTTACTTAGACATGTACCACCCACTTAGACCAGACCAGGCACCCCCACCCCATAGCAATGACACTCCTTGATGGCAGCAGCCATCCCCAGCAGGATGCAGCCTGACACAGACACACACACAAAAACACTTTAGGAACAACTAAAAAAACATGAAGAACAGCACAAGGTGTTGACCTGGCCTCCAAATTCACTAGATCCCAAACTGATCAAGTATCTGTGAACATGCCTGATCCACAGAGGCCCCTCCCCTCAACTCATAGGACCCAAAGGCCCCCCACTAACAACACTGTGCTGCCAGACACCACAGGACACCCTCAGAAGGCCCATGTCCATTCTCTGATGAGTCACGACAGTTCTGGAGGCACAAGGGAGACCTACGCAATATTAGGAAGGTGGTCATAATGTTATGCCTGATTGGTGTAGTAGTCAGCAGTGAGCTCAGTAGGTACGAATTTCTGAGATTCAGCTCCCTGAGGAGAGTCTTCCTCATTTCCCTGTAAACACAACCCGTTTTCCTGCTGACAAAGTCATGAACCCCCCCAGGGTGCTGTGCTACAGGATATAGATAGAAAACCAAGGCAGGCCATGGCCCGTAGCCCAGTACTGGGCGCATGGAGGTGTGAAGGAGTGCATGAGGGAGAGAGAGAAAGGACTGGTGTGCTTCCTGCTGATTGTAGCTATACCGTTAAGTCCTGCAGCTCCTTCTCTCTTCTTCTCACTCCTTCTTTTCTCCACCCACTCTCCTCATCTTTATTTCTTGGGCTTTCTCTTCAGCTCTCCAGCACTTTCCATCCATTCATCCATCCCACCATCTCTCATTCTCAATTTATAGTTCTTTCTCTTTCCCGAGCTACTTCGTCTTTACGGTTCAGTGGAGAGTTATAACTCTGTGTGGTGCAATACCGCTGATGGAACACTATTTGACACGAGCCAGATTGATTTCTATGTAGATCAGGGACACAGAGGCCTAATCCTAATTTGAACACATGTTATTTGAATTTTAGGACTTTCTAGGGTGCTGCCACTGTTCAAACTGCTTCTGCGGCAAAGGATTACAGAGCAAAGCAGATTAATCCTTATATCCTCCTCAAATTTACTACCCTCTGGGTACCTTCGTGGCAAAAATGTACACGCACAAACAAACTGCATAAAATCCTCATACATCAATATTTTTTTCTGCTTTTTTCATAAATCTCTCAAACAATTTCAGACTTCTTCAAAACTACCCAAATTTCAATGATTGTCAGGATTTTAACCCTTCTCATGATTCAAAATATTTCTTTATTTATAAAATTGAATTGTTTTCCATAAAATATACCGTAGGAGGATGAGACTTTGGTGGCTCTTCAGAAACTCATAAAAAAAAATCTCAAATGAAGATGCCCTTTTATCAACCCTGAAATGATCAGTTCGTGCTTACAGATTCACACACACTCCGTCTCTCTTGCTCACGCACACACGCACACACGCACACACGCACACTTGGGGCCCCCTAGTAGTCACACAGCTCCATAATATAAATGGGAAATTTACAAGAATTTCATGCATCGGCCTACAATGGGAAAATGGTTGAATCTTATCAAATACGGTAAAAATATCACTACTTTTCTTCTAAATGAAATGCTAACATTACAGAATGCATGGTTTTACACTGTAATGACACTGAGATTAAAAAATGTGGTTTGAATGGAAGTCTATGGGGCAAGCATTTAAAGAGTAAAAATACTGAAAATGATTGAAATTTTGGTAGTTATGAGCAGATTTGAAGTTGTTTAAGTGATTTATGAAATCACATGACATGCGAGAGTAAAATACACTGGATTTCAAAAATCTGACTAAAAAGTTCCTGCAAAAATTCATGCCACAAGCTGTAACAAAGCCAAAATGATCACCAAATCAAAAAAATGTACAAAAATACCTGAGGAGGGCATAAGGGTTAAAAGAAGGGGGGTATATAAAGACGTATCAGCATCAGTATCAAAGACAAGTAAACAACTCTCAGGAGCTGACAGGCAAGCTCAGCAAGTGCACTTTTTACCCAGTTAAGTTTTCAAAGGGGATTTGTGAAAGGACACAACTTTTTGTCCTCGTCTCATCAAGCATCAGATAAGCCCTAAAAGTTCAGCATGACTTACTTACTTTGTACTATTACTGAGTTTTGTTATGCAATAAAGTATTTAATATTTTGCACAATTGGTCCACAGAGACTTACTTGTTCATTGTCGTAGTGCTGCTGGTTGTCATAGAGACAAGGATCTCTGAACCCCAATCCTCTTGCTCCACAGGACTGGGACAATGTTGGCGTGGGACACTGTTCACCCTCTAAATCCTCTATAAAAGGAGAGGCAAGAACATTTTTTTTTATCAGACCATCACTTACAAACTATCAATGCACCCACTGTTGTAAACATGTGTGAGGAAGCATGTATGTGTGCTGTCTGAAACCTCAGCACAGTGTGACAGGATAAGGTCAGCCAGCACTATAAATCCTAAGTCTAACACGATCAAACAGACGTTTTGTGTCTGTTACAACACAGCTGGCAACTTGTCTGTGCGTGTGAGCATTCATAGATGCGTTTGTGTATGTGAGTTGACTCAGCATCGTCTCAGCCACACGATGACACGGCTGAAAAAACATGATGGCTGAGAGCAAATGGTGCTGGTGTTTAACACAACTTGAAATACTTTAGCAACCCCTACAGGTGGTTTTGACTAATTGACCACAACAATGGCTACAACTGCATACTCTCTGTGTAATTGTTAATATCAGTCATATGCACAAAGAAAATCTCCCGATACTCGCTGTTGGTAATACACCACTTCAAAGGGAAAAAGCTTAATAAAATAACAAAAATAATCTGAATATGTGGACTCTAAATACACGTCTTTTCAAGTCAAATCACATTATCGAGGCTAAGATGATTTGATGATGATGAATTTGTGAGCACTTACCTGCAGGCTTAGTAGTCTTTTCTTCAGTGTCTACAGGAGGCACTTCCAGCACCTTTCTCTCTGCTTCCCTCTCGCCTGCGTCTGTATGTGTCCCAGATAACTCGGGGACTTTATAATTTGTCTCACATTGTGTCTTTCTTGGTTGGATGTTAGAACAATGGGATTGTCCTCGCTCCATCTGAAGATCAGTGCTCGTATCAGTGCCTTCCTTTGTTTGGCTCTCAGTTTCAACATCCAATCTGACCTCCATCATGTCTCTTCTTTCCTCATTATCAGCACTGTTGTCACCCAGGTCTAAATTAAAGGCTTCACACTGAGACGACGGCCCTTCTGAGTGGTCCATTTCAACTGTCACACCCTGACCCACATCCTCAGGGTTTTCATCATGGCAGTGGCTCAGTTCTAAAGATACTGGGATGTCTTCTGGACTACTGGTAGGATGTCCCACTGCTATCACTTTATTCTCAGCACCAGGTGGAAGTTCAACTTCTTTAACTTCAGATCTTACATTATTCTCTTCTTCCTCCTCATGCTTTTCTCCTTTACTGCCACAGTAAATCGTTTTATTTGGGTTAGCAGATAAATTCAAATTACTCTCCAACACAGTGTCCTCAGAGGTTTCCAAAAAGCTCATTTGCTTCATTTCATTGCCTGACTCTTTCTCATTATGCAGAGTTGCATCGCCATATATTTTCTCTTTCCTGATCGTTTCATTTCCTCCATTTTGCATTTCAAACTTTAAGTTTGAAGCCTGTCTTGTACCTGCCCCAGTCATATGTTCTGAATCTACAACCAGCTCCGCTCTTTCCGGCTCGACTAGATTTCTCATCAGCCTGGGCGAATGTGCACCTCCTTTTTGTTTTGTTACAACAGCACTGAGGAATGGATTATTCCTTCTAGTTTTAACTGTTGTGGACTCTGACTGATGATATAGTGTACCTCCATCTTTTAATCCAACTATGGCCTCATCAGTGGGGCCAGACACAGGCTGCTTCAGTTGAAATAACTGACTGCCTGCAGCTGCAGAGTCTTCATGGGTATTTCTAGGGAGATTCCTGCACTTTTCGTTATCGGTCTCTTCACATACTTTAAAGCAGGATGTGACAGGGTGACATGTCACAGCAGGCTCCTCTTTATGAGATTTAGGCTGTTCTGTTGTAGTAAGCAACATTTCATCAGGACATTCCTGGTCTGGAGATACATAAAGGAGGAAAGATGGCCGAATTTCTTCAGTGGTGCTATGAGAGAGAAAAGAATATGAGCAACAACTTTTTAAAATTCCTGGTTTTCATCAAGCAGACCTTGGATATACAGTGGGTACAGAAAGTATTCAGACCCCCTTAAGTTTTTCACCAATTTTTCCAGTGGCATGCAATCACAAGCAGCTATTTGCTAAAATCATTTAAGTTGATTTTGGTCCTCATCAATGTACACACAGAATCGTAAATGCATTTATTAAAGAACAAAAATTGAAATATCACATGGTCACAAGTTTTCAGACCCTTTGCTTTTTCTGTCAATAAAGGGTACTGTGGTACACTGATGGGGAAAAAAATCAACTTAAATGATTTTAGCAAATAGCCGCAATATAACAAAGAGTGAAGATTTTAAGGGAGTCTAAATACTTTCTGTACACACTGTATGTCTAACTTCTGACTCCCAGATGGTACTGTTTAATAGCTGGGAAGATTTCAGAAGTGATTACATAGACTCTAATATATAGTTTATATAGATTCCTTTGCCTCTTACTTTCTCCAGGTTGAAGCTCGAGGTTCAGAAACTCTCTCTGGTGTTTGGAGGGAGAGGGTGTATCTGTCACTGTGGAAGAACGATGCTGCTGTCTCAGGAACCTCATGCTGAGAGAATGGCAGAGACTGGCTGGACTGGAAAGCAGGGGGTTCAGAGTACTTTCTGTGGGAATAAGTCTGTGAGCAGTGATAATAGGCTTCAGTGTGAGACGTCTGTCTTTGGAAGGAGGAATCCCAGCAGGAGGAGGAACCAGAGGGGGCCTGGGATGACAGAGAGCTGCCTGCTGTCTGTGCGTACAGAGAGGAGGCTGAGGTCTCAGAGCGCTGCCGCTCGTTGAAGTAGTTGTGGTGAGAGTTGGAAAAGGAGGACACCTGGGGGCAGGGCCACAACCTGAAGCACAATATTGAAAGATGTTTTTAATTTTTTTTGTACACTGGAACTAACAATAAAAATACACTGTTAAATCAGTTTTTTCTGCTTGTGATTACTGTATGCACCAATCAGTCACAACATTAAAACCATCAACCAGTGTAGAGAATAACATTGATGATCTCATTATGATGTAATATTCTTCTGGCAAACCTGGAACCTTGTATTTATGTGGATGATACTTTGATACACACCGACAATCTGAACCAAGAACCAAGAACACCCCCATAGAAATGGCAAGGGGGTGTGACTTTCAGCCTGGTACAAAGACTTTCAGCCTGGTACAAAGACTTTCAGCCTGGTACAAATTCCAAGAAAAGCAACACACTTTGTCATCCACGTGAAGTTTAAGAAAAACAGATAAATCACACCATGCTACCTTCATCTCGTAATCTGCGGTCCTGTTCGCGTGACTTGCCTGTTTACCGTTTTTCCTTCCTTGGACCACTTTTGATAGGTATCAACCCCTGCAGACCAGGTACAACTCACAAGAGCTGCAGTTTTGGACCCAGTAACCTAGCCATTAAAATCTGGCTCTCGTCAAAGTCACTCAAATTTTCCCAGTTTTTCGTCCATTTTCCTGCTTTTTACATCAGCTTTCAAAACAAAATGTTCAGTTACTGTCTACTATCTCACTGACAGATGCCATGACAAGGTGATCCGTGTTAGTCACTTGAGAAATACGTATAACCTAAATCGTGTTATGGATAACTGTGACTGCTTAGGTCAAAACGCTTCTGCACCAGTCTGATCAGGTAAATGATACCCTGCTGAGAGCAGCACACTGTAACTTGTTGTTTTCATACCTGTGCACAGTGTGTTGTTAATCTGACTTACCGATCTGCCTCTCCCCTTTCTTCGTGACTCCAGCTGCTCTGATGCCATGACTCCTTCTGGCTGCTATTATACCTTTCCACTACACATCAAAAGAAAAGAGGACTAAACAAACAAAGCACTGAATAACTTCAATGCATGTCTAACGGAGCAGAAAAATTTCTTCATCACATGAACAATTTGAAAAGGCGTGTGTACTTTTATCTATGCTTCTACCCTGACTGACTTTGCCTGTGAGTAATGGAGTGGTTAATGTTGCGTCTGGCTCCATGGAGACTCTGAGCACGAAGAACAGCCAGAATCCTCTGTCCCGCCTTGGACAGGGGTCCTGTGTATAAGCTGTTGCTTGAGTGCTCCATCTCATCCCTAACACCTGAGCACCCGTTAACCCTCTCTGTCTGACTGTGGTGATTCTTCAGTGACCTGAGGCCTGACAACATGACAAAGGGAAAGTGGGTTTAGTGACACACAAAATAAACATACCTATAGACAATAATGTATGGGTGCACAGCAATTTTCCCATAAATCCTGCAAACTTTCCAGAAATACACATTAAAATAAAACTTAATAAAAAAAAAAACACATAGTTACAGCATTTTACTTTATTTATGACTTAAAGAAATTTTAGAACATCATGAGATAGAACAAGACACTGTAGGCAACAATATGTTCATATTAATATTTTCATGAAATAAACTAATAAATCCCAATCATCATACGAACATCACAGCTCCTTTTTCAACAGATTGTTTGTAATCTCCCACACAGATCAGGTGAAGGTAGTAGACCTTCAGCACAGTGTATGTGCTCATCAAAAAGAGTTCTTATTAAAAAAAAATGAAAATGAAAGTTGAGGCTGAGCTGGCTGTAGACTCCTCATGTATTCTGGCAGCTTTTACTGCTGCCCTTTCTTTGCAGCTTTCTTGCCCTCCAGATCCTCCACTACTTTCTGCAGTAGCCGGGCATCCAAATGGAAGTAAATGTACAATTCCCGCTCATGCCTGAGGAGGGCATTGCGCTCCAGCTGAGAACGCTTGGCTTTAACTTCACCCAGGATTTCTTGCATGACTTGCTGCAAACTCTGCAACTGAGACTCTGCTTCCACAAGTTTTACTGTCAACTCCTGCACAGACAGAACAAGAATGGATGAGGAACAGACAAAAAATAAATAGATATTTACATTTAAATGTGTGGTAAGTGTGGTTCTCAAACAACTGCTTTAATCACTAAATATATCAAACATTTCCAATAGTATACTTTAAATCACATTCTAGACACGAAGTATCAAAGCAAAACGAACTCTACAAGTGAATGTTAATTACTTCTGTTAATTTTCTTGCATTAAAATCTACTTTAATCAAAATCCACATAGCCAAACTGGTCTAATTTTTATTATGTGCCGTTCCTGGGTAACTACAAAGCAGGTGTATAGTTATAATCTACGTGCTATGGTGGTGGGATGACGTACAAAATCAAATGTAAATTTCAATTAGCTGCAGCTACAAAAAAGCAGTCGAGCAAACTGAGAAAAGTTCAGATAACTGTTTAGTTGTTAAATTGACTGCTGTCATTAAAAGAAACACATGAACACCATGATTGCTTTAAGTGCCTTATTGACCCTGTCCCCAACCCCTCCCCCTCAAAGGCCTAAATATTTTATGGCGAGACATACTGGCTGATATGAGCACAGTAAAATTTAATCTCAAAATTATTGAGCCGTTGAATGAGCACATATGAACATTAATCAAGCAGACGTTATCAGCAGACAAACATTCTTATCATCAGTAGTGAAAGCTGCATCTCCATGCATTACACAGCACTTTTGTACCCAACAGGTGCCTCTATCAAGTAGTTGAAATTGTAATATGTGACCAGGGTGGAAAAGAAAGGCATACTGTGCTACCAGCTTCCCTCACCAACAGTGACAAGTAATTTTAAAATCAACTGACTCACATTAAGGGCTAAACGTGCTGTTTGGTTGACCAAGACGACTGTATGCAAAATGAAAAGAAACAAACCCACCTGTGCATTGGGACAAAGCAGCTCCTGGTCATTAATGGCCGCTGGACGTACCTGTGGGCCCAAGACCAGCTGCTGAAGCTCTGTGTACATGGCTCTGTGCAGCGCCTCACAGTCACCATAAAGACGAGCTGCTGTGTAGTACTGCTCACGGCAGGCACCAGCTAGAGCGTCTCGGGTTAACTGGAGGCTGCTTGCCAGATCACGAGCAGCCGTGTCCAAAGCTTCATATGTCTGAAAAGGCTCTGATCGACTGTGGTCTGAATCGTGGCGAAGGATCTGCAGGAGTCTGAGGAAAGAAAGGATTACATTGCATATGCACAAAGATTAAAAACATAAACAATTTTCTCGATTTTTTTTATATTTAGGAAAAAAATATTATTATAAAGCTTCTTAAAACTTTAAGTTCTGAAACACATAGTTTGTAATAGTTAGGGTTGAAAGCTCCCTACCTACTGAACGCTGAATCCCTGCAGCTAATGATTGGGTTGGGCCTTGGATTGATGGCCAGGTCAGGGTGTGCCAGGGACTCAATCCTTAGGGATGATGCTTCACCTTCCTTCACCAGTCTGCTGTTAACTTCTCCCAGCTGCTTCTGACATATCCTCCATCTCCTCAACTCCATTTCCTGAGCCATAAGGATCAAGTCAAAGGACGCCTTCTGGCGGAGCAAGTAATCCCGTACCTATATGGATAAATTAACATTTAATTTCTGTTAGACAATTCTGGAATGAATTGATGTGTGAAGAAGAATATCCTTTATAGGACAATAAAGACTCTATCTATCTATCTATCTATCTATCTATCTATCTATCTAGACTGTTTTAGCTGAACAGTTTCCAGTGGCATGCAATCACAAGGCATTGATGGCTAAATTCCTACAATGTTGTGCATACTGATTTTGAAAATCAGTACCAAAACCGGGATTTCAGTTTGTGATAAATTCCTGCCATTTGAAGAGAAGCAACCATAATGAATCTTGTTACACATTGTCCTTTAGTGCTGTTTAACATTTGATCCCGACCTTGCTTGTACACAAATATTTCCTATTACAATCTTTTAATGTAGTAAATATATATTTGTCAAAGAAAAAATCTCATGGTGAAAGGGGCAGTGTTGGCAACTAACCTGGTCCTGCCTGGAGGTGTAGTAGTCCTGCCTGGCCAGTTGTAGATCCAGGTCCCCTCTCACTACCGGCACATTAAGCAACCTGGCTGACTCCCTAAGGGCGGCAGGTACTGGTCCATGAAGCAGAGCTTCTAGCTCCGCTTCCACAGCCTGAAGCTCTTTTCTGGACACAACTTCACGCACATTCAGTGAGGAGGAAGTGGAAATGCTCTGGTAGAGTGAAGAGAAAGATATATGAGTGCTTCAGAGTGTAAGACAGAAAAATAATAACCCAGAATTATGATGTCGTTCACAAGAGAAAGAAATGCACCAGATACTGCATGTCCACTTTACCTTGATATGAGAAGACTTTTCTGAGAGCCAGTCCAGTCCAGACCTGACACTCTTCTCCTCTGCCATGGCCTGCATCAGTTGATGCTGAGCCACAATATGACACCACTGAAGTCTGGCCATCTCTATCCTCCTATTCTCCACTACCTGTTTCTCCCTCTCTGTCCCATCACGCTCACTCTCACCCTCATCTCCATCATCACAAGAACTGAGGTCGAGGACCTGGAAGCGCTCAGAGCATGAAGTCTCAACAATGTCTGAAATGCCCTGGAAAAAATGTTTTGTGAAGGCCGCAAGTGTTTTAGTGTTGCACTCCTCCTGATGCATGTAGGGATCCAAGGACATTTGAGAAAGGAGGACAGGTGGCTTTTGGGAGAGGTTTGACTGACCCACAGGTTCTCCCTTCCCTTTTTGCTGGGCTTCCGGCAGATTTGGGAGATATGAAGAAAGTTTGCTCACCTCATCTGTTAGGTTTTGTAACACTGAGTTTGTGTTAGCATTCTCAGCGCCAATAGAAGCACCTGTCTCCTTTAGCTTACATGCAGTGTTCTCCAACTCTGCAGTAAATCGCAGGTCCACATCTGCACGGGAGGTGGCCATAATTTGCAATTTGTTATAGCGCCACTGCTTCAGCTTTTTCTCTCTAAGCAATGCCTGGAGTTCTGCCTCCAAGTCTTCTATGGGCGCATCTTCCTCTGCTGCAAAAATGGACGAGATGGAGGAACGGGAAGGCCCTAAGATGTTCGCACTACTCCCATCAGAAGGTCCAACAGTTTTTAGGACCTCACACAAGGCCGCTTCATCCAGAATTGGTTTACCAGACTTCTGCAGCGCCTGAAAAGCACGCGCCTCCTCCACGGTGAGAACATTGCTCTGGTTGAGGGTCCGACAGACAAAGTGCAAGAAGTGGAGGTTCTCCGGGGCACAGTCAAAGAGCCAGTCGAACTCTGAAGCCTTCAGTGATGATGCACCAGGATAACCTAGACGGCCCAGGGCCTCCACAAACTGCCCACCGTCTAACATGTCTAACCTGTGTCCCCCTGGCACAGTGTCAAACATGCAGTAGCACAACGTAAGTTAAGGATAATTAGACGGAAGTCAAATCGAGTAAGAAAAATTATGGCAACACATAATTATGACTTATTTGGAGGTATATAAATCTCTGTCCATGTCAGTCCCTTTCTCAATCAGCTGTTAAAAAATGCTCGAATACACACTACTAAAAGTCTGGATCCACTTCCTGACACACAGTTCACTAAATTGATAGGTTTAAATGAATGTCACCATATTACATTTAGATACATATGTAAACCTTCTTCGTACAACACTGACACAGCGGCACACCCCTGCCTATATAAGACAGTATACAAACATAATATAAAATATTTAAGACATTTAATAAAAGCTGCAAGCCACTATATTCATACAAATGACTGTAAAAGACTCCCAAAAGTAACACACATACACTTTCCAGTTTATTAGGTACAGCTGTGAACTCTAATGCATACTAATATAACAGGCCTGCACAAAATCCCCCTTCATGACTGTTCATGAATGCTAATTTGATGTTGACAGGTGTTAATTCAACTGTATGTCAAAATAAGAAAAACATATTTAGGTGAATCACAATACAGTTCTGAAAAACCACAGCCTCCAAAATGAAAACATAGCTGAATTTAGCTTATTTTTAAACAAATGCTGAATGCCACCACCTTCATGAAGCCAAGATTTAACGCAGGACTGTTATATTAAAATGCATTTATTTTCAATACTGTACCTAATGAACTGGCAAACAAGTGTCAGTGCGGCAAAACTGAATAAGGAAAATCTCACAACATTTTGTATGTAATATACCGATATTTCGGATAGAGTGATGCGTTAAGACAATAGTTTATCTGGCGTTAAATAGTGAATTCAGTTTAGTCAGATAACTTCATAACACTGTATCAAACGACCACTAACGCTAAGAGTCAGAGTAACGCTACATATTACATTATATTATATTTACTCTTATCTGGTACTTGAATCATGTCACATTCATCTATATATTCAGCACTGGCTTTAAAAGTACTAGAAGCCGTTATAACGTTGTGGAGTTTAGCATTCAAACTAAATTAGCTGGCAAGCTAAAGTAAACGCTTGTTGCTTACTAGCTAAAGGTAGCAGTTGCTGCTAGTTAAAGGCTAGAAAGTATAACTAGCCTAGTAAGTACTGCGGCTGTTGTCAGTAACACCACTACTCTGTTTCGTGCGTTGCCAGACCAAAACAGTGGAATACGTGAACAAACTGTGACCCCAATACTTACAATTTTATTCAAGAAGTCCGATATGTTAGCATTATCTCACTAGCGGTTATCTGCTCGCGCCAAACATCCAAACTGAAAGCACGTCGGCACGCAGGGCTCTACGCCGTACGTGAGAGGTGGCGCTTCACCCTCGTCCAATCAGATCAGCCGTAGACGCTTATTCCCCGCCTTCTCTCCTCCCATGCTTTTTACTTAATCGATGCTGCGTTCCCTTTTTTCGCATCGAGGAGTTCAAAACTTTTACCGTTTCTTCGTTGAAGACATTCAACCGGTAAGTCTTGGCGACAAAATGGATAGACCCGTTCTTTGACATAATATCACGATCTCAACTGTATTAAGCAGCATAAGAAGATCAGCAGCAGAGTTCAGTTGTCATTTTTTCCTTCTTCTTGTTATGACGAACCATATTGTTTATATTTGTATACAAACTCAGTTACAGAGCGTTGCGTTTCATTATTTTTAGAAGAAAGTATAGAGAAAGAAATTTAATTCACATGATTGTACATTTAAAACTTACTGTACTTGCCCCTTCCTGGTTTTGAAGTTTTTTTTAATAATGTGTATAGGCATGTTTGTGTGAGAAACTTGCATTCCTGTTTTTAGAGACACCGTAGAGGATACTGTAGCCTGAAGGCAAATAATTAACTATAAGTATTTGCATGATCGCGCAAAAGTAAAAGTTTGATTTAACTGAATCCGCCAGTAAGATATATAGTTCAAGCGGAGTTGTCTTCAGGTTTCCTTAAAGTTTCTGTCAGTCTTTTCTTCTCAGTTTCATTATCAAAGCAGAATCTAGTGTTTCGGATGTTGCCACAGAACTGCGCTTGACGTTTCTGTATTCACAGCTGACCCAGAGAAATAATCATGGTCCAAGCCAAATCCTGGATCCTGGCCAAGCACTTTGAAGGCTTCCCAAAGGACAGCGACTTCAAGCTCAAGGTGGAGGAGCTCCCTGACCCCAAAGATGGAGGTAGGGTGACTTTCGCTCAGTGCACACAGTTTGCCTTGAGCACTTCAAATGCACTTAAATTTTGTCGTTTTTTTCACAGAGGTGCTTTTGGAAGCGGTGTTTCTCAGCGTGGACCCGTACATGAGGTGCGTAGGAAGCAGGATCGCTCATGCAGAGTGATTATTATTGTTTTACAACATGTCATAGATTTATTTATTGTGCCGAAAACATATCACATGTGCTGCGCTGTTTGTGTCATCAGGTCATTCAGCAAGAGTCACATGAAACCAGGCGATGTGATGATTGGAACTCAAGTGGCCAAGTAAGGACCATAAACCTAGAAAGTGAGGTCTCTTATCTGATATTGAGAAATGGGCATGTCTAATCTTTACCAAAACAAGAGTTTATAGCTGCTCTTAACTGCCAAAGCCTTTGATTCACAGTGACTCAGCGTCAACATTTTACAACAGGAGGTTACTTGGCGTGGATTGCCCAAACATAAATCTGTGTCAGACGGATTGGCTGATAAACATGGGGGAAAAAAAAATTAGTCAGAAAAGACGCTTCCCAAAGTCCCTCAAGCTAATTCCAAATAATTGCGTATTTGTTTTCTTGGCTTTGTACAAAACAGCAGCATGTAAAATCCATCCAGCTCATGGTTTGACATGCTGTTGTATGGGATACCAAAGATCTTCCAGGATGTTTAGTATCCCATAGATTTTGCAATTTCATGGTCAGAATTTCCTCATCGAGGGATCCTGAAGCTGTTAATACATAAAACAATTTACTTTATCCAAATCTGAAAACAGTCTTTTACATCCGATATTCCATACACAAGTTATATAAGACAAGTAGATGTGCCTCAAGAGTGATAATCTTTCAGCTACTTTAGCATCCTTCAGTTTAAACACTTGATTGACGGATGATTTTATTATTTTTTTTTACTTTTTCCATAGAGTGATCCAGAGTAAAAACCCAGCGTTTCCCGTGGGGAGCCACGTCGTGAGTGATTGTGGCTGGAGGACCCACGTGGTCAGCAATGGGAAGGGCCTCGAGCCTGTCATGGCTGACTGGCCTAAAGACATTCCACTGTCTCTGGCGCTGGGTACTGTTGGCATGCCGGGGTAAGGCAGGTGTCTCGCCCGAGTGGAAGACAATAGTGGGAGTGGACAGTTCACTTCCGATACTGTGCTATGACGGGTTACACAGTTTCTTCATGTCAAATGATTGGTTTTCGACTGCTTTAGGAGGAACAGGAAGTCAGCTACAAGCGCTAAAAAACAGCGTGAAGCACTGCTTCATGTGTGAACTATTGAGCACAAAAGAACCTCCCCTGAGTAAATGTTAGATTTGATTGTTAATCAAACACTTAACATTTAAGGCAGGTTAAACACAGTAAGGAGTGTTTTTTTTAAAAAAGAAACTTGGCAGAATCTGTCCTCTTTTGAGAAAATAAACATGTAAGGCTTGAGATGTTTTACCCTGCTGGTAAATTTGGGTAGATTTCCAAGCACTGATAAGCTAGTTATGGATACTGTTACAAAGAGCTTACATCGAGGTCAAATGCTCTGGTGGCACTGGAGGTAAAACCGTGGATTTAACATTTTCTCCCTCTCTGCAGACTCACTGCTATATATGGGGTAGAGGAAATCTTGGGGCTGCAGAAGGGTGAGACCCTGGTGGTGAACGCTGCTGCCGGAGCAGTGGGCTCCTTGGTCGGACAGATTGCCAAGATCAAGGGCTGCAAGGTGGTGGGATCGGCAGGCACTGATGTCAAAGTAGCTTACCTCAAAGAGCTGGGATTTGATGAGTACTTCAACTACAAAACTGTTAGTTCCCTGGGGGAGGCTCTGAAGAAGGCTTCTCCAGAGGGATATGACTGCTTCTTTGAGAATGTAAGCAGTGCTGTTGTATTTCTGAACGTGTTCTCTTTTCCGAAACTCTTATCTACTTCTTTTTCCTTATGTTTAAGTGACCGTTCTGGCTCAATTTTAGGTGGGGGGACCTACTTCACATGTGGTCTTGGAACAGATGAAGGAGTTTGGAAGAGTAGCTTTGTGTGGAAGTATCTCCATTTATAATGACACTACACCCCAACAAGGTGAGAATGTCCCTGATTTCTCTTTCCATATCAGCGGTGCTGCTAATTCTATCATTTTTATTTGATGTCTGTCTGTATAAACACACAATCAAATGCAGTCGGAATGGTTTGGTTCACATGTTTACAACTTCTCGTGTCATTAATGTTTTACATCACTAGAGGGCAGCACTGTGCCGCTCAAGTTTTTAAAAGAGCTGTGAATAAGTATTATAACATTTATTTCACTTTGTTTCTCTCTCTCTCTCTCTCTCAGGGCCATGCAGTGAGCTGACTATTATCATAAAGCAGCTTAAGCTGGAGGGCTTCCTTGTGCGCAGGTGGGCGCACAAGCACCCTGAAAGTCTAAAGAGGCTGATGACGTGGGTAAAAGAGGTTAGAGACCTTTTTTTTTCCAATTAGTAGGATATCCCATGTTTCCGCATCAGTGCAATTTATAATTTATTTTTTATTTTATTTTATTCATTCAGGGTAAACTGAAGTATCGGGAGCACGTCACAAAAGGCTTTGAAAACATGCCAGCTGCTTTTATGGGGCTCCTGAAGGGCGATAACATCGGCAAGGCGATCGTCGCGATCTGACGTGAAACGGGGGGTTCACACAGTCAGTAATGAGATCATGCATGAAGTGCTGATCAACAGGCATGAAACTAATCAAATGGCTTCGCATCAACACATCAATGTTTACCTTTTTTTAATGTTTACGCTAATCAGACAAGTCATATTCAAGAAATGTGATTCATGACTTCTGGCATTCACTCATAACTGTCTGTTAAAGGGAAAAATCTGTCCACAAATTTTGACATTGTAAGAGTTTGTAGAATTAATTTTGTTTAGTGGATTGTAATTCATTGTAAAGCTCATTGAAGTAATGACAAAATCACATTTAAACACTTCTGTGGGAAATGTTATTAATAAAGGAGGAAGTAAAAGATTTCTCTTCACGACACAAGATGTTTATTTTGTTAATGCTATTTTGTTATTTTGTTAATGCTGGTTAACAGCATTTTGTTAATGCTGTTAACCTGTAACAATTATCCATGTGCTTTGTATCAACTAGAAGCTTTGTATGATTAATAAAGTTGATTTTGGTTAATATTTCTGCTGCAATGATGTCTTTCACTACCACTGCTTTTAAGAAACAAGGAGACGAGGACTGCAAAAGACTGAGTCCGCGGGCTCCTTTCAGTCCTGAAAAGAGGGCTGTCGAGATAATGGGGCAAGCACTGATGACCATCTGTTGTCAACTGCAGCCTTTTGTTTGATCCAGAAATAGACTAATTTTATACAGCCATTTGAATTTTGTTGTGTTGGTCACGAGAGCCAGCTCCATGGTTACACAGGCGGCTGTCAGTCCGGCCAGGATGCAGACGCACCAGGCATGCTATGGTTTCTGTAGCAAGGATGCGGTTCTTACCTGTAATGACACTCTGGGGACAATGTAATTGTGGAGCTTTAACAATTATTGCATGTCCACTAAATAACTGAAAGGCACATAAGGCCGTTTAAAAAGTGGTTTACAGTAAAACAACAAATTAAACACAAAGAACATAATTAGGCAAACAACATTAAAAATGTTTAAGCCATAAAAGAACATTATAAAACTCCAAGGAAGACTAAAGCCAGCTAAAACGTCATAAAATATAAATAAAGGTCCTTCCAAAGTCCAGGAGCAAATACAAAGACTCACTGAACATGAATGAACTTGAAATCAATTATGAAGTCAGCAAGTGTAAAGAAACCAGAAGATGCAGTGTTTTTGTTGGATCAGCCGAAACTGTAGCCAAGGTGTGTCAGCTGTAAATCTGCCACATGCTTCCTGCGTGAATCGACTCCATCTGTGTGTTGTTTAAACTTATTTATTCCATTTCACTGACAAATTTTTCTCATGTCCACCTCCTCCACCTCTCCAGGTGTGATGAAGGATACAAACTGGCCACACAGACCTCCTCTCTGTCCTGCCAGAGTGATGGCACCTGGTCCAAACACAGCATCCGGTGCCGCCCCACCCCCTGCCCGCTACCCCACAATTCCTCCATTCCCCATTTGGTAATCACAGGGAAGGAGCTCACTCCTGTCGGGGGCACCATCGCCCTCTCATGCCCTCCTGGCTTCTACCTGCAGGGGTCAGCAGTAGCAGAGTGTCAGGTAGGAAACGTTGGTTAATGATTTATCTCTTAGCTTCTTAATCTTAACTTGACTATCTAATGATTAACCATGATGTAAAAATCACCATGACTTGTGAAACGTTTGCACATCTCTTTCCTTTTTGCCACTATCAATCTTGGCAAGAATGCAACACTTCCCTGTTCTGTGTTTTGTGCTGTGTCATAAGGTGGGTGGAAGCTGGGCTCCTACTCCTGCCTGCCTGGCTTTGACATGGAGGTACTGCTCACTGGGACAAATGCTCTTTTGTGGAAGACATGGCTTAATGGATGAGCTGAAATTACGAAGAAAAACAAAGTGACAGAAAAGCACAGCTGTTTCAGGAAACAAAACCAAACTCCTTGCCTTTAAAAAATAATGTCAGCCACTCATCTCTGATAATCTCTGGTTTCCTGCTCTGTGCTTTTAAACAACAGACTGTACTAATGGCTCGCAGTCAGCTACAGAAAGTCACATGACTTCTCCTCAGCAATCAGTAGGAGGTGCTTTGTCCCAGAGCCAACAGAAAGAGCTGATTCACTCTGTTCCTGATACATTGATATGCTAGCTCGCTCGCTTTGCATGCCCGCAACAATGAGGCCTTTATAATGTGCTGAGGACTCACAAGCTACAGACTCTAACAGCACTTCCTAAATAAACAACAACACTGCTGCAGTCTGCAGTGAAATCTGTGAAGTGGTTTTTACATGGATCATGTTTCCTGCTGTGGTACTCATCAATAAGTGGTGTGTACACGCTGATGTGTTTAGATCATCAAATGCTCTCGTAGCTTTATATTCTCCTGTTGTTGTTTTTTATCACAGGGAAACTCTATCCAGACCTGTCAGAGAGACAGAACATGGAGCGGCACTCAGCCAGTGTGTGTTGGTAGGTTTGTGTACAGATGGAGCAGACTAAGATACCACTGTCAAATATTTAATCTTAAACTCTTTGTAAATAAAACTAGGAATGCCAATCAGCAGTTTCTTTCTCTGATGACAGTCACAAAGGAGCATGTATTGAATGACTAAATACACAGGACAACATTAACACTCTCTTATCCAAGGACTTATGGGGATGTACTAACTTGTGTTACGCAACCTGGAACGTGCTGCATAATACCACCACACCTTTAACGTCTATTCACGTTTGTCTATAGACTCCTCAGGACACTCCTGTGGGCCTCCTCCCTTAGTAAAAGATGCAGAGATCCAGACAACAGGAGATACTTACCTGCACAATATCAGCTATGTGTGTAATGCTGGGCTGCAGCTTGTCGGCCCCACGACTCTCGTCTGTCAGGCTGATGGCACGTGGAGCCTGCCAGCACCTACATGTGAAGGTATGGATGGGAAGCACTGAAAAAACATTCACCATCGTTTTTTTTTCTTTTTGCATCGTGAATTTCATGCTTATGTGTGTTTTGGGGGGCAGCACCTGGAGCTCCACGTTCCCCACCTGCCAACGTGAGAAACTGTTGCCTCAATCGCACACACACACAGATACACACACCGAAACATGGAGGCGGCTCTAGGGTCTGTTCAGGCCCTTGGCAAACATTTCCTGCAGCTTAGTCATAATCTTTCAACCTCCAAGCAAAGCTAACAAGTCACGCACACTAGAACTGGTCATGGACCACAGAGCTGGACACATTGCTCTGCTAGCTAAGCTAACTAATGTTAACTACCGGTATCTTCTTCTCATTTTGAATTGGGCACTGCTGTCATACAGTATTTACCTACTTAATAATGTGCAGGGTTGTGCGTGGGCCCCTTTGGAGGTCTCATGCGGTCACTGAAAGTGTAGCACATTTCAGTGACATGCTACTGTTTGTCAGCCACCAGGGCGCCGCCTGCTGATCCAGGACCCCAACCCATAGACTGTATATAAATATGGACAAAGCGCCCCCACTTCCTTGCATTGGCCATCTCGCTACTTTGCCGCCTGAGTCTATGCAGTTCAGTCGATAGCGATAGCCACGATATCGATGACCCGACCTCACTTCTGCTAGACTCACTTGCATTTTCATTTAATTAATACTGCGCTCTCTTCTACTTCAACCAGTTACAACAAAATGTTGGATTATACACTGTACTTATTTTTTTTGTTTATTTTTACCAACTCTCAGGGCCCTACAGGACCACTTCATGGCCAGTTGGCATGGGAACTTGTAGTGAATATTATATCACATCCTGTATTTATAGCATCAAATAAAGCTAAAACAAAAATGGACACTTGAAGATACATCAATATTATATTAACTACCTAAAACGACAAAAAACATAGTTGGAAAAAAATATATATATTTATATATATATATATATAGGTACAAGTCCCATCCACTAACATGGAGGAGGCGGAGCTTATGACCTATACTGCAGCCAGACACCAGGGGGAGCTCTACTTGCTGTGGCTCCATTTTTGAGGAGCTGTTCCGCAATACCAAACAGTTGTCTGCCTTGCCTGTTGACAACCTGAACCACTGGAGACACATATTTACTCATCTGTCTTCCTGTTGTGTTGCTCTTTCTTCATACCTTACCAACTCTGTGGCAAACGTTCGCGACACATCGACAAACACCCTTCCAAAACGTCCTTTCAACATTGCTGATTTTCTTAATCTGTTTCACAACACAAATGGTGACAAGAGGTCAGTTAGTCTGACGGTAATGTATCAGTCATATATTACCAGATAGCTGCGGTCTGAGATAACTGCAATAGTCAGAGTGTTTGAGACATACACCAGGAAAGCTTTCTTAGCTTAAAAACTATTACGGGTGGGATATGTTCCAGAAATTATTTGCATGAAACATGTAAAGATGCAAACTAGAGCTGTAGTGTTGTCATTGGCCAGTTAACAGATTTACTGTGTGACGGCATGAATGAATTATATAATTATTCTTTCAATTTCCAAAATGAAACAGAAAACCAGTTCTGACTTCAGTTTCTTAAATGAAAAGTTTTGCATTATGACCACTGGGAGGAGAAGTAAATAACATTGACCGTCTCCTCCTGTCACGGTTAATGGTAAAGTTTGTTTATTTGTTAATGTACGACCTCTGTACAGTACGTATGACCTGTGTCACAATCAAATGTGTGTGGTCATTGCATAAACGTTTGTTTCATTCCAACATAGCTCTGAAAGAATCAATGAGAACCTCCTTAATCAGTCTGAGATCCAGGTCACATGGTTGTAGAGGAAATCATTTAACTGTGATTAGGATGTCAGTCCACTCTGTCCCTGTCTGCATCAATGTGAAAATGAAACACACTCCTCTGCATGCTCCCCTTGTACCAAATCACTCCCTACACTTGCATGGTCGTTGGTCTAAACCTCCCTCTCTGTTGTATGCGTGCGGCTGCATCAAAGACCGTGTCAGCGTCCCGTGTGCTGGACTAATTACAGGCCCCTCTGCAGCTTCTATGACAACCTTTGTCAGGCTATCCTTTGATTCTTCTTAGGCGCGTTTGTCCTGAATGCGCCGCACAATGGCGCCCACGTCACTATGGCTCCTTGTTTGTGTTTGCATGGGTTTTATTCTCCTGTATGCATGCTAATTATACCTGAACCACCTTTGCGTGGAAATCATACAGATGTCGCTCTGCAGCGCAGTTATATAGCTGTACTTTGTACATACATAAAATGGGGCAGAGTAATGTGACAACAAAGAAATACCTGATACTGACACACCTAACACAAGGCTCAGTCGAAGGGAAACGCCTTTGACAGCATCAATAAATTATCACTGTGGTTGTATTACACTGTGTCCCTCTCATAGATGGACACCAGTTTAGAAAGAGGGCTTTAAAGAGGTGTAGCGAGTAGCTCACAGGTCATTGCTACAAGTTTAAAGGGACTCCGAAGCTTTCAGTCCAGTGCAGCATGTTGTTTTACGTAGCTAGGTCCATGCTAGTCTTCCTTCATTAGCTGCTGAGTCTGTCGGTAAACGCAATAACGCTCGTACACTTTCACCGGTCACCTGTTTTCTCTTTGCTCTTTGTTAGTTTGTACCAAATTCTGCCTTTGTCACTTTCTGAAACAAAGGCATCAGCTTGCAGGTTTTGACAGACAATGGTACACAAAGAGGGTGGCGGATAATCGGGGAAAGGTCGTTTTCAGCTGCTTCAACGGAACACTGTTTCTGCACTTTCTGCCTCCTGTTAACTTAAAGCACAAGTTAAAGGTACAATGATCTAAGACTCTGATGATCTGGACTGTACGTGAAGTTGGACGAACCCTCCACGACGTCACCCACTGGTTATCAGAAGCGGTGGGTGGCACCGGCCGTTGCCATCTGGGTGTTTCCACGTCGCCCCTCCTAACTCCCATCTGGTTCAACAATGGTCAGCGAGGTGGAACGTGAGTGGAGCTGGGGTGGGCGGTTGACGTCGAGCAGACAACTAGCAGCTTGTGAGGGCACCCACCTGTCATTTAAAGCCACAACGTCCTTATTTACGCACAACTTTAAGACTTACTTTAGTTAAAACCATTGAGTTAGAGGCTTAAATAGAGTTTTGACTATTTAACAGAAAAAAACAACTAATGTCAAGACACATTTTAAGGTGAGGAGAAAAAAAAGGTCAGTATTGTTCTTTACATTTGTAGAGAAAACTACACGGATCTTAACTTAAAATATAAGCCTTCTCAACAAAGACAGAGGAGAGATGACCTTAAATGACTTCGCTTCCACTCGTCTCCCTCGTTGCACGGCACCCTACCAGTGTGGGTGTCCCACTGGGCGGATGGGCATGCGCCGTCACAGCGGTGACTTCAAGTCTGAGTCACTGAAGGTCTCTCATGGTCAGGCTGCTGTGTAAGGGAGCACAGCTAAGTTTCCAGGCTGCACACTTCTCTCCAATCTCTGTACACAAACACTTTCCCTTGTGGATGAAGAAAGCCTACTCCAGACTGAAACCCAATCTGAACACGCACGGTTTACGAGAAGACTTAATGCTTCATATGAGTCAGATGCCAAGAGCATCCAGTAAGCGCCAGCTGAGTGTTTGGAAGAACCTCCTCCTCTAATCTAGCCAAGTATTAACCCACTGACTGCCTGCATTATCAACCATTCACTCTCCTCTCTCTGCAAAGGCAAAGAACCATATTATCAATTAAAGCTGTATATTTTTTTTTCCATAGAGACTGAACACCATTAAGACATATGCTGTGTGTGATGGTCCGATGTACATGTATAAACTATTCTCATATTTTTATTCAAATCCCATTAAATTCTCTCTTTCCATCAGTGAGGGTTCTGTCGTGTTTAATCTGAATATGAATGAACAGACACAACATGGAAGGAATTCCTCTTTTATTATTATGTCCACCTGGATGAACACACAGCATAGAAGAAAAGAAGTTGCGGAGTTCTCCATTCTTATAAAACAGAATTTAAAACACTGAGATCAGGACTACGTCAACGTTACGTGATGAGTGGATTGAAGTGCTGCAGAACACCTGATGGTTACTGAACATGAACTGAAATGGGTGTGAACAGATGTTAACAGCTTGTGTGGTGGTTTTTTTATACAATAGGAGGTTGAGGATTGGTCAGTGGAACTCAGGAGTCTCTCAGGCTCGCCACCAGTTCATTCAGTTGTTTCTCATTAGCGCCAGAGAACTCCTTCACCTGAAAGACGACATTCATGTAAGAAAACAGCTGTGGAGTATTTCTGATGACTGGTTTCATTTTAAATGAGATTAGGTCAACATTTGAAGAGAAGACAGCGTTGCTAGTGTACGGTGACCCAGATGGTTCCAAAACCTCATCCTCTCTGAACGTCAATCAAATCATTATCAGTTAATTATGATGACTACAACAACATAACAGAAGTGGATATTGGCTTCTCACAGGGTGATGATATTGCTGTCTGTTGACGTGTCCACTGTATAAACTTAATGTCAATAATTCTCTCTGTGAGAGGAGGTGTATGTTCAAGAGACTTGATCATTAAACATCACCCCCACAAACTGTTAAATTCTTCTAATGTAGCGTTAAATGGCAGTGTTCAGGGTCAACTAGAAAAGGAAGGGGATCATTTAGGTCTCACAACTGTGTCTTGCATGTTTCAGTAGAAAAGCTCAGAGACTTTTAACCTCCAGAGAGAAGCATTGAGCTGCTGAAGACTCAAGACACTCCCTTCAAAAAAAGGGTCGAGGCCAAAAGCAGAGCTATGCTACGTGTAAGAATGCAGCAAAGTGTGGTGTATTTCTTCTTACCTTCTGTCCATTCTTGTAAAACTGGAATGTGGGCATGCACTGGATGTTACATTCAGAGCTGATTTCCTGGACAAGCAAAGACAACAGTAGTCAAACAGATGAACTGATTCATCAACACTGCCACACATTCTGTTAGGACAAAGTATTCACTTGTGATTAAGACCATATGGTCACAATGTTATGGCTGACCAGTGTATTTCATTGCCAAGTGTCAGATTTAGACAGTGGGACAATTATAAAGTTGCACCGACACAGAAAAACTTGTCACATGAGCAAATTGTGGTTCACCAAGGTCTGAAGAAATGGATTCCACGAATAGTTCACATTCCTCTGAGTATTACCAGCATGACAGTCATCATCATCATGTCAGAGTAAAACTACAAAATCTACAACACATATGCATTAAGAGTCTCTTACCGGGGCCTCATCTACGTCCACCTTCAGGAAAATCACGTTCTTGTTCTCTGGCAACTCTGACAGTTTCTGCAAGACAGTTGATCATCGAGCATAAACACAAAAGACGTAGAGGACATGACATCTACTGCATCAATACAAGAGGAAAAGTCTACTAATCTAATCTAAATCATTGGTTCTACTCTCATTTTCCAGTGAAGCAGGGATTCACCAATCAAGATTAGAACAGCAAGACAAAAGGTTGTCTTGGCAACAAAGCTCCCTCTCCAAACAGACGACGACGCATTTGAGCACCTTAGGAAAGGGCTTCCTCAAAACAATAGAAAGAAATATTTGTTTCTGCTTCTAACGTTTGCTTAAAAACAGACTGGAAAGACTGGAAAGTGAGCGTCTTCTAAACTGTTCCACTTGAGAAATGATCTGTTTTTTATGCCCATCAGTGAGTCCAAGTATTCCCCCCCAATTACAGTAAATACAAGCATTCTCCATCACTTTATCAGATTATTTATCACCCACTTACTACAAATTTAGGGCCAATCTGTTGGCAGGGGCCGCACCAAGTGGCAGTGAAGTCCACCACCACCAGCTTGCCCCCAGCTTCCTTCAGGATTTGGTGGAATTCATCCTAAGAGAAACAAAAAACAACAACAAACATGTTTCTGATTAACTGCGACACAAACAACTAACCAGAACTAAGCTGACGATCTGTTGGTCTTCTGACCACCAACCAGAGAGCTCCCTTGGTCAAGTCAGATCCAGACTTCCTGTGTTGCTGATGCAAGATATATGGGGGTCGGTTTCAGAAAAACCCTGAAAACCCACACGCCGTGCAAGAACTGAAACTCAGAACTGTGGTTATTCAAAAGCTTGAATAACCTCCACGTTATCTCTAGACTCCATTATTACAGGTCTTCAGTCTCTTTCTATGGGAATCCTCCCATGACTGTTTGCCATAACCATCAACCGCAACCTAGGAAATCAGGGCTTGACAAAGGGCAGGAGGCTGGTGATCAGCAGACCAATCAGATCAGAAGGCCAACGAAGCATCAATGAATGAGGCAGACATTTAAAATGCATATAAAAAAAACACTGCTGACATACAGCGCGTTTCGTTACTTGTGTCTTTTTGCCTCCTGATCGTTGCCCGCAGTCATTCGTTGGTCAGCTGACGCCGCAGACTTAAGGCTAACATTTCCTTCATTAAACCTGAACCCTTACACTTTCAGTTTGTTAAAATGACACAACAGTATGGCATCAGACCACTCAAGGACTTAAAGGCAGTCGAAGAACCAAAGTTGATGAAGCACACAGCACTAACAGCCCCCAGACAGTTTAACAGATGTGCTAATGAGAGAGAGAACACATTCTAACATAACAGTCCTGCACAAAATCTTTGCATCATGAAGGTTATGATCTTCAGCATTTGTTCAGAACAGCACAGAGTTGTTGATTCAACTGTGTTTGTGTCAAGCATCACGAACTAAACTCCTTCAAAGTAACCATACAGTTCAGCCTTTCGCCATAAACTGAACACTGTAAGCTTCATGGAGCCAATATACAGATACAGTGCAGGACTGTTATATCAGAATGCAATCATTACTAGTGTACCTAATGATATGGAAAGTGAAAGTACTTCCAGCTATCACAGTGCTACATTAAAGTGGTTAGTGATTACTGTATTGCTCGCCGTAGTAATCTAACATTACTATCCCCACCCACGTTTCCCGAAACATCCAGTGGGAAAGCATGGCCTGCTCCGGACTAGCTTACACCACGCAGCAGCCTGTTCGCTACAAGTTCATACAGATGCTAACCCACACGCTTTCTATCACGAGCAACGCTAAGCTAACGGGGCCACAGCCGTGTAACATTGTTTAAATCCATCTTAAGTGGGAGCAGCTATCATTTCCGCTGTCGTTAAGTAACGTGCCCGCCCGACTACAAGATGACAAAGTCCAACAGCCTTAAACACGCCACCGGTCGTTAGCCTATCCCTTAGTCATATCTGGATCAAACAACGTCGCGCCGGGCAGACGCTTCCTCCGTGTGCAGGCCATGCGCAACAATTTACTGAACAGCTTAAACAGAAAACTAGAAAAACACTAGAAAACGCTCTCAGACAACATGGAGAACGGGCGAGGGGGGGGGGAAACAGGCGCGCGGTTGTCCCGGCGGACGCGAGACACGTTGGACACGTTTAAGCTAAAAGCATCAGTCTGACAAAAGCTAACGATACGGGCCGCTCCATGAACAAAAGTACTCCTTACCAGCTTCTCTACATGGCGAACCATTTTTGCCGTCAGGTGAACCTGTGTGTGGTGATGCGCTGCGTCTCAAAGTTTGGGAAATAGCCTACGTCAAGAGGCAGAGCAGCGGTTTTATCACTGCTGCGTCAAGCGGCACCACCGTAGTCGCAAAACGCAGCGGAAGTTACTGTACTTTCAGTTTAAGAAAATTAAAGTTTTGTTCTCAGGTGAGACAAGGAAATCAGACGCACAACGCCAAAGTCCTGCTCTTACAAAAAGATACATTATCTCTATATTTTCATATATAGATTTTTTTCATTCTGTACCACGCATATAAACGCTTTCTCCTGTGCACACTTTTATTGTGAAAGAAAAAGCGGATGTATAATTTTAATGATGGAAACTTTTTTTAAACAATCAACCATTCGTGGTGTCGAGTGAATATGAAAGTGTACCTTTACTTCTACATAATTATTCATCATTATCTTGTATAATTTAAGTTGTCTAACAGTAACTGCAATGAGAGGCGTTAATCGGGCTTTCAAGTCACAATGACTTGACAAATTCTCGGTTTACCGTAAATAACTAAATCAGCGCAGCCTCATTTTACTCCAATTTCGACTTCCGGTGGTAACCAGTGTTCTATATTGGTCTAACCATAAACTGTATTCTTCACTTGGTTACATAGACTCAATGGTCATGTGGCACGCCAATAATTCCAAACACTGAAGCAGTTGTCCCAAGCACACTCAACGTTAAGTTGACAAAATTACTACATTTTTATATTGTTGTGCATTATACACATTAACTTTAGTCTCTTGAATCTAGCCATTAGTGTTTATGAAGGTTTACTACTGAACATTTTTTTTAAAACAAATCACAGATATCATAAAATAAATCAGTTTGAACTTTTATGAGCAGCTGTTTATGAGGAAGATGTCGAAGTTAATTATAATTGAATTATGATGATAAGACATATATTTGGTTTTAGTTTTCACTATCCAATTATTCCATTAAAGGCGTCCCCATGTTTCCCTGAATTCATTTTATTTCCCTCTGAGCAAATTCTGAGATGCTAGACAGCATTCATCCAAAGTGAGGCTGAGTGATCTATAAAAGTAAATATTATGATTACCATTACCACTTCCGGAAGAACTACCTCTTCTTCCATGTGTCTCTCTCCTCCCGCTTTATTGCAACGCTAACACTGTAGCCACCTGTCTACCTCTGGTTGTTTTATTTTCTGAACTTTATTTCAAAGTGGATGGGTGTAAAGCCTTTTTGTATTGTAATGCAGGGGGTTAAGCCCAGAGGCAGAAAATATGAAGTAACTTTCAGTAGATGTCCAAGGAAAACTAATGATGACAAAATACCTGTCTGCTCAAACTGCTCTCATGGAAGAGACACACTGCCGCCCTCTAGTGACAAAAGACATTATTGAAATGAGAAGTTAAAGCGTTCCAGTGTGTTTATACAGGCAGACATCAAGTTGAAGTGATGAAATTAGCACAGATTATTGTAATAGAAAATTATGTATTGAAGTATACAGCATATTTCAATGAACATGGATTGTAAAGATCATACTGTGACAAATCCCTGATTTTATTTATTTATTTTAAACAAATAAAGAGTCTCATTACATTGATTGGAAACACTTCTGAACAGAAAGACAAGGTGCTGTCGACTTCTGCAATACAGGTGGAGACTCATTCCCCTGAGGCGGGTCACTCTGAGAGGCTTCCACAGGGATTGGAGAATCAGTCACCCGGACCTCAGGGGGTTCCACTTGTTCTGGCACCACAGGAAATGCTGTTCTCACAATCTGAGGTGTAATGGGATCTAAATCAGGAACTCCTCTCGCCTCTTGATTTGGTCAACATGCCTCCTCACAATCTACCCATTCCCCACATCAACTGTATATGACAGGGGACCTGTGCAGGTCTCAATTTTTCCAGGGACCTTATCCATAGTTCCTTGGGAAAACTAGCTTTCCAGGTGAGAAACTTCTGAGCTTGACACTTTGGGTATGGGGTACTGTTCCAGGATGGACACCCCAATTTACAGTTAATTTATAATCTCCACATAACCTGCAGTCACCATCTGGCTTTAGCAAAGGAACCACAGGAGCAGCCCAGTCAGAGTACTTGACAGGAGCAATGATGTTCTCTCTTAACAATCTGTCAATTTCAGCATCAACTTTGGGCTCTGTAGCATAAGGAACGGATCTGGATCTACTGAAACGGGGAGCAGCATTAGATGGAACATGAATAGTAGCTTTAAAACCTTTTAGCGTTCCCATCTTTAAATACTCCCTCATGCTTTTGTAGCACCTTCTCCAGGCTCAGGGACTGTGGGGGGTTGTTTGCCATGTACTTTATTTCGGCACAATCAAGTTTTAAATGCTTTAACCACCATCTTCCCAACAAGTTTGGACCTGTGCCTTTAACTACAATAATGGGCAGTCTCTCTCCTGCCGTTTGCACTTCATTTTTACATATGTTTTTCCTACCGCTCCATCAGTTCTTTTCTTTGTCTTGGCCAACCATACACCACCTTCTTGAATCAACAGTCCTCCAGTGCATATTTACCTTTGCAGCGATAACACTGTATCATTTTCTGCTTTCCAACGGCTCCCTCTTCTCTGCCCCTTGCATTCTGCCCCACCAGCCCACACTGCGTTACAAGACATGGCTCCTGCTTTGACTTGCAAATCCTGCACATTTTTGTTAGCAGACTCCATAGCCTGGGCTAAACACAGGGCACTGTCTCTGACAACGATCTTCTCTGTATTCGGTCATCATTTATCCCACATACCAATCTGTTCCTAATATCTGTGAAAGTGTCTCTCCATAATTACAATCTTGTGCTAG
This sequence comes from Chelon labrosus, assembly GCF_963514085.1. Taxonomy (NCBI): domain Eukaryota; kingdom Metazoa; phylum Chordata; class Actinopteri; order Mugiliformes; family Mugilidae; genus Chelon; species Chelon labrosus. The sequence continues at coordinate 9,081,024 of NC_140337.1, forward strand.
TCTCCTTAATTCAGTAACATACAGCCACGGATTCAGTGGTCTTCTCATGCGTCAGTCAAATTTAAATCTCTGGACAACTTCACTTGGTTTGGGATTAAAGTGGATCTTTGATAAAAAAATAAAAAAAAGCAACTGTGCAAAAGTCTTGTCTCCAGGTTTTGCGGGACTTCGGAGGTTTCTCATCAAGTGTTTGTGCATCAAAGTTTGTGCACCCACGACACTCAGTAATACGGACCTCTTTATCATCAATATAATTTGCTTGAAAGAAAGAAATTCAAAAAATGTCTTTCTCGTCGCCAGTATAACATTGTGACCCACACATATTCAAGAAAGACTCACAAACATCCGAAATAGCTTTGTGGAATTTTACTGGCACATGGTAGGCAGCACAGACAGAGAGCGAGATCACATGACATAGCTCTTCCTCATATAGACTTCGGGACACACACTTGGAGCATAGAGCCTCCTCTATCAGAGCACTTAAGTCTGAAGATACAACACTAATGATGTAAACATCACAAGGACCCATCTCTCCATCTGGATGGAATAGTCAGTCTACACAAGCTTGATTGTCAGAGGAGCTACATGAGATGTTTCTTGAGATGACCAGCTTGCCCAGTGTTCAACTGAAAAACAGAAAGAACAACTCCAAGTATGTTGATGAAAAACATTGTTGTACCTTAAATAGAGCAACCTTTGTAGCATTACCTAAGAATTTACTTTACTGACAGAATACGCTGGAGAAGTCCCAGATGTACAGCGGAAACTCTGAGCCTCCATAGTCCACCACTGCATCTTCCTTTCTCCAGTGGGCCTCTGTATTTATCGGTGTCACAACTTAGTCATTTTCACTTCAGTGAAAAGGGAGAACACAATAAAACAAAAAAACGGTGTTAATAATTTTAGACTGACAGGTCGAACAGATACAATGTATGTAAGGTAAGACAATTTACTTACTTACTTATCGTTAGATAAAATATTTTTTAGTTCACTTTGTGACCAAGTCAGTATCTTGTGCCTACCCTATTTCAATGTACCTGGCAAAAGTTCAGGTGGTAGAGCCCTGGCGAATATGACAAATATTAACATAAAAAGAGGAGAAATAGTGCTGAAATCAGACTTGGATCAACAAAAGGGATCCCTCTATAATGAAGTCTGTGAGGGAGGTTCTATTATTGTAATAACATAAGTAGAGCGATATTTTGATATGTCTAGTTTTCAGTACCTGCATGTGCTTGCCACCAGCCTGCTGTCTCTTGGTCTGTTAGCCACCAGCCTGCTTCTTCCAGGGTTTACAGACACCTTCCAAACACCACCCCATACCCAGTCTGCAGACTCCTCCAGTGTCCCAGGGTCTGTGAACGCCACCCCATCCCCAGGGCCTGCAGACACCTCCCCTTTCCCGGTTTGTGTAAACGTCACCCCTGCTCCAGAGTCTGCAGATTCCTCCCTTTCCCAGAGGTATGCAAACTCCACCCTATCCCCTGTTTTTCTTGTTTGGGTGTCTCTGATCTGTTTCCAGCATTTGGCTTCTCCGCCTGAAGACCCAGATGTTCTACTCCATGTTTACTTGCATGTTACTCACTCCAGTGTTTCGTCTGCCAGTGTTCCTGTTTTGTTAGTTTTGTTGCCACTTTTCAGTTGTCTCAATGTTGTCTGTGTTTCGTTGTACTGATGTCTACTCAGTCAGGCAAAAGGGTGTGCTCTAAAAGCCTAGAAACCAAAAACTAAATACTAGATAAAGATAGACCCTAGTGCAAGATGTCAGCTAGAGCATAGCATACCCCACAGATGCTACCCCAGATCCATCCCTGGAGCTGGGGGGGTGTCTGCAGACCCTAGAGATGGGGTGGTGTCTGCAGACATCCTCCCAGCTCCAGGGTGTGCAGATGCTTCCCCATCTCCAGATTTTGCCCACTCGTGGTGTCATCATCTTTTCTGCCAGTCTCCAGCATTTGGCTTTCTCTGCCTGAAGTCCCAGATATTCTGCTCCATGTTTACTTGCCTGTTACTCACTCCAGTGTTTCTGCTCCCAGTGTTCCTCTGCTGCCAGTGTTCCTGTTTTGTTCTGTTTCTCCTGTTTCCATGTGTCATGGATTTTGTTACCACTTTCTGATTTTCTCTATGTTGTGCTCTAAACCAAACTCTGAATACTAGATAAAGATAGGCCCTGGTGCAAGACGCTACCTAGGGCTCTCCCAGGCCTGCCAGACACAAAGGCCAGCCTTAAATATTTAAAAACTAAAATACTGAATAAAACTAGGCCCTGGTGCAAGACCTCGGGCTCTGTAAACCAAACTATTTAATAAAATGGCAGATGGACTGCCCATTCTGCAACATTCATGGCTGTCAACACTAATCTGAGAGAGTCATCATCCCACCTTGGCCTCTTGGCAAAGAAGTCAAAATATCTCTCCCCACTCCTCTTTTTGGAGGAGCTGGGGACAGAAGTGGAAGAAATAGGTTCTTCACAGCTTTTCTAATCTTAGATGTTTTCCTTAAAATACACACTTGTCACATCAGTGGCTGCCCCTCTTTGAGTTTCTTCTTTTTGGAAGAGCTGAGGTCAGAGGTCAGAGGTTGAGAATATTTAATGTACTGTATCAGGTATGTGAATAAAGCCTATATAACTGCTTTAATAAACTGCTTAGTAATGTCTATTCATTTCGGAGTTATGCTTTATAAATGATTAATTAAGCATAAAACATGTGTTACCACAAGTCGCTCTCGCATGCCAACAAAACAAGTCAAGACAATCAGTATGAGATCAAAGAGTGGAAACAGTAAACAAAAAAACAAAACAGGATGGACAAGAAAATAAAATTTTTGTAACTGGAGCACAATTTTATTTCCAAGCTCTGCTTCACTTTCATCGACATTTTTAAGTCAGAAATAAAAACTTCCTTCAAAAGTCAAGGTGTATGCTGGGTATTTTGTGAATATGGCGACGTTTTTTTCAAAAGCAATACACTGACATTGACAGGAGCCTATCCAAGCTGTCACTGGGCGAGAGGCAGGGTACACCCTGAACAGGTCGCCAGTCTATCACAAGGCTACAACTTTATTAATATCTAATAATTTAGCTTATCAAGTGTGGCCATATGACAACTCTCTATGATGTGATATCACAGACCTTGTTGTGACATAACAGGGGTTTTTTGATTGCAGGATTTTACTGTAAAATAACAGTTAAATTCTGTAAAATCCAAGGATACTGTAGTTTTTACAGGTATTAATTGGGATATTACAGGGGAACTTAATTACAACATGTTACTGTAAAATAATACTGTTAATTATTGTGAAATGCTGGTAATTTATTACAGTGTGATGTATATGTATATGGGCAAAGTTTTGCCTTCGTCGTCATCATCGGTGATCCGGATAATCTCAGGGACCATTTCAACTGCAGGAGGCTCTATGATGTAGGAAAAACCTGCCCAGAAAAAAAAGGTTAAAAACCTTATTAATATACAGTATAATAAATTAGTTTTAAAATAATACATTTAATTGTGGTTGTACTGAAGAATATTTAAGAATGTACTGTGGCAGGTGTGTTGCTATAAGTGCTGCAAAATTCTGATACAGACAACCAGGCGTAGTGCCCAAAATCTCATGTGTAACGCTGACTCTGGCATTCAGGCTGTTTGGTGTAAACTTTTACTTGATCAACCACTAAAATTAACTCCTTCATCACTCGGAATAAAATAAAACACACTTCCAGGCAGAACAATAATGCAGTTCATTTCATTGCGCGGCCAGAAACTTTAGGTCTATGTCCAAAATAACACAAATCTAGGCAGGTGTTTTTTAGACTTGACTTGATCCACAGGCGAGGTCAGCTTTGACCTTAGACTGATTTAGTGCGTTGACAATAGCTGCGCATGCGCTCTATACGAGGTAAACCAAAACTGGTTTGTTTACACCTGCACGTCTGCCTCGAGCGCTTCTCCTAATAGTTCCATCATCTCCATGGTTACCAAAAAAATATGTTTGGATCATTTTATGAAAAAAAATAAAAAAGTATCTATTTTGTCTCTAAAACGCCCAAAACGGATGCCCTTTAACCAAAACATGTTTGCCAATTGTCGCGCTAGCTATTTCCTCACATTTCCCGGGAATTTCTTGGCGGAAAAACAATGAAATAATTATTTCATACTAAGAAGACGTCTAGTGTCACCAAATATGTTTTTATGTTTTTTGCTTTTATTCAAAAAAGACATCAGCATTCTTTCACTTGACAAACGCTTTCAATTTATTTAGGGAGTTCATTTTATGAATAAGAAAATGTCCCACCTGCTCTTTGGTGGCATGGGGCCGACAGTCGTTCCTCACGGTCCTCCATTTTCTTCTTTTCTTTTTGATATTAGACCAGTTCAACGTACCTGTGTTCAATGTAAGCTTAACTTGAAAGTTTAAGTGCTTAGTAAGGTCAAAAGATGCGTTCGCGGCTCTTATATGGGGTATTTATTTTGCGTGTATGAGTTTGAGCCCCTGCGTTGTTGTCGCGTGAAAGCTAAGATAAACTACTCCATCAGCCAAAAACTTGACATTCATGTGGATGTTACTTAGACATGTAGCACCCACCTAGACCAGACCAGGCACCCCCACCCCATATGACACTCCTTAATAACAGCAGCCATCCCCAGCAGGATGCAGGTAGAAAAAAAAGTCGTGAGATGGGTTAGTGGGTTATTACTTGGCTATTTAAAGACTGATATGAGGTTTACCAGCAATACTTTGATGATGTTTTATACATAAGCATACATGAAACAGATATGCAGTTGCTTAAGCTTTATACATAGCCTAAAATTTATTAATTCAAAACTGTCAAAAAAAAAAAAAAAAAAAAAAAAAAAAAAACTGTCATGAAAGTATGGGGAAACTTCAACACCCAGATGACATTAAAATTGGTTGAATTAAAAAAAGTAGAGGCGGGAGAAGAAACACTCGCTTTCAAAATAAAAGTATTTAATGGCGAAAGTGTTTAAAGGCTTAACACAGAGTAAAAAAAACTAACTAAAATTCACAATGTACAGAATCAAAATACAGTTGAATCCTGAATTTCCTATCGGAGAACATAGCGTTGGCACAGAGCTTTCCTCAAAACAACGATACACTTTTATTTTGTAGAATCAACGAACAATAACTTCCGTTGTGGGTTGGACTACGAGTGGGTAACTTCACCCTGCTCCTTCAAGTTGGTTTATTTCTCAAACTTTCAAACGGAGCGCATCCACATCAGAGTGAGGAAAAATGGTTCGCCAGGTGAAAAGAATGGTACGTAGGACTTTATTTATGGGGCAATCGTTGTTAGATTCCGCCACTGCTCACACATTAATGGATGCTTTTATCTCAGCTGTCTCTGTGTTGGACAGTGTCTGCGCTAAAACAAATATCTGAAATATGAAATAATTAAGCAGTATGCTCTATTGAACAAAATAATAATTATTATTATAATTCCAAAATAGTGCAGTCTTACAGCTTTTCCCGATAACAATTTAACTAAAAAAATCAGACTAAACTACAGTTGGTAACCTTTAAAGTTACACTCACAAGCTGTTAAACAGGTTTAGACCGAGAGCAGGTGTCCAGCTCAGACAGAACAAGATCTTCTTCCTCTTGGAACAAGTCCAAAGTTATCTATTGTCAGTGTCTATCAATGTAGGAGTTGTGCTTTAATAATGAAACATTAAACAAGTGTTACCACAAGTTGATCTCACATGCCAACAAAACAAGAACGGCAACATTATTAAAAAAACAAACAAAAAAAACAGGATGGACTTGAAAGTTGTCCATCACACAACAATAAAGCACAATTTCATTTCCCAAGCTCCACTTCACTTTCATTGACATTTGTAAGTCAGAAATAAATGCTTACTTCAAAAATGAAAGTGTATGCTGGGTGTAGGCTGAGATCAGTGTATGTTATAATAATGAAATAATTCCAAAATAGTGCAGCCTTGTAGCTTTTCCTGATAATAATCTGACTAAAACGTCAGACTAAACTAAACTAAAGCTTGCTTGTCATTTTTAAAGTTACACACACCAGCTGTTACACAGGGTTATTTTTTACCTATGGCTTCTCTGTATAAAGTGTGAGGACTGAAGTTGTGTTTATAAGAAAAAAATAAATAAATCAATTCCATAAACAGGATTAAATAAATATAAAGGGAAAGCTTACCAAATACTGTTGGGTTCTTTAAGAGTTCTATAAGCCATTTCATTTTTTTTTTTTTAAAGTATTTTTTAAGATATTAAAATCTAACAAATCAAAAAGAAGGAAACAATTCGCCAGCCCAACGCAAACAACGATATACTTTCGTTTTGTCGAATCAAACTACGGCTTAGTCCAAAATAAAATACAAGAGCACTGGCAAATGCCACAGAGAAGAAACTGTTCCCACTTACAACGAAGGTGGACAAAGCTTTTTATTTATTTTTTTTTTCAGTCAGCTTGCTCACAACCTTTAAAGTGACACACACATTTGAATATGTAGACAGCCCAGTCAACAGGTTTCGCCAGAGAACAGGTTTTCAGGTTAAAACGTCCTCTGGGAACAGGTGCCAGTTTGCCGTTGCTGAGATGGCATCTCTGACGGAAATTCAAATGTGTGCCTCACAAACAGAGAGAAGTTTATCTGAGGGCCTGCCCTGTGAACCAGTGTGATGAACAAGAAGCCCAATTGTATCCACAAAGAGAACAGTAGTCTTGAATAAAAGGGAAATAATTTAGTAGTATGCTACTTTTTTAAGAAATAATTACAAAAATAGTGTCCTGTATTGTCGCATTCCTGGTAATAAACTGACAAAAAAATAAAATAAAAGGAGAGATCATCGACGTCTAATAATGTTAGTGGACACAGCATAGGGTTTTTCTGTTGGGACAGACCCCCATATATCTTGCATCAGTAACACAGGAAGTCTGGATCTGACTTGACAAAGGGAGCTCTCTGGTTGGTGGTCAGCAGAGCAGTCAGAAGACCAACAGATCGTCAGCTTAGTTCAGGTTAGCTGATTGTGTCATAGTTAATCAAAAACATGTTTGTTGTTATTTTTTGTTTCTTCTAGGCTGAATTCCAGCAAATCCTGAAGGAAGCTGGGGACAAGCTGGTGGTGGTGGACTTCACTGCCACTTGGTGCGGCCCCTGCCGACGGATTGGCCCTGTATTTGCAGTAAGTGGGTGATAAATAATCTGATAAAGTGATGGAGAATGCTTGTATTTACTGTAATTGGGGGGGAATACTTGGACTCACTGATGGGCATAAAAACAGATCATTTCTAAAGTGGAACAGAGACGGTCACTTTCCAGTCTGTTTGTTTTGAGGAAGCCCTTTCCTGAGGTGCTCAAAAATGTCATCGTCTTTTGTATTTATGCTCGATGATTAACTGTCTTGCAGCAAATGTCAGAGTTGCCAGAGAACAAGAACGTGATTTTCCTGAAGGTGGACGTAGATGAGGCCCGGGTAAGAGACTCTTAATGCATATGTGTTGTAGATTTGACATGATGATGATGATGATGATGATGACTGTCATGCTGGTAATACTCAAAGGAATGTGAACTATTCGTGGAATCCATTTCTTCAGACCTTGGTGAACCACAATTTGCTCATGTGACAAGTTTTTCTGTGTCGGTGCAACTTTATAATTGTCCCGCTGTCTAAATCTGACACTTGGCAATGAAATACACTGGTCAGCCATAACATTATGACATTATGGTCTTAATCACAAGTGAATACTTTGTCCTAACAGAATGTGTTGATGAATCAGTTCATCTGTTTGACTACTGTTGTCTTTGCTTGTCCAGGAAATCAGCGCTCATTGTAACATCCAGTCCATGCCCACATTCCAGTTTTACAAGAATGGACAGAAGGTAAGAAGAAATACACCACACTTTGCTGCATTCTCACACGTAGCATAGCTCTGATTTTGTCCTCGACCCTTTTTTTGAAGGGAGTGTCTTGAGTCTTCAGCAGCTCAATGCTTCTCTCTAGAGGCTAAAAGTCTCTGAGCTTTTCTACTGAAACATGCAAGACACAGTTGTGAGACCTAAATGATCCCCTTCCTTTTCTAGTTGACCCTGAACACTGCCATTTAACGCTACATTAGAAGAATTCAACAGTAATAGGTTTTGGAACCGTCTAGGTCACCGTACACTAGCAACGCTGTCTTCTCTGCAAATGTTGATCTAATCTCATTTAAACCAGTCATCAGAAATACTCCACAGCTGTTTTCTTACATGAATGTCGTCTTTCAGGTGAAGGAGTTCTCTGGTGCTGATGAGAAACAACTGAATGAAGTGGTGGCGAGACTGAGACGCTAATGAGTTCCACTGACCAATCCTCAACCTCCTATTGTATAAAAACCACCACACAAGCTGTTAACATCTGTTCACACCCGTTCCAGTCAATGTCCAATAACCATCAGGTGTTCTGCAGCACTTCAATCCACTCATCACGTAACGCTGACGTAGTCCTGATCTCAGTGTTTTAAATTCTGTTTTATAAGAATGGAGAACTCCGCAACTTCTTTTCTTCTATGCTGTGTGTTCATCCAGGTGGACATAATAATAAAAGAGGAATTCCTTCCATGTTGTGTCTGTTCATTCATATTCAGATTAAACACGACAGATCCCTCACTGATGGAAAGAGAGAATTTAATGGGATTTGAATAAAAATATGAGAATAGTTTACACATATACATCGGACCATCACATCAATAGTTTTTACACATCGTACAAGTATATAGCAGCATATGTCTTAATACTGTGGAGTCTCTATATGAAAAAATACAGCTTTAATTTACAATATGGTTCTTTGCCTTTGCAGAGAGAGGAGAGTGAAGTGTGTCAGATCACTATACAACAATTCCCTTCATAAGATGATTCACATGGAGCTGAGTGGATCCTTTAGAAGTGATAGTAGACTGATTTCCTCTTCCTGCAAAGAGAAGACAGAAGAAACGGTTACAGGAGTTCTCTGGAGGCGAAGAGTAGTCTAATTTGTGCATAAATGGCTCTAAGGTTAGTGTTAGTGTAGGTTAGTGGATAGTAATTCTTCTGGCCTATATGAAGAAACCTGACTGTGATACAGGATGCTACTGTGTCTGGCTGAAACCTCCTTCATCCCTCTTTTGGTGATTACTTCTCTCTTCAACTCACGTTCCCTACCTACACTCTGCCTCACCCCCGCAACCTCTGGACCAATCAGAATTTACTTTGATCAGCAGTCTCCTTGATCTCCTTGTCCAGGTCGGGTCACTCTAACCCTCTCAGGACATCCTGCTTTGTTGTCCTCTGGTAGAAGTGTGTCTGGACAAGTGCGTCTTTACTATAACTTTGTTCATTGTTCAATAAGTACCATAGCAATATTCGTTTAATTACGCAGAACACACAGCGCTCAGCGTAGTCATCTAGCTGTGTGGTTTGAATTATTTACATTATCCTTGAGTTCTATTCATTAGGAGCCACTGATTCACTAGAGGACTGTGGTCGTTCATGGTGGTGGTGCAGATTAAACTGTGAGTCTAAGAGAACGCCTGCTATGGCTTCTGCCTTAGTGGATCCAGTGCATACTGAAATTGGTAAAGAAAAAAGCTTCATCTTCCTCACCCTGGGGAAGGATTGTAAGAGCTTGAAGTCCATATTAAGCACACCAGTGGGTCGTAAAAATATTTGAAGAAGTCAGTCTAGCTTTTCGTGTTGTGTTTTTGTCGTGTGTCTGATCACCTTGAGCAGTCGTGTCCACTCCAACCTGAAGTACAGCTACATCTGTTCGGCCTGATGCATCTGCCTCCATTCAGACAAGGTGACGAACACACGGCTGTAGAAAAGTCAAGACACAAACGTTTTTTTAAAAAAACAACATTCATATAGTGACTGCTGTGTTTGTTTTCTCATGATGAAATACCCCAGATAAGTTTGCTGTTGTGCATAGGAGAAAATATGCTGTCTTTCATCTTTTCTGATCAGGCAGTCAACACCTCTTCTATAGCCAGGTATGACTGCACCTTCCAAGTTAAGAAGTCGATACAAAGATTCTTATCTAAGACAATAACAACACTAAAAACAGGAATGTTGAATCTCCAGCTTAGTGTGTTTAATTTGAGCTCAGAGACCACAAAACTATCATGGTGGTTGATCGCTCACTGTAAACAAACTGCTAACGACACTGGAGATGTTGCTGTATTGAGACAATGAAGAAATAAATTTGTGCTTATACACTAATGTCTAAGATTTGATTTGAATTTTGTCAACAGAAAAAAATGTATTTTAACAAAAAAATAAATAAATCAATACAATTGATGGGATTAAATAACTATAAAGGATAGGCTTTCCAAACAGTCTAAAGCCCATTTAATATCAGACCTCAAGACCACCAATAATGATCAAATTAGTTTTCCTTGGACCAGTACTGAAAGTTAATTCATATTTTTCTATCTCTGTCTCTAACTCTGGGCCGAACCCCCTCCCGACACTCAAGGATCAAAATGACTTATAATGCATTGCATCCACTATGACATAAAGTTCATAAAAAGCAACATACATGAGACACTGGACTACAGTGTTAGACGTGCAATGAGGCAAGAGGGGAGGGAGACATGGAGGAGGAAGTGGTTCTGTTGGATATGAGTCAGGAGGCAGGGAGGGGTTGACTGGGAGTGCTTCTTTGGAAACTGTTAGTCAGTTTCTCAGCTAAATATTCTGGCACAGAGGCCGCTGAGTCTCTGGTCTGTGAACCACTCCATTATAAATAGATGCCGTCACACCACGCGGAAGCATCGGCGACCAAAAGCTTTTCATTTGGAGGTCAACTTTTAAATTGAAATGAGATTTCAAAACTGTAAAGTCTGTAAATTTGACAATAAATGGAGGTGACATAGGGAATAATGGAGGCTCTCACCAGCGTACAGAAGAGCAAAGACTAGATTGTTGCGTCTGTGTAGTGGTTACCAGAGACAGCACAGTCATAAACAAGAAATGTACCAGCATTTCTCTAAACACTATGTTTTACTTGTAGATTTGACCTTGTTACTCCAGATGCTACTTATTTTTACTACTTTATTTGGTGTCAGATAAATGATCACATCTATACCGTGCATGACACTTAGCTGTGCTACCGTATGCAGCCGCCCAAACATGAGAAAGCTTCCCCGACTCAGACTTGAACTCACCACTGTGACAGCGCGTGCCCGTCCACCCGGTGGGACACTCGCACTGGTAGGGCGCAACGCAGTGGCCTCCATTCAGGCACGGCAGGATGCAGATGGCTTTTATCAAAGAAGGGGGATGAAGAAGAAGTCATTTCAGGTCACCGCTCTCCTCTCTCTTTGTTGAGAAGCCAAATATTATAATTTAAGATCCAGGAGGCTGCAAGCACTAATGGAGACACCCATCTCAAGACACAAATGTCAAGAACAGTATATGTACGGTAATGTTTAAAATTACCTTCTATGTTTTTAATTGGCTGTTTTTTTTATGTTAAACAGTCAAAACTCTCGATATAACTATCTAAGTCAATGGTTTAAATTAAAGTAAATCTCAACGTTGTGCATAAATAAGGGTGCTGTGGCTTTGATTGACAGGTGGGTGCCCACACAAGCTGCTAGTTTTCTATGGAAGGGTTTTACAATGAAATACTTACGATCCTCACAAAGTCGACCCATCCATCCCTCGGGGCAGGAGCAGGTGTTGGGCCGCTGACAGACACCTCCGTTCTGACACTGCAGCCAACACATTGCTAAAGGAAGAGGACACACACACACACACACACACACACACACACACACAAGGAAATGTCAAGTAAAGACTGGAGAAGCTCCACACATGTAAAGACACGCAAATGTGTGTCTCATTTCTCTTGAAGGGTTCAAACACACGGGAAAATGTTTTATTATTTCTCTGTAACATCCAGTGCAGCTTTTGGCCATGCAATAACATGCCACAAATAAAGGCAGAATCCCTTGGTATAAACCGATCAAAACATGAAGAGAAAACGCCCTGAAAGTGAACGGGTGTTTCTGGGTTTACAGACAGGGAAGAACACAAACTCACAAACACTTATACTGAAGAACTCTTATCAACAAGAGTGTCAGCGTCATTTTCCAACCACATACAGCTCAGCGTCGACATACAGGCAGTGAAATGACAAACTGTATGTGCTGCGTGTAGTTTAAGGTTTTAAATGGGTACTGGCTTGTGCTGATGGAGAAATTCCACTTCCACTAAATACAAAGCAGTCTAAGCTTTAACACAGCATGTCTTATACCTGCACTGGAACTGATATATTTTCTACTCTAGGTGTTGTAAATGTTTACGCACTCCAAAATAGGGGGTGTAAAAAGAGAAAAAGTAAACTATTCTCTCTAAATATATCAAAAGCTAAACCAAAACCTCAACTAAACACGTTTTGTATGGCAAAATTCTCTGTTTTTGCACGCTAAAAATCTTGACATGATATTTTATTGTATATCTTTATCAAATTGGGTATTTCAATAGCATCCTCGACGGAGTTTCTTCAAAGTTGGCCTCAACAAAGAAGTGAAGTTAAGAAGTGACTGGAATTTGGGGCTCATCTCCCACATTATGTTTTCATAGCGCTAGCATTTATGCGCTCATTCACTGTGACATAACAATGTTACTTAAAGTCTTCACTATGTTTATTTAATGAATCATCATAAACTGCCACTTGACAAATTGCCAAAGACATACAACTGTGACTTTAAAATGATTAACGGTGGGTTTTAACTTGGATCCAGGCTATAGAGAGATTTTGATATGAACTGGCCAGCTGACTTTTAGGTTAACCACTTGAAACATGTCCTTGAACAACCTTACAAGGTAATAAGAGAATACCAAGAAGATCTAAACTGGTGTAAACCCAATGGAAAGAGAGCAGGCACAGGTAGTTAATAACCTTCAGAGAAAAGAGGCTGGAGATAAGCGGCAGACGTTTCACAAAGAATTAAGAAGCTGGAAAGCTGCATGGCGTTATGTGCAGAGGAGAAAGTCAGCTGAAGCAGGAAGTGTCCCGAGGAAGGGGGAGAGTCCGTTCCGTGCTCTCTCTACCTCTGCATGTGGGAGGCGGCGTCCAGGTGCCGTTCTCCAGACACCTGCTCCTTCCAACGCCCTCCATGGCGTAGCCGCCAAAACATGAGTACACCGCCACGTCCCCGAACTGGAACACCGCCCCCCGCACCACCCCATTGGCCACATGGAGGGGGGGGCCACAGGACACCCCTGTACAACAGCCCAGATGGAATGACCCACGAGTTACTCACTCTTTCTAATTCAGTGTCCGTCCATGAAAGGGACACAGTGTAATACAATTGCAGTGATAATTTACTGATGCTGTCAAAGGTGTTTCCCTCCGACTGAGTCTTGTGTTAGGTGTGTCAGTATCAGGTATTTCTTCCTTGTCACATTACTCTACCCCATTATATGTACGTACAAAGAACAGCTATGAAAGTGTGCGCTGCAGAGAGACAACTGTGTTTTTAAAATCTTCTTCTTCTCTGTAAGTTTTCTGTGATTTTCATGCAACAAAGGTGGCTCAGATGCGCGCTCAGTGATAATTCCCCTTAAAAGGACAACGACTAGCATGCATACAGGAGAATAAAACCCATGCAAAGACAAAGAAGGAGCCATAGTGCTGCACATTCAGGACAACCGTGCCTAAGAAAAATCAAAGGACAGTCTGACAAAGGTTGTCATAGAAGCTGCAGAGACGTCCGTAATTAGTCTTTGATGCAGACGCACTCGTTCTGATAAAAGCTCAGTGAGATACAACAGAGAGGAACAGCTCTTCCACCAACAGGGAGGTTTAGACCAACAACCATGCAAGGGTAAGGAGTGTTTGGGGACAAGGGGAGCATGCAACAGTAAATACTCAGTGTTTTACATTTTCACATTGATGCAGACAGAGACAGAGTGGACTGACATCCTAATCACAGTTAAATGATTTCCTCTAACATGTACAGTCACGTGACCTGGCTCTCAGACTGATTAAGGAGGTTCTCATTGATTCTTTCAGAGCAAATGCAAGCTATGCTGGAATGAAACAAACAATTATGCAATGACTAGACACATTTGATTGTGACACAGGTCATACGTACTGTACAGAGGTCGTACATTACAAATAAACAAACTTTACTACTACCTGTGACAGGAGCACTTAAAACTTAATATACATTTGATGCAGAATAGTAACTATAAATATAACCAAAAACCTAAAAAAGTATATACGGTAGTATATAAATTCTTTGCAGATTCTCTGCTTCAATTTGAGCACATCCAAATTGGAGAGAAGGTTTAGGTTTAACAGCTATGTTCATAAATAGTCTCCATTTTTCAGGAGCTCAAAAGTAATTGGATAAATGAACATAATTCTAAATATAATGTTTTAATAGTTTGTCCAGGATCTCTGTGCAGATTCTCAGTCACCCAGTTATGGGTGACTCATGGGTATGCTCAAAACAAAACTGAAACGAAGGCAACTGGATTTGTTTTTCTGAAGGTGAGTCACCACCATCCAAGTAGCTTCTTCAGTTCTAAGTTGAGAGTGAATGGATTTGCTGTGCTTTTGAATAAATTCTTTTAAAGTCAGGTTTTTTGGTGATGATTAAACCACTTGAGCTGCTGATAATAATGTTGTTGTATACATGTATACAATGACAAAGATTCTGGTCCTGTCATTTTAAATGGAAGAAGTAGTTGCACCAGATGATAAAAACCTAATGACTTGATCACATAAATAGCGACAGTGATACTTAACAATAATCTTTACAGAAAAAAAATTGTCGGTATAACAATTGTAGAGTCTGAAATGATCCGTTCAATGAAACCGTTTTTCCAAAAATAATTCTTTGTCATTTCGAGTATATAAAGATTACACCTACTTTCACACACAGAACTGATGGGGCTCCAGGTCTGGTCGGGCCTGCAGGTGATGCTGCCACTTCCTTTCACCTGCTGACCTTTAGGGCAGGAAACATGGACTGACTGTCCAACATGAAACTCCTGTTGGTGTCCGTTCCCTCTACCGTCCTCCCTCCAGCCCGGAGGAGGTGGGCAAGACTTCGCTGTGTGGGACAGAAATGAGGAACACATTTTTGACTCCAGCAGATGCATTGTGTCTCAAGATACAACATTTCTGTCACCAAGACAACTGATTTGAGACATAGACAGTTTAAAAATCTGTGAGAGTAATATACCAAAAAACATGTTTATGTGTCTGTAGTCAACAGTTTCCATTACAATATGTAGGTGTACTTGTAGACTCATTGCAGATGACTTTATAATTGGTATTTTAATATATTAACGGTGAAACTGCAATTGTCAGGTAACTTGTTAGCTTAGCTAGGAGGCTAAACGATCATGACTAAGCTACAGGAAATGTTTGCCAGGGGCCCATTCGACACAGGAATAGCCTCTGTATCTCGGTGTGTGTGTGCGATTGAGGCAACAGTTTCTCACGTTGGCAGGTGGGGAAGGTGGAGCTCCAGGTGTTGCCCCCCAAACACACAACCAGAGGATCTCCCACAAGGTTGTAGCCTTTATCACACTGGAACTCGACAGCACGCCCAGAGTTCAGGTTATGCTCCTGTACTTTACCGTGCAGCATCTGTTTTGGGCTGTCGCAGCCTCTGGACACTGATGAGAAAGAAAGTGATAAGCATGAAATTCACGATGCAAAAAGAAAAAAAAACGATGGTGAATGTTTTTTCAGTGCTTCCCATCCATACCTTCACATGTAGGTGCTGGCAGGCTCCACGTGCCATCAGCCTGACAGATGAGAGTCGTGGGGCCGACAAGCTGCAGCCCAGCATTACACACATAGCTGATATTGTGTAGGTAAGTATCTCCTGTTGTCTGGATCTCTGCATCTTTTACTAAGGGAGGAGGGCCACAGGAGTGTCCTGAGGAGTCTATAGACAAACGTGAATAGACGTTAAAGGTGTGGTGGTAGTGTGCAGTACGTTCCAGGTTGCGTAACACAAAGAGTGCATCCCCATAAGTCCTTGGATAAGAGACAGTGTTAATGTTGTCCTGTGTATTTAGTCATTCAATACATGCTCCTTTGAGACTGTCATCAGAGAAAGAAACTGCTGAGGGGCATTCCTAGTTTTATTTACAAAGAGTTTAAGATTAAATATTTGACAGTGGTATCTTAGTCTGCTCCATCTGTACACAAACCTACCAACACACACTGGCTGAGTGCCGCTCCATGTTCTGTCTCTCTGGCAGGTCTGGATAGAGTTTCCCTGTGATAAAAAACAACAACAGGAGAATATAAAGCTACGAGAGCATTCGATGATCTAAACACATCAGCGTGTACACACCACTTATTGATGTGTACCACAGCAGGAAACATGATCCATGTAAAAACCACTTCACAGATTTCACTGCAGACTGCAGCAGTGTTGTTGTTTATTTAGGAAGTGCTGTTAGAGTCTGTAGCTTGTGAGTCCTCAGCACATTATAAAGGCCTCATTGTTGCGGGCATGCAAAGTGAGCGAGCTAGCATATCAATGTATCAGGAACAGAGTGAATCAGCTCTTTCTGTTGGCTCTGGGACAAAGCACCTCCTACTGATTGCTGAAGAGAAGTCATGTGACTTTCTGTAGCTGACTGCGAGCCATTAGTACAGTCTGTTGTTTAAAAGCACAGAGCAGGAAACCAGAGATTATCAGAGATGAGTGGCTGACATTATCTTTTAAAGCCAAGAAGTTTTTTGTTTTTTGTTTCCTGAAACAGCTGTGCTTTTCTGTCACTGTGTTTTTCTTCGTAATTTCAGGTCATCCATTAAGCCATGTCTTCCACAAAAGAGCATTTGTCCCAGTGAGCAGTACCTCCATGTCAAAGCCAGGCAGGCAGGAGTAGATGACAGAGTCTCCATAGTTGTAGCTGTCCCCTTCAATGATACCGTGAAGAAGAGGAGGGGGTTTCTCACACACCACCATCTCACAGGAAACTGATGTGACGCTTGGAGCCCAGCTTCCACCCACCTTATGACACAGCACAAAACACAGAACAGGGAAGTATTGTATTCTTGCCAAGATTGATAGTGGCAATGAGATGCGTAAACTTTTCACAAGTCATGATGATGTTTGATTTTTACATCATGGTTACTGTATTTTCCGGACTATAAGGCGCACCTGAATATAAGCCGCACCAGCTAAATTTTGGGGAAACTACAGATTGTGCCATATATAAACCGCACCCGACTATAAGCCGCACCCGACTATAAGCCGCACCCGACTATAAACCGCTAGTGTTTTAATGTTTAATTACCGTAAGGGTTTCTTCTACCACGGAGGGGATTGTCGGGACAGAAATGACTGTTTGGAAACGCAAAGCGTCCCATTTATTTACATTTGACAAACATAAATCTGTCGATCAATCAAACAAAAAATCAATCGATCAAACTTTCACATATTTGACATTACAAACAGCATTCGTGCAGTGCACAAATAATACAACAGTGCGCTCCTAGCGCACTTCCTGCATGCACTTGGACGTCAATATGCCGTTCAACATTTGATCGTCAGACTAGATAACTTTTCTGGAGGTCATATGGACGTCTAAGACAGGTGCAGGAAATTGACAAATGTATTTTTTTTTATTTAAGATAAATATCAAACTTGTTGTTATCAACATGATTAATCAATATGAATGATTAATAATTTATACTCATATTCATTGTTGATTGTTGATTTGAGATTAAAAAATATTTATTATTTATTTATTGTACATGATATTACATGTTCGTATTTTTCCTACTGGTTTATTTAAGGGTCTCTGGACCGTAGTTTGTGCAACCAATCCGGTCTGGATAAATTTAACTGAGTTCTGCGCCTCAGTCATATCGGGCGAAATGTGTGCGAATTCGCGACTCTAACTGGCTGAAGCATTGTGTCATCACATACACCGTAAGAGCCACTCCGATTGGCCCAGATGTTCCTCTTCTGTGGAAGCAATGGCCGAGTCTGCACCGTAGGCTACGACCTCTACTACAGCTGTTCTAAATCATCGTTCACTAAATTGCAGGTAAGTTCGGTCAACCCATACTGCCTAGTTAACTTTATGTTCATTTATAGTGTTTGCTGTTTTAGCTTTGTCGTATTAATCTAAACAGTTGTTGCTACAGTTAGCATTGCATCTTTTCCCATCAGCTCGTTAGCTTTTGAACACAACCACCGTGCTAACGTTTACAGACGCTTTAACGTGAACAATTGTACACATTAAAGCGTTTATTAGACGTCGAAATGTTTGCAGGGAACACTGCAAACAACAGTTGTTCGGTCGCTATCATTATCAGAGCGATAGTAGTTATTCCTGTGTGAGACTTTGGCTGGCCACCATTGTTGGGATAACTGTTCTTGTTGTTTTTTTCTGGCAATACAGACGCATTCTAAAAAAGCTGGCGGTGTTAACTGGCGTTTCGATCGCTAATCATTTGTCTTTTTCTACTTGTGCAGATGGAGTCATCCTGTTTGATAATCGGGCAACTGAAGACTTCATAAGGGCAGTTTTTTTTTACTTTTATTTTTATTATATATATTGTACTATTTCTATTATATTTGTATTGTTACATTTTTATTCACAGACCGAAGGTAATTTTATTTATTGTATTTTACCACTTTTTCACAAATTGTACTGCATTTTATGCTGCCTAAGACTGACGTTTGCAATAAAGATTGGGGAAAAAACTGTCGGGATTGGATTGTGATTTATTGTAGACCTGACTGTAGTCTAAAATGAGTTTAAGTTTAACGTAGAAACGACGTCTAGAAGACCACATTTGGACTACAACTGGCTCCTATACAGAGGTCCTGTGGACGTCAGTAACGGACGTTCACTCGACGTCGGGAAAAGACGTCGTCTGTTGTAACAGTCTGCACCTTCAGAGGACCAAACTTCGATGTGCAAAAACGACGTTGAAAAGACGTTATTTGAACGTGTCTTTGCGCAGTGGGCAGTCATAGTACCGTAGTAGTGCAGTATAACAAAAAACAAAGCTTACAACGCTCGACAAGGCAATAACGTTAAATGGCTAAATTTAATTTGTTTGTAAAAGTGTTTGCCTGTAACACGGCAGCAAAAGTGCAGTAACCCGGCTGCTCAACAAAATAACCACCATCTTTTTCGAAAACAGCCAACACAGCAGTAAAGGTGCAGTAACACGGCCGTTTACTGTATCAAAATAACCAGCCTACTATACCAGAAAAGTCAGTTCTTAATCCTCGTGTCATCGTCTATGACATGATAGTGCGCCCCTGGTGACCGTTAGCTGTAAAAATCCATCCGCCGTTGTATGAGCCGCAGGGTCCAAAGCAAGTGACAAAAGTAGCGGCTTATAGTCCAGAATTTACGGTAGTCATTAGATAGTCACGTTAAGATTAATAAGCTAAGAGATAAATATATATAGTAATTAACCAACGTGTTTCCTACCTGACACTCTGCTACTGCTGACCCCTGCAGGTAGAAGCCAGGAGGGCATGAGAGGGCGATGGTGCCCCCGACAGGAGTGAGCTCCTTCCCTGTGATTACCAAATGGGGAATGGAGGAATTGTGGGGTAGCGGGCAGGGGGTGGGGCGGCACCGGATGCTGTGTTTGGACCAGGTGCCATCACTCTGGCAGGACAGAGAGGAGGTCTGTGTGGCCAGTTTGTATCCTTCATCACACCTGGAGAGCAGGAGGTGGACATGAGAAAAAATTGTCAGCGAAATGGTAACTCTTCACAGATAGGACTGGTACATAAGTTAAAAAAACACATTGGTAGAAGTCAATTTACACAGGAGTTATGTCTAGTTAGATGCAGGATTCTAAAAAGCATTTCAGCAACTTGACTACAGCATGTCTTTCCTTTGAAAGTCTTTCATTTTTGTTGGAGAGATAACCAAACTCTGATTTTAACAAACGATCCAGTTATAAACGCTATTTACCTGTATATGATCTGGTTTGGGAAGGTGAAGACGCCTCCCACCACCTGAGCGTTGGCTACCATTGGTGGTCTTCCGCAACTCACAGGCTCACAGGTGATCCTTGGTTCCCCCCACCTGCCATCTCTTCCACATAAGATATATGCGAAACCTCTTTGCTGATAGCCAGGCCGGCACTTGTATAGAGCTGCGTCTGGGCCAGTGGCCCTGCCACCCTGCACAACAGCGTTAGGAACTGTCGGCAGAGCGACGTTGCACCTCCCCCGGCTACACACTGGCACCCCTGGACTCCAAACCCCTCCCTTCTCACACACTGCTTGAGAAGGACCCAGTAACTTGTAGCCGTCGTTACACTGGAAGTGAACTCGGTCCCCACAGGCACGGTCTTGGCCAAGAACCACCCCAAACCTAACTACAGGGGAGGCACACATACATGGCTGGCACTGAGGCACAGTGCCGACCCAAAGACCTTGAGCTGAACACCGCAGGATGGGATCCCCAACTACTTCATAACCATCGAAGCAAACGTATTCCACCACGTCGTCATAGTTAAAGCTGGAGCCATTCAGAAAGCCGTGACTGATGTCCTCGGGTGGATCACAGCTAATAATGTCACAGCGGGGTGGCAGCTTGTCCCAAAGTCCATCTAACTGACAAACAAGTGTAGGATCTCCAATGAGTGTGTATCCTTCATCACATTCATATTTTACCTTGCTGTTGTAGCCATATTCTGATCCCAACATATGCCCATTAGGTATTGGGGAGGGTTTTCCACAGCGGGCTGGTACACAGGCAAGAGACTTGTGACTCCAGGTGCCATCAGCCTGGCAAACACTTACAGACTTTCCTTTTAAGAGGAAACCAGACTGACAGCTTAGTTCTATTTCATTGCTGTAGCTGTAATCTTTGCCTTTAAAAATAATATCACTGGGGATTTTTGGAGGACCACAGTAGACTGGCTCACACTGGGGCTTCTGTCCATTCCACTTCCCATCTGACTGGCAGGCGATAGAGTCACTGCCCTTCAGGACAAAGCCAGGACTACACTCAAAGTGCAACACCTCAGGATAAACAAAATCACCTCCGTGAGCAGTGCCATTAGCGATAGCCCCTGGATCTCCACAGGAAACAGGTCGACAAACTGGGGCATCATTAGTCCACAGTGTACCTGATACACAATGCCTCACAGGCTCCCCCTCCAGCTCGTATCCTTCCTCGCAAGTATATCTGACCATACTTCCAAGGGAGGCATCAGTTACATTCACCCAGCCGTGCTCAGGATTGGGTGGTGTTTCACACTCCGCTGGGACACATGATGGGGCCGTCCCGTTCCATCCACCGTCCTCCTGACACACCAACCTGGTGTGGCTTGTAAGGTCGTAACCTTTGTGGCAACGGTACTCAATCAATGTCCCATGAAGGAAGTTCAAGTCCATTGTTGCAGCTAATGTTCCAGTGTCTTTTGAAGCAGAACCAGATCCTCTCTGCTCCGTCACCCTGACGTACTCCCCAAAGTCAATGTGAGGAGGCAGGCCACAGTCCGAGGGCACACAGATAGGAATAGAGCTAGACCAGCCGAACTCCTCGCACGTTAGATGGTCCTGGCCTACCAGTTGGAAGCCAGGAAAACAGCTGTAGAAAATTGTGACACCGAAACTGTGATCCTGGCCCTCTACAAAACCATTTTCAATTGGTTGGGGTGGAGTGCAGGATATCTGCACACAGGAAGGTGGTTCCACGTCCCACTCCCCACTGGCCAGGCATTTTAGAGTCTCTGGGCCTTGGAGGCGGTAACCACGTCGACAGGAGTAGGTGACACTGTGTCCAAACTGGAGTTTTGTATAGACCACTTTTCCACTTGCTATCTGTTTAGGGATTGAACATTCAATTGGACGGCAAGAAGGCACTCCACCGATCCAGAGTCCCTTCTCTCCACAGAGGACAGTAGAGTTGCCTACTAAATTATATCCAGTCCTACAACTATAAAGTGCTTTGCTGAGGTACATCAGACCCTGAACATCAACAATTCCATTAGAAATCTCTACAGGCTGAGGACATTCAACTGGGATGCATTCTGGGTAAGGACTGCTCCACCGCCCGCTGGCTAGACAGGATACAGAGCCTTCTTTTCTTAAAGTAAAGCCATCAATGCAAGTGTAGGCCACCACAGTACTGAAAGGGAATGGGGACGAGGATGAGGAAGGGCCACCAAATGACACCTGAGGTGGTGAACCACAAAACACTTGCTTACACACTGGAAAGGTGTCATTCCACTCCTGAGATGGGGTGCAGCGGAGGATCCGAGCCCCTTCCAGGGCATAGCCATCCTCGCAGGATAATTCCACTGTCCCAGATTCAGAGTCCAGGCCCTTCAGGACAAGATGGTTCTCCTCCAATGGTGGCTCTGGACACTGGACCGGTGAGCAACGTGGAGGTCTTGCCTTATCCCAACTCCCGTACTTCAGACAGGTCCAGATTGCATCTCCAGCCAGCTCATAACCTTCATCACAGACATATTCCACTTTGCGACCCACCTGAAAATCAGAGCCCCTGTAGTGTCCATGGGAAATGTCAGGAGGAGGGTCACAGGTCAGAAGGACACAGGAGGGAGGATCGTTGTTGGACCACTGTCGATTGGCTTGGCATACTCGTTCTGCGTGACCAATGAGTCTGTAGCCTGCATCACAGGCGTATAGCACGGTGCTGTTAAAGGGGATTCGTGAATTATAAGGAGGATTAATGTGCACATTCTGGTTGCTATGGATAACCTGGAAGTGTCCATTCTTGAGTGGTGGAGGCTGCACGCAGGGGACAGGCACACAGGTAGGCAGGACTCCTCCCCACTCTCCATTGGCCTTGCAGGTCCTCCTCTTCTCCCCTCGAATGAAGAAGCCTTTGTGGCAACTGTACGCCACCATGGCTCCAAAACTATAGTTTGTTCCGCTCACATAGCCCCGATCAATGCTCTGAGGCTTGGAGCACCTCACAGGCACACAGCCAATATCATACGGTGAAGGCTCCCACTCTCCCCCCATCAGGCATCTGAGTGTGGCTGTGGTGTTGAGCATGAAGCCCTCTTCACATTTATAGCTAACTTCAGTGTTGCTAGCATACTTGGGTTTGTTGACTGACTCTAAAATTGCATGGGGCAGGTCGGGTGGTCGCAGGCAGAAGTTTGCAGTGCAGCGGGGAGCCTCCATGCCATCGGGGGGCGACCACACGCCCTGAGCATTGCACACCATCTTAGAGTTGTTGCCAGCGGTGTATCCATCGGTGCAGTAGTAGTTGGCGGTGTCTCCGAACAGCTGGTGGCTCTCATAGGGCTCAGCGTGGTCAATGGCAGGTGGGGGGCCACAGGAGCGAGGGACGCACTGTGCAGAGCTTTCACTCCACTCGCCCGTTGGTAGACATTCTCTGGTCTCTGGGCCAATCAACGTGTAGCTGCACGTAAAGAAGACAAAAAAAAAAAAAAAACGATGAAACCAAAAAGTCACAGCACCACACTCACACAAAAGAACTGTGCAGCTATTCAAGTTGTAGCTGTAAAATCAATAACTCTTGATTGTTTAATGATATTGGAGATGAAGGTACTGATGACCAGCCATTAAACTTAGTAATCTTTAAACTGCCAAAATCATGTGTGACGCTTTGTCCGCCAAGTAACTTGAAAACAACTGAAGCAACAAATGAGCTAGTAATCTAATCTAATCTAATGTCTACTCTTTAGATTTTAGATTTAGTTGACAAGGCAGCATGGTAACTGAGTAGACTTCAACCACATTTACCCTTCTTTGCAGACATAGTGCACCTTGTTTCCCAGTTCATAGTTCTCCCCTATGGTCACAGCATCTTTTAGGGCTGGAGGTTCGTCGCACAGGATGCTCACACAGCGTGGGAAAGGTCTACTCCATTCTCCTGTCGCTTCACAGACCACTTCCGTGGAGCCCTGTGGTCTTCACACCGACACACTGCTTAGTTTACACGCTACTGACACTTATCCAATAAAATGCACACCATCTGATCAGAAAATGTATTCATACCTGTATCCCTCAGCACAGGTGTACGTGACAGTGGACAGGTATGTGTTTGTGTCAAGGTTGTAGTCAGCGTTTTCCACCGTCGGTGGCACCCCGCAGGTCACTGGATGACAGACAGGTGGCGTCCCACTCCACCTCAGACTAACCAGACACTGGAAGTCATAGGGGACTCGAGGCAGGAATCCATTCTTACAGCTAAGGTGAAAAAAGACAGAATAAGATTTACATGATTAAGATTAGCATGCTAATCTTGTTATGCTTTTCTTGACACATCTGTAACACCTTTATTGTAGGGGATGCACATGATACCTGAAAGTCACCTTGCTTCCATAGGTGAAATTGGTTCCCTTCATGATGGAGTTCTCTGGAACACTTGGTGTCGGGCAGGAGAGAGCTAAAGAGCAACAGTAACGAGACAATTAGACAACTGCTGCTTTTGGTTTTCACCTAAAAGTTCTCATAGCTGTAGCTGCCTTTATCTTTTCCTTTGACTTATCAATTTACATTCAATGAGACAGGCGTCAACCAGTCAGGATCAAATGACAGAATGACACAGTCTGCAGTAACTCAGTTTCTGTTCTTGTATGAGCAAGAATCTGGCTTAGAACCAAGACGGAGCTGCTGCAGTGGTCAGGTATTTGAAGACAGCTGCATATGTAATCACCCCTTCACAACACAGGCCATCACGTGTGTCACATAACGTGCGGTTGTGTGTGTACTTTAGCTGTTGTGTGTGTGTGTGTGTGTGTGTGTACGCATGCACGACACGTCCGTATGTTTTCTGAAGCAAGCGTGCAGTTTTGAGCACACCAAGGAATGCTTGACATATAATGAGTCATCTATGTGATATTCAACCCATCTAATCTAATCAATCCGAAAAATTAAACCTGTTTGACCGGATTCATCTTTTTTTTCATATAGACACACATAGCACAGATGAATATCTTAAATCAACACTTAGGATCAGTTCACGTTTGTTTTTGCCTTATCTTTAGATTTTTTGACAACTGGAAATATACAGTATTAAGCTTTATCCTTGTTATAATATTGAAGTAGTTTCCTTTGATTTTCTCAAAGAAGGAAAATGTTGCCCTCTTGTGGTTGGATGTATTATTATTATTATTTTTTTTAAAGTCACATTTTTTTCTTTTGGCTGACTTATAGAAATATCTTACAGTGACTGAGTACATACACACAACTGTACATCAACTCATGCTACAACAGGCCAAAAGAAGCAGCTCAATAACTTTATTCCTGAACAACCAGACAGCAATAGGAGCCTGTAAGTAGTACCACACACTCTGAGTACGTGATTTCATGTTCTTAACTCACTAACCTCTGCAGTATGGGACAGGATCATCCCACGTTCCTGTCTCCAGGCAGCGGAGTCGTGATGACCCAATCAGCTCGTATCCGTCATCGCAGACAAACACGACCTCGCTTCCCATCAGGAACTTGCTGCCTTCCCTGTGACCAAACTCTGGAGACCCAGGGTTGCTGCACTTTACTGGTTCTGAGCACACACACATAACAGCTGGGTTTATATACGGGCAAAACCACTTTGATTGGAAATGTTTGTTGCACCAGTTTGTTTTAACATTTTTATGATTATTTACAGGAGTAGACGATTAAAAAGGACACCAAAAATATCCGTAACTACATCACAAATGCCCATGGCTTCTATTACCTGTGCAGTTTTTGCCGTCTCCACTGTACGGGTGAATACAGGTGCAGGTATAGGAGCCGTCTGTGTTCTGACAGCTGGCGTGACTATCACAGTCAGAGCCCAATGCGCACTCATCCACATCTGACCACAACAAGTCAAATTCACACACAGACAAGCTCATTTAGTCAGTTTCCCAAACAAGATGTTTAGTTCACTTGTAACATTTGAAAGTGTTTAATTACGTACCTAGACAGGCTGGTGGATTTCCTGTCCACTGGCCGCTGTTGGTGCAGCGCACCTTGGCATCTCCCAGCAGGTAAAACCCAGGATTACACTGATAAACCACAGAGCTGCCAGCTTGGTAGTCTGTCCCCTGAAACAAGCCATTCTCCAGGGGATAAGGATCTGCACAGGAGACTCCTGTAAAAAAAAAAAAAGGAGGGTTAGAGGATCTCACTGCAACAGACTCATATATAGCGGATCGTATCGGTTTATTTCTAAAATGTGTCCCACAAAACATGGAAGTCAGTTTTTGCTCCTCTATCAGCAAGAATGTGGCTTAGTGCAAAGATGGAGCTGCTGCTACATTTATGCACTTTAATATCAGAGTTAAACGAAAGGCCAATCACTCATTTTTTTTTCTTTTAATCCAGACTGTGCCTCTCACACATTGTGCAAATGTTTTCATTGTTCTTTGTCCACTGACTGTGTGTCAGCCCACGGACAAGACCCACACCCATACACTCCGCTCATCACAGCTGCCTCTCCTAAGGCTCTATCCATCACTTTATGCATACTCGGACTTAATTTTCCTCTGCAGTCTCCAGAGCAAGATTTTTCTGCTGCCATGTGATGCCCAGACACATCAGTCCTGTGTCAACATATCTTTGTTTCAAATAACTTCTATAATTTACTAAGAGTGACTCATTCACTCCTGGAAAACGAAGGAAGGCCAAGACTGCCCTCTGGAGGATCCTCACAGGAACACTTCAGATACAGAGCTTGGAAAAATATACTTGCAAGACAATTCATTAGGTACACTAGTGAAAATTAGTGTATTATAACATAACATTCCTGCACTATATCCCCTTCATTACTGTTATGTTTGTTTATTCTGAAACAGGGTAGGAAATGTGGTGATTCAACTATATGATTCTTTTTGAAGAGGAAGTTAAAGTAAAGCTAAAATAGGTGAATAACATACATAGAAATATACGACAAAGCTTACGTTCACAGCTGGGCAGGGGGTGGCTCCACTCTCCTTTATTTTGGCACTGCAGCACTGGCTCCCCCACCAGGTAGAAACCAGGGTCACAGGACAGCTGAACCTGTGCGCCTGGGCTAATCTCCACAGATGATGCGTGCAGATGAGGCACAGCGTTCTCCAGCTTAGGGCAGTCTGGAAAAATAGAAATGGCGGAGTCAGAGCTACTTTCATAAACTATACAAACTGTTTAACAAACTATGTTTAAATCCATTTACGATATAGGCTCATCGTTCCAGCTAACATATTTTAAAACTTTGTAAAGCTCTCTTACTAGCGCAGAAGATGCTGCTGAGGTTTACTTTGACTCGTCCCACCACCCCACTGAGAAAGTCAGGCCAGGCAAGAACGTTCCCTCTGTGGGTAACATGGGAGTCAGGACAGCTACTGGACAGGACCTTAATCTATAGCATGGCACAAGAGGTCAGAGGTTAAATAAGAAAATCTGGTGTGTGTTCAAATGCATCTAAATATGGGGTGTCAGAGACATGGTGTAAAATCTTTTACCAAAAGTATTTTTTCTGGACAAATTCACATAACATTTGATAAGCTCAAACCAACACTGAATCGTACAAATAAAGTATTTTTCACGTTTACCTGCTGTGGTGTGAGAACACGATCCCATATGTTCAACTGGCTGATGGAACCAACGAAAGATTCAACTGGGTTGAAGCCCTCTCCTCTCTGATCCTGGTCCTGACCTAATACTAGAGCCCCTCCACCTACAGGACACAGAGCGGTTACACACTACCCACTGAGGAAACGAAAGGCACCCCTTTTCAACAAGGCTACTTCCAAATAAAAACCTCTGTCCTGGCAGAAAAGTCACCAGGCTGAGGATAGCACTACACCTGGGATAGTGGTGCCGACTGACAGGCCTTTGCCTCCGTCTGAGGGCTTCCCATTGATGTAGATTCTCCAGTCACCATCCCAGCTCCTCCACGACACACCGATGTGGTACCATTGACCTGTGTTTACTGCAGGGCAGTCAGTGATACGCTCCTTACCATTCACATACAACACCCACCTGTAGGAAAGGAAGACAGAAACGATCCATACAGTGGAAACCGTACAGGGATTGGGGTCCTCCTAAAGATTTCGCTGAAATAAACTGACCCATTGTAGTCTATCAGAAGGAAAGCATTGTCACTGCCCTCCACAGCGTAGGAGACAGGCGTGCCGTAATTGGTTGTGTCCGACGACCTCATCCAGAAGGTGCAGGTGATTTCTGTCAGGGCTGGCATCACTCCATCCATCATGACGTAACCATGGATACCAGACACCTCAAAGTCCAGGTTGAAGGCAGAGGACATTTCTGATGGGACAAAGCAGAAAATAATTCACACAAGGATTGAAAAAAAGAAAAAACTGGCTGTAGATACTTTCTTAACATGCGCGCTAAGGCAAGCATTATGTGGTTTAATTCTGCACAATGTTTCAATACAAATTTAGAGGTCATGAGGATCGGAAAGGAGAAGAAACTAATACATTTCTTGCCACACAAAACTTTTCTAATAAAGAGCTAAAAAATATAAAATATAATAATTCCTTGTTCTTTTAACTCATAAAATTTCTAATTTATCACACTGGGAAAATGCTGTGAAAATGTAATATTGTCTTAAAAATATGCAAGTCATAGAAAAATAATCAAATGCCTAAAAACCTGAGAGAACAGTTTAACCATGGTTACAGATCAAATGCAGCAGAGTGATGCTTTAAAAGTCATCATAAATGTGTTTTACATTTTGAGCATGTTCAACTTCTTCACATGAAGAGGAACTAATAATCAATCCAAGACCAATCTGTGCTGTCACGGAAACCCACAGCCAGGTGCAACTTGACAGTTGGACAAAACGTGCTTTAATTGTCTCTTTTCCCGTCTTCCTCCTCCAGAGTTGCTATGGTGAATGTGTCTTCTGTCCTATAGTACCTGTCTCACACCTGGTTCCGTTGAACCCAGGGAGGCAGCGGCAGGTGAAGGAGCCAAGACCGTCCAGACAGCTCGCCCCGTTCCTGCAGGGGTTGGGGTCGCACTCGTCCACGTCCACCTCACACAGCCGGCCACGGTAGCCCTCCACGCACTGACACCTGATACAGGGATGTACAACACCACCACGTTTTTCATTAAAGTCATCAGAGACCTTATTGATTTGACCACAGTGCAAAAAGAGATGTCTGAAATATCCATCTACAGTACTGTACAAGCATTAATCTCCTTGTAGGTGCAAAAGTGTATTAAAAACGTATTATAAATCAATCTCAAGTGCATGGAAAGCCGTCATTTTCCCATTTTCCTTCATGATCTTTATTACCTGAAACTGTTAACAGCATCCAGACACGAGCCTCCGTTCAGACAGGGAGTGCTATAACACTCATCAATGTTGATCTCACAGCTATCTCCGGAGAATCCAGCAGCACAGTTACAGGTGTAACCGCCCGCCAGGTCCTCACACACACCTCCATTCAAGCAGGGGTTAGATAGGCACTCGTTGATCTCCAGCTCACAGCGAGAACCTGTAGAAACGTGATAATGAATAGGTTCAATGATCCACCTATGTTGAGCTTGACTGTCTGATGGTCAACAGTCGGTCCTGATATCTGACCTGTGAAGCCGGAGGCGCAGCTGCAGGCAAACCTGTTGACCTTGTCCACGCACACACCTTCATTTAGACAGGGGGAGGAGATGCACTCATTTACTTCCGCCTCACACAAGGAGCCTGAGACACAGGGGCAAAAGTAGGTAAAAAAAGAGAAAGAGAAGAAGGACAAATTAAAGATACAGTATGTGGATAGGATTGATAAAAAGGTCAAGAGTTGATTAAGCCGACAGAGGCAAGGAAACATGTCGAGTGTATCACAGTTACGTAAAGTGTCTAAACCTTTAAAGACCTTATAATTATCATTACTCTTAACGACAACTTGAGTTGCTCAAAGGTTCCTTACCTAAAAACCCAGGCTTGCACTGACACTGGAAGTCTCCCATACCGTCCTTACACAAGCCTCCATTCTGGCATGGAGACGAGTCACACTCGTTTATGTCGACCTCACACTTCGCACCTGAGGGAGAAATCGCAAAGTCGGCTACGGCACATCTGTGGCTGAGATGAAAACCTCGCAGCAACGATCAGAAAAGCAACACAAACCACTAAAGATGATCTTACTGGGGATTTACCTGTGAACCCAGGCATGCAGGTGCAGACGTATCCTGCTCCCACCTCCTCGCATGTTCCCTTATTCTGACACGGATTCAGAAAGCATTCATGGAAAACCTGTAGGAACAGCAGACACGTCTGTCAAGTAAATAAAAACTACTAGCTACAGTAAAGTTGAATACGTATAAATTTCTATTAATATCAAAAACTGACATCTCGCCTCCCATCCAAGAGGTGGAAAGTTTCGGTTTTTATATCAAAACATCAACCCGAGAGCTTCAGGCCTGAACATCTCACCATCCATTTAGAACTGAAGAAGATTCCTGGATAAGTGGTGAAACATCTTAAAGAGAACGGAGTCCAACTGCCCTTGTTTTAGCTTTGTTTTAGATATGATGATTAATGCTTTACCTTCAATTATGTCACAGTTACTGGTTTCATTTACTAGGTGTAGGTAGAGGCTTAATTTTTTTCTCTTTACTTTTTTAGTTTTAATGAAACAAAAAATCTACAGAATCTAATGAATCCAAAAGAAAAGCATTCTTCCTAATGTTACTGAGGCACTTGAAGCTGTTTCACCTTGTATTAGAAGTGAGATTTACGGCTATTTGAAAGGAGCCGGATCTTGTGGATCCGTTCCTTTCAATGAGCCGTTCAAAAGACTGGCTCATGTTGATGTTTTTAAAGGGGAAGTACTGTTTTTTTACAACCTGGACCTTATTTCTAGCATAAATTACGATCATTTACTCACCCATATAACGTTTGTGTTATTTGCACTCCTTCAGGAGATAATTAGATCAGTGTATATCCACATAGTGGGAGTGACTGGGGGCATCGAGACGCAGCCTCTAAATAATGCATTATCTGCCGGGAAACTTGTTAATTTCGCCAATAGTTTGTTATGATACACTAGTGCTATTCCCCGTTGAGTCTGGAGTTACCTGTTATCATCATCTGGGGTTTGTAGATTGACCTACAGATACCGGATGATGTCTTCTGACCTGGATGATGTCATCTCTGAGCGCCGCGTGCACCTGCGATGGTCGGCTTGTTTACCTGTAATTTGCTACTTTGTAGGTCAATCTGCAGAGCCCGGATGATGATAAAAAGTAACTCCAGACTCAACGGGGAATAGCACTAGCGTATCATAACAAAATTTTGGCAAAATGAACGAGTTTCGCAGCAGATAATGCGTTATTTAGAGGCTGCGTCTCGATGTCCCAGTCACTTCTGCTATATGGATCATATTTTATGCTAGAAATAAGGTCCAGGTTGTAAAAAACAGTCGTTTCCTTTAAAACAGCAGTCCAAGGGTAACTCATTTCATCTATTTGGATCAGAATCATTCAAACTTTGACATCGCACCAACGTCAACGTCACATCGCTACCTGGACAGCTGGGATAGGCTCCAGCCCCCCCGCGACCCTTCACAGGACAAGCAGTTACAGAAGATGAATGAATGAACATCTCTACCTTGTACGTATGATGTGTAACCAAGGAGCTCTATGTAGGCTCTTCTACATTTAAAAGCCGTGTCAGAAACGCCTTAAGACTAACCTGACTGCTGGCTTGGTAGTCCTCAATGACCTCCACCTCTGGAGCAGTAGTTACACTCTCCTCCTTTGGAAGAAAGCTGGAGCCAAAACCTGAGAAAGTACAGACAATGTAAGCAAAGACAAGTTGGAAACACAGCAGAGATCTTTCCCTCCGCTACCAGACTTGCCAACGGTTGAGATCCAGCCGAACAAAAACCTGCATTCTTATTCAAAACTGGCAGCGTGCGCTAACCTCTATTCATTCCCACACATCAGGCACGCCGCTGCAGAGCAATAAAAGCCATATTATTTCCATTTCCCCTGATCCTGCGCTGTAATCCTGTTTCTAATATCAACGGAGTCCCAACACAGACCAGACACCACACAAGTGGAGAAGTGGCAGCAGGTTCACGCATAGTAATGGAGAGACTGGGACAAAGCAGTGCCTAAATATACTGGAAATAGAAATAGAATTTACAGCAGAGAGGATTGCCGTTGGATTTTTCTGGTGACATTAATCAGTAAAAAGACAGTGAATACCCTAAAAACAGGCACTGGATATCATCACACAATTTGGCAGTTCACCAGTTAAGACAACTGGTGGACTCTGACTTCATTCTGACACTTATTCTTGTGATGAAGACTTTCCAATGAAGTCTTTTAGTCATTAAAGAATGATTTCCAATTTACTATTGTTTGTAGATCCCACATCATCAAGGCGTTATACCACAAAGCATTTAATCTAATGTTTCAACATTTTTTATGTAGGCACACTTACTGGAGCAGTGCTGTATGGTGTTTGCTCCGGTAACTGTGGTGGTTCCATAAAAGGGACAGGAGAGGCAGTAAGAGCGGCCATGTTCAGGCTGGTAGTAATCTCTGGGACAGGGGTAGCAGGGAACCAGGCCGGTGCGCGAGAAATGACCTGCCGAACAGGGGACTGTAGGAGAGATAGGAGTGAAAGAGGAAAAAAGTCAGGATCGTCCAGAAATGTTTAAAAAAAAAAAAGTGGTATTTTCTGGTTGGAAAACATCTGGCAGTTCCAAGTCCACAATAGTTATAGGTTATTTATGTGTTTTAAGTGGAAAACCCAGGGAGGAAAAATGTCCAAATTTATCCATCCAACTCCAAAGTGCAACCGTTTAAAGTTTCTTCTATTATAAAATTTGACATCAATGCAAAATACTATAAATACACTTTGACTGTTTAGAAGTTGAGATGATATGGTTTATTTTCACCCAAGGATGTTTAGGGTTTGTCAGAGCTGGGGTAACTCACGTTGCTTGGTCGTTAAGGTTGTGCACTTTGTCGTGTCAAACTGTATTACCTCCACACTCTGTGTCATCCACCGCTCCTCGGGTTACGGTGGAAGTCTCATCTGGACAGACCAGACACTCCCTGGCGCCGAAACCAGGCTGGAAGTGACCCAGTGGGCATGACTCACAGATCTCCAGGCCGTTCAGAGAGTGACTACCAGGTTTACACTGACCTGCGATTCACAAAACATTGAGTTATATTTGGAGACACGTATGAAAACCACAAAATGATTCGTTACCAAGAAAAGAAATTGTGAATATTTTTTTAGCAGCAAAAACTGAGGTCTGCGCACAAGTGCAAGTGTTGTACCTTTGCACTCAGTGACGCTGCGGGAGTGCAGGTAGGCCGTTGAAGTTCCTTCAGGGCAGGACTTACACTCCAGCTGACCCTCCTGGTCCTGGTACGAGCCCAGCCAGCAGCTCTCACACTCGTTATATTCCAGAGAAAAGTAAGTTCCCACCGGACACTGGACTGCAAGAGCACTTATAATCAGTGATTTACTGGGAAACATAAATATTTTACGGCATTATTAGACTGTGTACTCGGTGTCCCACTCACCACACATCCTGCCTTTGAGCACCGAGCCTGGCCTGCAG
Organism: Chelon labrosus; assembly: GCF_963514085.1. Lineage (NCBI taxonomy): Eukaryota > Metazoa > Chordata > Actinopteri > Mugiliformes > Mugilidae > Chelon > Chelon labrosus. The sequence goes on from NC_140337.1 coordinate 9,114,531, forward strand.
AACAGAGAGGCCTTCTTGCTCTCGAGAGATTTAGGATCTGCTACGATCATCTCTGAGGACACGTGGAAACTGGAGAGCGGCTGCTTGGCCAGCGTTCGTTTGAGCCGATTGGTTAGTTGCTCCAGGGTGCGCAGGAGCCTTTTCTGATTGGCCACTTCTATTGAGTCATTCCTCGACAGGGGCAGAGGGATGCTTGCTGGGAGAATGGTCAAAGTTTAAAGGACTGAACTAAGAGTAACAACAGGTGTCACCACAACAGAAAAAAACATTTAAAAGTTTAAATGTCCTAGTACATTCCATAAAATATGTTCCTCGTTGTGTTTTTTAATTATCTGAGTTCATTACCTGAGTGCCATATACTCTATATTCTCCTGTTTAAAATCTTTGTCACCATCAAGGCTAGCTAGCAGGGTGACAACTCACGGCTCAAAGTACAGAGAAGCATTTATTTTACCTGTGATGTTGAAAAAGATCTGGATCTTCTGGTCTCTGGTGGGGCCTCTAATCCTCCGGTGCCTCTTGGTGCGCTGGTGAGGTTGCAAGCCGCTGGCTTGCTGTCGGCTGGGGAGCTGCCGGGCGCCTGTGGCAAAGCCTGACTCAAAGTAGGCATAATCCTGGGTGCCCTGCGGACTGTTCCCCCAGCCGCCAGGTGCTGACAAATATTAAGAATATTAATGCTGTAAGTATCCTCCTACACGGTTGAAATACAGGCAGGATGTTAAGTGTTTTGTGCGTGTCAGCCTTACCGATAGAAAATCCGTTCTCATAGTCGTAATTGTACTCCAGACAGTGACCCTGAGACATGACCTCCAGCTTGCAGGTGACATCATCGCTGCTGCAGATGTTCGGCAGCTGCACAGAGGAGGGCAAACAGTTACATGTATGTGAAAGATGATTCACAGCTAATCAGAGTGTTTGGGTGTGTGTGTGCGTGCAGGTCCTCACCATGCCTCCCAGTTTGGCGTTGAACTCGCCAGCGAATGACTTCACCAGGTCCACGTCATCGCAGCGAGACGCCTTAAACAGCATCTCAAAGGGCTTGAACCCGTTGTTTGCAACCCGGTTCACTGGGGAAGACAAAGAGGACATTATATATAGGACGGCGCTTTACTTTAAATAGTCTTAATGAAATGAGCGTCCCCAACTTCAAGTGTGCACCACCTCCACATATTTCTGTGTACATACAGCTGAAGAAATCTTCTCATATTCTTCATCTTCACAGTTAGCAGAAAAGCAGCATTAAAGTATACATTTTTAAAACAGTGCTGCACTCACCCGAGCAGTCGGGTCTGTCTGGAGAGTAGGGCGGCTCCCAAACACCATTGTAGGCGCAGAAGTAGTTGTGCACTGCGTCCTGAGTGAAGCTATAGCCGTCTTTACAGTGAAGAGTGCAGTTAACTCCCTCCTCTTCCTCGTAACAGATGAACTCTCCATTCACTGGGACGTATGGTTGGTCACAAGTTGTGCCTGGGCAAACAGAAGCAAATAACATCATCTTTACTGAACAAGAAATGAGTCCACAGTGAAATTCCAACTCCAGCTCCAAATAGCTTTTCATTGATTATAGTTAAGTCAGAAGCCTCATCCAACCTCATGGTTACATTTACTAAATTACATCTTAACAAAACTAAAAAACTAAACTAGAAACACATTAAATTAATCAAAAAGAAGTTAAATAATTACAGAGGATTTTATGAAAGCTTTTTAAAAAGTAATCATGTGTCGGTATGATACCTTGCACAGTCACTGTGAGGTTACAGGTGCGGCTATTTCCTGCTGCGTCAGTAGCAGTGTACTGCACCAGAGTCTCTCCCACTGGGAACTGAGAGCCTGGACTATGGCTGCTAGTTACTGCGAGGCGACCACCTGAAAGAGAGACACATTATTATGACGGAGGAACAGAAGTTTGAAGTATTAAATTTAACTTTTAATGATGTTTAATATTCAACGTGACCATAAGCCGGTGCAGTTATAATGGTCAGACCTACTGCTGCTTTGCCTAACACAGAGTAGAGTGAAAGAACTCTACAATATATTTATTTCGTGCAGATGTTGCAAGGTAACAGTCAGTAGAAAAACATACAATAAACATGCACAACATACATTTTTCCACTCATGCATAATTTATAAGAACTTACACTCACTTGCCAGTTCATTAGGTACACAAGTGACAACGAATTCTTTCTGATATAACAGTCCTGCACTAAATCTTATCTTCACGAAGGTTATGGAATTCAGTTTTGGTTTAAGATAACTGGGAGAGCTGTTGATTCAATGTGTTTCTATTATTTTGGCGACCCCATTTTAGTCAGTGGACTAGGCTAAACAACAGAAACACTTTGTTTAATTCAATCCAGTTTAACAGCACCAAAACCTATATCCGACAAATGATCACACAGTTGCATTACCACCTCTCTGACGCTGTTTGAACATCATTTTGAACCTAATGAACTGTCTAGTGAGTGTATTTTAACAAGTTCAGGATCTTTATCTAAAGTGTTCCTATGAGGATCCTCCAGAGGGCGGTCTTGGCCTTCCCTCATTTTCCAGGAGTGAATGAGTCACTCTTAGTAATTTATAGAAGTTATTTGAAACAAAGATATGTTGACATAAGAGTGATGAGTCTGGGCATCACATGGCAGCAGAAAAATCTTACTCTGGGGACTGAGGAGGAAAATCCAGTCCGAGTATGCATAAAGTGATGGATAGAGCATTAGGAGAGGCAGCTGTGATGAGCGGAGTGTATGGGTGTGGGTCTTGTCCGTGGGCTGACACACAGTCAGTGGACAAAGAACAATGAAAACATTTGCACAAAGTGTGAGAGGCACAGTCTGGATTAAAAGAAAAAAGTGAGTGATTGGCCTTTCGTTTAACTCCGATCCTTTAACAGTAGTTGTTCCAACAGGGCTGACACATGTCTGGTGGAGTGTCTCCCCTTATATTTAGCTTTGTGTGTGTGCGTCTACCAAGTCATGGCTATATATAGAGCTGGCATCAGGGTGTGGGCCTGGAAAAACAAAACACTGACGTCGAAGTAGCGCTCGGCTGACGTTGTGCGGACCCGAAGCAGCCGCAGCAGCCTGTTATTACAGTGTGTGTGTGTGTGTGTTTGATGGGGGTGTGTGTGTGTGTGTTTGATGGGGGTGCACCTCTGCAGACAGGTGGGGAATGGGAATCGCTTGGGGCTTTCAGTGAGTGAGACGTAAAGTTTGGGGCCTGTGTTTGTGCCACCACACAAGCACATATGTGATCACGGTTAGTGTTATTTATGTGCGTATATGGAGCCAGAGTCGGTGGATTACATGTGCCTGACTGTTGGCTGGAGCCCTGGAGAAGTCTGGTTTGTTGTCTGTCACCACCCCGGCTGTTTGGGTAGGGCTGCAGCGCCAGGAGAAAGCCACTGAATTCTACGATATTTAGTCTGTTTGGTACAATGGCCTTCATACACTTCTCTAAAGCAAAATTGATCTGAACAGGGTGTGTATTATGTCTTCAGAACAACCTGTGGGTGCACATCACAACCTTATGATCTGTCAAACTATCCTTGAAGAAGGAAATGTTTCCACTTAGTTCAAGGTACATAGGATCCTGTATACTTATCCGATTAAGTTTTAGTTTAAATGTTCCTTTATTATTTAGTAAAGATATTGTTATGTGCATAAAAGAGCAGCAAATTGTGCCTTTGTGCAAAAATAAAAGGTTAGGCCTCAAAATTTTGCAAAAGGCCGTGACAAGTACAAACCACCTTTTACTTTTTAGCTGTTACTTAGGGTATAAAGAATGTATTCATAAAAAATAATCAATAAAGTAATATGCACTGCACAAATAAGTAGGGCAAGACAATTCTTCTTATACGTTGAATATAAATCTATATAAAACAATATACTCTTTCAGATCACAATATAATGAAGTAATAGTTGTTGAGGCCTACTCACACATTTATACAGGTTCTCTTTTCCCCTCAATTTAAACAATTAACTTACTGAATCCAAATCAGTTTCACTTCCTGTCAAAATCCTTCCTTGACTTTTTAGTCAGTATTGCTGACCTCCAGGTTACCACAAAGCCTCCAAAGTGGTTGCTGTATGTCTCATTTTGAGCTGTACTTTCAAAACCAAAAAAAGATTCTTCCCACCGTACTCCCACATTAGTCATAGTACTATGGCAGCGTTGATTTAAATGTGCAATATTCAACGAACTTTATGTATAACTTTAACTTTTTTAGTACATTTAGCTGCTTGCTTCACAGTTCTTTATTGATTTAAGCGGAGTCAAAATACTTCGGACTAAATTAATATTTTTCCAGTGAGTGTCCTGCTGGAGCGTTAGCTTCACTCAGACAATGATTAATGCGCAATCATATTGTGCCATACAGTTGGTCTGATCAAGAAAAATGATGATTTGACAACCAAGTCAAACAAATTCAACTCAAATACCGAGACACAAGTGCTGTGTGTGCTCACATAATTATACAAGAGACTGTGTGAAAAATGACTGGAATGAGCACATGTTCCCACAAAAGCAAATTTTTCATAGAAATAACACCTGCTTCTCCGCGCTGCCTCCGTCTGTTTTAACATTAACGACGTTAGCAGACTCTGTAACAACTTCATTGGCCCGCTAGTCCTTTCGCTCTCTTGAAGACGGACAAAAATGAGGCGTCCTCGCACACAGTTAAAATCCATCTTCTATGTGCAACGTGTTTCTCACTGTTATTCACACACATAGCCCTCTCCTGATCCCATTTTTCCAGTCACCCACTGGAAAAGATTCTGTTTAACCATCATCAGTGGAGACAGAGGGTGGAGCAAGAGTGGAACGGGACTGCAGAAGAATAAACCGTCTGCAGAGACGACGACCAGACATACCTGAGTTGTCGGAAAACTGCGGGACTTCCCAAACGACTGCCGTCTCTGTGTTTGTGGCCTGGATTGCCGGCGGCGATCTGCACCTGTCAATGACTGGGGGCTCCGTATCTGGAAAGAGATTTCAGATTAAATCACCAGAAGCCAAGGAATCAAACTGCAAACATGTTTAGCTAAAAACATTTTAGCAAACACACAGTTGACTGGGACATATTACAACAATATTAGAAAAAATTCAACTGGGAGCGGAGTGCTATGCTGCGATCTGACTTTTTCAGTGCAGCAGTACACAGTGTCAGAGGGCACTGGTTAAACACATGTCTCTAATAAAATACCACAACGTTCCACCGCCATAATAACATATGGAAATGTTCACGGCTACCATGCTTGAGGTTTTTCCCCCTGACTGCAGTGATTATTGAGCGGCTGACATGGGACACTCCTGTTTTTCGCTCTCAACGGCAACAGTGTTTGGCACCTGCAGGGGCGGACAGACTACATAACTTATTAGCTTGTCAATTAAATCCCAGTTTTATGCCCAACGACTGCAATTAGCTGCAGAACAGAGGCAGGCAAGTAAGGGGTAACAAATTATGATGTTCTGCGACACTACAAAGTTGTAGTATTTACCACGCTTTGATCATTTCAAGTGTGGATATAAATTTCTTGTGTGCACTGTTGAACTGTAATTTACAGTTTCTGATCACTCATATTGAAGATGTCTTCAATAGTGGTCTTACTATTGTTCAGAGTAGAATATAGTAGTGTTAGTTCACTTAATGATGCTTGTGCTGAGAAAGCACTAAGGACAGAGCAGCTTGAGCAGCTCATGTCGGGACACCCATCTGTTTGAGAAGACACATGCTTTATGCCTGACTCAGGAAACACCGATATGACAATGCTGAACAAACAGTGTGTGCATTTTCATGTGAATAGGCTAACACTTCTATGAAAAAATAAAGCTCCAAAACACCTTTTGCATGTTTGCTTTGGTCTTGTCATCTCAAATTGGCAATTGGTCAGAAAAGATGTTGAGATTACTTCAATTATTTCAAGGCTCTAAAAGTTTTTTTTCTTTGTCATTTATTTTATGAAATGGTTGTCTGTCTCTCTATTAGCCCTGTGATAGAACGGCAACCTGTCCCGCTTCTCGCCCGATGACAGCTGGGATAAGTTCCAGCCCGGCCACAGCCCTTCACAGGACAAGCGGTTACAGAAGATGAATGAATGAATGAATTTATTTTATGCTAGAAAGGACAGGAATTAAAGGAATGGCCTGGAGTGTGACCTAAACTCATATGTGCTTTGGAGACGTGCCACAGGCCACGTGCAGCATCCATTGTCTGCTCTGATGCAGTCCCCAGAAGGGTGAGCTCACCAATGACAGTGACTGTAAAGGAGCAGTTGGCCTGGTTGCCGGAGCGGTCGGTCGCAATGTAGGTGATGGTCTCCTTTCCGATGGGTAACAGCTGGGGAGGACTGTAGACTGGCTTCACCTGCACCGCCACCTGGAGGAGGGAGAGGCAGAAGAGGAGACTCAAACCTGAAATTAATGCATATAATAGACATGACAAATGAAATTGTTGCATGTTCTTAGGTGGCTCCTGGTCTTTTGTTAAAGCTTTAGTCTGGAAACAAGAGTGAGCTTTCTTTAATGTTCTGTATATCAAACCAGAGAACCTAGGCATGAGTTGCATAAACCCACAGGTTGGGAATCACTGGACCCTTGAGTAACTCTGGTACTAAGTGGCTAAAAAGACAAGATTTTAATTGAACCTTAATCGTTGGCCTCCTGATAGGTTCGATTACAAGTTTTAATCCTAACTGATGGTACAGGTTTTTTAACATTTTTTGGTAGGAATCGGCCAATGCATGGCTATTGTTTGTTTAACCTAGCAACATAGGAAGTCTAGACTTGACAAAGGGTAGGAGCTCTCTGGTGGGTGGTGAGCAGACCAATCAGAAGGCCAACAAAGGGAAAAAAAAGTCTAAAACATTTTAGACGATCCTCCAACCTCTTCTTTAGAGTTATCTATTGCACTTGGGATGTTCCAGCTGACGTTGGCGGTGCCGCGCCGCTCATCTGTTTCTGCAACAATGTCCGCAGGGCACTGAAGCCTTGGTGGCTCATTATCTACAGAGACACAGAGACCAGAAAATATTAGAGTCAGATGAGGTATACAAACGATTCATTTAAATCCAGCTAATTAAATCAGAATTAGATCCAGATATTGCAGATGTTCACCCCATTACTTCCTGCACACACACACTGACCTCAGCCTGCTCCTTGTTATCACTCTGGGAGTAGGTGTGATGTCATCTGACCCCTGAACTATTTAATCACAACATGTCACACGCTCATTATGAATCATTACTCAGTCAAAGACCCACGCTGCTGGTGTTTCAACAAGCCCAGACCTCACTCATGTTACGTTTATAGGTGGTCCCTTATCTCTGGCCATGCATTAGCTCAACATGGATAACAGTATAGAGCATGGTCAGGGCTCGGAAATCAAAACAGAACGCCCTAACTTTGAACCTGAATCATAATTGTGAATCACAAGTTCCAGTATTAAACTGTATGAGGGTTAAATGTGGGGCAAAGTGTCTATTTCGCCCCTTCATTGCATCAGTTTCAGTAGATCGACCTATAGACCCTTTAGCGGCCTACATCATGTCTACGTCGCTGCGGTTACCTGGAGGCAAAAACCACAGAGCAGAATATGAAGCTATCTTTATCAAAATTTCATCTTGCTGTGCCGGAATTTTATTTTACTACATACCAGTTGCCACTCCGAGTCAAAAAGCCTGTAGTTAAACGCGATATAATGAAAAGATTTGCCTGGGGTGATCATCAAAAATAGTAGTGTGTGCGTTCACGAAATAGCATTAGCTCCCACTAGGAAGTTAGAAATGATGCGCTATGCTAATACCTCGATAGCAAGCTTAATTTAGTTATTATTTTGCTAAACATAACACAGCTAACAACATTTTGCTATTTCATCAGCCTCTGTGGTTGACAAATACGAGATGTAGACTACTTAACCAGTCATGCTAGAGCAGTTAGCTGTCAGGACGTAGCCATTGGTTCCATTCACAATAACCCAAGTCCGGTGCAGGTTTGTTTTCCAGGCTCACACAACACAAATTCAGTAAATACTCTGTACATATTCAGATAAAAAAACGTCACGTTTTCTTCCGCCATTGTCAAAAACAAGCCGACACAAACTGCTAGTCAGAGGGTTAACTAACTTATTACTGTGGATCGTTTTGCCTCCAACTAAGCCCCGCCCACCAGAAAATGTCACCTAGTTTGCTAACACAAATGGATCTATTTATCCGTGGTCCTAACTAGCAAAATGTCATGCTTACAAATCTATGATAATGGAATAAAAAAGTTTTCTTTAATTACTGTTTTTCATTCTTGGTGAAGTCACGGTGACAAACATGAATTGACAAGAGAGAAAACCTGAGAAAAACAACCTCAGTACAATGTGCTGTTGCACTTTGTACATAGCCACCATTCATTTTCCCCACATCTTTTGAGCGGTATATCACAGTTCAAGAGGCATTAAAACTGAACCAGCTAACTTAATCAATGAAGAACGTTTAAGACTCCAGGCCAGTTCTCTTGTCTTGAGATGTTTTGACTTCTCTGTTTGTGGTTAGATGGTTGGTGAAAAACGATTCTGGGAAAACTACAGATCTCTCAGAAACCCTGAGTTGTGTTGGACTTGAGAGTGTAAAAAGTTGCAAAAACATTAGGTACACTAGTGAAAACAAATGGATTATAACATACTGGCTCCCCCACTAATTCCCCCGTCATGGCTGTTATAATGTTCAGTTGATGTTGAAACAGAATCAGAGTGGCAGTAATTCAACTGTAAGATGATTTTGGAGGATGACATTTGTGGTGTTGTTACACTGGATCAAATTAAACACTTCTGTTATTTAGATTAGTCCACTGACTAAAATGCGGTTGTCAAAATAACAAAAACGTGTCGGTACAACACAGTAATTCAATACTATTACAAACCACAACCTCCAAAAACAAATTATGTTGAATACCATACCCTTTAAGAAGCTGAAGATTCAATTCAGGACTGCTATATTAGAATATATTTGTTTTCCCTAGTGTACCTAATGAATTGGCAAGTGAGTGCCTATAACAACAGAGCCACAGATCTCAAAGACTACTACTACTAATACTTTTAAAAACAGAACAATGCCTGCAAGCTTTTACACCAGGAAAAGTCTGACTGCAGTAGTGTGAATACTGAATGTTCTCTCTATGCTTATAACTGACTTGCCCTTGAGCAATGCACAGACCCTCTATTTGATCCAGACGAAAAAGTCAGAGCCCTCTGACTATGAACCGTGGTATTTGGAAAAAACATATCTTCACCAGCCACGGTGGCTTTTGAATGAAACATTTTATTCCTTTGTCCGACTTTCTTACTCACAAGTTGGAATAATGAGAAATCGGCACAGTTCAGTTTAGCACATTCCAAGACTGCAGTGAATGAGCTAAGCCTCCACGAGCCATTGATCGGCAGTGGTCATGCCTGTTGCATTGTGTAAGAGAGCTGCTTCCATCTGGACCTGATGACCCATCCACTTAGGCATCTATCTCCGCTAAACACTAACACACTTAACTCCTATCGGCTTCATTCATCTTTATAACAAGGTAGGCATATTTCACTTTGGGAGTCATCAACAAAAAGTGAGAGGCGAAAAAGTCCAGACGCTTTCAAAGAGCACTCTCAACTTAGTAACTACTTTCTCCTCATAATGTGCAGCCCTCCCTCTTTATTCCTTCATCTACTTTTTAATATCTCTTCCTTCCAAACGCCCATTTGTGCCTGACAGGATCAGAATAACTCATCTTCTCTCCGCCAGCATAAAACACCTACAGATGACTCATCCTCCGTTCTCACCTCTCCATTCATTTTCATCTTTATGGCACCTCTCCCTCTCCTTAACGACAGCAGTTCCTTTATTAGCAAACTTTCTCCGTGAGGAAATGAGGGGATTGAGGACATTCAGAGCTGCTCTGCACCACCTGTTTCACCTGCGAGGGATCTGGATCGCTGCAGTCTGTTATAATGATCTCCAGAGCCCAGCCGGAGTCGAAGAAAGAGAGACGTGAGAGCTCGGACATGGTATGGTTTGAGTTAGCGGCCCGAGGTCTGCTTCAAAAATCGGGGGTGAGCGCCATTCTCACCATTCACAAAGAGGATAGAAATGCAGCGAAGGGGAATAGAGAATGGAAAGAAATCTCCCTCCAAGTTTCCTGCTGCTTTCTTTTTTATATCTTCCTCTTTCTCCGTGTATTCTTTCTTTTTCCTTCTTTTCTTTCTGCCTTGCAAATAAACCTACATACTACAAGTCTCACTCATTTTTTTTTATAAACCCTGTAAAATTAACTGTAGACCCCGTTAAATATAATGAACTCGCAAACTACCTACAGTGGAAAAAAAAATTATCTGACCTAAACTCCATCATCCATCTGCCGCCTACCTGAGCCGGGTGTCTTGACCGCGGGATATTTCACATCCTTGTTACAAACCGGCAGACAATTTACAGCCCAAATGACCTCTGACCTCAGAGCTGCTGAAGAGATGTGTTTTCTCATTACCTGTACAGACGCCTTTGTAGATGTTTGCCGTCCAGTTCCCAGAGCTTAAGCACACCGCCTTCCTGTTTCCCTGGAGACTGTAACCTTGACGACAGGTTAGAAGGCAAATGAAGCCCTGCGACACAGGCCTTTTCCCGCAGGCAGGGGGCGACAGCATAATGTTCTTCGGGGTCACGACTGGGGGGCAACGCACCTCTGGGGACGAAGTGAGAGACAGAGATTATTAATCAAAATGTGTAACTTATTTAGTTTCTTGAAAGTTGTTGTTGCATCTTAAATTGTGCCCTTCCAGTTCAGAAAAGATAAAGTAGGTATAAACAGAGGGTAAAAAAATCAGGCTTAGAAGATCATGAGCGTGTTTCCTCTGCGATAAAATCTTACTTTGAGCTTGATCCACTACAAATTCCAACAATAAAGCTATTCTGAGTCGCTGTGTAACAAAAACTGGCACAAAGACGACAAACATCTGGTCGGAAATCAACCTAAGAAAGCACTGACCACAAGGCTCATTCACTGGAGGCTTTTTATGCATGTTTGGGGGTAGCCACCTCGCGTGGCTTTTACTTGATGATGGATAGATCGTACTCATTTTCATTCTCTCATTCTAACTCGCGTTTCATTGGCTCTAGCTGTCAGAGCTATAAAGGGAAAACTCAGTCAGAGGGACAGTCGGCATGGGAGAATTCAATCAGATGAAAAAATACCTCAGCATCCACTCAGGGCGGCTGAGGAGATCCTCTTTCACCACAGTGCAAACAAACGCTAAAAACAAACCACTCAGCAGCAACGGGAGCCCACAGATGCCTCTAAGCTGTGTTAAAGAAGATGGTCAAACAAACAGGCTGCAGCTCAGTCAGCGCAGACCAGCAGAGATGCCAGTTATTGATAAGCGGAGAGAGTTTTCCGGAAGCAGACGGCTCTGGATTTTAAATAGCGTAACTAGCTGGTTGGCTGGAAGTGAGTCAGGCCGGAGATTTGTGGCTAAACACTCTCACACTGTCCCTTTTTTGTGTGTTTGTGCGCCTGACCCGGGTGCTCTCTGCGGCGGACACGAGTGTGCGCAACTATTTTAACTTAACTATCAGTTCTGAAGTGTGTGGGTAATTTTGTGTGCGTGTGTTATTGTGCATGTGCGGTGGCTGACTGTATGCTCGCCTCTATGAGAAAGCAGATGTATCCTTCGCCGCTCTCTGTGCAAATACACACCACACGGCTAACCACTGTGCATGTGTGAGTGCATGTTCTCGTGTGTGTTTACATATGCGTGTAAAACCACATGATTTAACACAGAAAAAAAAAAGAAAAACACCCAGATTGCATGTTATTTCGGGGTCATTCATTTGATGAATTATCTTCCTGTTTTGTTGTTTTTTAAACAGACACGTTTCAGTAAGCAGAAGTAAAACAAATGATATGAGCTTACAGTCAAATATAGACCTGTGTGTCGTGTATCTCGGAGAACACAGAGAGGCAAAGATTTATCTTATTTAAATAATGAAAATTTAATTAACAAGTAACGGACCCTCAATATTACAGGTCAGGAAACTATAATACTTTGGTTGAAGAATTCTCTTTGATACAACATAAGTGGAGTAAATAATCTGGGAATATATTGTTTTCATTAGGATATGAGCCAAAACTGCCAAGTATAATCACTGCATTTCTAAAAACCCTTGTTTAAATTGCCAGAAAACATATATACACCGATCAGCCATACCATTATGACCACTCACGGGTAACGTGGTGTGATTTGCAGGACACAACAACGACTTCCAGGTGTTGACGAAGCATCCAAATTCCCACATCTCAGTCTAGTAAATAATCTGTCCAATGTGCTGGACAAACAAGTCAAATCCATGCAGGCTTCACCTTGCAACTTGTTTTAAAGGATCTGTAGCTAATGACTTGGTGCCAGATACCACAGTATACCTTCAGAGGTCCAGTGGAGGCCTAGTCTTGACGGCGTCACAGGGCAATATATTCGCAAAGGTCATAATGTTATGGCTGATTGGTATAAATCACCTAAGGTTGTAAAATAAGTGATCACGCAACATCTCCATCTTTATGTTTTGTTTTGTTTTTTCCCGGAAACCTCACACGGCGTGAGACAGCGGTCGACAGCGGAGCGAAGGCTTACCCACACACCGAGGTTGGGGTCCACTCCACTGGGAGTTGGCCTGGCAGGTGAGTCTGGAGTCTCCTTCTAACCTGTAGCCTCGATCGCATCCCACCTGACACTCCGCCCTGTAGGAGGCGTTGCCCTCGCTGCACCTCACGAAGCCATGCTGGGGCCGAGAGAGCGGCGGGCAGGAGCGTACTGCGAAAACGGAAGAAAAAAAAAAAAGAATCCAAACCGTCAAAAACAAGAAAAACAAGCATTATTTTTATATTTAACTGGTTCTTCTGGTTTATTTCTTCATTTCCATTTATTTGGTAGGATTTCATTTACTAAAAGCACTTTTGAATATCTCTGAAAAAGTTCACAAAAACATTTCTGAAACATCTAAATACACCAGTTTCCTTCTCCAATATGACTAAAACAAATGCTCAATATCTGAATACTACAATGTATGACTTGCAAATACTTGAATCTCAAAAGTAGGACAAAGCAGTAACCACCTATAGGAACTATATCATCTGTAGCTATAACTTGGGGTCTATCATCATTTCACCATGAATGTGAAAGTCCCTCTGAAATAAAAGAAAAAAACAAATCCTGGTGTGTGTCTGTTCTGAGTTATGCTGAGGTCTAGAAAAGGGTGTGTAGTGTGTTATTTCTCATCGCCACCCATACACACACATACAGGCAGTTAGGAGGAGACCCCCTCCCTCAGGGCTTAACTAGCTGGGAGGTCCTACAGTAAAGACTAGACTCAGAGTAACACATACGACCGAGACATATGCACACACACTCAGAAAATATATACCCAAAGCCACATACTATAAATCTTCAACACACACCCTTAAATATTCAGTGTCTTGGTATTTCTATGAGTCACGCAGTTGCGGCCTTTATGCTAAAACTGGCATCTTCCTTATTAATCTCTCTACTTCTCCAGCTCACTCTTCCTTCCTTCCTTTCCGTTGGACTTTCCTGACCTCCCTCACGCTTCCTTCCGTCCAATCTTCTGCCCTTCCTCTCCTTATATCCTCTCTTCCTGACTGTTTCACATCCATGAACTCTCTCCCTCTCACCCGCTAATTGAATCCTCCCCACCTTTCTTCCTCTCAACATCTGGCCTAGAAAAAAAAAAAATCAGTAGTCTCCCAGTCTCCCGAAACACATGTGATATCAATCCACGGCAAGTAATCTTTACATGCTGCCTCCCACTTGCTCGACTTGTAGGAGAGGAAATCAGTACAACAGATCAACTCGTAACCGTCCCCGCGATGGTCTGATTTAGTGCTACGTAAATGTTTTTGAGGGTTCGCAGACATCATAGGGAGGAGGCGGCAGGGATAGGAAAAGCTTTGATGAAGGTCCCGTAGTTTAATGAGGAATTATATGAGACGTGGTGAGGAGGAACCCGCTGCGATCAATCGGATAAACTTGTATGTTTTGAGTGTGATAACTGCATATCCTGGCATTAAAAAACAAACATTTCATAGTTTGGATAGAAACTGTTCCCCATTAGATGCGGTACTTTTTTTTACTTTTTATTGAAGATATTCACTTTATCTATCAAGAATAAATCACACTGTCACTATCATTTCATGAGAAGAGGCAAAACATATTTTATTCCAACTTTATGGTCAACAGTGTCTTTGGCAATAACTAGGTTGGAACAGAATAACATTATGTTTGAATTAAGACTGTGGCACAAAAAGTGCAGTTCTGCAAATGGCCACTTGAGGGCGGCTTCAAAAGTGAGTCCAACTCTATAGCAGAAATAAATATATTTATAGATTGGTACAGATAATGTTATTTTTTCTGTATTTTTTCTTACACAACCAACCTGTTTAAACTGTGTCAAGGCTTAACATTATGCATAAATAAGGGCAGGGCCGATAGGTGGATGCCCTCACAGGTTGCTTGGTGTCTGCTTTGACATCTGCTTCGGATCCATTCAAACTCTACCACTTTGACAAAAATGCATTAGACATGCATGGTTAAGCACTGCTGGCAACAGCCAGAACCGCCACGGATGAGCTGGAAGATACTACGATAATGTCTTTTTATACAGCCACAACGTTCAAGAAAAAAACTTTCAAACTCTCAGTTTTATAACTTTTGAAGACGTCAGCTTGCAATCTGAAAAAGTGAAATCTACACTATTTTCTGAATGCTGGTCACTGTTAGCAACACATCAGAGCCAGCTGTTGATGAATGTATAAACTTTGCTCCTCCGTTTTTAATGGCAGTTGGTTATGACTTAGATTGAAACCTCCCTGAGGAGAAATTTGTCTTGGGCATTCAAAAAAAACACATCGTAATTTCTGTTGGGCTCCAGAGAAAGCTGCCAAATCATTTTTCAGTAAGAGAAAAATAAATGTGCCTCAGGCAGTTTATTATCAGGCACAAGGCTTCCTACTCACCCCTGCAGCTGGCAGGTGTCCCTGACCAGGTGCCGTCAGCCTGGCACAGTCTGATGTTGGTTCCCTGGAGGTCAAAACCTGGTTGGCATCGCACACCACAGGCCGCATCGAAGTGGTTGTTACATACATTTTGGATGAAAAAGCCATTTTCCGGGGGAGACAATGCTGGACAGTATACCACTGTAAGAGAAGAGGAGAGGAAAATACTGTGAATTTCACATTATAGCGAACAAACAAACTGTGACACTGAGAGGAAAGTCTGACACTGGGACACAATGGAAAGCTAATGTTCCTGACAAAAAACTGAGGAAGCGAGAAAGCAGAAAATTACATGCTGTCAAACTTCACTCCCCAGTCAACACAAAGTCAGTCAAGCAAATAAGTGAAAGCACAACGCGGGGTATCAAACTGGTGATTAATGGACATCGTCGTGTTGAAATCACTGGCTCATTCTTCAAGGAATGGGAGCGCCAAATAAATTACTGAAAGCCGTTTCTCGACACGCTCCTATCTCATACATCTGTGGAATGGTCTGTTCATGTTCCAGCTGATTTATCACTTTTGCAGCCACTCACGATATTCACTGCTCCTGCCCAGTGTTCACAAATTCTTCCTTTATGAAACATTGTCTCGCAGTGATTACAAATACTTAAGGCCTGAACATTACACTGTTTCCAGGGTTATAAATGAATGAATACCATGTCCGTGCTTGTAGATACGTAAGACGAGCCAAACTTAAACAGTCACTGAAAAAAAATATTCTCAAGTTAAACCTTGTTTGATTACAGCGGGGTTCAAAGCTAGCTCTGTCTTGCTCTGTTCCCTTGAGGCATCCATATTAAATCGTGCGCTATTAAGAAAATCTAAAGTATTGATTTCCGTCAAAGTAAACCTGTCTTCTTCTCATTCATGATGGCTGTATTCATACGGCATCATGGGCATTACTCAGACCTGGTATTAACATGGTCCGATCACAAGTGACCAGCTATAAGCTCAGGTGTGAAGGTCGATCGGATCACTCAGACCCTATTTGGAGGTAGTCTGGCACATGTCACACAAGCATAACCCTAACTTTGAATTAAAGCTTTTATCCAATCATATTTCATATGTTGCTGGAGTCAAAGAAATCTGCCTGGGCTTTCACAATTAAAAACAGCAGGCGACTGAAGCTTGAAATTCATTGTAATGATGCTGTTCCTTTAACCAATCACATTTCAAGTTCGTATTCTTAGGCCTTCTCTGTGGCCTACGGTAACGCCAGCGATTTCGCGTCCTCTGACTGGAGCGTCAGAGAGCCGCTCCATTTAAGCCAAGCTAGCGGTCCATGTTCATGGTTCATGCTGGAAGTGAGTTTCTTGCTTTTCTATATGAGTTACCTGTCTACGATACAACGTTTTATTGTGCACCCATATGGTGTTGATGGTTTCTATAGCAGTGGCATCATAACGATCATATTAAGTTTTGAATTAAGGTTGGAGCTCACTGAAGGCCTAGGTTGTAAATGCACGGCCCGCCACTGTGCTGATGTATGCAAAGCATCCATGTAGAGTCAGAGATATATAAATAGCGATCCAATTAGAGACAGCAGCTCCTATAATATTGTACTGTGTCCCAAATGATGTCTGCATACCGAGTGACAAACAGTGATCCGACTGGAGAGGCTTGAGGGGACACATTTTAATGCCACGTGTGAACAGGGCTGTGGTACTGAGAAAGTGTTAAAATGCATCAAAGGGCCATCGAACTGTTCTAATATGCTCAACAACATTCAGATCAAGTGTAACTGCAACAACAATACATTTAAAATAGCAAGATGTGGATACTTTTCTCTCATTATTTACCTTTTTGCCCAAGACCAAGTGTTACAGTGTGGACATTACCACTGAGTTTTTTCAACCAAGGCTTTTCTCTTGTGTACTTTATATTGAGATTGTGTTTATTTCTAGTGCTGAGTTCACACACACAATTCTTAATGGGGAACTACTGTTTTTTACAACCTGGACCTTATTTCTGGCATAAAATACGATCGTTTACTCACCAATATAACTTTTGTGTCATTTGTAGTCATTCGGGAGATATTTAGATCTGCGCATATTCATATAGTGGGAGTGACTGGGGCACTAAAACGCATTATCTGCCGCGAAACTCGTTCATCTCACCAATATTTTGTTATCGTACGCTACGGCTGTGGTTCGTCCACAACCTCAGAATCGGAAAATAATGCAATAAACTAACAGTAGCAAATTACAGGTAAACAAGCCGACCGTTGCGGGTGCGCGCGGCACTTAGAGATGACATCATCCAGGTCAGAAGACATCATCTGGGGTCTGTAGATTGACCTACAGACGGATGATGATAACAGGTAAATCCGGACTCAACGGGGAATAGCACTAGCGTACGATAACTAAATATTGGTGAAATGAACGAGTTTCGCGGCAGATAATGTGTTATTTAGAGGCTGCATTTCGGTGCCCCAGTCACTCCCACTATATGGATATACGCAGATCTAAATATCTTTTATAAAGTGAACACAGAAGAGGAAAACCCAAACTATTAATTAAAATACATGTGACGCTGCTATTAAGACATCAGTTCCTCCTACCCTGGCAGGTCATGCCGACTGGTTGGTAGCCCGGCTTGCAGGCGCAGTCATCGACGGAGGTGCTGCCGGGCTGAGAGGTGTGATGTGTGTCGGGGCACAACAGGCAGGTGCTCAGGCCTCCAGGTGTTCCCTCTGGTTTATAGGTGCCGGGTGGACATGCTGTTCAGAGGTGGAAATTTCACAATATAAATACAGTATGCAATGTTCTCAACAAAGAAAAGACACAGACGGACAGCTGGTTGGAAAAAAAAAAAGGACGATGGACATGCATAAAGTGAAAATTTAGCTGAAATGAAAAACCGCCTCACCGCTGCGAGACAGCTAAAAGCTTCGTGAGTGAAACTGAAAAACAGCTTCAAGGATTTATGAGGAGCCTTTGATCATATTCATGTCTGGATGCGCAGTGGCGGAAAATGTGGCAAAAAAAATGACAAAATGATCTCACTGGCTAGGTAAAAAAAAAAAAAAAGAAGCTCAGTTCGGCATCTTAATTATTCCAAGCCGACTAAACCGAACACCGTGGAGCAGTTTCATTGGAAAGAAATGCAACAATCAAAGAAAGGTTTATGAGCATCTAAAACCAGGTTTGCATGTGCATACACATGGGCTGTATTAAAATAAAAAATTCCGTTTGATCACATGTGTGTGAACACACAGATAAGATGTTTCCTATTAGTATCACCTGAGTCCGAGCAGAGGACATGCTGTAAAGAAGAAGAATCGGGGTCAAATGAAGGTCCTCTGAGAGAGTAACGAATGAGTGAATCTATCACGTGGGTCTTATCGAGGCTTAAAGCTCTGTTTCACATGGGATTGTCCATAAATTACAGATTACCTGCTCAATGACGTAAATCTGTAATATTTTCAGCAACGTAGTCTGCATCCTGTTCTCTGAAGTCTCTGATGTTTTTACTTTCGCCAAAAATCCGATCATGGTTTATATGAATTATGTTATTACCAGGGACGGCCACTCTTATCAGCCGTCACACGGGTAGTTTAACACAAGCAATTTATTGTGCCGGCAACTGCCATAATTCACTGCGATTATGTGAAGGGGAAAACCCTTTATCAGCTGCTCCGTAAACTCTTTTTTTCCTATGTTGTGCTTTCGCTTCTATAAGTCTAAACCATCGGGACAGAAGCTTTTCAAACACAGCCGCGATATCTTTAATGGATGTTATTTAAAATTACACTTGATTCTCACCAACTGTTTAAACATTGCATCCTTAACCCCATCTAAGAATTACAGCAGGGCTGCTCGGTTTACTAACATCTGTAAACTCTCCATAATCACTCAGCACGGAGGCTCAACACATTTGAGAATCGCAGCGTTCCCCTAATGTTGTCAAGGTTGTTTAAGTCGTTCACAGACTAAAGCGCCGCAGAATCAATCAGGATCACATCAGCGCCGCTATTCACGTCACCGCCTGTTCAAGCAAATCCAAAAGTTGTTTGCGTTAATTGGAAAAACAAATCCACAACACTGACGACAGCAGTTTCCAAATCAAAACAGACTTCTGAGGAAAAGGAAGTTTCATTTGGTGCCACATAGGCTCTCCTGATCCACACCCACACACATCGTTTAAACGCTCTTAATACGATTTTTAAAAATGTATCCACATGGGATATCTGATGGGATTCAAAACCAGCAATTAGAAGTTTTATGACTGGTTCAGGATAAAAAAGAAACTGGCAACTGGTGCAAAATGAACTCTTGTTGGCAGGAGTTGAGAGGTCTCCAGCTTAGCAAACAGAAACATTCAACGAGCGGGTTTAATTATGAGCGTTACTGTAAGCGCAACAGAGAATCCACAGTACTAATATTCTTCACAACTCGTTTAGCCGCCGCTAAGCCTGAGGCCAGGTGTGAATTTCCACTGCTGAGCCAATGCCAGCTTGGCCTCTCCCCGCGCTCGCTCTCTCTCTCTCTCTGCCTCCGCCTCAGCTACTGCAGGTCAGCCAGGAGATGTTAACCGACTGTAAAGCAGGCACCGGCTTCTGGCACCGAAACGCACCCAGTAACCCACATTAGACGCACATAGAAAAACCATGTGGTATACCTGTTCTGGTGCAGACAGTGAGCGTCTCAGTCAGTCTGCCTGCTGCTTCCATTTGATAACAAAAGCAGCTGATGGGTCTTTTAAACTCAGAGGAGGGATCTTACATAAGGCTGAACGACAGCTCAAAGTGTCCCCTCTGCGCAAGTCCTCGGGAATCTATTTTACAGCTTCATTTAAGGTTTACAGGAAGCCTAGTTATTTTTAATGCGAATAATAATTCACCCAGAGAAAAACAGTGGAAATACTGTATCTTAAAAATATATAATTTCAATTCCTGGCAGGGTGCATGTGTTGGCAGGTAGAAACGTACACAGACAGACGCATGATCACACGTACAGAGTGTGTAGAAAGTCCAGACCTGGCTTCTGCAGACATGAACTTGGATGAACAGGAAGTGATAAATGATGAAAGAACAAGCAGCCATGAATCTAAAATGAAAATCAAACAGTTGGAAAGTGAGCATGGAGAAAACTGTGTGAATTTCCTTTCAATGTACCGCTGCGCCAAGACGTCAGCCAAAACCAAGACCCCATGCTGAAACTAATTGTGTCTGGATCCCGCACGCGGCCAGTAATCTCATTCTGAGTCTGTGTACGTATTGCCTATGGCCATGAAGTTAACTCCACTGTACTGTAACCTTCATTTAGAGAGGAAGTGGACCGTCAGCAGCCAGATGACCATAAAACAGAAAGATCCTGTTGTGTCTGTAGTGGCTGTAGCCATATGGACGGACAGCAGCTGGTCAAAGAGAACTACTGTACACCAGTAATGATCTCAGGAAGGGGAAGAGAGAGTCTTTTAATCATGAGCTATTTATCTAAAGCTAGAGCAATATTTGAATAATGCTAATGACTTATATTGAAGTTAAATGACTCATGCATGGAAAATTAGCCGCCGAGTTCATTTCCAGCTTTCTGAATCTGTACTTCAAAATTAATATTTGAATTTGCAACATCAGACAGAAATATTACTTTAATAAAAATAGTTGTCTGAATGCCAAAAAATTATCTTTGTGAGAAATGGAGAGATAAAGAAAGTTATGAAAACTGATGTATGGTTTTCCAAGAAGGCAGACGTCCTTTATCATTCATGCAAAGCAGAGACTCAGTGACTCTTTGAACCACTGAGAGGACCTGTCTGCTCAGCTTCCTCTTAAGAACAAGGCTGGTGATAGTCTGTATATTCCTTGCTGTCAACAAAGTTGTTGTTTGCTGCTCTACTACAACTAAACGCAGATAGAAATCTCAATCCTGAAGAGAGTTACAGCTCCAATGAGAGTCAAGAGTATTAGCAATCGTTTACATTTATAGTAGTTAAAAATATAAATATATTCTCTCGTGGTTAAATAGAAAGTCAGAAAGTTAAGAAAATGGCAAAACCCAGTACAGGCCAGTTCATCTGCTAAAGTCCTTTCTCTTAATATGAAGTAAGTCCTCTAAGCTGGCAGCAGCATCCGGTCCGGGAGCCAAAGTTACTATCACACGAGAATCTCTTGTGTCTCAGGAGGAAGACTGGGTTCGATTAGCCAGACCTAAAAACAGACCGGGACGGAAACGATGAAAGGAGATCCAGAGGGAGAGCGAGAACATCTGCCTCCTCAGCCACAAGGCAGAGAACGCGAGAGGGTGGTTTTTGCTAAGAGGGACATATTCTCCTCAGTCCAAGAGAATCCACAAACACATGCTTGAAAAGACACATGCTAATCCATACAGTACTCATACACTCACTACTTCCCACATGTTATTTTGAACATAAATCATAAATTAGCCTTTAAAACTGGGAGAATGAGCTGAATATTCTATGTAGTTTTCCAACCAAGTCCACTTAGAAACTATTAGAAAACCTCAAAATAGGGGAATCTTGAAATAGATTTTTTTTTTTTATTTTACAGACTGAAAAGTGTCAGCTCTGGATTATACAGAAATGGATTTAAATCACAACTTTCGTTTGAAAACAAGTGTAGTAGTGTATGTTCAAGAGCTGCAACAGTCCGGTTTCTTTTGTTAAAGATACAGCGCAGAACTTTATGTCGCCCCCTTCTGGTAGTCGTCTTTAAGCGCTCTCCAATTACGAAAATTCAAATTGATTTTTGGTTTGTCCTTGCCGTGGATTGCTTTCTTTTTCATCTGAAGCATCACAAACCTTTCTTAGACGCTGCCTAGGTTCTATTTCATTATTCCTGATTGCATTCATAGAATCTTGGTTACAATTGTGACTCTGGTTTCTCTGCCACACTCCTAATTGCTTTAGGCTAGCTTTGGCAAACACTAGATGCTAGATGACTTAACACACATTACTACTGCAGGAATGTAACCCCTAATCTTGTACACTAGACAGTGAATAGTAGTAACAGTAAATTAGCTGGTACTAACTAGCTTCATCAGCATTGCATAGACTTGCCTCACACTTTAGCTTTAAAAAACAAAAAGGTTTGCAGCGAAACATCTTTATATTTTCACACACATACTCTTTTACTCTTACTGATACTTTACATGTCCTTTTTTAAAACATTTACAATGGAGACGGGCAAATTAGTTGTCTGCAACTTCATCGTGACATGCTGAAAAACATTTTAATTTAGAAAAATTAAATGTCACTCAAACAATGAGTTACTACCATTATGGGAACTACAGTGTGTGCAAAAAGACAATAAAAGTAACAAATTGTCCTTCAACACTATAATATCTGCGATGCCATGACCCACTTCTGTCTGCCTGACATCTTCAAAGCCAAACAATGCAGACAGAGGGAGTCCTGCAATATTGCAAATGGGCTTGCAAATCTGGACAAAGGCCGGGCCATTTGTGGTCAAACGCACTCTCACACAAGAGATGTTGTTAAGTTGGACCTTAAATTCCAGGGTTTGCACTGCAAAAACAAGGCTCACATGCGAGGAAACTTTCCACTCTTAACTGAGGCTTTCCAGGCACTCTGGAGGTGCATAAATAGACAATGGAAATGGACAATTAAAATGTATAGTCTGGGCTATATGAACAGACATGCATTTGCACAAGACCCTGACTGACACATAGAGGAACTAGGTTTGAATACTTCATTTCAGGTAAACACAGTCTACAGTTACTCTAAGGGAGTCTGGACCACCAAGGGAGCTTAAAATGCTGGTGTACGAGGAACATACAGCACACAAGATATACACTCTAATATACACTCTAATTAGTTAAGACAGCACATACACCGCACCTCCACATTCAGCTTTACACGCCATTATCACTGAACTTACGGGTTGCTTCAGTGACAAGCCACCATGAGACCAACATCTGGCGACCACAGCTTCATTCACATTTCTCCATATGGCAGTTTCCCAAGCTCTAGGAGGCATGACTGAGTGAAAAAATGAATCTGTGAGGTCCTCTTGTACAAAGAAGCTACCATATGTGAGCGAGGCATTAATAAGCAACAATGCCAAGTCATAACACAAAAAAGAGACAATTACAAATAAGTTACTGAAAAATAATTTCCTGATGTGGTATCCCTAAGAAAGACTCTGGATCCTTCCAGCTCTAACAAAAGTACAATTTGCAGCAATTTAACGCTGGTGGACAAACCCTAGTTTATGGTCTGCAAGGAGGTTAATTGTGCCGTCTTATAAATGAAGACGTAAACCAAGATGCGCAGTGTGTCTGTGTTTGAAATGGTAAGGCAAAGGGGTCACCGGAATTTTCCAACCTCAACACATGGGTCACCTGAAACAGGAAAAGTTTGGGAATCCCATCCTCGAGGAATGTCAAGAGGCTCTAAATCCTAACGCCAGAGTCTCACTGAAGTCTGGCCTGCTTTCCAGCTGGACTGCAGAGTGAAAAAGGGAGTTTGGGGGCGGGGGGGGAGAGATGTGGCTGCCGCACAGCTGTCCACCTACACAGCTTCCATCTGGGGGGAAAAGAAACCTCCACAGACCCCCAGATCCCAGGAATGTGAAGCTTCTACAATGTGATGCAAGGCCGTCTTTGGAGAGAAAACTGAGGAAGTTCAGTGGCTGCTCCATCACTGTTTGCCTGCTTATTATTCAATCCTATTCCTAAAGGAGAATAACTTCACCGCAATTGCTAGATACCTCTTACAGATTTCTAAGGACAGAGCGACTGTCCTCCTCGCTTATTACAGACTCCGGGGTCACTGGGAATCACTGGGAGAGCGAGGCAAACCGCTAAACAACTGTAAAAACACAGGTTGGTCTCCGGTCTGGTGTGCCTGATTACAGATGTCAGTACGTTGAGAAATGTTGTGATAGAAGGCTGCGGTATGATCTCAGTACACTTGGGACAACATAGTATAACACTTGCAATGCTAACACTGACATGTTTAAAAAGGACGGCCTGTTTTCATATCCTGTTCAACCGTTACATCACTATTTCACTAAATTCCTCAATGGTTTCACACATGCAAGATGGATTTGAAAGACATTACTGAAGTTGCGTTGTGTCTATTAAAAGGTGGCCATTTCTGGAAAAGAAGACAATCTGAAAAGGCACTGTTTGGTGGCTCATAGTATAATGAGAAACCAAAAAGAGGACTTCCTCCGTCCTTAGCCTGTGAATTTTGATGTAGCGTGTGTCCCTCTTCACCACCTCCTTCCGACTGGAGAGATTTCAGTCAACAGATCACACGTAAACACGGCGAGGGTGTTGGTAAGTGTAAGGAAGAAGCAGGGGGCTGAAAGAACACTGAGGAGGGTCGGTAAAAAAATAAAAATAAATCCACAGACAGACAAGGGTCAGAGAAAGGGACAAACATGTTGGATTTGAAGAAGGGCAAAGGCCTTGAAAAACACACTAGTGAAAAGCACTTAAGATACTAAAAGAGACGTTCCATCCACCTTAAATTCCCATGGGCACATTTTTCAGTTTAAATTAGGTGTGAGGGAGAAATGGAGGCACAAAGAACTTAAAATATTTGAAGAGCAAAGAACCATGTCAGAAAATACGATGACCTATGATTTACACATCCTTTTTGACCTAACAGATCATTATTTTACAAAAAATATTTGTCAGTGTCTGACAGTAGTAATTATGATCTACTGATTAGTGGAGTCATTTAACTACAGCCTACATAAACAGTCAGGAACACATCAATATTTGTTATATTCGGTCATTGAAAGCTTATGAATGTTTGTGTCTCCAATAATTTCACAAGACCTGTTTGTGATCTTTTTAAAAAACCTCCCAGTAAATGACCAGTTTCCATCTGCTGTACCTGGTGACACGCTCCAGTAGCTGGACGGAGGCTCGGAAAGACGGAGAAAAGAGGGGGAAGCTGTGAGGGCGGGGTAGGCGGCGGATGGCAGGAGCAGAAACCGATGGAGCCAGTGATAGAAAGATGGAGGGATGGAGAGAAGAGTGTTAACGACACAGCGAGGTTGTGTTTCACACCACTGGCTGTTTCACGGCTCCATGTTTTTGATGCTCTCCTGCAGAGGAGGGTCCTATTAGGGCCAGTTTATAGCTTCTCTGCCTCCTTGCTCCTTCATGTTAGTCACTTTTTTTTTTTTAGAAACACAAACAGAGTGGCCACAGTTAATAACACAAGTCATGTCTGCTTTACAGCATCCCTCACCTTCAAACGCAGCAGCAGCAGCAGCAGCGGCAGCAGTCATTAACTAGCAGTAGCCATTAAGAAAGACTCCATTTTCAGAGAGCCGCTCTTTACCCGTATCTTATTTTGTATTTCACTTCTTTAAAGACTGATCTGGTTTAGTAGAACTGGTCCAGAATGACAAGAAAAAAGGTTGGAAGCAAGTAAGTGGCTTAGCTGTATCCTAAAGAGAGAATCCCTCACCAGTAAATGTGCATCCAGACAGTAAACAGTGATGGATCACCTGTGACAAAGAGCAGGAAACACTAAGAACAAGAGTCTAATGGTGTGTTCAGATTATAAGTGACAAAAGCTGCGGAATGGTGGGAGTCGCCATTGCAGCGCTCCGTTTAAATGTTAACTGGTGAAACAAACGCATGACTTCTTTAGTTATAAAGCTAAAGCCACCTAAACCGATCCTTTCCACTGAAAACGTAGCTTGTTGCTCTGTCGTCGCTAGTATTAACATAGTATAAAGCTGTGCTAGCTGTGCTTAGCTAAACGTCAACATGTTCACAATGTGAATGTTCTGACACTGAACAGGTGCAATAACTGCTTCATCACCTTAGTTTAGAGTTTCTACACCATGAAATCTCCTGATTAAGAATTACTACAAAGTGCATCTGAGGCTGATGTTCATGATTTGTGAAATATGTTTAGACGGCTCACAGTTGTTAACACCCTTATCAGGATATGAACCGTTATCTCGAATTCTGTGAATGCAGCAAAATATTTCTACGGAGCTGATTGCACAACGTTTACAACACAGAGTTCACAAAAGCCCCTTGATCCCAAGAGGAGACGTATGGCAGTGTGGGAGTATGTTGTTTTTACTAGGGTATGAGCCAAAATTGCAAAATACAACGATCGGCCACAACATTAAAACCTCTGACAGGAGAAGTAAATAACATTGACCATCTTGTGACAGTTCAGTGTTCTGCTGAGAAACTTTTGGACCTGGCATTCATGTGGATGTTACTTAAACATGTAGCACCCACCTAGACCAGACCGGTCCCCACCCCATAGCAATGACACTCCTTGATGGCAGCAGCCATCCTCAGCAGGATGCAGCCTGACACAGGCACACACAGAGAAACCGGTTTAGGAACAACTCAAAAAACATGAAGAACAGCACAAGGTGTTGACCTGGCCTCCAAATTCACTAGATCCCAAAATGAATGAGTATCTGTGGGATGATCCACAGAGGCCTCTCCCCTAAACCCATAGGACCCAAAGGCAAACACTAACAACACTGTGTTACCAGACACCACATGACACCCTCAGAAGGCCCATGTCCATTCTCTGATGAGTCACAACTGTTAGGAAGGTGGTCATAATGTTATGCCTGATCAGGGTATATAGTTATATAGCACAGTCTAGGTAACACACACGTCTGTACCAAAGTTGACGCCAATCCATGCTGGACATTGTGAGATATGTCTCAGGACAAATGATACCTGACCTGCTGAAACTTGACTAGAAGTTAGATATCAAATGCTAGAATCAGTCAACCATGAAGCTAAGGTTGATGAAAACTACATGTTGCATTACAGTCCATCCACCCCTCCCAAACCCACTCAGTGTGGCACAGAGTCAGTCTGATCTTTGCCCGGTCATTGAAAGCCCTCCCTCCATCCATCCACCACAAAAGATGCATCGCTCTGAATTAAAGAACTTGTTCCAGCCTCTTTCTCTCTTTCCACTCTCTGTAAAACACAATCCTACATTTCCATGCAATCAGTTAAAGCAATTAATGAGGAGTGTGGGAGTTGTGTGTGTGTGTGTCCGCTGAGCTTGTCCTCAGGAAATACCAGGCATTTGCCCCCTGCGAGACCAAAGCTGAGCCAAAACTCCTGTTGAGCAACTTTTATTTTCTCCACAACAAACATTCTCAAACATTGAGAAACATGGACTGGGACAAACGCAGACAAACTGAACAGAAGCCGCCAGTCTGCCGTGGTTATTGATGCTGAGGGGATAAGGATTTCTACAGCGAAAGGAAACAGAGAGTCTTTATAAGGAAGTTTACGTAACATGTTGGAGGTGTTGACCAAAGTCGCTCCTCTGAGAGAACTTTACTTTTGAACACATGTCTGTGAGGAGAGAAGAAAACATTGATGTAGCGCTCGGAAGAGAGATCATCAGATCGCTGCTGTTTATTCACACTGAGAGTTTTTCAGGCGTAAGCGGTCTTGTATTCAGAGTGTACATTTAAACATTTCAGAGATTTAGAGGCTCCCTGGTGTAATGTATTATGACAAGGTAGTGTGTGCTGCCTTGGCTGATGTAAACAGACTCTGCACTATTGCCTGGTATGTGTCAAATGCTTGAATTTGGCGTATTTGAATCCGCGTAAGAACGCCAAAAACACGTAGCTGTGCGTAAGTGTAGTTCCCTGTGTAGTATACACTGATGTGTTAGCACAAAGTGAGATGAGGTGCAGAGTTTGCTCACATTCCTCATTCATCCTTTGTAGGTTTTTTGTTTGTTTTTTGACTAACCCTACAGCGCAAAGCACTTCTGCAAACGGTTAAAAAAAAAAAAAAAAAAAAAAGTGAAAGGAGAGAAGAAATGAAATGGCGATTGCAACATCTCTTCCATTTCAACATCTTTAAAGCCCTCCTTAACGTTCAACAAATTCGACCTCTCCTGTCATTTTAATTCCCTCCGTTCAATTTATGTCCGCCTCGAGGCTTCCCCTCCCGGAATCTCTCGGTCGTTCACATCCAGGCCGCAAATATTTACAGAGCGGACGCGGCGAACGCCTCTCGCCTCAGACAGCGAGACAGTCCCGTCCATCCGCGGAGAGATGGATGGGTTACGTCCGGGGGGTCGAGGCGAAGCGCGCCGCTGCCACGCGTCTCCTCTTGGGATCAAGGGGCTTTCGTGAGCTCGGCGGTGTAAACATTGCGCAATCGGCCGCGGAGAAATGTTTTGCTGCACTCTCACAGTTCTTATTCCGGTAAGCGTGTTAAAAACTGTGAGCCATCGAAGATACATTTCCAAATCACAGACACCCATCGGTCAAAACAAAATATATATCCTGAGTGTTCAAGTGGAACAGAATCTTCTCAGGGGAAAAATGTAAGAGGCCTTTAATCGATGTCATGTTGCTGTTGTTATAATAAGAAAAGGAAACGGAGTACTTAAAAGACTAACCCCTCATTTTTGACCCTCAAACCAGTTTGACAGACACAAGGTCCACTTATCCCACAGCTTTGGAATATAACTCCATTGAATGAATCATATTTCATTCGCATTCAAAGTGTCTCCTCTCAACTTATTTTGGAAATTCTTAGATTTTTCTTCACGAACGATGGGCCATCTTAGCCTATGCCGGTCATTGTGAATCTAAAACAGACTGTCATAAATGGAGCAATGTAATTATAAGAAAGGACAGCTTTATTCATTCATTCATTTTCTGTAACCGCTTGTCCTCTGGAGGGTCGTGGGGTTGCTGGAGCCTATCCCAGCTGTCACTGGGCGAGAGGCGGGGTGCTCCCTGGACAGGTCGGCTTTCTATTCTTCACATCTTCTGCTCTCTGTCATTCTCCCTCTCCTCCATTCATGCCCCGAGCAGAACAAAGCCTGTGCTGACACCACTTTAACACAGTCCAGAGCTCCTGTCATTCCCTCTGCGGGGCTACAGGAGAGGCTGATAAGCCAGAATGTGTGACAGGAAGAAAACATGTAACCCCTCTGCACCACCTCGTCTCTCAGCCTCTCACTCCTTTTATCCACTTCCCCATTCCTTTCGGCGATCCTCTGCGATACGGGCACAGAGGGGCTCGGGATTGGTATTTGAAGGGAGACAACAATGTCCTCTTTGGCCCACTGCAATAAACCAAACTATGCAGGAACCGGGTTCATCATCCCGTTTCTATCTGCTGGGATTCCAGTCATGTTTTGTGGAAGAGGTTGTATCTCTTGGCTGTCGACAGATTCATAAACAACACTGCTGTGCGCTGCAAGGATTTGGTTAGCGTTTCCAACTGAGCCTTTCAGCCAATGATAATAATAATTCCACTGACGGGCCTGGAGTTCAGCTCTGTTCTTTTCAGATGTGTCAAAGGCGGTTAAATGTGAGAGAACAAAGTCCGAAAAAGCACAAAAACCTGTACAAACTCACAGTCTAGACAACAAAGCCACCTGAGGCCACGTCTCGCTCTGGAAGCAGCGCTGCGGGGTACAGTTGCGTCTGTCTGCCACTCAAGAGACTTCTTGGCATGGCTGAAGCACACGGTGTACCCTGAATTCAACAGCACCTACAGTTCAGCCAAGCCCATAAAGGTTAAAGCCACAGAATATTAAAGAGATGCTGTTTTGTTTTTTTTTCCCCCCTCAACGGCAGCTTGTCAAGTTTACTAGGAAGTTTCTTAGTTACGTACTCCTCCAATTTGTTTAGGAGCCACTATTACTTAAAGAAAAAAAATTGTAAGTTACAAGAGAATAAAACCTTCTATAAATGTAGAGTTCAAAAACATATATGAGGGTGTTAACAAAACCCAAACTCACAGCTAATAGAGGCTCAGCTTGCCAACGTCTCCGCAACAGCAACTGCAGTGACACATATTTCTTAGCTGGGCCGGCGCACTGCGGGTACATGTCAGCTCCTTAGTATGAAAACTGACGCCTCGCAGCACAGACAATCAGGAGTCCGCAACGAGCTAACCGGCTCCCCTCCCATGAGACCCTGTTATATGGGCGAGCAAGAGACAGACGGAGGAAGAAGTCGTCAGTTGCGGTTGCAGCGCCTCGCTGGGCCCTTCCTTCCTCGCACAGGCTGGGCCAAACCCTCAAGTCTGCTCTCTGCTATTAATTAAACCATTAAAGCGGATTAATAAGCAGAGCGGGGCTCTAGTCTCGACAACATCTGATGAGAATTAGGGAGGCGTGCGCTTTGGCACCGTGACCCCGATGCCCTTTACTTTTACTCTCACTCTGGAAATCCTCCTGTCTTGTTGCGCTTACTGGCACCAGATGGGGTTATTTAAAGCGAAATGTCTCTCTTTTCGTTGTCTGTTATCTAACTCTGGATGAAAACCATGCGGGTACACAGAGGAAGAACCAGAGGCCAAACACAGTCAGGATTATTGCCTATTGTTTCCCATTATTAGAGGCGATTGTTATCCAGATTTCTGTGGTTGTTTCCTCTAGGCAGTGCACGCTTGATGTTGTTTTTTTTTTTTGTTTAATTAGTCCCTCCCACCAGTCTTCCCTGCAAGAAGGGTGAGTTATCTACAAGATTGAGGATTAACACAGCACTTGCATTCTGCAGACTCACCAAGCCAGTGCATCTGTTAGCAGATCTGCTCTCCGACAATCGCACACAGCTACGGTTCTCTGTGAGCTTGGTGCAAATGAACTATCAAACCT
Source organism: Chelon labrosus (assembly GCF_963514085.1). Classification (NCBI taxonomy): domain Eukaryota; kingdom Metazoa; phylum Chordata; class Actinopteri; order Mugiliformes; family Mugilidae; genus Chelon; species Chelon labrosus. The sequence goes on from NC_140337.1 coordinate 9,145,197, forward strand.
TAACCTATGGCTTAAATGATGGAGACGACCGGAGTGAAATTGAAACATTAGGCTGTGAAACTAAGATCAAAGAATGGACAAATAAACGGGTCATTAAATGGTCATTACTTGATTGTTGGATTAATTTTAAGCAAGAGAAAAACAATTCATTGCCACATCAATTCTGTGGTGGGACCAACAACTAAAGATGTGAATGTTCCCCTCACAACTTCTACTCATTTCTGTTTAGGGATTTTTAGAGTCAACCAACTAAATAGTTAGACATGTCCCTGAATTTTAATCAAAACTATAAAGACTCAAATGTTTTCACTTCATGTTTTTGGAGAACATGGATTTGATTAAATCATATTATCTAAAAATATATTAGGAGGAGACTAAAATAAGAGTTTACCAGTGATATATCAAAATATATTAAATTACATTAATCTGCAGTTCCACAGATCCATGGAATAACTCAATTTCTGTGTCTATTAATATGTACATGGGTGGATATTTCTGTGTTCACAATTATACAGGAGTGCAACTTTTACTCTTATCTAAATTGACGTGTTTGCAGCCATGAAATAAAAAGTCCCACAGCCCCAACATTATAAATAACCAGTAGTAAGAAACACAAGAGGAAAAAGCCAGAGCGCTCTGGACCCAGATGAAACAGTTTTTTTGTTTGCTTTGTTTTTTCGGCCCTCAAATGGTTATGTATGAAACAGAAGTGGGAGGTGAAGGAGAAAAAAAATAAAAAAGGCAGTTCGTTTTAAAATGACAGAAGACCAAAGACGTGTAAGTGTAAGATGTGATTTAAAGCGGGAAATTGAATGCGGGGAGCGGCATGGGAAGTGTCCTACTGGGAGTCTGGGAGTCAAAGGTGAGGGTAGTCCGTTGAGGTCTTTAACGCACACAAACACATCACTGTCTCAGCTCTCCGCCCCTACAGGGTTAGATATGGTATTTGTTGATAGTGATCTGTCCTGTGAACGGCTCGCGATGCATTAAGTGGACAGGCTGCTTATTTAACATTCACAGATAGTGAGCTCAGCAGCAACCTGAGGCCATGGGCTTAATGTGGAGGAACGAAGAAAGCACCGTAAATGTCAATGTACTGGACACTGCAGCTAGGAGCTACTTTAGTGTAGACAGTGAGTTTGAGCAGCAGGACATTTTCTGTGGACAGTGGTGGCGATGCATTTGGCTACATATATAAAAATCTAATTACGTTTTAGTAGGATCTTGTGTGTTTACATAATGTCTAATAAAACCTTTGGACATGCAGAAGTTCACATACAGAAGTTACAAGCAGTGTTGATTTATCTCTGTTTTGCTACACTTGACAGTTGTAAGAGGGATCAGGTGGCATCTGCATTTGGCACAGATTAACAAGTATTGCAAAAGACTCTCAGAGGGCCTTCCGGATGATTTATGCAATGGCTCTGCTTCCTGGAAGTATCAAATAATTCTAATTCTGAGAAACAAGCTGAGAATGGTGAACTGTCCTACCTGTGCACTCGTGCTGCAGACCCTTGCCGTAGTATCCCTTCTCGCAGATGCAGTCGTACTGTCCGGTGTGCGTGCCGCACTTGCAGCTGGCCATCAGGTCGCAGCAATCCGCGCCGGCTTCACACAGAGAGGAGCAGCGTGACAGATCCTCCTGGATGTAGCTTCCTGAAGGGAGGTCTGAGGGTCGGACACAAACACAGAGGAGCAGAGGTTGCACCAGGGTCAGATTTTACTGCCTGGAAGACAGTCTATACCTTCAAGTTAATTAGAGTGCATGTAACCATCATTTTAGAAGATAACTAAAATATGACAAAAGTGGGAGTTCATGGAATAATATCCCCCTAACAAGCTTTACTTCAAACTTGCACAGTAAAGAAAAAGAAAGCCTAAATTGCAAAAAGTCCCGCAACACTTCCAATACCTTTTCTTCCAGCAACATAACACAAATCTGTCTGATAGTTAAGAGTTTACACCCTTAAGCATCTCTGAAATGCAGAAAGCAATGCATAAATCAGACGGTAGTCACAAGACACAAAGGTACAGCCAATTTTTAACAACAACAAACAATCACCAAAGCAATGGGGCGTGGTGACTTTACTGTGACACTACTGGGAGACGTCTGTAGCTGCAACTTGGAGCCGAGTCTGGAGACTGTTTTTGATGCTTTTGCCAAAGTTGAAACGTAAATTTAATTCCACTTCTAGAAATCAGCCTGTCCCTCTCAATATTTTTAATTGTGACTGCAGGTTGGCTAAGAGGGCCGCAATGTCTCTGGCGTAACTGATGTCTGGCAAGCAGGGGCTTAGCATGTGGTTCTTTGTCTGCTTTGAGGGCTGTTGTTGGCAGAGGTGCTGGGCAGACTTCAAGACAGAGGGTGAGAGACAGACCGGAGGCTGAGCTGATAGTACGGTGTGCGTTGGCTCTCCTTCTCGCAGCCTTATCCCCGTCCTGTCTCACTAAACTACTACTGAACCTACGTCTGGAATTTCAGACACCCTGTGCATACGAACATGCACATATCGAGCCTGTGAGTGAATGCGCATGATTTACAGCTCGCTACACCCTCAGTGCTCCACTCAACTGTGATATTTTATGGTGACATTTAAAGTTTTAAATCCACAACTGAATCCCTGTTTTCACCAAACTGTGGGAAGTCCCCTTCAAGTGTGGGAAAAAAGCGCTTTGCTCCGTCTAATCTGTATGGAAGTGAGGTTTAATGGCTGCTGGCAGTACAAAACAGAAGTGACATGTGAAATGTATGCTGTCAGATTCTATGTAAAATATTATCTGCTCCCTTTTAAGTGAGCGTTGACTCTTTACAGGGTCAAAACCTTCATTTAAGAAATGTTCCTTCAGGTCAAATGGTGATGATGGGAGAACTTGAGCTTCAAAGAGACTCGGAGAAGCCATGGACGCTTCAACTTCTGTTTACCAAAACATAGGATCTGATGTTACTCTCCCTTGGGCAAATATTATGAGTGAGTGGGAAATGGGGTGAGATCATATATGCTTTAAAGCTGTAAAGTGAGATCGCAGATGTTTCTGGGTTAACATCGTCTCTTGAAGGCTGAGATTCTGCTGAAAGCTGCTACTGCATTCAGCAGAAACGGCACGCCAGCTAAAGTCGTCTTCTCACCTTCGTGCAGAGCGCGCCGAGCCAAGGCCTCAAACTCGGCAAAGTTGTGCACCAGGTAGCAGTGCTGGTCCTTGGGGTGAGAGGCCATGTCGTGGAGCTCCCTGATGTTGCCCTGCCAGATGCCCAAAGTGAAGATCTCAACGCCACGTTCCCTCAGAGCTGCCGCCACCGGCCGAGGGTCTCCGCCGTTTGAGTAGCCGTCGGTGATGAGGAAAATCACCTTGGTGGCATTGCCACGGGAGTGACGAAGGATTTGCTGTCAAAGAAAAACACATGTAAACATTGGAAAAAGACATAAATATTTTAAGAATTCAATACCAATTTATTCCACTTTTGCTTTGCGTTGCTGCACGCTAAGTTGTAGTTGTACAATTAAACCAAAGTACAAGGTTGACAGTCTGACATGTAACACCCATGAAACCACAAACTGTTGCTTGTCATGCTAGCAGTCATGCTAGCAGTTCTGCCATGATTCTAGTTGTTTTAATGCTAAGCTAAGAGTATGCAGAAATGACTCCCAACAGCAACCCAGTGTCTCATGCTCAAAATAGACACTGCACTTCCAAAGAACAAACAAGTTGATAAGTGAGACCAAATTGCGCCTAGGTTACTGCTGTCCCGCCGCTACTGTTAATTTTGCGTGGCTCGCCATTCCAATACACACATCCCAAGCATTGCCGAGAATGCCAGCACGCTACCAACATAGCTCCGGCTTTAGTGAAATGACTAAACTGAATAACGAAGAACGTCACACAAGACCACTAAAAACAGCCCTCAATTCTAGGGTTCCCAAAACCCTCCATCAGCAAGACAGGCAACAAGGGCAGGATGGGGAGGAGGGACAAAAACAGGGAGAAAGCTCTACAATTGTAATTATTTCTCCTACAGTCCACGCAGCTGCCAGTGGTCTGAAACCACCAGAGAACACTGGGCAAAGCAGACCGAGCCGCTGTGTCCGCCCCAGACACCAGCTACAGTTCCCAAACTAACTTTAGCCACCGTTTACAATCCACCACATACAATTAGAAAGGACATTAAAGTCAGAGAAACATATCTTTATTTTCTCTAAAGAGAGAAAAAAAAAAATCCAACAGGACCATCTGCTGGCTTTGCTCTGGAGGCCAAACTGAAAGGTTCTCAGTTTGTTGTAAATGAGGTTGTGTGGAGAAAACCCAGGGAACAATAGATAGGAAGAAAAAAGAACGTGGAGCAATAAGGTAGAGAGAGAACAAAAGAAAAGTGAAGAAGCGTAAGAAGCAAGACAGAGATCCACTAACTGACTTACTAAATGCCAGAAAGGTCTCGCGTATATCGCAAAGAATTAAAAAATCTGGGAGGGAAACAAAGGAAGTGTGCTAGGAGGAGCCCTTTCTTCTCTATTCCGAATCCAAACTGGACGTAATAGCCATACGTGACAGGCCATAAAACACGAGAGGTGAAAACAAAGGAGACATGCAAGGGTGTGACCGCCGAAAGGAGGGAAACAGCAGGAGAGAAAGCTCTGGTCTTTATTGTCTAATTGGCTGAACTTCAAGCAACTCTTGCAGGAGCGGTGTAATTACAGAGCCCGAGGGAGCGAGGGAAGAGAAGGAGGATGGAGAGAGAGAATAGACGAGAGGGAGAGACCAGTCCTCCCTGAGCTCCAGGCTGCTTGCTGCTCTGGTTCTCAGTGCGGAGAGGATGGATACACCCACTCCCAGCTGTCAGTGCACCATGTCAGGCTGCCACACTCTCTGGTCCTCCCTAGCTCCTTCCAGCTGTCATCATGGTGATGTCTAAGTGTTAACATTTGAGGTCTATTCACGCCAGAACACAATTAAAAAAAAAAAAAAAAAAAGAAGAAGAAAAAAATCAACGTGTGCATCAGTTGATACGCTCAGCAGTTGTTTTATTAGACATCAGCTCAAAGTGGTGTGGGGCCACAGCGGTTTCTGTGTTAGCCTTGAGTCAGTGGCTGGTGTTAGCGACTGTGGAGATGCCACCAAACGGAGCATACGCATGCATACCCACTAATAACACCCTCCCGAATAGCCTCCACATATTTTAGGTCAGAGTATTAACATAAAGGCGACCACAGGAGCCAGTGTGTGGGAATGCACTGCCCTTTACTGTAACTCTCACCATGCACTTTATCATTCACGGCGTACAGTGGAGAGGGCAGCGAATACTGATGCTAATCTATTGCGTGATGTGCCGCTAAGGGTGCGCACAGCGTAGCATAGCATAAAACAGGCTAAAGCGACTGGAGTCGTCATCCTGTAAGAATGGGGGGATGAGGAAAGAATACTGAGACGTAAGCTTCACAGATTAATAGATGTGCTTGAGACAAAGCCAACATGTTGTAAAAGTCATGGCAAATAAAAGTCATTTATTTTCAAGCCTGTGTTTTTAAAACGTTAATCTTACTAAAGCCATATAAAAACCTACATCAAACAATGGAGTGAGATCATCTTGCTTTCAGTCTTAACTGTGCTGTTTCCAAAAATAAAGGCTTTTACAACTGCTGCCATGGTATACAGGAGAACTCTTGAACTTGAAATACGCTGATTAGCATGGTAAACATGTATAAACTAGACCCTGCTAGACGTCATAAAAATGGATAGGTCAAAGCGATGGGCAGGAATTAATAGTATTCAAACTACTTATCTCATGCTTTACAAGCTTTTGGGACATCCTGAACAGCTACACAACAGCTTGAGGCTTCTACGCCGTACATCCCATTCAACTGCAGCGTAGCTCCAAAGGAGAGATAATAAGCAGGGACCATCGGGACAGTTTAAGTGTATCTGGTTTAGGGCCAATGATATCCGTCAAAGCAGCAGCGATAGCGCAGAGACCAACAGGCCTAGAGGGATTAGTGGTGAGAGCAATGCATCTATCTCCGTTCCAAAACGCCTCAAGTGTTGGCAAGAAACAAAGAGATATGAGTGGAGACCATATGTGGAGCCGGAGATTTTTTTATATATATATATTCAGGAAAACCATATACTCACACAGACACATTCATGCAACATGGAGTACACACAAGAATATAGTCCAACAGGGTCTAATAGCAACTGATGCTAAAAAGACAGCTGGAGACTTTTTATCTGAACATTATCTATTTGGATCTCCCCGAGTGTGAATGTACTGCTGAAGCCACTATCAGTGTTTGGGCCAGAGTTGATGTATTTGAATTCAGTGTCTTGTAATTTGTCTGTTTAACATCAACTACACAACCTCACTTTTTTTTTTTAATGGCTTCTAGCTGCCTCTTTTGCTCAGCCTTTGTGGGTTTATTGGAAAAATGGCAATACAGTAACACAAAGCGTTACACACATAATAATTTTGTTACAGTGCAATAAGGGCCATTGTCATTGGGGTCACTTTTATCAGAATCCACCAAATACAGTCCCAATTCCAAATTTCTTATTCAGTCTACATTTTATATATTTTTTAATAAACTTTAATCAGTGAAATAACAACGAATGAAGCAAGAAAAACTTCCATTTAGGCATTCAGAGAAGTCAAGCTGAGGTTTAAATACATCAGACATTGGTGCTAAAATAATAGGCGGTTTATACTTCTGCGTTAAGTTGACGCAGAGGCTACGGCGACACCTACGCAGAGCCTTCGCAGAGCCTAGCGCCGTAACTGACGTGCACCTCCCCAGAAATGTAACTACGCGAAGTGGAAAGTGAAGCAGGAAGTATAAACAAAAATGAACCCGACTGGCAAAAAAGACAGCGCCGACTAGTGTTTGGGTGGCGTTGTTACAGGGCAAGCCACACTGACGAGCGTATAGCCAAGTATAAATGGCTAGCATCGGCGTAGGCTATGTGCGTAGGTTACAGCGTCTAGGTCCCACAGAGTTGGCTGAAAAGGATGTCATCAGTTTTGTTAAATCATAAAAGCATTTAACCAAATAAAATTTGACCAAATAGTATAGTTTGACGGTCGAAATTATAACAGATAATTATAAAGGTATGTATCAAACCTCATGACAACAGTCGCGATATGTCGTGGAAACCAAACCTCAACTTCATTAGATAAAATGCAAATATCAAAAAAATAATCTGTAGGAGATATCATAAAGATTTCATGGCAACGTATCAAGGCATTTCATTCCACCACAAATGACAACCTTGTGAAGTCATCGGTCCTCTGTGGACAGCACATGTCTGTATAAAATGTCTTGGCAAACCATCTAAAAAGGAACTGTAGATACTTCAGTCTAGCACGGGAACAGATCGAGAAATAAAGAAGAGAGTGGATGAGGACTACACAAGTAAACAACTACACAAGTGACTAGCAGATCCCAACCATACAGGCCATATCTTTCTCATTTACCACTGACTTAAATAAATTGCATCAATTAAAACAGAACTGGATCATTACTCTTTCTTATAAACTCCAAACAGATGCTCGTATGATTAGAACTTCAAAAGCAGGCACCTCATTGCTTTTGGCAGGAGAGATTGCAACAAAAGCTTTCCACACCTTGAGGGGCTAGCGGTGGTGCCAAGGTACACCAGCTGTTAATCAAAGACTGATATATGCATGGCAGCTATCCTGAATGATAGATGAGGACCCGCACACCAGTCCCCCTTCCAATCACTGCCACACTGCTGTCCTCCCATCAGCCCCTCCTGTGACTTTGATCAGAGCATGAACCCACCTGGCTCTGAGCAGAGATAGTTACTTTGACTCTGTCGCTATTTGCAGCAGTGGACACTCCACTGAAACAAGTAAAAACTCAAAAATCTAATGTTTTGCAGGGTATCTGGTTCAAACTTAAGGCCGTGTCTTATTGCATACTTGATGTAGAATAAAGAAGGCACTACATCGTGAGAGGAGTTTATTATGTTGTTTATCTTGTGTGGTTTTTATAATTCCCCAAGATTCTCCTTCCAAACTCAAAACTTTATTTGCAGTCCTTCCGCAGAGGATAAAACAAAAGCAACCCAAATGCATCCGTTCTGAAAGCTCTCTCCCCATCCGTCGGAAGTTGGAGCGCTTGTTTTGACAGGCTATCTGCTCTTGGCTTGGGTGGTAAGAATAACAACAACAACTCTGCAGGATCAACATGCACACACACACGATTACAGACACTAGACTCAACTATGGTATTATTGAGCAACATCTTAGGGACAAATACTTTGGATATTTAAGATGATTGCAAAGATGATTTGCTTCCTGTTTTTTTTGTTTGTTTGTTTTTTTACAGGCATCTTGTTTTTGTCCCAAGCATGTTGCAAGGCCATCTTTAAACCAAATTAATCCTGAAATGTTTTGACCTAAGAGCACAAGTAAAGCACATGCATGCCCTTTTTCTGGATGTACTGTTGCACGTTCCCCCTCAAGCTTCGATTCAATTTGTTCCATGTCTCTCACATGCTGCTTCATGCCATATCATCCTTCCTTCACTGACTTTGTTTCTTTCCGTGTTCTGGTTTTCCTCAGCAGGGAGCCAGGGGGCTGACACAGTGAAGGTAAGCAGATCGGTTTCCACAAAGGCCACCCAGCTGTTAATGGTCATACAGGTGCCTTTGTATATTCTAAATTAAAGTCATAAAGCGTATGGATTGGTTTGACATTTTCAACCTATCTGTTAAGCAGCGTGTAGAGACTTGCTTCAGATACAGCAGACAGTCTCGTAAATGTTATGACATCGTTTGCTTTTCTTTTTCATTGTTATCACTTGTTAAATCAAGTTTCTAAAAATGCTGACACAATCAAGGAAAGCCCCGACACCCATCATTTAGTAAGTGGCTTCAGAGAAAAAAAAATAATCAAACCTGCTCTTGTTGGAAGCTGGTCTACAGTGTTGTACTGTATGAATAGTTTAATGAGAGCAGGCCAATGCATACAAAGCCACTGAGCTTGTATATAAGATATCGTTGTAAGGTAAGGGATATAAAATATAAAAATATAAGCAAAGTGCCGTACAACCAGACTGTCATCACAATAAAATGATAAAAATGACATTAGAGGAAACCTAGAGCTGTAAAAATATAAGAACTGACAACAGTTTTTTAAAGACTAGTTCCAAGCATAGACTGTAAAAAAAAAAAAAAAATTGATGCTAGTATCCCAGGGTTACGGGCAGCGCCATCCTGTTATTATGGAGCCAGAGTATGTGCAGTACTGTCCTAGAGCACAGTGTCAAAAGCGGCAGGTCTGTGGTACTATATTGAAAACGGCTGATTGGACGATAGTCAGTGGCATGATGACAACTGTCTTCAACAGACAAACACTGTGGCTGAATGTGGCAAAAAAAAAAAGACCTTTCCATATCCCTTTGGTGGTGCGGTGGCCAAGCGCCTCAAGGAACAAACCATCCAAGGTCTTGTGTTGTGACAATTAATAAATTAGCACTGAAAGAGACCACAGTGAGCATGTACATCAGCAGCACAGATTTGGATTGATCATGATTTAATTCTTTTTTTGGAGGATCATATCACTTTGACAGCCAAAGAAAGGTATAAACTGTTATTATATTATTAGAACAAAAGGTCCTTCACAGTCAAAAACACTGTTCTATATCCATTCCTGTATGTTTATGAGCCATTAAAGTAAGTCAAGAACCTGATTTCAGGATGTACAGCAATTTTTATTTTCAAGTGCAGAACTGAAGTCACATGTAGTGGCCAATATTATCTTAATATGTATATTTATCTTTTTAACAGTTTTGTATCACTATTGTTTCTGGTGTTATTCTCGAAGGATAACACGGGACGAGTGATTTACGGAGCACAATTGTAGCTGTAGCAATTTAATTCTAGCTCGACCTTAAGAAAAGATCACTCATCAATCACTGGGCTTAAAGTGGAGGCCTCCAAAAACCACAGAAAATGTTTTTGAAGTTACAAGCACAACACGGGTAATTGTTAACCTGTCTTGGGTATAGCTGGCAAAATGTTAGGGACAGAAAAACTATTCCTAGAACAAGAGAGCCATTACAGGAAATTGCTCCCAATTTGGCAACCGCTGAATTACTTAGCAGTACCTAATAATTTAAAAGTCTTCACTAAAGTCTGCCCGTGTAATGTGGATTTGTAAGCAAATCCGGACTGAACCCAGCCTGACTAAAAAGTGTGATGCCATCCAAGTGCTGGAGGACAGAGTGTGGACAGTCGGTTAATTGCCAGACATGGTAGGTTGGACAGCAGTGAGTGATAGCTTGACGGCTTCTGTCACAGCGCCATTCATCAAACTCAACAACTCAACCAGGAACGAGGGAAGCTAATTCCGCAATGTGATGCCAAGGGGACAGGCTATCTTGGCGGGCAAATGAGAAGCTCACTCAATTATTCCCCCACTGGTTTCTGTGTTGTGCTGGCTGAGCAAGGCGCTCAGCGTAACATTTGAGGCAGCGACGGAGATCCAATCGTACACGGCCTTCTGGGTAATTAGACGAGGAAAGCTGGTTTGATTGAATGGGGAAAAACAACAGGAGCAGTTATAGTCTGAGTGCCAGTTGGATGGTAGTGGGGTCAGACTGACTCTGCAATCTGTCTCATGTCATGCTTCTTGGGCTATTTATTATAACTGGTTCATTTTCAATATTTGACTGTATTATGGTACAGCTAAGTAAATATGAAATATGGAAAGTCAAACTATCGGTATAGTGTATAGGAATTTTGTAATTCAGCATTTTACATTTCAGTTCACAGTTACCATCTAACTTTATTTATGGTCTACTTTTGATCTGAGTTTATGCTCTTCAGATGAAGGATAATGTTGTTAAAATAAGTGTATATATACATTTCATTGTATGGTCTAACTAATGGTGTAACTGGTGCTTTTACTGTACATATGACAATAAACATCTTTATGTCCCAGTTACACTACAGCAGTAAGCTATAGCAGAAGACCAACACATGCAAAGCAACTGATTCCATTGTAAGGTAAGGGCTATCAAATATAAAAATCTAAGCAAAGCCATACAACCAAAGAGGAAACCTAGAGCTGTAAAAATATAAGAATTGACAACATTCGTTTAAAGAGTAGTTCCAAGCATAGACTGTAAAAAAAAAATGGAGGACACGTCTCCACTTCCTTCCATTGGCCAAACTCATGCTAGTATCCAGGGGTTGTGACCGGCGACATCTTATGAGTTTGGAGCCAGGGTCAGTGCAATACTGCCCAATTTTTATCCCCTTTGTGCGGCTTAAAAACAAGTGCAACCTAGCTAATAAACGTCCACTTCAGATTCCGGTTATACATTTTGGACTCTTCTACATTCTTCTATGATTTAGCTGCATGACTCATTTCTTGGTGTCTTTCAGCAACCAGAAAGGCCAGAATAAATATGCTGTTACTTTCATATTTATCCGCAAATAGATGATGAGAGTTTTCTTCATGGACTCTCTGATGACGGATTCCTCTGCAGTATTACGGATCAATCACCATAAGTGGTTGATATTTTAAACACCTGGAAATGTACTTGCCACTGAGCTGCGTTGAGACTGTGTTTAAGCGTGCAAGAATTCCCATTAGTTATGCAATATTTTCAACAGGGAGATCATTTCCTCGCCGCCCGAGCACAGGGAAGCCACAGCATCATCTCAAATGCCAAGTTCTGACTTTGATATAAACAAAAGCAACAGTTTGGTGAGGCACTACGCTTTTCTCGACTCCAGACTGGCATTATTAAAGTGCTTATGTACATGGAATCACTTGGGGACTGTCGCTGGCTTAAAGCATCCATGAAAATGTATCCCATGTCGTCCAGACTTAGCCCAGACCACACGGCACAGACAGACGCAGCATTTTCCTTTGTTATGCTGACTGTTGCTGCTGTAGTTGCATTTCTTGCTCATGTTCCTCTCTCCTCTTCTTTTCGTCTCCTGTGGCGTTTATTTGTCTTGGCACCGGTTGCAGGTGGAGATTTTCTCTTACAGAGCCGAGAATTGAGACGTCAGTAATGGTAGCATATATTTATGGCGAGGTTTTGATTTTATTAATTCTCGTGCTTGTTCTGGACTCGAGCCCTTGTTGGTAGGACAAATTACGTATATTAGACCAGGAGGAAGCACGAGCTGGGAGGTCAATTGAAGAGGAGGACACAAACATTTTCACTGTGAGATTGTATGGACTGAGCCTGAGTTGCCATGGATTTCCACCATGGAAAAGCTTACCATAAATCACATGATGTTGCACATGCTTGTTCTCCAAGAAAACGAATGAAAATACCGACACAAATATGCTGTTGCTGGGAAACCCTTGCATTTAGTGCTGGGAGAATTGAAAGGGATTATATTTGTATGCTTTTGTTTTATTTGAAAAAGCTAAGTGGGGGTTTTGGGAGATCTGTATCGTGCTGGGGGACGGTTTTCTTGCCAACACACGGCATTTCAAAATGAACTGATTAAAGTGGAGGCCAATGCATACTTTGTCTCTATATTTGGACAACTGCTTGGAACGAGGTTGCTGAGGCTGAAAACACAACTAATAGCCCTTAAAACGGAAATCTTACACAATAAGACCTAGAAAATGGTAGAGAAATTCACATAAAAAGCTCACAGATGAAGACAACAGGATGTAAGCATATTTGTGGGTTAACATACATGTACCAATTACCTACTTATAGTCATTTGCACAAACAAAGAGACACAACAACCTACACGCACTCACTGAGCAAAGAAAACAACCCGATGGAATCTGGCACTCTCAAACTCCAACCTCAACATAGCAAGTGGTTTACTAATAGACCTACACGCCTTAGCCCATAAAAACATGTTATTTAGTTTGCCACTACTCGCTCTTTGAAATAGTTTTGGTTTCTTCAGGTGCCAATGGATGACGCTTTTGGTAAATTCTAATCATAAGATCCCAAAGTAAATCCATGTGCTTAAAGAATTGATCTGATTCGTGCCTTTAATCTGAAAGCTTTGGAGTGCTGTGTGAACACGGAGCCGCATTTCAGAGGTATGAGTTTGATTTGTAGCGGCGACATGAGAAGCTAATGCAAATCAGCACTAATCAAAAGCAGTTTATCCCTTCAGTGACAATGCACATGACTCACTCAGCGTTGGAGCCTGACTAAGAAGTTGGTACGTAGCTTGTGAGAAACTGAAGCACAGAAATACCAAAGAAAATGCTTATTTGGATTATGCAAGTCTTTACGGACGATTCATAAAATAAACTCAGGAATAGCCCTGGAATGATGAGCAAATATCGAAATATAACATTCACGGTTTGACCGAGGCATATTCCGAAAAACTTGAAGCAACAAATACTAATTCTAGGGTCCAACGTGGAAAATAAGCGCCTGAATATTAAATCTGAACAATCTACATTTCTCAACAGGTAAGCTTCATTGGTATGGGAAGATCTAAAGTTTAAGAACACCTACTACCTGCTCCCAGATCAAGACTGAACTTTGAATCTCAAGGCCATGACACGATGTTCGGCCATTTACGTGCCAACCCTATATGACGGTTTGTAGGTCCCTGTAACTTCCTAGCCTCCTAGCAAATAGTAGCCTTTTAAGTTCATGGTTACAGCTACCTGTGGGTATCGAGAGGCATTTCCTTTCACACAGGCGTACGTTCTCGCTGGCGTTGGACTTTATGGTGTGTTCAAGTGCAACTTTTTGGTCGGGACCCATGCAGCTTTTGTTGCTGCTCCTTAGCATTTAGATCAGTGTAAACGGGAATTTGAAATTGGCTTCACAACTCCGTATGAGTCAATAAAAAAATGCAGTATCAGTTCATCTAAAAAAGTATGAGCCTGGCAACTTACTTTTTAAAGATCTAAGGTTTCAACAGCACAGGAGCTGGGTGGAGACATATTTTTCCAGTTAGATCAAGAAACCACTATTTTCTGATGATCTTCACGGTTGATTATGGCCGTTGAACACAGACCACTAAAGCTGCTGACAGTCAGTTCCTGTGCTTGCCTTTGCCTCCCTGACCTCTGACCCTGCAGACGGTGCACGAGTCTTCAAATCCCCCTCGCCACTGCTCTCTGAATCGCGCATTTTACATGCGTGCCCCTCTACCTCAACACTCCCGCCGACCCCACCTCCCAGCCGTTCATTTATCACATTCACACATGCACGCCGAGCCCCGCGAAGCTGTTGTCAGCAGCACCTATCAGTCGCGGAGCAGTATTTTAAGTAAGAGGGAATCTGTGTGTAGGTGTGAGCATGTTTATGTGTGAATGTGCGCCGAGTGGAAAGAACAGAGCGGGGGGGTTAAGAGAGTGAGGCATGATATGTGTAGGAAAGTGTGCGTTCATCTGACTGGCCGAAGAGCGTGAAGCTGGATTTATTTTTGTAGTCGTGAAAGTTTTAAGCAATTATTCGTCATGTCACATAAAATTATTCCTCAACAGTGAAAAACATTATGCAGAATGTCAGTAAAGCTGCAGTAAGTCACCATGATGCTGAATGCTGGTCACCCAGTCATAAGACAGGATGTATGAGGTGTTGGATGTCATAGCTGAGTAAGCACAGGTTTAATTAACAACTTTAATATATGCTTTATTTTGGTCAGTATGGTGTGTGGCAACCCCCTTAGCATGATTTGCCCCAATACTGTGCACACATTTAGGGCTGTAGTTTCCCAGTTGACTGGTCGGTCACTATGTGCTCTTGTATAATTACATTTACAGTCAAAATCGTAGAATTTACACATTTCCTGTGTGAATACAGGGAGTGACCATGGGGAGCGATAAGACTTGGAGCAGCAGCGAGCTGAGCATTGCGCAGTCTCTCACAAACTGGGTAAAGCTCGTGTCCTTGGCGCGTGCCTGTGGCTAACTCTCTGTATGTCACCAATATAATGGTTGTACACACTTTTATCATATGTCCTGATTTTCCATAGCCTAGTTAATGTATTACATGTATGAGAGTGACACATTTAGCCTTGTAGATCTGACATTAAAACGCACTGAAAAAGCACGAGATGAGGCAGCCAGTACTTCTGCCTCATGGAAGAGGGCGCTAGTGAGCTGGTGAGCTAATGAGTTCTACGCTGAGTGTTATTTATGTTTGTTGAACGGTGTACTTAAGTGGTGAAATCCAGCCTTTGGAACAAACAGCAGCTCTTCAACACTCTCCACTTGTAGTTCAGGTTTTTATGACGAGATTCCATAGAGGTAAAACGTAAAGGAAAGACACGGGGAAGGATTTGTAAGGCTAGTGCAGAAAGGTTTGAAATTACATTTGCGTCTGTCAGGGGAATTCACTGACATCTGTGTTTTACACTGCCGGGAAGGCTGGAGATTGCCCTCTCCAGTGAAGAGCGCTGAGCTCGTTCCAGCGAACCATTTCTCTAAAAGGAGTGAAAATAAAGTGCGGGGGATAATTGGGACCTAAGTGCTGCAAGTAGCAAGTGAATAATTTCTGTTGGTCCTGAGTTGAAAGACCAAAGTAGCGTGTGGTAATTTCCAGTCTGGCAAAGCGACTGACGTTCTGATGTATGGAACAGGAGAGCAGGGGAGAACAAGGATAAAGAATACCTTTTTTCATTTGCCCTATTCCTTTCTTGTGGCATTTTCAAACATTCAACCACGGTGTAAATATCACACTCGCATGCGAAATGAAAGTAAACTAAAAGATGCCAGACACAGGCTCTGATAAGTATCCACAACCACAGAGCTATTTCCACTGAGGACTTGGCTAAGATCAAAATGGTGAAAGTGAAGGACTGGGCGTCTTTTTCAACTTTAAACATGCAAACAAATTCTTACCACTGGTTTCGGATACTGATCAGAAAATGAATGGCACCTAACTAAATAAATATTTGCACAACAGTCACTCTGATAAAGTTGCTGAGACGGACAAATGGGACTGATGGAGGAACTTGCAGGGGCACCCCGCACACATTTCATTCCCTGTTGTTTCCACTGGCCTCCATCACCTCATTTTCATTCTCTAATCCTTTCTCTAAATGGAATCGCTGGTTTTGGCCAAAACAAAGCCCAGTTATTTGACCGCAGAGGTCTTAGCGCGGAGGCCAAGTGGGACACGCTCCGCGGCATCCAAACCAGCACATGCTATACACACTGACGTCGACAGAAAAACACTGGAGCATAGCCTTGAGGCAGGAAAATGAGGTGTAAGGCAGAAAGAGGAAGAGACGCTGCTAAGAGATAGATATTACAGACTATCGAGTGCTAAGGAGAGCGGAGACGTCGGTTAAATCGGCCTTTTCCTGCCAGGAAACCGCACAGACAACATACAGAACATTTGGATGCACACGTGCAGCACGTTCCCTTGAACAAGTTGGATGCAGAGCCACCCTATTTCAAAACAAACTACATGTGCCATGGTGTCATTCCAAATTGGACCATGTTGTTTTCTGAACCTGTCTCCCAAACAATCCAAGCCCAGCATCCTCCTTGGCAGTGAGAGACAACTAAAAATCTTTTCCCGTCTTTATGTCCCTGAAGAGGGACGACTACCAGTCTACAAAGGAAAGATCTAAAGGAGATGAAGAAGGATAAGGCTATTGTAGTGAAAACAGATGGGGTCAGGATGCTGGGAAAGTTGGATGAGGCAACAAGAAAAAAAAAACATTTGTGGTTTCAAATACAGGGATTTGATCCAAAAGAGATGCAAGGTTTTATTTTAGAGACAGCACGTCAATACGTCCAAAATGACGCTTCAGCAGCAGAGACAGAAGATTATCTGGATCCCATGTTTGTGGCAGGCTGCTCACACTGAGGCTCATTTTCTCATGAACCTCTCTGCACTAGGCTATAGCGAGCTGACTGATGACCTCCGCTGACCCCTCGCTGCTCATATCTCTGCCCTACCTGGTTGTCTGTCAACACTTCACCACAGATATGTGATATGTGAGAATTCAAAGAGTCCTAAGTTATCAATACATGGTGACAGCTGCTGGAGAACAGGGGGACTAGTCCAACCATATCTGCATGTCTTTGAAGAGAAGTTTATCCTGCACGACGTCTCTACAGCAATTTTAAATAATCCAATAAAACTGAGTCACGGCGCATTCGCACTGCATGTTGTTCATTGGTTGTAATTACATCATGATACTTGAAAGTTCTTGTCTTTGCTGCCAGGTTTTCTGCTGTCGTTCCTGATTGCTCATTTATTTTCCCCACTGTGGATAAAAGTAGATGAATTCACTTGGATTTCTGTCCTTCGCTTCCTTTTTCCCCCTCGATATTATATTAGGCCAGTTTGCTTGTCAACGTCTCTGTTTGTCTGCGTGGATGAGATAATGGGTGAACGAGGAGGCCTCAGGGTTCTCCTAGACGTTCAGAGGTTGGAAAGTAGGCCCCCGTTTCTGGAAAATATTCGGTATCCATTTCAGAGAGGAGGGCAGGGGTGAGCCGAGTGTGACGAGAGAAGGAAAAGGAAGGGTGCAATGCTGCTGTTAATTTGCAGAGGCAAATGTTGTCTTTTCAATTTAGAGATAGGAAGACAGTGCAGTTCAACCAATATAGAGGGCATGCACCTGATATCAGAAAAGGTTACTTGAACTTAATGTTGTTAAAACAGACATAGTGGAAAGCAAAATGACAAAAGTTTAAACTGATTCAGATGATACAGAACTTAAGTTTAAGGTTCATGTGAGCACCGTGCATCTGTGTTAAGTGCCAAACACAGGGCTGTCAAAGTCAATGCAAAATTACGCCTTAACCCAAACTCCTTTAAATGCTACTAGCTCTTTAGACGCACGATTAACAGATGCGCGTTCTGTTATCATGACCTTGGCTCAGCCATAGTTTTGGAAGTGATCAGGGCAGCAGTAAAACTCTGGACATACCTATTGGAATATCCCAACTTACTACATATACGCTCTAACCGATTAGGTGATTCATCGGTATTAAGTCAAAATTTCAATCCTCAATTAACCCTAATTAGTAATTTTACAAGCAAAAATGGAAAACATTGCCCCGCAGATGTGCAAATTTCCTTTTTGTCTCCATTTCTTATTGGCAAAATAACTTGCATGGAATGTAATTGTTAGGTGGAGCCCTATACGCAATATAAATAAGTCAAAAAGTACAGACAGGAAGCACTGAATGGAGCAATGAACAATCAAACTAATTTAAACCAGTGGAGATAGTTTTCAATGTAATGAAACACCAAGATTGCAGCTTGTGTCATAAAAAGCCAAAGAAATCCCCTCATAATGCAGAGTTTATTTTCCTTCAAGCCAAAATATTAATGTTGACAAAGCAGACAAAGACCAGTCAAAGCATTCTGTGTGAAGAAAACATTCCTAAGCGGAGCATATTTGAGGTTGACGAACAAAAGCTATGAAAGAAGAGAATGGGGAATACTTCTGTCAGGCTGATTTAGCACAAAGAGGCACAGCAGAGCAGAACCTGAGGCTGATGCATTTCTTCCTCCGAAACCCAAAACATACAAACACAGTCATGTTGAGTCTATTATGTCAATCACCAGGTCAGGGTCTGAAGAACTTTCCAACTACGCCCCGAGCATAGGTGCCAGGTGAAGTTTGTGTGTGCGATCATTTTGAGAAACAATACCACTCTAATGACAATGTGCTGATATGTTATGGGCCGCTGCTGAAGTCAGGAGTTGTATAATTGCAAGGGCTGTCAAATTGTTACAATATTTAATCGCGATTAATTACATGATTTCCATAATTATCACGATTAATCGCATATTTTTTCATCTGCTCTAAATGTAACTTAAAGGAATCTTATTATCAACATGGGAGTGGACAAATGCGCTTGCTTTATGCGACTGAAAATTATTATTATTGCAACATCCAAGTGCTCAAACAACATTATGCTACATCTGCCTTTGGAAAGTGGGAGGAGGGTACCATGCATCAGATGTGTACTTTGCCGGTAAGTGGTATTTAAAACTCAGGCGCTCAATTCACATAGCTTCCTGATTTCCCAAACTACGGGTTGGGCCAAATGTCATAATGCGGAACGTGTGTGCAATTATCGTACACCATTTTCAACGCATTGAAAGTGAAAAATCTTGCAATGAAAAAACAATATAAATTGTGATAAAGCCTCATTTTACTGTCCCAACTAATCATTCGACATTTGATTCAGCAAAAGAAATGAGCAAAGACCCACATCCCAGTGCAGCCTCAGCATTTTCAAATCTTGTCTGGTGTCTGTGGACGTTCCTGTCTGGTCTCAGTCTTATCAGGGCAATTCTGGCTTGTGGGTTCCCCGACTCCCTGATACTGAGGAGGAGGAGGATGCAGAGGGGCTGAACAGAGGGAAGAAGCAGATGAACCGAAGGGGAGGAAGTGAGTAAGAGTGAGATGGCGGGAAGTGGGGGGTTCCACAGACAGGAAACAGTCTTGTTTTATCATCTTATCATGATGGGTTCGGCCAGGGGGACCGGATCAAAGAGATGCACCTTGCTTTCATTTGCTGCACTCGTTTTTGCCACCAAAATTGTATCCATTTACTTTTTCCACTCTTCCCCAGCGAGGACTCACTAGGTTCCTTAAAATTTGCCCAGTGACTCAGCCATGACACTAAAAAAAAATGCTCCAGTAAGCAAATACTTCTAGAAATGAAAACTCACCCTGCCTAAGACAAAAACTTGCCAGCACTCAGATGATTGATGGTCTTCATTTCCCATCTCAATTTGCTGCACTTGATACGAGTTATTCAGAAATTGTAGAAAACTCGGACAGCTCCAGACACAAACATGACCATAAAGTGTGTGTGAGAGCGCCTGCTAATGTTTGTGTGTTTCAGACAGGCCAAGAATGTACAGGAACCCTACAGTTCATCTCCACGGGCCAAATATAAGCAACTGACACGGGCCTCATTTAATCTAATAGACAATGTTTTGAAAAACAATACCGCATATTATGGCTGTAATGCGTCAAAGCTGACGACGGCGACGTTCCCCTGCCTGACAGTCTGCTGGGGAGGTCTGCGGCCGAGGGGGGAGAAGATGATAGAAGCGCAGAGAAATGGGAGAAATTGGAAAAATAGGGTTCACTGAAATGAGACGTAGGCCTCGCAAACCGAGCCGCCAATACTTGTTTCACTTATTGCGGTCTGGCGAGGCCCAACAGAGAGTGAGTGAAGAGCTGTGTGAAGTGTTATTGACAGCGTCCTCCTTACTGGAGAAGCGTTGGCTTGGATACACTTTTTTTTTTTTAATGCTGGAAAGATTTTGCGGTCATAAATGCAAATACATGTCAAATTTCTCCTAGACTAACCGGCAAAATGCATTTCTGAATAATACGAGGTGAGAAATATAAGTTGTGGTCGTTTCATGTTTCATTTTACATCTATGGCTACTGGAATTAAAGTACTTGTTTACGAGGTTTGGGCGCCGGTGAGGTTTGAATTCAGAAACGAAATTGGGTCAGCTTTCACAATGCCGGACTCAGATGTTCTTGGTGGATCCTACCAAAGCTGAAACTCCAGCTGAAAAAAAAAATACCTAGACATACTACATACATGAGGTATGTCCATAAATGCCCTGGTTTACAGTCCATCATGTGAACTTTATGACTTACAGTACATACGATGACAACCATGTAAAGACATGCAGCTGCTCGACAAACCCTATAAAATGAGCACGGACGTGTGGGTTTTCTGGTGAGCTGGAAGGATTCGGAGCCTCTGGAACTTTTCACAAAGGACGAAGGCGAAAAACAAGCCACCTGCTAGTCCAAATTATACACATTCAGACCTAGAAACACACTGGCTGTCTTGGTGAACTACTCTAATATCTGTTTAGAAACAGACTGGAGCAAAGATAGCCACCAGTCCGGTAAAAAAATTAATGTAAATAACCTTCCCCCCACTTCCTTCTACCTTCCATCTTTCTTCATCTCTCTTCACACGCTGCCCAGCTGTCTGTGTCTTATGCAACTGATACAGTAAAACCGCCAAGTCCAATTTAATGCTCTGTGCTTCTTCGCTGAGGCCCGTTTGCTCTGAGCGAGGGTTTTATCTGGCAAATCATAGCTACCCTGAGGAGAATCTTCAGGGTGAAGAAAAATGAGGAGATAAAATAAATGTGATGGCGGAGATTTTTTCATTGGCTTGGGCGCATACAGTCATTTGTTTCCCTGTATTTTTACAGCCGAGTCTCATATCCAAAGCAGGCTATAATAAGAGCAACAATGGAAAAAACGGTAATTCCTGGATCAACACGATTACTAGCAACCAACAGAATAAAATGCCAGGCTTTGAGCCATTTGCCTTGAAGTTATTTGGTCATGTACAGGGCAAATGATTGGAAAATAAATCAACGGCGGGCTAAAGACAAGGAAAACAGATTTCTTTCGAGCAGTAAGAAGAGGGGAATGTACGTCAGTTTGGAGAAGCTGATTCAACCTGAAATCATTTTCTGAGAGTCATCAGCTTCTTTGTACAGGCAGCCATGAAAATTCGTGGAAAAACTACAGCGACGTCATCATTTACCATTTTATCATGTCTGGAGCGAGGCTGAGGAAAGACAGACGGAGGGCTGTGAATCATCATGACAAAGTGTTACAAGCTTGATAAACTAAGGGTACCATCATCCACCTTCATCCGCATTTATTCACACACACACTCAGGTTGGGTTGGAAAAGGGGCAGTTTTAATGGCAACAATTTCGAGAAGAAATTCAAACAACATCCGAACTGAAGGTCCAAGCTACACACAAAGATCTTCAAACAGCACCTAGAGGTACGGACATCAAACCAGCATCAAAAAACTGGAGGAAATGAAGGCCCACATAGCCTGTGTCTGGACCAATAAGATGCACTTAAACTCATCTCAAAGACTATGGGCCTGTTCAGACCTCGCGTTAAGATCTGATCTGGGTGGTCCAATCACGTAAAAGGCAGGTGTAAACACCCCCAGGTCACATTGAGATCGTATTTGAGAGATCTGATCTCTGACTACATTTGGAGATGGTCTGCATGTGTCCACATTCCTTTGGTAGTGTGAACACAATGTGTCCTGAGTCACATTAAACCTATAGTATATACCACCCATACTCAACAGAGTTTTGTCTCATTCATTTAGAAAAAAAGATGATGTCGGGGGTTTATTTACATACAGAGTGCAAAACATTGATCGGATCTGGTCTTTGGAGACACATGTTAATACCAGGTCTGAACACACACAGCGAAAGCTGGTCACTTGTGACTGAATAGCCCAGATTGGATCTTAACGCGAGGTCTGAAGAGGCCCTATGGCGAACAACCAGGTAGCACATACGTTCTTTGCGTGAGGGGAAAGGAAACAACTCTTCACACCGGCTGGTGGCAATAGTCTGTATTCACCTTTAAGAAGGGGAAACAAGAAGAGTGACAATAAGGTGGGAGGCTAGGGAACTAGGAAGAGCTACAAACCGTCACAGTCTCTTAAATTATGCTTATCCATTGGTCTAAAGTTTTTTCGTTCAATTTGATCACTTTGTTGTGAAAATATATGTGTATCTGATTGTTCACATCGGATTAAGGTGGGCAACAACATCACATTCACCTCTCTTACACTGGTTTGCTACGGTAGAGTCATCTCTCCAACCCACCCGTTCTTCCACCATGCTAAAATGGCTGAAAAGCCGCTGACCGACACCACCAAAACTAGGGTCACAGATGTTCCCCGGTGTCCCGACACTGACCAGCGGCCATCCGTCAACTTGGTGAGTCCTGGCCTTACAACCCTTTAATATGGCAGAATGGCTGCAGTGCCGCATCCATGCCCACAACAAGCAATCTATCAGTAACTTTCACTTCATGCGACAACTGGCAAAACAAACAGAACGATAAATGCCTCCGAGTAAAGACCGTTCAAAAATGTGCACTTTCTACGAGCGGCAGGCTTCTCGTTAAACCATGCTGCGCCGCCATTTAGAACAGCTACTTTTACTTTTAGATGTGGTCGGATGCCTAGAGCCTGAAGCCTAGTTCCTCAAATCACGTAGTTTACAAATATCTGTCTGGGCCGTAAAAAAGAAAATGTCCCAAATCAGACATAATTTTTCAGACCTCAGCCTACGTACACTGATGCTTAAAACCTACTGTGTGATCTATTGGGTGAAAAGAGAGAACGACAGACAGCAGCGAGACTGAAAGAGACAGAGATGAAGTGGGCTGGAGGAGAGCCGTGTCTCTACATGCATGGCTGGTGGAAAAATGTCTCTCTTAATGGATCCCAGCCTTCTACAGCACTCAGAAAAGCCAAGAGCTGCCAAGGGAATAAAATATGGCATTATTACTATTATTATTATTATTATTACTACTTTTCTGCAATTATTATTTATTCTCACTTTTTCTTTCTTTCCAACACAGATGTTCAAATATATCACACAGATTTATACGTACGTTCCCTCTTTTCCCAGAGGTGGAGGCACGTGTTTGGGCAAAAGCACAAACTCACATGCATTATCGCACATTTAACAATTCAACACACACACACTCATATATATATATAGTGTTCAATTAGAGTTTAGTTGGTACATGACAGCAGGCGGATATGCGTCTTGTTGATTTATGTCGGCAGAGTCATATTTTATTCTATGTAGCTAATGGAAAAATATGACAAACTTCCTTTTTTTTCTTTTTTCCAGTTAGATTCAGACAGACGATTACAAAAAAAAACCAAAAACAAAAAACAAGGATTTGGGCAATAAATCACAGAAGGCCTGATTTTCTTTTTTTTCATTTCCTTGTTCATGATGCGAAGACACACAGTACGTCGGACTGAATCGATCAGGTGTGGTGCGGTTTCTGGAGTACTGCTTGATGTACTCTATCTATGGCTGTACCTGCTAGGCTCATCTATTTGGAGAAGAAAATACCTAAATCTGTGTAGGCAGAACATACATTTCCTAACTCTTGCAAACCTTGCAAAGACTAAATGGAAAGAAATACAGGAGTGTTCTGAAATTCAGTCTTATTATGTAATCACACTTAATCAATAAAAGCCAACTTCATAGCCTGAGCGGTAATACGCCCTGTTTCTTTTTAAAAGTCATCTCTGAATGACTCATACATGACTTGATAAATCACCTTAAACATTTTGAATGTTTCTGAATAGTGATAAGGCACTGAAGTTGGCCCAGAAAGCCTCTTCTTGGTGTTGTTGTGGTTTTTAGCAGCTGGGAGGCAGCCAGCAGTCCGCTTATCAGCACTTAGCTGAAGAGGGCGAGCTGAAAACCTGTCCTGGGGGCCAAGCTTTCAGTGCTAAGCCAGAGGACTCGGTCCAAGGCTGCAAGCTTTAAAAGGGGATGGAGTGAAAGGCAAACCTGCAAAAACTTGGCCTACCCAGCTATGTTTTTGACTGTAGAACTAGTTCATTTGATACTTAAACTGTCTTGTCAGTCAACACCTCACTTTAAGCAGGTGACGTTGCCCCTGTGTGTCAGCTTTCAGGCATCTGTTGATCGAGTCAGTGAGTCTGTTTTCTGGCTTCGATGCATCTAATCTTAATATCTATTTTGAAAAACACAAATGACAGGCTGCAGCGTTTCTTAGCAACTCCTCAGGCCTTAAAAGCACCTGTCCTGCCCAGGCCGCATTGAAAATGACTGTCGGAGCTTCGAGGTCTCAGCTGAAAGGAAGGTCCGAGGCACGATGAGCTGAGGTGTGTGTGTGTTTACACAGGACCGGCCCCTCTACCACCAGCACAGCTTTTACAGCTGGGCTGTTTGGACTTGACGGATGAACTGTGCCATATGTCCTGTGTGCAGCTGAGTGTCAGGCAGCTCAAATCAACAAACCATAAACATGCTAACTTTTTGACCCCTCGTAACCCCGCACACAACCCTCGAATCACGGGCCTACGACAAATTCAGCCACACAGCACGTAATGAAAGGTGAAAAAGAAGAAATAGGAATAGATTTTCAACTGCTCGTGCTTTTTTATCGGTGGAAATCCCTGAACAATTAGCCAGTAAGCGGCTTCCCCTCACTATCTGCCGTTGTGCAATTTAGAGGAAGCAGCAACAGCAAAGCCATGCAGGGCCTCATTAACTACAGGCCACAATCACTCCCTGCACACACACAGTCACAGCAGGCTGCAGACTAACACACACACACGGATCACACATACACCAAACTTTAAAAAAAAAAAAAAGATCTAGCTTCTGGAGATGCAAAGAAAGTGAGAATAATGTACAACGCAGGCCCAAAGACTGACACGGTCCTTGATAACCACAGCGCTCACTGAATCCATTCATCTGACTCACCGCTGCCCTCTGGAAGGCTCCTTTCGTGTAGGTGCCGCCCCCTCTGTAGTTGATGGCTGGGATCTCCTGGTTGAACAGGGAGCACTTGTGCTGGTGGGACTTAGGCGCTGTGATGTGGTCCACCCTCGTCACCACATGGGTCTTGGATGAGAAGGTGACCAGTGCCACCCGCGTGTCCTCCGGCGCGACGGGGAAGTCAGACAGCATCTTGCGCACGAACCTCAGCTCGCTCAGGAAGTTATTGGCCCCCACGCTTGACGACTCGTCCACCAGGAAGACCAGGTCCAGGCAGGAGCTCTTCTCGCGCAGCTCGCGGACGTTCCGCTTGAACGCCTGGCCGAGGCGCTCCACTTTGCTCTCGGCACTCTCTGACAGGTTGCCAGCTGACGACGAGGATGATAAAGGCGGCATCTGTCTGGACCGGCGAGACTGCAGATGGGGCTGAGATTGCTGAGCAGACGGCCAGGCTGTGGTCCATACATCCAGGATGCACAGGACCAGAAGACAAGAAGTCCATAATGGTGCTAAAGAGTACCTTTGACAAAACATAGTTACAGTCAGAACAGTACCTCTAATGAAGAAGGACTTTGTAGAAAAATAATCGTGGACCCTCTTGTCAAGAGGAATTCAGTGAGGATAAAAGTGCCCTATGCCTGCATCAGCGTCCAGGAACATAGCAGACAGCAACAACTCAGTGCAGAGTTCCTCAAAAGCATTGCTAGATGAAGACTCTTTCATTCAAACTGTGCATGTGTCCATCTGCTTCTCTCCAAGAAAAAAGTCTGTCCTGAAAAGCTTTTGGCTTCCCCTCAAGTCTGGCCAACGTTTCTACAAAAATAAATCTGGCTTTGCTCTTAGTACAGTCTTAAATGTGTAAATGCAGCGTTTCAATATTTTTTAAGAGACTAATATAAATCTGTATGTCCTTTATCCTTCCTTCTGCCTCTCTGTTATTTAGCCTTTCAGTCTGTGCATCAGATCCCAAAAAAAAAAAACCCCAAGCCTCTTCAGTCCTCTTCAGCCCCAGTGTTCTGCCCTTCAGGCTCCTCTGTGTGACGCTCCTGCCTGCACCGCCAGCTCCGAATGCTCGCTCCCCTCTTCTCCCCAAATCATTTAAAAAAAACACACAGAGGAGGAGGGAGGAAAAAAGTTAAGAGACACAGAGAGCGGTTGAGGGGGAAAAAGGGGGCAGTCCAGTCGTGGCGTGAAGTCATTTTTTTTCTCCCCTTCATCTCTCCTCCTCTTTTTCTCTCACCTCCCCCTCTCTCCCTATCTCTGTCTGTCTCTCACCCTCCTCCCTCCCCCCTCTTCCTACCTCTCTCTCTCCCTCTCTGTATTGGTCTGTCTCTCTCATCCAGAGTGAGGTCCGATGTCAGTGCTGCGCTTCGCCTGTCAACTTGTCAGCATTCCCAAAGAAAACATCAGCAACAGGCGCTCTGATTAACTCCATATGTCCGCACACCGTGTACGTGACACGACTTCTGACTGAGATCAAACAAACTGAGAGAGAAAGGTGGGAGAGGATGAACAGATAAATCAGATTAAACTTTGGACACGATTAAGGAAAGACTGTTGAGTGTTGAAGTTCAAATCTTGATCTGTACTCGCGCGAAGCTGCTACGTCTGCTCTGTACACTTCAATAAATCATCACTCTTTTCGTAGCCATCACCTCCTCCTCCCATCTCTATCTCTCTGTAGGAGGGAAGAACTGTCCTTGTCGCACTTTTGGATTAGTCTATTTCTTCCTGCGCCGCACCGGTCTCCCCCTCTCCCTCTCCTTCTCTCTCTGCTGTCGTGTTTTCCTTCAGCGATTTTATCTGTAACCAAAACAAAGGCAGCCGGTGTCACAGAGGCACACTGCGCCTATTAAAGCAAAGGCCTGGGATTTACAGCGAGTAGCTGCCTTTGCAAGGAGCTGCAGGGCCGTACGAAGAAGAAAGGATCAGAGTCTAGAAGGAAATCAAAAAGTTTCCGGACGCCCAAACATTACACCAATATGTCATTTCAAGGCATTTAAACTCTGTCCATTGTTCAGGGAAGGCTTTCAGTTATGAGAGAATTAGTGAGGTCACTGATGGCCGACAGGGTGATAAAACCTGGCTCACAGTTGCCATTTCAGTTCCCGATGATGTTGGATGGGGTTGAGGGTTGAAGTCAGGGCAGCTCTGCAGGCCAGACAAGTTGCACAAAGTTTCCACCAAGTGTTTAAAGAGCATTTTATTGTTAGAAAGTAATTATACTCTGCTGCAGTACAAAGAAATGGTTTGATATAGAACTAGCCAATTCTTATCAGAATATGAGTCTGGTGAAGCTTAATTTAAAGTGCCGCGGCATGTTGACGGCGTGTAGGGGGTTACGCACTCATACCTGTACGCTGGTGTGTCAGTATTGTTCTGTAATTACACCACTGAAACACTAGGCGGCGACAGGTCAGCTGTGTTGAGTTTCACTCTGCACTTCACACAATGGCGATTAGATTGAGTGGCTCACGTTGGAGTTGAAGTGAATAAATGTGGATCAACAGTTAGATTTTGCAATTGGATAGTCCCACGTCCGATTAGAGCAATGGATTATGTGAAGCTTCTCGACAAATATCTCCTTCAAAACAATTTCTCTATCAATATATTTTACAACAGACGCAATAGCAAGATCTAAATAGGCCACTTCTCTGACAGCAGCCATTATGTTGTCATCATAATCAACTCAACGCATCTCACATGATGTTTATGTCACTGTTACATAAAGCCCACCCAAACAAATTTGAGTGTCCACCAGACCCAACATAATCAACTCCCAATGGAGAGACTTCCAATGGAATTACTCCCCAACATTTTGCGGGCGGGGTAACTTTGGGCCAGCTTTACACTCTAACACAGAGTGGCAATGGATTTGGTTAAAAAATGTCAATTATAATGTCCAAAAACCAAAGATCACATCTTGAGATGTCTTATTGTTGTCTAACCAGAAGTCAGAAATATACTAGGGTTTTATCAAATTAACAAAGTACTTTTAGAATAATTATCCGAATCTGTCTATATAACAAAACAACCAACATATTGGGTGCAATAAAAGAGGAATAAATAAAGAACTAAAGCACTAGTGGAAGAGGCAGAAATAAAAAAAAAGCTGCAGAAAGTCAAAGCACAGTGTGTGTTTCAACCAGAGGAGTCCACAGCAGTCAGTCTCTCACTATTAGCCACAACGACACACCGCTCATAGTGTTTATTAGGCTGTATAAGGCAGGCTTTTTCTCTTTCTCTCTAATTTAACTGCACTGGAAACTTCGGCAGCAAAGAAGTCGGAATAGAAAGCGGCGTCATAACTGGCCAGATAAACTGGATGGGAGAGACGCAAACACACACACACACACTCGCCCTGACCTAAATCTACACACAGATGCAGACACAAAAACATACAACACTCTGTCTCACACATGCTGAAAGGGGGATGAGCACAGCTGTGACTTCCTGCTTTTTGGCACTGGGGACCCCTCACCAGAAATTTGTGGTAGGCCCAAGGGAGACAGAGGGGATGGTGGACGGAGTTCTTGAGTGAGTGCCTTGATCACTGGGAATATTTTAGAAGAAATATGTGAACATATCTTCTTCTCCTTCCTCCTCCTGTTCTCAAATAAGCAGACGTGTGCTCATCCAGCCTGCATGTCAGTTTTAATGTTGGCCTTCGCTAAATTCCAGACAATAAGACGTCTAGGCCTCAGATAATTATTTAGACTAGTTTGAATTCTGTGAGCAGCATGTGAACACAGGACCAGAGCAAATTTACACACAAAGAAAATGAGTAGTTGACAAAAACAGAAGAGAGTGAGTAAGATGATTGCAAGTCACTGAATCTGAGATTGGTTTTTGTTGTGGCTATGGCCTGAGGATGCTGGGGCTACCAACTCTTGGTCACATACTTGAACAAAAATACTCAGATGTGACTCAAAAGCTTGATCCACTTCTTCGCACAACTCTGGACTGCAGACTGTCTACGTATGAGTTATTAAAAAGTCTATAAAAGTCTTAAATTTGCAGAGAGACCAGAAGACAGAAGTGTTGAAAAACCTGAACTGATGTGCCCACTCTCATTTTAACACACAAATACCTGTTAGTTCCCGTGTCTCAGTCCTGGCGGCAGGTTGGAGCATCAGATACAGTAGCTGCAGGTGTCGACACATTCCTCATATTTCTCTGCATTTCTAGCCTCGAGGAAGAAACAGAGATCTTAGCAGGAGTATCGGCTTTTCCAAAAACATTCCTTCTCTGCTCAGTTGGATCTATAACCAAGTTAAAACATTTATCTGGGAGAGAAAACAAAAACTTCCCACATTAAGCAGATCAGCCATAACATTAAAACCACCAACCGGTGAATAACACTGATGATCTGATCTCATCACATCCTGGGATTTATGTGGATGTTACTTTGATACATGCCACCTCCTGAACTTTGCTGCAGATCAAGCTCAACCCCATGGCAACAGCAAAAGGTTTTTCCTTGCATCCTGGTGCTATATGTTCCCCAGATAAATGACATGCACATGATGTAAAAATAAATCCCGATACATCAGACCAGGCCTCCTTCTTCCACCACACTGTTGTCCTGTTCTGATGCCCACATGTCCTCTGTAGATGATTTCAGCAGTGGACAGGGATCAGCTTGGACGCCCTGACTGGTTTGTGGCTACACTGCCTCATGTGTCACAACCAGCATGAACTTTTCAACAGTCATAGCTCGTCATAGCCTTGGGCATCCATAACCTAGTCGCCTTTCCTTCCTTGGACCAGGGACACCCCAAAAGAGCTGTAGTTTTGGAGATACTCAGATTTTTTTTGTTTGTTTGTTTTTGTTTGTAGTTTTGTAGATAATCAGTTATTCACTTGACCAAAGATCATGATCAGGTCGCCATAATGTTATGGCTGATCAGTGAATATTTACTGGTACATAGGTACTCCCTTCTGATTAGTTCGAATTCAAGACAGTTCAGCCTTTCAAATGTCAAGATTTATTTATTTTATTTGTCTTGTATCACTTTGTATTTTCATGATATCACCTGGGTTTTCTGGGAAATGCTAAGTTTGTCACAGACCTAATATCTAATTCAATTATTAATGGATATGTTTCTATATTAATTAATGTTCAGTTTGTGTATTGTAACTTTACTGAATCTAACTCCTTGCAAACCCCTACCGCTGCAGACAGAGGAACGGAACAAATAAAGTGAAAATTAGCATTAGTCCACCTCGAGTTAAATTAAATCACGTTTACACTCCTTTGGGCTTAGATATTAGCATTTAGTTATTAGTCTCCCTCTCTCGCAGTTTGTAGCTTTTACTTCTTATTTGGTAATAAAAACTAACAACTGCCTTTGAAGAGCAATTTAGGGTGAAATGGGAACACTTTCTTGTCGTATTATGGCCAAATGTCTTGTTTTAGAAACGTGACAGACCGATTAAACCAACCAAAACGAGTCACCACAGAGCAGACACGACGGAGCTTTCACTCTTTAATGACCCAATTCACCGATTTTAGCCAGATGTAAAATCTTAATTACCTAATTAGGCTAATGTAAACGCCACAAAGGCTGTTTGACTAGCGGAAACAACGACAAGAAAAGAGCCTTGAACCCCTAATAAATTTATCCGTGTGAATTAAGTGTAAATAAACAAAATTAAGGGCCTACTAACCTTAGCTGCCACCTGAGAGTCTTCAACTCAGCCGAGTAGTTGTATTACAGAGACCCCTACAGGCGGTGGGCTTTCACTACATCACAGAGGATGCGTTGACACAACGTGGCCGCTAGGTGGAGCCAGAATGTAAGTCTGAGGAGTGAACTAAACATCAAGACCCTAATTAAGTCAGAAACTAATTTTAATGTCACTTGTCGGTGTTTTATTGCTGGATTATTGAGATGCTTTATAATATAGACAGTACTGTGCATTTGGTGAAGGTGGAGATTCAATTGAAATACTTAATAAACGGTTGGGTTGGTTATATTTTTGGGATGATCCTCTTTCATGTGTCAAATATTTACTGGAGTGAGATTGTGTGTGCGAAGAGTGCACTCCCAGGCACTTATACATGCTTTAGGAGCAAGACAGCCTGACTAAGAGGCAACAAAAGTACTGCAAAGTATTTGCATCTCTTTGCCCCATTTCAGCATTTGCAACCTC
The DNA here is from genome assembly GCF_963514085.1 of Chelon labrosus. NCBI lineage: Eukaryota > Metazoa > Chordata > Actinopteri > Mugiliformes > Mugilidae > Chelon > Chelon labrosus. Next base: position 9,176,609 of record NC_140337.1, read on the forward strand.
TTTTTGCTGATTTGAATTGGGATTTGTGTTTCATTGCAGGTATTTTGCCTCTTTTTGTGTCTTTGTCATTGATTTCATATCCTTGTAGTATGTTTGAGCCCTTTTCTGGTCATTTTGTGTCTCTTTGTGGTTGGTTTGCACACATTCGTGGTTATTTTGTGTCTCTTTGCAGTCATTTTTCTTGTCAACTTGTTGTTGATTTATGTCTTTTTGCTGTCTTTTTGCCTCTGCCTGTATGCCTGCAGCATCCAATGAGCAAGAGGAATTGAGTACTTGTAGCAATGTATAGGGATGTGGGTATGCATGTGCATGTTTTGTGGTTGCCTATGCAGTATGCGTATGAGTGTGTGGGAACATGTAGTAAAAGTGGGTAAATGAGGGAAGTGAGTGTAACACATCCGCTGAATGGCATGTTTTGTCACGGTTGGTAGTTTTATAAATCAGCTCAGCAGCGGTTAAAGTGGCCTCCATTTTCTGCAGGGTAGTATATCTTTATGGAGTTGCTCATTAATGTCAGAATACTGCAACAAAGAGGCAGTCATAATTAAGAGTGCACAGGAGCAGAATGCTTGACAGAGCAAAACATTATTCTGTTGAGATGGAGTTTAAATATCTCAGATGCTTTTTGTAAAGAATTCCTTGTTTTCATTTTTGAAATTCATTTACTTACTCAATGTCCTAATCTTGTTTCCTACTTTTGCAAGTCAAAAATGTTATAATCTCCGTGAGCGTGAGTAAAACTGCCTGCTGCTACAACAATTATTTCCATTATTGACTAATCTGCCAATATTTTTTTCTGCAGATAAGCTGCTTGACCTGTAAAAAACAAACAAATATTGAAAAATGCACAATTCACAAATATTTTTGGGCCTACAGTCTACAACACATAGATAATTAGTACTTTATTGTAACATGGGATGATCACAATCTGGAGTTTTATTTAATTTACATATTTATATTTTTCATGTTTTTTTGTAATTTAATTTTTAGAGACTGTTCTGCAGTCTGTGATGCATATGGTTTAGCTGCTCTTCTCTGGCGGATCCACGTGTTTTTACCTTATTAATGTCATATTGTTCTCTTCTTTGTTCATAATTTACCTCTGAGAACAAATAAAACTTTAAACGGTTGACTGACTGACAAGAAATTGATTTGATAAGAAATAAAAGGAGCAAAATACGCGTGAGGTTATGAACACGTCTTTCAGAAGCCAAAAATATTATAAATATTATAAAACAGCTTTAAAAAATGAGAAAACAGCTTTCTAACATAATCTGGATCTGAATCTGACTCTGCAGCTTGATTAATACTGTGGTGCGCTGAGCACACCTCCATGTTGGCACAGAAACAGACTGTGGCTTGTGCGGGTCCAGCACATTCATCCAGAATATCAATATGTCTGCCTGATCTGAACGCAGCGCTGCATCTGACATGTCAATGAAGCTGTGCATGGATTTATGTCCGTGTGTGTGTGTGTGTGTGTGTGAGTGTGGGTGGGTGGGTAAGATATGAAGCTGTGTGAGACGACAGCAGTAAAACTAATGGCTTTATGTTTAGCTGTGGGTATTTATAGTCCCAGACTGCACTCCTGCCTCACACAGCATAAATATTTTACCAGCCTGCAAGAAAATGTTGTCCTTGAGGTGGGAAATCAAGCACAAGCTCTCACTCACAGGTTTATTACTGAATAACATCACATCAGTCTTTAACTAACACAATATCAGCAGATCCTCCTGAATAACAAAACAGTTTTCTGTAATTCATTACATTCTCCTACTCACAAATACATTTCTGTTGCCAGGCCACATTAAAATTTCTGTATCATGTCATAGCTTGTCACTAAAAACGGTTTTGCATGCTGAAAGAACCAGTCAGCGATAGCTATTTGGTAAGATTTCCCCCGGCAAGACATCAATCTTTCAGCCATCAACCAAAACCAATTACAACATGCAAATGTACAAATAATTACATTCATAACAGTCGCTCAGGCATGGAAACATGTTTTCTGAACTGTAACTCCTAGCGTCATTCGGCTGCACAGTGACGCGCCTGACCGCGACAGCTGGCTTCTGATGGCAAGCGAATAGGGGAAATGTGCTAACGGTGGCTATGGCTTAAACTGTAGGGAGACTGGGTGTTGAAAATGTTCCCAGCAGCACTCCCACAGAGGGAGAACAAAATGGCTACAAACAATACGAATGGAGTGAACGTCTGTTCTTGGTCTGCCATTTTTTATTTCCTTTGTGTTCATTTTAAGTCTCCTTTTTAACGGACGTCTCTTTGCAATCTCTTTCTACTCATTTGAATGTCTCTCCGGAGATTCGCAGACATGTGTCTCAAAATCTTGAATCATTTTGTCTTTTTCAATGGTTCCGTATCTTTGTGGTTGCTTTGTGTCTCTTTGCTTTCATTTTTTTTTTTTTTTATGTCTTTGTACCAGTTTGTAGTTAATTTGTGCCACTTTTCACACTTTTCAATAGTTTTGCATCTTTTGTTTCTTCTTTTTGTGTTTTTTGAATACATTTAGTTCATTTGAATAATATTTCTCTTAATTTTGTGTTTCTTATTTGAAAGTTTACATGTATTTGCCATTCATTTTTGTCTCTTCAGTTATTCTTGTTTCTTTTTATGTTAATTTTATGTCTTTTTCAGTGGTTCTATATACCATTTTTTTTTGTTGTATTTTTATCTTTTTCTGGTCATTTTGTGCCTCTTTGGAGTTACAGTCCATTAAACTTATGTTCATTTTGAGGATCTTGTCGGCCTCTTTCTACAGTTTGATACACTTTCTCTTTTTTCAGTTTGTGTTGTGTATCTTTGAGGTTATTTTTAACAAATCTGTGGTCCAGTTAGTATCTCTTTTTCAACTGTTCTGTCCTCTTACAGTGCCTTTCTACCATTTTTGAATCTCTTTCTGGATATTTTGCATCGGTTTGCATTTGATTTGGCAGTTGTCTCACATGATCTGTTTCCATTCATCCCCTGTCTTCTTTGCACTCCTTTTGCATCTACTCGCGTTCATTACAGGTCTCTTTATGGTTGAGTCATATCTCTTTGTTGGTGTTTTTCATCTCTTTCTGCTCGCTGCGGTTGCTCACCTCTCTTTGTGGTTAATTATTGCGTGTTTTTTCGTCCTTTTACATCTCTGCGTTGTTGGTTGATTGACTTTCTAACTGGGAATGTCAACAGTCACTTCAAACAGAGGCTCCTGTCCAGAAGGGGCCCTCCTGACCCCCGTAATCCTCCCATGACAAAGGCCGATAAATGCCCAAAGATAAACAGAAACACAGAGCGACACAGTAGAGGGGCGAGAAGCGAGGGAAGCATCATCGTGGGAAAGATCCACAAAGAAGAAAGGTGTTAGATTCTACACCTTCACTAGACGGATGGATCATAGAGCGCACGAAAACACACAGAGTTTGAGAGGATTTCTTTGTTTTTGTCAAACTAATCTTTCTGAGGTCTGGAAATAATTATTTAATTGATATCTGGAAAGATTGCACCGCTTGGGAAAGGAGAACTGATAAAAGCCTTACTTGCAAGATTACTTTTTCGGTGAGTTAGGTGTAAATAAACATTTAATTATTATTGCTTGTGTGTGCAAATAAAAATCAAACCAATAAATATTACATATCAACAACACCAACATTTTTGTTGTGTAAAGATCCTCACAAATGAAGAATTTACCAAAATATGACCAGACATCTGCCAACAGTTTGGGGCCCATGAGTGTCTGGGACAACTGGTAATCCAACTGTTAGTCCAACATCTGGACATACTGTACATCTGCACAACAAGCATTGAGTAATACATGTCTGAATAAATAGATAAAGACAATCCATGCTTTGTTTGTTCCAGTTTTTATTAACCTTTCTTCCTCCGCTTGCTTCTTTTTGCAGCCTTAAAAAAAGCCAGAAATCAACAAGGAGGAACAAGATATGACGGGGAGCCAGAAAAGACAGGAACAGCAAGAAATAGAAACTAGAATAATAAACAATATAAAAGAGGAGAAGGATTCTTGGAAATAGACAGAGACGGGAGGAGTGGGAGAAGGAGAGTAAGACGAGGAGGTCGTGTCTTGAGGCAGCGTGAACTGGATTCAGCCAGACTTCCATAAAAACAGCAGCGCTGACAGTTGGGGAGGGGCTGGACCGAGGGGGGACCAATGGAGGGAAATGAATACAAGCAACGCACACACGGTCAGAGAAAGAGGATATTCTATATGCTGCCTCATGTGAAAAACAACTCAATCTGACTTTTTATCTGTTCTTACTCCTCCACAGCCTGAAAGAGGAAGTAGTTGTTCTAGAGTAGCAATAGCTCAGCTGCTGGCTCAGCTGATCAGGATTACAGTACTTTTCAAAACCCCTTGTTTTTCCTAAAGGATGCCGGCTTGTAGTTTTGCGCAGTGATCCACAAATTCAATTTAAAGAAATCTAGCCAAAGCCTTAAATTGTGAGTCTATTTATTTTCGGTTCTTTTATTAAGCACATTCCTTAAATGTATTGTTTGGATCATTCTCAGAAAGAAACAGCAATCAAATGTTCTTTGTCCCGGATGCGACCATGCAACGATGGGAATATTGATTCGAAAGGTCAACAGTGACATCAGGGATCTGTGTAAACAACGAGCCGGATGAGAAAAAAGTGTGTCAGCTGGGGATGCAGTTTGGTGTCGTAGCTCTGCGAAAGACGAGCGTTGAGATGAGGCAAGTTTAGACTAGCACGAGTTTAACCCAGAGAGAACACGAACAAGGAAAGTGACGTTCTGACATCTGCTGTATTTACAGTCTCTTTTCTTCAGTAATAATGGCAAAAGAGGCACACACACCATTGGCTTTGTTCACAGTTCTTTTAATTGTGAATTTTAAATTATAAAACAGCTACAAAACAAACGGACATAAAACAGCCTCCTTCCACCTCTAACGTATCTGGCCATGTGCCAGAAAGTTCACGAAAGCAACAGCCTCATGTCTTCACTCCAGTAACTGTATCCCATCTGATATATGCTTCTAAGTGCATATCTGTGCATAAGCTTTGGAAATAGCCTCCCGAAAGCCCTTCAATTTAGCACAGAGCCAAAACATTTGAACTAACGTTGCTTCCACAGACTTGCATCTGTGATCACATGGATTTAGAGAGAGGTTTTTTGTCTATTTTTTAGATTCAGTGCTGACTCGGTAGCATTTATAAGATAAAGAGATATGAGAACATGGGTTTATTCAAAAACATGTCAGGATGGAAAATATTACATAAAATGGTGGAAAACCAATTTCTTTCTTTCTGTCTTGATTATATTGAGCAAAGGCTGAAGTAAATTTGATAAAGCTGACAAAGCCAAATCACATAATTTGGCACTTGTTAAACATAGACTTTAAATGGCAACCTTTTTTAGAGGAGACAAAGGAAAGGTCTTAATTCAGAACTGAAATGCTTGCTTGTACAATTTTAAACGTTACACAAGTAAAATACAGAGGTGCTACATCCTTTTCACGTTCTTGTGTTCACAGGTCAAAGGTCTTCTCCACGACTTGAAAACAGGTACCAAATTGAATCAGCTTGTTTTGCGTCCCGATCTCAGCACGTGTCTTTCGAACATATTGTCCCAGGGACTCGTATGTTTCTGAGGACATGGTAAACACATGGCTCAGATTACCATCTCCGCTCCCGTGCTCACACGCCTCCTTCACCACTCCTCCTCCTCCTCCTCCTCCTCCTCCTCCTCCTCTTCCTCCTCCTCTCTTAGCCCACCAGTGCCTTCTTTCTCTTCACCCCTCCGTCTTTCCTCCGGTTCTCGCTGTAAATTCACACATTCCTCATCTTTCTCTCAGAGGTCACAAACTCCTCAACTGTCCAGACATTTTCCTCACCTCTTCCTCAGCACACTCCTCCTCCAAAAAACCTCCTTCTCTGTCCTCCCTTTCTCCCCTCTGTTGCGCAACCTCGTCTTAGGTTGCTGTAAATAAGTGTTTATGGATATAGAGGTATGAATAAACACTATGTCACATTACTGAACCACATGCTCATGAACATGTGCTCTGTCTTCCACAGGATTGGAAGACACGGAGGCTTCTAGGAAAACGATGGGCGGTGAGATGGACGTCACCGCTCTGCTCCTTATTTGGTGTCAACCAAAGGACCTATGGCTGTAGAGAGTCTAAAAACATGCAGAGCAAAAGTAAATTTAGTGTTAAAATAATATAGTGGTAATGGAGACTAAATCTCATCTTACTTTTATGTTTCCTGACATTTTTTTGGTTATGTTATAACGGCTACTCCCCCTCCTCCTCTTTCTCCTTCCATGCCTGGTAAAATGCTTTACAACCCAAGTGAAGCTGGTTTTGGCTTGATCAGCTGATGCCATCGTGCAGGGATTAGGTGCTCAAACGCCTTTGTTCGCCTGCCACCCCTCAAGACTGCTCAAATTACAGACTGAGTATTGTGTGTGCAAGTCTGCAAGCTGGATGGTATCATTACAGGTGGAGAATCGAGTTAACTGTAACCAGAGGAAACCATGATGGGTTAACAATGTGGAGAGGCTGAAAATAAAAACATGCACGAAGAAGAGACAACAAGCCAACCGGACAGTAAAAGTAATATGATCACCACAGTCTGATAATGGCTCTTTCATCGTCACGTAATTAACTTTGTCATATCCTGTGATATATTTAGTCTTTGTCCTAATAGTTTCTGGTTTCTGATTAATAGCATAATCTGAAAAAGCCATTACTTATTAAACGGCAGCTGAATAGGTGAACCGCATGGTTCTTTATTTCAGGGGTCACAAAAACAGGGGAGAAGTCTTCTGTTATTTGGTGCCAAAAACAAACACATAAAAATTTCATCAAAACAGCTGAACGCTCTCACACTTCCTTGTCTGTTAGAGCCTAGTTTCATGTCCAAAACAAGCGAGAATCTCCATGGACCCTTGAGGCCGGCCCCACAAACTAGCCAATTCCCATAGACCTCCATGTTTAAATGTCCAACTTCCGAACCGAAATAAGCCGCGTTTACAGCTAGGTATAAATTGAATTTTTAGTCTTTCCCATTTGTGAAAACAGTGGGTGTGGATTTTTTTAAAATAACTTAACAGATACTACTCCCTCCTCTTTGACCATGGGATGATTCAGGGAGTTGGGCGGAGTCAGGCTCTACCAAGATTTGTGATGAACAGAGCCACCATGCAGAGCTTTATCATTACATATAGTCCATGGTCCAAATAAATCTCCCCATCCAATTCGTTTTTGTACAATCCCTTATAAAAAAACCATGGCAGGATGAAGACCTGACCGAACAAGACTGGATATGGCCCTGTTCATGTACTTGTGCAGGTACTCGTGATCCTGTGGCCCATGTGTTTTTATCGGTCCAGCTCAGCTCAGTGCATTAGTTAGATGAACTGTTACTGCTCTGGCTCGTGTCCAGGTTTCATACTCACAGCCTAACAGGATGAATATCAGCGTGGTTTTTCTACTGGAAAAATCTGGCTGCGTGTCATTTTTGCTTTTAACGATTAGAGGTCTATCCTCTTTCATCTCTCTTTTAATTGGCTTCTGCTGCAGACTTGGACAACTGAGGGCCTTGAAAAATGGTCCTGACGTAATCTCAGATTTCATCACATGACTGCAATGCAGAAATTAATTGTCTGTGTGAGAATATCAGCCTTATCTCAAAGGGACTCAATATTTTGAGAAGCAGAAATACCCATTCATGCATTCATATATTACATATGATAACGTTCTGGTAGCTGCAACGCCTCTTAAATAAATTGAGCTGTGTCAAGTCTGCAGACACTTAAGCCTTAGTTTGATTATTCAGCTGATTGTTGGTGGGTTTAGATGGGAAGATCAATTCCACTCCCCTGATTGTTGGCTATAGTAACTCATCCTTGCGCTTAGTTAGGTTAGCTGAACATATAGACTGAACTCATCCACCTTTAAAGCTAATAAGCTAAGATTTAAGCTAAATATTTATATGCTCACAGTGACAACTCTAAGCAGCTTGTTAGCTTAGCATATGGACTGGTACAAGATGGAAACAGCTAACCTGGATCTGTTGGAAAGTCACAAGACACCCTACGCAAACACACACGCTTACACAACGATAAATTGTATGGAGTGTGTACGAACAAGACAAGAGATTTTTAATGGCTCTGTGAGGCCTGCTGTCTACAAGAAAAGCTGCTTTGAGCTAAATGCCAACATAATTACAGTGACGACAGTAAGTATCTAGCTAGCTTAGCTTAGCACAGACTTGAACCAAGTGGGAAAAGCTAGCCATGCTCTGTCCTAAAGCCTCAAGATAATCCTCTTTCAAAGTAACCTAATTAATATCTTCTCTTTTTTATTTACAAGCACTAAACTGTAAAACTGAAATAAAAAAAGACTGTATCATATAAAATGTGCTAGTTAGCATGCTTTACAGGTTACCTATTGTATTGAGGTTTACGGTCTTTGTGCTAATTAGCTTCGGTAAGTGCCTTCAGGGTGTAGCCTCATACAAGGAAGACAGATATGGGAGTGGTAGCAATCTGTTCATCTTAATCTTCTCAAGAATGTCAAAATGCTGACTAACCATAATGTCATTGCTGTTAAAGCATGCTTTTGTTCAGCCATGTCATGTCAGTGAAGATTAAATGTAATTTCCAGGATCCTGAAACCAAAACAGCTCATCTTACCCAGATGATCATGTGGTACTGTTACTATCTGCCTTAATGTGAGCAGTATTTGTCCCATTAGACAGAGATAATGTTTCAAAAGCTTTGGAACACAACTCTGGTATAGCAGCCACCATTGATGGTCAGGTTCTTGTTGGAAACTTGCATCTCCATGTGTTCTGCCTGCCTGGCACCACAGCCATTATCTCCGTGTTTGCATGTTATTGTCCCAATTTTCCAGCCACTGAGCAGCAAACAACCTGAAACAGCAGGGTTACTTATTAACAGCCTTATCTGGAGAATCTCTGTGCCTTTCACTGCCTGATCTGTCACCTGCCAGAGAGGGACAAAGGATATATGCCATGTATGTTCATGCATATGGTAACAGGTGATTACGTCAGTTACTCTGTATGACTGAAAGGTGGAATGTGTGTGAGAGGTGAGGACTGTAAAAGTGTCTTAACATAAAGTGAGCCACAGCTGAGAGACCACATCTAGGCAGCAGATCACCTTGTCATTGCGTTTGAAGTGTTACAGGCATTATATCTCAGTTATATTTACATTTACTTGTACTGCAAGATTATTCTGTATGAGTGCTCGTGAGTACAGGTATTGTTTGTGTCCTGTGCGTACCCCCCTCCCCCACCCCATGCACAGATATGCAGAAATACTATCAGAACAAAGGCCCAGAGTCAGCTTTACCACAGTGATAAACTCCCAGTAACAGCCAGGACATGTTGATGGTGTTCAAACAACACCGCCATTCCTCATTTACTCCCCACCTTTTCATCCGTGTTTGCATTTTCTAAAAACTTATCCAAACTTATTAATCTCAAGACACGAAGATTTCACCTCAAATGGGTCAAATGGCCAGAGTGCTGTGATTTTCCTAGTGGATAGCAGAGCGAAGTGACAACTCTTAGCTTTAATTTGAGAAGGTTCACGTCAGACTACAGACATTTTTGCAACCAGTTTCTTAAATTTTGGACTGTAAACATCCTAAATATACAGACAGTGAGGTATCTCGGGAACAACGGTGGCTTGTTCTTTACTGGTGTCAGTTTAGCTTATGTTGTGGTGAGCTTAATGAAGATCACACTGGTAGCAAAAAGCTCTCAGAACAAGCAGTGAGTGAAAATGGTTGCTGTAACGACCAGGTATATCATCAATACAGAATTGTCATGTACCAACAAGACATCAAGTCAAATGCTGTTTTCAAACATATCTTGGAAAGTCATATACTCAAAGTGGTAGCATCAACAGCAAGTCTTGAACATATTGCTGGGGTAACTGTTGCCGTCTAGAGGGCGATGAGGCTAACAATAGGCTGCTCAGACATATGATAAAATCACTATGTAAACTCTATATGATTACATTACAGCATTGTATATTTACTTACCATCCACCTCGGCTATTTTTGAAAACTTCAGCAAACACGTGGCAACTACTGTGCAAGGTCGTGAATAGCAGAAGGGGGGGGAGGGAGGGGCGTTCATATAGACTTTTGAACATTGTAAACACAACCCCATTGGTCTGCAGCATACATTCATGCTAACATGCTAACAGTCCAGCGAGGCTGTGCTTGCAGGGTTGTATGTCCTTTGAACTAAATGCAAATGGGTCAAAGTTTGTAACGTGTTCACAGTGACAACACTAGAGAAGTTCAGCTGGTGTAATGTTCAAAATGTGTACCCTCAAAGTTTAGCGTTTTAGCTTAGATTCTGCTAATTAGCACTGAACGTTCAGTATAGCTGAGAACGTCCTAGTTTTACAGACATTGGCAAAATTTGGACAAGATGAAGGTGAAGTGATAATTTGTGGTAGTGGTAGTGAGGTTAAAAATGATTACATTCCTCCTCAGTTCATCTATTGAGGATGTGAACTCCCTTATATTAAAGCAACCTGAGTTTTTACTTCATTTTGAATCTGTTATACCTCTGCATGGAGACAACCCCTGCCCTAAAACTCTCTGAGTCACTGACTGCATTGTACATATGTTAAGATGATTCATGCTTTCTCCTCAATGTCTTGCTCTGCACTCCTCTTCAACCATGTCTCCAGGGTTTTCACATGCACCCTCCTGAGCTTTATCTTTGTGCTCAAACGGTCCAGTAAGCTGGTCAAACACACACGCACATACAGGAGCACACACATCCAACGTACCACAACCCATGTATAGACAAGAATACCTGTGACCTCTGCAAATACAGAGACCTCCTTTAAGTGCTACTGTACTACTGCAGTTAGTAGCCAAAGCCTGGATATTCCTACATATAACCAATGATCTTTTTTTTCGACAGAGTTCTGTGATGAGTACCATTAGCATGTTAGCATCACATGAGGTCAAGATGGTCTCAGAAATATTGAAATTAAATTGAGGGGATATGTGGATTATTTCTTTGCTATTTAATTTGGGTTTTCAGAAGATTATAGGCAGAGTTGTGTTACTTTAATATAAATACATGCAAACATTAAGTATTCCCCAACAAATCTGTCATGTTGATTCAGGCCTTGACGTTTGAAACTTTGGGGAAACTTTACCGATCTTTAATTGATTAAATTTCCAAAATCTTTCCTCTTTTTTGGGGGGGCAGGTCCTAATTGCATAATTTTCTCATCCAGTCTCACTTTTCTGTGCTTAAACAGAAGCACTCTTGGATATTTTCCAAATCAGTTATTTTATCAAAGGTCTTTATCACGCTTTAATTTGAATGATGAAATTAGAAGCCGTCTAATCTAATCAAGCAAACACTACTGAATGGAAGTGGTTTGGTATCAATCAGTGAGCAGGGAAGGCTGTCTTCCACATCTGCATCCAAACCTATCAACACTATCAGACGACCAACAGTGTGTTTGATCACAAAGCTCTCTTACAGGCGTCTTGACAAGTAGAGAATGGCAAGAATTTACTGACTTCAAGTCACAGTGGTGCCAAATATTGTGTCCCCTCTATGTGAAAAAAATAAAAATAAAAATTAAGAAGCATTTGAGATGTCTTATGTCTTTAACCTGAATTATGAGTGTGATATTCAGTGGATACTGGGTAGTGTTTCTCCTGACAGTGATGAAATACACAAGACCACAAGACAAGAGTATTTGAACAGAAAGAAGCAAACATTTATTAAAGATTCTGTTTTCCATCCATGGCACTGCCACTTGTTTCATGTGTTTCTATGATGGAAAAAAGCTTTTCAGCTAACCCACAGACAACCAAACACAAGTCTGTACTCACTGACCTACAAAATAAAATGCTTTGTGCCGGCGCGGTACGCCAGCAAAATGTCAGCAAACTGTCCCACTGACCTGTTTCCTAATTGTCAAATATGTGTCGTGTGAGCGAACAGTATCCCTTCAGCCCCTTCCTGCTTGACTGGAAAGGAGCGTTCAGTCGTTTCTTACACTCCAGGGCCGAACGTTTTTTTTTTTTTCAGTGCATTGCTCTGTACAGGAAGAGGTGCACACACAGAGAGAGACTAGAATTTGGGTCAGAGGGCAGAGGTGCAGCTAAACTATACAGGACTGAAGTGACACATGCGTGGTGACACGGGGGGGACCTTGCATTTTTGTCCACTCAGCAGAGAGAGCGCAACACTGCCTTGCTCAGATTTTGCAGATTTGGTCGCAGAGGTTACATAACGCCTGCCTTTTGTTCTGCACCTATCACGAGTCAACAGTTGTTCAGGAAGTTTCACAGGTGAATCTGAGGTTTCCCATAAAATCACAGGAGATGCTACGAAAGCAAAATGCCGCGGGGTAACCGTGCTGTTGCAGTCTGAGCTGGTTTAAGGCTGACCGCCCAGGCTTCAGGCCTCCGTGCTGCCATATGCGTGTCCTTGAGCAAAACAGCGAGTCCCTTCCAGCTTCATGGACTAGCTAATTCAGTTGCGCTCTCTCTGAACTCTCTGGGGGGGGGGGGGGGGGGGCTTCCTTAATTACCACCAGTTATTAAGGAAGTGAGATAAAATTTGACAAAGTTGCACAGCGTTCAGCTTTAAAGAGATTTTTCTGCACAATAAGCTCTAAAGCAAAGGACAAAAAATGATCTGAGAAGGAAGCAGCAACCTCTTGAAGATATTTTTTTTAGATAAACTAAAGTTGGTAAAGTGTCAGTATAAACCAAGACGTAGCAAAAGGGTTGAGATTATCACAGTTTTCATTTGGGGCCCTTCAGCTCTTGATCTCTATGCCTGATAATCTGAAATGACACATCTTTTGGATATATTCTTAAAACCTGCCTTTGTACTGAGTAGATGTGATGATCAAAACACACACAATACAGAGGGTATCCAATGTGAACATGCCCATGAAAGCAGTGACAGACTTACAGGGTGAAGCTGACTTTCCAGAAAGAGCTAAATTTAGATCCAGGCTACATCTTGAATAATAAGTGTGATCGAGCGAGAGCCCGTGCCTGTGTGTGTGTGAGAGAGGGAGAGAGAGAGGGAGTGAGGAACAGAAACTGCAAAGGCAACCCTAAAAGTGGCTTGTTGTTTTACTTCCAACCATAATGTTCCTTGTTTGGGAGAGGGTTTGTACTGACGGTAGAGTGAATCAGAAGGAACAGCTGATGGTTGAGCAAAAGAGATGGGAGGGTCCCGGCGAGGCTGAAGGAACAAAAACAAGAAGGAGTAGGTGGGGGAGCCAGAAATGGGGGCGGCGCTAATGCACTCACATGAAGGGGAACATGTATATTTACTCATATGCAGCGTCTCTTGGCCAAGGTATACGGAGGTCTGGTGTTCGTGAGGCGGGCAGACCTGAAGGAGCTTTCTGTTTCTCGTCCTCTGCTGGAGCGGCTGTTCGTTTTGCGCGCAGACAGAGAGAGGATGCTTTTGCGTCTCCATCTCGCACCTGGAACAAGGAAACCGCGACAGACCTTTTGTTGCTTTTAAATTTTTTTTTATTTTATTTTTTATTTTTTTGTCGCCATCTTCCCCCCCTTCTTCGGTCACAAGGTTGAAGTCATTTAATGTGTTCACTTTGAAGGACTGTCACTGGAATATGCGCGTTTCGCTCGTTAAGCGTACTGAGCGCGCGTTTAAATTGTGACCACTAGCACCACCTGTGTCACCGGCTGGCCTCACTACAAGAAGAAGACAGTGGGGCTGTCAGCTGTGCTCAAACCGTGAAGAAGCGCTTCAGTTGCAGCCAGGAGGTTGCACCGTGGAGACTTTTTGCACAAGGTCTCCTCAAACCCGCACTTTTTTATTTTTATTTTTTTTACTGTTTTGCTTTGTGCACTTTTTTTTTTTTTAGTAGCTCGGCTTTGTTGTGCCGTTTTATTAGTTGAGTTTTTAAGGCTCGACGTTCACTCTGAGAAGTTGCTGACAATCAACTTTCCTCATCAGATAAGCGCGGCACGTTTCAGTGAACGCGGCTGCGCGCACAACGAAGACGCTTGCGCTCAGGGGCGAAACGAGCGCACGGCAGGCATCGGGTGCTGTGAGGTGGACAAAGAGAAAAGTCAAACAGACAGGGATTTCTTCTTTTTTTAAAAATATTAAAAGCCAGGCCCAGCCATCAGAATGTCGGACGGTCCGAGACAACGGAGCAGCACGTCGGGCTCTGCCAAGGATGCTGCCGGGGAGAAGGAGTCTGGAGGTGGAGTTGCGCTCAAGAAGGAAATCGGGCTTGTGAGCGCTTGCGGTATCATTGTTGGTAAGTGATTGTCTCCAACTGACATCAGGTGCGACCAGTTGACTCACTGGCTCCACTGAAATTAAACTTTCCTCCCAGTTTATTGCATTTGTGCAGGGTTTTTCCCATCCGAGGATGTGTGAAATGTGTGTTTTAAGGAGTTCTTGGAGAGTGCACTGTCACCTGTGTTCAGCGTGCTACTCCAGTCGTTTCCCTGCAGAGCATAAAAGCTGCTGGGATCAGATTCCACCGTGGAGTAAATGAGCAGCATAAAGTTTTATGATGAATGTCTGTGTGAGTCCCAAGATAGTGAGGTTGTATTTTAACGCACAGTCAGTGATATTATTACCTGGAGCCACTTTGCATTTTATTATTTTATTTTTTTTAATCTTTTTAGTTTCACACAGAGGACACACATTGTATTAAAAACAACCCCGCAGGCTTAAATGTGCCAGATTTGAAGCATACCTGTAATGTCTCACCAACAGGGTAGTTTGTTTGTAATCGGAACCACCGTGTGTAACATTTAAAATTTAAAGTTGGATCCTTTTTCAGTTTATCTAGTTGCAGCCATTAATCAGCGAAGCTTTCATCATTTCTCTGTGATGAGGTTGTCTTGACTTGAACTTCTCTCTGATGCTCAGATTAGTCCAGCCAGAACCACATGCAGTCTCACATGACTTGGACTGGCTGGATTAGGTTGATTCTGATTGAACACGGCTGCGGGTGTTCCCTTAAATTTGACCAGGAAGTTCAATTTATGCACTATAGTTCAGCCTGTCTGAACTGCTATTTGATTCCTTATTTACCTCCGTGATAAAGGTGTCAAATTTGAGAAGGTAAATGTAGTGTTCTCGGATTTATTTGCATTGTGGGAAATGCAGGAGCCAATTTTTCAGTTCTTTCCTTTAAATCTTACAACTGAACAGTTTCCAAATAACCATCAGTCAATTGATCAGCCATATCAGCTCTTGTTTATGCTAAACTATTGCCATTAAATCAATTGATTAGCAATCTACCAGCGGTCACCGGCCTTATTAATCTGATTAATGGCTGCAGTAGAATCAGTTAAAACAATAAAACCTAATTGACCTTATCTGAAGTGTAAAATAATGGGCGTTGGCGACAGGGGCGCAGTTGCACGGCCGCGTGCACGGAGGTCGGTCAGTGTGGCAGGAGTTCATTTTTTTTCATTCAGCCCAGACGACACGTTGATCGATGACAAACTCCGGGATGAAATCTAGAGCAGATTGTCCAGGAGAGAGCGTGTGGTCTTTGTGTTGACCTTGACTGGATGAAGAGAAGGGGTGGGATGACTCATTCAGTCATGTGTTTCCACGGTAACGGGAGGAAAGGGAGGGTAGAAGGGGTGAGAGCGAGAGTGTGTGCACATGGTGATTCCCAAGAGGTTTGAGGGAAGCGGAGGAAGATGAAGCGGGGAGGGATGAAGAGCAACCCTTGCGTTGCACCAGAAAGGCCTCGTGTCGGCTGGAAGGAGAAACCATCTGCAAAACCAGATCAAGTTTAACTTCATATCTTCCCCAGGCAATCATCATGTCAGAATGCAAGCTTTAGCCACACCTTTAATCCTGTCTATGCGCCAGCCTTTAGATAACTTGACCATTTAATATGTCCCTTTCTATTCATCTACTGATTAATAAAACAGGTTAGCAGCATGCCACCTTACAGGATTCTTTTATAGTCGTCCAGAGTCCATACACCTCGCCTGCAGTCACCAGACGGTTCAGCTCTCTCGTCCTTGACCAAGTAACTCATTCATGCCTGTTCAGTTCGTCATGCGCGGGAGAGACGTGGGCTCAGGTGACCCGTCTGATCCTTTCGCCGCGAACATGCCCCGCTGGGTTTCCACGAAAAGCAGCGAGCGCACGAGGACATCAAACGGTTTTATTGCCTATTGTACAGAACAGGCATTTATCACTCACACGGCCATAAATCCAGAAACGTACAAAGCCTTGAATTGGGATTAGAAGTGAACTTTTGGCCACTTGGAAGAAGGCGCCACCCTGATAATGCTGTTTTATTAGCTTGCCAGGCTTAGCCACGTCTGAGCTTCGCTGCAGTCTGAGTTTTGTAACAGAACTGCTGCATGAACCTCATCTTTGATTAAAAGTCGAGCTCGGTTTAATCCCGTCACCTTTTTTCAAGCTGAATTAAGCTGCAGAGCCTGAAACCTTAATTGGCAGGAGAAGTTTGCTTCCTGTTGTCCTCTTATCAGTATTGTAAATATCAATTTAAGTTTGCTCTCATAAATTGCTCCAGTGTGGTAGTCGATCACATGCTTGCACATGGACCTGCACCGTCTGTGGAGCTGAGGCGGAGCAAAAAGCAGCAGGTTGCCTCAGCTTGGCGGCTGTTTGAACAGGGATTTAACGGTGAGAGAAAAAACAAGGACTAATCTGTCATGGCCTTTTAAAGGCAGATTAGCGTTATATCATAATGCTGCACAAACACAATCATGTTGGTTATTATTTATAGTCTTCTGCTGCTTTTGGTTGAGTGGCGGCATTCAAGCATGTGCCATGGAGAGACCCAAACAACTGGTTCAGTGATGTAAGATGAATAACGTGTATGCATAGTATGTTTACATCTTCAAGAAGAGTCCAGCTGCCTTTCTTTCAGCTCAGTAGAAATGAAGTAATATGCAACTTTGGGCCCCTGGGGTACGATATTATCAGTTACGATACAAAATATTTGCGATATTATTTTTTTTTCCAACTACAAATTATGTTCCCAAAGGAAAACATATTGGATCAAATGGATGCGTTATCTAATGGGATAAGGTTCCCGGTCTGTCCATCTCTGTTTCTGTCATTTTCATTGGTGAAAGACGGGATCATCTGACCAGCTCTGTCACAAAGACCTGCTGCGTAGTCAAGTTTAACTGTGTGTGGATTGCTGTACTATAGTAGACTGAAAACTGACTTTATTATTCAGTTTTATTTAAAATCATAACTATACACCGTATACCGTTACATTCCTTAAGCTGAGGTCATCCAAGAAAGTTCTATGGTTCTGCCAGTGACCTGAAACACTTCACTTAATGAATCTCTTCCACAGTAGCTTCTCAGTTCCGATCATTTCTAATTTGTTTTTCACTTGTGTGACAGTAAATGAAAATTGAAAATGAACCGATGAAATAATCAGAAGATAATAAAAATGGAGGCATTCAGCAGATAACTAAAAACAAGTCCACCAAGTCTAATTTGTTCAGAAATGTCTGAAGCTTCTCAGTCATCCAGGTCATTGTGTGTGTGTGTGTGTGTGTGTATGTATGAAAATGAAGCTGAAAGAAAGGCAGCTGGACTTTTCTTGAAGATGTTTCAACCAAGTGGCTTCTTTGATTCTTAATGGCTGGTGGGGACTATAGGTTTTAATTTGAAACATCTTTGGGTTGTGCTCACCTGAAACTCACGTGACTATGGTCTTTTAATGACCCAGTACTCACCTGAATTAGACAAAACTATTCAGATTAATCTCTGTTCTCTGTATCCTCTTTGCAAGGCTAATGGGTCTCTAATGGCCAGAAACTCGAGGTGTGAATGGAGTTAACGTTGCATTGTTTTAGATTATCAGAAATGGGATACTCAAATTGTTAATAAAAGGACCAAACATTTGTGTAAACCTACAAAAAAAAAAAAAACGAATCTGTCTGAACTCGAGGGTCAGCCTCTAGCTGTCGGGAACATCAAAGTCGAAGAGGAACAGAAATGTGCTCTGGGAGCATGTCTGAGACCAAGCCTCTTCCTGTGTGAAACAACGATCCAAGAACAACAGAGGATATCAAAATATCGTGCGATGAAGGGGGCCTGCAGAGATTTGGGGGAAAAAAGGGAATTTCAGCGTGTACATTTGAAGTATGCTACGTCAAGAGATATGACCGTTCAGATTTTTAATCCACCCGAGTCAAGAATGAGCCATCGTGCTTTTGTTCTGTTCCTTTTTTTTTTTTTTTTTTTTTTAAATCAGCTTCCCCCTTCGCTAAGATATAGACAAAGGGATGTTAAAGAAAAAAGACTGCAAGAACAGGAAACCTGAAGATTCCCCATTAGTCAGCAGTCTCGCACACTCGCATGCAAAGACACACATGACACACGACGTGCGCATATACACATACCCTATAAATCTCAGCCTTATGTAAGAGACCACCAGAACCAGCATGTCGCCCTTTAACTGCTCCTGTAAACTTCACCAAACTTTGTGTTAAAGGGGCATATCAGGAGTTTAGAAAGTTAACATTTCCTAGATGTTAAAGGTCATGCACTACCGCCATAAAGTATAACCCAGGGAGGGGTTTGTTAACCGTCTTTTCTACCTTTCACCTGTTGCTGGTTATGTAAGCGACCACTGTTATCACTGCACACATGATGCACACGGAAAGGTTTGATTTCCAGGATTTTGCAGCTGAGCGCATGTTTTGGCTTGTGCTTAAAAGCTTTTGCCTCAGATTGAACTCATTTGAGGAAGTAAATGTTTGTAGGAGAGAGTCCAATTATTTTTTATTTTTTTTTTGGGGGGAGGGGGTTCTTTGGTATAGTAAGGTGCAGTTTACTTTATTTGCAGTTATAAGCAGCTAAAAACCACCAGCAATCCACTTGGAGAGTCCAGAATTCCCTCCATTGTCAGAATGTGACAGTCTCATTCATATCTTTGACTTTTGTACTGTACCTCGGCCTGTTATGATTCAAAACCTTTGACCCTGGCGCCATTTTTTTCTTTTTCTTTTTTTCTTCTTTCTTGGCCGCCGGGTTCAAACCACAACTAACCCAGTCAGCTGAACTTGATTGGAGCCTCCTGACCTCTGACCTCAGCCTTATCCGAATTCTTTCATGTCCGACCTGAACCCCGCCGTCCGTCTCTTCGTCTTTCGGCTCCTGTGTAAACCGCCTGGCACTCTGATGCTCAGTGACTGTGTCAGGGCATTATTTCCACCTCTATTCCCTCCTCCCTCTTTGCACTCGTTCACCCTGCCCTCTATCTTGCCCCATCTTCTCATGATTGTGCCAGGTCAGCATATCACAGGCTCCCACTTTCCCCAGTGGCTTGCCTGCTTCGACACCGTTGAAAATCTTGCTCATGACCACCTTTTTTTTTTTTTTTTTTGTTTTCCTGTTTTGTCTGACCTGTTCCTGTTAATTTTGTATACCTGCCAACATCCTTTTGGCATGGCTCGCATTATAGCGATCTAAAAGTAAATGGTGGTATCAGCTGGTTAAATAAAAACTAGTAAACTATTTTTAATGGTTCCACACAAACCTCCCAAAGGCGCTTGCACAACCACAGACTACAAGAACATCCTACTGAAGCAGAAGTAATATAACTTGGTTTAACTGTAACTCCAGTGGGATTTTATTTATTTAGATTATTGTGATAAATGCCCCTTTTTATGGAGCACACGAATATCTAAACAGGATATAAAAATCAGCGGACTCGTGACGCTCCGTGACCAGATTGCTGTAGCTCATTTGCCATTTCCTGGCGCACTGTTTTATATTGTGTCATTTCTTTACTTTATGCGGCATCCCCAGGTTTCCAGTTATTGTGATGTGCTATGCCTTTATGCTAAGCTACGCTAATCCCCCTCCAATCTAGCTCTCACCATGAGAGTTGCAACAACCTTCCCTGCTAACTAATGCACTGTTTGTTAAAGCTGAATGAGTTCTTGAATTTGTCATTAGATTTTCATGTTGTTCACAAAACATGGAAACCAAAACGTGCTTGAAAGTCTAGATATTATACAGTGAAATTTCTAAACATATATATATATATATCTCACTAATCTGTGGAAAATGAGCTGCACTTGCCAAATAGCTGGTGTTCCAATGTGCCCAAGACAAAAAGCAGACTACTGTTTAACTTTACTTTCCTAATATGGTTCAGGCCTGTAAATACTAGATCCTACATTCTACAGTGTAACCTGATAGCATAGTTTGACTCCTTGCCTTGTAAAAGCCTGCATATTGTAAAACCAGACTTGTTAAGTCCCAGGCTGGTATAAACTAGGGCATTACCCATAATTCAGAGCAACACAGAACAGTACAACAGTTTCCTAATGCTGCATTATACTTCATATAACCTTTTTTTTATTTTTTTTTTTAATCTGCCCTGTAACCTGACGCCACCTTCTCCCTTCCAGGTAACATTATTGGCTCGGGTATCTTCGTCAGTCCGAAGGGAGTGATGGAGAATGCCAGCTCCGTGGGCGTGTCCCTATTCGTCTGGATCATCACGGGCGTCATCACCGCCATCGGGGCCCTGTGCTACGCCGAGCTGGGGGTCACCATCCCCAAGTCGGGGGGAGACTACTCCTACGTCAAGGACATCTTCGGTGGACTGGCTGGGTGAGCGAACTGACTTGTCACAATTCCTAATATTAAGGAGAGGACTTTAAGAAAGAGAAAGAAGAGGAAAACACATTTCGTTAACTCTTATATCAGTGAGGGTTCAAAAACTCCCAGTCAGCTTTCAGAACTATCTTTTTATTAAGTATGTGACCCAGTTCTCAAGAAGAAAGGGCCTCCCAAACTATTACTCGAAGAGGATTTAGGTAAGCATACCAACATGTCTAGATTCCTGTCTTTATCCTGGGGGATGAGCCGGATCATGTAGCTCAGACATATTGAGACAATCCAGTTTTTTTTTTTGTAGATGACAGAGCACAGAAGTTGGATGAAAAGGAAAGATATGAAACCCCAGGAGGGTGCTGTGGGGGTTTCCAATCTTAATTGAGCTTTGAATTGACTTTCAGCTCCCGGCCTCCTTCCATTCAAGTTTAAGTTATGGCCCTTACAGTAAAGGCTTGGGAACAGCTCTAAGTTAATTTCCTAGTAAAACAATATCGTTTGTTAGCGTAGATTTCACACGCACCATGTCTTTGTAAACACAGATTAGACCATTGTGTTTTTTTTTGTTTGTCTTCACACGGAAAAAAAATCACAAGGATGCATATTATCAGGGTATTTCGGGAGAGGAATTCAACCAGACAAAACAGCCAATGATTGTTTTTTTTTGTCTGTTTGTACAGTAACTATCAATACACATCAATGAACTTTTACGTCCAGAGACTTTGTACTTCACGGCTTCAGATGCTCAGTTTGAAGTGTCGGTGGGGGGGGGGCGCGCACCGTTTCCCTGTGCCCTCCTACTAGCATAAATAAACCACATTCAAGGGGTGTTTGTTTTTGCTGTCCGGCACTTTTTGTCCCCATTCGTGCGTGCATATGTGGCCGTGGAGTCGTGTTTGCATGCGCTCATACAGTAAGTCAATAACTGTAGCGGCGGAAATACTTTTACATCACCTCCTCGCAGCTGGGCATTTCCTTCTCTACGGCCTCGTAGGAGGGGACGCGCTCGTAAAATTGTACGCTCAAACATTTGCTTGCGTTTCAAGTACAAAGGGTCTTTTGTTATTATCAGACTGATGAGGATTGCGTTCCACCCATTATGTCCCCTATATAGACCACTGTAGATGCAACAGGTTGAAGGAAGTGATTGTATATATCTGAACAAATGTACTCTAAAATACTTTATTTAAAGGGGAGTTTGCTTTTTTTTTTCTTTTTTTGTGCGTATCCGTGTAAATATATAAATGTGAGACCACTGTGTGACAGGATGTCTTGGAAGAAGTATCAAGCAGAACATCTATTGGCCACATTTTAGGGCCCAATAATTGGGGTTTGTGGGAACTTTCTAACATTTTACACCCCAAATAGTTGATTACTTGAGAAGGTAATCGGCAGGATCACAAAATAATCATAAATAGCAGTAATACTATAAAATACTGTGTTAGTGTTGAAGCACCTGACTGTACGCACTCTGCAGGAGGGCCCTTTGAGTGGTAACTCATTAAGCTTCATCTGAATGTTGTAACCGTTATCTGCAGCGGAACCTCATATGATCTTGGTATATGATTTTATTTTTAATACTCGAGACCAAATCTGCAATGTAGCTGTTGTTAGAAGTTGATTTAATGACGTACAAGTACGGTTCCACCTCATGGTGTCTATGTAGAGGTTTCAATTAGCACTGATTTGCGTTTTTTTTTAATTTTATTATTATTATTTTTTTTCTAACCATACACATTCCAGCGAGTTGCAGTCCCGTTAAGGCAGTCAGGTGTAATGATCCATCTATAATCTTTCAGAAAGGCCACTCGCCTGCCCTGTCCTGCTCTGCTGAACCCTGAGCTCTCAACACCCAATTTCTAATCTGTTTGTGCATCCTGTAACGCATCCTGTCACACGGTGAACATGCCCAGTGTGTCTTTCCAATATGTTTGCTCTTACCTTGTGCAGATAATTCAGGTTAAAGTCAATATTCAGCCTTTTATTCGTCAAGCATCGGCTGAGTATTGCTGAATCGGTTGTTTCTTGACCATTTTATTCAACTGTTTTCTGGCGTGCAAACTGTACTAAAGAATCGTTCCTCTGAGGAAAAAGTCTCTTAATAGAGAGAAGATCGTATCATGCTGTTGCGTCATGATGTTCCTCCGTGACTACAGCTACTTGAGAGACTGAATGAGTCAGTTAAACAAAAAACTGACTTTTATTACTTTGTCAGTTCAGAGTGAACTAAGGTTAAAGCCTTCACTGGAAACCAAAGTTTGACGCATACAAAATCCCAGATTCCTGTAACAGAAGATCAAAGTAGTTCCAGAACAGACATGTTGGTCACTGACAGCATGGGGTTCCTATTGTTTTGGTTTGGATGCTGCAAGGAAGCACTGTTTGTATTTATCCGTTAACCTTTTTCTATCGGTTGTTAGAAGAAGAAGAGAAAAAAAAGAAGTGAAAGAAGTCATTCATGATTTCCCAGAAACCAAACGATGGCTTCAGATAAAGTTCAGAACACGCAGATATTCAATTTACAACAATACAAAAAGTTGGAAATGAAGAAAACCCTCTTATTTTAGAGGCTGAACCAACATATTGGGATTTCATTTGAGAATTGATTCAGCTTACCAGCAGCTGTCGATTTATTTTAGTGCATTTAAAAGCACACTTTGTAGTTTTATTATGGCCATGTGGCCGTGGATTGGGTGGACGGTAAAGCTGGTTTCATTTGACCAAAAATAACGGTTAGGTGTCCGTATGTGTGTAAAATGGACGTTTGTTTCTAAACTCCATCCCTCACTTTGTGCTTCAGGTTCCTGCGACTGTGGATTGCCGTGCTGGTCATCTACCCTACAAACCAGGCCGTGATCGCACTGACCTTCTCCAACTACGTCCTGCAGCCTCTGTTCCCCACCTGCTTTCCACCAGAGAGTGGCCTCCGTGTGCTGGCTGCTGTCTGTCTCTGTGAGTAAATCTGATGCGTACATGCAGAATATATTTAAAAAAAAATAAATAAAAAAAAAAAAAGAAGATATTTTTGTAATGTCTCTTTTAGAATACTGCAGGACATAGACGCCATAACTTACGCACATAGCCATCCACGATGCGAGCCATTTATAATTGTCGTCAGTCTGGCTCGCTCTGTAAAAATGTGTCTTTTTTGCTCGTCGAATTAATTTTTGTTTCCACTTCCTGCTTCACTTCAATGATGGCGACTGAAACTTATGCTAAAATATTGCCAAAAACTTGTCGTACAAATGTTTTCATCTCCGAAAAGTGGAAACACGCTACTGCCAAGTGGACCAATCACAGCTCTTCTGTGTCACGTCATTTACGGCGCTAGGGTCTGCACTGTTGCTGTAGCCTCTGCGTCAACTTCACACAATCTAAACCGCCTATTAATGCAAAACGCACTTCAAACTGCTCAAATGCACCATACCACGCACTTTAAACATATTAAATTACATTACTTCTCAAATTATTCTGCTAAAATAGTCTCTTAGGATGAAACTTTTGTGTTAAAGAAACAGATTTTCAAAGGGAGCTTCAAAACTTTCCATGCAGAATACATTTGTTTCCTCATTTCCAATGACAAAATTGAATAGATGTCATTTGTAACCAAGATGAGTCACTTTTGCTCATGTAGAGATTAAAGAAGCAGGAAAAACTTGCTCAAAAGGACACACACATCTTCTGGAGACAAACTGCACTGTAAAAGTAAAAAAAAATAAAATTTAAAAAACAAACGTGAATCGCTCACACTCTCTTGTTATTTCACCCCTGGTCGGAGGTCACCTGTGAGAAAAGCAGAAGCAGTGAACGTGTGAAGACAAATGGAGAACTGTGTTGTAGCTGACATGACGGCGGTCGATTTGAATCCCTCAACAAAGTTAACACACTCTGCTCAAATACCGCAGCCAGCCTTCAGACACGTAGACAGACAGTGGTAAAAGTGTGCAGTGATCTGTTGATACCTGGTCAAATAAACACCTTACCCCGCTTTCAGCTGGAGCTGTGGTCCAACTCTAGTGTCAGTCAAGTGTTTTCAGTGCTAGCAAAGGGAGAAGGACAACAACTGTGCGCTTGAACATTTTAGTATTTGCTGAACAGAAATGGCGTCCGTTATAGAGTGACAATCGCACGTCCCTGCAAACATTTGCTGAACAAGAGCTGGAGGAACTGGAGCTGCTTATTCTCCTGTACGGTCTGAGCAATTAAGCATCATGACAGATGCCAGCTGTCACTCCCTCAGGGCTTGTCCAATAGTTGTGTATCGAATATTTATGATGAAAGTTGCAGGAGATGGAAATACTTGATATCTGCGTGTTCAGGCAATTCAATTAGAAACGTCTCGTATGACCTCAATGCGTTTTTAAAACACTTCGCGCTAACTAAAAGACTGCAGAGGACTGCTCATGGCAAAATGTGCAGGATCCCTCTGAGAGCTTCATAGTGTTTTGGTTTCTGACACATTGACCTACTTTTACCAGACTTTCTTGTTCCACTTCCACAAATGCCTTAAAGCATGCTTAGTCATGACAAGAGCTGCTTGCAGCCGTTTTATTGCCTAAGTCTGGAGTCTTTTTACGTCTCTCTCCTGAGTCAGTTGGACAGATGTTGCCAGGGAGATTTCTGAAGGTTTTATCCTTGTTTTGTTGCTGTTCAGCGGAAAAAAAAAAGTGGGTGAGAGGTTAGCTGTTTCCCCCTTCACTCTGCTGTTGTTTATGAGGATGCCGTGTTTACAGTATCTTTGCTTGGAAATATCTGCCATTTCCCATATTTGGCACTCGCAGAATAATAAACACAGATCAGGCAGAACATTATGACCGCCTCCCTAATATTGTGTAAGTCTCCCTTGTGCCTCCAAAACAGTTGTGACTCATCAGATAATAGACATGGGCCTTCTGAGGGTGTCCTGTGGTGTCTGGCAACAGAATGTTGTTAGTGGGGGGCCTTTGGGTCCTATGGGTTGAGGGGAGGGGCCTCTGTGGATCAGGTTTGTTCCAGTGAATCCCACAGATACTTGATCAGTTTGGGATCTAGTGAATTTGGAGGCCAGGTCAACACCTTGTGCTGTTCTTCATGTTTTTTAGTTGTTCCTAAACTGTTTTTGGGTGTGTGCCTGTGTCAGGCTGCGTCCTGCTGGGGATGGCTGCTGCCATCAAGGAGTGTCATTGCTATGGGGTGGGGGTGCCTGGTCTGGTCTAGGTGGGTGGTACATGTCTAAGTAACATCCACATGAATGCCAGGTCCAAAAGTTTCCCAGCGGAACACTGGATTGTCAGAAGATGGTCAATGTTATTTACTTCTCCTGTCAGTGGTTTTAATGTTGTGGCTGATCTATTATATAAATATAATAGTCTGCAGGATATAACCTTATTTATTTACTTAGAAATCTGGATCTAACCAAATTCAGTGAATGAGGCACCATTGAACGCTAGGCTGTTTGGTAATCTCATGCTGCAAGGCAGACAGTTTTTCAAGGTGTACCGTTTCAAAAACACGCAGAGAGATTGTCCCATGGGGTCCGGTCTCTTCCTACAGGTGGCGCAGCGCGAGGTCATAACTCTGTCACGTTTCGCAACAGGCTCAGCAAGTTTCCATTCACATACATAATACACACGTTCTGTATACTCAGCTTACAGGCAGCTGAGCGGCCCCACAGCTCCACAGCGTAGAGAACGCATCCTCGGGAGTTTATCCGCAACCCAGTCAATGAAGAGGAGTCGGAGAGGACGCCTATGTTGCTAAAGTGAAGGCTTGAGGTGGCGAAAGGTCATCTGGAGGCAGCAACAACTCGTAAATCAAGTCATAAGCTAATCTGCGCGTATAGGCTCTCGTTTCCTGTTGTTTGTGGTGGGAGTAGCAGCAGCTGATCCCACCACAGGTCTTGTTCTGCATGTCATTTTGTTCGGGAGGGGAAACGACAGAGTCCTAACTCATTCCTTTCTGTTCACTAAAAGAAAATACACTCTCACACAACTGCAAACATGCCCAATGTGCATTTTATTTTTTGTCTGTATCACAACCGCTCGTCTGCGGTGCATGTCCGTTCATGTGCATCTGCCATCCTTCCCCGCAGTGGCAGCTCAGAGTCATTTAATGTGATGAACTTAATCCCACGGGGCCATATTATTTAATGGCACCCTGTTGGCTTGAACCCACTGGCCCGTTGTACTCAGCAGTGCAGATCAAACCCATTATCTTCTGTTATTCTCTTAAGTGAAAAAGGCCTTTCCAGATACTTTTCGGGGGCCTCGGTGCCTGAATTGGAAATGATTGCTTATATAAGATAATCATTTAATTTATCCCACAGCACTGCAAGTGTTTCTAAAGAAAGCTGCAGGTGAGGCATGAGGCGCAAGAGATAACAAGTTCAATGTCATGAAGCGGCAGCGGAGTCAAAGTTCGCCGGCGCGCTCGAGACACGGCGCCTACGTTTACGCGCGCAGGTTTTTAATCACTCGCTGGCCTGAGTTCAGTTTACTTTTGCCCCGAGGAAACTTTTAAGGCTTCGCAGTTTATTAGCGGCAATAACCAATTTCATAAGGACCTCAGGCTGACGACTTCTACTACCGACAATGAAGTGTCAGACTCATAAGACAGAGCAATAAAACAGTAAATGGAAGGTTGGCTTTGGTGTCACAGATGTTTTATTCAAGTACCTTTCCTTTTCTCAGCTCATAAAAATCACCCTGACCTGTCGGACCAGTCACTTTGTGCAAATGAAGGTTCCGTGGATTAAAATTTGAGGCAGAATTTTTGCAAAATGTGACATGCGTCACACTTCATGTAGTGCGATGCTCTAATGGGATAAAAAGTGCGGTGAAATAAACACTAACCGTGTTTCACCGTTTCTCTTTCTGTTTAGTGCTGCTGACGTGGGTGAATTGCTCCAGCGTGAGGTGGGCCACCAGAGTGCAGGACATCTTCACCGCCGGCAAGCTGCTGGCCCTCGCCCTCATCATCATCATGGGCATCGTGCAGATCTGCAAGGGTAAGCACATCGCCGTGCACATCGAAAAAAAAAAAAAGCAAAAGGTCGCGCACTTGCCAGTCAGCGGGGGACATCCACAGCGGCCCAGCGTAGTGTGGACGCCACGGGGGTCAACGAGTTGCTGGGGCCCTTTCGGTTAAAAATCACAACCCTAATATCGGCACGTCTGCGGGGCTTAGCAGCTCAAACATGGCTGGGGGCCAGTTATTATAGGGGCCACGGAGACTAGGCCCCTGGAACAACGCAGTGGGGATTTGTGTGCAAGTATTTGAAGATGAAGAAGAGCTCAGCGGCTGATTTGATGGGAGATTTTGTCATATATATATATATATGTGGACGGTGTGTAGGAGGGGAGAAATACTTTAATGTTCTCTAAAAACATGCCTTATGAAGGAATTATGGGAAAAATTTGATTATTTCTCAGCAGGAACACAGGGATTCAGCCGAAGTTGTTTTTACGACATGTTTTGCACACACTGATTGGATTAGATGATGGTTTTCAGCTGGGTTTCCTCACAGTAAACCCACACTTGAGTGTTTACCCCCTCAGCAAAACAAGCTCGGGTAAATGATCAAGAGCAGACTGGCGTAATTGGAAAGGATCGTACAAACTTGAGGAAGGAACGCAGACGAACGTGAAAGAAAGCAGCTGAAAGTTGAGAAAAGCGGCGGTTTTATCAACCATAAAAGCAAAATATTAATAACGTCTTCCCTTCCACGTGAAGGAGAGTACTACTGGCTGGAGCCTGCCAACGCCTTTGAGCCCTTCCAGGACTACGACGTTGGTTTGATAGCCTTAGCGTTCCTACAAGGCTCGTTCGCCTACGGAGGGTGGAACTTCCTCAACTACGTCACAGAGGAGCTGGTGGATCCTTATGTGTAAGACTGTTTATTATTTTTTTTCTGCCTCCCATGTAACATCCCACACTACAGAATGGTTCAATGCCAGAGCAATATAGCTGATTTACAAGCTGCTCCTCCTGCAGCTTTTTCAGTGATTAGCAGTCGCATACCAACTAAGCTTCCCGGTTTAATCCTTGATCCTTTCTGTTAAAACCCTCTGAAATTTATTTAACTTGGCATGGGTGCAAATTCTCCCTGTCGTTTCCAGTGTCTGGCTGCTAATCTAGAACAATGTCTCTGTGTACAACAAGGCTCTTGACTGCCTAAACACAATCCTGTGTGATCCATTAATACTCCTCCATTCTTAATTTCCTGCTTCTCTAATGCCGTTGCCTTAGCTTTTCTCTCTATTTTCTCTCAAATATTGTGTTGTGTGGTCTACCTTAGGAACCTTCCCCGTGCCATCTTCATCTCCATCCCCCTTGTGACCTTCGTGTACGTCTTTGCCAACATCGCCTACGTCACGGCCATGAGTCCTCAGGAGCTGCTTGCGTCAAACGCCGTTGCCGTGGTGAGTGTCTCCCGGTGGTCCTGTGACTTCATTCGGCCCGCACACCTTGATATTTTCAATGACTGCCGCCCTCTAGCGGCGCCTGTTGGTCAATGCACGAGTCAAGTCAAGTCAGCCGATGCTTTATGAATCTGGTTGGAGTAGTTAAAACATGATCAAACGGACATCTAATCGTTCGCCCGCTTGTCTCCCTTCCATCCGACCTCTAACCTCCATCCCAGACGTTCGGCGAGAAGCTGCTGGGAGTCATGTCTTGGATCATGCCCATCTCTGTGGCTCTCTCCACCTTTGGCGGAGTCAACGGTTCCCTCTTCACGTCTTCACGGTTAGTGGGCTCACAAGGAACAGATTGACTTTCTGGGGCTTATTTTACTTTGGAAAGAAAAACAGGGTCCGTACATGGTTGATATGCCGCAAATTGAATCTGGGATCTTTATTTTTCCGTCTCTAATCAATAATATCAAATACCTAACCTAAGTACCAAAACCTAAAAAACTTATAAGGAAAAGTAATCAAAAGTTATAAAAGCTAACTGAAACAATATTGTGTACTTACAAAACAACCTGAGGACAAATTGGGGCAGATGTTTATTTAGACATGGGTGTCTTTCATTAAGTGCTCTATTTGAATTGTAATCCATCAAAAATGCCATTTTTTTTTTTTTTTTTTTTTTTTAAGAAATGAAAACTAGGACATGAACACAAAAATTAATAATTAGGAACCTCCCCCTTCTGATTTTCTGTTATTTCAACTTAACTGTGCGGCCCTCACTCATAAATATTCATTTTTTATATGATCTACGGCTGCAGCAGAGATTTAAATACCTTGACTGAATGATTTCTAATTGCATCTGCGTCCTCCTCCTCCTGCAGATTGTTCTTTGCTGGAGCCAGAGAGGGACACCTCCCCAGTCTGCTGGCCATGATCCACGTGAAACGCTGCACTCCCATCCCCGCTCTGCTCTTCACTGTGAGTGCTGCTCTGTGCATCATCTCCTGCAGATGCGTTAGTTATGCTCTCATTCAGTTCACATCTCTAACAATCCTCGTCTGGTTCCTCAGTGCCTGTCCACCCTGCTGATGCTGTGCACCAGTGACATGTACACCCTCATCAACTATGTGGGCTTCATCAACTACCTCTTCTATGGAGTGACTGTCGCCGGGCAGATCGTCCTGCGTTTTAAACAGCCCAACATCCACAGACCAATCAAGGTGGGTTCATGTGTGATTATATATTTTGAAGCTTGCATATAAATGTATAGTATATACCCAATATCTGCCATCTATCTGTTGTGAATTCTTAATTCATATGTACATTGAGAACAGAAAATCGCCTGATACATAAAAGGATGATGATCCTGTGGGTTTGAGTGTAACAAGATCTTTCTTTCTCTTCCAGATCAGCCTGATATGGCCGGTCATTTACCTCATCTTCTGGGCTTTCCTGCTCATCTTCTCTCTTTACTCTGAGCCCGTGGTGTGTGGCATCGGCCTCGCCATCATGCTGACTGGCGTCCCCGTCTATTTCCTGGGAGTCTACTGGGACAACAAGCCCCAGTGCTTCGACGTCTTCGTTAGTAAGTTGGCTCGTCAATTCTTCTTTGTCAAGGGTGGGAAACTCTTGTGTGCATTTTCAAAGAGTGACATTTTCGAACCATTCCTGTTGGAAAATGCTTTCCCATCCTGCTGGCTCTCTCCTCACACTGAATGTGCAGTCATTAATGATGTGATGTTCAGAACGATCCAATTCTTTTGATGTTTGGTGCGAATGAAGGAAACAGAGTAATAGAACACCAGAAGCCATTTTTTCTATTGTTGTGTACAAACAACTGTAACTTGTGGTGCTTGGACCACAAGTTGAACCTTATTAACGTTTGCAGATGTTCCCTAAACACTTTATGTACATGCTAGCGTAGCCAAATGGAAAGTTGGCTATGCCAGCTACGCTCAAGAAGTCCTTGAGTGCACTTAGCAAACGGCAAAAGTGCTATAGTTGCAAATCAAAGATATACAATTTAAAAAAAAAGTCATCACATGTTCTTTTGAACGGCTTTGGTAAAGGAAAGGAGCCATAAGATCCAGCTCCTATTAAAGAGCAGCACTCCCCATCCGTAGCAGACTTGAGCGTGGTCTCATGTTTTCATCTAATTTTTGGCAAGAAGCGCATTTAATTTTAAACACCAAGTAGGAATTAATATGGTGAAATACTTGTGTAAAACGGATATGACTGAATTTTAATTATGTTCTTTTAAGATATTATTGGACTGTTGTTTAGATAAAATACTGAAATGCCACATATCTTTACTTTCCTTTATACAGTAAATGTTGTGAATGATTTGACCTCTTGCCTGCATGTTAATCCGTCCTAACGCTTTCTGCTGCTCCCTTTCTTGCAGATAAGATGACATACTTGGGCCAGAAGTTCTGCATGGTCGTTTATCCCGGCGTAACTGGTGGGAGCACAGAGGAGGGAGAGGAAATGAAGGAGTCCAGGTCTCCTCTGTCGAAGGAGGACGAAGACAACCAGAAGTCGGCGGACTGCTAAAGCACACAATTTCAATTCCCCACCGGCCCCAAAGTAGACACACAGACACAAACAAACGTGGGCGTGCACACACACACACACGCAAATACACACCACAGTTTATGGTGGATTTTACTGATCAATACATGTGCCCCCACAGCTTGTCTTTTAAGATTTTTTTACTTAGTTTTAGTACCAAATCAATTATTTCTGTGCCAAATATAGTAAGAAATGTTCACAGTAACATGACCTCAAGCCTTTTCTGTCTGAGGTCCATCACAAGTGCAATAAAGAGAGGTTAGCACCTTTCAGCACCTCAAAATATATATATATATATATATATATATATGCATAAACACACACACACTCTCTATCATCATCATCATCCTCATCCTGCTTTTTATTCTCCCTCTCCATACACATCCTCCCACAGATAGAATAACATTTTTTTTTTTATTGTCAAAAGACTGTACTGTGACGGCTACACAAACACTTTTTTTGCCTCATTGTTAATTTTGTCATACATTCAACACACCAAAGCTGCATTTTGATTGTCAAAGCAGAAAATCACGCTCGGATCAAGTCATTTCATGTTGTGAAGTACACTAATAGTGCGTTTTGTTTTGTTTTTAAAAGTGACTGTAATTCTGAAATGTTTTTATCTTCTTTTTTTGTAATTGTAATAATTGCTTTTTTTTTGTTTTGTTTTGTTTTTGTTTTAATGTAATTTTAGCATTATCTTTTTTTTTTTTTTTCTTTCTAGTGTTTTCATCTGGCCTTTGTTTTTTTTGTTTTTTTTTTTTTTACTCGGCAAACTGTGCTCGCGAACGCTGACGTGAGAGCTGTACAGTTTTTGTTAATTGCCTTAATTAGAATATATTTTGTGCTCGGATGCCATTATAGCTGCACTTTGACGGGTGTAGAGAGACGGTTGATCCTCATACTTTAGGGTAGCTGTTAGTTTTCCTCCAAACACCGGGGGGAAAGAAATGCAATCAGCCCATTAAAACATAGTCCCTCGTGGACTAAAATGATCGATAGGAGTCATGAAAGCTTCCACCAAGACATTTCCATCGTTAATGTGCAAATCCCTGCGCTGACCCATGTGAGTGGCTGTGTGACAGCAGTTTTACGCTGAGTGTATTTTTATAGCTTACCATCTAGCTGTGTTCAAATCATTCTTGGAAATGAGAGGTAACTATTTTTTGATTCATACAGTTAACTAAAGGACATTTCTGTGCAATATTACTACAGGCACCGGTTAAAAAACCCAAAAAAACCCCAAAAAACTGGACATGCACCCCTGAACTGTCACTGTGCGCTGTTTGGTAAAGCTTATATATCCATACTTACGCTGTATATTATAGTAACAACACTCCTGCACACGTAAACACATGTAATATACTCTGTGTGTTCAGTTTTTTCTATAATCTGTTCAGTGTCTCAGGGCATCCCCGCTGCCTTCTCCTTACATACGCTGCCAGACCCACGAAAACCCAACGGATCTGACGGACTGCCTCTTTGAAATCCAGTTTGTTAGCGCTAACTGTCTGTGCTGGTGCTTTTTAGATATTTATTCCTCAGGAGTCTCGATCTTACAAGAGGATGACGAATGTCAAAGTGATCCGAATCTCCATGGCCAGTATTGTGTAGATTGCTCTTGTGAAACTGTAAGGGGAACAGGGTGTCTTGGATGTCTTTACAAGTACAATGATGTGTTTATGTGCCTGTACGGTTATTGTGTATTTACAGTTTATGCACCAATGTCATGACAGTCTGTATCTTGTTTCCTAGTAAATAAAAACCACTGACTAATATTTTAATTCAAGGCCTCATTTATGTTTAACAAACTGCCTCTACTGACGAGATGCTTTAAGCAGGTTTTCAGTTTTAGGATAAAAATTGAGGCCTGAAAGTTTTTCCACCTCAGATGTCAAATGCTGCAACTCTTGACTCGACAATGTAAACCGTGCAGGCTGTGATGTGCAGTTTTATCTGCATTTATTACTGCTTAAAACACCCGTATTTGTCTCTCGCTGCTCCTTGATGCTCCTTGCTTAAATTCAGACCAAAACACGCCTTTCACGTTTTAACCGAGCATGTACTTACGAGCAAACCTTCTCTTAGCAATACTTTCTCCCTCTACAGTGATGAGAATGTTATTTCTAAATAATTTTTGTGTCTAAGTTGCATTTTGCCGTTTGCAGGCTGCCTACCACACCGAGATGTGTCTCAAACTTATTTTTGTGTTTTAAAATGTAAATATTGGTGGTGAGTGTCTGGCAAGAATAAATTAAAAACACATGGAAAAAGAATTTTCATGTCTCATTTGTTCAGATGTGCTGGATATTTTACATTAGGTTACACTGATAAGCCATAACATTACGACCTCTGATGGGTGAAGTGAATGACACTGATTGTGTGGTTATAATGGGGTGTTCCCAGTCTGCTGCTGATGGTACCTGTCAAAAGTGATCCAAGGAGGGAAATGAGTTGCACCTGATGCACCTGGGCAGTGAAGGCTGGTCTGATCCAACAGACGACCCACTGTAGCTCAAACTGCTGAAAAAGTTAATGCTAGTTCTGGTGGAAAGGTATCAAAATCACACCAGCCAGGGTGTCCATGCCGACCCCTGTCCACTGCTGGAAGAGTCTACAGTGGGCATGTCTGCATCAGAACTGGACCACGGAGAAACTGAAAAATGCCACTGGCCGGGTGCATGTGCGTCACTTGGGGAACACACGGCAACAGGGTGCACAATGGGAAGAGGGCAAGCCAGCAGAAGGACTGTGATGCTTTGGGCAATGTTCTGCTAGGAAGCCTTGGGTCCTGCCATCCATGTGGATGTTACTTTAACATTTAACAGCTACCTAAACATGTATACCTCTCATAAAAACGATATTCCCTGATGGCTGTGGCCTCTTTCAGCATGCATCCTGCCACAAAGCAAAAATGGCTGAGGAACACAATGATGAGTTTAATATTTTTCACTTGGCCACCATATTTCCCAGATCTCAGTCCAATCAAACATCTGTTGAACGTGCTAGACCAGGGGTTCCCAAACTTTTCCATGCCAAGGCCCCCCAAACAGCATTAGCTTCTGGCTGAGGACCCCCTTTGCAAACCCACAGACAATGCTACAAAATATGTCAAGAAACATCAACTTTTACAATGTTTTTTTCTTACTTTTATTCACTATTCAATAACTATTACATTTGTTTAGCATAAGTGCTGCCTCATAGTTTCTGATTTTAGTTGGCCAGGAGTTCTTAGGTTTTTTTGCAGCAGTGTCCTGCACAGCAGGGCTGTTGGTCTGTTCCTTTGGTCTCTTGATATATTAATAATGTATCATATATGATATATATAATATGTGATATATTACTAAGAATTATGTAAAATAATTATATTTTATGATACTTATTTAAAAAAATAATTAGATTGTATTTTACAACAATGATTAAAAATAATTATATTTTTTTTATTTCTTAAATTTTTTCCTTATCTTCCCTCCAATTGTCTGAGGCCCCCCTAGCGCCCCCACTTTGAAAACCACTGTGCTAGACATTCATTCATTCATTCATCTTCTGTACCCGCTTAGTCCTGTTAAGGGTCGCGGGGGTCTGCTGGAGCCTATCCCAGCTGTCATCGGACGAGAGGCGGGGTACACCCTGGACAGGTCGCCAGTCCATCGGCTAACACAGAGAGACAGACAACCATTCACACTCACACCTACGGCCAATTTAGAATCACCAATCAACCTAATGAGCATGTCTTTGGATGGTGGGAGGAAGCCGGAGTACCCGGAGAGACTGTGCTAGACAATCAAGTCAAATCAATGAAGGCCCCACCCCGCCACTTGCAGGACTTGTGCAATGCACAAGTTGCATCTTGCTGCCAGATACCACATCCAACTTTCAGAGGTGCAGGGGAGGCCATGCCTCGATGTGTCAGGTGGCGGGTTTGACGGCAAAAAGGGTTAGGTTAGGTTTGTGGTCATAATGTTCCGAGTGATCGATGTATATTTACTGAGCACACGGAGAAGACATATATTTTCAGCATTTAGGTTTATTCTACTGACAAAAGTAATTCAAACTCAGTTCCACACATTTCAGCACCCACTGAGGGGAGCCACTGCTTCTCTGAATAAAGAAACCAACCAAACAGGATCCGTGTAAACTGTGTCTTTTTGCAACAACGAAAAATGCAGTGCAAAAGAACTGATTACGCAAAACATTATCATCGTGACTGGGCATGCCCAGTCTGAGATTTAGAACAAGGAGGATCCAAAACCACAGAACACTTCATTTAATTATCCTTTTCACTTCAAGAAATAGTTCACTACTTAGGTTTCCAGGTGCAAGGTTAGAGAAGACACAACTCGTACATTTATCTGTTAAATACAGCATTGAAGCTACAACCAGGAGCCAGCTGGATTAGCGCTTTGCACCCGGTAGCACAAAGACTAGAAAGAGTTCAAGTGTCCAGAAAGTGTCCAGATGAATCTGTGAGGTTTAGAGGTTCTCGCGGATGAAGTTTGTTACCTTGAGGTGCAATCAGACAAGTTAGCTGTTTCCAGTCTTTTTGCTAAGCCGATGATTATAACATTACACCGTATATAATTGACAGATACAAGAGTTGTATTGATCTTCTCATCTAAAGGACGAGTGGGTGCATTTCCCAGAATGTGGAACTATTCTTTTAAATATCCTCTAGACATAAATCTGAGCTACATCAGTATTTTACAAGAGAAAACGAATTTTCATACGCTGACACACCAACTAGGCTCTGATAATTAAACTATTTGGGCCAATTTGTGGAAAAAAAAAAAATGTCAGAGATTTTCAAGGATGCATTTCCCTGAAGCAGCTTTAAACTACAGTTCCCTCTGTTTTATCATGAGTGGAACAAAAATCAAACTTCACAGACAGAGTACGGCTTCTTGAACAGTGTACAGTAGTTTCCATAGCAGCCAAATTCACTCTGGGTTGTAAATCTTAAGCAAAAGCTCAGTTTAATTTTGAGCAACTTTTCTGCCAGTGCAGCTTTAATATGTGGAGTGTCTCTCCGTGGCGATATATATATATATAATACAGTGGGGGGCGCGATTATACACGTTTGGCTGTAGGGAAATGGCTGCCTACAAAACCACCTGGTGATTCGCGCATCCGGCGGCGGTGCGTCTTCGGCGTACTTGCTTCGTGTAGGCTAAAATGAAAGCTGTGCCTTGTAGTGACGGCTACAACGCAGGCTTAGAGAAGAGGCTTCTGGGATGGTGGCGCACGTGTCCTCCTCTCAGGGCAAGCACCAGGTGTAGAACAGAGCCGCCCTGGATTTTATAGTCTGCTGCCGTTTTCTCGTCGTTCCTGAGAAAAGAGGAAAGAGGAAGTCGTGAGACAGCAGAAATCCCTCTGTTAAAAAATGAACACCGTCAGGGTTTCCACATTTTAGTATATGTTTTTTACTTCACCATATTCCCTATTCTGTCTGTAGCACTCACCCTAAGCAGATTTGTTTCTGCCGGGGCTGTCGTGGTTAACTTAATAATAATCTAAAGGCATGTGCATTATGTGATTATGACCCTCGGACCAACCTGATTCAGCGCTAACATAGTGGATGGCAAGCAGACACAAATCTCATTGAGAAGGGAATGAAAAAGAAAAGGGCCTTTTGAATGACAACTACAGCTTCCTGCCAGATGGTTCTTTCGACAAGAAGATAGTTTCCTTCTTTTCTTCTTCTTTTCCTTTCACATCGATTTACTGTCGATGTGAACTGAGTTCCGACCAGAGTTCGGCAAGTCTAAAGTACCCCCTGCTTGCCCTCCTGGGCCTTCGCCAAAGGCAGACGACACTGGATGACTTGCAGTGTAGATGCAACATATTTGTTCAGCATGCATTACTTCTGAAATTATTCTGGAGAATATTCTGGACAATAGTTGTCATGGTTTTGGATCGTTGCAATAATAGTAACATACATTTGCAAAAAGCAAGCATATTAATTGGCTCCCATGTTGGTAAGAATATTAAAACTTTAAAAATATATCTTTAAGGGACATTTAGACATTTTAAATGGGTGATTAATTTAGAACTAAGTGCACGTAAGGTATGGACAATCATGTGATTAAATATTTTAATTGAAATACATAATATACACTGATCAGGCATAACATTATGATTATCCCTTGTTCCTCCAAAACAGTTATGACTCATCAGAGAACTGACATGGGCCTTCTGAGGGTGTCCTGTGGCATCTGGCAACACAATGTTGGGGGGCCTTTGGGTCCTATTTGGAGGCCAGATCAACACCTTGTGCGAGTTGCTCCTAAAGCGTTTTTGTGTGTGTGTCTGTGTCAGGCTGCATCCTGCTGGGGATGGCTGCTGCCATCAAGGAGTGTCATTGCTATGGGGTGGGGGTGCCTGGTCTGGTCTAGGTGGGTGCTACATGTCTAAGTAAAGTCCTAAAGTTTCCCAGCAGACCACTGAATTGTCACAAGATGGTCAATGTTATTCGTTTTTCCTGTCAGTGGCATTTTTAATGTTGTGGCTGATCGGTGTATAGTACATACATAGTTTCTAGAGAGCAGAAATAAATTGGTGCATTAGTAAACATTTACCGCTCCAGTATAGTGAACAGTATAGTGTGTGGGATTCAAATAAACAACTAGCACAAAGGAACAAGCTGTATGAGACAGCGGGCAACATTTTGTGTAATGTGTTAACAACATAATCACAACCTTATCCTTTACTTAAGAAAAGGGATCTTACATCTGTTTTCCACTGTAGATCAGCCTCTGTTGTTGGGGAGGGATCCCCTCTTTCTCCTCCACCCTTTCTTTAATCCGCTCCACCTGGATGGTAATGAATTGTTATTAAAGCGAGCACATACTAAATAGCATGTGCTACTGTGTCCATATATAACAAACGAGGAATAAAAGATCATTATATACTTTATCTGTGGGCTCTATGTCAATCTCTATCTCCTTCCCAGTGAGCGTCTGTGATCAAGAGAAAGAAATAAGTTAACTTATGATGGGTATAACTTACAGCCATAAGAGATAAATACATACAGATACTGAATGTTAAAAGGGGCTAATCGTAATGTTTGATATGCCTACCTTCACTTTGATCAGCATGTTTGTTGACTTGTTTTTAGAAAATTCCCTGGAAACGTTTCTTAGTTGGTGGAATATATGATTTCCGAAGCTACGTTATGAAAAAAAATACAGTTTCGGGCTCGTTTTTTGGTAAAGAAACTCGATATTCCTCCTCTTGTAGAAATTCAGCGCCTATTTCCTGTGTTTCTCGCTGAATCCTCCCGCCTCCATGTTTCCATGTCAACCGTTCCGCTTTGGTTAATTTCGGACTTAATTACTTAAATTTGCGTCTAAAACCTACAAAATGTAATTAACATAATCGTGTGTCCCCGCAAACACCATCCAAACATAAGAACGCCGAAATGTGTTGTCCGTGTACATAAAACAATCTTTACGACACCGTCGCAACGCGGCGTAAAGCCGCATCCGTATTTGTAGTCTTTGGCCTGTTGCTGCCTACAAGCTGAAGCCCTTGAAAAACTACAAAGGGGCTGTCGGTCGGTGTCCGCCACGGTAAAGCTTCCCGCGCACACAGTGGAAAGGAAGCCGTGGCAGGCTGCGAGACAAAATCAATCATACTTTCCTAACGGTAGGTACTTTATTTTGCTAAACGTGTAAGATATTTCATTCGTTGACTAATTATTAGCTTCTGCTTAGATAACAAATACATAATGCGGAATTAATGTATGCACTTTTAGAGAGTGTAACATTGGAGTTTGACATCGGGGCTAAAGAAGCTACGCTCTTGTGATCTTTGCAGAGGAGTTAAGCATTTGCTAGCTAGCTAAAAAATAGCCTTATTACATTTCTACAACGTAATAATAACAGTTTTGGAGGATTTTGGTTCAATTATGAAATAGAGACGGATGTTTGCTTTTTTTGCTTCTTTGCATCGTAACGGTGATCATATGGGTGTATGTTGGGGGAGAAGAAGAGAGTTACAGAAACAGAGACACAAAACACAAAGCAACCATTTTGACATTTAACCTGTCTGCCTTTCACAGACCCACATTCCTGAGCAAAGGGCTTCAGTAAACATTGTTTCCAAAATGCCTCGCATTGAGAATGACATCAAGCTGGACTTCAAAGATGTGCTCCTCCGGCCCAAGAGGAGCACTCTCAAATCCAGGAGTGAGGTGGGTAATCCTACCTGTGGATTGTTTTTCTAAACTTCCATTTTCTGTACTTAAATTGTGCATGGCAATTAACCGCACACAATTTTTTGGTATACAGGCCCTTAGAAAAAGTAGCATTGTTGTCCTTGTCTACTGCAGGTGGATCTGATGAGGAGCTTCACCTTCAGGAACTCCAAGGGCAACTACAGAGGGATCCCAATCATTGCTGCCAACATGGACACCGTGGGGACATTTGAGATGGCCATGGCTTTGCACAACGTACGCTTTGCATTGCTTTACTGTACATAGGATGTTTTGAAATTGATATCATCGTTTTCATTCATTTGCCATGTTCATTTTAGGAAGGAAAAATAATGAAAATAGTCCCTGAACTATTAGAAAACTCGGTGAACCTAAGTTAAGTCTATGTTGTCAACATTTTATTGCATGCATATAAGGAGGACAAGCCTCAAAAACACATACACAGAAATATTTCGTAGCTGTATTCATTCATACCCTCACTTGCACTTCGTTGCCTTTATAATAGCTGCCCCCTAGTGGCCATTAGGTGTCACTGCACCGTCCACAACCCGAACCAAAATTTTTACCTAACCTCTCCAACACTAGCCTAGCGTAACCAGACTTGATTCTTATCGCAAGTTACGCGGCATTATTATTTCCTTATGGGCCGTGTCTCAGCTGACACAGAGAAAAAAAAAAACTGCACACAATTAGATATTCCCACAACCAATCAGAGCAAAGTGACAAGTGATGTGACGTATGCTCCTCGACAAATGTCTCAATCGGTTGTAACTGATCTTTGGCTGTCAAAAATCTTTTGCAGCAGACACAATAGCTGAATCTAAAAATCTCGCTTCTCAGACGGCAGCCATTTTGTCGTAATCAAAATCAACTCAACAGCACTCAGATCACGTGTATGACTGCATCGCTGTTACTCTTCTGTCCATCACCGCATGGAAAGGAAAGGATTTGATTGTCCTGGCAGATCTGTATCTCTGCATAAACATCCTAATTAATATAATGTTCATTGTCTCCTTCACTAGTTCACTCTCTTCACTACAGTCCACAAACATTATTCCGTGGATGACTGGTCGGAGTTTGCGACAAAGCATCCTGAATGCCTGGAGGTACTCAAAGTGCTAAATATGATGTATTCCTTCGTTTAAGGTGTATGTAACCAATAGAATTTGTAATACCACAACTCGCTTCCTTCTTCTGTTTGTTGCCCAGAGTGTAGCCGTCAGCACAGGTACCGGTGACGGCGACTTTGATCGAATTTCAGCCATC
Source organism: Chelon labrosus (assembly GCF_963514085.1). Lineage (NCBI taxonomy): Eukaryota > Metazoa > Chordata > Actinopteri > Mugiliformes > Mugilidae > Chelon > Chelon labrosus. Next base: position 9,217,702 of record NC_140337.1, read on the forward strand.
TTGGCGGCAGTGCCACAGCTCAAGTACATCTGTGTAGACGTGGCAAACGGCTACTCTGAGCACTTCGTCCACTTTGTCAAGGATGTCAGGCAGAAGTTCCCTTCACACACTATTATGGTCAGTAGATACCTGGTGAAGCTTTAGAACTACTGTACGAGAGGGTCCCAGGTAAGTAATGCGGTAATGTTTTATTGTGTTTATTTTTCTCAGGCAGGAAACGTGGTGACAGGAGAGATGGTGGAAGAGCTCATCCTCGCTGGGGCTGACATCATCAAAGTAGGCATCGGACCAGGTGATCACTGCGTAATTTATGACTCATTACCATAGACTGTATAAATATGGACAATGCGTCCCCACGTCCTTGCATTGGCCAAACTGACGCCATTTTCCTGGGGATACGAGCAGCGACATCTTCCGAGAGTGGAAGACCCACTATATCGTGTTTTCGTTTAATTAATATTGCGCTCTGCTCTACCTCCACTAGTTGCAGGGAAATGTTAGATTAAACACTGTCCCACAGACTGCTTTACAGAGCGGTTGCCCATTATCTCACATCCTGTTTCTATTGCGTCAAATTACTAACTAAAATAAAACTTATTCAAAAAAATGACACGAACACAAGCATCAACATTATATTAACTATCTAAAATGATAGAAACCGTCCTGAAACAAAATGTATTTGACGTGAAATTCAGTGTTTTAGTTTGGCCCAAGTCCCATCCACTAACATAGAGGAGGTGGAGCTTATGACCTATACTGCAGCCAGTCACCAGGGGGAGCTCTACTTGCTTTTGAGGAGCTGCTCCACCATCCATCTTTATACTGTGCTCATTACAGCCACAAAATATTATTACAGTTCCATCTTATGTACTTTTTGCTTATGTCTGCACTGCTACACAAACCCATTCCTGGCACATTTACATGAATCTCTACTGTGCACACTGCTGTTTCCTGTTTGACTGCAGACTTCAAAAACGTCATCTTTTTACTGTGTGTCTTCCTCTTCAGGCTCTGTGTGCACCACCCGCAAGAAGACCGGGGTTGGCTACCCTCAGCTCAGCGCGGTGATTGAGTGTGCAGATGCAGCCCACGGCCTGGGTGGCCACATCATCTCTGTGAGTGACTCACTGCTGTAATAATACAGCCATCACTGAACAGAATTTCTATGCAGCCCCTGGTCCAGTGTAAAGGATTTAGGGAGATCTGTTGGCAGGAATGAGATATCATTTTAATAATGAACGTCATGTAAATACATATGGAGTGGACTTTTGTCCCTGCAGTAGCTCAGAGCACAGAGACCTTTGTAATGGAGTGAAAACCCATTTTCACTCCACCAGCCTTTTGACCAATCCGGATCCTTCCTACGGATCAATATTTACTTTTTGGAGGCCCGCAAGCAAGTGTGTCTCTGTAGCCTCTCTCTTGGTTGTATTCCAACAATCTAAGGGTTAATGGAAGTACACTGGCGCAAAAGCAGTACAACAAATCAGAAGTCAGGCAAAGTCTATACTTAGGTTGCAGTCTGCAATCTCATTAGACACCTCCAAGTGGACCTTTAAAGGAATGGTCTAACATTTTAGCCACAGTAACTTACTGTAGTGTTGTTTTTACCATGGCAACCTGCTGATGCTTCAGGAAGTAACTGCGCTAGTCCAAGAAATAGTTGAACCCATAACTCCCCATTGACTTTTCCCTTAAACTGAGGAGTATGATAGCAAATATTCCTTAATCTATCTTTAATTAATGTAACTAGCTCACAAAAAGATTTATAGCCCGTGTATTTTCATCCACTTTTCTGTACCCAGGGTCAGTCTTATTTGTCGGATTTATTGTCACCCTGAGAATGTGCAGCCTTATCTTTTCCTCCTGGCTGTGAACATGCAGCCATAATAAACATATTTTTCGTTTTGTCTCTTCTCTTTCACACAGGATGGCGGGTGTACTTGCCCAGGAGACGTCTCAAAAGCTTTTGGCAAGTAGTATTAACGTTTGCACGGTGTGCTTGAAATCCAACCCTTAAATTGTTTGTTCTAAAACACTCACTCTTTGTTTTCCACCTTCTCTGCGACTCTCAGGTGCTGGAGCCGACTTCGTGATGCTGGGCGGTATGCTGGCTGGCCATTCAGAGAGCGGGGGTGAGACCATTGAGAAAAACGGCCGGAAATACAAGCTGTTTTATGGAATGAGCTCCGACACAGCGATGAAGAAGCACGCAGGAGGCGTGGCGGAATACAGGTCAGTTATATCGGTATTTAAGGAGAGAAACTGACCACATACACAGTTGCCATTTTCTGACGGTGTGTTTTTATGCCCATAGAGCATCTGAGGGGAAGACAGTGGAAGTTCCATTCAAAGGTCCGGTGGATGTGACGATACGGGACATCTTGGGAGGGGTCCGCTCCACCTGCACCTATGTCGGGGCAGGGAAGCTGAAGGAGCTGAGCCGTAGGACGACTTTCATCAGGGTCACCCAGCAGCTCAACACTGTCTTTGGCAACGACAGCTGAACATCCAGCTTCATCGACTGAAAGAAGCCTGCTACACTGCCTGTCTGACTCGCAGACGTTTTGATGCTTTGTGCACCGGTCGTGTGTAAACACAAGTAAGCAGACACGAATATTAATACTTAAATACTGCCCTTTTAATCCTTATTAGTTTTTTTTTTTCTTTTTTTTTTTGATACAGAAATTTTAATGGGAGTTTTAGAAATGTTTTTCCACAAACAGAATCTTTGAGGCCCTGATTGTTTCCCATAAAAGTGTTTCAAATGCCAGTAAGATGTAAGCTAGAGCACTAATGCCTCAGCTATTTCCAGTCTCATCATTCCAACACAAGGACCTTAATTGTTCTTTCTTACATTTTTGTAAATCTAATTCTGTTCAAAAACAGTATCTACGACATGTTAAGCTCTGTGCAGAGCTCATACTGTAAGCCTTTGTCACTGACCTATAAAATTATAGAAATGTCTTAAATTATTTTTAAAACCTAAATATGTATGCAAGTGCTGTAGCTAATTAGAAAGTCAACCATTCCATCTATCAGGTTTTGCACTTTAATGATTTATTAATTAGAGAGTCTAGTGTTAGTCTAAAGGAAATGCTTTGTAACTGCACTATCACATATTCATTCACTGAATCAGAGCTCACAGTTCATATTAGCAGAGGTGTTATTCCATACAAATATTCTTTTCCATCTTCTTCTAGCTGCTCCTAATAAATACCAAAGTCTGTCTGGGTTTATTTTGGCGGCGTACACATTTGTGAGTGGTAATAGTCTGGCTGCAGTAAGTAAGTGGTCGCTCCTAGGAAGTATAAAAATAATATAGTTTAAACATTTCAAACTGCTCCTAGGTGATGTCTTTGTTATTTTCTGTAGTTTTTATGTTGCCAACACAAACGTTCAAATGCAGAGTGTTCACCTCACTTTTTATCAAATCAATAAAAACATCCCACATCTTAACATTTGACTGGCTTTATTATTGATTAGATTATTTACAGTGTATGAAGCAAATAGCACCAATCAGATATTCAGCTGTGACACATTCAAAACCAGCAGATGGAGACAAACACCTGACAATGGCAGGTGGAAGAAGAACTGACAGAACATGACAGTGTTTCTACCATATAGGAAAATCCCACAGCTAAATAGTATTTCAGTGTAAAGACATTCAGCTGAAGATATATTGCCTACTGTGTGTGATATCTATTGTTATAATTTATCACAATGTATTGATTTGACAGCAACTTAACACCAAACAATAACACAGATTCTTGATAAGTGACAGAAAATGTAATGATCATCAAAATCCAACCTATTAGCAAAGCTCACAAACCACCTCTGTGATGTGTGGCATGATGCCTGTCTGTTGTCTGTACCCACTGTAGGTGTCGGCGTAAGTAGCCCAGACAAGGCTTCTTGGCTGCTGGGGTCTATTTTGGGCTCTTCCTTTTCCCAGATGGACAAATGGGGCCAGGTCCCAGTTGTTGAGGGTCAGCTCAATAGTGATTATTTCTTCCCTCTTGTACTGTCCGGTTCTGTTGTAGAAGGACAGTGTAGAGGCAGCCATGTTCCAAAACACCTCCACCATTTCAGGTCGCAGTGTGGCCTTATCTTCAACCTCAATCATAGGTGTGTTAAAAGCGGATCTTGTACTGGGCTGCTTAGCGATGGATGATGCGACAGAGCATTCGTTATCTTCCCAGCACAGTCCATAGATGGGTCCACCCCTCAAGGGTGAAGACTTTTTATAACATAAACCAACTATCCAGTCAGACTCGTTGGAGAGACTGACCGTCCACCTCTGAAAGTTGAGAATAGTCTCTGTGTTACTGATTAAAAGAGTTGCAGAGGGTTCCCCTAGCCAGCTATTGTAAAAAACCTTCCTTTGGTCTTTAGACAGTGACATGCCAGAGCCCAAATTCTGCGGTTCAAAGAACAGGTCTGGACTACTAGCAAAGGGCTTCTGGTGGTTTTCAGGGTCAACCAGAGTCAACAGGGAGCACCAGAACTCTCCTGCTTGCTGCATCATCTGTTCACCATCCTGATTTATTTCCTGGACCAGTTTGTCACGTTCACTGCCAGGCTCCAGCCCTTTCCTCAGATCCACAGCCTTGGCTGTTTCCACATCTTGATGCACCTGAGAATACATCTGCAGGAATCTGAATGTGTCCTTCTCGGCCTGCGCTGCTTGCATGCTATTCTTGCTGGTTTTTATGGACGCCATGCGCGCAGAGACTGAACTCTGGACACTAGTCAGGGAAATGTCACGCAGGTTAGTCACACCTTCAATGAGACGCAAACTACAGCTACTCAGCTTCTGTCCTTCACTCTTCTCCCACATTTCCAGACTCCCGTTCTCATCTTCTGTTTTCACCTGTAAGGCCTGCTGCTCTGCTTTCAGCTTTTCCAGGAGCTCTTTGTGAGCCGTGGCGAAGGTCTTCATATTGTGTAGGCGGTGCTGGTCTTCAATGGCACAGGAAACACACACGCAGGTCATGTCATCCAAGCAGTAGTACTCCAGGAGTTTGCCATGCTGCGGGCATTTAGTGGTCTCAGACAAATCCATGGGTTCAGTCAGAGGATGAGTCTGCAGCAGCACAGGTGTGGTCAGGTGGGCCTCGAGGTGTTGGACACACATTGAGATCTCACATTTCATGCAGCTCTTCCGTGCTGGTTTCCTGTCTTCCCCTGTACACATGTCGCAGAGAATAATCTGTGGATCAATTTGTAAATTGCCCGACATGTTTTCAAAAACAGAAAGTCCTGATTTGTCTTTTATAAAAAACTATTCAGTGAAAAAAATCTGAGGAATCCTTTATGTTTCTCCTTAGTTAACTGTGTTTTAGAAGAAGAAGGAACCTGCAATCAGAGTCAGTCACAGTAGCACTGAGCAGCAGTTTCGGTTTCACAAGCGTTGAACTGGTGCAGTCGAAAGGAGAAGTCAGAATGTTGTTTACTAGTGAGTTTCATTTCAAACCAAAGAACAAGCCACACTCATGAGAGTGGAATTTTCATTGCTGACTTCTGGTCATGCAAATCCACAGTTACTAAGATACTGACCTGCTCCAACTAGACAAACTCTGACATACAGGTAGCAATCAACCCATGAAAAAAGAGCACAAGACTCAAATACACACTCATGTTGATGTAAATACACCTGATCACCAGTGATAACATTATGACCAACTGGTTATACTCACATGAATCATCAAGTGAATCACACTGATTATCTTGTTATTGTGACACTTGTCCATGGGTGGGATATATTAGGCAGCAAGTGAATATTTTGTCCTCAAAGTTGACGTTAGACAAAACGGGTGAGAAACCAATAGGTCCTCCACAAGTACAGGTTGCCTTGGAAGCCTTTTCATAAATGTGTCCTCTGTACCAGCATCCATTGTTACTGTCAGTGTAAACCTTCCCACAAGGACATTTCCATTCCTTCTGGCATTGTTGTTGAACTGATGATGAAGCTCCATAAGCGGAACGGCTTGAAAACTTGTTGCTCTTCTGCAACCCATCCTCTTCTAAGGGCCTAGTCTCCAGCCGTCGGAGCGTATCATTACAGTGAGTAGTTTGACTCTCTTGTGCTGTCCGATCCAGCTAAAGAATGATAATGAGTCAGGATGGGTCCGAACCACTTCTATTTTTTGCGGCCGGGGCATTGTTTCTGCCATGTTTTCATCTGGAAGGTTGATCACATTGTGTTTTACACTTATCTGGTATTAAGATCTATTTAATGGGCTAAGTGCATTTCTAGGCACACTGTACTCTGTCGTGAGAGACATTAGTCGCTCACCTTGGAAGCACAGTCCATAGACATCTCCATCCCGAAGTCCCTTAATCAGTGCTCCAGTCATAGTCTAGGCTCATCACCCATCTCTTAAATTCAGGAGTAGGCAGTCTGCTCTGAATGTGGAAAATCTGGATAGAGCGTTGCCCCATCCAGCTACAATAGAAAATCGTCCTTTTGTCTTTAGACAGTGACATGCCAGAGCCCACATTCTGTGGTTAAATGAACAGGTCTGGGCTACTAGCAAAGGGCTTCTGGATTTATTAATTAGAGAGTCTAGTGTTAGTCTAAAGAACATGTTTTATAACTGCACCATCACATATTCATTCACCGAATCAGAGCTCACAGTTCATATTAGCAGAGGTATTCCATACAAATATACTTTTTCCATATTCTTCTAGCTGCTCCTAATAAATACCAAAGTCTGTGTGGGCTTATTTTGGCGATGTACACCTTCAAGAGGATTTGTGAGTGGTAATAGTCTGGCTGCAGTAAGTAAGTGGTCCCTTCTCTGAATTAGCCTAGGAAGTATAAAGATAATATAGTTTAAACATTTCAAACTGCTCCTAGGTGATGTCTTTGTTATTTTCTGTAGTTTTTATGTTGCCAACACAAACGTTCAGATGCAGAGTGTTCACCTCACTTTTTATCAAATCAATAAAAACATTCCACATCTTAACATTTGACTGGCTTTATTATTGATTAGATTATTTAAAGTGTATGAAGCAGAATAGTAACAATCAGATATTCAGCAATGACACGCTCGAAACCAGCAGATGGAGACAAACACTTGACAATGGCAGACGTGACAGAACATGACAGTGTTTTTCTAGATATAGGAAAATCCCACAGCTAAATATTATTTTAATGTAAAGACGTTCAGCTGAAGATATATTGCCTAGTGTGCGTGATATCTATTGTTATTTATTTATCACAGTCCATTGATTTGACAGCAACTTAACACCAATCAGTTACATTGATTCTTGGTAAGTGACAGAAAATATAATGATCAACAAAATCCAACCTATTAGCAAAGCTCACAAACCACCTCTGTGACATGTAGGATACTTCCAAAGCTGAAACTTGACTGTTGAGAGTAGCTACTCATTTTTTGTGTGTACCCACTCTGGAAGGTGTAACTACTCCCAAAGCTCTGAAGTTTCTTCCGGGGTCTATTTTGGGCACTTACGTTTCCCACTTGGACAAATGGGGCCAAGTCCAAGTTGTTGGGGTTCAGTTCAATAGTGATTATTTCTTCCCTCTGGTACTGTCCGGTTCTGCTGTAGAAGGACAATGTAGAGGCAGCAACGTTCCAAAACACCTCCACCATTTCAGGTCGCGGCTCGGCCTTATCTTGAGCAACCTTCCTCTTATGCGTGTTAAAATCGTATCTTGTACTGGGCTGCTTAGCGATGGATGATGCAACAGAGCATTCGTTATCTTCCCAGCACAGTCCACAGACAGGTCCACCCCCCAAGGGTGAAGACTTTTTATCACATAAACCAACTATCCAGTCAGACTCCTTGGAGAGACTGACCGTCCACCTCTGAAAGTTAGGAATAGTCTCAGTGCTACTGATTAAAAGAGTTGCAGAGGGTTCCCCTAGCCAGCTATTGTAAAAAACCTTCCTTTTGTCTTTAGACAGCGACATGCCAGAGCCCAAATTCTGCAGTTCAAAGAACAGGTCTGGACTACTAGCAAAGGGCTTCTGGTGGTTTTCAGGGTCAACCAGAGTCAACATGGAGCACCAGAACTCTCCTGCTTGCTGCATCATCTGTTCACCATCCTGATTTATTTCCCGGACCAGTTTGTCACGTTCACTGCCAGGCTCCAGCCCTTTCCTCAGATCCACAGCCTTGGCTGTTTCCACATCTTGATGCACCTGAGAATACATCTGCAGGAATCTGAATGTGTCCTTCTCGGCCTGCGCTGCTTGCATGCTATTCTTGCTGGTTTTTATGAACGCTATGCGCGCAGAGACTGAACTCTGGACACTAGTCAGGGAAATGTCACGCAGGTTAGTCACAGCTTCAATGAGACGCAAACTACAGCTACTCAGCTTCTGTCTTTCACTCTTCTCCCACATTTCCAGACTCCCATTCTCATCCTCTGTTTTCACCTGTAAGGCCTGCTGCTCTGCTTTCAGCTTTTCCAGAAGCTCTTCGTGAGCCGTGGTGAAGGTCTTCATATTGTGTAGGCGGTGCTGGTCTTCAATGGCACAGGAAACACACACGCAGATCATGTCATCCAAGCAGTAGTACTCCAGGAGTTTGCCGTGCTGCGGGCATTTAGTGGTCCCAGACAAATCCATGGGTTCAGTCAGAGGATGAGTCTGCAGCAACACAGGTGTGGTCAGGTGGGCCTCGAGGTGCTGAACACACATGGAGATCTCACATTTCATGCAGCTCTGCTGTGCTGGTTTCCTGTCTTCCCCTGTACACATGTCGCAGAGAATAATCTGTGGATCCATTTGTAAATTGTCCAATATGTTTTCAAAAACAGGAAGTCCTGATTTGTCTTTTATGAAAATTATTCAGTGAAAAAAATCTGAGAAATCCTTTATGTTGTTCCGTAGTTAACTCGGTTAGTTAACTGTTTTAGAAGAAGAAGGAACCTGCGATCAGAATCAGTCACAGCAGCACTGCGCAGCAGTTGAACTGGTGCAGTTGAAAGGAGGAGTCAAAATTTTGTTTACTGGTGAGTTTTTTTTTTTAATTTTATTTTTATCAGGGAGAAACATACAAGATAATTTCTGTACAGTTACACTCACTTAACACTCTCTCTTTCCACTCCCAGATTTGTAGAATATCAGAATTTCACTCATCAAGTCCTCTGTCAAAATTGTATTTAATCGATGCCTTACTTGAAGGTAAAAAACTTGCTTCTCTAAACCATATTCCCTTTTGAGATCGTCAAAAGCTTTCACAGACCCATTGTGTATGAAGCAGCAGTAAGCCGTAAGGCCCCTTTCCATTTTTAATCTACTATCTGTCCTATTTGAAATAAAGTCCATGTCATATGCACACCAGTGTAATATATTTCCTGCACCCTTTAAATTATATTTTCTAACTACTTTGTGCCAGGTTTTTAGTGTTGTTTTTATCCAGTGGTTATTTTCATTTGAAAGACTGTCCACAAGTTTTTTGTCTGCTATTGCTGCCTGTATATGTGGGCCCACAGATCCTCCCTCTTCTATTTCTTTCCACCTGGCCCTGAACTGCAGGTCACATACACCAGGGATCTTATCAGAGCCGCATAGTAGTATTCTTTTAAATTTGGCAGTGCCATTCCCCCTTTGTCTTTTGATAGTTGCATTACTTTGAATTTTATCCTTGTTTTTTTACCCATCCAGATATAATTTCTGCCATTCAGTGAACTGTCGATCACTTATTTCAATTGGCAGTGATAGGAAGAGATACAACAGGCGAGGTAAAATCACCATTTTGACCGATTCAATCCTTGAGGTCAGACTGAGAAAAGATAAGTGATTCCATCTGGAGATGTCAGACTTAATTTTGAGGTTGAGAGGAATATAGTTGTGACCCATTATCTTTGAGAATTCAGGGCATTGAAATTATTAAAAAATCAATACGTGGAGGTGACATTTTAAAACAGTTATTGCAACGTGAAACCTTTTGGATATGGAGTTTTAAAGCAATGGACTATCCAGGACTAAATGAGGAGATAGATTATAGACCTTTCCTGTGATTTTGTAACGCTGTTTTTTTCCTATGACTACTCACTTTTTATATGTAAATGTTTATGTATTGTATATGTATATGTGTATGCATGTGTGTGCATGAATGTGCATGCATGTGTATGCATGAATATATGCATGCTATCTGTTGCCTGTGTCTCTGTTTATTATTGTGATTAACAGCTTTAGTGCTGAGAACCATGTGAGAGGCGTGTCCTAGCAATATACGCATCAATGCATGCTATCTGTTGCCTGTGTTTCTGTTTTTTTATTGTGACCAACAGCTTTAATGCTGAGAACCGTGTCAGAGGTGTGTCCTAGCAATTACCTGCAGACCTTCAACACTGATTGTCAGCACCTGTGTGTCCGCTTCTACCTGTGTGCCTTTGCCCTTATAAGATCAGTCTTCTATCTGTTTCACTATTCCTTGAAGAAGGCCCCATGCCGCTACGCGTGGGCATTTTAAAGTTGTCCAGTTAGGACATGTCATTTTTGTAATAAAGACATTTTAATTAAGGAGTTCCTTCTCTACGCTGCCTCTTAGATGTTCTACCTTGGACCGAAGAGCACCCAAATCAAACTCAAAAGGAATTGAGCACGCCATTCATCTTGAATCTGAACAGGAATATAGTTGGCTTCAAATAATTTTGTATTATCTTGGGTAAGATAAATTCCCAGAAACTTCATTGATTTCTTGTTACAGCTCAGGCTGTATTTAGTTACCAAATCATCTGGTGGGTTAAAATTAAAAGTCATAGCCTTTCTGGAGATTTATCTTATATCCTGATGATTGACCAAACATATCTGTCGACGACATTAAAGTTGGTAGAGATGTGGATGGTTGTGATAAAAAAAAAAATGAACATGTCAAACCTGGAACAGAGATATTTTGTCTTCCTGTCCTGCTCTGTTTATACCGTTGATTTGCTTGTTTTGCTTGACTGAGATGTTCTATAAATAGGGCAAAGAGAACTGGGGAACAGAGGCAACCCTGTCTTCAAGAACACTCCAAAATAAAAGAATTTGAGAGGCTGCCATTTATTTTAATTCTTGCTGTTGGATTATTATATACGGTTTTGAAAGCCTCGATAAGAGGATGGTGAAAACCTAATTTATCTAATACTTTATACAAAAAAGTCCATCTTACTGAGTCAAACGCCTTCTCTGCCTCCAATCCCATTAACATAGCTTGTGTCCTGTTTTGCTGGATATGCCACATAATATGTAGTGTCCACCTCAAGCTGTCTTGGGTCTGTCTCTCATGGAAAAAAATGGTAGGGTCCAATTGAATAAAAGATGGCAAAAACTTTTCAGTTCTCCTAGACAATATTGACATATAAATTTTATAATCTAAATTTAACTCTGAGATGGGTTGAAATTGTTTACAATCTAATGTGTCTTTGCCTTCCTTTGGTATTACTGAGATTATAGCCTGCTTCCATGAGAGGGGACTCTCTCCCTTTTTGAGTGCTCCATTATATATTTGACACAGTTTTGGAATGAACTGTTCCTTGAAAGACTTATACCAAGGGGCTGTGAAGCTGTCTGAGCCTGGACTCTTACGTGGTTTGAGTCTTGATATTGCTGCCTTGACTTCTGTTTCAGTAATATTCGCAGACAGGGCTTCATTTTGTTCTTGTGTGATTGTGGGAAGATTCAGAGATTCAAGGAAACTCTTTATCTCTTCTTCGTTATCTAACTTTGGTCGTGAATATAGTTCCTTATAATGATTTTCAAAACTTTGTTGAATTTGCTCTAGTCTATGCTGTATTTTCTTAGTTTGAGGGCATCTTATCCTATTAATAGTGGCATCTGCCTGTTGTTTCCTCAGTTTATATGATAACAGTTTCATTGCCTTGCTTTCTGCCTCATAGTACGCCTGTTTCAGAAATACAAGTTTCTTTTTAACCTCTTCTGAGAGTATCTCATCTATCTCGCTTTGCAATTTTTTAATTGATACTTCCTTGGTCCCAGGTCTAGCCTTGTGGTCTTTTTGTACTTCTCTAAATTTGGTGTATAGAGAATTGAGCCTCTCCTGTCTACGTTTTTTTTAGTGATGAGGAAACAGAAATTATTTCCCCCCTCAAGACTACCTTGAATGCATTCCACACCATAGGAGGAGACACTTCTCCATTGTTGTTTTCTTTAAAATAGGTATCTATTGCCTTTTCCAACTCTTCTTTTACCTGGGGATTATTCAGTAAACTTGAGTTCAATTTACATAGTGTAGATTTTGGGTTATTACCAGTATCAATTGTTATTACTATTGGTGGATCAGTTGTTCCAATATCACATGACTGAATTCTAAATCGGTCTCACCTAAATGCAAAAAAATAGTCAATCCTTGAATAAGCAGACTGAGGTGCAGAATAATAAGTATAGTCACAGCCTGTTGGATTAAACTCCCTCCAGACATCTACTATGCTGATTTCTTTCAATATAGGGTTTATTTTATTAATTGTGGGTTTACTTTGTCCTAAATTAGAGGTGGAAGATTCCATTTTTGATAATCTTATATTCAAATCTCCTCCACATATAAGCACACCCCGGGTTTCAGCAGATATCATATCAAATATTTTTTTTCCTAAAAGGCCCAATCACTCCCAGGAGGAGCTAAAGAAAGTTACCATCAGCCCATCAATCCCTCCTGTTATCATTGCATACCGGCCTTCTTTATCTTTAGTCTCTGAAATATGTTTGTATTGGACTGGATTTGAAATAAGGATGGCAGACTCATATTTAAAGCCTCCTCTTCTCAGTTTTGCATGTTCAGTTTCAGATAAATGTCTTTCCTGAAGGAATGCTACCTGAGCACCCTCCCTTCTCAGTTTTGACTATATCTTACCTCTCTTAATCAGATGGAGTATTCCATTTTATATTGGAGGAGACTACTTTCAGAGTATTATTTGCCAGTACCATTACTAAGATTTTGTTTGTGTGACATCTCTATTTCTGCACTGAACTGCAGTGAATACATGAACAAAGCAACAACCAATGAGGTTTGGAACTCTTATAAGATGAAAATGTTCGTTAGGGTTTCCAAAGGTGGGGTTAAAAGAAGAATCCTGTAGTAGGTGTTTAAATGCGGCCTTGGAGAGGGAAAGCCTCTCTTCTGTGAGAGGACCCTCCTCTGTTATGGATTCAGCAGGAATCTCTTTGGCAATGACAGCTGAACATCCAGCTCCATTGACTGAAAGAAGCCTGCTACACTGCCTGTCTGACTCACAGACGTTTTGATGCTTTGTGCACTAGTCGTGTGTAAACACAAGTGAGCAGACACAAATATTAATACTTAAATACTGTCCTTTTAATCCTTATTAGTTTTTTTTAAAAAACAGAAATTTTAATGGGAGTTTTAGAAATGTTTTTCAGCAAACAGTATCTTTGAGGCCCTGATTGTTTCCCATAAAAGCCACAAAGTGTTTCAAATGCCAGTAAGATGTAAGCTAGAGCACTAATGCCTCAGCTATTTCCAGTCTCATCATTCCAACACAAGGACCTTAATTGTTCTTCTTACATTTTTGTAAATCCAATTCTGTTCGAAAACCGTATCTACGACATGCTCTGTGCTCAAACTGCTCCTAGGTGATGTCTTTGTTATTTTCTGTAGTTTTTATGTTGCCAACACAAACGTTCAGATGCAGAGTGTTCACCTCACTTTTTATCAAATCAATAAAAACATCCCACATCTTAACATTTGACTGGCTTTATTATTGATTAGATTATTTACAATGTATGAAGCAAAATAGTAACAATCAGATATTCAGCAGTGACACATTCAAAACCAGCAGATGGAGACAAACACCTTACAATGGCAGGCAGAAGAAGAACTGACAGAACATGACAGTGTTTCTACGATATAGGAAAATCACACAGCTAAATAGTATTTCAGTGTAAAGACATTCAGCTGAAGATATTATATTGCCTAGAGTGTGTGATATCTATTGTTATAATTTATCACAGTGTATTGACTTTTTTTAAAAAAAAAACTCTTTAGTTGTAAAATGTTTTATCTTTTAGTACAGAAGGGTAAAACAAAAGATAAATATAAAACACTGAACAGTTACACATGGTCAAGGTCCGGGGATAATCAGTACATCCGAAAGACAAAATATCATACACACTACGTGCATACAGTCTCACTCATTGGCCAAATAAGCTTGCCATTTCTGCCATCGTTTTTCACCTAGATCTTTTTTGGAGTTGGATTAAGTAAGTCATTTGCTCTAGAACATGTACAGTGTATTATTTTGACAGCAACTTAACACCAATCAATTACATTGATCCTTGGTAAGTGACAGAAAATATAATGATCATCAAATTCCAACCTATTAGAATAGAATAGAATAGAATAGAATAGAAAGCCTTTATTGTCATTATACACGGTACAATGAGATTTAAAGAGCATCTCCTTAAAAGTGCACACAGCAAAAACATACAATAAAAACATATAAATACGCAGTAAAAGACACAAACAGACAGACAGAATTCAGTGCAATAGTGTCAGTGCAAAAAGTTCCTGTGCAATTTACATTAATGCATGTTTGCATTTAGTATGGTGACAGCTTTGGGGAAGAAGCTATCCCTGAGTCTGTTTGTCTTGGCCCGTATGGACCTGAAGCGCCTGCCAGAGGGCAACGGGGTAAAAAGGTGAAAACCGGGGTGGGTGGTGTCCTTTAAAATGTTTCTGGCCCTGCTGAGAGAGCGGGAGTTATAGATGGTTGACAGGGAAGGCAGAGGGCAGCCGATGATCTTTTGTGCAGTGTTTGCCACCCTCTGCAGTCTCTTCCTGTCGGCCTCTGTGCAGCTGGAGTGCCACACTGTTATAGCATAGGTCAGTATGCTCTCGATGATGGAACGGTAGAAGGTCACTAGCAGCTGGGTGTTTAGCTGCTCCTTCCTGAGCACCCTCAGGAAGTGTAGCCGCTGCTGGACCTTCTTGACCAGCGCTGTGGTGTTGACCGACCAAGAGAGGTCTGCAGAGAGGTGGACGCCGAGGTATTTGAATGACTCAACTTGCTCCACACATTCGCCATTGATGTACAAGGGGGCAGGGTTGGCTCTGTTCCGCCTGAAGTCCAGGATGAGTTCCTTGGTCTTGGTGATGTTTAGTGCCAAGTTGTTTGATGCACACCACTCCCCAAGTCGCAGGACTTCATCTCTGTAGGCCGCCTCATTTCCCTCTGTGATCAGCCCCACCACCGTTGTGTCATCAGCAAATTTGACAATGATGTTCTCTGGGTGGGCGGGACTGCAGTCGGATGTGTAGAGGGAGTAGAGTAGTGGGCTCAGCACACAGCCTTGGGGAGAGCCAGTGCTGAGAGTGCGGGAGGAAGAGAGGTGAGGACCCAGTTTCACCTGCTGGGGCCGGTTAACCAAAAAGTCTTTTATCCAGGAGCAGGTGTATGGTGGGAGCCCCAGGTTGGCTAACTTGGGGATCAGAATGTCCGGTATTATTGTGTTAAAGGCTGAGCTGAAGTCAATGAAGAGCATCCTGACGTAGCTCCCCTGTTGCTCCAGGTGACACAGAGCTGAGTGGAGAGCGATGGCTATGGCGTCTTCAGTGGATCTGTTAGTCCGGTATGCAAACTGGTGTGGGTCCAGGGTGGGGGGGGAGACAGGCTTTGATGTGTCTCAGGACCAGTTTCTCAAAGCACTTGGTGATAACTGGGGTCAGTGCTATGGGGCGGAAGTCGTTGAGGCTGGTTGTGGGTGACTTTTTAGGGATCGGGATGATTGTGGCGGATTTCAAGCAGGATGGGATGACGGCTTGTTCCAGAGACAGGTTGAAAATGTCAGTGAAGACCTGTGATAGCTGACTGGTACATGCCTTAAGCACCTTCCCAGGTACTCCATCTGGACCTGCAGCCTTCCTGGGATTCACTGCACAGAGCACTCGTCTCACATCCTGTACCTCAAGAGAGAGGGGGGGGGGGGGGACACCAAGATGTTTTTTTCCACAGTGACATTCCCAATACAGAACTTGATGTAGGACAGTACTGTCTCTGTGAATGTTGGATTAAGTAAGTCATTTGCTCTAGAACATGTACAGTGTATTATTTTGACAGCAACTTAACACCAATCAATTACATTGATCCTTGGTAAGTGACAGAAAATATAATGATCATCAAATTCCAACCTATTAGCAAAGCTCACAGAGCACCTCTGTGATGCGTGGGATGATACCTGGCTGTTGTCTGTACCCACTGGTGTTGATGGCAGTAACCCCACAGATCTGCCTTGGCTGCTGGGGTCTATTTTGGGCACTTACGTTTCCCAGATGGACAAATGGGGCAAAGTCCAAGTTGTTGGGGGTCAGCTCAATAGTGATTATTTCTTCCCTCTTGTACTGTACGGTTCTGCTGTAGAAGGACAGCGTAGAGGCAGCCATGTTCCAAAACACCTCCACCATTTCAGGTCGCAGCGTGGCCTTATCTTCAACCTCAATCATAGGTGTGTTAAAAGCGTATCTTGTACTGGGCTGCTTAGCGATGGATGATGCGACAGAGCATTCGTTATCTTCCCAGCACAGTCCATAGATGGGTCCACCCCTCAAGGGTGAAGACTTTTTATCACATAAACCAACTATCCAGTCAGACTCGTCGGAGAGACTGACCATCCACCTCTGAAAGTTAGGAATAGTCTCGGTGCTACTGATTAAAAGAGTCGCAGAGGATCCCCCTAGCCAGCTATTGTAAAAAACCTTCCTTTTGTCTTTAGACAGTGACATGCCAGAGCCCCAATTCTGTGGTTCAAAGAACAGGTCAAGACTACTAGCAAAGGGTTTCTGGTGATTTTCAGGGTCAACCAGAGTCAACAGGGAGCACCAGAACTCTCCTGCTTGCTGCATCATCTGTTCACCATCCTGATTTATCTTCTGGACCAGTTTGTCACGTTCACTGCCAGGCTCCAGTCCTTTCCTCAGATCCACAGCCTTGGCTGTTTCCACATCCTGATGCACCTGAGAATACATCTGCAGGAATCTGAATGTGTCCTTCTCGGCCTGCGCTGCTTGCATGCTATTCTTGCTGGTTTTTATGGATGCCATGCGAGCAGAGACTGAACTCTGGACACTAGTCAGGGAAATGTCACGCAGGTTAGTCACAGCTTCAATGAGACGCAAACTACAGCTACTCAGCTTTTGTCCTTCACTCTTCTCCCACATTTCCAGACTCCCATTCTCATCCTCTGTTTTCTCCTGTAAGGCCTGCTGCTCTGCTTTCAGCTTTTCCAGGAGCTCTTTGTGAGCCGTGGTGAAGGTCTTCATATTGTGTAGGCGGTGCTGGTCTTCAATGGCACAGGAAACACACACGCAGATCATGTCATCCAAGCAGTAGTACTCCAGGAGTTTGCCATGCTGCGGGCATTTAGTGGTCCCAGACAAATCCATGGGTTCAGTCAGAGGATGAGTCTGCAGCAACACAGGTGTGGTCAGGTGGGCCTCGAGGTGCTGAACACACATGGAGATCTCACATTTCATGCAGCTCTTCTGTGCTGGTTTCCTGTCTTCCCCTGTACACATGTCGCAGAAAATAATCTGTGGATCCATTTGTAAATTGCCCGACATGTTTTCAAAAACAGAAAGTCCTGATTTGTCTTTTATGAAAAAATATTCAGTGAAAAAAATCCGAGGAATCCTTTATGTTGCTCCGTAGTTATCTGTGTTTTAGAAGAAGAAGGAACCTGCAATCAGAGTCAGTCACAGTAGCACTGAGCAGCAGTTTCGGTTTCACAAGCATTGAACTGGTGCAGTCGAAAGGAGAAGTCAGAATGTTGTTTACTAGTGAGTTTCATTTCAAACCAAAGAACAAGCCACACTCATGAAAGTGGAATTTTCATTGCTGACTTCTGGTCATGCAAATCCACAGTTACTAAGATGTTCTAACCTGCTTTAACTAGACAAACTCTGACATACAGGTAGCAATCAACCCATGAAAAAAGAGCACAAGGCTCAAATACACACTCATGTTGATGTAAATACACCTGATCACCAGTGATAACATTATGACCAACTCGTTATACTCACATGAATCATCAAGTGAATCACACTGATTATCTTGTTATTGTGACACTTGTCCATGGGTGGGATATATTAGGCAGCAAGTGAATATTTTGTCCTCAAAGTTGACGTTAGAGAAAACGGGTGAGAAACCAATAGGTCCTCCACAAGTACAGGTTGCCTTGGAAGCCTTTTCATAAATGTGTCCTCTGTACCAGTAACCATTGTTACTGTCAGTGTAAACCTTCCCACGAGGGCATTTCCATTCCTTCTGGCATTGTTGTTGAACTGATGATGAAGCTCCATAACAGTAATGGCTTAAAAACTTGTTGCTCTTCTGCAACCCATCCTCTTCTAAGGGCCTAGTCTCCAGCCGTCGGAGCGTATCATTACAGTGAGTAGTTTGACTCTCTTGTGCTGTCCGATCCAGCTAAAGAATGATAATGAGTCAGGATGGGTCCGAACCACTTCTATTTTTTGCGGCCGGGGCATTGTTTCTGCCATGTTTTCATCTGGAAGGTTGATCACATTGTGTTTTACACTTATCTGGTATTAAGATCTATTTAATGGGCGAAGTGCATTTCTGGCACACTGTACTCTGTCGTGAGAGACATTAGTCGCTCACCTTGGAAGCACAGTCCATAGACATCTCCATCCCGAAGTCCCTTAATCAGTGCTCCAGTCATAGTCTAGGCTCATCACCCATCTCTTAAATTCAGGAGTAGGCAGTCTGCTCTGAATGTGGAAAATCTGGATAGAGCGTTGCCCCATCCAGCTACAATAGAAAATCATCCTTTTGTCTTTCGACAGTGACATGCTAGAGCCCAAATTCTGTGGTTCAATGAACAGGTCTGGACTACTAGCAAAGGGCTTCTGGATTTATTAATTAGAGAGTCTAGTGTTAGTCTAAAGAACATGTTTTATAACTGCACCATCACATATTCATTCACCGAATCAGAGCTCACAGTTCATATTAGCAGAGGTATTCCATACAAATATACTTTTTCCATATTCTTCTAGCTGCTCCTAATAATTACCAAAGTCTGTGTGGGCTTATTTTGGCGATGTACACCTTCAAGAGGATTTGTGAGTGGTAATAGTCTGGCTGCAGTAAGTAAGTGGTCCCTTCTCTGAATTAGCCTGGGAAGTATAAAGATAATATAGTTTAAACATTTCAAACTGCTCCTAGGTGATGTCTTTGTTATTTTCTGTAGTTTTTATGTTGCCAACACAAACGTTCAGATGCAGAGTGTTCACCTCACTTTTTATCAAATCAATAAAAACATCCCACATCTTAACATTTGACTGGCTTTATTATTGATTAGATTATTTAAAGTGTATGAAGCAGAATAGTAACAATCAGATATTCAGCAATGACACATTCAAAACCAGCAGATGGAGACAAACACCTGACAATGGCAGGCGGAAGAAGAACTGACAGAACATGACAGTGTTTTTCTAGATATAGGAAAATCCCACAGCTAAATAGTATTTTAATGTAAAGACGTTCAGCTGAAGATATATTGCCTAGTGTGTGTGATATCTATTGTTATTAATTTATCACAGTCCATTGATTTGACAGCAAGTTAGCACCAATCAGTTACATTGATCCTTGGTAAGTGACAGAAAATATAATGATCAACAAAATCCAACCTATTAGCAAAGCTCACAAACCACCTCTGTGATGTTTGGGATGATACCTGTCTGTTGTCCATACCCATAGCACTGCCGTTGCTGCTGGGGTCTATTTTGGGCTCTTCCTTTTCTCAGTTGGACAAATGGGGCCAGGTCCCAGTTGTTGAGGGTCAGCTCAATAGTGATTATTTCTTCCCTCTGGTACTGTCCGGTTCTGTTGTAGAAGGACAGCTTAAAGGCAGCCATGTTCCAAAACACCTCCACCATTTCAGGTTGCAGCGTGGCCTTATCTTCAATCTCCCTCTTATGTGTGTTAAAAGTGTTACTTGTACTGGGCTGCTTAGCGATGGATGATGCATCGGAGCATTTGTTATACTCTGTTGTAAGACAGCTGAGGTGGTCATCTTCCCAGCACAGTCCATAGACAGGTCCACTCTTCAAGTTTTTGGAAGACTTTTTATCACATAAACCAACTGTCCAGTCAGACTCGTCGGAGAGACTGACCATCCACCTTTGAAAGTTAGGAATAGTCTCTGTGTTACTGATTAAAAGAGTTGCAGAGGGTTCCCCTAGCCAGCTATTGTAAAAAATCATCCTTTTGTCTTCGGACAGCGATATGCCAGAGCCCAAATTCTGCGGTTCAAAGAACAGATCAGGATTACTAGCAAAGGGCTTCTGGTGGTTTTCAGGGTCAACCAGAGTCAACATGGAGCACCAGAACGCTCCTGCTTGCTGTATCATCTGTTCACCAACCTGATTTATTTCCTGGACCAGTTTGTCACGTTCACTGCCAGGCTCCAGCCCTTTCCTCAGATCCACAGCCTTGGCTGTTTCCACATCTTGATGCACCTGAGAATACATCTGCAGGAATCTGAATGTGTCCTTCTCGCCCTGCGCTGCTTGCATGCTATTCTTGCTGGTTTTTATGGACGCCATGCGCGCAGAGACTGAACTCTGGATACTAGTCAGGGAAATGTCACGCAGGGCAGTCACAGCTTCAATGAGACGCAAACTACAGCTACTCAGCTTCTGTCTTTCACTCTTCTCCCACATTTCCAGACTCCCGTTCTCATCTTCCGTTTTCTCCTGTAAGGCCTGCTGCTCTGCTTTCAGCTTTTCCAGGAGCTCTTTGTGAGCCGTGGCGAAGGTCTTCATATTGTGTAGGCGGTGCTGGTCTTCAATGGCACAGGAAACACACACGCAGGTCACATCATCCAAGCAGTAGTACTCCAGGAGTTTGCCGTGCTGCGGGCATTTAGTGGTCCCAGACAAATCCATGGGTTCAGTCAGAGGATGAGTCTGCAGCAGCACAGGTGTGGTCAGGTGGGCCTCGAGGTGCTGGATGCACATAGAGATCTCACATTTCATGCAGCTCTTCCGTGCTGGTTTCTTGTCCTCCCCTGTACACATGTCGCAGAGAATAATCTGTGGCTCCATTCGAAAATTGCCCGACATGTTTTCAAAAACAGGAAGTCCTGTTTCGTCTTTTATAAAAAACTATTAAGTGAAACAAATCTGAGGAATCCTTTATGTTTCTCCTTAGTTAACTGTGTTTTAGAAGAAAGCTGAACCTGCGATCAGAGTTAGTCACAGCAGCACTGCGCAGCAGTTTTGATTTCGCAAGCATTGAACTGGTGCAGTCGAAAGGAGGAGTCAGAATATTGTTTACTGGTGAGTTTTCAAACCAAACAACAAGCCACACTCATGAGAGTGGAATTTTCGTTGCTGACTTCTGGTCATGCAAATCCACAGTTAGTAAGATACTGACCTGCTCCAACTAGACAAACTCTGACATACAGGTAGCAATCAGCCCATGAAAAAAAATAGCACAAAGCTCAAATAGACACTCATGTTGATGTAAATACACCTGATCACCAGTGATAACATCAGAATCAGAAACAGGATCAGCTTTAATGGCCAAGTATGTACACATACAAGGAATTTGACTCAATCTGTACACATAGAATATAGGATAAGAGCAGATATATACACCAAACCAGGGTTTTGTACAGTGAGTATATACAATAGTGCAGAGTTATTGTTTATTGATCATGTGAATGGTCTCACACTCTGTGACTGCTCAGAGTTCATGAGAGTAACAGCCCGGGGGAAGAAACTGTCCTTGTGGCGGGTGGTTTCCGTGTACAGTGCTCTGTAACGCCGGTCTGAGGGGAGGAGTCTGAAGAGGTCGTGACCAGGGTGTAAGGGGTCTGTGGAGATTTCCCTGGCCTGCTTCCTGAGCAACTGGTCAAAATCACATGAATCATCATCAAGTGAATAACAATGATTATCTTGTTATTGTGGCACTTGTCCATGGGTGGGATATATTAGGCAGCAAGAGAACATTTTGTCCTCAAAGCTGACGTTAGAGACAAATGGACACTATGCGAATTTGACAATGGCCAAATTTTAATAGCTAAACAACTGGGGCACAGCATTTCCAAAACTACACTTCTTGTGGTGTGTTCCTGGTTCTGCAGTGGTCAGTACCTATCAAAAGTGGTCCAAGGAAGGAAAAGAGACGTGGTCATGAGCAGTCAAGGCTCTCTGATGCACGTGGGGAGCAAAGGCCGGCCCATGTGGTCCAATTCAAGGGATGAGCTACTGTAGCTCAGATTACTGAAAAAAAGGCAATGCTGGTTCTGACAGAAAGATGTCAGAATACACAGTGCATCACAATTTGTTTATATGGGTGGGTAGTTGCAGACCAGAGTTCCCATGCAGACCCTGTCTACTGCTGACAGTGCCTACAATGGGCATGTGAGCATGAGAACTGAACCACGTGGCAATGGAAGAAGGTGGCCTAGTCTGATGAAACAAGTTTTCTTTGACATGATGTGGTTTGCTGAGTGCAGGTGCGTTGCTTATTTGGGGAACATATGGCATGAGGATGCAAGGAACACCTTTCCATTGCCATGTGCTTGGTCTAATGTTCAGGTGATGGTGCATATCAAAGTGGCATCCATATAAATGGTGGTTTCAGTGTTGTGGCTGATCAGTGCATGATCAGATTTGCTCCACTTATATTTAAGAAGCCTACTTTAAACTTGCTTTACGTGTGTTATCATTACTGAGATCTCTGCACTGACAGCACAGCATACTGAATTCACTGCACATTAAAACACAATATTCTGGTAGGGAGTAGTGGGAGGACCCTAAAAGCAAACATGATTAACAATGTATAAACAGAAATGTAGTGATGTGGGCTGCATTCATCAACATGGCCGTCAATTACAGAAGCTCACAAAGCACCTCTGTGACGGGTGGGAAACCAATAGGTCCTCCACAAGTACAGGTTGCCTTGGAAGCCTTTTCATAAACGTGTCCTCTGTACCAGCATCCATTGTTACTGTCAGTGTAAACCTTCCCACAAGGACATTTCCATTCCTTCTGGCATTGTTGTTGAACTGACGATGAAGCTCCATAAGAGGAACGGCTTGAAAACTTGTTGCTCTTCTGCAATCCATCCTCTTCTAAGCGGACAAACGGGCCTAGTCCCCAGCTTTTGGAGAGTATCATTATAGTGAGTAGTTTGATTCTCTTGTGCTGTCCGATCCAGCTAAAGAATGATAATGAGCCAGGATCTTTCCAAACCACTTCTATTTTTTGCAGCCGGGGCATTGTTTCTGCCATGTCTTCATCTGGAAGGTTGATCACATTGTGTTTTACTCTTATCTGGTATTGAGATTGTTTTAATGGGCGATGTGCATTTCTAGGCACACTGTACTCTGTTGTGAGAGACATTAGTTGCTCACCTTGGAAGCGCAGTCCAAAGACTTCTCTAAAGACTTCTCCAGCCCTAAGCCCCTTTGCATAACTTGCGTCACATAAACCAGTGCTCCAGTCATAGTCTTTGGGAAGGCTGATCACCCATCTCTTAAATTCAGGAGTAGGCAGTCTGCTCTGAATGTGGAAAAATTGGGTAGAGCGTTGCCACATCCAACCACAATAGAAAATCGTCCTTTTGTCTTCGGACAATGACATGCCAGAGCCCAAATTCTGCGGTTCAAAGAACAGGTCTGAACTACTAGCAAAGGGCTTCTGGTGGTTTTCAGGGTCAACCAGAGTCAACAGGGAGCACCAGAACTCTCCTGCTTGCTGCATCATCTGTTCACCAACCTGATTTATTTCCCGGACCAGTTTGTCACGTTCACTGCCAGGTTCCAGCCCTTTCTTCAGATCCACAGCCTTGGCTCTTTCCACATCTTGATGCACCTGAGAATACATCTGCAGGAATCTGAATGTGTCCTTCTCGGCCTGCGCTGCTTGCATGCTATTCTTGCTGGTTTTTATGGACACCATGCGAGCAGAGACTGAACTCTGGACACTAGTCAGGGAAATGTCACGCAGGGCAGTCACAGCTTCAATGAGACGCAAACTACAGCCACTCAGCTTCTGTCTTTCACTCTTCTCCCACTTTTCCAGACTCTCACTCTTATCCTTTGTTATAACCTGTAAGGCCTGCTGCTCTGCTTTCAGCTTTTCCAGGAGCTCTTTGTGAGCCGTGGCGAAGGTCTTCATATTGTGTAGGCGGTGCTGGTCTTCAATGGCACAGGAAACACACACGCAGGTCATGTCATCCAAGCAGTAGTACTCCAGGAGTTTGCCGTGCTGCGGGCATTTAGTGGTCCCAGATAAATCCATGGGTTCAGTCAGAGGATGAGTCTGTAGCAACACAGGTGTGTTCAGGTGGGCCTCGAGGTGCTGGATGCACATTGAGATCTCACATTTCATGCAGCTCTTCCGTGCTGGTTTCCTGTCCTCCCCTGTACACATGTCGCAGAAAATAATCTGTGGATCCATTCGTAAATTGTCCGACATGTTTTCAAAAGCAGCAAGATGTGGAAAAACTATTCCTCTGTTTCTCAAGACTGGTGATTTATAAAATAGCTCCAGTCTGCTCTGATAGCTCCAGCCTTTCTGAGAACTATCATTTCCTGGGAGCCACCCACAGTTTAGGTTGTAAACTTTTATGATGGTACAACAGTCATATGTTTGACTAAGGCTCATAAAATATCATTACAAATATATAGATAAATAATGGACTGCAGGCAAAATTGACCTCAGAACAACTAAGGAGGGAGTGTTCATGGAGTTGTTGGATTGCATTAAGTGTAAGTGTACACCCTGTCCATATTAACCATGGCAGACCTGATAAAATAAGCACATTTCCATACATAATTTTCATCTCATATTTAATAATGAGGAAAGCAGACATCTCATTTTTCCATTAGTATAATTCCTGAATTTGTGACCAGTGACTTAAAGTCGTCCTGACAAACTAATACATGTCGATGTAGGCTACTTGTGGTCGTTATGGTCGAAGCAGATCAGCAGAAGTAAAACATCTTACAAGACATTTGTGTGAACTTAAAGGTAAAACTCCAAAAGCGTTCATCGTCTTAAGTTAGATTACTGATAGAAAAGACTAATAGTTGAAGTTTAATAGTTAAAAAGTAACTTCGCAAGCGTTTTGCCGCTACCATACCGTAGCATGCTAGCGAACTTTAAATGTTGTTAAAGCTAATGCTAACAAACTGACAAAAATGCCCCATCGATTATTAATGACAATCATTTATTTATCGCTTTCGGTTGAAGTGTTGGGTAAATTGTAAGTGGCGAGAAAAGATATAAGACAACGTTTGGTTTAACTCACTAAATTATCCGACTCAAGTAAGCTATAGCTACACTACAGTCAAAATTAATTTCCCCTCTCAGTAATGCTTTGTAACCACCGTGTTATTAATTTCGTGTTGTTTGTTAAGGTATTTCATTAAAATTCATTTAACACGAGGCAATTTATATGTTGTCTACACGGTAAATTATATAAATTAAACATTCACATTTACTTTAACATATTTACACTTAACCTCTATTAGTAGCTATTTAACACATCTGCTCCATTAAGCGGCTGTTTTGTGTGCTTACTGTTTTGTTCAGGTTATTCATGTTAATTTCAAATCTTTAAAATACTAAAAATAACAAAAAATGTTAAGATACACAGTTGAGATTAACTGGACAAAGCAGTTAAGTGCATAGCTCATACAAGCTATCTGAAATGGTCTTGAATGCATCAGTCATTATAATCTATTATCATCATTATAAATACTTTTATTTTGTGATCATGTCAAATTTCTGGAAAATAGTCAGATGAAATTGTCAAGGCCTATCCATGGAAACCACCGCCTTACAGATAAAGAGAAAGACACAAGGCAAACCTTATATTGTTTTACGTGCAAATTAAAGGACATAACTTAAAATAACTCCAAACCTCTTCACTGTTGTACTGGGGATCATCTGGAATAACTATATGATGAGATTAGATATTTCTGAGGCGTTTAAGGTCAAATACAATAACTTAAGTCTTGTTTAATCTTCTAAGCCTTTATGTCTTTAAGGCATGTTTAAGACTTGACTAACTGATTAATAGCAGGTTGAGTTCAGGTGTCCCTTCACAGATACTAAAGAACAATATGTGCGTGTTTCAAATGATGACCATTTTCTAATTTCATTGTTATTACTAAACACATGTTCCAAACCTTTCTGTTTGCAGGAGTCATTACCACAGATGAGTAAGATGATTGTTGATGGAGGGCTGCCCATGTGTCAACAGACACATAACGCCTGTGAAGAGACTCTCACTTTCAGCGAAAACCAAAACAGCCCTGTGTGTCTCCCCCTGGTCTCTGAGAGTGGGAAGCTCATATGGGTGCATTCACACCAGATCGACCTACAGATGGACGGTGCAGCCGAGATGGACAAGGCCTTCGACAGGTTCCCGTACCCGACACAAAAACAGACAGAAGCTCTAGCACAGCGCTGCTCTCTGCACCCGGACCAGGTGAAGGTGTGGTTCATGGCACAAAGGCTCCGCTATGGCATCAGTTGGGACTACAAAGACATCTTTGAGATCCGGAGGAAGTACTTGTCAGGTCAGATAAATGCGCAGGGAAAAGGGGCACCACAAAACAGGATGGAGGGAAAGATAATGAAGGGCAGAAGAAATATGAAGAAACAGACATCTGGTGGGATAAAGGCTGGGCATGTCAGGGTGGGAAAGAGTCCCACAGTGGGAGAAAATGTGCAGGCTGACCAGAGAAAAACAAAGCAGGAGCTACCAATGAAGAAAAAGAACAAAAACTTAGAGGGAGACAAAACTAATACTCAGAAAAAGCGGAAAATGATGACGGTGACAGACAAGATGGGAATGAAAAGAATGAAGGAATGTAATGTGGAGGGTCTGTTGGAGAGAGTTTTAGAAGAAGAGGAAGTGAAGAGGGATCCAGTTCAGAGGAAGAGGAAAAAAAGCACTCAGTCAGATCCAGAGATAGATCCCAGTTCTTTGATCATCCTCAGGCCTCAAACCCCAACCCTTAATGCATCTCCACTGACCGACAGCCTCACAGATCTGCTGAGAGGAGTTCCCTGCTCCACCCCGAGTATGACCCCTGTGAACGGCAGCTACACGTGGGAAGAAGAAAAGCACGCCGGGCTGGGAGGAGAACCGCATGAGGATGCACAAGACCTCAAGATTATCGTCACTGACATTGCTAAACTGAAGGAGCTAATCGAAGCAAACGATAGTCTCACTGCTGCAGACGGTCCGACCCCTTACGCCCAGCAGCAGGACTCTCTTGTGCTTGAACCGTGCACATTTCCCACTCTGTCCCGCCACTCAAAGACGCAGGCCCAGTTGACGATGATGAAGACGGCTTTCCTGCAGTGCCAGTATCCAGACCGCAAGCGCTACAGCAAGCTGGCGAAGCTCATCGGGATCCCCCGCCACGCGCTGGTTCAGTATTTTGCCGACATGCGCTACTACGTGAAGAAAACAAAGCCTCGCTGGATGAGTCACGAGGAGCACAGACAAACCGTGGCCAACATCAAGTATCGGCAGTACAGAGATATGCTGGTGAAGGCAGAGCCAAGCGAGGGTGGCGCGACCTGGAAGGAGAAGCTCTAGAGTAGCGAGAGCTAAGATGATGAAGAAAATGTGCGACGACACAGAAAAGAGATAATTTCTTTTATTGTGTGTTATAGCATATAAAGTTAAATTTATATCTCAGAATCTTTGGAAAGTTCAAGCTGTTTGTTAAGGTCAGTTAAATGTTAGCTCTTGTTCTTTCATATGGACGTTCCAGTTAGAGCAACCTTAGGATTGCATGTTAACATGCATGTACAGTATTTTTGTTTGTTGCATCTCATGGCGTTGACACTGCACTGTTCAGATGTTTTTTATTGCCATTCAAGTACAACACTTGTTGCTCATTCGAACGTGACTCGACTGATTATTTCTTATATCAAAACATTCACCAACTACAAAATGAACGAGCTTTTCTCAAATAACTACACATGTTGGTTTGAACGGATAAAAGTGTATTTATTATTCAATATAATCCACACCAAATGATCAAACGTATGACAAAAAATACTACATAATATTATTAACAGTCATTCTCTTGCATTTATGAGCTTCATCTGCTGATAACAAAGACTAAAATATTATATTTTTCCATTTTTAACCTGTCATACAATCACTTAATATTTACAGACACCACATAGTTGTTTGTGGATAATTTTTTTCTCCTCTTAAGAACAAAATATAATTTGTCTATAACTACCCAACGAGACGCTTGAGGGTAAGAGTAAATTTACAACATCTCGAAGAAGTACTGGCAAATCAGATTAGGTTATATATATATATATAAAGGGATCAGTTCCAGGTGGCGGTGTACTCGGCCCTCTGTGGCTGCCAGAGCTCTGCACCTTCAATGACGCGGCGGATCAAGGAGGCGGACGTGATGAGCAGGTGTCCGGCTGCTTGAAGGAGGGAGGAGGCTACGCGCAGAACTTCTCTGGAAACACAACCAAGATAAAGTATATATCATTTTGTATGGCCTGACACATGAAGTGTTTAATCACTTACTCCGACTGCAGACAGCACATTTTAATAGTCTAAAACCTGAAAATTTTCATGAGATGGATTTTTTTTGCCATCAGTATGACAATACAACCTTGTCATTTTGGACAAAATTTTGTTCAGAGTGAGACCTTTTCGCATGCAAAATCTCATGATGATCCTCATGATTATATTTTAACAGTGTTGTACCGGATGTAAAGGCTGTGCAAATTAACTTTATATATTAGCATTTTCTCAATATCGCCCGTGGCCTACCTGAGGATTTTCTTCGGCCCAAGACACTGAAAATCAGCGCTCACGGTGTACAGGCCTTGAAACGTGGCCTTCACATTCAGGGAGCCGAACACATCCTTGGGGCTCATCTTGTAAAGGTCAAAGGTGACGCGGGCGATGTCTTTCCCAGTCCGGGGCTTGTCGTGGCCCTGAGATTTCAACACGACCGTACCCTGGGGGAATCAAAAGACAACGGTTGCTAAGGGCTGTTGAAGACAAATAACTGAGGGACGTGCTTTTAATAGTAACTCATCTGTGGTGATAATGTCAGATATAAATACATGTATTAATAACAGTTGGTCCAACATACCGCCTGTGGTCTCCACGTCTGTCCGGGCACCAGGGCCATGAGCATGACGTTGTCAGGTAAGGTCATAAGGAACTCATCGGAGTCCACCTCTGTGCCATCCTCCTCACAAACCAGAGACAGAGACAAAGCAGACAGGGACAGCAGCAGAGCCTGGCATACCTGTAAGCAAGGACCATAAGAGTCATTTATTAAGTTAAGAAATGAATGCACGTTTAATCTTATTTTTCTCATGTATGGCAAAAATAT
The DNA here is from genome assembly GCF_963514085.1 of Chelon labrosus. Taxonomy (NCBI): domain Eukaryota; kingdom Metazoa; phylum Chordata; class Actinopteri; order Mugiliformes; family Mugilidae; genus Chelon; species Chelon labrosus. The sequence goes on from NC_140337.1 coordinate 9,247,074, forward strand.
CTGACCAGATAAGAGACACGAAGTTTAGGAATGATAATTCAATACCCAATCAACTGTTGCAACCTTTGCGCAAACACCATAAAAGTGCAGCTGATAATAATGATGGCAAGCCTGAAAAAAGTAAATGTGTTTAGAGGCTTTTTAATCCCTGTTTTTGATGGAAACTTCAGTGATTTGACTTTTCAACACCCTTAAGCTTAATGGATCATTAATTAAGAAAATTATTTCCTAAAATATTTATTATGACACCAAATTAGCTATAATCAGGTTATAATAAAAGATATGTTTGATTGGCATCCCAGAAACCAGAACAATGAAATCTCTGAGAAATATGAATCTATTAAGAGTTGTTGACACATACACACGCACATTATCCTTTAAGTCCCATTGTGTAAACTTTAAGTGATGTTCAGATGCTTTCTCGAAAGTCATTCTTAGCTGCCCCGCAGACATCTTATCTTTGAGTGCAGACTTGACTCATGACTCCATGTGATGTTGTATGAAGTCATCAAGGCATGATGGGAGATGTCATGAGATTTTGAGATTGCCAAGGCCAATTTATAATAATATTATGTTTTAATCCACCTGTAATACGCAGATTATGTAATTTATGGTTCATAACAAACCCACTCATTCTCTGAACCTTTGTTCTTATTTCAAAAGTATCACTTATAAGTACATAAGTACATTATCCATTTACTGCTAACTCTTTTACCCTAATCAAGTCTTTTTCTTGTATTTCTTTCCATAATTATTAGTTTTCAATCCCTCTCACCCTCTCCTTCAGCTCCTCCAGTGTCCCAGCTGTGATGCCCTTCTTCGTCTCTCTGTTGTGACAACACACTCTGAAAGGGCGTTGTGGTGGTGACCACACTCGCTTGGTCACCGATCTGGGGACAGACCAGACGGGAAAGTAATTCAAATAAAAATTTCTTCCTGATCCCCTGAGATTCAGACATTGTCATGAAAGGCAACGAAAAGATGGTACAGATGTTAATACCTCCTGCAACTGAAACTACCCTCGCTTTATCTATTAAAACTGGCCAATACGTGAAAATCTTGTTATATATAAAATTATATTTACAAGATGAATCATTGACTTAGATAACCACCTACATCTAGCGGACATTAATCTCAACACACATGTCAATACAATATCAACAAAGTCAAAACTAAATCTTCCCTTACTTGATAAATGAAGACGTGGTATCCATACTTCTCACAGCCTTGTCGTTTTGGTGTGACACACTGTAATAATATCAGCGCTGCTTGTGCTTTTTAACCCAGCAGCTGGACTTTGCTCCGAACCTGATGATTGTTCAGATACAGAACAGAACGGACCAAAGTTCACATGTCTGCCTTAGTGAGAGTTTGACTCCGACATGTCTCTCGTCATCTGAAAAGCAGAATGATTACCTCAGTGGTTGATCTTTGAAATTGACACTGATATTAATATTTATAAGTCCTATTTTAAACTAACAAAAGAAAGTGTCCTAATAATGACTGCTTGAATTATTTTCTTTGTAATTTCTATTAAGAAATGTGGCCACAGTTCGGGGCATTTTAATAAAATTAAAACTTTTATTTGTATCTGCTACTTCTGGCTGACATATGAAATTATAGGATATACAACAAGCTGTCTTTCACTAGTCAAACCACCTGAATGGATATGAATATTACATCAGTTTAATACTGTATTGTAAAATATTATAACTTTTAACAAAACAAGTGAAGCAAATAATGGCAATTAACAATACTAAATAGATAACTGAATGTTGCTAGTCTAGCCTCAACTACATATGGGGACATCTTAAGTGACAGCTAGCATAATATGTCCAGCTGTGTTGTCTGTGACCAAGTCTATTGTGGACATTTATTTCTTATTTTTTGCCTAGAGCCCCAGTAGACCCAAAAATTGCATCTATATGCTTAGCAGATGTATGTAGGCTGAACCGTAGACAGATGATCAAAACACAGAGAAACCACCATGACTGTCCTCACTGTGGTCACATCCAACAGTATATCTACAATTATATTATGACAGCATTTACTGCAGCTTTTTAGCTCTAAACTTCTTTGGTCTGAAGCTCCAGTATATACTTTATGTCAACAGAGATATTACTGTACTGATATATCAGCAGAGGTAGTGTCGTTTGTGAGCTAAGTAATCAGTGTTTACTGCCCTCTGGTGGTCACAGAGAGGGACAGCAGTTAGATCATAAGATCAAATAGTAGAGGTGTAGGATACCGCTAGATTTGGTATCGATCCGATACCAAGTAAACGCGAGGGGGAGGAGGAGCAAAATGAGCCTGCTCTGCTCTGTGACAGCAGCGGCATTTAGACAAAGTCAGGTCGCATCTTTAATGAAATGTGAAACTTAAGTATCGATCTCATTGCATTGGTATCGATCAATCTCGATACCAACGTTGGTATCGATATTATCGATATTTGGCTCGCCCACTACTACCTGCGCATGATCTTTTCCTGTGAAAACCTCCATTTGAAGGTACGCTGTTTGTTTTACTCGTTGACATCAGGTGTCGGCAGCTTAGTTTTAGCAGAAATCTGTCGCAGTAATTCACCTTAGGCGAATCAGAAAGTGTAGTAAGCCTAGTGGTAATACGAAGTAGGAAACCTTTAAAGTAGGAAACTAGCCGTAATTTTGTGCCGATGAACGTGAACAGAAACGGTGGACGGGGCAGCAGTCGAGTTTTTGATGGTCGGTAGGTGAAAACGTGTTGCTCCACTTTTTGACAACTTTGGTTGCCGCTGATTTGATACACAATGTTCTTCGTGTGATTTCGACTCAAACATCAATTTGTGTAATGTCTTAGCCCATCATGATTTGGATTATTACTCTATGCCAGTCAGTTTCTTCTTATTTTCATCATCCCTTGCTCTCTCATTCCCCTTAGCAAAAAGTATTTTTTGTTTCTGTCAGTTCCAGAAATGTGAACCTTTTCCTTACATTTTTCAGAAAAGAAGGACTTGATTTCATAGAAGCTCTTTGTTTTTGAAATGCACATCTTTAATGATTTAAGCAGGTATTTGTGAATACACTGTATGGTATGGTTTAAAAATATATATGGTTCTATAAATATATCAAACTTGTTCTCAACATTCTTGTCTTGTGATTTTGTAAATACATTGCAGTCTAGTGTACACAAGTATATTTCAAGTATAAATAGTATGCATATGCTAAGCAAACTTACAAGTATAACAACAAGTAAACTAGTAAAATAGCAAAAAAAATTATTTTTCAGTATTAGTAATTCTACGTCTTACCCTTAGCAAAAAATAGTATACTTGAAGTTAATTTTACTTTTATAAACTTAAAAATATTCCAATTTAGTCAGAAGAAGTATTAACTTAGTATACTTTCTAGTACACTACAAGTACATGGTCTGTAGTATACTTGCTATACTTATACTCAAGTATACTTAATAAAATGAAGTTCAAGTATACTACTTTTTGCTAAAGGTCAGTATGGCTTCCTGTGTTCATTCTCACACCAGGCCTCAAGTTCACCAGGGTAGGGGTTAAACCATGAATTAAACAAATTCATCAATGATTCACCTTCACCCTGGCTGCTTAATTAGACCAAGTTTATTCAAGATTCAAGCTGCGTTTATTGTTACTTCCACTGTATGTGTGACCTCATGTGGTATTCCTTGGGCTTCAAAATACTCTGATAAATTTATCTGAACATGAAATGGGAAGAGCCAATCTGTGGAGGAGCAGCTGATATTTTTACAGCAGAAATGATGTAAAGCATCATTTCAGTTGATGGGCAGATGAATAACCTGTGTTTCCTCTGCAGGTGAAGGTAAAGTGTCTGTGTGAGCTGACGTGGATGTGAATTCAGCAGCATGGAACAGAACAGAGAAGAGGGAGTCCCTCCTTCTAAAGCCACTCTCCAGACCGAAGATCAGAGGTGAGGTGGCCATCTCGAATTGTCCATGCCAAATCTCACAAGTAGGGTAATTCAGGCAAAGTTGGGCCATGTTGCTGTGATGGCTACGGTGACCAATTCAATGGACTAACTGGACATTGTCACATGGACTGAACAATGAGGTTCTGTTCAACTCAGGCGGCAATATCACCAGTAACCTAGATGACTGCCACCTACAAGTACAGCAGATGGATGGAACAATGTGCAGTGAATTAAAACATTTACAAAGCAACCACTGCATTATTATCCAGTATGTATAATTACATACATTACTCATTTAGTTTGACTGATTTTAGTTGTCTCTATATCAAAGCATAAAAATAATCAATTACTCTTTCATTGAAATCAGACATGGTGCTGACTAGATCTGTCTCCATAAGTCTTGACTGCATTTTGCAAGGAATTCATTCACTTATTTTAACTCAAACTCAGTTTCTCTCTCTGTTGGTCAGTACCCATCAGACAGCAGACTCTCCTGGTCCTGAACCCAGCTGTGTAGCTGTGAAGAGTGACTGGTCCATGGATAAACGAATATACTTTGCCTCAAGCAGGTAAGGTGTAACCGAGCTTAAAATGCTACCCGTTTGAGCGTTGCTTAACTTGAGATTTGGAAACATGTGCAGTATGGTAATGGTGTAGTTATTCTTCACATGAACTGAAATGTCTGCATTAAAATGACAGAGATTAGACTGACGCTAATGTATTCCCTCTGTGAACAAACTGAACTGCAATCCACATTTATCAGGATGCATAAACACACCTAAAACATTTGATGGATTCAATCCACACTGAGTGGTGAGATACTGAGATTCTGCAAAACATTTGTATCCTTGCACAGTGATGAAAACCTTCACCCGTTTGTAGGGATGAAACCTTTATGAAATGACTGTGTTACAAAACAAAAACCTGTTTCTGTTAATTATGTCACTCAACTCATGCAAATGTAATTTATAAAAAAATCTAGATTTGAAGGAGTTGAGTGATATGAATAGATTTAAATACTCAACAGTGTTGACACAACACATCGACGAGAGCTTTTGGGACTAAACCAAACTAAGCTGAAAGTTGCCCACTCTCAGTGGGATTAGCATGGCCAGTAAACCTTTAGAGAGAATGTCTCATTCAGAGAATGATCTGGGTGATTTGCAGCCATATAGAAATCAGTACTCCATGGAACTCGACTTGTCACTAGTTGGACTATATGGACAACAGTGACTGTCAATGATGGCTAGCCAAAATGGTCTTCTCCTTGTCTTTCAGGATCCATCAGACAGGAGACTCTCCTGGTCCTGAACCCAGCAGTGTGTCTATGAAAAGTAACTGGTCCATGGATAGACCAACACAGTTTGCCTCAGACAGGTAAGGTGTAACTAAAATGATCAACAATGTTCAACATTTAAAACCCACTAAAGTTTTAAATGCTGCATATCTTGAGGTTGGACGGCACAGTGGAAAGGTGGTTAGCACTGATGCCTCACAGCGAGAAGGTCCCGGCCCATGGGTTCGATTCCATGGGCTGACTGGGCCTTTCTGTGTGGAGTTTGCATGTTCTCCCTGTGTCTGCATGGGTTCTCTCCGGGTACTCCGGCTTCCTCCCTCCATCCAAAGACATGCTTATTAGGTGATGATTCTAAATTGGCCGTAGGTGTGCACGTGAGTGTGAATAGTTGTCTGTCTCTCTGTGTCTCTCTGTGTTAGACCTGTCCAGGGTGTGTCCCGCCTCTCGCCCGATGACAGCTGGGATAGGCTCCAGCAGACCCCGCGACCCTTCACAGGAACAAGTGGTAGAGGTTCAGGAACACATCCATTTTTACCAAATGGAGGAGATCTAACGCGACTGTTACCCTCCACAGGAGTGGTTGGCCAACAAAGATCACCCCAAATGCAGACACAAAATAGCCGGATAGCTCACAAAAGAACCTACGTAATCTAAGCAACTAAAGGCCTCTCTCAGACTGGCTAATGTTAATGTTTATGAATCCACCATCAGGAGAACGATGAGCAATGATAGTGTGCATGGCAGAGTGGCAAGGAAAAAGCCATTGCTCTCCAAAAAGAAAATTTCTGCAGTTTTGTGCGGACAAGTCAAAAATTCAGAAGGGTCCAAATACCAATAAGCAACACTGTATACACATCTCTGAAACCTTTTCCTTTCTGTCTCTGCGTGGACAGTCATAATGTGACCTAACAGCTGATTTGTCCACAGAATCGAGGAGGAAAGTTCAGAAATTCCCAGTGATCTGTCTGCCCAGAGGAATGAAACACACCTGGACTCTATATTTAGGGTCTGTACATGTACAATAAGTACCTTTACGAGAGTTGTGTTCACAGTCATATCCATGCTTCACTTTGTAGACCAACGGATATTCAGTCTGTCTGACTATTGACTTCAATCTTGTTCTGTTATTCATGTTATTCTGTTCCAGCTGCTTGAGGACAACATTAACATTTTTGTGAAGAACGAGCTGAAGAGGATGCTAAAGATTCTGAGTCTAGATTACCCAGAAGGCTTAGAGCATCAGAGGGAGGATGAGGGGTTGTTGGAAGGTGAAGATGACGAGCAGAGGAAGAGCAGCCAAGAAGCGTTTCTTAAGATTGCACTACATTTCCTGAAGAGAATGAAGCAGGACGAGCTGGCTGACTGCCTGCAGAACAGTAAGAGGATAAGTGGGACATTTCATCTCATGAGATGGACCAAATATATATGTTTAAAATCAAATTCTTTAGGGAAATGAAATGTTGGAATATTTATTTCTTTTATTTCTTGTGTGTTTGTTCAGAATTTATTGCTACTGTTTGTCAGCATAAGCTTAAATCTACACTGAAGAAGAGGTTCCAGTGTGTGTTTGAGGGGATCTCTAAAGCAGGAACCCCAACTCTTTTGAATCAGATCTACACAGACCTCTATATCACTGAGGGGGTGGTGGCAGAGGTCAATGATGAGCATGAGGTCAGGCAGATTGAAGTAGCATCCAGGAAACCACACAGACCAGAAACAATAATCAGACAAGAAGACATCTTTAATGGCTCCCCTGGAAGAGATGAACCAGTCAGAACAGTGATGACTAAGGGAGTGGCTGGAATTGGGAAAACAGTCTTAACACAGAAGTTCACTCTGGACTGGGCTGAAAGCAAAGCCAACCAGGACATCCAGTTCACATTTCCATTCACTTTCAGAGAGCTGAATGTCCTGAAGGAGAGAAAGTTCAGCCTGGTGGAACTTGTTCATCACTTCTTTAATGAAACCAAAGAAGCAGGAGTCTGCAGGCTTGAAGCGTTCCAGGTTGTGTTCATCTTTGACGGTCTGGATGAGTGTCGACTTCCTCTGGACTTCCACCACAATGAGATCCTGACTGATGTCACAGAGTCTACCTCAGTGGATGTGCTGCTGACAAACCTCATTAGGGGTAAACTGCTTCCCTTTGCTCGCCTCTGGATAACCACCAGACCTGCAGCAGCCAATCAGATCCCTCCTGGTTGTGTTGACATGGTGACAGAGGTCAGAGGGTTCACTGACCCACAGAAGGAGGAGTACTTCAGGAAGAGATTCAGTAATGAAGAGCAGGCCAACAGGATCATCTCCCACGTCAAGACATCTCGAAGCCTCCACATTATGTGCCACATCCCGATCTTCTGCTGGATCACTGCTACAGTTCTGGAGGATGTATTGTTGTATATTGGAGAGAAAAGAGAGCTGCCCAAGACCCTGACTGAGATGTACGTCCACTTCCTGGTGGTTCAGGCTAAACTGAAGAAGGTCAAGTATGATGGAGGATCTGAGACAGATTCACACTGGAGTCCAGAGACCAGGGAGATGATTAAGTCTCTAGGAAAACTAGCTTTTGAACAGCTGCAGAAAGGAAACCTGATCTTTTATGAAACAGACCTGACAGAGTGTGGCATCGATATCAGAGCAGCCTCAGTGTACTCAGGAGTGTTCACACAGATCTTTAAAGAGGAGAGAGGGCTGTACCAGGACAAGGTGTTTTGCTTCGTTCATCTGAGCGTTCAGGAGTTTCTAGCTGCAGTCTACATTTACCACTGTTATGTCTACAGCAACACAGAGGTCCTGGTGGACTTCCTGGGAGAAAACTACAATAAATCACCCCTGGATGAATTTCTGACCAGAGTCATGGAGAAATCTTTGACCAGTAAAAATGGTCACCTGGACCTGTTAGTTCGTTTCCTTCATGGCATCTCTGTACAGTCCAACCAGACCCTCTTAAGAGGGCTGCTTGGGCAGACATTCAGTTTCAGTCCAGAAGTCATCAAAAGAGCTGTCAACAACCTGAAGAGGATGAACATGCACAACATTTCTCCTGACAGAAGTATCAACATCTTCCACTGTCTGATGGAGATGAATGACCTCTCAGTACATAAGGAGATCCAAGAGTTCCTCATATCAGAGAATAGATCAAAGACAAGAATCTCTGAAATCCACTGCTCAGCTTTGGCCTACATGCTGCAGATGTCAGAGGTTCTGGATGAGCTGGACCTGAAGAAGTACAATACATCAGAAGAAGGACAAAGGAGACTCTTATCAGCTGTGAGGAACTGCAAGAAGGCTCGGTGAGTATGGGCAAACATTTTTTATGGTGTTTAGGTCTAATATCAGGATGGCGCAGCGGTGTGGTGGTTGGCGTTGATGCCTCACAGCAAGAAGGTTCTGGGTTCGACAGGTTCCTTTTTGTGTGGAGTTTGCATGTTCTCCCTGTGTTTCTCTCCAGGTACTCCGACTTCCTCCCACTGTCCAAAGACATGCTTATTAGGTTAAAGGTGCAGTAGGCAAGTCTTATAAAACTAACTTTCTGTCATATTTGCTGAAACTGACCCTATGTTCAAGTATAAGTGCATGAAGCAGGTCATTTAAAAAAAAATTCGGCTCCTCTGGCCCCACCTAGAGCCTGTAGCGCAATTTGCAAGACATCCACGGCTCCACATTCAGATGCACCAATCAAGTCCAGGGGTGTATCTAACAGAGTGTCAATCACTGCTCATGGACACGCATTTCATAGCGCCCTCCCCTCCCTCCACCACCTCGACCTCGCCGTGGGCGTGTAGAAGGAGCCGGGATGTAATCCTCGTCTGAGGCCTGTGACTCAGCTTCACTCTCAAACGTCTAACCACATCAACAGGTAGCGGTCATATATCTACCACATAGCAAATTGATAAATCTAAACTGTGGAATAAAACGCCACAATGAATGCTTCTAACTGTTATTGATAGCAAACATCACCGATGTAGGCTACTTTCAGAAACATCCTAACCTTGGTTTTGTCCTAAAGTTGACTATTGCTAAATATTTTGAAAATTTTTTCAAATTATTTAGCAATAACGAAGGGTATTATAAAAACTACGTCGGTGTGTTCCATGCTAGTTTGTTTACTCGCTCTCTCTCGGTTCTCTGCTCGTGCACAGTATTCCAGGGCCAATATGCACACGCTCTATCGTGCACAGCTCTCCCTTGTGGGGGGAGGGGCTTGGGAGACCGTTTTGGGCTTTAGCGGAAAGTGGGGAGGGACTGAGAAGTTGTCGATGTTCAGATTTTTTGGCTAAGTCCTGGATCTTCACAATCCTGCCTACTGCACCTTTAACTGGTGATTCTAAATTAGCCGTAGGTGTGAGTGTGAATGATTGTCTGTCTCTTTGTGTTAGCCCTGTGATAGACTGGAGACCTGTCCAGGGTGTACCCTGCCTCTCTCCCAGTGACAGCTGGGATAGGCTCCAGCAGACCCGCGACCCTCTAGATGACAAGCGGTTACAGAAAATTAATGAATGAAGGTCTGATATTGTCATATGATTTGTTTAATTTCTGTACTGGAGGAGCTGCTGACAGCAGCAGGTAGACAGCGAATGCATTTGCAAATAGTGAACAGGGAATAACCTAATCAAGATGGTCTCAGGTGATGAAAAAAGGGCCTTCCTTCAAAATAACATTTGATTTTTATGTGTCATGACAGACTTTTGAATTGTGATCTCTCTGAGAGTCATTGTGAAGTCGTGGCCTCAGCTCTGAAGTCCAGTCCCTCCCATCTGACAGAGTTGGATCTGAGTGACAACAACCTGCAGGATTCGGGAGTGAAGCAGCTGTCGGCTGGACTGGAGAGTCCAAACTGTAAACTGGAGACTCTGAGGTTAGTTTACTGGCTGTCATCTTTTGTTGTTTGTATTATATATTGTATTGTATAGCAGACTTGTGAAGGACCCAAATGATGGTTCACATATTGACAAATGCCCAAGGAACTTTCAAGAAGACACAGGGTTTTTCAGAGTGCTACAGGAAGCATGTAAAACACAAATCAGAGACTGAAACTTTCAAAAAAACTCAAACTGAATCAAAGCCCAAACACAAATTCAAGGAAAACTAAGAGAAAATATTTCTGACAGACGTCAGCAGCATGTTATTGATCTGCGTTCACCTGAGTAGTTTTATGATGGTTGTGCTGACATGATGATGATCCACAACAACAAAAGGACAAAGTCGATCTACTCATTTTACAGAAAAGCTCATTAAGATAAAGTAATGTTCAACTGCATATTTAAAACCTGAACCCATCCGATGGAGTTATGAACATTTATTAGTTATTCTGTCCAGACTGAGGTGCTGCCGTTTATCGGAGATCAGCTGTGAGTCTCTGGCCTCAGCTCTGAAGTCCAACCCCACCCATCTGCGAGAGCTGGACCTGAGTGAAAACAATCTGCACGATTCGGGAGTGAAGCATCTGTGTGGTTTTCTGGAGAGCCCAGACTGTAAATTGGAGACTCTGAGGTCAGATACTATGTTATATCTGTATGCTGATTAATACGATGTGACACTGATCTTCATAGTAAAGTCTGTTCTCTCTTCAGTGATTTAGTCCATGGATTTTATTATGTTGGGCTACAGATTAAAAACCTTCATATAACTAAAGTCCTTTCTTAATTTTCTCCTCTTATGGTTTTTATTACATGTTATGATTAAACATAAACAAAATGGTGAATTATTTTCTGTTTTAAGGACCTTTTGATGCTTGCGCTGACTGAAATACATTTGATATAATAACTACTACTGGCGTCTTTAGTTCACATTTCCCCAAATTTCCTCCTGATGCATTTGGTGTTTTTATAAACTTTGAATAGAAGCCACTGGAGTGTTTTTAAGCTGGAGCTTTGACATCTTTAATTCTTTATTCAGGTTGTGGTGCTGTGGATTATCAGAGATCAGCTGTGACTATCTGATCTCAGCTCTGAAGTCCAACCCCACGTATCTGAGAGAGCTGGACCTGAGAGACAACGAGCTGCAGGATTCAGAAGTGGACCAGCTGCGGGGTTTCCTGGAGAGTACACACTGTAGACTGGAGACTCAGAGGTCGGTGCAGGGTTGGAGTTAGTCCATGCTATTCTCCACAGTTTTGTACTAAACACAACTGGTATCAAAGTAAAGATCCAGTGTTTCCTGTAGACCTGCAATTTCCTTCTCAGTGACTGCTTTACTCTGTGAATTTGGAAGAGGAGAATAGTGGCTTCAGGACAGAAACAGTAGATCAGATCAGCCAGGCTTGTTGCAATAATGTGTTTGAGTTGATGTGAAGATGTTTTCTCAGTTTTAAATCTCATTTCCATTGCTGCCCTGAACAGGACTGTAGTTCCTGCTGCTCTTTATACTGGATCATCATTAATGAAGCGAGTGGCTGTGGTCAGTAATTTATCAGCTCTGTTTATGTTCTTCTCTCTACAGTTGGTGGTCTTTTTAAAGGAGAGAGTGAACAGGACGACTCCAGCACAAGGCTTAACGTCTCCTCGGCCCCGAGTACTGCCAAGAGCCAGGATCAAGTTAGCCCACTCCCACTGGACTGGAGAGATCAGGTTGGAAATAAAAGAGAAGTGCAAGGACATGGAAGGAAAGATGAGAAGGTGTAACATAAGAATCCCTGGCGTATTCGAAACACCTGTTTTCACCTCCACACCCTCGCGTTTAGTATCTGCTAAAGGAGATACTGACACTGTTTACAGCTCGAGGATGTGGAGTTTATTCAGTCGAACATGGCTATGGAATACGTTAAGAAGCACACTCAACCGACACGGCAATAGTTTAGTTCAATCCAGCTTTAACGGGTTATTGTCATGTTATACCCAGGCATTAGTTTATTCTCCTTACTAAATGAATATCCTCAGTTAAACACGCATAGTGGCTATTGTGGCATTTGTTTGCTGCTTGTTTCTCTGTGAGTTGTGTTTATCTCATGACATACCTTGATGGTACATAAGTAATGCACTCCTATTGACTAATTCCATCTACTAATGAAGTAGACCATCCTCAGTCACACACTTATGGTATGCCTGCTTTATTTTTTAATAGATTTTTTATTTTTTTTTGTATTTTTTTTCCACTTCTTTCCTTTTTTGCAAGGCTTAACAGTAGTCAAAACAACTCGCACGTTTTTAAAAATACGGTACCTACTATAAGTAGTTGATGGGGGATGATAATTACTGGACCTTCATATTCGCTTCATGCTCATTTATTGTTGTGCTTTTGCTGTCTTTAACCTAATATTGTGTAGGTCTCCCTTGTGCCTCCAAAACAGTTGTGACTCATCAGAGAATGGACATGGGCCTTCTGAGGGTGTCCTGTGGTGCCTGGCAACATATGCTTTTTAAAAAAACACAGTGAATGTATGTATATTCTTCTAATAACACAATTTCCAATTTCCAGTCTTACACTTGGTGCTCATACAAAATGTATGATGTGATCTGACTCTAAGAGGACATCCCTAGCTCAATTAGCGCACTTTATCGACCTTGTAGCATAGACTTACTTCTCCCCAGTCCATAACACTTATTCCCAATCTTATAAACAGTCTTATAATTCAGTGTGACCCTGGGGCCATAGTAATTATGAATATGATACTTCGTATTTCTGATACATATCAATATAATGCTTTACTTCAGAGGATATCATTCTTTCAGAGGAACAGTTTACCAGCATCACTCAAAATGAAACTGTTTCTTGATCTCAGCCTATACCTAATTTCCTAACCAAGACTTGACTAATACGCAGATGGGGAAAAGGCTGGACTGATACTAAAGTATCTAATTATTCCTGCAGCTAATGACATATACATCTCAAGCCAACCTACTGCACACTATGAAGAGTTTTGTAATCTCCTTTTTTAAATCCCCACTGTTGATGTAGATCTGGCTTCTGTCACGGAAATAACCTCAGCAATTGGAGCAATACAAAGTGGCAAATCTCCAGGGCCAGATGCTTTTCAAGCAGAACTTCTACATGTTAGGATCAACTCTCTACCTCATCACTGTCTGTTTTTGAATAATCCTTTCCCGCTAAGTCCTTACCTCCAGTTGTTATCCATTCCGTTGAAATATGTAACCATTAAAGACGACCTTTTATTCTTACTGACCCTTCCCATCATATCCTCCGGTATTTTTGCTGGTCATAGTGTTAAAATGCAAACTTGACACAAAACAAATCAGGCCCGTAAGGACCCATTATCTGGGGGATGGTGGGCATTGGTGAGGTTGGACATGATTTTTAACTGTTCTGTGTTTTGTTTACTTTTGCAGTATACTTGAAAATAATAAAATAACTTGACCAGAAACAACCTGCAACCTGCAGACCCCCCCTTTTTTTTTTCTCATTGTTGATCGTGTATGTTTTTAATCCAACTATATTGTGATGTGTGTCTTCATTTGTCTGGGTCACATTATTGTTATTTTATTTAGAACACAGTTTACGTACAAATCAGGCATACCATTTGGAAAACAGAACATTTAAATAGCGTAAATAAATAAAAAACAAATGACAAATTCCTTGAACACTGGTAACAAAGCTATATCATTGAGTAAATTTAGCATCTGGGGGCTAAACTGTTTTAAAATACAATGATATATTTCTGTCAGGTGAACTGTTTTTGTTATTGTTCTTATTATTTTTTCTATGGGCTGAACTATATTTATTTATTATTCTTTTGTTTTTTTTCTGCTCAATGGTGGCAGGAGTAGTCTTTACGTCATATCCCGGAAATAATTGGGGTGTGCTTGTTTGGCTTACTCCGGCACGCCTCTGTGCGGAGTTTCTTGCTTGAGCCGACGTTTTGCGTTCCCAACTGCTAAACGCCGCCAGTTCGGCACATACCGAGGGAAGATTGAACCCACTATTTACATTGTAGATTCTCACTGAACAACTAACTAAACAAAAAAGTGTGAATAGCAAGAAGCTTCTTCAGTTCAGCTGCCGTTTTTAAAAAAAAAAAATTTTGGGGGGGGGGGCCTGGATGACTGAGAACCTTCACAGACAAACATGTGTGAAATAACTCCAAATATGATACATAGTTACCGACACGGCAATAGTTTAGTTCAATCCAGCTTTAACGGGTTATTGTCATGTTATACCCAGGCATTAGTTTATTCTCCTTACTAAATGAATATCCTCAGTTAAACACGCATAGTGGCTATTGTGGCATTTGTTTGCTGCTTGTTTCTCTGTGAGTTGTGTTTATCTCATGACATACCTTGATGGTACATAAGTAATGCACTCCTATTGACTAATTCCATCTACTAATGAAGTAGACCATCCTCAGTCACACACTTATGGTATGCCTGCTTTATTTTTTAATAGATTTTTTATTTTTTTTTGTATTTTTTTTCCACTTCTTTCCTTTTTTGCAAGGCTTAACAGTAGTCAAAACAACTCGCACGTTTTTAAAAATACGGTACCTACTATAAGTAGTTGATGGGGGATGATAATTACTGGACCTTCATATTCGCTTCATGCTCATTTATTGTTGTGCTTTTGCTGTCTTTAACCTAATATTGTGTAGGTCTCCCTTGTGCCTCCAAAACAGTTGTGACTCATCAGAGAATGGACATGGGCCTTCTGAGGGTGTCCTGTGGTGCCTGGCAACATATGCTTTTTAAAAAAACACAGTGAATGTATGTATATTCTTCTAATAACACAATTTCCAATTTCCAGTCTTACACTTGGTGCTCATACAAAATGTATGATGTGATCTGACTCTAAGAGGACATCCCTAGCTCAATTAGCGCACTTTATCGACCTTGTAGCATAGACTTACTTCTCCCCAGTCCATAACACTTATTCCCAATCTTATAAACAGTCTTATAATTCAGTGTGACCCTGGGGCCATAGTAATTATGAATATGATACTTCGTATTTCTGATACATATCAATATAATGCTTTACTTCAGAGGATATCATTCTTTCAGAGGAACAGTTTACCAGCATCACTCAAAATGAAACTGTTTCTTGATCTCAGCCTATACCTAATTTCCTAACCAAGACTTGACTAATACGCAGATGGGGAAAAGGCTGGACTGATACTAAAGTATCTAATTATTCCTGCAGCTAATGACATATACATCTCAAGCCAACCTACTGCACACTATGAAGAGTTTTGTAATCTCCTTTTTTAAATCCCCACTGTTGATGTAGATCTGGCTTCTGTCACGGAAATAACCTCAGCAATTGGAGCAATACAAAGTGGCAAATCTCCAGGGCCAGATGCTTTTCAAGCAGAACTTCTACATGTTAGGATCAACTCTCTACCTCATCACTGTCTGTTTTTGAATAATCCTTTCCCGCTAAGTCCTTACCTCCAGTTGTTATCCATTCCGTTGAAATATGTAACCATTAAAGACGACCTTTTATTCTTACTGACCCTTCCCATCATATCCTCCGGTATTTTTGCTGGTCATAGTGTTAAAATGCAAACTTGACACAAAACAAATCAGGCCCGTAAGGACCCATTATCTGGGGGATGGTGGGCATTGGTGAGGTTGGACATGATTTTTAACTGTTCTGTGTTTTGTTTACTTTTGCAGTATACTTGAAAATAATAAAATAACTTGACCAGAAACAACCTGCAACCTGCAGACCCCCCCTTTTTTTTTTCTCATTGTTGATCGTGTATGTTTTTAATCCTACTATATTGTGATGTGTGTCTTCATTTGTCTGGGTCACATTATTGTTATTTTATTTAGAACACAGTTTACGTACAAATCAGGCATACCATTTGGAAAACAGAACATTTAAATAGCGTAAATAAATAAAAAACAAATGACAAATTCCTTGAACACTGGTAACAAAGCTATATCATTGAGTAAATTTAGCATCTGGGGGCTAAACTGTTTTAAAATACAATGATATATTTCTGTCAGGTGAACTGTTTTTGTTATTGTTCTTATTATTTTTTCTATGGGCTGAACTATATTTATTTATTATTCTTTTGTTTTTTTTCTGCTCAATGGTGGCAGGAGTAGTCTTTACGTCATATCCCGGAAATAATTGGGGTGTGCTTGTTTGGCTTACTCCGGCACGCCTCTGTGCGGAGTTTCTTGCTTGAGCCGACGTTTTGCGTTCCCAACTGCTAAACGCCGCCAGTTCGGCACATACCGAGGGAAGATTGAACCCACTATTTACATTGTAGATTCTCACTGAACAACTAACTAAACAAAAAAGTGTGAATAGCAAGAAGCTTCTTCAGTTCAGCTGCCGTTTTTAAAAAAAAAAAATTTTTGGGGGGGGGGGCCTGGATGACTGAGAACCTTCACAGACAAACATGTGTGAAATAACTCCAAATATGATTCATATATTAGAGTCCTCAAAGTAGCCACGCTTTGATTTGTTGACAGCGCTGCAAACCAGTGGCAGTTCTACATTGACTTGCTCCCCGGGCGATGCCCCATTCCGAGACGTGTATCTGTAAGAAATAGGAAATAAATAATAACTGAACTTGTAACAGTTTTGTTGCAAAGCACAATCTTACGGTGAAATTAGATCTGGTGTTTGTTAAGACGAATTACTGTTGTAGAAGCATTGCAAGCATCATAGCAAAAAGGCTAACAAACATATATCACCAATTAACATTAGCACTTCATTCATACATGGATACTGTAATCATACAGAGAGAACATAGCATACCTTTATCTTTTGCTCGTTTCTCCTCTTCTTCTTTTATTTTTTTCCTAAACTGGTCACCTGATGGCTTTGACCTTTTTCTGTCCATCTGCGTTTATTTGACACTCGACAGTCAACAGATGTCCAACCCCCAGCGCTGTCACTCACGACCAGAAGTCAAGACCAAACCAATTCACCTTGGTGACCAAATAATCGTTTTGTATTACCTATTATTAGTTGGCCATTTCACACAATTCATAAATACAAAAAAAAAGCAGAAATTATAGGCCTGTATTTATAATATTATGAGTGAAATATGCATTATATGGAAGAAAGTCAAGGTGTGACTGACTTTAGCTTTTTTATACAGTGGATTCCCACCGGTCCGTTCAATTTGGGAGAGACCCAGAGGTGAACTGTCCCCCGCGCCCTCCTCCCCTTTCCCAGGGGCGCCTGCAGCTGCAGGGGGTGACAATATCCCCACACAGATATGACAGATAATAGAAAACCATGTAGCGGTGCAGATTTATTTATTTATTTATTTTTCAAGCGCTCGTGCGTGCCGTCCCTCTTGTGTCATGGAAAAATGCCCGGTTCGCCCGTGCCTAAAACCGCTACTGCTGCAAACCCTTGAACTTCTCTCAGTGAGCTTCATGATGTAGTCACCTGAAATGGTTTTCACTTCAGAGGTGTACCTTGTCGGGGTTCATTTGTGGAATTTCTTGCTTTCTTAATGGGGTTGGGACCATCAGTTGTGTTGTGCCGAACTCAGGTTGGTACACATCTGACAGCCCTATTTGGCAACTGTTAAAATTCATATTATAATGGCAAGAACCAATCAGCTAAGTAAAGAGAAACGACAGTCCATCATTACTTTAAGAACTGAAGGTCAGTCAGTGCGGAAAATTGCAAAAACTTTGAATGTGTCCACAAGTGCAATTGCAAAAACCATTAAGCGCTACGATGAAACTGGCTCACATGAGGACCGCCCCAGGAAAGGAAGACCAAGAGTCACCTCTGCTGCTAAGGATAATCTAAGTCACCAGCCTCAGAAATGCGCGAATCAGGCCTTTATGTTCAAATAGCTGCTAGAAAACAAGTACTGAGGAAAAGCAAGAAGCAGAAGAGATTGTTTGGTCCAAGAAACACAAGGAATGGACATTAGACCAGTGGAAATCTATGCCTGATGAGTCCAAATTTGAGATCCTTGGTTCCAACCGCTGTGTCTTTGTGCAACACAGAAAAGGTGAACAGATGGTCTCTACATGCATGGTTCCAACTGTGAAGCATGGAGAAGAAGGTGTGATAGTGTGGGGGTGCTTTGTTGGTGACACTGTTGGGAATTTATTCAAAATTGAAGGCACACTGAACTACCATGGCTACCACAGCATGCGTTTAATTGTACCATCATTTATTTTTTAACGGGACAATGACCCCAAACACACTTCCAGGCTGTGTAAGGGCTATTTGACCAAGCAGGAGAGTGATGGAGTGCTGCACCAGATGACCTGGCTTCCACAGTCACCTGACCTAAACCCAGTCGAGATGGCTTGGGTTGAGGTGGACCACAGAGTGAAGGCAAAAGGGCCAACAAGTGCTCAGCATTTCTGGGAACTCCTTCAAGACAGTTGGAAAACCATTTCAGGTGACTACTTCAATTAAACTCATGGACGTTACTGTATCTCAGGACTCTTTGGATCACTGAAACCAATCTCAGACACCTGTGATAATCAGTTTGCCAGGTGAGCCCAAATAAAGGAAAAACGTTCCACATTATTAAGCGGACCACTATTTTCAAGCAATATGGGAAAGAAAAACAAGAACATCAAGGTGTAGGATCCACCAGAGGCTTGTAGTTATGCATAAGTCTTCTATTTGGCCACCCCTAATCAATGCTCACAAGCAGAAACGTCAGCAGTGGGCCCAAAAATACATGTGGAGGGGGCGTGGTGCATCAGCTGCAGGAGAGAGGTGTGGAGAGGGCTCAGGAGAGCAGCACCAGGTGAGAGTGATTGGCACACCTGCATCCTGTTGAGCTAATCACTCTCTCCTTTTAACACAGTAGCGTGTTGGACCTGGAGGAGAGACCAGTCACAACCGACAGACACACACACACACACGGCTGTCGGCAGCGAGAAAGCATCATTACGCCTGTGAACGACACAGAGGAATGTGTGCATGGGTTGTGATATAAAATAAAGAAACTAAAAGTCATCGCTGTCCGAGTGATTATCTGTTGAAGACCCCACAGTGGCATCTGAATACACCACATACATGAAGACTAATTTTCAAACAGTCTTGTTCATGGATGAGTGTCATGCAACCCTGGATGGTCCATATGAATGGAGTAGTGGATGGTTGGTGGACGGTCAACATATACCAACAAGGCTGCGACGTCAGCAAGGAGGTGGGGAAGTCATGTATTGGACCGGAATCATGGCGAGAGAGCTGGTCGGCCCCTTTAGGGTCCCAGAAGGTGTGTAAATGACCTCTGAAAAGTATGTGGAGTTTCTGACTGACCACTGTCTTCCATGGTACAAAAAGAAAAACCGTGCTTTTCATAACAAAATCATCTTCATGCATGACAATGCACCATCTCATACTTGCAAGGAATACCTCTGCAGTACTGGCTGCTATGGGCATAAAAGGAGAGAACCCCATGGTGTGGCCCCCATCCTCCCCTGACCTCAACCCTATTGAGAACCTTTGGAGTGTCCTCAAGCAAAAGATCTATGAGGGTGGGAGGCAGTTCCCATCCAAACAACAGCTCTGGGAGGCTATTCTGACATCCTGCATAGAAATCCAAGCAGAAACTCTCCAAAAACTCACAAGTTCAATGGATGCAAGAATTGTGAAGCTGTTATCAAATAAGAGGTCCTATGTTAAAATGTAACTTGACCTGTTAAGATTGTTTTGATTGAAATAGCTTTTGATTTCAGTAAATATGACCTCCCAATGCTGCAAATACAACAAATAAGCATTTTCAGTTCTTTACAACCTATAAAATGTTTTGAAACTCTGTTGTGCGTAATAATTTGGAAGTGCATTTTAAGTTTTTTATTTTTGAAAAAAATACTGTTCTCATTGGGAGGTTTGTTCAGTAACATTAGAATTATACTCTAACGGCTGATGACTTGAAAATTATGCTGACTGTCATTTGCATTGACTATTTAGGAAAATCAGGGAAAAATATCTTTTGCATAATAATTTGGAACACGGTGTAGTTCACACTTTTTTGTCTACTATATAATTCCTCACGTGTTCATTAATAGTTTTGATGCCTTCAGAGAGAATCTACAATGTAAATAATCATGAAAATAAAGACCATTAAAACCATTAAATGAGAGGGTGTGTCCAAACTTTTGACTGGTAGTAAGTCTACCGGCAACATTATTGCATTACATCAACTGTCAAGATTGGGTCCGTGCATATAGTTTAGCCACATAAATTCACATAAAAACATTAAGCTTGTTGATTGTTGACAGTTGGAGCCTCTCTTTCCTTCTTTTTCAAAAAACAAACACATTTCATTAAATTTACCATTTAATAGTTAACAGTAATTTATGGCAAAGATCTGAACCTAAAAATTATGAAAATGTATTTCATGACACAACAAGGTAATTTGCTCAAAGGCTTCTATACTGTAGTAATCTCAGCACACAGAGAGGGCAATGAATTTATCTAAACTTATCTAATCTAAGCTTCTTCTTTTTTTCATCCCTCAGCATCAGATGTATAACATTTATGAAAGTTATATATATTATTTTGTGTACTATTACATTACCAAGTCTTTTACATGATATACCTGAAGATCTTTACAAGACAGTGGAACGTAAAAATGTCTGCACGAGGTGGAAAGGGAGCTGGCTAGAGTTGCCACCTTTCAGAAATGAAAATAAGGGACGCCCACCATGGTTACTCCGGGCCATGACCACCAAATAAAGGACGATTCTGTATTTTATGGGAAGGGTGGCAACCTTAAATTCTCCCCCAAACAGTGGCGTCTGCCTTGGCATGTTCCCTGGACAGTGGCAACTGCCGTGGCAACTCCCCCAGACAGTGGCAACTGCAGTACGGGGTCGTGGAGGAATTTGTGACGTCGGCCTGTGAGTCTGTGCCCGGGCTGCTCACCATGAGACACCAGGGCAAGCTGGCACTGGGCCTGAGAGGACGGGTGAGTATGACACCAGAGGAGGAATCGTGACGCCCCTCTCTTTAATGCCACCCCTCCATGTCTGTGGCAGCGTATGATTGTTCAACTTATTTTCAGCTGATCTTGGAGCTGTGCCGTCAACAGTCTGACGTGAAGGCGACACATCTGGAGAGGATCCGTGCTCCTGCTGCCCCTTCATCCTCGTCTGCCCCTACAGCGGTAAATTCAAGTTCAGAAAGATTCTTTTTGTCTATATTATGACGTAAGCCACATATCTTTTATGCTTATTGTTGTTTTGGTTCATCTCCATTAGCACAAATAAGGCAGTTTGGGTCCACCTCTGTGCCACCCTCCTCACAAACCAGAGACAAAGCAGACAGGGACAGCAGCAGAGCCTGGCATACCTGCAAGCAAGGACCATAAGAGTCATTTATTAAGTTAAAAAATGAATGCATGTTTAATCTTATTTTTCTCATGTATGTCAAAAATATCTAACCAGATAAGAGACACGAAGTTTAGGAATGATAATTCAATGCCTAATCAACTGTTGCAACCTTTGCACAAACACAATAAAAGTGTAGCTGATAATAACGATGGCAAGCCTGAAAAAAGGAAATGTGTTTAGAGGCTTTTTAATCCCTGTTTTTGATGGAAACTTCAGTGATTTGACTTTTCAACACCCTTAAGCTTAATGGATCATTAATTAAGAAAATTATTTCCTAAAATATTTATTATGACACCAAATTAGCTATAATCAGGTTATAATAAAAGATATGTTTGATCGGCATCTCAGAAACTAGAACAGCAAAATCTCTGAGAAACATGAATCTATTACAGTTGTTGACACATACACACGCACATTATCCTTTAAGTCCCATTGTGTAAACTTTAAGTGACGTTCAGGTGCTTTCTCGAAAGTCATTCTTAGCTGCCCCGCAGACATCTTATCTTTGAGTGCAGACTTGACTCATGACTCCATGTGATGCTGTATGAAGTCATCAAGGCATGATGGGAGATGTCATGAGATTTTGAGATTGCCAAGGCCAATTTATAATAATATCATGTTTTAATCCACCTGTTATACGCGGGTTATGTAATTTATGGTTCATAACCCACTCATTCTTTGAACCTTTGTTCTTATTTCAAAAGTATCACTTATAAGTACATAAGTACATTATCCATTTGCTGCTAACTCTTTTACCCTAATCAAGTCTTTTTCTTGTATTTCTTTCCATAATTATTAGTTTTCTATCCCTCTCACCCTCTCCTTCAGCTCCTCCAGTGTCCCAGCTGTGATGCCCTTCTTCGTCTCTCTGTTGTGACAACACACTCTGAAAGGGCGTTGTGGTGGTGACCACACCGATCTGGGGACAGACCAGACGGGAAAGTAATTCAAATAAAAATTTCTTCCTGATCCCCTGAGATTCAGACATTGTCATGAAAGGCAATGAAAAGATGGTACAGATGTTAATACCTCCTGCAACTGAAACTACCCTCGCTTTATCTATTAAAACTGGCCAATACGTGAAAATCTTGTTGTATATAAAATTATATTTACAAGATGAATCATATACTTAGATAACCACCTGCGTCTAGCGGACATTAATCTCAACACACATGTCAATACAATATCAACAAAGTCAAAACTAAATCTTCCCTTACTTAAATGAAGACGTGGTATCCATGCTTCTCACAGCCTTGTCGTTTTTGGTGTGACACACTGTAATAATATCAGCGCTGCTTTTGTTTTTTGACCCAGCAGCTGGACTTTGCTCCGAACCTGGTGATTGTTGTTGTCTGTTGTCTGTGACCAAGTCTATTGTGGACATTTATTTCTTATTTTTTGCCTAGAGCCCCAGTAGACCCAAAAATTGCATCTATATGCTTAGCAGATGTATGTAGGCTGAACCGTAGACAGATGATCAAAACACAGAGAAACCACCATGATGACTGTCCTCACTGTGGTCACATCCAACAGTATATCTACAATTATACTATTATAATTATATTATATTATGACAGCATTTACTGCAGCTTTTTAGCTCTAAACTTCTTTGGTCTGACAATGAAGCTCCAGTATATACTTTATGTCAACAGAGATATTACTGAACTGATATATCAGTAGAGGTAGTGTCGTTTGTGAGCGAAGTAATCAGTGTTTACTGCCCTCTGGTGGTCACAGAGAGGGACAGCAGTTAGATCATAAGATCAAATAGCACACTGAAAGAAAATCTCATGTGAACACTATGAAAATATATTATAAAAATATTATTATAAAAACAATATAATAAAATAAATATTATTGTTATTATTTTTTTATGACCAAAATGTATGATTTTACCAAGGTCTTTCTGGGCGTTTCTTTGTTGACTTTCACTTTCACATAGGTTACTTTGCTGCGCAGGATCTTTTCCTGTGAAAACCTCCATTTGAAGGTACGCTGTTTGTTTTACTCGTTGACATCAGGTGTCGGCAGCTTAGTTTTGGCAGAAATCTGTCGCAGTAATTCACCTTAGGCGAGTCAGAAAGTCTAGTAGTGGTAATACGGGTAATACGAAGTAGGAAACCTTCCAAGTAGGAAACTAGCGGTGGACGGGGCAGCAGTAGAGTTTTTTAAGGCCGGTAGGTGAAAACGTGTTGCTCCACTTTTTGACAAATTTGGTCGCCGCTGATTTGATACACAACGCTCTTCGTGTGATTTCAACTTTAATATTATATTTTAAAGAATAATTTTCCTAATTAATTCCTTGTTTTCCGTAATATTACACATCAAACATCAATTTGAGTCATTCATTTTTAGCCCATCATGATGTGGATTATTACTTCAACTATGCCAGTCAGTTTCTTCTTATTTTCATTATCCCTTGCTCTCTCGTTCAGTATGGCTTCCTGTTTTCTGAGTGTCATTCTCACACAAGGCCTCAAGTTCACCAGGGTAGGGGTGGGGGGTCGCGCAAGATGGCGACTGCAGCAGACGTGTAAGTGCGAAGCTCTGCAGCATTAACGAGTATCTGATGGTAATTTTGACGAGGCCAACGGTTTGAACGGCTTGTTAAACGGCTAAACACCAACCAAACAAGGATAGAAGAGTTTTAATGATAGGTTGAAGATTCTGACGAGTGACGACCTACGGACATTAACTCTCTTGACACGTGCGTCAACTAAGCTATAAGCTAGTCTACGAAGCTAACACCAACATTGCACCAGTGAGCCGAAATGACAAAGAGAGACGCAAAAAAAGTCACAAAAGGAAATCTGGTGATGGATATGGAGCCAGAGGAGAGTTTCTACGGCTTGTGTTCTCCTCTCCCCGAGACTCCCAGCAAAAGTCCAAACCCGAAGAAACTGTGTGGAGAAAACAAGGAGAAGGACACGGTTTCTAACTCCGACATCCTCCAAGCCATACGTGAGTTAAAGCGGGGTTTTTCCGTCTTTGAGCAGCAAATGAAACAAAACACTGCGGACATTAAAGAGGCAAAAGAAGTAATTAAAGGGCTAAATTTTCAAGCTAAAGAAACTGAGGATAAAGTGATAACGCTGGATAAAAGAGTGGACGAACTGAAAGGAAAAATCGAAGAAGAAGAAAGATACAGCAGAAGATGGAATCTGCGCCTCATCAACCTCCCAGAAAAAGAAAACGAAGATGTGAGGCATGAAGTCCTCAAAATATTGAGCCAGATTGCACCGGATGAAAAAAGTAAGATGGGGTTCCTGGTTGACACGGTACACAGAGTGGGACGCCCGAGGGATGATAACAAACCGCGTCCAGTCATCATCCAGTTCAACATGCGGACCTTCAGGATCAAGATTTGGAGAGAATCACGCAACGCTGACATCCTGAAGAAGATGAACCTCCGTATGGCCGAAGACCTGACCCGCTTCGAGAAAGACTGCAGAAACAAACTGTGGCCTTTAGTCGAACAGGCACGTAAGGATGGAAAGAAAACCAGATGGCAAGGGCCGATCGTCTTCATCGATGGGGTAAAATTCACTGCGTGAAAAGCCAGCTCTGAAGACCATGATGCTTATTAAAAGTAAAAAAAATAAAAATAAAAATAAAAAAATAAATAAAAAATTAAGAAAGCTCATTACAAGTAATGTTATGGCCTCAAAACAGCACAATTTATATGCCTGATACTCATAATGTTCAGAGTTTTTCTAACTTTTTCCAAAGGTAGAGAGTTTTTTTTTTTTTTTTTAAAAAAAGCTCTTTTCTTGTTGTTGTTTTCCTTTTGATTGTTCAAGTTAGTCGGCATCCAGCTATTTTTTTTATTTTTTTTATTTATGGCCACCAACAAGTTCATCAACCTTAAAGTACTTTCTCTTAATGTCAATGGTATACGCAATATTTCCAAAAGAAAGGCAATTTTTTTGTTTTGCAGAAGGTCTAACGCCGATTTATTTTTTCTACAAGAGACACACTCCTGTGAAGATGATCGTAAGTTCTGGAGAAGTCAATGGGGAGACCAGATTTATTTAAGTCATGGTTCTAACAACTCAGCAGGAGTAGCTATTCTGTTTAATAAATTTAAAGGGGATGTTATAGAATCTCACTTATCTGAAGAAGGTAGATGGATCATTTTAGTGCTTAGAGTAAACAATGTGATTCTGGTGGTGAATAACATTTATGGTTATAATGCTCTAGCAAAAAATATGATTGTCCAGCTGACAGCAAAACTTTTGAAGCTCAAAGAGAAATATAAAGAGGCTCACTTAATAATTGGCGGTGACCTAAATGATGCAGCTGATGACTTAATGGACAGAGTACCAGCAAGAATATCTTCCAGTTCAAGATTTAAAGTGATATCACACTTAGATGAGCAACTTAATGTTATAGACGCCTGGCGATATATCCACCCTTACCAAAAAGAGTATACATGGAGTAATGCTAGTGGTTCTTTACAATCTCGAATTGACATGTGGTTAGTATCTTCTTACACTATGCAATTTGTTTCCGAAATATCACATAGTTATGCCCCCTTTTCAGATCACAAAATGATAGTCATTTCCTTTACTAATCCTCTAAAACAAAAAGCAACACTGCGTGGTTACTGGAAATTAAATTGTAATTTACTGAAAGATGAAGCTTTCTGTAACTCAGTCAAAGCAATTGCTGGGAATATTTTAAATGGGAAAGAACTTAGTAATATACAAAAATGGGAATTTTTTAAATTTAAAATCAGAGAATCAGCTATTAGACACAGTAAAGAAATGAAAAAACGCAGCAATCTTAAAGAATCTGAAATTATGAAAGAACTAAATATCCTAATAAACAAAAGTTCCCCTACTCCAGAGGAAGAAATTAAACTGATAAAATTGAAAGATGATTTAGATAGTTTATATATTAATATGACCAAGGGAGCCTTTGTACGCTCCAGGGCTAAATGGTTAGAGGAAGGTGAGAAGAATACAAGCTATTTTTTCGCCCTAGAAAAAAGGAACTACAAGAGAAATAATATCACATCTCTAAAAATAGATAATTCTGTAACCTCCAACCCAACTGATTTAGCAAATCACACTTTTCAATTTTATTCTGACCTATACAGCTCTAATTATAATTCAATAAAAGGTGAAGAATTTATTAATAATGTTAAAGAATTTACTCCTAAAATATCAGATAATTTTAAATTGGATTGCGAAAAACCTATCTCTAAAGTTGAAATCCTTGAAGCTGTAAACAAAATGAAAAAAGGTAAATCTCCAGGAATGGACGGTCTTCCTGTCGAATTCTACCAGTGCTTTTGGGAAATAATTGAAAGTCCTCTTTTTGAAATGCTGAAAGAATGTACAAATAATGAAGAAATGTCCACAACCATGAAACAAGGCATAATAACTTTGATTCCCAAGCCAGACAAAGACCACCTTCTATTGGATAACTGGAGACCAATAACATTGCTCAATGTTGACTATAAAATACTCTCACTAATTTTCGCCAGGCGTTTAAGAAAAGGTTTAAGTGAAATCATACATGAAACTCAAACTGGCTTTATGAATAATCGCCACATAAGTTGCAACATTAGGTTTATCCTTGACTTAATAGATTACTCTGAATATGTTGATTCAGATGCTTTAATTTTATTTTTAGACTTCTACAAGGCATTCGATAGTGTAGAGCATCAATTTTTATTTAAATCTCTTCAAACCTTCGGTTTTGGTGAAAATTTTGTATCCTATATTAGAATGCTCTATAAAGATATTAGTAGCTGTGTCATGTTATTCCCAAATACCACAAAAAGATTTTCAGTGTCTAGGTCAGTCCGTCAAGGATGTCCTTGCTCTCCATTTCTCTTTCTTATAGTCGTTGAATTGCTTTCAATACAAATTAGACAGAGCAATGTCTTTCGAGGGTTGAAGATTTTTGAGAGAGAGATTAGGATAACTCAATTAGCGGATGATACAGTCTTATTTTTGGAAAATAAACAACAAATAGAGACAGCACTTATGATAATAGACACCTTTTCTGTTGCTTCAGGTTTAAAACTTAATTTAAAAAAATGTGAAATACTATGTCTCTACAACACAAATGAAACACTTATATGTAAAATACCAATTAAAGAAAATATTAAGTATCTTGGAATTTATATTTCTAAAAATATAATTGAACGTCAAACAAAAAACTTCAAACCTAAAATACAAAAAACTAAAAATATTTTCAATATGTGGCTCCAAAGAGATCTGTCCCTATTAGGTAGAGTTCTTCTGAGTAAAGCAGACGGTATCTCTAGATTTGTATATCCTACTCTCTCTCTTTTTGTTCAACAATCCCTTTGTAAAGAAATAAATAATACCCTAATAAGTTTTGTCTGGAAAAACAAATGCCATCGTTTAAAAAAAGAGATCTTGGCAGCCCCGAGAGGGGATGGTGGTATGGAGCTGTTAGACTATATGGATATGAACTATACCTTTAAGACAAAATGGATAAAAGAATATTTGAAAAAACCAGAATCTCTTTGGTATTTTATACCTCAGAATATCTTTGGGAAAGTTGGAGGGTTACCTTTTCTCCTAAATTGTGATTATGATGTTTCAAAATTACCACTAAAATTATCTAAATTTCACCAACAAGCCCTTTCAGCAGCAAAACTATGTTTTGTCCATAACTTCTCTCCACATAAAACTATTATATGGAACAATGAGTTCATAACTAGGAAAAATAAATCACTATTTCTGAAACATTGGATTGAAAAAGGAATAATATATCTTAAGGATTTACAAAATGATGTAGGTGAAATTTTTAGTTATGAAGAATTTCTTCGATCTAAAATCTTCCCTGTTACCTATAAAGAATTTCAAACAGTGATAAAAGCTATTCCCAGTGGCATTCTCCAATTGATAAAAGGTCATTTTGAAAGGCAAGAGGCAGAGAAAGTTGACTTTACCCTCTTTATTAATGGTATAAACATTATGAGTCACCATTGTAATAATAAACATATAAGGAATCATTTTTTCAGGAAAAGGAAAATTACACCTCGAGGAAAATCTGTATGGTCTTCCTCTTTTTCTGACATTAATTGGAAAACAACATGGCTCCTTCCACATAAATTTGTTATCTCCAATAAAATCAAAGAAGTTCAATTTAAAATTATACATAACATTTACCCCACTAACAAATTTGTGTCAAAATTTGTCAATATTGATGTCAATTGTGTATTTTGTAATGCCGAAGTGGAAACGATTAGGCACCTTTTCTTTGAATGTAATTTTTCCCAGATTTTTTGGAAAAAAATTGAAGCTTACATCACATCACACTCCAACATACCAATTAACTTTAATGCCAAAGATATACTGCTATACTATAATAATAAAGATAGGAAAATGCAACACTTAATTAATCTGATTATTCTAATTGCAAAATTCCACATACATAAAACCAAATTTTCCAAAGGTCGACCTTTCTTTCCTGTTTTTGAAATTGATTTCAAGAACTACCTTGAATGTATTAAAAGAATTGATAATAACAAATGTATACACACTGTTAACATAATTGAAGAAATATTTGGAGAAATATATGTCCTGCCATTTTCTTTCTTCCTTTCATTTAATTTCATTTATTTTATCACATTTATGTTACCCCTGTAATGACTTATGCACTTCATCCACTTTATGTCTCATACTGTATTTGTTTATTTAATTCCTTGATGCCTGACTCTTTTGTATTGTCCACGGTCAATGTTCTGACTGTGATTGGAACCTTTAAATAAAGTTTTGAAAAAAAAAAAAAAAAAAACAGGGTAGGGGTTAAACCCAGTGGCGGCTGGTCAATAGAGGGCGCTAGGGCGCCGCCCCTCCTGTGAAATATATATCTACCAAGATCAACCATGAATCAATCAAACCTAACAAATACGAAATAAATACACAAAAATACATCGCGTTTTTACTTGTGCAATGGTGTAGTGGTACCCGCCACACTGCCAGCAACCATTAAATGCGTCTGACTTTAGGCTAAGCTTGCGATTTGCCATTCGATATAAAGCCCTCCTCCAGGTCAAGGGCGCCGGTAATGCTGGAGTCTATGAGAGCTAGCAAACTTTTTTACTGTTTACGAGCAGAAACAGCTTTTCATTGGCGCATGAAAATTCTATTCTAGGTCGCAGCTCTCTGCGCCCAGACCAATGGCATTGTTTTCTATTTTTTTAATCTTAGTATGATTGGACAATTCATCAGTCAATCACTCGTTCTAAGAGACAAGATGGCTAACGTTAATAGCGGAGACTCAATGACGCTTAAGGAAAACTCAATTATTTCACTTCAAAAAACTCAATTTTTTCGTCGGTCGGCTGTGGAGAAGAAAAGGGTGAAGGAGTTGGGACCCGACTGTCCGGACTTAAACATTTCGCAGCAGGCTACTGATCGTGGGAGGACATACACAAGGAGCTTCACCTCAAATGTGTGTGCTAAACGGAATTGGCTAGCTGGATGTGCAGTAGGTAATGCTTTTTTTTGTTTCCCCTGCGTGCTGTTTCAAAGTCCCGGGACAGAGATGTTATGGACTACAACGGGGATGAAGGACTTAAAACATTTTACCGAGAAAGCCAAGAAACACGAGTGCAGCCGCAGCCACCTTGATAATAGCTTGAAGCTACATTTTTTTGGAAGGCTTAGCATTGCTCTCTCTCTCTCTCTCTCTCTCTCTCTCTCTCTCTCTCTCTCTCTCTCTCTCACAAACACACTCTCATTCTCTCACACACACACACACTCTCATTCTCTCACACACACACACACTCTCATTCTCTCACACACTCTCTCACTCTCTCTCAAACACACATACAAACAGAGAGAGAATGTTAACTTGTGTATAATTCCTATTTTTATTGATGTATTAGCACTTTTAAACTTGCTGGATTTTACAAGGCAAATAAATTAAGTTAAAACTTAGTTCCATGGCCCCATTTGTCTTTGTAAGGAAATGTTCTATTTTGTCTTTATTATTTTGTCAGAATCCACCAGTTTGTATGTGAAAATCACAAACAAAATCTACTGGGGGAGGATGCCCCCAGACCCCCCTACAGGGGTTTGATTTACAAACTTTGCGCCCCCCCCTAACATAAAATTCACCAGCCGCCACTGGTTAAACCATGAATTAAACAAATCCATCAATGATTCACCTTCAGCCTGGCTGCTTAATTAGACCAAGTTTATTCAAGATTCAAGCTGCGTTTATTGTTACTTCCACTGTATGTGTGACCTCATGTGGTATTCCTTGGGCTTCAAAATACTCTGATAAATTTATCTGAACATGAAATGGGAAGAGCCAATCTGTGGAGGAGCAGCTGATATTTTTACAGCAGAAATGATGTAAAGCATCATTTCAGTTGATGGGCAGATGAATAACCTGTGTTTCCTCTGCAGGTGAAAGTAGAGTGTCTGTGTGAGCTGACGTGGATGTGAATTCAGCAGCATGGACCAGAACAGAGAAGAGGGAGTCCCTCCTTCTAAAGCCACTCTCCAGAACGAAGATCAGAGGTGAGGTGGCCATCTCGAATTGTCCATGCCAAATCTCACAAGTAGGGTAATTCAGGCAAAGTTGGGCCATGTTGCTGTGATGGCTACGGTGACCAATTCAGTGGGCTAACTGGACATTGTCACATGGACTGAACAATGGGGTTCTGTTCAACTCAGGCAATATCACCAGTAACCTAGATGACTGCCACCTACAAGTACAGCAGATGGATGGAACAATGTGCAATGAATTAAAACATTTACAAACCAACCACTGCATTATTATCCAATATGTATAATTACAAACATTACTCATTTAGTTTGACTGATTTCAGTTGTCTCTATATCAAAGCATAAAAATAATCAATTACCCTCACATTGAAATCAGACATGGTGCTGACTAGATCTGTCTCCATAAGGCTTGACTGCATTTTGCAAGAAATTCATTCACTTATTTTAACTCAAACTCAGTTTCTCTCTCTGTTGGTCAGTACCCATCAGACAGCAGACTCTCCTGGTCCTGAACCCAGCTGTGTTTCTGTGAAGAGTGATTGGTCCATGGATAGACGAATACACTTTGCCTCAAGCAGGTAAGGTGTAACTGAGCTTAAAATGCTACCTGTTCGAGTGTCACTTATCATTAGATTTGGGAACATGTGCACTATGGTAATGGTGTAGTTATTCTTCACATGAACTGAAATGTCTGCATTAAAATGACAGAGCTTCTATTAATTCTATTATGTCACTCAACTCATGCAAATGTAATTTATAAAAAAATCTAGATTTGCATGAGTTGAGTGACATGAATGGAATTAAATACTCAACAGTGTTGACACAACACATCGACTACAACTATTGGGACTAAACCAAACTAAGCTGAAAGTTGTCAGCATGACTAGTAAACCTTTAGAGGGAATGTCTCAATCAGAGAATAATCTGGGTGATTTGCAGCCATATAGAAATCAGTACTCCATGGAACTCGACTAATTGGACTATATGGACTATCTACAACAGTGACTGTCAGTGATGACTAGCCAAACATCGTTGGAATGTGACAGAAAAGAAAACTCAGTTTCTGTCTGCGATGGTCTCCTCCTTGTCTTTCAGTATCCATCAGACAGTAGACCCTCCCGGTCCTGAACCCAGCTGTGTGTCTATGAAGAGTGATTGGTCCTTGGATAGACGAATACACTTTGCCTCAAACAGGTATGGTGTAACTAAGTTTAAAATGATACCTGTTCAAGTTTTAAATGTTGCTTACCTTGAGGTTCAGGAACACATGCAGTATGATAATGGTGTAGTTATTCTCCACATGAACTGAAATGGCAATAAAATTACTGAGGCTAACAGATATTTAAATATTTATTATTTATATATTTAAATGTTAAATGTTAAATGTTTATTTTTTATATTGCTGCATAAAAATGACTCAAAACATTGGTGGATTCTCACACAAGTCCTGAAAGTAGACAAAGAGAACCCAATCAATCAAATGTAACAAAAAAATTATATTTGCGTGTTTCTTTATTCAGAAAAACCCAATATTACATATCCATGAGATGCAAAAGTAAATGCAGGATTACGCTAGGAAGTTTTTGTGTTTTTTTTCAAATTCGAGTCCCTCTGTTTAGAAGTGTTTTCTTGTGTTCAATGTAATGAGACTCAGGTGTTGTTCAGTGTTTAGATTTGTCACAGTCTGATCTTCACAACACATGTTTATGGATGGCACGGAGCTTCCTGATGAGACGCAGCCTCTAAATAACTCATTATCTGCCGCGAAACTCGTTCATTTCACCAATATTTTGTTATGATACGCTAGTGCTTTCCCCCGTTGAGTCCGGAGTTACCTGTTATCATCATCTGGGGTCTGTAGATTGACCTACAACGAACGAGTTTTGCGGCAGATAATGTGTTATTTAGAGGCTGCGTCTCGATCCTCTGAGCACTCCTGCTATATGGATATACGCTGATATAATTTTCTCCTGATCAAGTCCAAATGAAACAAAAGTGATATTGGTGAGTAAACGATGGTATTTTATGCTAGAAATAAAGTCCAGGTTGTAAAAAACAGTAGTTCCCCTTTAAGGCGACTGTTGCCCTCCACAGGAGTGGTTGGCCAACAAAGATCACTCCAAATGCAGACACAAAATAGCCAGATAGGTCACAAAGGAACCTATGCAATCTAAGCAACTAAAGGCCTCTCTCACACTGGCTAATGTTAATGTTTGTGAATACACCATCAGGAGAACAATGAACAATGCTAGTGTGCATGGCAGAGTGGCAAGGAAAAAGGCACTGCTCTCCAAAAAGAAAATGTGTGCTTGTCTACAGTTTTGTCACATTATGCGGACAAGTCAAAAATTCGGAAGGGTGCAAAGACTAATAAGCAATACTGTATACGCATCACTGAAACCTTTGCCTTTTTGTCTCTGCATGGACAGCTATAATGTGAACTAATAGCTGATATGTTCACAGAGTCGAGGAGGAGAGTTCAGAAGTTCCCAGTGATCTGTCTGCCCAGAGGAATGAAACACACCTGGACTCTATATTTAGGGTCTGTACATGTACAATAAGTACCTTTACGAGTGTTGTGTTCACAGTCATATCCATGCTTCACTTTGTAGACCAATGGATATTCAGTCTGTCTGACTATTGACTTCAATCTTGTTCTGTTATTCATGTTATTCTGTTCCAGCTGCTTGAGAACAACATTATCACTTTTGTGAGGAACGAGCTGAAGAGGATGCAAAAGATTCTGAGTCTAGATTACCCAGAAGGCTTAGAGCATCAGAGGGAGGATGAGGGGTTGTTGGAAGGTGAAGATGACGAGCAGAGGAAGAGCAGCCAAGAAGCGTTTCTTAAGATTGTACTACATTTC
Source organism: Chelon labrosus (assembly GCF_963514085.1). Classification (NCBI taxonomy): domain Eukaryota; kingdom Metazoa; phylum Chordata; class Actinopteri; order Mugiliformes; family Mugilidae; genus Chelon; species Chelon labrosus. The sequence continues at coordinate 9,280,910 of NC_140337.1, forward strand.
CTGAAGAGAATGAAGCAGGAGGAGCTGGCTGACCGCCTGCAGAACAGTAAGAGGATAAGTGGGACATTTCATCTCATGAGATAGACCAAATATATATGTTTAAAATCAAATTCTTTAGGGAAATGAAATGTTGGAATATTTATTTCTTTTATTTCTTGTGTTTGTTCAGAATTTATTGCTGATGTTTGTCAGCTTAAGCTTAAATCTACACTGAAGAAGAGGTTCCAGTGTGTGTTTGAGGGGATCTCGAAAGCAGGAACCCCAACTCTTTTGAATCAGATCTACACAGACCTCTATATCACTGAGGGGGTGGTGGCAGAGGTCAATGATGAGCATGATGTCAGGCAGATTGAATTAACATCCAGGAAACCACACGGACCAGAAACAATAATCAGACAAGAAGACATCTTTAATGGCTCCCCTGGAAGAGATGAACCAGTCAGAACAGTGATGACTAAGGGAGTGGCTGGAATTGGGAAAACAGTCTTAACACAGAAGTTCACTCTGGACTGGGCTGAAAGCAAAGCCAACCAGGACATCCAGTTCACATTTCCATTCACTTTCAGAGAGCTGAATGTCCTGAAGGAGAGAAAGTTCAGCCTGGTGGAACTTGTTCATCACTTCTTTAATGAAACCAAAGAAGCAGGAGTCTGCAGGCTTGAAGCGTTCCAGGTCGTGTTCATCTTTGACGGTCTGGATGAGTGTCGACTTCCTCTGGACTTCCACCACAATGAGATCCTGACTGATGTCACAGAGTCTACCTCAGTGGATGTGCTGCTGACAAACCTCATCAGGGGTAAACTGCTTCCCTCTGCTCGCCTCTGGATAACCACGCGACCTGCAGCAGCCAATCAGATCCCTCCTGGTTGTGTCGACATGGTGACAGAGGTCAGAGGGTTCACTGACCCACAGAAGGAGGAGTACTTCAGGAAGAGATTCAGTAATGAAGAGCAGGCTAGCAGGATCATCTCCCACGTCAAGACATCTCGAAGCCTCCACATTATGTGCCACATCCCGATCTTCTGCTGGATCACTGCTACAGTTCTGGAGGATGTATTGTTATATATTGGAGAGAAAAGAGAGGTGCCCAAGACCCTGACTGAGATGTACGTCCACTTCCTGGTGGTTCAGGCCAAACTGAAGAAGGTCAAGTATGATGGAGGATCTGAGACAGATTCACACTTTAGTCCAGAGACCAGGGAGATGATTAAGTCTCTGGGAAAACTAGCTTTTGAACAGCTGCAGAAAGGAAACCTGATCTTTTATGAAAGAGACCTGACAGAGTGTGGCATCGATATCAGAGCAGCCTCAGTGTACTCAGAAGTGTTCACACAGATCTTTAAAGAGGAGAGAGGTCTGTACCAGGACAAGGTGTTCTGCTTTGTTCATCTGAGCATTCAGGAGTTTCTAGCTGCAGTCTACATTTACCACTGTTATGTCTACAGCAACACAGAGGTCCTGGTGGACTTCCTGGGAGAAAACTACAATAAATCACCCCTGGATGAATTTCTGACCAGAGTCATGAAGAAATCTTTGGCCAGTAAAAATGGTCACCTGGACCTGTTAGTTCGTTTCCTTCATGGTATTTCTCTACCGTCCAACCAGACCCTCTTAAAAGAGTTGTTTTGGCACACATTGCCCATCAGTTCAGAAGTCATCAAAAGAGCTGTCAACAACCTGAAGAGGATGAACATGCACAACATTTCTCCTGACAGAAGTATCAACATCTTCCACTGTCTGATGGAGATGAATGACCTCTCAGTACATAAGGAGGTCCAAGAGTTCCTCATATCAGAGAACAGATCAAAGACAAGAATCTCTGAAATCCACTGCTCAGCTTTGGCCTACATGCTGCAGATGTCAGAGGTTCTGGATGAGCTGGACCTGAAGAAGTACAATACATCAGAAGAAGGACAAAGGAGACTCATATCAGCTGTGAGGAACTGCAAGAAGGCTCGGTGAGTATGGGCAAACATTTTTGATGGTGTTTAGGTCTAATATCAGGATGGTGTGGTGGTTAGTGCTGATGCCTCACAGCAAGAAGGTTCTGGGTTTCGACAGGGGCCTTTCTGTGTGGAGTTTGCATGTTCTGCCTGTGTTTGTGTGGGTTCTCTCCAGGTACTCTGACTTCCTCCCACTGTCCAAAGACATGCTTGTTAGATTAATTGGTGATTCTAAATTGGCCGTAGGTGTGAGTGTGGATGATTGTCTGTCTCTTTGTGTTAGTCCTGTGATAGACTGGATACCTGTCCAGGGTGTACCCCGCCTCTCTCCCAGTGACAGCTGGGATAGGCTCCAGCCAACCCGCGATCCTCCAGAGGACAAGTGGTTACAGAAAATTAATGAATGAATGAATGTCTGATATTGTCATATGATTTGTTTAATTTCTGTACTGGAGGAGCTGCTGACAGCAGCAGGTAGACAGCGAGTGCATTTGTGAACAGGGAATAACCTAATCAAGATGGTCTCAAGTGATGAAAAAGGGCCTTCAAAATAACATTTGATTTTTATGTGTCATGACAGACTTTCTGGTTGTAATCTCTCGCGGAGTCACTGTGAAGTTGTGGCCTCAGCTCTGAAGTCCAGTCCCTCCCATCTGACAGAGTTGGATCTGAGTGACAACAACCTGCAGGATTCGGGAGTGAAGCAGCTGTCGGCTGGACTGGAGAGTCCAAACTGTAAACTGGAGACTCTGAGGTTAGTTTACTGGCTGTCATTTTTTGTTGTTTGTATTATATTATATATTGTATTGTATAGCAGACTTGTGAAGGACCGAAATGATGATTCACATATTGACAAATGCCCAAGGAACTTTCAAGAAGACACAGGGTTTTTCAGAGTGCTACAGGAAGCATGTAAAACACAAATCAGAGACTGAAACTTTCAAAAAAACTCCAACTGAATCAAAGCCCAAACACAAATTCAAGGAAAACTAAGAGAAAATATTTCTGACAGACGTCAGCAGCATGTTATTGATCTGCGTTCACCTGAGTAGTTTAATGACGGTTGTGCTGACATGATGATGATCCACAACAACAAAAGGACAAAGTCGATCTACTCATTTTACAGAAAAGCTCATTAAGATATAGTAATGTTCAACTGCATATTTAAAACCTGAACCCATCCGATGGAGTTATGAACATTTATTAGTTATTCTGTCCAGACTGAGGTGCTGCCGTTTATCAGAGATCAGCTGTGAGTCTCTGGCCTCAGCTCTGAAGTCCAACCCCACCCATCTGCGAGAGCTGGACCTGAGTGAAAACAATCTGCACGATTCGGGAGTGAAGCATCTGTGTGGTTTTCTGGAGAGCCCAGACTGTAAATTGGAGACTCTGAGGTCAGATACTATGTTATATCTGTATGCTGATTAATACGATGTGACACTGATCTTCATAGTAAAGTCTGTTCTCTCTTCAGTGATTTAGTCCATGGATTTATTATGTTGGGCTACAGATTTAAAACCTTCATATAACTAAAATCCTTTCTTAACTTTCTCCTCTTATGGTTTTTATTACATGTTATGATTAAACATAAACAAAATGGTGAATTATTTTCTGTTTTAAGGATCTTTTGATGGTTGCGCTGACTGAAATACATTTGATATAATAACTACTACTGGCGTCTTTAGTTCACATTTCCCCAAATTTTCTCCTGATGCATTTGGTGTTTTTATAAACTTTGAATAGAAGGTACTGGAGTGTTTTTAAGCTGGAGCTTTGACATCTTTAATTCTTTATTCAGGTTGTGGTGCTGTGGATTATCAGAGATCAGCTGTGACTACCTGATCTCAGCTCTGAAGTCCAACCCCACGTATCTGAGAGAGCTGGACCTGAGAGACAACGAGCTGCAGGATTCAGAAGTGGACCAGCTGCGGGGTTTCCTGGAGAGTACACACTGTAGACTGGAGACTCAGAGGTCGGTGCAGGGTTGGAGTTAGTCCATGCTATTCTCCACAGTTTTGTACTAAACACAACTGGTATCAAAGTAAAGATCCAGTGTTTCCTGTAGACCTGCAATTTCCTTCTCAGTGACTGCTTTACTCTGTGAATTTGGAAGAGGAGAATAGTGGCTTCAGGACAGAAACAGTAGATCAGATCAGCCAGGCTTGTTGCAATAATGTGTTTGAGTTGATGTGAAGATGTTTTCTCAGTTTTAAATCTCATTTCCATTGCTGCCCTGAACAGGACTGAAGTTCCTGTTGCTCTTTATACTGGATGTGCATCATCATTAATGAAGCGAGTGGCTGTGGTCAGTAATTTATCAGCTCTGTTTATGTTCTTCTCTCTACAGTTGGTGGTCTTTTTAAAGGAGAGAGTGAACAGGACGACTCCAGCACAAGGCCTAACGTCTCCTCAGACCTGAGTACTGCCAAGAGCCAGGATCAAGTTAGCCCAGTCCCACTGGACTGGAGAGATCAGGTTGGAAATAAAAGAGAAGTGCAAGGACATGGAAGGAAAGATGAGAAGATGTAACATAAGAATCCCTGGCGTATTCGAAACACCTGGTTTCACCTCCACACCCTCGCGTTTAGTATCTGCTAAAGGAGATACTGACACTGTTTACAGCTCGAGGATGTGCAGTTTATTCAGTCGAACATGGCTATGGAATACGTTAAGAAGCACACTCAACGGACACGGCATAAGTTTAGTTCAATCCAGCAGTAATGGGTTATTGTCATGTTATACCCAGGCATTAGTTTATTCTCCTTACTAAATGAATATCCTCAGTTAAACACGCATAGTGGCTATTGTGGCATTTGTTTGTTGCTTGTTTCTCTGTGAGTTGTGTTTATCTCATGACATACCTTGATGGTTCATAAGTAATGCACTCCTATTGACCAATTCCATCTACTAATGAAGTAGACCATCCTCAGTCACACACTTATGGTATGCCTGCTTTATTTTTTATAGATTTTTTATTTTTTTAGTATTTTTTTTCTCTTCTTTCCTCTTTTGCAAGGCTTAACAGTAGTCAAAACAACTCACACGTTTTTAAAAATACGGTACCTACTATAAGTAGTTGATGGGGGATGATAATTACTGGACCTTCATATTCGCTTCATGCTCATTTATTGTTGTGCTTTTGCTGTCTATGACCTAATATTGTGTAGGTCTCCCTTGTGCCTCCAGAACAGTTGTGACTCATCAGAGAATGGACATGGGCCTTCTGAGGGTGTCCTGTGGTGTCTGGCAACATATGCTTTTTAAAAAAACACAGTGAGTGTATGTAGATTCTTCTAATAACACAATTTCCAATTTCCAGTCTTACACTTGGTGCTCATACAAAATGTATGATGTGATCTGACTCTAAGAGGACATCCCTGGCTCAATTAGCGCACTTTATCGACCTTGTAGCATAGACTTACTTCTCCCCAGTCCATAACACTTATTCCCAATCTTATAAACAGTCTTATAATTCAGTGTGACCCTGGGGCCATAGTAATTATGAATATGATACTTTGTATTTCTGATACATATCAATATAATGCTTTACTTCAGAGGATATCATTCTTTCAGAGGAACAGTTTACCAGCATCACTTAAAATTAAACTGTTTCTTGATCTCAGCCTATACCTAATTTCCTAACCAAGACTTGACTAATACGCAGATGGGGAAAAGGCTGGACTGATACTAAAGTATCTAATTATTCCTGCAGGTAATGACATATACATCTCAAGCCAACCTACTGCACACTATGAAGGTTTTTGTAATCTCCTTTTTTAAATCCCCACTGTTGATGTAGATCTGGGTTTCTGTCACTGAAATAACCTCAGCAGTTGGAGCAATACAAAGTGGCAAATCTCCAGGGCCAGATGCTTTTCAAGCAGAACTTTTACATGTTAGGATCAACTCTCTACCTCATCACTGTCTGTTTTTGAATAATCCTTTCCCGCTAAGTCCTTACCTCCAGTTGTTATCCATTCCGTTGAAATATGTAACCATTAAAGACGACCTTTTATTCTTACTGACCCTTCCCATCATATCCTCCCGTATTTTTGCTGGTCATAGTGTTCAAATGCAAACTTGACACAAAACAAATCAGGCCCGTAAGGACCCATTATCTGGGGGATGGTGGGCATTGGTGAGGTTGGACATGATTTTTAACTGTTCTGTGTTTTGTTTACTTTTGCAGTATACTTGAAAATAATAAAATAACTTGACCAGAAACAACCTGCAACCTGCAGACCCCCCCTTTTTTTTTTTCTCATTGTTGATCGTGTATGTTTTTAATCCAACTATATTGTGATGTGTGTCTTCATTTGTCTGGGTCACATTATTGTTATTTTATTTAGAACACAGTTTACGTACAAATCAGGCATACCATTTGGAAAACAGCGTAAATAAATAAAAAACAAATGACAAATTCCTTGAACACTGGTAACAAAGCTATATCATTGAGTAAATTTAGCATCTGGGGGCTAAACTGTTTTAAAATACAATGATATATTTCTGTCAGGTGAACTGTTTTTGTTATTGTTCTTATTATTTTTTCTATGGGCTGAACTATATTTATTTATTATTCTTTTATTTTTTTTCTGCTCAATGGTGGCAGGAGTAGTCTTTACGTCATATCCCAGAAATAATTGGGGTGTGCTTGTTTGGCTTACTCCGGCACGCCTCTGTGCGGAGTTTCTTGCTTGAGCCGATGTTTTGCGTTCCCAACTGCTAAACGCCGCCAATTCTGCACATACCGAGGGAAGATTGAACCCACTATTTAAATTGTAGATTCTCACTGAACAACTAACTAAACAAAAAAGTGTGAATAGCAAGTAGCTTCTTCAGTTCAGCTGCCGTTTTTAAATTTTTATTTTTTTTTTTTTTGGGGGGGGGGGGGGCTGGATGACTGAGAACCTTCACAGACAAACATGTGTGAAATAACTCCAAATATGATTCATATATTAGAGTCCTCAAAGTAGCCACGCTTTGATTTGTTGACAGCGCTGCAAACCAGTGGCAGTTCTACATTGACTTGCTCCCCGGGCGATGCCCCATTCCGAGATACACATCTGTAAGAAATAGGAAATAAATAATAACTGAACTTGTAACAGTTTTGTTGCAAAGCACAATCTTACGGTGAAATTAGATCTGGTGTTTGTTAAGACGAATTACTGTTTTGGGAAAGCATTGCAAGCATCAAAGCAAAAAGGCTAAAAAACATATATCACCAATTAACATTAGCACTTCATTCATACATGGATACTGTAATCATACAGAGAGAACATAGCATACCTTTATCTTTTGCTCGTTTCTCCTCTTCTTCTTTTATTTTTTTCCTAAACTGGTCACCTGATGGCTTTGACCTTTTTCTGTCCATCTGCATTTATTTGACACTCGACAGTCAACAGATGTCCAACCCCCAGCGCTGTCACTCACGACCAGAAGTCAAGACGAAACCAATTCACCTTGGTGACCAAATAATCGTTTTGTATTACCTATTATTAGTTGGCCATTTCACACAGTTCATAAAAACAAAAAAAAAGCAGAAATTATAGGCCTGTATTTATAATATTATGAATGAAATATGCATTATATGGAAGAAAGTCAAGGTGTGACTGACTCTTTTATACAGTGGATTCCCCCCGGTCCGTTCAATTTGGGAGAGACCCAGAGGTGAACTGTCCCCCGCACCCTCCTCCCCTTTCCTTTTCTCACACACAGCTTCTGTGCACAGCACCTTCTCAGCAGCAGGGGCGCCTGCAGCTGCAGGGGGTGACAATATCCCCACACAGATATGGCAGATAATAGAAAACCATGTAACGGTGCAGAATTATTATTTTTATTTTTTTTTTCAAGTGCTCGTGCCGTCCCTCTTGTGTCATGGAAAAATGCCCGGTTCGCCCGTGCCTAAAACCGCTACTGCTGCAAACCCTTGAACTTCTCTCAGTGAACTTCATGATGTAGTCACCTGAAATGGTTTTCACTTCAGAGGTGTACCTTGTCAGGGTTCATTTGTGGAATTTCTTGCTTTCTTAATGGGGTTGGGACCATCAGTTGTGTTGTGCCGAACTCAGGTTGGTACACATCTGACAGCCCTATTTGGCAACTGTTAAAATTCATATTATAATGGCAAGAACCAATCAGCTAAGTAAAAAGAAATGACAGTCCATCATTACTTTAAGAACTGAAGGTCAGTCAGTGCGGAAAATTGCAAAAACTTTGAATGTGTCCACAAGTGCAATTGCAAAAACCATTAAGCGCTATGATGAAACTGGCTCACATGAGGACCGCCCCAGGAAAGGAAGACCAAGAGTCACCTCTGCTGCTAAGGATAATCTAAGTCACCAGCCTCAGAAATGTGCGAATCAGGCCTTTATGTTCAAATAGCTGCTAGAAAACAAGTACTGAGGAAAAGCAAGAAGCAGAAGAGATTGTTTGGTCCAAGAAACACAAGGAATGGACATTAGACCAGTGGAAATCTATGCCTGATGAGTCCAAATTTGAGATCCTTGGTTCCAACCGCTGTGTCTTTGTGCAACACAGAAAAGGTGAACAGATGGTCTCTACATGCATGGTTCCAACTGTGAAGCATGGAGAAGAAGGTGTGATAGTGTGGGGGTGCTTTGTTGGTGACACTGTTGGGAATTTATTCAAAATTGAAGGCACACTGAACTACCATGGCTACCACAGCATGCGTTTAGTTGTACCATCATTTATTTTTTAACGGGACAATGACCCCAAACACACTTCCAGGCTGTGTAAGGGCTGTTTGACCAAGAAGGAGAGTGATGGAGTGCTGCACCAGATGACCTGGCTTCCACAGTCACCTGACCTAAACCCAGTCGAGATGGCTTGGGTTGAGATGGACCACAGAGTGAAGGCAAAAGGGCCAACAAGTGCTCAGCATTTCTGGGAACTCCTTCAAGACAGTTGGAAAACCATTTCAGGTGACTACTTCAATTAAACTCATGGACGTTACTGTATCTCAGGACTCTTTGGATCACTGAAACCAATCTCAGACACCTGTGATAATTAGTTTGCCAGGTGAGCCCAAATAAAGGAAAAACGTTCCACATTATTAAGCGGACCACTATTTTCAAGCAATATGGGAAAGAAAAACAAGAACATCAAGGTGTAGGATCCACCAGAGGCTTGCAGTTATGCATAAGTCTTCTGTTTGGCCATCCCTAACCAATGCTCACAAGCAGAAACCTCAGCAGTGGGCCCAAAAATACATGTGGAGGGGGCGTGGTGCATCAGCTGCAGGAGAGGTGTGGAGAGGGCTCAGGAGAGCAGCACCAGGTGAGAGTGATTGGCACACCTGCATTCTGTTGGACTAATCACTCTCTCCTTTTAACACAGTAGCGTGTTGGACCTGGAGGAGAGACCAGTCACAACCGAGAGACCAGTCAAAACCGAGAGACACACACACACGGCTGTCGGCAGCGAGAAAGCATCATTACGCCTGTGAACGACACAGAGGAATGTGTGCATGGGTTGTGATATAAAATAAAGAAACTAAAAGTCATCGCTGTCCGAGTGATTATCTGTTGAAGACCCCACAGTGGCATCTGAATACACCACATACATGAAGACTAATTTTCAAACAGTCTTGTTCACGGATGAGTGTCATGCAACCCTGGATGGTCCAGATGAATGGAGTAGTGGATGGTTGGTGGACGGTCAACATGTACCAACAAGGCTGCGACGTCAGCAAGGAGGTGGGGAAGTCATGTATTGGACCGGAATCATGGCGAGAGAGCTGGTCGGCCCCTTTAGGGTCCCAGAAGGTGTGTAAATGGCCTCTGAAAAGTATGTGGAGTTTCTGACTGACCACTGTCTTCCATGGTACAAAAAGAAAAACCGTGCTTTTCATAACAAAATCATCTTCATGCATGACAATGCACCATCTCATACTTGCAAGGAATACCTCTGCAATACTGGCTGCTATGGGCATAAAAGGAGAGAAACCCATGGTGTGGCCCTCATCCTCCCCTGAGCTCAACCCTATTGAGAACCTTTGGAGTGTCCTCAAGCAAAAGATCTATGAGGGTGGGAGGCAGTTCCCATCCAAACAACAGCTCTGGGAGGCTATTCTGACATCCTGCATAGAAATCCAAGCAGAAACTCTCCAAAAACTCACAAGTTCAATGGATGCAAGAATTGTGAAGCTGTTATCAAATAAGAGGTCCTATGTTAAAATGTAACTTGACCTGTTAAGATAGTTTTGATTGAAATAGCTTTTGATTTCAGTAAATATGACCTCCCAATGCTGCAAATACAACAAATAAGCATTTTCAGTTCTTTACAACCTATAAAATGTTTTGAAACTCTGTTGTGCGTAATAATTTGGAAGTGCATTTTAAGTTTTTTATTTTTGAAAAAAATACTGTTCTCATTGGGAGGTTTGTTCAGTAACATTAGAATTATACTCTAACGGCTGATGACTTGAAAATTATGCTGACTGTCATTTGCATTGACTATTTAGGAAAATCAGGGAAAAATATCTTTTGCATAATAATTTGGAACACGGTGTAGTTCACACTTTTTTGTCTACTATATAATTCCTCACGTGTTCATTAATAGTTTTGATGCCTTCAGAGAGAATCTACAGTGTAAATAATCATGAAAATAAAGACCATTAAAACCATTAAATGAGAGGGTGTGTCCAAACTTTTGACTGGTAGTAAGTCTACCGGCAACATTATTGCATTACATCGACTGTCAAGATTGGGTCCATGCATATAGTTTAGCCACATAAAAACATTAAGCTTGTTGATTGTTGACAGTTGGAGCCTCTCTTTCCTTCTTTTTCAAAAAACAAACACACATTTCATTAAATTTACCATTTAATAGTTAACAGTAATTTATGTCAAAGATCTGAACCTAAAAACGATGAAAATGTATTTCATGACACAAGGTAATTTGCTCAAAGGCTTCTATACTGTAGTAATCTCAGCACACATAGAGGGCAATGAATTTATCTAATCTAAGCTTCTTCTTTTTTTCATCCCTCAGCATCAGATGTATAACATTTATGAAAGTTATATATATTATTTTGTGTACTATTACATTACCAAGTCTTTTACATGATATACCTGAAGATCTTTACAAGACAGTGGAACGTAAAAATGTCTGCACGAGGTGGAAAGGGAGCTGGCTAGAGTTGCCACCTTTCAGAAATGAAAATAAGGGACGCCCACCACGGTTACTCTGGGCCATGACCACCAAATAAAGGACGATTCTGTATTTTATGGGAAGGGTGGCAACCTTAAATTCTCCCCCAAACAGTGGCGTAAGCAGTGGCATCTCCCCTAAACAGTGGTGTCTGCCTTGGCATCTTCCCTGGACAGTGGCAACTGCCGTGGCAACTCCCCCAGACAGTGGCAACTGCAGTACGGCGTCGTGGAGGAATTTGTGACGTCGGCCTGCGAGTCTGTGCCCGGGCTGCTCACCATGAGACACCAGGGCAAGCTGGCACTGGGCCTGATAGGACGGGTGAGTATGACACCAGAGGAGGAATCGTGACGCCCCTCTCTTTAATGCCACCCCTCCATGTCTGTGGCAGCGTATGATTGTTCAACTTATTTTCAGCTGATCTTGGAGCTGTGCCGTCAATGGTCTGATGTGAAGGTGATTGAGACACACCTGGAGAGGATCCGTGCTCATGCTGCCCCTTCATCCTCGTCTGCCCCTACAGCGGTAAATTCGAGTTCAGAAAGATTCTTTTTGTCTATATTATGACGTAAGCCACATATCTTTTATGCTTATTGTTGTTTTGGTTCATCTCCATTAGCACAAATAAGGCAGTTTGGGTCCACCTCTGTGCCACCCTCCTCACAAACCAGAGACAAAGCAGACAGGGACAGCAGCAGAGCCTGGCATACCGGCAAGCAAGGACCATAAGAGTCATTTATTAAGTTAAGAAATGAATGCATGTTTAATCTTATTTTTCTCATGTATGGAAAAAATATCTGACCAGACAAGAGACACGAAGTTTAGGAATGATAATTCAATGCCTAATCAACTGTTGCAACCTTTGCGCAAACACAATAAAAGTGTAGCTGATAATAATGATGGCAAGCCTGAAAAAAGTAAATGTGTTCAGAGGCTTTTTAATCCCTGTTTTTGATGGAAACTTCAGTGATTTGACTTTTCAGCACCCTTAAACTTAATGGATCATTAATTAAGAAAATTATTTCCTAAAATATTTATTATGACACCAAATTAGCTATAATCAGGTGATGATAAACGATATGTTTGATTGGCATCTCAGAAACTAGAACAGCAAAATCTCTGAGAAACATGAATCTATTACAGTTGTTGACACGTATACACACACATTATCCTTTAAGTCCCATTGTGTAAACTTTAAGTGATGTTCAGATGCTTTCTCGAAAGCCATTCTTAGCTGCCCCGCAGACATCTTATCTTTGAGTGCAGACTTGACTCATGACTCCATTTATTCAAAAGTATCACTTATAAGTACCTAAGTACATTATCCATTTGCTGCTAACTCTTTTCTATATGCTTAGGAGATGTATGTAGGCTGAACCGTAGACAGATGATCAAAACACAGAGACACAGTATATCTACAATAATATTATGACAGCATTTACTGCAGCTTTTTAGCTCTAAACTTCTTTGGTCTGACAATGAAGCTCCAGTATATACTTTATGTCAACAGAGATATTACTGAACTGATATATCAGCAGAGGTAGTGTCGTTTGTGAGCGAAGTAATCAGTGTTTACTGCCCTCTGGTGGTCACAGAGAGGGACAGCAGTTAGATCATAAGATCAAATAGCACACTGAAAGAAAATCTCATGTGAACATATATTATATTATAAAAATATCATAAAATAAATATTATTGTTATTATTTTTTATTACCAAAATGTATGATTTTATTTTATTTATTTTATTTTATTTTATAATATTTAGTTATATTGTAATCGTTATCTCGAGATAACGAATTAATAAATCGTTATCACGCTATAACAGTGCAATAATAATAATAATAATAATGATAATCCATGACCGTTCTCGGCTTCCGTACATTTAAGTGCTGTGGCTTCTAGATATAATGTGAGGGTATCTCTACTGTAAGCAAAGAGCTTAGAATACCTAGGTATTAGGTACTAAGGTAATACCCTTAGGTATTCTAAGCTCTTTGCTGTAAGTCCACAAAGTTGGTTCTGAGAAAGTTTTCGCTAAATAAAATATACATTTATCGTTAATCTGGAAGCTACGGAAGCCGTTCGTGGCAGCGCATCAGTCTGAAGTCAAGACGAACACATACACACGTAACAACCTTTGTTATCTCGAAATAACGAATTAATAAATCGTTATCACGATATAACGGTGCATAAAAAAATCCATGGCCGTTCTCGGCTTCCGTATTTCTGGGCGTTTGTTTGTTGACTTACACTTTCCGAGTTTGACTTGTTGCGCAGGACCTTTTCCTGTGAAAACCTCCATTTGAAGGTACGCTGTTAGTTTTACTCGTTGACACCAGGTGTCGGCAGCTTAGTTTTAGCAGAAATCTGTTGCGGTAATTCACCTTAAGCGAGTCAGAAAGTGTAGTAGTGGTAATACGAAGTAGGAAACCTTTAAAGTAGGAAACTAGCCGCCATTTTGTGCCGATGAACGTGAACGGAAACGGTGGACGGGGCAGCAGTGGAGTTTTTGATGGTCGGTAGGTGAAAACGTGTTGCCAGGCCAGCTGACAGTCTTGCCTGGGCCCGGGACGAGATAATCTTAGATGGTCCCCCCCACGCCCATATCTCTCCTATTCCCTTGCTCTTCCTCTCCTGTTCCTCTCCTCTCCTCTTCCTCTCCTCTCCTCTTCCTCTCCTCTGATCTTTCTCCCCTGTTCCTCTCCTCTCCTCTGCTCTTCCTCTCCTCTCCTCTGCTCTGCTGTCAGAGTCTGTCATTCTAGTTGGCCATTATGCAGGATCGCTGAAATGAAGTGTGTGATCAGACTCTGATCCATCCTGCTCAGACTCTCCGACGGGGCAGCGGACCCCTCCCGCTCTACTGTGACTCTCTCTCTCTCTCTCTCTCTCTCTCACCCACCGGTAGCCTGACTCTGTCCCTCCGCTCCGAGACAGCGGGCCCCTCCCGCATCACTCTCTATGTCACCTGGCTGCAGCTGGATCTCTCCTCTCTGTCTCATCCTCTCTGACGGAGCTACCAAACTCAACTGTTTCTGTCAAAGATAGCTGGTAAACGTCGGCTGCGCTGTTTCTAACCTTGCTCTACGTTCACTTCACTAGTCCCAGCTTCACCGTCACCACCTTTTTTTAAATATTTGTTAAGAAAATCTTTAAAGCCTCTATTTTCTTCTTCTCTTCTTCACTTTTCTTTCCTTTTCTGAGCACCGGACTTGTGCTGACCGGACATTTTGAGCATACTGAACTTCAAATCAAATGGCAACGTCAAATTTTGATCAGTGGCCAAACCATTTTTGTGTTGGGGGGGTGGGGGGGTTCTTGACCAGTATTTCAAGGACAATTAGGAAGAAAACAAATAAAAAGCTTTTATGTAACTCAAATATTACATATTTTTCCCCACAACTGGGCCTATTTATTCATTTATTTATTTATTTTAATTATTCCATAATTTAATGAGGGCCCAGTTCTGCCCCTCTCCCCCCGCCCCACCGGGCCTGGGACAGCAAACCCGTTTGTCCCCCCCATATCCCTTGCTCTCTTGTTCCCCTTAGCAAAAAGTAGTTTTTGTTTCTGTCAAGGTATTTATTTTTGGTACCAAAAATTTTTCAGCAAAGAAGGACTTGATATCATAGAAGCTCTTTGTTTTTGAAATGCACATCTTTAATGATTTAAGCAGATATTTGTGAATACACTGTATGGTATGGTTTATAATGTTCTATAAATATATCAAACTTGTTCTCAACATTCTTGTCTTGTGATTTTGTAAATACATTGCAGTCTAGTGTACACAAGTATGAGTTAACTTTAACAATACTTTAAGAAGTATATTTCAAGTATAAATAGTATGCATATGCTAAGCAAACTTACAAGTATACTTACATTATAACAAGTAAACTAGTAAAATAGCAAAAAAATTGTATTTTTCAGTTTTAGTAATTCTAAGTTCATACTTACCCTTAGCAAAAAATAGTATACTTGAAGTTAATTTTACTTTTATAAACTTAAAATTTTCCAATTTAGTCCGAAGAAGTATTAACTTAGTATACTTTCTAGTACACTACAAGTACATGGTCTGTAGCATACTTGCTATACTTATACTCAAGTATACTTAATAAAATGAACTTCAAGTATACTACTTTTTGCTAAGGGTCAGTATGGCTTCCTGTGTTCATTCTCACACCAGGCCTCAAGTTCACCAGGGTAGGGGTTAAACCATGAATTAAACAAATTCATCAATGATTCACCTTCACCCTGGCTGCTTAGTTAGACCAAGTTTATTCAGGAGTCAAGCTGCGTTTATTGTTACTTCCACTGTATGTGTGACCTCATGTGGTATTCCTTGGGCTTCAAAATACTCTGATAAATTTGTCTGAACATGAAATGGGAAGAGCCAATCTGTGGAGGAGCAGCTGATATTTTTACAGCAGAAATGATGTAAAGCATAATTTCAGTTGATGGGCAGATGAATAACCTGTGTTTCCTCTGCAGGTGACGGTAGAGTGTCTGTGTGAGCTGACGTGGATGTGAATTCAGCAGCATGGACCAGAACAGAGAAGAGGGAGTCCCTCCTTCTAAAGCCACTCTCCAGACCAAATTTCAGAGGTGAGGTGGCCATCTTGAATTGTCCATGCCAAATCTTACAAGTAGGGTAATTCAGGCAAAGTTGGGCCATGTTGCTGTGATGGCTACGGTGACCAATTCAATGGGCTAACTGGACATTGTCACATGGACTGAACAATGAGGTTCTGTTCAACTCAGGCGGCAATATCACCAGTAACCTAGATGACTGCCACCTAGAAGTACAGCAGATGGATGTAAAGAATGTGCAAAGAGCAGTGGTTCTGGGGTTAACAATGTGCAATGAATTAAAACATTTACAAATCAACCACTACATTATTATCCAATACGTATATTACATACATTACTCATTTAGTTTGACTGATTTCAGTTGTCTCTATATCAAAGCATAAAAAGAATCAATTACCCTCACATTGAAATCAGACGTGGTGCTGACTAGATCTGTCTAGACTGCATTTTGCAAGAAATTCATTCACTTATTTTAACTCAGTTTCTCTCTCTGTTGGTCAGGATCCACCAGACAGCAGACTCTCCTGGTCCTGAACCCATCTGTGTGTCTATGAAGGCTAATTTGTCCATGGACAGACCAACGCACTTTGCCTCAGACAGGTAAGGTGTAACTGAAATGATCAACAATGAGCAACATTTAAAACCCAAGTTTTAAATGCTGCATATCTTGAGGTTGGACGGCACAGTGGTGAGGTGGTTAGCACTGATGCCTCACAGCGAGAAGGTCCCTGCCCATGGGTTCGAATCCATGTGTGGAGTGCAAACTTTCTGTGTGGAGTTTGCATGTTCTCCCTGTGTCTGCATGGGTTCTCTCCGGGTACTCCGGCTTCCTCCCACCATCCAAAGACATGCTTATTAGGTTAATTGATGATTCTAAATTGGCCGTAGGTGTGCACGTGAGTGTGAATGGTTGTCTTTCTCTCTGTGTTGGCCCTGCAATAGACTGGCGACCTGTCCACGGTGTACCCCGCCTCTCGCCTGATGACAGCTGGGATAGGCTCCAGCAGACCCCGCGACCCTTAACAAGAATAAGCGGGTACAGAAGCTGAATGAATGAATATCTTGAGGGTTCAGGAACACATCCATTTTTACCAAATGGAGGAGATTTAAGGCGACTGTTGCCCTCCACAGGAGTGGTTGGCCAACAAAGATCACCCCAAATGCAGACACAAAATAGCCGGATAGCTCACAAAGGAACTTACGTAATCTAAGCAACTAAAGGCCTCTCTCAGACTGGCTAATGTTAATGTTTATGAATCCACCATCAGGAGAACGATGAGCAATGATAGTGTGCATGGCAGGGGAGTGGCAAGGAAAAAGCCATTGCTCTCCAAAAAGAAAATTTCTGCAGTTTTGTGCGGACAAGTCAAAAATTCAGAAGGGTCCAAATACCAATAAGCAACACTGTATGCACATCTCTGAAACCTTTTCCTTTCTGTCTCTGCGTGGACAGCCATAATGTGACCTAACAGCTGATTTGTCCACAGAATCGAGGAGGAAAGTTCAGAAATTCCCAGTGATCTGTCTGCCCAGAGGAATGAAACACACCTGGACTCTATATTTAGGGTCTGTACATGTACAATAAGTACCTCTACAAGTGTTGTGTTCACAGTCATATCCATGTTTCACTTTGTAGTTTACTTGTTGTTATACTATTATTATTATTATTATTAGTAGTATTCAGTCTGTCTGACTATTGACTTCAATCTTGTTCTGTTATTCATGTTATTCTGTTCCAGCTGCTTGAGGACAACATTATCACTTTTGTGAGGAACGAGCTGAAGAGGACGCAAAAGATTCTGAGTCTAGATTACCCAGAAGGCTTAGAGCATCAGAGGGAGGATGAGGGGTTGTTGGAAGGTGAAGATGACGAGCAGAGGAGGAGCAGCCAAGAAGCGTTTCTAAAGATTGCACTACATTTCCTGAAGAGAATGAAGCAGGACGAGCTGGCTGACCGCCTGCAGAACAGTAAGAGGATAAGTGGGACATTTCAGACATCTCGTGAGATAGACCAAATATATATGTTTAAAATCTAATTCTTTAGGGAAATGAAATGTTGGAATATTTATTTCTTTTATTTCTTGTGTGTTTGTTCAGAACTTATTGCTGCTGTTTGTCAGCGTAAGCTTAAATCTACACTGAAGAAGAGGTTCCAGTGCGTGTTTGAGGGGACCTCTAAAACAGGAAACCCAACTCTTCTGAATCATATCCACATAGACCTCTATACCACTGAGGGGGCGGAGGTCAATGATGAGCATGAGTTCAGGCAGATTGAAGTAGCATGCAGGAAACCACACAGACCAGAAACAATAATCAGACAAGAAGACATCTTTAATGGCTCCCCTGGAAGAGATGAACCAGTCAGAACAGTGATGACTAAGGGAGTGGCTGGAATTGGGAAAACAGTCTTAACACAGAAGTTCACTCTGGACTGGGCCGAAAGCAAAGCCAACCAGGAAATCCAGTTCACATTTCCATTCACTTTCAGAGAGCTGAATGTCCTGAAGGAGAGAAAGTTCAGCCTGGTGGAACTTGTTCAGTACTTCTTTACTGAAACCAAAGAAGCAGGAGTCTGCAGGCTTGAAGCGTTCCAGGTCGTGTTCATCTTTGACGGTCTGGATGAGTGTCGACTTCCTCTGGACTTCCACCACAATGAGATCCTGACTGATGAGACAGAGTCTACCTCAGTGGATGTGCTGCTGACAAACCTCATCAGGGGTAAACTGCTTCCCTCTGCTCGCCTCTGGATAACCACACGACCTGCAGCAGCCAATCAGATCCCTCCTGGTTGTGTCGACATGGTGACAGAGGTCAGAGGGTTCACTGACCCACAGAAGGAGGAGTACTTCAGGAAGAGATTCAGTAATGAAGAGCAGGCCAACAGGATCATCTCCCACGTCAAGACATCTCGAAGCCTCCACATTATGTGCCACATCCCGGTCTTCTGCTGGATCACTGCTACAGTTCTGGAGCATGTGTTGTTGTATATTGGAGAGAAAAGAGAGCTGCCCAAGACCCTGACTGAGATGTACGTCTACTTCCTGTTGGTTCAGGCTAAACTGAAGAAGGTCAAGTATGATGGAGGATCTGAGACAGATTCACACTTTAGTCCAGAGACCAGGGAGATGATTAAGTCTCTGGGAAAACTAGCTTTTGAGCAGCTGCAGAAAGGAAACCTGATCTTTTATGAAAGAGACCTGACAGAGTGTGGCATCGATATCAGAGCAGCCTCAGTGTACTCAGAAGTGTTCACACAGATCTTTAAAGAGGAGAGAGGTCTGTACCAGGACAAGGTGTTTTGCTTCGTTCATCTGAGCGTTCAGGAGTTTCTAGCTGCAGTCTACATTTACCACTGTTATCTCTACAGCAAAATACAGGTCCTGGTGGACTTCCTGGGAGGACACTTTTATGTGTCACCTCTGGATGAATTTCTGACCAGAGTCATGAAGAAATCTTTGACCAGTAAAAATGGCCACTTGGACCTGTTAGTTCGTTTCCTTCATGGCATCTCTCTACCGTCCAACCAGAACGTCTTAAAAGGGCTGCTTTGGGGGGCATTCACTTTCAGTTCAGAAGTCATCCAAAACGCTGCCGACAACCTGAAGAGGATGAACATGCACAACATTTCTCTTGACAGAAGTATCAACATCCTCCACTGTCTGATGGAGATGAATGACCTCTCAGTACATAAGGAGGTCCAAAAGTTCCTCATGTCAGAAAACAGATCAAAGACAAGAATCTCTGAAATCCACTGCTCTGCTTTGGCCTACATGCTGCAGATGTCAGAGGTTCTGGATGAGCTGGACCTGAAGAAGTACAATACATCAGAAGAAGGACAAAGGATACTCATATCAGCTGTGAGGAACTGCAAGAAGGCTCGGTGAGAATGGGCAAACATTTTTGATGATGTTCAGGTCTAATATCAGGATGGTGCAGTGGTGTGGTGGTAAGCGCTGATGCCTCACAGCAAGAAGGTTCTGGGTTCAACAGGTTCCTTTTTGTGTGGAGTTTGCATGTTCTCCCTGTGTTTGCATGGGTTCTGTCCAGGTACTCCGGCTTCCTCCCACTGTCCAAAGACATGCTTGTTAGGTTAATTGGTGATACTAAATTGCCCATAGGTGTGAGTGTGGATGGTTGTCTGTCTCTTTGTGTTAGCCCTGTGATAGACTGCCGACCAGTCCAGGGTGTACCCTGCCTCTCTCCAAGTGACAGCTGGGATAGGCTCCAGCCAACCTGCGATCCTCCAGAAGACAAACGGTTACAGAAAATGAATGAATGAAGGTCTGATATTGTCATTGAACTATGATTTCTTTCATTTCTGTACTGGAGGAGCTGCTGACAGCAGCAGGTAGACAGCGAGTGCATTTGCAAATAGTGGACAGGGAATAACCTAATCAAGATGGTCTCATGTGGAGAGAAAACCAAGTGCATAAAGAAAGGGCCTTTCTGCAAAATAACATTTGATTTTTATGTGTCATGACAGACTTTCTGGTTGTAATCTCTCGGGGAGTCACTGTGAAGTCGTGGCCTCAGCTCTGAAGTCCAGTCCCTCCCATCTGACAGAGTTGGATATGAGTGACAACAACCTGCAGGATTTGGGAGTGAAGCAGCTGTTGGCTGGACTGGAGAGTCCAAACTGTAAACTGGAGACTCTGAGGTTAGTTTACTGACTGTCATTTTTTGTTGTTTGTATTATATATTGTATTGTATAGCAGACCCTGACTGGGCCTTTCTGTGTGGAGTTTGCATGTTCTCTCTGTGTCTGTGTGGGTTCTCTCCGGGTACTCGAGCTTCCTCCCACCATCCAAAGACGTGCTTGTTAGGTTCATTGGTGATTCTAAATTGGCCGTAGGTGTGAATGTGAGTGTGAATGGTTGCCTGTCTCTCTGTGTTGGCCCTGTGATAGACTGATGTCCTGTCCTGAGTGTACCCCGCCTCTGGCCTGCTGACAGCTGGGATAGGCTCCAGCAGACCCCATTACCCTTAAGAATCAGAATCAGAAAAGACTTTATTGCCAAGCATTTTTGTACAAGGAATTTGCTTTGGTGTTGTTGCACTCATTACGCATAAAATATAGAAACTTGGCTCTCAAATATACAAATATACAAAAATATATACACAGTATATATATATATATATATATACATAGAACATTTACAATGGGATGGTAGTGGGTTTGATGTGTTCATGGGGGGCTTGGCATTGTTCAACAGATGCACTGTGGATGGGAAAAAACTGTTCGCCATGCGAGTGGTCCTGGACTCGATGGATCGCAGCCGTCTGTCAGAGGGGAATAAGCAGTTACAGAAGATGAATGAATGAATGTATAGCAGACTTGTGAGGGACCCAAATGATGTTGTACATACTGACAAATGCCCAAGGAACTTTCAAGAAGACACAGGGTTTTTCAGAGTACCAAAGGAAGCATGTAAAACACAAATCGGAGAAGAAACTTCCAAGAAAACTCAAACTGAATCAAAGCCCAAACACAAATTCAAGGAGACTCACAGAAAATATTTCTGACAGACAAATGAAAAGGGACCACAAGGGACCAAGAGTCTCCTCAGTCATCTGTGGTCCTTGGATGTACAGTAACTCAAAGAGGGAACTTAGTTCTCAGTAGTCTTTAGTAACTTTGGTAGATGACAGACCGACTGACTGCTGTGCTTGATATTAGTATTAGCTGAACTCAAGAAGTATTTCTTAAGGCTAGATTATGCTTCCGCGTAGTGATCACGCAATGGTCACGCAATGGCCACGCAGTTGCTCGGACGCAGTCGTGAGACCGTGATGGTTCTGCGTGGGGTTTACGTGTCGAAATGCATGCCACACCGGTAGAGGGCGCTATGATTTTTTGTGACCGACCGACCGAGACTCTTGTGACGTATCTCGCCTCGTTATTTACCTTCCGGCTTTTGTCGTAGTCACAGTGTACGATGGACACCGAGACAGAGAGACTGGCGTTGCAGCTCCAAATTATTCAAGCAGAGGAAGAAATACTTCTATTGCAAATTAGGGCACGACAAAGGAGACAATGATGTTTATGAGTGGAAACCGGAAAAGCGGTCTCCAGCGGATGTAGTTAGCGGACCAATCACAGCCAATGCCGCTGCGTTGCTGCTGCGTTGCTGTTGCGTCGCCTCGACGCGCGTCGAGGATTTTTGGGAGGTGCACGTCTGGCCCTTGCGTAGGACGCACGGGGGTCCGCAAGGACGTAATAGGTCCGTAATAGGTCCGTACGCACGGACGCGCTGTGTCAACGCGGAAGCATAATTTGGGCTTTACAGTGTAGTTGTGTTGAAGAGACTACACGGTTCGCAGGAATCCTAATACCTCTAATGTACAGATGACATTGATTTGTCGTTTGGAGACAGACTTGAAAATGTCCACTAATGAATAAATGAACTAATGAACAGTTGGTTGTCCAAAATGTGTGATTTGATACTGATCCTGTAATGCGGGACTAGTTTTATGACGGTTGTGCTGACATGATGATGATCCACAACAACGGAAGGACAAAGTCGATCTGCTCATTTTAAAGAAAAGCTCATTAAGATATAGTAATGTTCAACTGCATATTTAAAACCTGATCACATCTGATGGAGTTATGAACATTTATTATTTATTCTGTCCAGACTGAGGTGCTGCCAATTATCAGAGATCAGCTGTGAGTCTCTGGCCTCAGCTCTGAAGTCCAACCCCACCCATCTGCGAGAGCTGGACCTGAGTGAAAACAATCTGCACGATTCGGGAGTGAAGCATCTGTGTGGTTTTCTGGAGAGCCCAGACTGTAAATTGGAGACTCTGAGGTCAGATACTATGTTATATCTGTATGCTGATTAATACGATGTGACACTGATCTTCATAGTAAAGTCTGTTCTCTCTTCAGTGATTTAGTCCATGGATTTATTATGTTGGGCTACAGATTAAAAACCTTCATATAACTAAAGTCCTTTCTTAACTTTCTCCTCTTATGGTTTTTATTACATGTTATGATTAAACATAAACAAAATGGTGAATTATTTTGAGCATTTCATTTTTCTGTCATATTTTTAAGGAGCTTTTGATGCTTGCGCTGACTGAAATACATTTGATATAAATCTGCTACTGGCGTCTTTAGTTCACATTTCCCCAAATTTTCTCCTGATGCATTTGGTGTTTTTATAAACTTTGAATAGAAGGCACTGGAGTGTTTTTAAGCTGGAGCTTTGACATCTTTAATTCTTTATTCAGGTTGTGGTGCTGTGGATTATCAGAGATCAGCTGTGACTATCTGATCTCAGCTCTGAAGTCCAACCCCACGTATCTGAGAGAGCTGGACCTGAGAGACAACCAGCTGGAGGATTCAGAAGTGGACCAGCTGCGGGGTTTCCTGGAGAGTACACACTGTAGACTGGAGACTCAGAGGTCGGTGCAGGGTTGGAGTTAGTCCATGCTATTCTCCACAGTTTTGTACTAAACACAACTGGTATCAAAGTAAAGATCCAGTGTTTCCTGTAGACCTGCAATTTCCTTCTCAGTGACTGCTTTACTCTGTGAATTTGGAAGAGGAGAATAGTGGCTTCAGGACAGAAACAGTAGATCAGATCAGCCAGGCTTGTTGCAATAATGTGTTTGAGTTGATGTGAAGATGTTTTCTCAGTTTTAAATCTCATTTCCATTGCTGCCCTGAACAGGACTGAAGTTCCTGCTGCTCTTTATACTGGATCATCATTAATGAAGCGAGTGGCTGTGGTCAGTAATTTATCAGCTCTGTTTATGTTCTTCTCTCTACAGTTGGTGGTTTTTGTAAAGGGGAGAGTGAACAGGACGACTCCAGCACAAGGCTTAACGTCTCCTCTGCCCCGAGTACTGCCAAGAGCCAGGATCAAGTTAGCCCACTCCCACTGGACTGGAGAGATCAGGTTGGAAATAAAAGAGAAGTGCAAGGACATGGAAGGAAAGATGAGAAGATGTAACATAAGAATCCCTGGCGTATTCGAAACACCTGTTTTCACCTCCACACCCTCGCGTTTAGTATCTGCTAAAGGAGATACTGACACTGTTTACAGCTCGAAGATGTGGAGTTTATTCAGTCGAACATGGCTATGGAATACGTTAAGAAGCACACTCAACCGACACGGCAATAGTTTACGTCAATCCAGCTTTAATGGGTTATTGAAATGTTATACCCTTTAGTTTATTCTCCTTACTAAATGAATATCCTCAGTTAAACACGCATAGTGGCTATTGGGGCATTTGTTTGCTGCTTGTTTCTCTGTGAGTTGTGTTTATCTCATGACATACCTTGATGGTTCATAAGTAATGCACTCCTATTGACTAATTCCATCTACTAATGAAGTAGACCATCCTCAGTCACACGCTTATGGTATGGAGTCAAAACAACTTGCACCTTTTTAAATATACGGTACATACTATAAGTAGTTAATTGGGGGTGACTAATTACTGGACCTTCATATTTGCTTCATGCTCATTTATTGTTGTGCTTTTGCTGTCTTTAACCTAATATTGTGTAAGTCTCCCTTGTGCCTCCAAAACAGTTGTGACTCATCAGAGAATGGACATGGGCCTTCTGAGGGTGTCCTGTGGTGTCTGGCAACATATACTTAGTTGTTTAAAAAAAAAAACACAGTGAGTGCATGTATATTCTTCTAATAATACAATTTCTGATATATTGCTGCTCATACAAACTTTATGATCTGACTCTAAGAGGACATCCCTGGCTCAAATAGCGCACTTTAGAACCTCTTTTATTTTAAATTTTTACTAATGATATGCCGTATGTACTCAGTAACGCTAGGGTGACTATGTTTGCGGATGATTTTACTCTTTATTATGCAGCCCCCACATGTTCAGAGCTTAATCAGGTTCTGTCTTGTGAGATTGGCATATTATTCAACTGGATCAAAACAAATAAACTTATCCTTAATATATCAAAAACAAAAAGTATAATGTTTGGTTCTAAATACAGATTACTAAATAATCCTAAAATTAATCTGCAAATAGATGGTCAAACAATACAGCAAGTAAAAACTGTGAAGCTCCTTGGGCTTTGGCTTGATTGCACATTGTCATGGTCTGATCACATCAACAGAGCTGTTGCCAAAATGGGCAGTGCTGTTGCCATAACGCATAAATGTGCTCCGTTTCTCAACTCACAGTTGTTTCATCAAGTAGTTTGTTCATTGGTTTTATGTCATCTTGATTACTGTTCAGTTGTAAGGTCTGATGCATCTAACAGTCTTTTAAACAAATTACAAGTGGCTCAAAACAAGGCTGCAAGACTAGTTCTTGGTTGTTCTCCAAGAACTAGTGTTGCAGAAATGCATGAACGTCTCAACTGGTCGAGAGTCAAGGATAGACCATCTGCTAATGTACTAATGTACTTGCATAGAATAATTAATACCCAGACTCCTAATTTTTTTATAGTAATTTAATTTACTGCTCAAATACTCATTCTTATAACACTCGAGGGGCGAATAGTGGACTGATTACTCTACCACTACCTAAGTCTGACTCTATGAAGTTGTCAGTATTTTATAGGTCAATTACGTTTTGGAACAGTCTTCCAGGTGAGGTTCGTGAAATTAAGGGAAAGGCTGGTTTTAAAAGAAGATTAAGAATGTATTTGATATCAATACCTTAATTATATCATCATCCTACTTGCATATGGTTGGGTTATGTGATACATGACTGTATATTGTTTTGTTTTGTTTTGTTTTTTCATTTTTATATATTTTATAATTACTTGAGATTGTAATGCCTGCTCTATCAAATATTACTGACTGGACCCCAGGAAGACTAGCTGTCGCCTTGGCGTCAACTAATGGGGATCCTTTTTAAATAAACAAATAAACAAATAAACAGTTATTCCCAATCTTATAAACAGTCTTATAATTATAATTATAAATATGATACTTCATATTTCTGATACATATCAATATAATGCTTTCCTTCAGAGGATATCATTCTTTCAGAGGAACAGTTCACCAGTTTACTTTGGTAAAAGTTAAAGTCACCCATAAGAAAATCACTTTAGTAAAAGTCCTAAAGTAGCTTGTAGAGTGAGTGAATCAAGTGTCTCGTGTCTGCCTGAGAACAAAATAAAGTGCCTCCTATCTTCTAGTCTGTCGGGTGACTGTCGTCTTCTACCGAAGAAGATGCTGTCAGCGTGGTAACGTCTTCTGTGTCTTCCTCATCAGCGTTAACTGTGGAGGTAGCCATGTTGATGTCTGCCGCCCCACTTATCCCACCGTTACCTCTAAACCTCATGAGAGTACACCTCAGCCAATACCTAATTTCCTAACTTAGACTTGACTAATACGCAGATGGGGAAAAGGCTGGACTGATACTAAAGTATCTAATTATTCCTGCAGCTAATGACATATACATCTCAAGCCAATCTACTACACACTATGAAGAGTTTTGTAATCTCCTTTTTTAAATCCCCACTGTTGATGTAGATCTGGCTTCTGTCACTGAAATAACCTCAGCAATTGGAGCAATACAAAGTGGCAAATCTCCAGGGCCAGATGCTTTTCAAGCAGAAATTTCATATGTTAGGATCAACTCTCTACCTCATCACTAAGTCCTTACCTCCAGTTGTTATCCATTCCGTTGAAATATGTAACCATTAAAGACGACCTTTTATTCTTACTGACCCTTCCCATCATATATTTGCATGTTCTCCCTGTGTCTGCGTGGGTTCTCTCCGGGTACTCCAGCTTCCTCCCACCATCCAAAGACATGCTCATTAGGTTGATTGGTGATTCTAAATTGGCCGTAGGTGTGAATGTGAGTGTGAATGGTTGTCTGGCGACCTGTGTACCCCCGCCTCTCGCCCGATGACAGCTGGGATAGGCTCCAGCAGACCCCCGCAACCCTTAACAGGAACAAGTGGGTATTCATGGGTTTCACCAGGTCCCTTTCCACAGGTGTTTAAAATCAAGCACCTAGATTATGAATGTAGACTGCATGGTGCTTGATTAAAACACCTGTGGAAAGGGACCTGATGAAACCCATGAATAGAAGATGAATGAATGAATGAATTCCTTTGCCACCCCAGTATAATGTATTTTTGTAAGGGCCCATTACCTGGGGGATGGTGAGGTTGGACACGATTTTAAACTGTTCTATGTTTTGTTTACTTTTGCAATATACTTGAAAATAATAAAATAACTTGACCAGAAACAACCTGCAGGCCTAAACAGTTCTTTCTGGGGTTTTTTTTCTCATTGTTGATTGTGTGTATTTTTAATCCAACTATATAATGATGTGTGTCTTCATTTGTCTGGGTCACATTATTGTTGTTTTATTTAGAACCAGGGGCGGATGGTGTATAGGGGCGATTTGGGCGACGCCCTACCAGCTGGGAGAAAGAGGATTTTTTTTTTTTACAAATTCTATCACAGCAAAAGTAGTTTTCAGTGTTCTAGACATATTATCTGTCATCAGAATCGTCAGGTTCAAGTCGCGTTTCAAATGGTCCCGCCTCTCTGGGCGAATTCATCAACGTGGAAAATCGCCCCAGCTTCTCCCATTGACTCTCATGTTAAAACTTTTTTTTTCGGAAAATGAGCCTTCAATGCATTTTCAATGAGGATTTGGGGCTCGCCCTAACGCGCTTGAGTCATACGTAACTGAGCAAAGAGATGGCTGCTTGATTGGACAATTCATCAATCAATCACGTCCATCAGGAAGCATTCGCGCAATTTTCGACTGTATATACTATGTGGAGAAGAAAAGGATGAAGGAGTTGGGACCCGACTGTCCGGACTTAAACATTTCGCAGCAGGCTACTGATCGTGGGAGGACATACACAAGGAGCTTCACCTCAAACGTGTATGCTAAACGGCTTTTTTTGTTTCCCCTGCGTGCTGTTTCAAAGTCCCGGGACAGAGATGTTATGGACTACAACGGGGATGAAGGACTTAAAACTAGGGCCGGGACTTTAACTTGTTAATTAAGATTAATTAATTACACAAAAATAACGGGTTAATCATTTTTTACGCATTTTAATCACACTTATTTTTGCACCGCGGAACGTTTCTCACTGGATGAGTTCGGCGGACCGATTATACTGGAGCACCAACTAGCGTTCATTACTTCAGACTACAAACAACAGTGAACATGAACGAAGAAGCTGATGAAACCGCTTTGGTTGGCCCCTTGGATGGGAAATTTCAGTCATTATTCAATGGTATACTAAAAATTCATATGAAAAAATAACTGTTCTCAGGTCAAATATTTATATGCGATTAAAATGTTTGATGTATTAGCATTTTTAAACTTGCTGGATTTTACAAGGCAAATAAATTAAGTTAAAACTTAGTTCCATGGCCCCATTTGTCTTTGTAAGGAGATGTTCTATTTTGTCTTTATTATTTTGTCAGAATGCACCAGAATGCTTAGTTTGTACGTGAAAATCACAAAAATCTACTGGGGGAGGATGCCCCCAGAGCCCCCTACAGGGGTTTGATTTACAAACTTTGCGCCCCCCCTAATACAAAATTCACCAGCCGCCACTGTTTAGAACACAATTTACCTACAAATCGGGGATACCATTTGAAAAACAGAACATTTAAATAGAGTAAATAAATAAAAAAAACATGACAAATTCCTTGAACACTGGTAACAAAACTGTGTCACTGAGTAAATTTAGCATCTGGGGGCTAAACTGTTTTAAAATATAATATTATTTCTCTGTCAAGTGAACTGTTTTTGTTTTTTTGTTCTTATTATTTTTTCTATGGGCTGAACTGTATTTTTTCTGCTCAACGGTGGCGGGCGACGTCTTTACGTCATATCCCGGAAATAATTTGGGGTGCGCTTGTTTGACATACTCCGGCACGCCTCTGCGCGGAGTTTCTTGCTTGAGCCGACGTTTTGCGTTCCCAACTGCCAAACGCCGCCAATTCGGCACATACCGGTTTAAGATCGAAGCAACTGCTACGATTGTTGTTGTCTCCGGGAAGGCGGGAGGATGAGAAGCAGAACTTATCATAGTAGTGTGCTATCATTGTTTACAGCGGTTGAACAATACAATATAGTCACTAACGATAAAAGAAAACAAACTCACCGGAGTTAGGAGACATATTCTCAACAGCAATTCACAAATAGTTTTGTCTACGTATGCTGTTACTTCCGCATCCGTTTTGAAGCTTACTTCTACGTACGTTTCTTAACTTTTGGTCAGCTACCCTCCTAAACATAGCTGACTGGTTCAGAGGAATGGCGACAAGAAAACCCAAGAAAACTGGTAAGTGATAATGAAATTCAACCTGGAAGTGAATGTTTTTATTATCGCACTGAAAAGGTTGATGTAGATTCAAGTTGCAGACAAGTAAATGTGTGCTTCTGCAGAGACATCAGTCACTTTGTTTGACAGGTGATTGGAAACTGCTGCACTTGCTTCACTGGTTGGGTTGTGGCCGGCGGTGCAACATGCAGACATTTGATCTAGATTAGTGGATTTGAACGTATCCAAGTAACTACTGTGTGTGGTTTTGTCCTCCTGCACAGATGCCAGCCTTCCCTTTGCTGCCCTCCAGCTCCTGGCCCCGCCTGTGCGTCTGGTGTCTGCAGCCCTCTGGAAAGTGCTGAAGAAGAGGGATGTGATGCAGTACGGGGTCGTGGAGGAGTTTGTGACGTCGGCCTGCGAGTCTGTGCCCGGGCTGCTCACCGTGAGACACCAGGGCAAGCTGGCACTGGGCCTGAGAGGACGGGTGAGTGTGACAGCAGAGGAGGAATCGTGACGCCCCTCTCTTTAATGCCACCCCTCCATGTCTGAGGCAGCGTGTGATTGTTCAACTCATTTTCAGCTGATCTTGGAGCTGTGCCGTCAGCGGTCTGACGTGAAGGCAATTGAGACGCACCTGGAGAGGATCCGTGCTCCTGCTGCCCCTTCGTCCTCGTCTGCCCCTACAGCGGTAAATTCGAGTTCAGAAAGATTCTTTTTGTCTATATTATGACGTAAGCCACATATCTTTTATGCTTATTGTTGTTTTGGTTCATCTCCATTAGCACAAATAAGGCACTTTGGATATCAGAGGATTAAACAGCAATAGTTTTTGCATGTTCTCCCTGTGTCTGCGTGGGTTCTCTCCAGGTACTCCAGCTTCCTCCCACAGTCCAAAGACATGCTCATTAGGTTCATTGGTGATTCTAAATTGACCGTAGTTGTGCATGTGAGCGTGAATGGTTGTTTGCTGACCTGTGATACACTGGTGACCTGTCCAGGGTGTACCACGCCTCTTGTTCACCCACAGCTGGGATACAGATACGGCTGCAGATACAGATCATTCATTTTGAGGTAGATAGATAGAGACTTTATTTATCTTGTGGGAAAAGTATCTTATACAGCGATATGGGTTACATATAGGGGATGGTATTGGAGCTAGCAGTGGGAGCTCTCTGGTCTTTGCTGGAAAAGCCGAGTAATGCATTTGGTATGATTGTTAATCATTCACACATTTTGTCTTAAACATTCAGTTTCAAGAAATTGCACACCTAAACTGTGACGCAAATAACAATATTTGAGATGTTTTATGACACTGCAGTTGTCAAAATCACAAGGTGGATGTATTATAACATTATGGTCATACCCACTGGTCAAGTCAATGACACAGATTATCTGGTTATCATAGCGTCTGCCGGTGGGTGGGATATATTGGGCAGCAAGTGAACATTTTTGCCTCAAAGAAGATAAATCCACTTTGACGAGAGACTGATTTTGATGACTAGACAGCTGGGTCAGAGCATCTCCAGAACCGCAGCTCTTGGGGAGTGTTCCTGGTCTTCCATTATTAGTGACTAACTAAGGTAGGAAAAGCAGTGAGCCTGAGACAGGGTCATGGATAGCAAAGGTTTGTTGGTGCACGTAGGGAGCAAAGGGCGGTCTGATCCAACAGTCAAGCTACAAACTTTTTATGTTGTGGCTGATTGGTTTTTGTTAGTTGACCTAGCAAAGGCCTGATTGGTTTTCTCTGTAAGATGGTTTTCTAGGCTTTTGTATAGCAAGAGTGTAACATTTTCCATTTTGTCTTCTAGAGGAAGGACGTCAAAATTCTGAGAGCAGTAGAAAATTTCCGTTCTGTGATTCAGACGTTGCTGACAGAACCGGCAGAGAAAGAATGCTTTTTTAAGGTGAGGAGCTCGGCACCAGCCGTTAATAACTTGTACTCTCATGTACGCAGGCATGCAATAGACATGAGTTTTTATTCTGTTCTTCTGTTCTTCTAACAGGAAGTGTTTCCTGTGGATTACGGCCCAAAATTTGACCAGGAGCTGGAGAAGCTGCTGTGGGAGTTTTTGATTCGACTGGATCAGTTGCTTCCGGTTCCCAACCTGGCTCAGGTGGAGAGTTATTTTGACATATGATACACATATGTTGTTGCTCTTATCACTGCTTCGATACAGTTTCTATACTTACACACTTTCAGGAACACAAAAATGCATGACATTTAAATGAAACTTTTTAAAAGAAATAATTATCCTTCAGACTGTGACCTGGCTCTGTGATGCCCCCACTGTCCTGGAGGAGTGTGCACGTGCAGCCACCCAACCCCAGCTCCTCGACATTTTACTTGAGCATCAAGCCTGTCTAGGCCATCTGGAATCAGCAGGTTAAACACGATAACGTTGTCAGCGAATCCTTGGGGCCAAATTCCTAATAATTCCAGTCATCCATATTGTTGTTCTTCTTTGTATTTACAGCATCTCTTCCTCCAAACATGGGAGACTCCATCCTGGCTTCTCTGTCTCTGCCGCCTTCTGGAAGAGTGCCCTCAAATCATCCAACGGGTGGCGCACAACCAAGAGACAAGACGCCATTCATTAAACCTGTCATTGGACTCATATCTAATGCAGACGTACCGGCCATGGTGTCTGCCAGCAAAAGGATGCTGCCAGGTGATGAGCCTGCCAGTTTAAAAGATGCAACACATAAGCAACTGGACCCAAAGCTGCACTTGAAATCAGCTAAACCCAAAGATGATGGAGGGAAAGATAGTGAAGAAGAGAAGAACTCGTCAGTTCGAAGCACTAGCATAAAACGCAAGCAACCTGACAAAAGAGAAAGCGAATCCGATGACGGGGAAGAGGACGTTTTCAGTGCGACCAGATGTCAGAAAAAGAGGATAAGCGGGAACAGGCAGAGCAAAGGCGACCAGACAATGGACAAGAGTGAAGGAGATGAGGTAAAAACTGTCAGAAATGACTGTAAAAAAGATGAACTATTAACCTATATGAACTTGCTGGGTGTCAAAACGCTACCTGAAGATCCGTCCATTCGATCCATTGTTGCCTCTTGTCTGAGGAACCAACCTAGAGTTGTTATCAAAAATCTGTCAGCGGCTTCCGTCAGTGCCAGCATGAGTGGCAGAGGAGGAAAATCCGCACATAAGGAGCGACAGAACCAGAGGAGGAAGTCGCAAGTCAAGGCCGCCGCACATAAGCAAACAAGCAGCCGTCCAGCCCCTGACTCAGAGCTCCCCGGCTTGGACGATAAAGAGTAAGAGACATGGGACATGGGAATTTATGTTCCAAGCACTTAAAAAATATATTATGTGATTAGGATTTGGCCCATTAGCTTTTCCACACGTGTGCTCTAGATCCGTGTGAATAATATCCAGATCCATATTGTGTTGACATTAGTTCATTTTAATGTTCCAACTTTACAATAAACCAAATATGTGTTGGTTAAAAGTGTCTGGTTTCATTTGTTTTTTTGTCTCTGAGAGATAGAGATTTAAATATGTGTATATATACCCTGTATTTTCTTACAGAAGAGAAAGCTCTTCATCATTTAGCTTAATTCATAAATGCACGTTGCAAAGCAGATCAGTAGCAGCTTAGTTTGTGTATAGATTTACCAGCTACTGACACATCAGTTTTGCCTTTGCTCGACAGAAACCATCCCGTGTCACCGAGTGCGAGCAGCTCTTCCTCTCAGCAGCGGCATAATACAGGTGACTTATCCAGTCGAGTCAAGCTAACGCAGTTTAAAGGAACCAAAACAAAAGCAACGGAGAAAGGCCCTGCACGGGTTTTAATTTAACTATGTCTTCTTTTGTGTTCAGAGACGATGGCGCTAGCAGGAGGGGAAGATGACTACGTAGCAGATTCTGAGGATGAGGCGACGAAGAACTTCAAAGTCAGAGTATGTATGACACATATAAACAGCCCCTTTTAAACTACAGTCAATTTTAAAGGGATAGCTCTGTCTGAAGTGGGGCTTTATGAGTTGCAGTCGGTGTAATAGCTACAGTAGACATCTGCCATCTTTTGCAGAAGCAGCACAGAATCCAAGCAGTCAACTGCAAAAAAAAATCAGTTTGGGCGTACTCTATATTTAGAATATTGTCACTGTAATTAGTGTAGAATTACTGTTTTTGTCAATGGAGTCTGGTGTCTTTGAAGAAAGTAGGAAAAAATGTCTTTAGTCCCTGCTCAAAGAGGCTGTCTGTCGTTAAAGCAGTGATAATGTTGTAAATAAAGTGTACACTTAAACTGATATTGATTCTTAGTTGGCTAAAAAAATGGATAAATGGATAAGACTCATTTAAATCCTTTAAAACTTAGTCGTGTCCCCTGAATTTGGTCTCTGACTCTGTCTCCCCCAGCTGTTTATGAAGCGCTACTGCAAGACCAAACACGGCACATTCGTTCCCACTCTGAGGGAGTTCTTGAAACCCGGGGTGCCCCGACGCGACTTGTTGTCGGCCGGCAGTAAACGCAGGTGATGAGATGGACTTCCAGTGCCTCATCTGGTTTTGGATTCCAGAATTTTTTATTTTTTTTTATTGCTTTTTGATCAGTTGTATCGACAGAAAACTTAGCAGCTGTCTAGAAAGCACCAGCCTGTGCAGCAGCTAGACCTTTATAATAATCTTTTATTTTATCTTGTACTGTAGCAGAATCATTTAAACTTGAACAAGTCGTTTGTCATCGTGGAAATGCCACCAATTATGGGCACTTTTATGCAATTATGTGGTTTTTTTTGTTTCCTTTTTTATATAGATACTGAATTATCTCCATTAAAAATAAAGTAACTTGTGTAAGTATTTTAATGTAATATTCTCAGTTAATAAAGTTTTTGACATTGCAGTCATATTTTGTATGAGGAAAAAGGTGTCACCTACTCATTATTTTACATTTTACTCATTTTTTTAGAGTCTCACAGGATCATGACGATTTAACTAGTGCAGTCTGCCTGATAGTATTAGTTCCACGGCCAGATATGTCGGCATATATACACAAAAACACACTTCCTGAATGCAAATAGTCCCATTTATTTAGAAACTGAATATGTGGTTTTCTCATTAAGACTGAAGATACAACTGTCATACTATTCAGGCATCTCTGGGTTGTGGTGTGTTATTTAGCATGAGCCTATAAAAAAAACAAAAAAAATAATCATCCTTAAATCAAAATGTAGCGCTTGGGCAATAAACGCACCATTCAAATGGTGAAGCATGGCGGTGCCAGCATCAGGCTGTTAGGATGCTTCTTGCTGGCAGGCCCTGGACAGCTTGTAAAAGCAGAGGGTGAAATGAATGCAGCAAGAGACAGGAAACTCCTGGTTTACAATCTCTTAGAAGAAGGTTCATTCAAACATGTTGAGTGTTCTGGGGAGGCTGAGTCAAATGCAAAGCTTGAATCCAGAAAACAGCTGACAGTTTTGGAAAGAAGAATAGGGTAACGTTGCAGTGTCCAGATGTGCAAGCATGATCGGGACCAAGCTACAGAAAGTAAATCTTTTGTAAAAATATAAATAATAATAATAATAATAATAATTATATTGACCACGATTCCATTAAAAGCAATAAAAAGGGAAAACATCAAAGGAATGGAATACTTGCTTAATTTATAGGCACTGTATATATTCATGTCTTTATTAGAAATGTCTACAGACAAATTCAAAGAACAAATTCAACTTACAACAGTCCTCAAAATTACAGAAGGTAATTCAAAGGCTTAGATTGGTGTATTATTGTAGCTCTCATACAAGCTATGTTCAGGCTTTGCTGTGCCAGTGTACAGAGAAACGCTGGAAGCAGTCAAAGAATCAAAAACCTACACAGACACACAGTTTAGTGCAAATCAGCCGCGCTGCTAAGTGGACTTTCAGAGTCGACAGTTTATCCCTCCGGTCACGGTGATGGTCTCTCCTGTGATGTAGGACGCCTCTTCCGAGCACAAGAACGCGATCACTCCTCCGATCTCCTCTGGCTCTCCAATTCTGAAAGACAAATGTAAATGTCCCCGCATTCGTACATTATTCAGCGGAACATTAGTACGTTAGCAACAAGTTTGGTGCCTGTGTGAATGTCACCTTTTAATGCTGAGCTGCTTTTTGAACTCTTCCACGACGTCTTCGTTTTGCCATAACTGGGACAAAAAACAAAGAATTTAACAAAAGACATGACTCCAGTGAAAGGTGGCAGGAAAAAAAAACTCCATTTGCATATACAGGAATTAACCCTTTGTTGGCCTTCTGGTTGTTCTGTGAATTGGACCCCTGCGTAGCTATTGTTTGTCTAACCTAGCAACTGTAACATAAGGGGACGGTGCTTGATGAAGGGTAGGAGCTCGCTGGTAGGTGGTCTGCACACAAATTAGAAAGGACAACAAAGGGTCAAATGAGTGCGTTTGTCTCCTCACCGCAGAGCTGAAGCGGGTCTTGATGATTCCAGGGGCCACGCAGTTAACTCTTATGTTACTCTGAGCCAGCTCCGGGGCCAGCGCTCGGGTCAGACCCAGCAAGGCGGTCTTGCTCACGCTGTACGGACCCAAAGCCTGCAGAGACGGTGCACGGGAAACATTACACAAACAGTTCTTCGTCTTCTTTTGACTTAAAATCTAGCTTGGAATTTAATCATTCGCATCGGCTTTACTTGCTGTTTAGAGCTAATTATTGTAGGCATTTAGCTCAAGTAAAGACACAAAGTATCACCCAAACACATTAATCATGTAAGTACATTTTTAAACTAAACAGATATCCCAAATATTTCATATAAACATTTATTAAATATATGATTTACATATATATAGTGACCTGACCTGCATTGGTTGGTATCCAGCCACAGATGAGACAATAACTACATTTCCCCCTCTGAAAGAAAAATGCAGACACATCAGAACAGTTGTTACGACCCGGCTCGTGGCCACGAGCTAAGTCATGCAACAAATGCAGACTCGTCCATGGAACTGAACCCAGGACATCCTGCAACTGAAACGAGAACCCTACCCCGAGACCTCCTGAGGACTGACGTTGTGCACTTTTATCCGTCTAGCTGTCTTGTCATGCAGTGTATTTAAATAAACCCTTTATTTTTGTAGCTATAATGTCTGGTCTCTACTTTGCTGTCCACTAGGTTACCAGCCGGGTTGTAACATACACCGATCAGCCATAACATTATGACCATTATGATCATAATCACTGGTCAGTTGTACAGTATAACTCTTATTATCTTGTTACCATGGCACCTGTCAGTGGGTGGGTAGATCCGGCAGCAAGTACACATTTTGTTCTCAGAGTTGATGTTTGAAGCAGAATAAATTAAAAAGTGGAAGGAGCCACATGGCCCATTTGAGCCACTTTCACAAGGACCAAATTATGACGGCTAGACCAGTGGGTGAGAGTATTTCCAAAACTGCAGTTCCTATTGGGGGTTACTTACTAGTCTGCAGTGATCAGTACCTATCAAAAGGTGGTCCAAGGAGGAAAAAGTAATGAACCAGCAACAGGGTCATGAGTGGCCAAGACCCAGTGACGCATGTGGCGACCAAAGGACGGTCTGATCCAACAGATGAGCTTCTGTCCACTGCTGAATGTGCCAACAATGGGCGCTGAACAAAAGAGCGCCACTGACATTGGGGTATGCTCGGTCTGCATTCAGAAGTCAACCTAACATCCACATAAACACCAGGATCCAGGTTTCAACATTACATAGTAATGAGATCATTATGATCATTATGATATGATCATGAAGGCACTGGTTTCTGCAAAGCAAAGAACCAGATGTTGAGTGCTGTGTGTCATCTGTCAAGAATGTTTTGTATGGAGAAAAAAAACAAAAGGTAACATAATAATTCATGGTGGGTTTTAATGTTGTGGCTGTTCGATGTAATCTGTCCTTTAAATCTTGCTGAGCCCGCTCGTTACAAATACAGTTACATGCAGTACACTCACCCCCTCTTTTCCATATGAGGCACCACCAACTTGGTCATGAGGAAGGAGCCTTTTACATTCACGCTCAGGATCTAGAAAGAAACGCAGAAACATCCATCGCTGAACTGATCCCCTAAATGATCCCGTGTTGAAATAAAAGAAAGGTGGAAAGCAATGTGTGTACCTTGTCCCAGACGTCCTCTGTGGAGTCCATGATGTTTCCAAAGAAAGGGTTGACCGCTGCGTTGGACACCAGGATATCGATGCCCCCGCACTGATCCACAGTCTGTTCAAAACACACACAGGATCTGTGAGTTACGTTGCTGCAAACTAAACACTGAAACACACTAGATCAAGACAAATAACGTAAATTAAAAAGTGAACCACTGACACATTTATAGATGGGATACAGTTGTTAAACTAAGTGGGATGTGTTTGAGTTATAAAGTTAAGCTACGAATGAGATCTCAGATGACTTGGAATCCAGATTTCTTGATATGCATGGAGCTGGAAACTACTGCACCGTGATCTGAAAGAGTAAATCTATAAACAGAGATGATTTTAAACCTCTCCCTAGATGTGGGCACTTAGCTGAGTCCAAAAGCACGACATAGAGGAGAAAATTAGGTCAAGAAGAAGCCTGGAGTAACAAGTAAAGGCTTTAATAAATCACTGGAACAGGGTTGGGATCTCTTTTCATGAGTCTACCATATGCAAATGTATGAATAGGCATTGTTTCCATGGCAGGACTCCATGGAAGAAGCCACTGGTCTCCAAAGAAAACATCACTGTGCGCCTGAGGTTTTCCAAAGAGCACTTTAGCACTCCACAAAACTACTGGGGAA
Source organism: Chelon labrosus (assembly GCF_963514085.1). Taxonomy (NCBI): domain Eukaryota; kingdom Metazoa; phylum Chordata; class Actinopteri; order Mugiliformes; family Mugilidae; genus Chelon; species Chelon labrosus. The sequence goes on from NC_140337.1 coordinate 9,318,625, forward strand.
TATTTGTGGGCTGATGAAACTGTTGCATACCAACAAGAAAACATCATCCCCAAGGTGGTGGAAGGAGCCTGGAGAAATCATCAGACTGACCAGGAAGAAAAATAAATAAATCCTAATTTTATTGGGGTTGTTTAATGTCAGGGCAGGGTGGTTAAAATTAGGCAGAGGTTGAGTGACGCAGCAAGACCTAAATTACCCTAAACACAAGTCAAACTAATACAGACTTTACGACTTCAAACAAAGTACATCTGCATTTGGGAGTCAGAATCCGGGCCTGAACCCAACAGGGACGGTGTGGAATTACCGAAATAGAAGCGCGGTGGCTGCAGTGATGCACTTCTCCAACGTAGTGCAAGTTTCTGATCCGCAGCTACAGGAAATAGCTGAGGTTACTGCTGCCGTAAGAGGTTCAGACAGTTGTTCAGTCCAATTATGTACTCATTTTTCCATGAGCACTGTGAATGTTTACAGCGTTATAATGAAAGGGACCAAAGATTATAATTTCCTCATGAAAATTAGCTTAATGCAGAAGACCACATAGTTCCACAGGATTCTGTAGAAACCAATTGAAATTCTGGCATGACTGACACCCGCTACCAAGGTCCCATTGATGACCCTGATGAAAGTTGTTCCATACACTACCAGTGTTGCTGGAGTCTTGACCTTTCACATGATTCTTTTTTTTGCGGACTCACCATCTGAACCAGTTTTTCCCTGTCTTCTCCCTTGTCGACGTTACAGGTGGTTCCAGTCACTTGGATGCTCTGGCTCTTCAGTAAAGCCACAGCCTTGTCGACGTTGGCCTGCCGCCGGCTGCTCACCACCACATGGGCCCCTCTCTTGCCTAGAGCCTGAGCTGCAGCCAGACCAATTCTAAGGAGGTGAAGAGGACAAATGATCTCTATACTGGATTTCTATTACAGTTATTGTTCTCGTGAACTTAGCGCCGCATTGCATGCCTTACTGCGTCGATGACTGCAGTTTTCTTGATAACTGTTTGGTGTGTTTTAGGGCAGTACAAATGGTCAAGGGCTGGGTAATATCATCCTTACCCATCTGTGGAGGCAGTGACTATGGCTACCTTCCCTGCAAGACTGCTTTGAGACATAGTTCTTTGTCCAGCAACAGGATTGGTCCTAAGGCACCTGAATACACTCCTCAACATTACCTGTGAACACAGAACAGTCACAGATGTGCTTATATCAAAACACTGGTTATGTAGGGCAAAGGTCACCTGGGCTCTATTAGCAGTGGATGAAGTTTGAGTAATAAAGAGTGGCTGAAGATTTTCACTTAACCTAATCATACACTTGTTGATCCATGGAGTAGCAACAATAACAGTAAGATACTTTGCAATTACAAATGCAATTCAAGCGTATGCTTACATGCTACATAGCATAAAGCGTTGCAGGTATTCAACGGTGATCGAGAACATTAGCTCACCCTGGAGTTCGAGCAAAGCTGAACACGGAGTTGCACAGACGCAGAATTTATGAAAAGAGTGAAGTCTTTTAGCTTGAACCTTGAACCGCGGACGATGATGTTGTGTCGCGGCAGTCACTATTTTCCGGGTAATGGTCCCGCTGTCAAAATAAAAGCCTTCAGTAGACCGTTGCGTAGATTTGGCTGTTTTGTAGCTCAATGTTTATTATAACAGTCTAGATAGTAGTTAACAGAATTAGAAGATTTGGTTTTGAACAGGAGTAGCAGCAGTGTTTAAGTAATAAGTGAACTTTTTCCAGCATTTGCCGGTTAGTTTTCTACTTTACGACGGAACTAAGACGTCCGTAAACGCAACCAGCAAGAGCTAGCCAATCACACAAGCGGTGTGTTCCAGGCGATTTCACAGTCGCCGGATGGGTCTAAAGGTAAGAGTCAACGTAAATCACGTCCATCCCGTGCTTTGTAGATCAGCGGAGCCGCTAAAACCATAGCTGAACCTCCGAGTAGGCGGAGACGATTTTGTTGTCATCGAAGATGATTGAACGCCGATGACCGCAGATTTTCACGCCTGAAAAGAAGTGATTTTACGTATCATAGACTGTACGTCTATGGGAAGTTTATGGACGATAAGAAAAAAGCAGGGTGATTATTTTGTATTGACGACCTTGAGGGTTAACGTTTGACGTTGAAGGGTTCGGGTTTAGGTGTTTTATCGGTCGGTGCCATTGTTGTTTTGAACTGAACGTTAGCAGCGAAGGGCGACGTAGTTACCGTTAGCTAGCTGGTTGGCTAGCGTTACTAGCTAGGCCGCTACAGCACGCCTCACTCTGCTTAGCATTTACTTAAACGAACTATTATTTTAAGCTGGCAGCAGTACAAACATGTATGAAACACATTTCCATTGTGGTTGCTCACTGTTCATCCATGTTTGACGCTAGGCTAACGTTAGCTTTCGAGTTGGTTGCTTTTAACGTATCTTTTTTTGGGCGTGGAAATCCCAGACAGGTGTTGCCTTCACGAGCCTACCTTTCATTTCTAACGTGTCCCGCGTGAGTTGAGGTTCACCAGTGTCACTGTGAATGACGAGCATTTTTTACGTGGGTTACAGGATCCTTGTGAAGACGGGGACTAACAGGCACCCAGACCTTGAAATGCGTCCTGCCCAGAGACAGCTGTGCTCCGGCACCGTCTCCCTCCGACGAGCGACGCTTTCGTGAGAACAGCAGCAAATCTCGATGGCTGACCCGACTGGTCGGGACACTTGAGTTATAGTTTCTCAGAGACATAACTGGTAACATTGCAACGATGTCTGTCTCGGTGAGTACAGTATCTGTCTCTTTGTATGAATTAAATTCAAATATAATCTCACGGTGCTATCGCAGTTGTGGTTAAATGTGATCAAAACGATTTAAAAAAAAAAAAAAAGAGTTTTTATTTCCTTTTGTACACCATTAGTGTGTTTTATTATGATACACATTTGCCTCCATTACTGTTCTAAGGGGTCCCACATGGTTCAGCGGAGGCTAGCTATCCCCAGGGGGTTGGTTTAGAAAATGAAAGGGGGCCTGACTCTCTGGCTTTGGGTTGGCAATTAAACCCTAAACTGCGAGGGACAGATGTGCCTCTCATCCCCTCCCCCTCCCTCTCATGCCACTCATTACCATTAAGCCCTTGTGTCCATTTGATCATTGATCCTCCCCGACTGTGCCCCTCTTTCTCTCTTCCTTCATGGTTACTGACACAGCTGTGAATTCAGATTTAGTCGGGATGCTAGTTTTTGCGTTTTGCATCCTCCTCCTCCTGTCCCTCTCACACGCACATTTTTACGAGATCTTCCCTATTCACTCCTATTCACTCTCCATTCAGCAGCTCTGCACAATCAGCCTTTCTATGCTCCTGACTGGGCACGGGCATGTCAATGTACTTGTTTGTTTGTGGTGTGCAGATGTGAGACCCAGTCGCGTGTGACTTTTAAGCTGTTTATTAAAACCTGCTTTCATGAGGCTATTTGGTGATTTGGTGTGTAATTTTCTGAATGGGTGGGTCCGTGTTTTTGATTTCCACTCTTTTATCCTCCTCAATCCCAGACGGTATTGGCAAAGGCGCTGTTTGACAACGCGGCAGAGAGCCCAGAGGAGCTTGCTTTCCGGAAGGGTGACATCCTGATGGTTCTTGAGCAGGAGCAGAGTGGCGGGCAGGGCTGGTGGCTCTGCTCCCTGCACGGCAGACAAGGCATCGCCCCAGCCAACCGCCTCCGGCTCCTCCAGACCGCCCCGCCCCCTGGCTCAGACCCCCGTCATGGCTCCAACGAAGACTCCGTTTACCTTTCGCCTGGTTCCCCGCTGTCCCGAACTGCTATCAGCAGTAGTACAGATGACATAGATGGAGTGTATCGCACCCCGCCGGTCGCCGGTGAGGGACGTGGGGGTGCCACAAGGCCTGGCGAGCTGCGCAGAGTTGAGGGTGGGCGGCCGCGCTCGCACTCTAGTTCTGGCACCCGGCCCAGACCTGACTGGGATATTGCTGTGGCCGGCCGTCCACGTTCACCCTCCCTGAGGGGACGAGGCACAGAAGTCACAGGGACAGTTTATCAGACTCCAGTAAGCCCCATGCTTTCAGCAGGTCAGCATGCCAGGCAGCCTGGAGTTTTCATGGCGTCAGAGTCTGTGTACCTTTCTCCCAGTGGAGTGGCAAGGGCAGCTGATGAATCAGAGGACACTACATATCTTATTCCTAGAGAAACACTAACAACCGGACACTCAGATGACTGTTACTTAGTGCCCAAAGGTACACCGCTGGCAAGTGATGATGTTTACCAATCCCCAACAGGAGGAGCTGCTGCCAACGCTTTCTGCTCTAATGGTCCCTCTGTAATAAGTGGGACTCCTAGTACCCCCCAGTCTAAAGTATGTCAGGATACACCTGGGATGTACCAAACACCCACAGCTGTGGGAGCAAGCCTTCACAGGACACCAGCAACAGTCCTGGCCCACCAACACCCATCTCAGTTATCACCTGCTCAAGCATCTCCTCGACTCCTGCTGAAAGGTGTTCCGCCTAGCCCTGCTGTTGCCAGGGGAAAACCAGGGCTGGCCTCTCACCGGGGGTCCCCTTTGCTGATCAGAGCGGGGCAGGTCAGGGCTCCTGGATCACCAAATTTTCTCCGCAAACCTCCTCCACCAGCACCACCAGTGAGGGGTGTCACCAGGAAAGATGCACAAGCATCATCAGCTGACTCTAACTGTGTCTCCAAACCCAGTGCTCAGGTGACTTCTGCAAACCAGCATCAAGAAGGTGACAAACAGAGGGGAACCCCCCAGAGTAAGGAAGATAAGATGAGTAATGGCCTGGAGAAAAGCAGCAATGGAAAGAACAAAAAGGGAGAAAGTCAGGATTATGTAGAACCGGAGGATGAGCAGGTACGATGGATACACTGCTGTTTTAATGATTATACTGTCACTTAAAACACAAATCTGGATCAGTAATTTATTTCTAATCTTACCTTGGTAGGTGTATGATACCCCTCCCAGTGGCAGGTGGCAGCATCCTCTTCCATCTGCTCTCGGGAATGACGATAGCATCTATGACACCCCCCGCAGTGTCCCACCCCAAGCTGACTCTGAGTCAGAGGTAAATATAACTCCTAACCCTTGTTACTGTCCACATATGAAGGTGGAAAATTCAGCGTGCCCAACAGGTGATCAGAACAAGATTCTAATCGCACCAGATGGTCATTTAATCAGCAGACCAACCAACCAAGCTGACCCAGATACACACAATCCGTAATTTTCCATCGGAAGCTACAGAGACTTAAAATAAATCCTTTTTTTAGTTGTAGTGCTTTACATGCACATAATCCACTGTCAGAAGATAACTACAATAAACTGTATAAACAAACAAAACAAAACTGAAATGTGTTGGACAATAATTATTCAATTGATCCATTTCTTATCTATAGTTTTACATACAACATGAATGGATCCTGTGAGATGAGACTGAAATCCACAAATGATTGGTTATGCGGTCTCGTAGATGGTGTATGATGTTAGTAAGGATTAATAACTGTGCTTGAGTCTCATCACTAAGCCTCTAGGGCCTTTAAATGAGCTTCTTGGCGATCAGCTCTTCCCATGAGTCTTTTTGCCATGACATTGTGTCCCTAGGTGATTGATAAATGCCACTACGTCTCTAAAATTTAGCATTTTATAACGTTTTTATTCGGCCTACATGGCCATCGGATCACACGGCTACAAAATAGACCAGGTGGAGCCACAGCTGATGTGATCGGGTCCATAACTTGGACTTTCCCAATACTGGTCAGGCACCCAGTGTTCAGGTCATGGTCCTGTGGTTTGTTGATTTGGTAATCTAGCCGTCAGTTCACTGTGGTGCATTCCAACGTACTTTGACTTTCCCGTTTCACAGTCACACCGGATTTAAAACATGATCAACAATACTTTTGTATAACTTTCAGAGCTCTCGATGTTAATTTATTTATTATTTTATAACACCACCATAGCTTTGTAGCTCACTTCGCATGGCTCCTTTTCCTTCTCTGTGGCGTCCACCTTTGGACATATGTTGTATTGTTTCTCCATCTTCTCTTTTCATTGTAGAGTACTATAAGATCCCCTGGATAGACCTGTCTGTTGATGTGAATGTCTGGAAAGGTCTCAACAGACATTGAATTAATTGTCCTCTAACAGCCTGAGAAGACAATCAGTAGTGAGCAACATTTTGCGAACTTTGGCACTAGCTCGCCATAGCCAGACTATTCTTATCAGAATGTGAGTTTGGTAACACTCCATTGGGATTTCGTTATACGGGGCGTTTCAATTGATACAGAGAAAAAAAAATCCTTCTGTGTGCATTTGAATTGATTAGTGACGTTGAACAGTTTAAGACACTTTCAACAAGTGTTTTGATCACTGCTAACTGTTCATCCTTGAAAGTTATTTGGCTGTCAACAGACGCAACATCTTGCTACAGACGATGATTGGCCAGGCAGATCTTTGAAGGAGCATAGTCCTTTCACAACAGAGGGGCTGCAGACCAACTGTCTGCCACACTAGATTTGCATGCAGTGAAGTTAGTTGGGCTTCCAGGCTACACCTCTGCCAGATATGCTAACTGTGTAGGTAGCAATAGGTTAATATTTTGGGGGAAAATTGTAGATGTAAAATTCATTCATTCATCTTTCTATTTGCTGCATGTCCAGTCAATAAACCATTAGTATTTTACGACTTCTAGAAGCTACTAGAAAGGTGACTTAATAAAACAAGCACTTCTTCTGCTTAAGGTCCCCTCCCACTTATGAACTAAGCCATGACCTGCTGTATATAAACATCACATCATTCATAATGATTCATATAATTCCCATGTCAGTAATTATTTGTTAAGAATTAGCTGGAAACTGTGGGAAACTACTTGGTTAAATTCATGTCTGCACAAGTGACACAAGCGATTCATGAACAAGAGATGACTATCAAATACCCTTCCACCATTTCTTCCCACATTCCACTATTGGTCTGTCTCCCTGCCCCCCCTCCAAGGCGAGGCCACACCTGTCTGTGTCTGCTGCGGGAGCCTGTCTATCCAGTCCAAATGCGACTTCTATTTTCTCCCAGGCACACCCATCTGTCAGGGCCATGCCAAGGGCCTAACACCACCACCACTACCCTGCTCCCTGAGGTCTCCCCTTTAATGTTAACTTGGAAATGTGAGCCAGCTGTTGGATTATTTTTTCCTCATGGCGTTACTGCAGTAACTCTATGTGGGCTGCAGATGAGCTGCTTTAACGCTGTGATGTTAATGGTTGGAAATGTGTCGCCTACTGGTGGTCAGTAACTGGTTTGTGTATCCTCTACACTCACAGGGCAGTATTTTATTTTGGAATCAGTCGACCTCAACTTCATTCCTGCTACCTCATCAACAGGACTAATGCCAATGCACACAATTAACAAACATCTGCTGTCTTCTGTCTTCTTCTAGGTCTACGATGTCCCAAGCAGTCTGAACATGTCCACTTCAGATGTCCAGGCTGATGAAGTTGATGAGGAAGTCTACAGTGTTCCTACTCTTCCAGGGGTTCCTCTGGGACCGGGAGAGTCCACCGGCAGCCTCTCTAAGGAGGAAGTCTCTCAGATTGGACAGGTCTGCTACGTCCCTGGGTCTGAAAAGAGGGCCAGCAGTGGAGATCATAACCAAGACTCGCCTGACTGTGGCATCTATGACATGCCGGCTCTGACCATCGAAATCCTTCCTCATTCCTCGTCATCCTCCTCCACCTCTACTCGCCGCCTCTCTGTCTCTAGTAACGGTTCCGGCGACGTGCAATGGCGAGCCTCGCTTTCCAGCCTCGTCCACTCGGTACTGAGCACGGCCTCCTGCTCGGCCTCCACTCTGTCGTCACGGGACCTGGCTACCTCATTGGCTGAAATACTGTCCACCTGGAAGGCCAGTCATTCAGGCGATCCTCCACCGCCTCTTCAGCAGGCCTGGGCTCGTCTGTCAGACCTGCTTCCGGCATTGTCCGCCATCGGTAATGCTCCTCCCACTGAAGGGCTCTTGACGCTTGTCCAACGCTCTCTTGAGGAAAGCGCCCTCCTCTTGCAGGCTCAGGGTCGGCCTCGTCTACCTTCCCAAGAATCCCTGTCGCGCAGGCCCTTGCCGGCGCTCCCACTGCCCGATGGGAAGTCATCTGGAGGTGGAATGGGCTCCCGGAAGGGCAGCTGGATCCAGGAGAGGCCTCTTCCCCCTACCCCTCAGCCTGCATTCCCCTTGACCTCGGCTCCATCCACTGTGACTGTCACGCTGGGCCCTGTTGATGGAGAAGACGACCCCAGCAATGAGTATGCTGGGATCGGCTTGACTCCAATCCCTGTCCCAGTCCCTACTGGAGACAGTGTTGGATATGTCAAGCTACAGGTCGGTTTTCACAAAACAAAAATGTTCTCGTGCTTGTTTTTAATCCTTCAACACATCTGTACCTTAGTACATTAGTTTAATGGGCACTAACTCGTCTCTCATCACACCAGGGTAAACCTGAGCCACTTCCTGAAGTCTTCACAGAGAACGGACAAACACATTGTATCACTGCAGAGCCGAGGGTGAGTCTTCTTTATTTTTGCCCCCACATACATAATCCCGTCTGTCACTCTGCAGGCTCTGAGAGAATGTTTTCTAGCACGACAGCACAGTAACACAGATAAGTCATTGATTCAGTGTGTGTACAGTGTGCTGTTTGCCATTGTGCACTGTGACTCATTAATCCAGTTTACAGCAGTGTGTTGCTTCAATGCGACCTAACATCACGTTGCTTAATACCACGTTCAACAATGTTGATTTTTTTTGTCTCGTGAACTCACGCTGTCATGATTCATAGTGTGACGCTTTGGCTTTTGTTTATTTGCCTTTCCGAGAACCCAACTTCAGTTGAAGACCTGCCGCCAAACACGTTATGTCTTAAGTCAGTTCTGTTGCGTCAGCTTGAGGTCACGTCTTTTTGTTACTCTGTCTGCATTTTTCCTGCTCCTTGCTAGCTCCCTTTGTTGCGCCGTAGACGAGCAACAAGAGGTCACTTGTAAAGCTCAACAGTCTTGCCATACATAGGAATGGAGGCTGCTGGACAATAAGTGACAGAAGAGCACAGTCATTCTTTCAGCAGCGGCCCTTTTTGATGTATACTTTACGCATTCGTGTGTCTGTGACCTCGTGTCTGACTTTCTCTTTCCAGCTACTCAAACGTGAGGAGTTGTTGATTTTCTTTGCTGTATGTGATAGAAGGTATCTTGGACTCTAGGTCATTATGATGGACGGTTTTCACTAATGTATTTATGGTTTATAGACTTGGTGTCTAATCAAGCTGATAGCAGTTATAATTAAATTAGTTTTTAGAGGCTTAAGGCTTTTCTCTTCCCTCGTACAGTTGACTCCATCCCCTCCTCTGCCGGTGGCGCTCTCCCTTGAAGACTCGGAGCTGCTTTCCTTTTACTCATCTCAAAGCCTCGCCCACCTCTCCTGCCTGGGCGACGCCATCGACGTGCTCTACACCAGCGTGCAGGGGAACCAGCCGCCTCGCATCTTTGTCGCCAGGGGAAAGAGTCTCATTGTGACGGCACACAAACTGGTGTTCATTGGTGATACGCTCTCCCGTCTTCTCATGTCTCCTGACCTCCGGGCCAAAGTACGCATTAAAGCTCTAAAACTATGTAGTTCTAAAAATGTAGCATGGACAATGAGATAAAAGTTTTTAATTCTATTTCAGATCACCACCTCGGGAGGCCGACTCTGCCAGTCCTTGAAGGCGGTCGTTGTGGCAACAAAGGGAGCTGCTCAAAACTACCCGTCGGTATCCGCCACACAGGAGATGGTGGACCGCGTGGCTGAGCTCTCGCAGCAAGCAGCTGGCTTCTCCACGCTGCTTCAGCGTCTTGCAGGAATATCTTCATGATGTTTCACACCGCTCACCCTAAAAACTTTGTCTACACTACACATATATTTTCTCTCTTTGAAATGCCTTATTTGTGGTTACGCCCTTTCTTTACCCTACGTTCAAATAGGATCCAAGTGGGCTAAGTGTTCAGCCTAACTGCAGCTGTTACTTTGCCGGGTTTAGACTGTGTGTGTGTGTGTGTCGGCTTGCCTTTGTTTATATACTGACCTTCTGTGCTTTGATGCCAGACACACTTTTTTTAAATGTTAAGTTATTGAATATTTGAAGCCCCTTTGTGGTTTGAGTGTCCGTGTGGACTGCTTATTTTTGGAGCTTTGCTTTCATATGCTTACAATATTTTTTCCCCTCACATGATAGCCAATTCTCCTTCCTTCCTCTATTTATTTAGCCACCCCTCCCCCGTTCCAGAAATAGAGCAGAAGGACGCCTTACATCCTGGTTCTGGCCCACTTTTTACTGTGATACCTGAAAGGCCTTTTGTGTTTATTATTCTGAAGCGGATGGAGCAGCATGTGGAGAGTTTTGAACTCATGGCAGAAATAGGGAGTGTGGCGTACTGTAGGAAGTTTCCCCGACCTCCATTCTCGATCCGTGCAAGTGCGTGTTGTTTTTGTGTCGTTTTCCCATTTCCACTAGAAAGCAAATAATACCTGCTGTATAGTCTGTAACTCAAAACACATTCTTTAGTTTACATTTGTGCAAGAAAAACAAAAGTCCTTTCTGTGGGAATGGAAGTGAATAATGATCGTCGGGTGAGAAATTGGCTAATCCTATCCTTTCCCACAGTCATGTGAAACCTGTTGACCCAGCTCACCTGTCTCCACAAGTCTTGTTACGATCTGCACCACGACTTTTCTCTTGTTTGCTCTTTATCTGCGTTTACATCTATATATGACCTTGCTGCAATGACGTATGGTTGAAACTATTACATGCAATATTAACCATATTGCTCATCACTAGTAAAAACACAGTCCACTTTTTGATACAAATGGGAGAATATTGCGTTTTAATTTCATCAAATATGCATACTATCCATCTCACACTACCACACATGTATTAATCTCTGACCTCTACCCATTTTCACTTAGGCGTCAGCAGGTAGCATGTTCCTCTGTGCACAAACAGCTCATTAACATTTTAATTGTTGCATATAGTAAACTGAAAGTTCAGGTTTAACATATTTACACTTAGTGTAAATATGATAAGACACTACATCTTTGTGTAAACGCATGGCCAGCTTCGTCCTGGGGGAAAGAGTAAGAATAGAAGTGTTGGATCTATCTTTGTATTGTCAATCATTTTACTCAACTTGATTTTTGTGTTTTATTTTTCCAGTTCAAATCAGTGTAATCATGGCATTTCATAATCGTTTCCTTATGTGTGTGTTTCAGTTGTTTTTCGAGGTAATCTGTAGCTTTCTGCTTTAACATTTTCTTTGCTGCAGGGCCACCTTGTGGAGGTTTGAAGTATTACCTAATGAGTACCTGCTCTCAGTACAGGCTCTGTGTATGTAAGAGTGCCTGATCGGCAACCTTTAGATATATATTTATTATTGTCAATGTTTATGTTGTTTGCTTTCCCTTTTGCATGGCTTTAATTTCCTTACATTTTATATATGCACATCCTTCACACGAGTGATTTGAAATGAACAAAGGCTGTGTTTTATTTTGTACAGGGATTTTTTTTTCTACACTATGTGAGCTCCTGAGAGTCTGTTATCCATATATGCTGACAAATAGAAGTGGATCTTGGACTTTCCTCTTTCAGTAATAACAGACCTAACCCCTCTTGTTACTTTGAACACTACATTTGATGTCGGTCTTGTGTTCCCATTCAAAATGCACAAATACATCTTTTGCAATTAAGCAAACGCGTTTGTATTATTCATTAAATTATGTGTCTGTCTGAAATGTTATTTATTATAATCTGCAGGATATTTCTATTAACCAGGCCAATAATAGTTGGTCAGCAAATATAGTTTGACTATCGAAAGTCCCAATAAAGCTTTTTTTTCTAAATTAAAATATTAAATAAAGTTTGATAAAGAACTCTGTTTAGGAGGTTAACGCGGGCAAATAATGTTTACAAGTGTCACTGCCCTGCAATTTGATTCGGCGAAACCGAGCGTTTCCGGAAACTCCCGAGCAGTGACGCCGAGCAGCAGCCGTAGCGACGCTTGTTGGGAGTTTAGACAAGCGGAGGGAGCAAAATGGCGGACGAAGATATTACGCTTGATGGAAAACCTCTACAATCGCTCCGAGTGGCGGATTTGAAAGCCGCTCTGGAGCAAAGAAACCTCCCAAAAAGCGGGCAGAAAAACACGCTCGTCAAGCGACTGAAAGGGGTAAGTTTTTGCTCGTGTTACGGACGTCTGTGTCGAGTCTGGCTAAGTTCAGCAGGAGGCGAGAGACGGTGGGGGGTTAACGTTAGAGGCCGTGAACGGTGTGGGCTGCAAAGCGGGAACACATAAATCGACACGCACACGTTATTACACGCAAACAACAGTTTTTGTTTTCGGTTAATTGTAACTGACAGTACAACGGAACTGTCTACCCGACGAGTTCTGACTTAAACCGTAACTACTCGCAGTGCACCGTGTTGCACACAGTTGAACTGTGCACCTGTCAAGTCGAGGCCTAAGCTGAGAGTAAGCGAGGCAACAGCCGCTGTACAGTTAGTACATGACAGTGCCCGCGCGTCGTGTGTGTGTGTGTGTGAAATGGGGTTACGGGGGCGCGCTTCGTGATGTAAACACAATTTTACGAGCATTACAAACAGCTAATTCATAAATTTTTAAACGTCAAATTGTTCTCAGCAAAACCAATAACTAAAAAAATTAATATAAACGACGTTTCGGTTGGCTTTGCACTCTGCCAGGTTAGCAGTTCTTGCAGGAAATCAAAAGCGCTAATGCTTATTTGTCTCCCTGGCAACAGCGTCATTAACTGATAATGTGAAAAGCAGAAACACCGTAGATAACCTGTACTCGCTTTTAGCAAAACATCTTTAATAAAGTTGATACTATGCATCGACAAGGTGCTGGTTTTTCATTTAGACCTTTCACAGTGAGTTTATTTGTCGACCTAAAAGTTGTCAAACGCATATATATACTGGAATCAGTAAGTAACCTAACGAACTGAAGATAGACCAGTAACAAAGGCTGATGACCAGAACCAAACATTACACCAGTTCATGGAAACGAATACCTTCTAATTTCTCAGTCCTGCAATAAATCTTATCTTCGTGAATGTTATAATATTCAGCATTTCTTTAAAATATCTGAAAGAGCTGTCGATTCAACTGTGTGTTTACTTTGGCTGTTGTATGTAGTACTTTTTGAATTGTATTGTGCTGTATCGACAGGGGTTTCTATTATTTTGACAACCACATTTTAATCAATAACAAAACCACTTTAGTTTTTAAATTCAATCCAGTTTAACAGCACCTCAAACTATATCCTCTAAAATGATGGTACAGGCCACCTTTACAACATAAACTGAACATTATAACAGTCATGTGGGGAGATTTAGCTCATGGCCGTTATATCCGAGTGCATTTATGTTCATGGATGTTCCTGATGAACTGGCAAGTTACTGTATTTGTATGCATATAGCTATCGGGACGCCCAGCTGCTGAAAACTGCTAAATTCAAACTCCTCGTAATTTACATTACAGTCTTAGAATGCACTAATACTATCATGCATAGTGTTTGATAAGCGTGTAATAAAGGCAACTATATCTCTCTATATAGCTCTTTGTTGGTGGAGGTCAGTGCCATTGTGATTTACATATATTTAAAGCACTGCCGGGGTGAAGCTCAAGCAAGCATTCAGTAGAGTGCAAATTAGCCTGCACTGGTGGTAAGTTAGGATAGTAGTGTTTTCTCTAGGTCTAATGCAGACACTGATAGGATTGCATAGGTCAAAATAAGCTTTATGGTGGAGTCACAACTGAAGTAGCCCTTGAAAAGATAAAATGTTCAGAATTATATTATCTGACTTTGCAGTGTTTTACGTTTTGTTTTTGGTGTTATGTTGTGTAATTTACCTCCCGTTCCTCGTTCCCTGTAGGCTCTGATGCTGGAAAACCTACAGAAGTCCTCTTCCTCTCACAGTGGGCTGCAGCCTAACTCTCAGGTAGAAGGTTTTTTTTTTTAAAGTTGGGTTAGTTTGTTTATCTTCTCATGACGTGACGTGTCATATTTATGTGTGTTTTTGTCCTATTCTGTGTTGCTTATAGATAGGGGAAGAGATGTGCCAGAACAGCTTCATAAAACAGTATCTGGCCAAGCAGCAAGAGCTCCTTCGCCAGAGACTGGAGAGAGAGGCCCAGCGAGAGGATGAAGCTGATGGTATAACACACAAACATACACATTAACAAATTAGACACCAAACATAGTCTCTCCCACAGTCTCTTCAGTTTTATTTGTTTGTGATGTTCTGTACCTAATCTATGATATAGCAGGTTACTGTACTCCTTCATCATGCAAATTTAACTCTTGATTATCCAGCCACTAAAAACATATGATGCTTTGTAGTTTTTTTTTTTTTATATATCTGGACAAGAAAATAATCTCTTAATAAATTACATTTTAAATTATGTATCTGCAGATGATTTAAAGACTTATCAGACCCAGATTGCACTTGTTTAGGATCCAGCGTGTGTGTTTTGGATTAACCTTTAACCCCTAGCTCATGTCCCTGTCTGGCAGAAAGCCCAGCCGTGCCAGAGGAGGACGAAGACCACTCTGAGGACAATGACAGCTCTTCTTATGTCTCAAACAAGGTCAGTACCCTCCACATGCTGTATATAGAGAAATGAAAAAAACTAAAGATTTATCCCACAGAAGTAAATAAAGTAAAGGGAAAAAGTTTTCCCTCAGTATTCTAACTCATAAAATGTAACATGGTGCTTTTACACAAAACACATTTTATAGTACTTATTTATTTCTGTGGTCTTCCGATAGAGCTTGTGCAATCATCACATGCTTGTAAACACCTTAAAACGTATAAATGAAAATAATAAAACTTCAATCATCATGTTTCCTCCACCACTGATTCCCATTATTTGTACCCAGCAGCAGCAAACCATGCCCTCCCACCCCAGGGCTGAAGATAGAGGAGCCGGAGATTCAATGATGGGTCATGGCCCAGGTCCTACCTTCCACCGTCAGGAGTCCTCTGAGGCTCCAGGAGCTAGGATGCAGCGTGGCACCTTTCACCAAGGACACAAGGAGCCACCAGCTCCCTCTCCTCCCCGTGCAGTTGCCTCCCTGTCAGTGCGCGTCCTGGGACAGCCTGACCGCCAGGGACTGCCCCCAGCCGTACCCCGAGCCCCAGAGAAGGAGGGTACCGCACCGAGTGAACCGGGATCGGCTCATCCTGTCCTCCACCTCAGCCGATCTGCCGGAGGTTCCGCAGGAAGCCATGTCAATGAGGACAGCGATGAAGGTGATGATGGTGATGATGAAAGCGACGATGATGAGGATTGGGGGCCTGGCCCTGGTGGGGCACGAAAGGGAAGCAGAGCACCTCCCCCACCGCAGCAGATGCCGCCCAGTGCCCCGTCAGTAGCTGCAAGATCCAAACGCAAGCTTCAGCCTCCGCAGCACATTCCACCTCCACAGGTAAACCACACCCCCATGCAGCTGCGCCATCCCACTCCTCCTCCCTCTCCACCTCCCAATCTGTTCCCCCTTCCTGACACTCCCAAGCAGAGCCCACCTGACGACCAGGAGGGAGAAGGCCCCGAAGGTGTACGTGGCCCTAGGGTGGCGTCTTTTCCACCTCCTACCATGCAGAGGCAAAACTCGGACTCAAGCTCTCGTTCCAGTAGTCCTGAACCCCCTGTGAAGCGCGGGCCGGGGCCACTTTCTCTGCTTGTACACAAGATGGAGTCAGAAGGGGCTTTCTGCGCAGCAGAGTCCACATCAGCTCCTGGTATGTCAGGAGAGACGGCACACTCCTCGGCCGGGTCTTCCAGTGAATCTCCACTGCAAAAATTGGAGACCAAGAGGCAGCAAGAGAACAGAGAGAGGGAAGAAGAAAGAAAAATGAAGGAGGAGAAGGAGAGAGAACAACAGAAAGAGTTAGAGAGAAAAAAACAGGAAAGGGAGAAAAAGCAGTTGGAAGAAGAGAAGGAAAAGGAAAGAAAACGACTGGAGGAGGAAAAAGAGAAAAAACGCCACGATGAGGAGAAGAGAAGAGAGGAGAAAAGGCTCAAGGAGAAACAGGAAAAGAAGCAAGAGGCAGCCAGTAAACACAGGGTGGTGGTGACTGAGGCCCAAGATACAGGTTCCTCATCAGATTCTGACTCAAAATCAGACTCCTCCTCTAACTCATCACAGTCGTCCTCCTCCTCTGGAGATGAAACCCAACATGCCAGGCAGACGAAGGTTAGTGATCATTGGTGTCAGTCCTTCTCAAAGCCACAGACACAATGCAGTATCACTTGGAATCACTTTACGCTGCTTTGTGGTGTAAATTATTTGCCATGCTAGTGTCTGTGCACCAGACTGAAAGGTGTTTTATTATGTGTTTTATCAGCGCACAGTTCTCCTGACAAATTATTGCATAGATTTGGCTGACATTTCTTTATTATTTTTTTCTATTTGACATTTTTCTTCATTCCAGTATGTATTTAAAAGAAAACTAGCATGTTTTCTAGTGTGGCTTAAGATTGACATGTTCTTTAATGTTACATTTCTTTGGACGCATTTCCATTTGGATTTCCTTGTTTTTACTCTCAATCATCTCACAGAAGGCAGACCAAGGACAAGACGATGAAGATGAGATAAAGACTAACTCGAGTAAAGTGGCGGAGAAACGACACCTTCCAAAAAGGTAAGTTTTACATTAAATAACATTAAAATACAGACAACCTTAAGAAGTGGAGTTATACTGTATCCGGCTGAATTTGAGAAGTCCCGTCTTGCTTTATCTATCACTTCTTTCTATCTTGTGTACCGTGTACTCTATTTAGTCGGATCTGGTACATATATTTTTGAAGGGGTTCCCATCTCCTATCTTCAGGCTAGCATAAATGTGGCACTGACATCTTATCCCTCCTAAACATATTATGTCCAATTTAGGAATTTTTATACCATCCCTAGACCGCCTCAGTCATTTCAGTTTTGTTTTAACAGACCTTACTTAGAGTTTTATGGTTTTAAGGACAATGAAATTAATTGGAGTTATAACTTTTTCAAACACTGAATTTGCTGAATAATTTATCACACAAACACAAAGACACAGGACAGTATTTGGATTCTTGATATCTTAGCTTGCTTTTACATTAACTAGCGATGGTTATTATAAAACACATTTTAAGATTAACCCTCTCACAAAAGTTGTTAAATTAGATGTGCTTTTAAAAATCACAACATCTGAACATGTCTTCAAATCCAATACAATTTTCTGCATGGATCTTTTCTGGCTATGTGGTCATGCTCCTGTAAAGCTGTTTGCTTTTATCAATTCATCCTTGAGAGGCAAGAGAAAAAATGGTCGCTGTTTTTTGTATTCAAGAAATCCCCATATTTTTTTGTGTAGTATTTGAAGTAAACGAGAACACAGTTTTTGTGATTTGTCTATTACATAGAGGTCACAATTTAATCATATTATGCAGTATTTACTGCTACAACAGGAACGTCTGCACTGAAGATAGATAAATAAACTGATGTGCATTATGTTTGTAAGCTTTATTAACCTGTGTTTTACTGATACGTTTATTGGCTGTGGCTTAAACTGAGGTGCTTGTTCACATTAACAATGGAAATAATTAACTTTATGTTTCACTGGTTGGGCTGTAGGAGCAAGTCATTTAAATATGACTCAGTGATGAATGCTCAAAGGTTTCTCACGTACTCCCAGCAGCAAGTAGTATTTCTTGTCAGGCGGTTAGTGGGACAGCCCCACAGCTGCTGTGGATAATGCTCCTTTTTTCTCTGAAAATGGTAATTTTCTGCATCCAGTCTTTTTTGCTTTCCTCAGTTGTTTTTTTCGTGTAAACGTTCTTTGTTTATAGCATAAAGTGTATTATATTCAACGCAGTTTGTTTATTAATAAGTATGGGTGTCGCGTTTGAGCGTCACACCGAGCTTTTATTTTGGAAATCCTGAACCGGAAGGCAGCCGGTATCCATTCTTTTAGGCTTGACGATGGTCGCGCTAGCCAACATGGCCGTCATGCATGCATTGCATCCCTGATGCCGACGCAGTATACGGCTAATCAGCAATAGAAACGATTTCGCCGGATTTATTTTATTCCGCGTTCCTGATTTCAACCCACGCCTGATCAGAATCAGAGCCAGCGACAGTGTCATTTTTTACCCCTGGGGGTTTCCTCTCAAGGCCGGCCATAATGCTGTCCGAAGGCAACAAAAACGGGTAAGAGTAAGCCAGAGGGCGAGTCAAGGCTTCAGGTTGCTGGTTGTACTTTTACCCCAGTTATCCAGAAACCAACGGGGATACATTAGGTGTCGTTTTCTACCGCTGTGCCCTGCTGGCTGGCTAGCAGCTCCTGTCTGGCTGTTAAATAGCATGTCATCAGTTCACGGCCTGGTTATGAGCGTGTTACATGTTCGCCCATGTGAGGAGGACCGGGGGTGGGGACGTCGGTGAAAGCCTTTTGTTGCTTGAAGGAGCTGGGAAGATTTTTTTTCGGGGGGGAAGGGGGTCTCCTTTCTTTGATCGTTTCCAAAAATAGCTTTTCATTGGAGGTAGCACTTATGAATAAATAATGGCCTCAGGTTTTATGGTGTAAGGAGGAGGAGAAGCATGTGGACATTGATTTCTCTCCTTCTGTTCTTCCTGACCTCTTCATTTTCTCTCATGCAAGCAGAGCTTTTATTTCCAATACACATTTTTTTTTTTTTAGGATGTCAGGACCTTAAAGTCCAAATCATTCTGTTCAACATTTGTATTTTTGGGTTTGCGTGGTTGAAGCTGCTAATGATCTCACTGTTGTCATGGGAGATCATTAAAGCAGACATCTGCTAGCTGTACAGTCTGTTAGCTGGTCCCTTATGGTGTGATATAATTCTCCCAACTGGCACCAGCATTCACACTCAGGTCCCCTGGGTGCTGACTACATGTCTGATTTGAGTAGTGACAACGTTTGGTTCTTTATGTGGTCAGACTGTTAATTTGGACTTGATACGAGTAATTCTCTTAAACTGCCTCGAATAAGAATTTATTTTCATCATCACGTTATTGTTGTACTTAAGTGCGCTTCATCATTCCTGCCTAGTCGTATGAACTCAAAGCTGTTTAAAAGTAAACCGAGGGGGCAGACACAATTATTAACTCCTTTCTTTCTCTTTCGTGATCATCAGCCCTTTCTCCTGTGCTCTGTGGGGTTGTATTTCAAGCTGACATCTGTCTCCCTTTATAGCCTGTGCAGGTGTGTCTCTGGTTGTGCCCACGTAGAACACATGCACATAGACAATAAAATCCACACCTAGGGCAGATGAGGAGAATATGTGTGTGTGTGGTGTGGAGGAAGGAAAAATACTGTCCTCTTGCTGACACTCCTGTCAGTGACTAATCTCTCCGAATGCAGAAATACGCCATGAAACTTCGCCAGTAGCTGCCTTGTGTGTATGAGAAAGGCCAGGTGAGGCTGTAATTATTTGCTTACAGAGAGATTTTGCAGCAACTGTTGTCAGTCTTTAAAGGAAGTGAAGGGAAAGTCTTTTGTTTCCACTGCCATAACTACTTAAAAAAGCTCTGAATTCGAGACAAATCATGTTGCAGATTGTGGTATTTCTTTGTTTAACTTAAGAAATGAGCAAGTGTTTTCAATCTCGCCATATTTAAACTATGAAATACAACGCAAAGAACTGAGCAAAGTGAACATGGTAATGAAGAAAAGGATGCTAGAGGATGTGATTCTCCCACCTACAGGGTGCTGCCTCGGTGCCTGTGTCATCACATGGAGGCAGCGGAGGAGGCTTTTGATAATGCTGGCAGGGGAAGTTGAGGGAGCAGCTAAAAATATAATTGTTTTTATTCTCCATCTTAGATAACAGCAATAAAAATATGAGCAGAAGGCCTTGTACTGTGTGAGGTCTCAGTAACCGTGGCTTTCACTTGCTGAGTTAGTGATGCTTTTATTTTTTTCTATTGGCCATCTACCTGCATGGATCAAACGAGGACCACACACTGTGTCATCTGTATGTATTTGAAGTATGAGTTAGTTTGAGGAGTGTTGATGACCCTGGGTGTCAGGTTAGCTGTTAGCTGGTGAGTTATTTATAGAAAGCGTGACCCAGATCACTGGCCTCCAGCACCATTCCTCTGACTTTTTTTTTCTTCTTCTTCTGTCTTGTCCTACACATCGTTTTGTCTCCTTGTACCTCTACGTTGGTCACTCTTGAGAGCTGAGCTTGAAGGCAGTTTTGGTTGTCTTTGTCTGGATTATTTAGGCCACGTCCACACGTACGAAAACGATCTTTTCCCTCTCCGTTTTCCCTGGCATCATTTCAAGAATATCCGCGTCCACACGGATCCGCTTCAGCACGACTGAAAACGCTACTTCATATTCCAGGCCTATAGGTGGCGCTGTTTCAGTTTCAGAAATTTACCAAAAACGTAGAGGAAGAGGCGGAGCATGCGCATTAAGCTTGAGCGCTGTTTACAAATCGGCTTTAGAAGAAACCAAACTCAAGGAGAAATGATATTTTGCCCTAGTAACCCTAATAGGCTCAATATCTTCTCCAGCAGGAACACGAGCATGTAGTCCGCCATTGTTGTTGATGTTGTTATGAGACGTCTCGCGGGATATAAGAGGTGGAAGGCTACTCGAGGGGTGTGGCGATGACATCATTGTTTTCTCCGTTTTCGCCGTCCACACCGAAACGCAAGAGGTGCGTTTGCGAATTTTTCCACCCTGGGACCCGGTTTCAGAAAAGTGCGTTTTAGGGCAATGCGTTTACAGGATTCGTGTGGACGATCGGCCAAAACGATGCAAAACATCTGCGTTTAGACCAAAACGCGTTTCCGTGTGGACGGCCCCTTAGTGTCTTTACTCATTCATCTCAAAGATCATTTACATGTCAGTTAACCTCCAGGCACAGTCATGAACTAACTGGTTCTACCTAACCAACCGACCCAAACAAAACGAGTTTAAATTTATCGTAAAAGAAAATGATTTCACAGTTTAAATGCATCATTTGTATTGTGTGCTCACTTTTGCATGCCTTTAACTCATTAATTGTCAGCATCTGTTGCAGGCTCTGTGTCGACGAAAGCAAATCTGTGAATCGTTTCAATGCTTTTGAAGTTTTAGGGTTGTTTCTGCACCCATGCAGTCTAGTTAATTACAGTGAACCACCAATCAGAAACGTTAAGTGCTTTATATCCTATAAAAATAACTTCCAAAAGCATTATTTATACATTTTAGATAAAAGTGTTGGTTAAAGCGGCTGAAAATAAACAAAAGTTGCAATATTGATATACTATATATATAATTCAACAACATGTCATCACGTCAGCAAATCCTACTCAAAGGTTGTCTTGTATTGACGGCATATATAAAGTGCTAACAGGCCTTGTCATCAAAGTGATTGAGTGTGTGATTGTGGTTATTATCCGTGCTTTCTAAAAATAAGAGGCTAACCTACTTTCTCTAACCCTTCCCGTCCCTGCTCACCCCGACCGTCTTCCTCTTACAGGGAGGTGTCGGAGCCCAGCGCAGCCGCTGTCACGGAGGTGGAACCGGACTCGGAGAGCTCCATGGCCCAGCAGCCAGCCTCTGGGGCTGAGCCGGAGAACAACGAGACCCGCCTGGAGGAGGTAAGGTCACTGAGAGGGTGTGGGCGTCCGGCTCTTTGCTCTGTATCCCACTAACCTGCATCCTCACTCATATAAAAGCATGTGGTGTTATCAGTGGGGTGGGTGGTGGGGGGGGGGGGGGGGTCACTCAAAACCAACACAACCCAAATGAAGGTCTCTTACACCTATCTAGATTTTATCCTTTTAAATATCAATCAGTGTGCAATATTTCCTTCCCTTTAACCTCTTAAAAGATTATCAGATTGCTCAATTGGATCTTTGACTAGGTGAATGAGCAGGGGCTGAGTTGGAATTGGGTCCTGGGGGTAAAGAGAAATGAGCTCATCCCTTCCATCTGCTTTTAATGCTACTAATGGGTATTATTTCATAACAAGCTAATTGATGTAGATGATCTCTCACACACGTCTGTGGCTGGGGCCTGCAGAGATATGAAAGTAGTGATGTGTGTTAGGAAGAGAAAGTATCATTAAGGCTTAAAGACCCTGACACACCGAGCCAGGCGGAAGTGTTGCCGTGGCTCTTACTGACCGCGAACGAATGGAAAATAAGGAAATGGGGGAGATTCTAGGTTTTGCTCCAATTTGTGTTTATTTATATATTGTTTTATCACTATTCAGAACTACAATGACACTATTTCAAAAAGGATTACAGTCATTGATATTTTTTCCCATATGTAACTAAGTCTCTGTTCAACTATTGTCTTTGCAGTGCACCTTTTATTAGTACAAGTTTGTTTACATGGCGTGTCAGGCTCTTTAGAGTTTTCCCATAGACCACAGTGTTGCATTTTATAGCTTCAGATAAAAGCTTACTGGCGTTGAAACCAGCTTCATCAATCCAGTGAAGAGATAATCATACATTACATTTTAGGCATATTAGATTAGAGCTTCTACGCTACTGAAGTTACTATCAGTGTGTGTCTTACTGTGTCTGTGTTTATTGGTTTCGTTTCCCCCCCCTTGGGTTTGCATGAGTAATGGACCTGACAGTGTGTAGAGATACATCAGGGCTTGTTTCTGCTGTTTTCTATCCTCTCTGCTCTTTTGCCTCCTCCTCTGACACTGCATCTGTCTCATTCACTCTCTCTTCCCTTCTTTATACCTTTCCTTTCCATCTTTTGCCTATGTATCCCATCATAAACGCTTCTCTCTCTCTCACTATATATATTTATGGTGTGATTGCTGTTTAAAACCCCATTGATTGCTTTGTTATGAAGGTGCCCATGCCTCTTCCATTGCCCCTATTGGTACCTGCTGCGTACTACTACTACCACCACCACCACCACCTCCTCCACTTCTCCTCCTCCTTCAACTCCTGTCTCGCTATGCCCAAGTGCGTCGCTGGTACCTGAATTAGGCCAAGAGTCTACAACCCTAATGGCCCCTGAGTAAAGCCAGAGCCTGCGAGGCCTCCAGTGTAGCCCCTCCACTGACACGCTGAGCCAGCAGCGACTGGAGCTTGCGTCAGACCACCACCGACGGCAGCGGCAGCCATGGCAACTGGAGCAGCACACAGTTGTCATGGTAACGCGGCCACAGGGTTTGGAAGCCTGCTCGCTGATCTGAACCGGACTGGACTCTGCTGCACTGTACGGTGGAGCTGGAGGAAAGGTTTAAGGGAAGTGGAGGGTGTCTGACGCTCTGTATCACCCCTCATTCCCGCCTTTCCCATCTTCCAGTTTGTGGATAAACACAGTCTGCAAGCGTCATCTGCGAAAAGCCAGACGTGTGTAACTCAACAAAACTCTTGAGCACTAACACTAATTCTACCTCTAATCCTGCGCTGCCCCCTGCTTGTGGGGTGGAGGAATGACTTTGTGACTGAGTACTCCTGCAGTGACCCCTACAGTGATCAGGGCTTTGATACGATCACTCCTTTGGGATGTAAGCCGTAAAACACACGCCAAGGAGCAACTGAAATAATCTGCTCATAAGAGATGATTATGGGACAATTTTATTGGACAACTTGGACAACTAAAATCTGTGTCGGTGGACATGACAGGCTGATGTGGACTTTACACTTTTAAACCTCTGGAGCACTGATAAGGATACCGGTCTGCCTGACGAGCTTCCCAGCGTTTTTAAAGGGGACTGCTTTTCAACTCAAACTGGCCGTGCGTGGAAATGTATGAACATAATCGAAGTTGCCACTGACTGTATTGTTTTCCTGAACTGCACCAGTTCCAGTTGGATAGAGACTTTAAAGGGGACAAACTGCCAAGGACGAGTAATCTGACGCAGATTATGCAGCGTGACTCTTTGTGACAGTGATCAGCCTCATTGATTGTCTCCACTCAGCCAGGGAAGCTGGATATACCCAACAAATGGCTGCCACTTCTTTCCCTGCGGCCACGTCGTCAGTGAACTCAAACGTGATTCAGAGGATGTTTCAACGGGAGGACAGTGGACCTGGCAGACGGATGCTGCTGTCACTTAATGATACGATTATCTCTTTGCCACACTTGCAGCGTCTTTTCTTCTTGTGTGATTTCACGTGAGCGCAGAGACATTCACGCCAGCATTGCCACAACACCCTGCTTTCCTGGATTGTAATTTAACAAAGACTGGATTATTTTTTTTCCCCATCTTCCCACTCAGAGACTGAAAACGGATCTTCCTCCTGTTCATACTTTCCGGCTATGGATGTACAAACTACTACATGAAATCAAAGAGACATTGCAGATGCAGCCAGTTTTCAGAGTCTCTTCCAGGGCTGTTGGACAACAGAGACATCTACGACAAAGAAAGACAATAGCTTCAAGCTTCACAACTTTGATTTTGAACTCATCAGATGTTTCTCACAGATCATGGACACTGACAAAGCAAACCTCACCCCCCCACCCCCTTCAGAAACGCATCAGAAGACACATTGAAACCTCAGAAAGACTGAAATCTGACTCTAGCCATCAGTGGGTCAACTAAAGTCCTCCCAGCCCTGATCAAGAAAAAAAAAACATTGATCAATACCTGCCTGGTGGCTTATCTTCACACTCAAACCGAGCCCTGCCCTCACTCCTCTGCCTTCTCTGATTGGATCCTTGTTGCCTAGATACAGTACACTGTCGTGCGGTTGGGCCATAGTCGAGCCAGTAAGGAATCAGGTGTCAAATGGTACCAGGAAATGACTTGTGATTATTCCTCTATTTAAAATGTATACATTTTTAAAGGAATACCTTGTATAGAAGAATCTTTCTCTAGTCTTTGCAATTTAGTCCAAAATTTTGAACGCTCAGTTTTTATTTGATATGTTTACACCAATATGAAAGTATGACAACTCCGCATACATTTGAATTCAGCATTGATCAGATCATGACGTCTTCAGCACTCTGTTCTCCTCTTCTGCTCATTGGCACTAATAATCAGTAACACCATCGCTCAGTTTCAGCACTTCACTCAGCTACATGTCATTACCTTAATGTTTAATTAGTACCAACACATCATAGACAGATCATAACGAATGATAAAGTTACTATAAACCAACATGCTACCATTATACAACGTGTTTCTTATTCTTTAAAGGTTCACTCAGATACATGGAGGCACTTTGCCAGTCGTTTCTGTTCTCAAACACCATCTTGTAATAGGATACCCCATTAAGATGTGACCTAGTTTGTTTCACGCAGGCCTACTCACGTCCTAATGCACATCACGTAATTGCTTATTGTAAGAGTTCATCACTCGCACACGAGTAAAAAAGCATAAAGATTTATCTTGGTGTCTCTGAGCAGAGGCAGAGGGCGGAAATGTGTCTGGAGTCTCTTATCGACCAGAGAACCTAGTCATTAATGTGGTGCAGTCAGGGCCTCTAGGCTTCTGTTACTTTAAACCCCCGTCCCCCCACCCCCTCCTCCACTTTTACTGTTTCACCTCCTCTCTGTTGTTGCCTGTTTGGGTTTGGACTTTTGGTTCTCATCTTGCCCCGCACCCCTGGGGTTTCTGTATGTTCTCTCTTTGTCCCCCTCTCCTTCCAGAGCACCACTCCTAAGGCTTTCGCTGCCCGCAAGATATCCTTAACCAGTAAGTATACCAGTTACAGGTTTGCCTGACCCCTGGACCAAGGAAAGAAAAAAAAATAGATTTTAGTATCTGGCACACCTGTAAGGAATTCAAGTTGCAGTTCCCAGTGATGACTGGTAGTGAACACGAGAGCTGAGTCATTGTCCTGCTCAGAGTAAAATAACACATTTAGTTACTGGTTTGCCAATATGAAATAAGACAACACAACTGCAACACACTGGGTGTTCCTCAGAATAAAATGGCTGGAGATTAGACAGAAGGATCCTCAAGTGAAAATAGATGCATTTTAATTTAACAGTCCTGCTCTAAATCTGAGCTTCATGAAGGTTGTGTTTCAACTGTGTTTTCATTATGGAAGCTGTGGTTTGTCGTACTATTGAACTGCATTGTGTTATATGGATACATCCTTCCATTATTTTGACATTTTCCCCCCAAATGATCATATTACATCAACTGAACATTATAACCGTCTTGAAAGGGATTTGTGCAGAATTAGGATGCTTTTGTTTTCACTAGGGCACCTAATAATAAATTAACCGTCTTCGTGTGAAATGACATCTTTGTTCATCCTTTCACACTGAAGAGGTTTGGTAGCAACTTAGTGATAAAGGGTAACGTAATGTTGCTGGCTTGGCTCACACAGCTACTTGGAAATAATCATTACCCTGCAGTGTTCAACGTGCTGCAGCAGGGATCCTGTCCATGTGTGTGGCCTCACGACAAGTTCACGCTATAGTTCTCTGTTGCATGGTTCCTTTCTTCCTCACTATATTAAACACTTCCTTCAGCTCTGTTCACACAAGCCCTCATAATAGCTGCTAACATCGTGACAAACAACTTAACATTTATTTAATTGAGTATCAGAAAATAGTGAGGGAAACTTTTTACTCTGTTGATTAATTATACATTCTGTAAACTTAATTAAGTTACTGCCAACTCATGATCGAAGTATCAGGGTTGAAGTATTTAAGCAATTATTCATCTGAGCTTGCAGTAACTTGCCAGTAAAGACCTGTTCACCCATCCCTGTCGATGATAAACTACTTCTTTTTTTTAAACTCCTGCAGGCAGCAAGACATCTCCAGCCACCACAGATGGAGGAGCAGGAGATCCAGAGACGGGAACGGCAGCGGGGAGGAAGAGGCGATGGGGCTCCAGCACGGCAGTCACTGCTAAGAAACCATCCATCAGTATTACTACTGACTCACTGAAGGTACTGACACAGCATAGGAACAAGTACCTGGAGTCCTGCCAGTAGTTTTCAGTCTGAGCTGATATTTTCTGCTCTAGGATGACATTTACACGATTCCTGTTGCAAAATGTAGACGCATTGCTGGAGTGGAATTTACTCGTAATAGGGCCAGTTGTAAGCCTGAACTGCACCGCAACATTTGAATCAATCCCAGCTTGGTTTTTAAAATTTTTTGAGACTGCCAGATATTCAGTTTGAAGTAAGACCTAACAAAGGCAGATCAAATAATTCAGTGTTTCTTTCTCTTCTCCTGTTTTGTCTTTTCCTCCATCTTCTCTTGTCTCTGTCCTTCAGTCTTTGATCCCAGACATCAAAATAAACCAGGAGGCAGTGGTGGAGCTTCACCCGGAGGAGCTGCAGTTGTCTGGAGATGAAGAAAACATGGACACCAGCCGGGCCGACCCAGACAAAGGCCTCAAGATCCGACGCACCGTCACCCAGGTAAGGGGAAGCATATCGGTGCTGTTTGTAGTTGTGATTCTCATCTCAGCGCTAACAGAGATGCTGATTAAATCCTGTAATTTTTCCCCTAGGTTGTCCCTGGTGACAACCAGGAAAATGGACAGACAATTAAGGATGAAGAAGAAGAAGAAAAAGAAAAAGAACAACAACAAGAAGAAGTGGAGAAAACAGAAAGAGAAATACAACGCAGGTCGTCCAGAGACAAAAGGAAGAACAGTGTCTCTGAAGAAGCCTCGGAAACACAGACATCTGTCAGCCTGGATGGAGAGGCAAAGAAAGGTAAACTGCTTCTCTGAAAAGTTGGTGGTTTTAATTGCTGCAAATTAGTGGGTATAAATCTCTTCCTTCTGTCTCCCACACTCCCTCTGGCAGTATAAACACTTCTCACCTCTCCCTCATCTTTCCCTTAGTTACTCCCAGCGACAGCCTGGTGCGTCGCTCCATAAGCCAGCAGAAGTCTGGTGTATCGGTCACGATCGACGACCCCGTCCGCACAACCAAGCAGCCCTCACCGCCTCGTGGAAAAGTCTCTAACATCATCCACGTGACAAACCTGGTGGGTTTTTTTTATCTCTGTGCGTTACATCCCAAGTAGTCGTTCTTCCATGTCAGTAAAACCTCCCTCAACACCAGATCTTGCTTTATTGTTTCCTTGGTGTACAGAAATGTTTTTCATGAATGACGTGTACTGTGTAGATGCCAGTGGGAACCACATCATCAACATACCCGTAATTAGAGTCGGGAACACTTGCCCAGATGTGATGGCTGTAGCTAGGCAGTACCTAAACCTGAAGGCTGGGTGCATGACTAAACGGACTATGACAAGACTAGGCATCACACATTTAATGACTGCCATTTGTACATTTTTCTCCACTTGCGTCATAAAAGGAAGCCTTATACGTGGTTGTACGTGGGTCAAGTATTTACCATATTTCTAAAGTCTCCCAGATTTATAGATCACAGGAGATCTTCCACTACAGTATCCAAACAAATGAGACTGAAAGACTAAAGCTGTTAGGCCACAATGCTCATCAACATTTTTGTTTACCAGAAAACCAACAAAGCTGGTGGATTAAATGGATTTAAAGTGTAGAAGCAACTTTGCTCCTCCTTGATTTTGAACGCTTAGTGGAGTGAAAGGATGTGATGTTTGGCCTGAGGGGGGCGCTAAAGGGAAAGAAAGACGCTGAAATGTAATGGGTTATTGTCTGAACTGTGACCATTATAGGACACGTAGCAGTAATCTCCAAACACAGTTGAAACTGGTGGAAATGCAGTCATTCTCATGAAGAGTGGAACTAGTGCATCATGTTGGTGGAGCTAGATGAAATATGAGGACATAAATAAAATCACCAGGACTCGTTTATATTGGGAACATGCGCGTCTGTAGCAGGTTTTGACATTTAGTAGTTGTCAAGATGTTTCACTATGGACCAGCATCATCATTCATAGAGCCACACCATTAGGTTGCTATTGTGGATGATTCTCCTGAAGTAAATAATCACAACTCAGAGATCTGAGAATCTGTTACCTTGATGCATGAGGTAACTTTTCATGTCCTTTCGTATCTCACAGGTACGGCCCTTCACCCTGGGCCAGCTCAAAGAGCTGCTGAGCCAGACAGGCAGCCTGGTGGAGGAGGGCTTCTGGATCGACAAAATCAAGTCTCACTGCTATGTCACGGTACGTACCAACAAATACCTTTATAATTGGGAGCAGAGGCATGACGTTGGCCAGCTATTAACCAGGACCCGTTTGAAGCACGTTGTTCAGATGAACCCGCGCTGTTTTAAGTGACGTCACCAGAGGAGTGTGTACGTCTTTGTACATCTATTATTTTTGTAGAAGGTATATTTATGCTCAGGCATTAATAGCACTTGCATTTATTTTGCTACTACCACACAAACCATCACCTCCATGATCTCATCCATCTGGCTCCATCTGTTCCCCCTACTGTCTATTTTTGAGACTCTGAAAGTAATATATTCTGCATCTTAACCTCTGTCCTCTCCTCCTGTCTTCACAGTACACTACTACAGAGGAGGCGGTCGCTACCAGAGCTGCTCTCCATGGGGTTAAATGGCCGCAGAGCAATCCCAAAGACCTTAGTGTGGACTTCTGTGAGCAGGATGAGGTAAACCATAAACAAACTGCGTTGCTGTCAGCGCACAAAGGATGTAAAATGATTGACAGTACATTAAATTGATGATCTTGTTTTGATTTAGTTATTGAAAGATGATTTTACTGCACTGGTCACAAACTACAGTCCTGGTTATTTTGAACCAAACATGTAAGATTACCTCCCCCTGTTGATGAATCATTGCCGTACACTCAAGCATCTGCTGTGCCACGTTACAGGCAACTAGTTCTGTCAACGGTGAAAGGCGTGAGGAATGAAATATTAACAGGTTTATTTTGGGAGCAGTTTCAGATGGACACTCAAATACTGTTAAACCTGATCTCAGACAGTAAACAGTGGCCTAAATGAAGCATTTCTAAATGATGGCTCATTAGTTTATTATTCCCCATACCAACTTTTCTGTAATTTGCCTCTCCATCCTTTTTGTCTCACAGCTGGACTTTCACAAAGGTGTCCTGAAGCCAGATAAGGAGGAGGATCAAGTCGCCCAGCCGGCTGTTCCTCAGAACCGGCTGCCCCCTCTGATGCCTGAGCGAGACAGAGACCGCGAGAGGGACAGGGACAGGGAGCGCGAACGAGACCGCGAGCGGGACAGAGGCGTCCGCGATCTGTGGGCGGAGCGAAAGAGGGAGATGGAGCGCCGGGAAAAGGCGCGAGGCGAGCGGGAGTGGGACCGGGACAAGGTCCGGGAATTCGCGCGGCCGGGTGAGGACGAGCGGCGATCGAGGTCCAGAGACAGAGAGAGGAAGAGGAGAGAACGAGCCAAGAGCAAGGAGAGGAAGACTGAGAAGAAGGGTAAGACACCTCACTCAGCCTCATTTCCCCCCAAATCTGTAACGGATCATTTGATGCTTCCACCAGGGTTGGGCTGTCTGTATAATTTTCCGTTCTCCTTCCAACAGAGAAGGGAGATGAACCTCCAGCCAAACTGTTAGACGACTTGTTCCTCAAGACTAAAGCAGCTCCATGTATATACTGGCTCCCCCTCACTGAGGAGCAGGTTGGTCCTACACATGTCCACATTATTTTGTCTTCAGGTTTTGTTGACGTGTCATTCACACCCAAACTGTGCTTTGTGTCCACCAGGCCACACAACGTCTTCTAGAACGCACAGAGCGACAAAAAGAGCGCGAGCGAAGGCGCGAGGAGGAAGACAAGAAACGGGAGGAGGAGAAGAAAGAGAGGCTGAAGAGCCGGGAGAAGGAGGGAGGCGTGGCTGCAGCTGGCGGATCGGCTGGGCGAGGACCCGACGGAGACAGGGAGCGGGACCGCGGCCGAGAGAAGGAGGGGGACAAGAGGAGGGACGGCAGCCACCGACCGAGACGACCCTCGCCGGGCACCGGTGGCGGACGGCGGTCACGTAGTCGTAGCAACCCCAGGGACAGACGCCGCTGAGGGCCTGGAGGCCGCCAGGAAAGTTGAAGAGAGAGGGAAGCAGCGTAGCAGAGGACGCAGCAGGCAGGAAGTCTTTTGGTTGAACCATCTCTTTCCTCGTGTTCGGGACTTGTCTGGCCCTCACTACCTGCCCCGCTGTGCTTTCATTGGTCCACTTCAATGCCAGCGTTGTCTTCCACACACTTCTACCATTTCCCCCCCCCCCCCCCCCCCCCTCACCGTCATTACAGATAACCTGGTTCCCTTTATGGTAAAATGTCAGTTCTTCTGTTCTCTTTCTGTCTTCCAGAAGCAAAATTCAGTCCTTTGTCCTGTAGAGAGCAGCGTTTCTCCTCGTCTGTGTGTAGTGCCGTTAATTCTCCTCCATTGAAGAAAAGAAGCAGAGTGTGGTTGTTTTCTGGCTCGCCTCTTCATTTTGTCCCAAACCATTTTGTTTGAGGTTTGGGAGCCCGCCTCTTTATTTTAGTTCTGCGGGCACACAGTTCCTTCCTTCCTTCCTCCTCAGAGCCCTGTAATAAAACCAGTCCAAAATAGATCCCTGACCTTTACGTATTTTCTAGGATCAGTTTTAATGTTGCACTCGGCGCTAAGATTCTTTTATATGTGACTAAATTCACAGGCGAAGCGAGGAAAGTTTGATTTGACCTTTTATGAATCATGTGTTTCTTTTTTCCCCCCCCTCAGCCTCGGATGGTTGTTGTGTGTTACTGCAGGTAAAGTTAGAGTAATAATCTTCACCTCCCACAAAGATACAACAGGTCTCAACACTGTAACGTAGAAAATAGGAAGAGACGCGGTATTATGCCTGAGTTTGTCTTTAGTGCATATTTTTGGCAACGGGGAGGAGAGGAAACGCCTCCTCTGACCCTTCAATCATATATTTAAGAAGAGGTAAAAATAAAAACATTTATAGAGGAATGGTTACAATTTTAATATTTTTAATTTTTAGTTTGAAACTGTTTTTTGATTTTGTTGCTTCTCTTCTTCCTCCTCCCAGTGCTGAATGTACCGAGAGTTTAAAAATGAATAAATTTAAATTGGTTATCACATCGTCTGCTTGGATTATTCAGTTCATTTCTCACAAAGACGCACCGTGAGCCGCAGTCTGAGCTGAAACGAAAATATTTATTTCAACATACAAAAAAATTACAGTAATGTCTTTTTTTTCCCCAGAACGTGAACAGATTCACAAATCTCTTACAGTAAAATCAAATTTTAAGTGCAAATGTTTGCTAGCAATAGTGTATGTACAAAACAGTTCAGCAAATTCCCTTGTTCTTCCAAAGCAAACAGTAACAACACTGGGGGTTAAAAAAAAAAAAGCAGTAGTTTCTTTTGTTCCCTTTTTAACTGTGGTACAGCAGTAGTGCCAGGAGTACAGCAGGCAGTACGTGTGACGACAAAAGGGACCGATCAAAGACAAAAATAACAGTGAACTCGTGGAAATGTCTCGGTATCAGCAGTTTCATCTGGAAGAAAAAGACCTACGACTGAGCAGAAGCATATTAAGACCAGCTTTTTTTTTTTTTGTTGTTTTGTTTTACCATAAACCCATAGCTGCATAGAGGCTGATCAGTGTGTGTTGTGAGGGGGAATGTTGTGTGTGGTGCACACTCTGCTCATGTGACAGGAGTGGCACAGGAGATGAGAGTCCAGGGGGAAGCACTGTGAGCCTGGCTTATCGGAGAGCTGCTTACCACACTCCTGGGGAGAGAGGACAAAAAAAAAAAAAAAAAAGAGCTGATAAGGAGAGGAATGTATGCAGAGGAAGTGAGGTCAGCTTTACAGACGACTCATAACGTTAATTTGTGGAAGAGTTTCTCTTGGAGAGCTGGCTAAAGATCACTCACCTCACAGTGGTAGCACTCAAAGTGATAGTCCTTGTTCATAGACACGACCCGGAGGATCTCTTCGCTGCCCTGAGACACAAAACAAACAATCAGAGAGGTCAACAGAGATGATCAAACAGTGTTGGCCAATAATGGAGTCGTGATTCTGTTCGGAGCATTTTCAGTCGCCGTAAAGTGTCACTTATTTTAAAAATGACATTAGTTGGAAAACTGGTAAACTGTCCAAAATAATGGCAATTTTCTTTCGGGAAAAAGAAATGTACTCACACATGATATTCTAATATTACGTGCAAAAGGAATAACATTAGAAATCTCCAGCCAGGATACTCACCTCAGTAGGTAAGATGGGTTGTAAACAGGCAGCGCACTTCGGGGCAAAAGTCCTGCAGAAAGAAATAGTTCCACGATATCTCAGTTACATCTCTGGTGTGTAACGGACAACCATAGATAAAAAGGACCTGCTGCTAAAATCTATGTAAAATCTATTTCTCTGGTTCCCCTTGGTCTGTCTGCTTTACCATTTCAAACTAATTGAACAAAAACAGGATAAAATGTGTGTAATGTTTTCTTAAACTGAGCTAAATCTCGAGTGTCTCTGACCACAAATGATTCTAAACAAGATCCACAACCGTGATACTTTAGTAGTGCTTCAGGTGCATTGTTGTAAATGACTCGATTGGACTCATGTCTCACTTGTTGTAGTCTGCCACGCAGTAGATGTTGCTGTTTTGGTCCACAGTGAAAGGCACCCCATCCAGGGCCTTGGAGCACACCACGCAGCGGAAACAGCCGGGATGGTATGCGTTCCCGAGAGCCTGCAGGATCTGAGAACCGAGAACCAGTAAGTGGTTAAAGACGTTTAAAACCACGCGTTTTCTCAGAGCGCTTTACAGTCGACGCATACTCAGAATCTGTCCTTGATCACTCACAGATATCAGTTTCTATCTCCAGCAGTTTTTCCATCAACCCATAAACAATTTCAAGCTGCGATATTTCCAGAAATGCATTTCTTTTCTTGAATCACTGAGCGATAAACATTTGTGGCCCTAAAACCGGTGGACGGGGTTAAGCCACTCGTGCTGACAGCCTCCATTTATATTACGGACATTATCAGGTTCTTATATGGTAAGAAGTTTTAGGGTAATCACTGCAGGGCCTAATTTCTTTATTTATCAAAAACATTCCAGCCGAGATGCGCCGTGGGAACCCAAACACGAGCCAACAGAAGGACGTCACTGAATTTCTCTATCCTCTGTGGGATTCTTTAAAGGAATTCTGGGAAACGTAGGATGTAAACAACTACAACATTACCCGAGATTAGCGCGGCCACTGGAGTGTATTCGGTTTAAAGAGTTTAGGGGGGGGGGGGGGGTTTGTGCGCTTTGGTTTATGCGGTGCGTTCACACACCTGTTCGAGGATGAGGTGGCCACACACGCTACACTTCTCAGCGGCAGCCTGGAATCCCGAAAACTGCAATTAAAACAAAAGAGATTATCAGCGGCACAGAACCCGATCCCCCGGCTCTGAACACGTCTGAGGCGGATGACAGAACACGCCTTGACCTCAACTCTTACCATGTAATCCTCTTTACAGTACACAGAGCCACTGACGTTGTAGAAGTCCTTGTTCCTCAGCGTGCGTCCTGCAGGGGGACAGAGGTGGAGGCTGACTCAGCACGATAAACCCAAGACATCTCAGCAGTAAATACTTTAGCCGAGGTGTGGCAGCGGTAGAGATTCAGCAAATACTTCAAATCATCATTGTTGTGTTTGGAGGGTGGGGGTGGTGGGTACTCACCACAGGACACACAGGTGAAGCAGCGAGTATGATAGAGGTTGTCCAGGGCCTGGCAGGCATTATCCGCCCCGTACACGCCTTTCCCACACTTCACACAGGTTCCTGTCGGCACAGAGGGAGTGGGGGGGGAACACAACAGACATTTATTCGGGAGCAATCGCTCGGCGGCTCTCAGCGCGTTGTTTACGACGCATTCCAGGGCAATGTGTCTGAAATCCAACTCCACACAAAGTGTCAACACTTGTAAATCCTCTCGTTCGCACCACCTAGGGGATTTTCACACAGTTAAAACCCAGCTACCCATGCCAGCCTGTTTGCTCATCCACTCCAGTGTCTCTGTGGAAGCTCTGTTATTAAAGGGAAACTCCACCGGATCTGGCCTTTTTTTTTTTTTTTTTTTCTCTGGCAGCCCTTCCAGAAAATAGATGACTCTTTCTTCTGGTGTTCGGAGCCGAGACCTGCCTTTAAGTTTCACCTTAAACCCTCCATTTAGAGCAATTTGGAGATTTAACATGTTGGCACTTTTCCCCCCCTCTCATTCTCAGAGGCCATAACTACATAGGAAGCACCGGCAAAATTAGGAAATTATCACTTTTGCTGCTTCCTTCAAATCATTATCAAATTACACATACTTCAGTCAAAGAAACAAAGGCTCAGCCGTCACTTTCTGGTCCATTTCAAAGGCGACGTTTAAGTTTAGTGTCCCGGCGGAGGTCTTTGTTGACGGAAAGTATGTTAACCAAGAAAGCGTGCGTCCTGTTGGGCCAGTGCACACGTTGGCTGTAAAAACACTCCTCAACTGCCACTTAGAAAACAGCACACCAGCTCGCGGAAGTATATTTATCTTAAAACATATTCATGATGGTATCGGCGGCGGTAAGACGCGTCCCATCACTCTCTATGCAAATAAATATTGTAACAGCTGCCGCCTCCAAAGAATCATCACCTAGACCTAGACCGTTAACAGTTGCCGTTTGCTGTGTGGGCACCTGGACGTGAGGACATGATACAAATTGTGGAACGTGCGTCCTGTTCAGACACGACCTTAAAACAAAAGTCATCCGATTGCAAGTCTCCAGCTTAAGGTATTTCTGTTCACACCTAGCATTAAAACCCGTCTCCATGCGAGTCTTTAGCAACCACTTGAGATCTGATCACAGTTTCCCGGACAAGTTGCGGAACATAATTAGCTGCAGTGCACGTGTTGTTATTTATTTATGTTAGCTGAGTCGGCTGTCCATCAGTGAGGCCAGGACTTGTCGTGTGTTCACACTCCTAAAGGAATGTGGTCGCAAGAACTCCTCCGAAGGGGATCGGATCTCAAATGCACCCTTAATGCAGTCTAAGGTCTTCACAGCTGTACTTTAGGTTGGCCACCTGTGATCGGACCACCGAGGACGGATGTTAACACCCGGTCTGAACGTCTAAACGTCTGAACGTAAGGTGGAAAAGTGGCGGCCTGAGCTTCCTTCTCCCTGACGTCTATTTGGGTTAAGAGTTTTTTCCCCTCTCTCTAATGTGGCTGAGGGAGTGCCGCACAAATAAAGAATTCCTACACTGCCGTTGCTACGAGCTTGGACGGTTCCTCCGATATTTAGGGACAAGAGTCTGTGCCAAAGCCAGAAACCAAAGAGGCACGACTCAAAGCTCTACATATAGAACAGGCGGACTCTGGGGGACTTTTTAGTCCGGGAAGGAGTTTCAGTTCTACTTTCTTAGCTGTAAAGCCAATTTAAAAACCATCAAAAGGCGTATTACACAACCAGGTGCCGCTTCTTTTTGTTTTTACTTTCTTTTTTGATCGCGCGTGTTTTATTTTTCCTCCACTCAGCATTACACCTTCACGCAGGTGTGCTGAGCTCGGGGCGTCTGTCTTCACGGCTTCTGATTTCCCTTTAATGGCTGAGAGGAGAGGAGTACAGTATTGCACGTCTCCTCGGGGCACACATACCTGAGCAGAAAAACAGGCTGCAGCACACCGCCCGCCCTTGCACACGCCAAGGCAGAATTACACACACATACACATGACTCACACACACACACACGACTCACACACACACACACACACACACACACAAAAACACACTGCGTTACTGTGGCCTGAAGTCACTCTGGGGGAAACACGCCCAGCCAAACAATATAGACACACAAACACACATTCAGTGAGCCACCGTAACACACTCCTACCATGCTACACACACACACACACACACACACACAACCTGAGTCCTAATCTTGTGTGACTCACGGTAATGGTCTGAGCTGTGTTTATATGGAGCCGTGTAATTTGTGTCTGAGTGTTACAGCAGAATCTTGCCCTTTAATGACCACGTCGATCCGCTGCATTAGCCTTCTATACGCACCACGCTGTGGCAAACTGCCGGCAATCTGCCCGAAACATCAGCTGACTTTCAGACGCAGGTGTAAGCCTGGGTGTGTGTGTGCATACCTTGTTGCTTTAATGTTTTTTGTGTACCTTTTAATGTCTCCTACCTGCTCATTCTCCCTCTCTTCTCCTCAGCCAAAACACGTCTACTTGTCTGGATCGGCTCCTGAAGCCGGAGCTCTCCCCGCTGCGCTTTGTGTGTCATGACCCTGCATGTCTCTGCAGGCTCCGCGGCACCATCCATCTATCCATACACTCTTTCAACTATTAATCTGTCCATCCATACAAGCCTTTCATTAAGAGAGAAGCCTGTGATCTGACACCAGGCAGCGAGGACAACAATAATAACACGGTGAGGGTGAATGCTGGGCGAACCGTGTGTGAGCAGTGACAGCGCCGGCTCAGTCAAGTGATATTTGACTTCTCCTCTGGCTACCCATCATTTCTTGTGCCTAGAAAACAAACAAACAAACAAAAAAAAAGGATCTCACCAAAGAATTCCTGCCGGTTTTCCCCTGCCTCTCTTCCAACTCCAGGGTCCTCTTGAGGTTTGACTGGACCCACAGCTGAAGACATTGTCGTCGTCCCCGGTTTGGAAAGAGATGTCTGAGACTGCTCCATCAGCATCAGGCCCTTCAGCACGCTCCCACCTTCTACTGCTGCATCAATCAGCAGAAGTTGGGTCAGCTCCTCCTGGTACCGGGTCCCGGGCAGGTCTGAGTATCGGGCCCTCTCTCCCATCCCACTTGCCTCTTTGCCTCTAACTCCAGCCTGCTGCCCATCCCACCACTCTGGACCTGCCTGGTAGCAAGTTGCCGCTGGGCTTCCGACTGCGGGCGGGTAGGAGTGCCGGCTGTCTTGTGCACCTGGACGCATCCCTCCGTCCAGGTACTGAGTCCAGGCCTCAACAGAGGTTGCCCCAGCCCTTCCCAGGGCTCCATAACCAGGTGCCGAGCATCCAGTCTGCATGGAAGGGGACTGCTGCTGTGGAGGGAGGCCTCCGGACGCAGAGTAGCGAGAGTCATAGCCGAGGCTGATGCCACTGGTGCGGTTGCTGCTGCAGCGGCTCCCCATGGGACTCCCTCCTCCGCCGCCACTGGCCGTGCTGGAGGCGAAGCTGGACCTGGGGCTGATCAGCACCGACTCCTGGAGGCTGAATGATGAGCATGGGCTCAAGGTTGGTCCTGGGGGGTAAAAGAAGCCTCCTCCCACGTTCCCTCCGGTCATATCAGACGGGCGATGTGGCGGATGAGAGAGGGATGCAGGCCGGGGGCTCTCCCACAGTTCACTGCCTGTGCTCAGACGTTTGTAGAACAGGGCCTCCTGGAGAGAGAAGCGCTTGTGCCTCTCGGGCTCGGAGAGGTAGCCCGGCTCTGCCAGGCCGCTGCCTCGGGGGGCCGACCCATACCCCGCGTTTGTGGGGTAAGGCGGGGGGACCGAGAGAGGAGGCGGCTGCGAGAGGAGCTGTTGTCGTCTCACCAGCTGCTGGAGCTCCAAGGAGTAGCGCCGCTGGTTGATGGACGACTTGGAGCCGAACGCTCCCGAAGGGTCGCAGTCGGGGCCAAGGCCGGACTCACGCCTGAGGTGGGAATCCACGCCTTCGCCCAGGTAACAGGAAGCTCGCTGCTGGGGGGAGGGGCGCCTCAGCGGGGCCAAGGTGGAAGGGTGAAGCAGTTGCTCGCCATCTGGAGGTAAGGCGCCCACCGTGGAGGAAGAAGCTGGCGAGGTGAGTAGCTGAGAGGAAGTCATTCCCATCCCTCCTCCTCCTCCTCCTCCTCCTCCTCCTCCAGCATTTCCTCCTCCTCTCCCACTCGCTGGAACACATGGATCACTTGTGGTTGCAGAGGCAAGCGAGAACTGGCTGGGTCTTGAGGGCGAGGCAGCTGCAGAGCTGGGAGCTGGTGGCAGACCGCTGCCCCCTCCGCCGCCTCCGGAGACGCCAGTGTTGGCGTTGCTGTTGTTGGAGTTGCTGGCAGAGTCGTGTTTTTTCTTCGAACT
Source organism: Chelon labrosus (assembly GCF_963514085.1). Lineage (NCBI taxonomy): Eukaryota > Metazoa > Chordata > Actinopteri > Mugiliformes > Mugilidae > Chelon > Chelon labrosus. The sequence goes on from NC_140337.1 coordinate 9,357,614, forward strand.
GTTGAATTTCACACTGCCCGAGTCCGTTAGCTTTAACTTCTCCAGTAACTTGCTTATCGGCCTGTCCATGATTAAGCCTCGTTTTTTTTTTTTTTTTTTTAACCTGCCTGGGCAAAGTCTTACAAAAAGAAAATAAAAAATAACAAACTCCCTTTCAAATGAATGTTCTCAAATACAGTGTAGGTAGATATACAGCAGAACAGAGATGCTCAAGTAAATCTACAGTTTTCCCTAGTTAAAATATCAGCTGTTGAATCCTGTAAATTAAAACGAAGCCCTGAATCTAGCTCAAAGCTACCAAAAAAAAGGGCCGCTTATATATACACACACAATAAATACAGAACAGATAAATAAGACTTTTAAGACGTTTCAGAGCGATTACATGACTTAAGTCCTCTGAGTCATCTGGTTTGCCCTCATGTGGAAACCCCACCAGAGCAGGTAGGCTGAGGTGAGGAAGAATCCATGGGATTAATTAGACAATTACTAAAGAGTTCAAGTCAACCCAGCCAGGAAGCAGGACGAACATACATCCAGGACACTTCTGCGTGACCTATAGTCGTGGAGGGCCTCCTTTGTGGACCCTCATGCGGCTCCACATCTGCATCTTCTCCGTTTGTGTCTGCAGTGTAGTTCAGAAAAGTCGCTTTGATGTCGTGGTTATCCAGTGCAGAGTGTGTGTGTGTGGGGGGGTGTCTCTCCGTTTGAATTCTCTTTTTAAAGCGGCACAAAGCGGAGAGCTCCAGCGGGACGCAGGCTATAACACCGCTTCATGTGGGTCCAGTGTAGACGAGAAAACAAGTCCGACTTCTGCCATTCATCCCAGAGCGAAGTGTGCGCGGATTAAAAAAAAAAAAAAGTCAAAACAATATGATTACCTTTAACTGAGGCAACAGAAAACACAACAAGACCCTGGCTTAGACTCCTCCGTCCGTCCGTCCGTCCATCCGCCTGCGCTCGGCTGCTTCTATCATTCCCGTTTTCAAAAGAGAAATCCTGTCCGGGACTCGGCCAAATAGTAGCGGAGAAGTTTGGAGAGTGAGGAGGAAACGAGGGGGAAACCGGCGCGCCGTTACTCTTCCCTTTCCAGCAGACCGGTGCTAGACTAAGACGAGTCGCTCGAAATAAATAAAATCCCTCCCCGTGTGCATTGCACGGTCGACAACTTTGTTTCTTTCTTTCTTCCCCCTAAATAATTACTTACCTCCCCCTCTTACCACAACTGCATCGAGTTAGCCACAGCGGAGTAAGCTAGTTCCGGTATCCGTTTTTCAAAATAAACCGCTTTCGCTCAAACGTTATGTTTAACTAAAACAAATACTTAAATGGCCTATTATTTAGGTTACATTTGGTTAAATGTATAAAGTAAAGCTTTTATGTTGCTTTAAAATCAAGTTTTAGCGCCATTAACCAACAAAGTGCGTGTTCATTCGCGTCCCTTTCGACAGAGGGAGTGTGCTCGCTATTATTTTGAAGTACCATCACGCGCCGACCGTTATTTTTGCGTTGTATTGGCGCGTTCAGCTTGACGCGATATCAGTGAGCGGCGGCTCGTTTCCCCCAGCAGGCCGGAACTCCTTTCCACCAGCCATGACTGTTTTCGTCATTCATACGCAGGATGAGCCCCCTCCAGAGACCTGTTCACTGCGAAAAAAATAAAAAAACTATTAAAACATACGGAAAATGTCCTTAAATATTTACTTTCCACCTTGGAACCCATAGTTTGAAAAACAATACTATTTTTTTCCAGGAGATTTCAGCAACAGGTTCTTGAGTTAACAATGATCACAAAGTTTTTTTTTTTTTTTTTGAATGAAGACTCTCCCAAGGCCAAAGCTACCTCTGAGGTCATGTCTGAAGCTGTGGAAGTAAAAGCTTAAGACAAGTATTACACAGCACCTAAAATCACTGTTGAGTAACATTACTTAAGCATCAGAATACTAATTATGATAATGAAGAATAGCCTGCTTCAAAATAAAAGACTATATTCATTGATGCTTTAAGGTATGGACATCGCTAGGCTTCAACTAGTATTTAACTAGTAAATTGAAATTAAATCTGACCTCTGACCTGATCTTTGATGTGGTGGGACGTGTAGGAGCAGCTCTTCCAGACATGGATTCAGATCACAGCCTTGTAAATTCACAGTCATAAAGGAAGAATTAAAAAAATAAATGTTAAAGGATCTAACTATTGTGTTCATCCTTTTATTTTCTGAGAGTGTCATTTTGGGTAATTTGCCAGAAACGGCATGTGGGCCTATTTATTCCGTCCAACTGAGATGACATATTTCATGGTGTGCATTTGACTTAAACAGTGAGAATAAACACTTTTGACTTTTAACATAATACAGCCAACGTGACGACAGATGATATTTCAAAATAGTAAGAAATATGTCCACAAATATGAAATATAATTCCTCCTATATAGGGTAGTTGTATGCTCCTGTTTGTTTGTCTTAGTGCACCTTTGTTGTGTCATGGCCACATTTATTCTTGTTAATATGCCTGTTTATTGCCCACTGGGCACTTTTGACAAATTACCACAATCTTATGAATTCTAACCGCACGTTGCACCACAACAGGATGGACAGTAAAGGTCCAAGAAAAGGTTAACTTGCCCCTACGTGATACTTTAGTGTGGCTAACCACTATTATGGAGATCCAGCAGTGGTTATAAATGTGTTCATGTGGTTGGAAGAAGCTTAAATTATAAAATGACCACTGAATGACCACAAGTAATAAATGCATCCATGTGTAAATACTGCATCTTTTACAAAATGACACTAGCGAGCATTTAAAGCAGCATTGAAACTCTGCTAATAATAAAAAATCATATTATTTTCATATAATTCCTTATAATGTCCATTTATACTTTTAAACATTTCAAATACACAGGTTTACTTGTATTTTTACCAAGTGGCTACTGCAATACTTGCTCTGCCTCTGTTTAAATTATTCATAGGTGCTGCTGTTTTGCATTAAAGACTCTTTTAAGTAAAAGTTAGTCGTTTAGGCAACGGCTCTACTTTATTGTACCACCAGCCTGTGGAATGCGCGGAGGGACACGGCGTAGCGACGCGCCGGTGAATTTTTTCGCCGTGTCTGAGTTCTCCAAGGACGATACAGAGTAAACATCCCGCTACTATTTCAGGACTGGCCGGCATTAGTCAGAGCCGATTCCGGGACTTTCGTGGCAGTTAACGGACACGCCAAAAACACAACAAGCCCTGATAACGCGCGACTGTGTTTGTCCTTGTGTGTTTGGAGAGACTTGTCGGCTTTTCTGTGTGCCCTGGAGCCCCCTCCACATGGAGCCTTTCATGGCCCCTGCGGTTCACCGGAGCTCCTGCAGCCAACCTCTGCAGACTCCTCGGGCTGCGAGTGGGAACTTGTCTGAAAAGCTAACAGAGAAATTCTTCAGGGCTTAGTGTCGGAGCAGTTCATACAAAAACAATACTTTGAAGAGCTGCTGTGCTCTGTCTGTAGCTATTATACTGCCCCAGCTCAGTGCAGTCATGCCTATTAGATTTACAGATAGGCAGCTTCTCCATGCATTTCTATAATTATCGTGGGCACTTGTTTCAAAGGTCAAGCATGGAAACAACAAATATATATTTTTTGCACATTTCCTGGACAAACGTCTGAATAAATTGCATAAATAATATTAACACGCAAAACAATTTTAGACCAGTTAAAGGCTGATTTTTCAAAATAACAGCAACTGGTTGCAAGCTATTCTAATTTTAAGTATGCAAGCTCCAAACATTTGAGATATATAGTGCTATTCTAAGCATCCTTAATTTGTCCAGTGGTTCAAAACTTAGGGGCCCAGAAATCAAAACGTTCTTAGATTATTTTGAGGGAATTTGTTTCCTTTTAACTTTTGTTAAACCTAGATATTTTTAGTAGTATTTTGGATACTTTTCAGACCTCTAAAGCACAAATAAAGTAAGCAATAGAAAAAAAAAAAACTCATCAAATTTAAAAAAAGATTGGAAATGACTGCATTAAAAAGTCCCTACGTGACATTTTTAGATTTTAATGTGTTCAAAGGTCGTATCTCAAGACAAAATACCCCACAACGTCATCAGTGGTTGTTTTCTCTTCATAACTAGTCAACCTGAGATATTAAATGTGACATATAGAATGAGACTGAATGAAATCCTTCTCTTTCTAGCCCTTTAACAGAGAATCAGCTCTGTCAACGGCAGGCTCTTTCTCAGGCAACAGTCTTTTTCAGGTGCTGCACATGATAGTAAAATACATTCAGAAATGTACAGTGTTTAAAATACAATGGCATCAAAGGGGGAAAAAATTTATGATTCATTCAGGAAACCACCACATGGTGACCAGAGAGGTCTCACTGGACGGCAGTCAGCCAGCAGGTCCGTGGGCGCTGAAAAACCAAGATATAAATCAACATTTAAAGTCTGCTAACACCGGCTAAACCACCCATAAATCAGATCATAGAATAAATGTGTGCTTTAGTTAACTACCATGGCACATTTTTGGACTTTCAGCAGGAAAATCACAATTTACAGTGACCTGTTAAAGGGCCCCAGGGCAAAAATTAATGTTAGGCCCTTATTGACGCCCTCTCTTGTATACACTGGAAACGCTTCAAAGTTTCCACACCAGACTATGACTCCTTTAAGGGCTCAGGCATCTATAAACAAACAAGCACTCATGTACTCGTAGCTAACAGTAATACGTCGGCCCTTGTTTTCTCTATTGGTTGTTTAGTGGTAATGTGTTTCCGCATACATTTATTTTACTTCAGGCCCATATTACGACTGTACGTCACACATAATAAAAACACAAGTATAATAAAATGAATGAATTAATTTAGCTGGTTTGGCAACAACCTCAATTACAATGGAATGACCATAATATTATTAGTTAACAATCACTTTTTCGGTTCCTACAAATCAAAACGAATTACAAATACAACTGAAAAATGTTTAATGGTTATTTATGTACACAAACCTTGCATTTAATTTATATTTTAACATATTTCTAAATCAGATCTTTAGACTCTTGTTTAATTATATAATTGCAGTGCTGTTTGTTCACGGCTCAATTTAAAATCTGAATGAAAATGTGTTGAAATGACATAAAGCAAATAAAAAGAGAAATCAACCATAAAAAACGAGCAATATCAACATGAGGGTAATCAAGATAAGGAGAAATCCCAAGCTTACAAAATAAAGTAGTTTTTTAGCTCTGTTTTTATTAATTTTATAGCATATATCTCCACTTTTATTTGCCTACACCGACTTCTTCATTGAATATAACGGAGTTGAGTTGACTCTCAGGCGCTTTGTGCGTCTTTAGCTCCACCTGGTGGTCGACGTGGAATTGTGCAGTCAACATGGCGGCTCCCGTAAGGACACTGTGCTGTTCAGGTGAGACAGAGGTTATTCATAAATCCGTTGTGTTTGTATTCGGTTTAAGCTCTAAAGTAGTGTTTTGTCCTTGTAAATATTTGTTGATGCAAGTCGTCACATTTGATAGAGAGCCGCCTTTGTGAGCATAGCTAGCATAAATGCGTCTACTAGCAAGGCTAACGCTGATGCTAACCGTGCTGTCAACTGTAAATGACTGACGGCAGGTTTTGAATCCGCGTCTTAACTGCTCACAAACATCACAAAGCACACTTTAAAGCCTGCCCCGTATATTTCTGAGTGTCTAAAGTTGTTTGTGTTTTGTTTTCCAGTGTTAAGACTCTCCAGCAGACAGTTCAGCACAACATGCGGAGTACAAGCTGGAGAGAAATGGAGGAAAGAGTAAGTTTGCTGCTGTTTACTCTGAGTAAATAAAGGTTCAGCTGATTGAATAGTGATTAGTTGATTAAATAAAACCTTTATTTATGTCAGAAACACTTCTAGGAGTTTCCGTGGTTAGTAGTAGCAGCAGCATTATTGAGCACAACATTACAGTATTGACATGTACACACTGAAGTACGTCACTGTTGTCAAGACAATTGTAATAAATGCAGATTACACCTGTTCTTTTCTTTTCTATTACTGTTTCAAGAAGTTTAGTTTGAGTTCAGGCTAAGGCAGATGAGATGTGAACCCATTAAGAAGTCTGAATACATCAAAGTAAATCATGCAGACTTATTTTTCTCCGTGTGTGTGTGTTTGCTTGCAGAAATGGACTTTCCAGAAGCGGCACAGAATACGGGCCTCTGACGGATCTGCCTGACTGGTCGTTCTCAGGTATTTATCAATTGTTTTTTTTAATTCATTTTTACATGAGCATCAAAGGAAAGTACAGTAGAGCTGAGCGATTTGGGTAAAATTTGAATGACACTGATTATCTCATAATCACGGCGTCTGTCATTGGATGGGATACACACCGCCTGGCCAGAAAACAAAAAGTCACCCACTCTAATATCTCATTGGACCGCCTTTAGCTTTGATTACAGCACACATTCGCTGTGGCATTGCTTCGATACGTTACTTCTGCAATGTCACCAGTGTTGCTTTAATTTCTCACCAAGGTCTTGTATTGATGATGAGAGAGTCTGACCACTGACCAAAGCCTTCTCCAGCACATCCCAGAGATTCTCAATGGGGTTAAGGTCTGGACTCTGTGGTGGCCAATCCATGTGTGAAAATGATGTCTCACGCTCCCTGAACCACTCTTTCACAATTTGAGTCTGATGAATCCTGGCATTGTCATCTTGGAATATGCCCACGAACATCAGGGAAGAATAAAAAATCCATTGATGGAATAACCTGGTCATTCAGTATATTCAGGTAGTCAGCTGACCTCATTCTTTGGACACATAATGTTGCTGAACCCAGACCTGAGCAACTGCAGCAACCCCAGATCATAGCACTGCCCCCACAGGCTTGTACAGTAGACACTAGGCATGATGGGTGCATCACTTCATCTGCCTCTCTTCTTACCCTGATGCCCCCATCACTCTGGAACAGGGTAAATCTGGACTGAATGTGTCTTTCAACATGTTTTTTTTTTTAAGAAATGAGAAGCTACTCATTGCATCAGTTGGAGTTAAATAACTTGTTGTCAGCTGAAAGATAATCACCTATGCAGTAATTATCCGATAGGAGGCTCGTACCTATTTGCTTAGTTTAATCCAGGTGCCGACTTTTTTTTTTTGGCCAGACAGTGTACTAGGAAGCAAGTGAACATTTTGTCCTCAAAGTTGATGTTAGAAGCAGGAAAAACAGGGCTGATGGGGCCAAATTTTAAGGGCTACACAACTGAGTCAGAGTATCTTCAAAGCTGTACATGCAGGGTCTGCAGTGGTCAGTACCATCAAAAGTTCTGAGACAGGGTCATTGATGCTTGTGGGTAAAGAAGGCTGCTCTGATCCAACAGACAAACTACTACAACTCAAATGACTGAAAACGTCAATAGTGGTTCTGACACAGAGATGTCAGAACACACCGTCCATCACAAGTTTGTTTTGTATGGGTCTGTGTAGACACAGACCAGTCAAGGTGTCCATGTTGACCCCTGTCAATGGACATACAAGTATCCGAACTGGAGCACAAAGCAGCGGAAGAAGGTTTCCTTTCTGATGAATCACTTTTTATTTTACGTGGCCATGTCATTGCCATGTGGGTGTTCCTTGGTCTGTAACAAGGTTCAGGTGGTGGTCTGTGTCAAAGTAACATCCACACTAATGCCAGGACTTCCTGAAGAAGAACGTTACATTGTAATGAGATCATCAGATCATCATCATTACTTCACTGGTTGGTGGTTTTAGAGTAGTCGCTGATCGGTGTAGATTGGAATTAAACTTAAAACTAAATTCATCCTTTTCTCTTTTAGTTGGAGAGGATAAGGGAAAAGTTGAATCTCTTTAAGAGCTTCAGTTCAGTGTACAGTATCTTTGGATTTCTTTTTTAAGGAGCTTATCAAACAATATAAATTTGAGCTGCTGTGTGTTTAGGTTTAATGTGCCTTTTTCTGGGGGTTACTACAGAAACTTAAATCAACGTTTTTCTTTTGCTTCCTTCCATGCTGAGATGATAATTTAAGTTCATAATTTTCTTCAAATAACGTGAGATAACTGCCACCACGTGCAGACAAATGTGAGCAACCTAATTCTCACCTCGTTTCGTGGACAGATGGACGGCCAGCGCCTCCACTGAAGGGCCAGCTGAGACGGAGGCAGGAAAGAGAAGTTTTAGCTGTGAGTATCGTTAAAAAAATAAAATAACTCCTTATCACTCTTCTGTTCGATATAACAGTTACTCATGCTTGTCCGTTCTCTCTCTCCCTCTCCCTCTCAGAGACGTATCGTAATGCTGAGCTCGGAGATGGATAGAGGAATAGAGGCGTGGAAGGAGAAGCAGGAGGAGGCCAAAAGATTGGAGGAGCACAAGAAGTCACTTTTACTCAAACCCAAGGGGAAGTTGTTGATGAAGAAAAAATCTCAAAGTTAGCCACAGATGATCAGGTTTTGATGAATATACTTGTGTGAGTGAGTTTTCTCCTGCTCTGTAACTTGTTATTTTTTTCTCATGCAATAAATGTTATTTCTGATTTATACTTTGAAGCCGTTGTGATTATGTATTTGCGGAAGCTGGATAGAGATTTCAAAACTATAGAGAATCTCTGACGTGGATAGTTTTAGTTTGAATGTTGCGTTAATGTCTCTCTGCTTCCACTAGAATGCAGCATTTCTGCGTTACGGTGTAAAGGCCCAAACGCCATTTTGTCTGGAGTTTTGTTGGCCTGGCAGAGGAAGGGAGGAGCCGGCAAACATAAAGCAGCACTGATTCACTGCCTCACTGTGTATGAGTGTTATTAGAGTGAGGGGCGGTGGGGGTTTACACCTTGACATGCTGTTGTAACGAGTTATTACTCGAAAACACATGACGAATGTTTCAGGCTGCCTCAATGAAGCAGGTTAGTTTGAATAAAAAGAAAAGTTACGTGATGCAAACACCAGAATAATCCACAGTTTGCAACGGTCAAGCTGAATCTAAGTCCATGACACTGGCAAGTCTGGCTCATAACAGACTTTGTGTTTCTCTACCAAGGAAAGGGAAAGTTTTAAACGAGCCTCTCCGAAGGCCGGTGTCTGGAAAGATGCTTAGCTGGCTGCAGCCAAGTTGGCAGAAAGCTCCATCCAGAGGAAAGGGATATTTTCTGGTATCGACTCAAAGTCTTAATGAAGCTGCAGAATCACTCTTCGGTGTTGCGTCAGGCTCATATTTAAAAGCCGAAAACATAAATCTGTAGCATTAAAACTGATTCCAGTTCAGTGGCTTGGATATTTTCTACATGTTGCTGAAACAATTAAAGCTATAACCTTGTGTTGGATGCAGGGATGTTTTTGCAGGGTGTGTGGTATTGTAGAAAATGTTACGGAACATTGAAACTTAGCGGCTGAAAGCTTGAACTCTAATGAAAAGAGTTTTTAGGCTTTCAGATTTGTCACTGTTCACCCGATGCATTCATTTGTTTTCCGGGTTTGAAATTACTGCACGATATTAATCCCATCAGAGTCCGCATTTGTTCAGACGACGTTAATTTAGCGTGTCTTTGACTTACGTGGCGAATATCTGCAAAGTAAACGCATCATTTAAACTGGCGATAAAGGCCACGAAATACAAAGGTAGTCAACTTTTAGGGTCGGGTCAAACGTTAAATCTAGCGCGGAAAACATAAATCAGCTGCATTAGATCTGATTCCGGTGCTTTTTACTTTGATCCGCAGGCTTCAGGATTTTACACCTCATAAATATTCTGAGGCTGAAACCGAATTAAAGCTAACCTTGTGCTCTGGTGTCTCCGTTTTGCAGAAGCTATGGGATTAAGGTTGTGCCGTCATTTGAAACCACAACGAAACGTTGAAAACCTGCTAAGAGTTAAGTTTTTGAAGGCATGCAAGAGCATTAGTTTTCCAGGTAATAATCTTGTGAATGTGTATCTGCATACACCTGCACAGCTGTGCATAGGTGTATTCAGGTAGCTTGGACTCAACGGGGAATAGCATCGTAACAGAATACTGGTGAAATTAACGAGTTTCGTGGCAGATAATGCGTTATTTAGAGGCTGCGTCTCGGTGCCCCAGTTACTCCCACTATATGGATATACGCGGATCTAAATATCATTCGAAGGACTCCAAATGGTAAATGGCCTTGCTTTTGTATAGCTCTTTTCTACCTATTGGTACTCAAAGCGCTTTACAGTCACAGACACATCTACCCATTCGCTCACACAAGCACTCACATATTCACTGGGGGGGCAACTTGGGGTTCAGTGTCTTGCTCAAGGACACTTCGGCATGTGGCACATTCCAGGGATCGAACCGCTAACCCTCTGGTTCATGGACAACCCTCTCTAGCCGCAAATGACACCAAAGTTATATGGGTGAGTAAACGATTGTGTTTCATGCCAGAAATAAGGTCCAGGTTGTAAAAAAGAGTCCCAAAAAGAGTGCATTAAACTGACATACAAATTGACTCAAGCAGACACATCATTTTCAATTATTGACGAATATTACTAAATAAAATGGGGAAAATGTAGTCACTTTAAATTCTAACATTGAGTTGAACACTTAACATAAATCAGCTGCTTAAAATCTGATTCCAGTCTGGTTTATGAGCTGTTCTTCTGCTCACAGTTTGTAAATTTAGATTATTTTGATGTTGAAACAGAATGAAAGCTAACCTTGAGCTGGACATTTGGCAGAGAGCAGCTGTGGCTTTGATTAGTCAGCATTAAATTAATGTGACTCCGACTTATAAACACACTATTTACAAAATGAGGTAAGCCTCTCCTCTCGGTGCCCCTCTGCTTGCCCTCACTTTTGCTTTTATTTTGCTTTCTTCTCCCTTCTTACCAGTCTCCCCCCCCCTCCTCCTTTTTTTTGCCTCTTTTTTTCCCTACTCGGGTCTTGTTGCAGACTTCAGCAAAGCCTCACTGTAATTAGGGCTGCGAGCCGCTGAGTTGCAAATTCTTTTCTGTGGAGATGGGAGTTTTCTTCCCACCTCCCCACCTCCTTGTCTTTTTTTTTTTTTTTTTGTCCAAAGCAGCTGACTGTTTGTTGTGTTATAGAAGTGTTGGAGGACACTGAGCAGGCCGCAGAGGGTGTTAAACAAAAAAAAAAAGGGAGGGGGGGGGTCAACAAGGCGACGGCCTTTGCTCGCTCACCTCCTCACACCTGGGCCCTCAAAGACCTCCAGCTGCACCGGCAGTGAGAAATGTAACTCCTCATTCTTTCTCTCGACTCACCATCTTTTCACATGCCGCTTTCCTCCTCGACGACCTCTTCCCTGACTCCTCCCATCCACCCCCATCTCTCCCTTCCTCTCCTCCTCGTGTTGTTTTGGTTTTGTGGAAATGAGAACCAGATGTTGCTTATTGTGCAGAAGTCGGCGATGAAGGGAAGGAGGGAGGGAGGAAGGGAATGAGTGCCGGTGGGTGTTTTAGGGGGGTAGGGGTGTACCGGTCTACTGGCATGGAGGATAAAGGGGAAGGAGGGAGCTTGGAGGATGACACAGATGTGGTCGGTGCTGAAGATTAGCTGACAGACCTCTGTAGTCTCACCCGCAGACTAGAAGCAGGGAGGGTTTCCTGGCAGATATGGCCGGGGACCAGGGTGCAGGAGGATGGGCAGCGCCGCCGGTGCAGTGTGTGGGGAGTTTGCGGAGGGTCTGATTCAGCAACTGGCTTCCTGACCTGGGTGTTCCTGGGTACGGGGCAGCTTTGGTAGCATGCTGGACACAAAAAAAAACAGCACGGACATTTTGAACTGTGCATGACTTTATGAGAACTGGCCCTGCAGGCTGCAATTATCCTTGTTTGTTGCCGGTCTAACGGTAAACCACGTGGCTTCCTTGGTATATTATACTGCACAGATTATTTTTACCCGTGTGTCATTGAAATGTGTTCGATTAACTGGGAATTCTTCAGAAAGATGACCCTGGAAGTAGGTTGAAAATAAAAAGTGCAGCAGCATCATTACGCACACAGTACTTGTTCTTCGGAAAAAAAGACTCCAAGTTGCCATTTATTGTCACCAGTCATAGTTGATCAGTACCATGGAAGCCAGCCTGAAGTTCCCCCACCCACAAAACTTTAGCGGGGGAGTTTTGCTCTGGAGTGGCTCCATTCTGAAGGCTGGTTCATCATGGATGCACTCACATTGATTTCAAGCTTTATTGTTGGCAACAATGATTTTACTTAGTCACTTGAATGTTTACATACAGTCAACTTATCTACATTTACTGTGTCTGATGAATACAGCAGAGTTAAAAGCTCAGTATTATCCTCTGAAATGAGGTGTGCCAGAAGTATAAAGTAGCATAAATTCAGAATACGCACTGAAGTGTAAATATTTGAGTGAACGCACTGATTAAAGTCCCACCACCGGAGAGGAAAAATGAGAAAACGAGGAGAAGAGGTGAAGTTACAGTACAGAGTAATTCGTGCCATAATGTAGGTCACCCAAACAAAAGTCCCAGGTTGAATTGCAAGCAGCTGCCTAGGCCACTTCCTGCCTGGCACGGAGAGGGGCTGCTGAGCCTGGTGGTTGTTCCTGCGCCGCCCTGCGCCACACTGTGTGAGCTCAGCGTTAAAATGGCTGACAGGGAGAGGAGAGAGAGAATAGGACGGAGGGGATAGCGGGGGAGCGAGGAGCGGAGGAGCCGACGTGGCTGCCAAAGTTCTCATGACCTGCGAGACGAGAAGCAGAGCCGATGCTTGGAAAATCTAAACAGACGTCCAGATTACTGAAAAGAATAAACAGAATCAAGTGGGAAAAATGTGCTGTCTGACACAGTCCGTGGGGTTTTATGTCTTTTCCTCCACTCTTCCTTATTATCTGCACCACCACCAATATCATAAGATGGGATTTCATAAGAAGGTGTCCCAGAAAATGCATAGTTGCTATATAAATAACAAATCAACAGACTTCCAGGGAAGGAATTCCGATGAATTGCCTCATAACCTTGCATATCTGTGGATTATGACCTCCCAATAGGTTGCCCAATAACTCTTGAAGGGAAGATGCAATTAAAAACACAAAAGGTACTTTATTTTAAATGGTCACAACCTATTGCTTCACTCGGATCAGATAAATATGCTCCATAGGACATCCAGTGTGTCTATAATGAACAAAACCATTCAACGTGCCATTTAATGGCTGTGAGTTTCCCATAAATCACAGCTCAATACAACTAAGCTCCAACAATTGTCTGAATTTTCTGTGTAACCTCATAGGGAGATCAAGTATTTGGATCAGTGGCACTTCAGAATAGCTGGCACATGTCTAAAATTTCTGTTTCGCAAGAATGACATCAGTCAATCAGCAAATGAATTTGTGAGCCTTTTCACTGTAGTCTTCTTTCCAAGTAATATGATTAATTTCGTCAAACCTAGCATCTCGATAAATGTTCTGAGTCGTGTCTACAACACTATAAACTCTTTCACAAAAGCTGCTTTATTAGAACACATTACAAACTCTATGATAAATGCTTGGATGATCGTAACCTAATGCTGTCACGGCTGAGGGACTGCGTCCAGTGGAGCAGCAGCAGAGCTTTGTTTGTACAGATGGATTTGTCGAAACAGTCACTGGGCCTGAGAGAGATCCACTGAGACAAATGGAAACACCAGGTGATGGAGGGAGGGAGAGAGAAAGAAAAAGAGAGTTTTGCCAGAGAAGGAGGAAAGAGGATGAACAGATGTGGGTAGAAAAATTGAGAAAATGTCTGGTCGGTCAGATCAATGCGCGATATATCCCTGCAAGCGGAGTAGAAGGACAGTGGGGATGTTATTGTAAGTCCACAGAGGCTACACCTACAACAATGACCCACATTAACCAACACATGAGCTGGTTCAGTTAGCAGTCAAGCTAATTATTCAATTTGTAATAAAGACAAACACTTGCTAGGTTACACTTCTCATCAACATCTGTGAAAATCTGTGATAAGGCTCTTCTTTTTTTTTTAACTTCCTGATTTACAGATTTGATCAGGCAGATGTCAAATCTCACTGTTGCCTGGGGATGGGGACAAGGTGAGCTGTTGTTTTACAGGTTGGGAACCTGGGGAGTTTTATATAGTTGGAGCGTTCAATATGATTTTATTATTAATGAAATCAACATCAGATACCTTAACTTTAGTTATGAAGGACTAGACTTGCACCATGTGTACTTTTGACAACTGAAACCTATCAATTGATAATTTTGATTCTGATCTTTTTTTCGTTATAAATTGTTGTAGATGTATTTACCACGGCAGGAGTGTACCTCAGTGGAGAGTCAGTGCTGTGACATATCTGCTGAAAAATGTTACGGGTGATTGTCTGGTCCCCAGCTGTTACAGTGGAGCATTTAGCAGCTGAACTCACACAGGATAGGGTGGTGATCAAAACAAAGCTAAATCTGATGGCTTGGAGTGTAAACTGTTGCCTTGTAACTGATACAACAGAGATTTTACTGATAAGTTAAGATAATGTGCCAATTTTGTCGTCACAGCTCGTTTCTACCGCCCCCAAGTGGCCAGCAAATCAGGAAATGCAGCTTTAAATATGATGTGCTTTATTTTGACTTTATTAGTGATGCTATTGGAGTTCTCCTGGTTATAGCTTACAACTGTAGTTATCTTGTGAACAGAAGCTTGCATAGATCCAATCAAAACTTATTCTTTTAAAGTACAAGTGCTGACAAGAATACGGAAATCCATATCTAATCAGTGCAGCTCTTCTGAATCTGAACCACAACAGCATACCGACGAGATGTCTAACATTTTGCTTTTTGTGTTGGTGGTTGTTTGTCTTGAGCTTGTGGTTTATCCAGGTTGTTGTTGTTGTGTTCTGTACACGAAGAGTTAAAACAGCGAGGAAGGAGACGAAGGGGGGAGGAAAGGGGAAGAGAAAGAAGGAAAGAGCAAAAACAGACCAGAGATACTTGTGGTGAGAGGAGGAGGGGCTTGAGGCCGAAGCCTCATAAAAAGAACAATTTTGCAGTGGGTGAGGAAATAAGTGAGCACGGGAGGGAGGGAGGGAGGGGGGAGAAAGAGAGGCGGCTCGCAAAAGGATTTTTTGGACTGAGATGTGCGAAGGGAAAAATATCCCCAAACCTATAAAAGAATTTCTGATTTATTGCCTTTCTCACTTCCCTCACCTCACCATTTGTTTTTCACTTTTTTCTATATACGTTACTACGAAAAAAGTTAAAGAGAAGAGACCATAACTTTTCCTTTGCATAAATCTGAACACGCACAGAGTTATAGTAGAGCATACACACATGGAGGCTGCAACTGGGCCTGGCCGAGAGGCAAAGATGTTTCAAGAGTACCAGATGCTCGGCTGGAACGCATTTCTCTGAAAAATGTGACCGTTTTCCATCATTTTTTCCGATTCGTTCCTCGACACATGACTGCTGGCTCCGAGTCCAAAACAACCCGGCGCATAACTGTATCCAGACTCTGTGGCCGTCCAAGCATCTGAGAGCTGCAGGAAACTAAAACCTGGTGAAGGCCTGTTAGGGGTTCAGACGTGACACATGGTCTTTGACACATATAACTTCTCTTTGTTTCCTCTTTTTTTTTTTTGTTTCCAATGCATCCAGGTATCTGTTCTTCTTCTTCTAGCAATTGCAGTGCGTCAAAGTAACAACGTAAAATGTAACTCAACCTTGGGGATAATGTGACCTGGTTTATTTCAAGTGTCTTTTATCCACGGCCTTACAGTTGTGGAGCTGTCTTTGGCTGAATTTGTATTTTGTTTTGTTTTTTTTCTGGTGGAAGTAGAGCCTAAGAGGTATGTATGAATGGCTGTAAATAGTGCACGTTGCAGACTGCTTAAAAACTGATCTTTTCCAGTTATAAAGTGATTCTACAAATGGATCTGCGTACAATGAAATGCTCTAATCAAAAGCACACATAAAGAGCATAATAGGAAAGCCCTAAGAGTTAGTTCTGTCACCAATTACTGTTACTACTCTCCCACTGGGCAGCGCTTAATGGAAAAAAAAATAATCTTCAACTGGAAAACTAGCAGATGTTGACCTGGCAACAGCTCACGTTGAAACAGGAAGTGAGCTTGTTTCATGTAATCCTCCCAAACAAGTTTTGCTTTACAGCCCAATTTATGGAAGTCAGACGGGGTCAATGTAAATTCGAAAGTTAAAATGTGGTTGTAAACCACAATAGCATCATGATTTAGCACACATGCATGTGCAATGACTATAAAGTCATACCCCTTTTGGGCACAGCAACAAGTCCCAACCAACAGATTTTCATTGTCATATGAATTTCAGGACTCCCATCAAGTATTGTATTTGCTGGAAATGTTATGAAAACATTATGAGATTTTCTTTTCAATATAGCGTCAGTTGATACATACACTGATCAGTCATAGCATTATGACCACCTTCCTAATATTGTGTAGGTCTCCCTTGTGCCTCCAAAACAGTTGTCTCATCAGAGAGTGGACATGGGCCTTCTGAGGGTGTCCTGTGGTGTCTGGAAACAGAATGTTGTTAGTGGGGACCTTTGGGTCCTATGGGTTGAGGGGAGGGGCCTCTGTGGATCATCCCACAGATGCTTGATCAGTTTGGTATCTGGGGAATTTGGAGGCCAGGTCAACACCTTGTGATGTTCTTCATGTTTTCTGAGTTGTTCCTAAACTGTTTTTGTGTGTGTGTCTGTGTCAGGCTGCATCCTGCTGGGGATGGCTGCTGCCATCAAGGAGTGTCATTGCTATGGGGTGGGGGTGTCTGGTCTGGTCTAGGTGGGTGGTACATGTCTAAGTAACATCCACATGAATGAATGCCAGGTCCAAAAGTTTCCCAGCAGAACATTGTATTGTCACAAGATGGTCAATGTTGGGACACTGTTTCGATCAAGGCCAGTCCAGCGATGCTAGCCTAAAAGGAGGCATCGATGTGGGGACGTGACGCTGCTAATATGGAAGACTTCTGTCGCAAAAATGCAAGATTTTTAGAAATTAACCAGATATATTATTAGCTTCACCACAATGTAGGACTAAAAATAAACACATTCCTAAGGATGATAGAAAATACATCAGTGAAAACGGCCAGGATAAAAATCTTATTCCATTTTATTGATAAGATCATCATTATAAATATCATTACCATTATCATTGTTATTAACTAACTCAATTCACTTTCAATTTCCATTGATGTTTTTTTTTTAAAAAAAAAGAATGAGCACCATGTGTGTCAAAGTTCATAAATAGGTTTGCTTGTTATTCTGTGCCAACATCTGGGTCATTTTTGTGTGTTTCACAATCAAAAGAAAAAAGAAAAAAAACCTCCCTGATCTGATCTAATTCACCACACGCTGAATATAAACTGGGATCCCATCATTGTCAC
Source organism: Chelon labrosus (assembly GCF_963514085.1). Classification (NCBI taxonomy): domain Eukaryota; kingdom Metazoa; phylum Chordata; class Actinopteri; order Mugiliformes; family Mugilidae; genus Chelon; species Chelon labrosus. Next base: position 9,374,950 of record NC_140337.1, read on the forward strand.
GTTATGCCTCTGTCCAGCAGGACTCCAAATGACAATGTACAAAAAAAAAAAAAAGCCATTAAAACTTTTCAGAGAGAACAATAATAACAATAATCATACTTATAATAACAACACACTTCCGTAAAAACGGTAATTATTAAAAAAATTGCACCATATTGCTGGAAACTGTACCTCTTACTGACAAATATCTCTGCTCAACATTGATGGAATGGAATCGGTAAGAACTGTCGTTTGTGAGATAAAACATCACATTTGAAAATATATAGTTTTCCACCTGACTGCTTGCACTGAAGTAAAAAAAATAAAATAAAAATGTGCACGGGATGCAGCTAGACCATCGACGGAAAATCCAGCAGCTTCACGTGAAGACCGACTGAAAACTCTCATGTGTGCATATTCAAAAGTCTGCATCAATCAATACTAACACTGTGCATGAAGGATGTGGAATGATGTGCTGTTACGCAGCTCCTTCAAATCCATCCGGTGATCATAACTAAAACATCTTTGGCTTTTATCAGAAAAGAGAGAATCCCCTAAAACACAACCCTAGAACAGTGCTCATTTTAGTACCTTACTTTAAGAAATCAGATTTTTTTTCCTACAAAAGCTTCCTTTTATATTAAAAATAAGACAAATTTCTTAAATAGTAAATGGTGTCTAGAAGCAACACTTGCTGGGGACACATTTTGTATTTTTCATGTGTTTTTTCTTAGAGAAAAAGAAAACTTTCCTAAGGCACTTGATTCAAAACGAAATGCCATATCCAAACAATGAATTTCATAGTAAAACCCCAAGGAGTTGACGGCCAATGTTTTTCAGAGCAAAATTACCTAACAGAGATGATGAATTTCTGAGGAAAAAGTCAAACAGAAACACACTTTTCAGAACCAGAAGTGAATCAGACAGCAGTTCAGCTGGAGTCGTCCAGTTAAAGGGAAGGATATGTGAGAAGGGAGAGGCAGGAGGGAAGCTGTTGATGGTGATGATGATGATGATGGTGTATATTTCCCTTCTCTATGTGGGACAGCGGGTACGTTCTTAATCTCTGAGCACACAACAGTACATGTAAATAGTTAACATACAAATATACATTTCCTGATTTCAGTTTCTGGGGCCTTTCTTGATTTTTTTTTTGTTTTTTTGTGGCACTTACAAACCACTCAAACTGAACGCAATCGTCCACCTTCCATTCCATATTTTTTCAGTTGCTTGATCTTTCACATCTTCCCTCTCTCAGTTTCCATCTTCACCCGGCCCTCGCTCCCTCCTTTCTCTCTCTGTCCCTCTGCGGCAGTCTGTCAATCGCCCGTTGCTCGGCCTACACCTTGTCCAGCAGGGATCTCTGGCAGTAGAGGAGGCGTCGAGGCGTGCCGTACTTCCTGAAGAACAAAAGGGCTCCCAGAGTGATCACGACCAGAATCAGCAGGAGGAGAGGGATCACCACGGCCACTGGCCCGGCCCCGCTCTCCGTCTCCTCGATGATGATCACCTCTGTCCGACCCTTCTTGGGCTCCTCGCTCTCGCAGCTCATCCAGTCACGGAGCACAGACTTGGGGTAGCCGGACTCCACCTTCATGTACTGGTTGTTGAACTTCCAGTACTTGTTGGCTTTGTAGAAATAAGTGTAAGCTGAGGAGAACGTAGAAATGGAGGGAGCAGACGTTAGTTAAGTGTATTCTGTTTTGAGGGGAGCTTCAAAACAAAAGAAAGAAGCGTTTTTTGGGGCAAAAACGGTTCTAAACACCAATAATAAAGCTGCAAACTTTTAACTGTGATTATTAACTAATCCGGAGATCATTGTGTGTCACAATCAGTTACTAAATCTCAAGTTGACATCCAAAAGCACTCCTAAAAAGCAATAATTACTTTTCTATCAGTTGTTTATTCAGAAATGTAGTATTCATTTTTTGCCTCAGGATGACAAAAACCTGGAATATATGCACACGAAATGTTTTAGACAGAAAGCTTACATCCGTCTGCGCTCATGATGGCGGCTTTAATGTTATCCGGGGCACCGCTCCACTTGCTGATGGACTTGGGATAATCGCTGTCCACTCTGCGAGCCTGCTCATTGAAACGGTAGTATCTGCAAGACAGAAAGATTAAGGATGTGATACCACCTAAATATAACAGCCACCGGTGATTCATATGTTATTTTTGGGAATGCGTGGGTTTTAATTTAAAGAGGCCGTGTTATTTCCATTTATAAGTTCATTATTTTATAGTGGGAGGTCTCCTAGAATAGATTTACATGTTATTTCTCTCATACTGTACATTTATGTGGCACCTCTTGTCACCTGTTGTCTAAAACGCTCAGTTTTAGCTCCAGGCTTTGTGAGGTGCTGAGCTGGTCAGCAACCTGAGGTGAGATCTACCTACCACCCAAACCAGCCTTCCTCTTCTGAAAATTACGCTAATACGGGAAATGGGAAATTTTGACCCATGACCTCAGCAATCCTCCAGCACTGCTCACAGTTGTACTTTTGCTTTAAAAATGATGCTGTGTATGGGATGTGGTCTATGGTTTTGAGATGGTGACCATGCATTCACAATATCTAGAAAGCGTGGGCTCTTGTTGCGTATATTCCCCCCTTTTGCTTTTTTCCTGCATGAGATCAAAAGCAAAAGGGTCTGAAAACAAATGCAATAAGAAAAACTATGTTGCCATTTAAGAGTCAATTCCAATGTCAGTTGGCAACCCAGTTTAATTTGGGCATGATGAGGGTTGAGTCAGAGGAATACTGGTAAGCTTGGTAAGAGTACAAGTTATAATAAACAAGTCTGAGTACTTTGTTTGGGCTACAGAGAAACAGAGTAAGTTATATGAAGGAAGAACTTGTCTAATGTCTCTCTACTAATGTACAAGAGGTTTGGTACAAAATGCCCAGAGACAGGTTACACATACACAAAGTTTACTTCTCTTTTAGGACTCATGCAGTAATCCCTGCTAAGAGGATGAACTCACTCAGTGCCTCTGAAGAAGAACGTCTGTCCTGTTGGTGTGTAGAAGAGAGCAGCATCGATCTTGTCCGGTAGACCGCTTCCCATGTCTTTCAGGCTCTTCGGAGAATCCTTGTCCATGGTGGACTCGCTGAAAACCCAGTACCTGTCTCCTGCAGATGAAGATGAACATAATGGAAAACACAGAAGCAGACGGTTCAGACATGAAAGAGAAAAGGGATGCAGTCGTCTGAGGTCTGGTTTCTGCCTAATCTCAGATGACGGCACGCACCTTTGAAGAAGACAAATTTCCCGTCATTCCTCTCGAAGGCGGCGTTGATGTTTGAAGGGAGGCCCTTCCAGAAGTGGCCAATGGGCATCGGGTAGCCTGGCAGCACCTTGTTGTTACGCAAACGCCAAAACCACTTGTCCTGTGAACACACACACAATTACATAGTTGTATATTTGTCTGAAATTGACACTTAATACAAGACCATTTGGATGTCTCCTATACCTTAAATACAAACTTCTCCCCTCTGAGGATAGCAATGGTGTCAAAGTGTCCCTCACAGATGTCTGGACCATGTTCAGGGTGCTCACGTTTGGGTGGCTTCGTCGGGTTACGGGGAGGAGGAGGCGCACCAGACTTTGTTCCTGTGGTGATGGAACAGGGACAGGAAGACACAACAAATGACCTAATTGTGGCTATTTGGACCTTGGGACACAATTATATTGGTGGGACTCCTGCAGTCGATGATTCTTTCTGGCTTTGCTCCTAAACTTTCTTAACAGTAAGTGTTCTTCACAGATGCTTGAAACCTGACAAGATGGACTGTCACGTAATCACATGATTAACGCGAGAATCCAGCTGTCTTGTAGTTTAAATAAATTACCAGTCCTTCTGGTAAAACAACCCACCATAAATTGCCTGGATACCGTTGCGGTCATCTTCAGGGAGCTGGAAGTTTTCAGTCTCAAACCACTGATAGAAGGGGGCCATGATGGCTGAAGGATCATTGGAGTGCTCCAGACCCAGAGCATGACCGAGCTCATGGACAGCCACCAGGAAAACATCATTACCTTCCGAGAGAAAAAGAGAAAGTTACAAATGAGGAGTGAAGTTAGGCTTCGGTCAGTAGACACATCATTAAGCTGTAGGGTTTCAAAACTTCTCCTCTTCTTTCTCTTACCTCCCTGGTCGACGTTCCCAGTCGTCCAAGGCTCGGCAAGGTCAAAGTGTGTGTCTCCACCAATGCCATTGCCCGGGAAGTAAGCATGAGCCAGGAATCCACCCTCGCCGTCGAATGGCGTACTGTCACCGTGGAAACCATCCGCAAAGGACAGCATGATGTCCGCATACTTGTCCACCTTGCCTTTAATCTGGCTGAAGGGGATCTCTCTGAAGGTGAGTGGGATGACGCTCTCCCACACCTTGAAGGCCTTTCGTATGGCGTCGAACGTGGCTCGTTCACCGACTTTAGGGGTGAAGTTCTCAATGCTGTGGTAGAGAACAGAGAGATGGGGATTTAGGAGCAGGATGGACGGGATTGACTCAAAGAGATGTGACCAAGTGAGTAAAAATTTGCTTGTATATCACCCGTCACAAGTCACTATGTTCTGAGTCCTAAATTCCATAAAGGTCCATGTCCATATTTTGACCATACAGTTGGACAGCGTAGGTGTGTGTTGTACTGACCTGAAGGTCACCTCGGACTTATCCCACTTCAGTCCTTGCCTTGCGTATCTCTTCCTCCTCAGGTTAGTTTTCACCACTGGGCCGAACTTGTCCGGGACGCCACACCGCGGCCGCTTCATCGCTCTGACAAAAAACAAAACCAAAATTTCTCAGTTTTCAACTTTTTATCCTGCTGCTCTGAAGGACACGTTTTGACACCAATTTAAAGTCACTCACTCTAACGTGTTGGTGTCTATGGAGCCGGTGACGGGCAGTCCGTAAAACCGCTGCATGGCTGATATCGCTGTTTCGATGGACTTCGGTGAGCGGATGGCCTGAGCTCTGACATCACCTGGAGGCAGGTATCCATACTGCTGCAGCCAACCCTGAGAGAGACATAAAAGAAGGTGAGAGAAAATGATGTGTTGGTTATTTAGAAAACTGATAAAGACCTTGTTTTGTGGAACGGCAGATCATTCGCTCTTTGGTTGGTCTAAGCTGGACGCAGATAACTATACCTGTGACAGACTATTACAAACTAAAAACTACATGACACAGTTACCCTTGTCATTAGATATTCACTAGATATTTACAGTGTTTAGTTTGTGTTTTTAGTTTTGCACAAAGAGAAACTCGTCAACTTGTCAAAGCAGTATCAAGCATTTCTACTGAGCCTGTATTTTTGTAAACTATAAACTGTATTATTTTGTCTCAGAATTACATACAATCTCCAATAGAGAGTATTCATATCAAAATCTTAGTGCAACAAAACCTGGAAAACTCAAATTTGTCACTGATGCTACACTTTGCATACATGTTATGACAGGGGACTGTATTTCCATAAAGTGTACTCGTACTATTTTCTGTTTTACTTTCTCTCCGAGTTTCTAGTTCACTTTTAGTCAGACGTGCCAAACACAGCACAAAAATCACCTGAATACATCACAAACACCTTAGTCAACAAAAAAAGAAAGGATTGGCCACTTGTATGAACCTGCGTGTGTTTATCTCCTTCCCGGCAACTTTCAGAGCTTGTCTTGACCTGCTTCGCTGAGCTCAGATGTTTAACACGGATTGAACGATGAAAGAGGGAGACAAAGAGTGTGTACGTTGACCCTACCCCCACACCAGCCACACTGAGCTAACTCAACAGGCTGACTTTACTGTCTTCTCTTCATGCGACTGCGGCATTATCCCGTTTATGAACTCTTAAAAAACAACACCAGATCCTCAAACGTCCCCTCCATTTACCCTGAGCTTGTTACGGGAAACTTTGTTGTGGGGTCATAAGGAAGCATGAGAGAGGAACTGAGAGCCAAATAAAACACACAATAGGCAAACACTGATGTCATTTTAGTCACGATGACCCACAACTCTGTCTAGACAATCGCAGCCAAAGACAACTGGCACTTATGAGGCTGGAAAAAGAAACATTTTCAGCAACATTTGGGCTCCTCAGAGTTTGAGTTCAAGATCTCCCCGACACCGTCTGTGTCAGGCCTCCTCCTCCTCTCTGCCTGTCTGTCCTCATGTCCTCATGTCAACCAAAACCACCACTATTTATCTTAACACATGAAAGGCCAGCCATTTCTTTCCACTGCCTGCTGCTGGTGGTCTCACACTGCCCTAGGAATAGTTGGAATAAGGAATAGTTTGGCCTTTTCGAGAATAGACCTTACTGGTTTCTTGCTGAGCGCTAGATGGGAAGTTTGAAGGCAGTTAGCTTAGCATGAAGACTGAAAACAGATGGAACCCTCTACTAGCCTGGCTCACTCTTTCTTTATCCTACTGTTAGTCTTGCTGTAAAGTCTTGCTTTATATATTGTTCTGTTTAATCTGCACAAACAAAGCATGTGGTTTTATAGGAATTAAGTGGGACTAACCCTAATGTTGCACATAGTAAGCTAAGAGATGATTTATTAGCATAAAACAGAGAGCAGGCTGTGTTTGCATATTATATGCTAAGCTATACATCTGTAAAGCTTCACATTTAAAAGACAAACATAAAAGCAATATCTCTCAGTCTTCTTCAAGGATTAAACGCATCTTTGAGTGCATGTTTCCAATTATGTACCCGCACACACAGAGTTAAGACACGGTTTAATCTCCACCGCAAATTAAATCGGTGGAATTACCCTGAATTCCTCCGTTAGCGTCATCTAAACCTCAGATATCTCTCTGGTTCCACCGCACGCGCTGGTTTTCTCTTCAAGCCTTCCCCCAACGAGCGAAGGGCACAGCGCGGGGAGGGATGGAAATGTAGCGACTGGGCAGGCCATATTCAGCCTTGTGCACACACGGCTACTGTTAACATGTGGCGGGCAGAGAGGACAGAGAACAAGGTTCACTTATGACGACCTGCAGAGAGGCAACTTATTATCCCACTTCTCTCTGTATCTGCATATCCAGTCTGACAAGGTCTTCCCTGGATTATTTAAGCATCTAGTAAACTGTATTTATCCTCTGACTCTCTTAGAGTCGATCTGCCTCTAACAGCGACCAAATTTACTCTCCCGGCCTCTCCGCTGACTGCTGCTAGTGTGTCCTGTGGCTCCAGTGTGGTGGCCTGTCTGCTTCTATAAAAACACTCCCCCACACCGTCAAGCCCTCCACTCCTCTCCACTAGTCCCAAACTGCTCCACACACCACCACCACCACCTCCGGTTGGGACGCCAGGTATCCCAGCATGCACCCCTCTTCCCTGGAACTCCCAGCAGCCGCCATCAAAGCTTCTATTTATTGAGACTTGTACATGGCTGGTATTGTTGGCCTGGGAGCAGCGATTTAGCTCGCTACACGGCTATGTGTGGTCAAAGGGCTGGCTCCTGGTTTGGTAAACACACCGCTGGGTTTGTGCAGTGACGTGTGGTCTAAACGTACGATGCACAGAAACACAAGCAATGCAATGCAGAGCCGAGGTCTTTTGGGTGAAGCTGTGCGATGTATACATGGAATCTGTGACCCTGCTGTGACCCTACTGTAGTATATACAGCTGAAACAGTTTAGATCTTTGAAAATGAATGTGTATTTTAAGCAAAAAACATAAAAACAAAACAAAACAGCACACCCTAACCCTAACCCTAACTGTTCTGGATCCTTTCATGTCTGTGTTTAATTTAATTATTGTGTGCTGCACATCTTTTGACTTTGATGGGTCAGACATGTCAGAATGTGCTTTTTTAAGTTAAGAAAACAATCTACCGATTAATATATGAAAGAGAAAGACGTACTTCCACACACTGTGGAATCCTGAGCCCTGAGCTGCCGCTTTCGTGCAAATCATGATCAAACAGGTCCTGATATCTTCCTCGTCTCAAAACTGAGGCAACAAAATTTTAGGACACTTCCATCCTGAACGTCTACTTCAGTGGATGCACTGACCAAAACTTACAAGTACAAGTGCAATTTTAAATTGAGCTTTTCTCACTTTCTGTGCATACCGTTTTTCTGTGCTGTAACGCAACCTCATCCCAAATACAATACAAGCGGCAACTTCTGGAGCAGAAAAATTAAGCCAAAGTGCAGTTCCTCAAATGGCCACTTGAGGGAGGATCCAAAAACGAGTCAATCCCATAAACCTCCTCGTAATAGTTTTACAGCAGAAATAAACATGTTTACAGCCTGAATTTAGGATTTGGGATATATTTTTTTCTGACTCACTTGTTATAAATCCAAGTTACGCATAGTTATGGGTCTTGCTACTTTGAGTGACCGATGCGTGTCCCCACATGTCGCCAGTTTTCTGCTTAGGTGTCACTGGCCTATATCAACTACACTTAGACTCAGTTCTTCTTCCCATTTTTAAATTAGCTGGAAATAGAAGGCGAGGGCCAGAGTGCTCCAAAACCGTTCTTGTTATGGCTGATGTCACAGAGGTTTTGTCCGTCTTCATGTGCAGTCAGTGGGTATAAGCAACATATGAGCATAAAGCTGAACAAATGAATGTGCTAAAACTGGATTTTTACAGAGATACCCTCCTCAAGACAAGTCCTCAAGAGAAGCCGTCATTTACAACCCTTATTGTGTCAAGGGAAAGTTGAAAACCAAAGTGTTGCAACAATGACGGTGCACAGCGTGAATGTTGTGTCTCAATGTGCCCGCCGTCGACCATCACGGGTCACCACACAATGTGACTCACATTCTCATGAGATTGAGCTGTGCTCCAAATGCACAATGAAAAAAAATCTAACCACAAGTTCCTCCAAAGATTATAAACAGAATAGAAAAAAAAATTACGTAGACGTCATTCATAGCTCTTGCGGTATGAAATGAAAGAATGAAGACATTTACCGTTGCCTCAGTAATAGCATCGTGTGGGGGATTGTTTGAGTTAATGCAAATTTTTAGAAAAGAAACTAAGAATAACGAGGAGAAGAAAGGCGGTGAATTTGTGTGCAGAGGTGGATATGCTCTGTGTGCATATTTAGATAGATTGTGACACATTGATAGATATTTATCCGTTGGTAAATCCGGTGGATGCATTCAACAATGTATACATGTTAGTGCTGTAATATTAAACAATGACACAATCCATCTTTTCGCGAGTAGGAGTGCTGCCAAAAAAAAAGATGCTAGATTGTAACGCTTTATCTTCCTCTCTGATATCTCAACAGGAACGAGGGAGGACAAAGAGACAGCAGAGGCTGATCTAAAGCACAGAGTTACATTAGAGTGGGAGAGGTAAAGACATTAGAAGGAAGAGTGGGCAGAGAGAAAGAGAGAGTATGGCTGAATTCAGATTTAAGCGACTGAGTCAGTTGTTCCTCTTGCTCTGTGCCAACGGAAAAAACAGAGAAGAGTGGCCGAATATCACTTCATTTGTTGGCGTCTCTGACCCAGTTAGCGCTCAGCGAGATTTTTACATTTCTTCCTGGTCAAACAGGTCAAATAATACGATCAGTGGGTGGTTTTTATCTGCTTATAATGACATATCATTATACTGATGCCTGCCAACAGAACACTAATGAACTATAAGCACCTTAAGAATAATATTTGCTGCACTGCAGCGCATTCATTTGAATTTATGCACAACTTTAAGGAACCTAACTTGACTGTATCTTATATACTTCTCCTCAACTACATTTCAGAGGGAATATATTCTGCCTTTAATGCATTTTACAGCTGCAGTTAATAGTTGGCAGACGCATAAACTTTCCTACAGTATTTAGAAATTGGTTCCACCTCAACCAGTCACAGCATTAAGATGTATGGGCACTACTTTCTAAATACTTATTACTATTAGCAGGAATAATTATTGTGTTGTCAAGGTCTAAAAACCATTTCGTTGCTTTATTGTGCTTTGTGAGGATCCATTTAGCATAAACAGCACTTTTGCCTTTTATACTTAAGCACACATTGCCGATAAAATACATTTTCTGTTGCTAACGTAGATGAATAATTGAATAGTTAGCACTGTGGTGCTGCTTTTCTTGTTCAAATCTTTGGTACATATTTCAAATTAAGCTACAGTAAGCGTTTATTTTAATTTATAACATAAGAAGTGGAGTCTTTTCCAAGAGTCCTATGCTCCATTTCTCATTTTAATGCATTAGAACTGGTGCAGGGTTTTGAAAACTGTGCTGAAGTACAGTGCTTGTAAATGTAAATGTGCTCAGTTTTTTAGGTGGCCTGCCAAGTCTTTAAGCTCACATCTGGTCCTCAGCTGAGACCAAAAGCATCAAGAATGCGAGTTTTTATCAAAATTGTGGTAAAGTGGATCTATTTTGGGTTAAGTCTTGCAGTTCTACACTCTACACCAACATCATGGCAGGAACTGTTTCTCTTTGATGTCCTCTATTACACCAAGGTGGAGAGGTTTCCTAGAAGATAGGCCTTTGCTCTCTCTTGATCTCCATCGGTTTCTCATTAAGGCCGATCCAGCTGATTATTTTGACATTTCTTAAGTGACAGCCGCAGCCTGTCAGAGCGGCGTGCTCCAGATCTTGAGCAAGGCTTTGCTTTGATGCTACATCAACAGCAACTCCAGTCAAGATAAAGGGAACTGAAGCCAGATGTGCTTTGACCAGATCTGCAACCCGCCGTTGGGATCACGAGACATGTGTCTCCAGATGGAAATGGGAAATCTCGAAGAACGTTTTCTCAGCCAGATATGGAGAGATCCTGTTTAAGAACCTGTTGTTTTCATTGCTGCCCACTTCCTTTCCTCACAGGGTCCAACTAAGCATTTTTATAATTCAAGAAAGGTTAGACAAGGCATAAAAATGAATGAAAACAGATGCTGGAGGGCGCAGTGGTACTCAGCAGAAGTCTTACTTCTCTCTTGGTGGGGCTTCTCTTTTTGGATTAAATGGGTTTAGTTGGTCTGAGTGAAGTCAGACAGGGATGTTTGCATCTTGAGCAACACTGATAAACCACAAAATTCCCCTGACTTCATTTTCTCTGCATGAGTTATGTCCCACCCCCCAAAAGCAACTTCAGCTTCTTCAATTAAACATTTGTTTCCGTGAGTTCTTATTTTGTCTTTGCATCTCGTATCTTTATTGTTCCAGTTTAGTCTACTTTCTCCACACACCAACACAAGTCTATCTTCTGATCACAGGCTTCATAGAAATGATGCAATCCTCAGCCCATAATTAGAGCTTATCCTCTTTCTACATCCAGACTGACTGCTGAGTGTGATAGCATCACACGGTGAAGACAGAACTGTGGGCACAGCCTGTATCAACAGATGAGACTCACTTTGCACTAAACTGATGTAATGTTGCAGGGATGTTAGACATATTATCCTGCAGCTGCTAAAGTCGACACACCGGTAAACAGTCATGTTTTTTCACTTTGTTTACAGACATTCATCACTGTGTCGGTGCGGCCGCTGCAGGAGGGCGGCCTCTCATAAACTGTCTGACTCTTTGAGTTGTCCACCTCGTCTGACTTGACTCACACGCCAGCGACTTGTGGTCAGTGACTAAGGTCCTCCTTCGTGCATCCTGTGCACCCACAGCAGGATGCGCCCCCTCCCCCTCTTTACTTTAGCTAATGGACTTTTTGGTCAAATTCCTGTGACATCTGGTTATTAGTGGTGCATCCAGTCTTTTACAGACGCCTGGTCTGTTATAGATGTTATTGCGAACTGCAACTTTTAAAGAGGATGGGCCACCTTTAGAGAAGAATCTGAAATTGGCCGAGACCGGAGGCGCCCAGTCTGATTGCACCTAATCATTTGCAAAAGCTGCACGAGACCTGATGACAGAAAGGGTTGTTTAGAGGTGAGCTAAGCTGCACTTTAGTGTCTCCATGCTGGCGTTTCACATCCTGACACCCGAGGCCCACGGTCTCTCAGATGTCCAGCTTGTTGTGAGCGCAGACCAGCTTCCAGGCCTGTTGTCTGTGCAGTCTACACAGGCAGATGAAAACCATTAAACCCCCTCCCCCTTGGTACCGCCACAACCCCCTTTTTTTCTTAGAACAAAGCAGCTCAGCTGAGGTTTCAACACAGTGCACATGCATGCATGGCTGGATCTTCCCTTCTTCCTTCTCAAGTTACAAAAGTTTGAGTGTATTGTTGTCTGGATGAAAAATCAGTGTCAAGAAGGAAGAATAAAAAAAAAGAATGACAAAGAATACTAAACTTCAGCGAAATTAGACAAGCAGAACTGATACTGCAGATATCTTACAGGAGTAATGAAGAAGACACACTTGAAAATTGAGAAAATGTTGTTTACACGCAGCAGCTTGCATGTCACAATACGCGCAAGTCACAGTATATGTGAATATGCACAGATTCAAGTAGGTACCTCTCATTTTCCATGTCACTTACCTCGGCTTTTAGTATATTTCCCGTGACGGAGGTAAGACCAAAGCAGCAGAGAGCGCAGGCCAGCGTGAGGAGCTGAGGCAGCATTCTGGCGTCTGCAAACTACCTCCCCGAAAAGTTCACAAAACTAACTCTTTCTCTCTACAAAAATCCGCCCTCGCCGCAGAGGAAGAAGGGGAAATAAATAAATCGGTCGATGCTACTCCGCTATTTTTTTCTATAACGTGGCAGAAAACGTATCCACATGGACACTTTGTGCGCACCGGAGAGCTCTTGCGCGCAAAGGCGACTCCACTGGAGTCAGAGCTGAACTGAAAACAAGGAACAAAAACGCTAAAACACAAGGCAGCTGCTGACAAACGCTCAGCTGTTGTAAACTAAAGCCTCATAGTTTGGCCTCCACTTCTTCTTCGTTAGGGTTGTGTCTTAGCGTGTGTAGACGTGGTCGAGGGAGAGAGAGAGAGAGAGAGAGAGAGAGAGAGAGAGAGACAGAAAGAGAGATGGATTTTCCTTAAGGTCCTCCTCCAGATGTGCAGACGTCACCTTTTTCATGGTTCAGTGACTGAATCATACAGTGTTTATCATTTAGTACAGACTTTATTTGGCAATACAGTAGAAAATCAAATTTTTTTTTTTTAAATTATCTATTTGGAGGATCACAGTTGAATTTAGGAAATAGCTGTTTATATATAGGCCTATTATTAATATATATGAATGAGATTATTACCAGTGAGGCCATTGTAAGATTGTATTTAGGCCTGCTGTTTAGTGGTGCCTCAGCTTTCATAAACTTTATCTAAAAAGTAGTGCAGCTTTGAAACTGTGGACTGAAAAGTGAAACAGTTCCTATTGAAATATCGTGGATCAGGCTAACAAACTAGTTTATTCTATATTTTAAAGTACAGTTTGATGGGACTGCAGCTGGGGAAATTGACAATACCAGTACTGTATTTATATAGCGTAAATTAAAATGACAAGTTAAAGTCCTGAATTCCTGAATTAAACTTAAAATGTAAAGTAAAATTCATAGCCAATTTTTTGCTCAATACATGCACCAGATAAAATGACTCTAAACAAGTCATTGTTATTGAATATAATTGATCAGGAAATATGTCGAACAAAATCAAAATGCAGGAAAATTCTGATTTCACTTCAAAGCATCAGCACAACCGGTAAAACAATTTGTAGTAATGCAACTTTGACATTAACACTTTCGCTGCATGATGAGTACTTTGACAGATGAGACTTTCATACTTTTGCAAAAAAAGTTCAATGCATGACTTTTGAACTGGAAAGTAAAACTTAATGTTACAATGAGACTTCAAGTGTCTACTGATGTTCTCCACTGTCTTTTTTTTGTTTATTTTGCCTTTGTACAAATCTTTGCAAACCAAGTGTCCTTAGTTTTACATTATGTCTATAAAAAAATAAGTCATCTGAAGATAATATAAGTTAAGATGTACTTTTACTGGGAAAATTCATAATATCAGAGCAGTACAAGGTGTCATCTTCAAGCTTAAGGAAGACATTTCCATAAACCTATACACCAAAAGTAGTTAACAAGATTATTCATTCATTCATCTTCTATACCCGGTTAAATCCTGTTAAGGGTCGCGGGGGTCTGCTGGAGCCTATCCCAGCTGTCATCGGGCGAAAGGCGGGGGCACACCCCGGACAGGTCGCCAGTCCACCGCAGGGCCAACACAGAGACAGACAACCATTCACACTCACACTCACACCTACAGCCAATTTAGAATCACCAATTAACCTAACCAGCATGTCTTTGGATGGTGGGAGGAAGCCGGAGTACCCGGAGAGAACCCACGCAGACACAGGGAGAACATGCAAACTCCACACAGAAAGGATTCGAACCGGTGACCTTCTTGCTGTGAGGCATCAGTGCTAACCACCTCGCCACTGTGCCGCATTAACAAGATTAAAATAGGGTTAAAAATCTGTAGATAGATAGATAGATAGATAGATAGCATCGTTGTCAAACTCATTTTAGTTTGGGTGCCACATACAGCCCAAATTGATCTCCAGGATACCCAACCAGTAAGATAACAGCATAATAAACTATAAGTAACAAGAACTCCAGACAGTTTTAGTACAAAGAAGAACAAGTAAATTTTTTTTTTTTAAAAAAAGAAGAAGAAGAAGAAATTTCCTAAGTAAAAAAAGAACAATTTGGGCACATTGCTGTCTGCTGTTTAGCCTTGGGTCTCAGTGTTGTCTTCTGTCCACTTCTCTTACTAAAACAGTGGCCAAATTAGGGATATCAGTTATTTTCATTGAATTTTCGCACTTTGCAAATTCATGCTGCGGACCAGATTAGATCCTCTGGCGGGTCGCTTTTGGCCCGCGGGCCGTATGTTTGACACCTGTGCCCTAAAGTATAAAATTTTATAAAATGAAAAGAACCGTGGATAAAATGTGCTTATTTGGCTTTGTTGACTTTTTAAGGAGCGTCCGTTTTTATGAATTAACAGATGCTGGATATTTGTGCCAAACCGGCACTGACACCTTGTGTTGAAAAATGAACACTTCACCCTTTAGACTTCAACTAATCCACAGCTGCCTCGTATATAAATAGATTTATTTACAATTTATATTTTTTCCAGAAGCCGTGGTTTTATTATCAGTGCCTCATTGAAGAATAAAGTAGACTTTTCTGAATGGAGAACAAACTGATCAGCAGAGTGCACAACAAGCCCCGCCCCCCTCCCGTCACGAGCTGAAACACACGGAAGTAGCTCAGAACTTGTCAACAAGAAAGGCCGACTGACATGGTAACGTACTCGTCTCCTTTCCTTTTAATAATGATATTATTAGCGCTTCTAACCAACACGTTGTGATGTATTGCGGTGCTTAATTCCTTTGTGTAGTGCTTCGAATAATTTCCTTGTGGTGTCGCGGTCTATAAAATGCGACTAAACGAAGAGAGAAGTGGAAGGTGTTAGCGTTAGCATTTAGCTCGCTGGTAAGCTAGCCGTGAAAGCTCCTGTGACTAAAGAAGCAGCTGCAAACCGAAACTATAGCTTTGCCTTATCTCGGGACACGATCTAAACACACAGGGAGCAAAATGTGGCACCAATCGATCAAAACTCGACGTCACGTTGGTTTTAATTTACTGGGAGTAAGAGAAGAACTTTAAAAATAATTTGTTTGGCGAGTTCCGACTCGGAAATGGGAGCGTTTCTGGCGTCATTGTTGAGAAGATTATCGGAAGGAAATCGCCGTGTGTGTGGGTGTGGGTGTGTGTGCGCGCGCGTGTTTATAAACAGATCAAAATGACCTCTACATTCAAAGTGCCCCTCGAAGTATCCCTTAGTAATAATTTCATTCTTACACATCATAATAGTGGATTATTACATGGTATATTGTGGATAATACACTTAAATGTTGTGATTCCTTGGGGGGCAGGTAAAGTTCTTCAGTTTTGTCTTCAGTGAATTTTCTCGGTCATCCAGGTCATGGTTTGTCCAAAAAAGCGTTTAAAAAAAGGCAACTGGACTGTAGAGTTTTTGAGGGCAAACACGTCCATCCACTCATCCTCTTCAGGTCTAGAACTCAGTCATCTAAATATCCAACAAAGGTTCAAAAAAGGCAACTGGACTTGTAGAGTTTTTTTGAGAAGACGTTTCACGACTCATTCGAGTAGCTTTTTCAGTTCAGTCGTCTAAACTAGAATTGAAGAAGCTACTCGGGTGAGTGGTGAAACGTCTTCTCAAAAATACTCTACAAGTCCAGTTGCATTTTTTTAAACGCTTTTTTTGGATGTGCTTCAGTTTTTGTCATCTCTATTTGTGTATTTGTCTTCTTAATCGTGGTACACGTAATTTTTAGGGCTGTCAATCAGTTAAAATATGAAATTGCGATTAATTGCACGATAGTTCACATTTGATCTGTGACTAATTGTAAAGTTTCTATTAAAATCTGTTATTAATGTACCATAAAGTGATGTTTTTCAAGTTGTAATAGTCTTATCAAGATGGGAGCGGACAGACATGCTTGCTTTAAATACAGTGATTATTTTCAAATCAAAAGATTGAAAGAAGTGCAGTGGAAATGTCAGTCAGATGTTTCTCATCAAGGGTGGCGAGTAAGACACGAAATATACTTAGTTTAGTCTCATGTAAAACTAAGAAACTAGCAAAGAGTCACATGCAGAGAGCTGTAGCCGGTGAGGTCTTTTGACATTTTTGCTTTAAAAGCTACTTAAGAATAAATAAGAATAAGAAAACCTTTATTTGTCCCACAATGGGGAAATAACTGATAATAAAAAGTGTCAACCAGTCAATCACTTAAATATTTTATTTACAGTTATTGTGATTTTCATTTGGAAGCTCTTGTTTAGTAGCGAGTGTTAGCCAATCTTTGATGCAGATATTTTAATTGTTGAGTAGACTTTGCTCCGATAGTTGGCTGGCCAGCAACCAAGTCTGACACGCCTCTTGTTCATTTTCTTTCACTTTACAGATGAAGTCTTCCTGAACGTAACGGCAAAATGGCGTTTCTTCTCTGACATTTTTTTTTTTTTTAAACTTTCTTAGTCTTCATTTTAAAAAAACTGAACATTTTAGTTGAGAATTACCACGATGACAGTCAGTTACTTCTGTGTCCTCCTAGTGTTCTCCATAATAGGTGAGTGTATTCGCATACATCAGTCCAATTTACTGTTAGCATGTCTGTCTAAGGTGCCTGCTTTGAATGTGTGTATCAACTAACGGCCATGTTTGCACTTTACACGTCATACAACTTTTACGATCCATAAAACAGGTTGAGTGACCCGTTCTGTTTTCATTTGCAGCATGCAGCCGCTTCGAGCTTACTCTCTGCGCTGGTAAGGGGACAAACTGTTTATCTGTGCATTGTCTCATGTTATCTGTGGATGTCAGGAAAGGGTTTTTATTTTTGCATGGACATACTGTTGGGATAATATTTGATGGTACTTTCAGTGTTCTGACCGTAGTGTGAAAAGATTAATCTGTACTCTTTTGAAATTAGGATTTAAACAAAATTATTTTGACTAATATGTCACATGTTTAACATTTGACTCTTCGACGATAAGCTCCAAAAATAGGTACCCTTTAAACTCAATAACCATGTTTTCTTTGTGTCTCTTCCTCAGCCCACTGTGGGCATTCCCCAGATGTCTTAGACAGTAAAGTGGGAGAGATCAGGAGTTCTGCTTACCACAGCTGGTCGTACCGCTTTGGCTCTACCTATGACTGCTGGGTCATCAAGGGTTCAGAAGAAGAACCCATCGTGCTCAGGTACAGATGCTGAATAGATTAAAAATGCCTGAAACTCAAGATACTGTTTTTAGTTTCAGTGAAATAATTTGATGCAAGTCAAGTGACCTCGGGTAACTATAGACTTGTAAATATTTGTAAACTAGTTGTGCAATGTATTGATTGTTTTCTCAGTATTGAAAGTACTGGAGTACTTGAATTTGTCTCATTTCCGTTGTTGCTATGTAATGTTATGAGTCGTCCAGAAGTGGCAAATATGAATAATAACACGTAATTTTTAGGGCTGTCAATCAATTAAAATATGAAATCGCGATTAATTGCATGATAGTTCACATTTAATGTGTGACTAATTGTACAGTTTCTTTTAAAATCTGTTATTAATGTACCATAAAGTAGTATTTTTCAAGTTTTAATAGTCTTATCAACATGGAAGCAGACAAACATACTTGCTTTATGCAAATGTGTGTTATTATTATTACAGCAATCCAACACGGTGACAAATACTGTCCAGAATATTCTCCAAAAATAGCCTCAAAGGCGCCGCATGCTCAAAAATACGCTTCATCTTAGCAGCAAACAATCCAGCAGGGTGGAGAGGGCTCTCTGTATCAGCTGTGTGAGAATCAATGTACTCTGTAAATAACTTTGGTCTTGTTTAGAGAACCCTCTAGCTGGACTTTGAAGCTGGACTTGTCATTCAAGAGACCATTTTCTTCATCCATTTCTGCTAAAGAAAGCTTGTTTATCCTTGCCACCCACATCATTACTCCTGAACATCACAGATCACTTTATTTCAACTTGTGGCTTTAAAAGAAATGTGCATTAACAGGTTATTGTCAAGTTAAATTTGAGAGCCCTACTAATCTTTTTAAACTTGACATTTTCCGATAAAATGCAGTACATTTTCCTCAGTTGAGATACTGTTTATGAATAAAATAATTAGACAGAAAAGCTAATCAGATACTAAATAGATACAATACTGAATAGAAACCTGCTATTAAGACGTCTTCCATACTTTTGGTTCCTATTGTCTATTTTTCACCCTTAAGAGAGTTTGCCTCTTCATCCTTTTTCTTATTACAAATCCTTCCTCAGCTTTTCGCAGTTTTCGGTGCGGTGTAGGAAGGAATGGGTATCTATAAAATCATCCCTTGGTGGGGAGCCAGTTGTCCTCTGTGGATCCACTTTGCCTCAACCTTTGGAATTCAAGGGCGGAAACATAACAGTGATGCACCACTTCCTCCCACATCTGTTCCCGGTGTCGTCCTTTCTGTTGAGCTACTCCAGAGGTATAACAGCTTGACATCAGCTTTAACAGTTGTATCTGTATGGTTCACGTCTCTAAATGATGTCCTCTTCTGCTCACACGCTTCCAGACTCGGGTGAATGCCCACAGACGTCTTTTAAATGCCTCAGCGGTCGGTGTCTTCCCCTCTCCTGGCGCTGTAACGGCCAGGTGGAGTGTCTCGACGAAAGACCTGGCCTTGGAACTGATGAACTCGGCTGTGATGAAGAAGTGGACGAAGCAGATGCTAATGTTAAGACATTCACAGAGAGAGACCATGTTTGGGACTCGGACGGACGTAAAGTTACAGACGACGCCATGGACAAACAAGCTGATCGGTATAATGACGGTGATATCTGGGGGCTTGACAGGGGTGAAACCCAGGTGGAACAAGAGCAGACCCGCACTCATAAGGCCCCTGCTGTGACGCCCACTCCCATTGACTGGCCTTGTGGAGGCCTCCTTCAGACCTTTTATGGGACGTTCTCCCCTCCAGCCAGTCAGGGTCCCGCCCTGTACTGTGTCTGGACTATTGACCCTCAGGACCCAAGGCCGCTGAGGTTGGACCTGCAGCAGCTGATACTGGGACGTGGGGATAGACTTACAGTCTATAACAAAGAGCAAGGCAATGGAGACATTATTAAAATTGTAAGTTTACGTAACTGAATTCACGCAATTATCTCTCTCCTTTAAAAAAAATATTAAATATAACTCTTGGTAACATGATGTCCCCTTTCTGCATTTTGACAGATCACCAGCTCCTCCAACTACAAATCTGTCCAAGTTGAGTCCCATACTGGCCTGCTGTCGCTGGCATATGAGAAACGTCCTGGCTCGGAGGGGGGCGGTTTTAATGCCACGTTTCACGTGGGGAACTACTGCCCTCCATGGGAAGGCCGATGTGGGGGAGCATCAGGGGGTTGCTTCACGCAGGAGCAGCGCTGCGATGGGAAGTGGGACTGCCCCGAGACCGGAAAGGACGAGGAGGGGTGCAGGGGCTGCAGCCAGAACCAGTTTGCCTGCGGACTGACGGGACAGAGAGTGGAGGCGTCCAGCCACTTTGCTGGCCGGCCGGTGTGTTACCCGGTGACGGAGAGGTGCAACTACCAGCTGTACTGTGCTGACGGCAGCGACGAGAGGGACTGCACCGTGTGCCAGCCTGGGACCTTTCACTGTGACAGTGACAGGTGAGTGTTCACGTATTTCTCTAAAGAGTTTCAGGTTGTTTATCAGCCATTTTCAGAAAGAGGCTTTAAGGGACCTTGAAACGAGGCGTGTGCTAAAAATGAGATTCGGAGAGAACGGCAGCTGACCAAACAGTCTCTCCTACCTCACCTCTGATTAGCTTTTCTGCAAGTTTGATACATACACTCATTTGTCAGTTCATTAGGTTTGCTAGTGAAAATGAATGCATTCAAATACAACAGACCTGCAGTAAATCTTAGCTTCATGTAGGTTGTGGTGTTCAGCATTTGTTTAAACTAACTGAGACAGAGAGCTGTTGATTTATCTGCGTTTTCAATTCAGAGGCTGTGGTTTGTAGTGCTGTGGTATTGTGTTGGACCGACATGTTCATACTATTTTTACCACCCCATTTTAGTCGTCAGTGGGTTACCACCTTTCTGATGCTGAAGGGAGATCTAGTGCAGGGCTGTGACATTAGAATGTTTCACTAATGTTTCGGCAGGTGAGCCTGTATCACCTTTATCTCCTCATGGTCAAACTGATGGTCCTTCACTCCTCTTGGTCTGTACAACCCATATCTTCAAACTCATTGTAGTGGTGTTTGGGGTGCTATGTTATTTGTTTTTTGTATAGTTTGTTTTGTCAAATGATTTGTGCTGTAACTATGATCAGGTTAGTGACGTATCAGGTGAGGGTGCGTCTTATTATAACCTAAGTGTGTGTGAGTCAGAGGGCGTGTGTAGGAATGTGACCACCTGAGAGATTAAATGGAAATTTTTTTTTTTGAGGTTCATGATGCCAAAGGTGTGTGTTTGGTTGTTGTTGTGTTATTTTCTTATTTATTTTTAATTTAGTCAGGTTTGTCCCACTGAGGTGAAAGGTCTCGTTTACAAGGGAGACATGGCCAAGTGTGGCGTCAGCACAGTTTCAGCAGAAACTAACATAAAAACACAGAGTTGCATAACAAAGAAAAGCTCAATTAAAACAATATGTTGTTAAACTCGTTCAAGGATTCTACATTTGGATGTATGAGATTAGGCTGTGGGTTGTTCCCTGTAGCAGGAGCAGAAAACCTGAAAGCTAGCATGTGTTAGCATGTTAGCTGGTCACCTTGTTTGTAGGTCAATGTTTTTATAATGTGTAATAAAGTAAAAGAGATTCACATTCTAATCAATTTAAGCCTCCAGATAACAGAGAACCTATTTACTGGTACGCATGCTGTTCCTACATAAGCAGACAAAATGCTTAATCGATAACGCCTTTTAACTGAGTCTATTACTGCAGCAGTTTCTCTCCATAGTTGACAGTCTTGTGGTTTTTATCAGGAGTCGTGATGCAGACGGCTCTGGATGCTCTTTCCTGTGAAGTTTGATCTCTCGCTCATATCGTTCCCTCGCGCTCTAACAACAAACGGCCCGTTGTTCCCTCTGCAGGTGCGTGTTTGAGAGCTGGCGCTGCGACGGCCAGGTGGACTGCAAGGACGGCACCGACGAGCTCAACTGCACCGTCATCCTGCCCCGCAAGGTCATCACCGCGGCGACGGTGGGCAGCCTGGTCTGTGGGCTGCTGCTGGTCATCGCCATGGGCTGCACCTGTAAGCTGTACTCGCTCAGGACCAGGGAGTACAGGTAACTTCTTATTACGTTTTCATCTCGGCTCTGCGCCCGTTTCTGCTTTCCAGACATTTATAGCGTAAGAGGTGCATGCTTTACTTTCACTACTGCTCGCAGTACCTCTCAAATACATAGCAGGTCCTCAACACTGCCCTTCTTACAAAAATAAATAAAAATCTCAGGTTGTTGTTGCAAATCTACAATATCTAATGAGAAATTTGTCTCAGCCAAGTGAGCCATGTTGCATATATGCTTATCAAGACTGCCAGTCTACACTGCTAACTTTGACATAAAAAGAAAATATCATTATGTTAACGTTGTGTTTGTCTGTATTTTCTGGCAGCATGTTTGCTCCAATCAGCCGCCAGGAGGCCGAGCTCATCCAGCAGCAGGCTCCCCCCTCCTACGGTCAGCTGATCGCGCAGGGCATCATCCCCCCAGTGGAGGACTTCCCCACGGAAAATCCCAATGAGGTAAGAAAGCAGAGCGCCACTTGGATCTTGGAACTGAAAGTGAGGATGTAAAACGCGGAAAAGTGAAGTTTGTCACTCTTACATGTTTGGGCAGGCTGAAATTTTAATGATGTGAGGACAGTTGAGGCAGTGGAGGCGGAGGCATTGCGTGTATAAAACAATGCCTCCTTTGTCTGATGGGATTTGCCCGGCCTACTCACTTGTTCCCTAAACTTTCATCTGTGTATTGTGAAGACAAAACTTGTGAAGAAATGAAGCTAAACCAAAATATATTTTAATTTGTTATTTATTTAGTTTTCTGTTCATTTTCCTCCTCGTCAGACCTCGTCTCTCTCTCTGAGGGGAATTCTCCAGCTCCTCCGCCAGGACGCCGCCAACTCGCCACATCGCAGACGCAGGCCCCGATTCGTCCGCCGGGCTGTTCGCCGCATGAGGAGGTGGGGTCTCATCCCCAGACCTCCCTCCCGGCCGACTCAGGCCTCAAGCTCCGGGCAGCAGCAGTCGGACGCCGCCGCTTCCGGTCAGGAAGCAGCTCGCTCCACCGCCACCGGCTCATCGTCGGCCGTGGAGGCGGTCAACCAGCCTGTGCCCCAGAAACACGGCCTCTTGTCTCAGTCAGAGCACCAGCAGCAGGAAGCTCTGCCTTCTCTACTGCCGCTGCCCCCACCGCCTGTCGCCTCCCCTCCTCCACCTCCATACGCTCCCCCAGCTCCGCCTCCGGCCGCTCCCCACACTCCCCCCGTTGCCGTCCCCCCAAGCAGCCCCTCCCTGGCTTCCATCTTCCACACGTTAGGCCTGAGTATCTCCCTCTTCAGAGCCTCACCCTCCTCCTCCTCCTCCACCAACTCCATGGCCCTCTCTGCTTCTCCGTCTTTCTCCTCGTCTTCCTCAGATGACGAGGTGCTGCTTATCCCCCTGTCTGAAGACACCACTTCAGAGGATGATGTGCCCATGCTCACCTAAATGACTTCCTCCCTCACCCACCCAATACCCCACGCCTCCACTTTATCTCCTCTGCTCACTGATAATAACTGAAACCCAGTCTTTCCACATTAGTTTGAACTCAAGCACAGGAGTGTCCCACGGTGAGACTCGTCCTCTCTGTGCAAGTCTGGTGCCTTTTGCAATTGCTTTGAGTTGGATTTCTTGACATATGGAATCAAGTATTTTTTTTTTTTTAAAAAGACCTCCTTAGGAAGGTGTAGATGAAAGGGTGATGTATGTTGGAGACAAAGTGTAGGTGAGTATGTGCACTTAATTAACGCTGGGCTGCACATTGAAGGTAAACTTTTGCACAGAAGAATCTTCCCTATCCAGATACTGAGGCAGGCTACTGTCAGGCTGAATGATTACAGTTCTTAAAATGGAAATGATTATGTTTGTATGACTGCAACTGTGTGAATGCAATTGCATTTTAGTCTTACATAGACAGTGGAGTACGGCTCTGGATGTGGATTGCTCCACATACTTCTGCCACTTGCATCCAGTCTCATCACATGTGTATATTAAAAAAACAAAACAAAACAAAAACAGTTCCCCTATTGAAGTGCCTTTTAAGGAGACGGCTTGAGGAGATTGAGATAATTCCTGAGTACACACTGCACACAGAAACCCCTAGAGGCTCATGTTTTCCTCACGTCACAGCACGAACGTGAAAAAAAAAAAATGCATGTTTAATCTGCAAGCTGGCAATAACCTCCGAGCCCCCGATTTTAGCGCACAGTGATCGCAACGTAACAAATAGCGTGTGTGAGTAGACACGGGTGTATCCTTCCCCAAGTGAATGAATGTAAAAGCAAATGTGTCAAAAGACAATCTCTTCGGTGCCTGATTATATGATGTGTTTGTGTGGGTGTAGCGTGTGCAGGAAGATGAGGCGCCCCGGTGATGAAAGGGGGGCCCCAAAGTCACAAAACAACCTCAATTCCTGACGGGACTTAATCAAAATCTGTCACATTTTAAAACAACACACGTGTCGTGTGCCATTTGTATTATTATTGTACATTTTATGGTGTTTTATTTGAGCTGCATATCTCGATCTTTTTTTTCCTCCTCCCTCTTAAGTTGTTCTGTTTGCTTTGTTGAATGTATTAGGGTCGGTGTGGACTAGCCAGACGTTTTAAATTTGCAATGTAATGAGGTAAACAAGAGAGAAAGTGATTTTATGAGTCAACTTCACTGTATATAAGTAAAAATGTGGCTGAGATTAAACGATTTGCACTTTTAGGCTTTTGTGCATTGTGTTTGCTTTCTCGGGAGGGGGGGGGGGGCATAAAGAGCAGCACCTGACACCTCGGTGACAAGAGTTGTTGCATTGTGCTCTGTATTCAAACGTCCTGTGGAAATTCACTGGCGAGAGGGAGCTGCTCTTGGTTTTTCTGGAAGGAAGGCAGAAGATCAGATCTCTGCTCTGGTGTGGAGGATAAAAAACAGATCCAGAAGAAGATGAAGCTGTTCACCGCCGAGCACTGAGACTACATGAATGGATTTAATGTAGTCACCTACAAGGTAATTAAACAATGGTA
Organism: Chelon labrosus; assembly: GCF_963514085.1. NCBI lineage: Eukaryota > Metazoa > Chordata > Actinopteri > Mugiliformes > Mugilidae > Chelon > Chelon labrosus. The sequence continues at coordinate 9,399,675 of NC_140337.1, forward strand.
GGTGACCTGGTGTCTTTTAGCAGGCATGTACACACCACTGACTAAAGTTTGACCTTAATTAAGCTTTTCTGTATTTTTTTTTTCCTGGGGGATTACATTTACCTTTAATTTACTCTCCACTAAATAACTGATTTGGTGAAATCCTATGTTTTGACACAGTTTGCATATTGTGCACCATTTCGGTTAATGCACGACGTCCCCATAAAATCAAATTAAACGTATTGTGAGATGTTTCTTTTTATGTCTTGCACTATGACCTATACACCAGTAACCTAGCTCAATAATGGCAGAACATTGTCTTTTAAGTATTTTTTAACAATATGTATGTGGTGGACAACAGTACATTTTTTTTTCTGACTCATCCTGCACTCAGTGAAGTTTACCAATTAAGCATCCAATGAAATTCCTTCTTGGATCTTTATACCCAGCCCCATCTCTCATTCATCAGCTTCACTCTTAGCATTGACTTTAAGCTCAAACCTGAGTGGGTGGTGCCTGCTCGGACCTTTTAAACTGACCAATCTAAGCGGACTGCCATTTTTTTATTTTATTTTTTTGAGGGAGGGTGCGTCCTCCACCCTAACTCCCAGTTTTTACGGGAAGCATGTTAATACGCAGAATCAAATAGCACTATCCTAGCTGATTCATGGGACGTCAATGCTGAAATTACAAAGTACAGTACAGTACTGTAGGCCCAGAACTAAACAAGGTATTGGTGTTAGAACGCTTGACCTGATTTGTGTGGAAAGACAAATAGCATCACATTTTTTTTGCGTTTACTTTAATATTTTATGTTAAGCAGCTTTAAACAAAGCTGTGTACAAAATAATGTAACTATTTCAAAGACTACAAATTAAACACTTGACTTGAATCATGTCATAGAATAAAAACAATTCTAATTGCAATGTGTTTGTTTTGTAGATTCGTTAGATGGCATCAACCACTGCTATGAGAAACTTAACTTCCCCCGCAAACACAATGTTTAACAATTCTGCCTACTCCTCCCTGAAACAGGTTCTGGATATAATTATGGCTTTGCCTCCATCTGAGAAACTCAGGGCGAGGATGCTGCTGGTGGTAATGGTGGTGCTGGTGGTTGAGCTCCCTGGAGCCCAGCAGAAGTGCATCTTTGATGAGGTTCAGTCTCAGGTCAGAGTGGTCAGAGCTGCAGACAGCCCACCCAGTGAGCCCAGACTCGGAACTTTGACTCGGCAGGAGTCTCAACTAATTTCCAGCCGACAAACCAGTCGTCCAAGACGGTCGGTGAAGCAGAGGAGCAGCCTTGATGAGTTAGCCCCAGCCCCTCCGCAGCCAATCAGGATCCAAACCTGGATGACAAGAGATCGAAACAACCCATCAGAAATGGAGAAAGGAAGGCTGGAGGCGGCGGTGGAAGAGGCTGTGAGGACGGTGTCGTCTTTACTGTCAGGTGAAAAACAGAGAACACACCCTCGCATGTACCAAAGAGACGCTTACGTATAATGCAGTCATGAACTGTTGACCTTTTAACAGTGAACAGAGGACTGGGCCCACTGCTGCTCAGAAGAGACGTCAACAAATACTGCAAGTTTCTCTGGAAGAATTCAAGTACTGTCAACTACAACAGGTGAGTATGTGTTGGTGTGTGTTTGTTGTTACCTTCCCAGAGATGGGCAGGGGAGTAACAACAGTAGCAAATGCATAAGTAATCGAAGAAGAAAGAAGTTATTTTTAAAGATGTCATGAAATAGAAAAAAATATAAAGTTTAAAAAGACAGCATAATTAGATATGAAGAGTCTAGCCTGCCAGGTGATGAAATAATAATCTTAAAATTTTCTTCTTTCAGGTGTGGTAGAGCCACCAGCAACTACAGAGCTGAGACTTGCCTTGATGTGACTGTGAGTATCAGATGATCGCGTTCTTGACTTTGGAGAGCTGGAAGAAAACCATTGGTTTTACGGTCACTGCTCTCAACAGATCCCAGATGATCACCTGGCTGGATGTGATATCTACCCTGAGGCTAACTCGCCTCGCAGGATCGTTCTCAGGCCCGAAGGTGCAGGAGTCCCTGATGCTGACTTCCTGCTTTATCTCCACGTACAGGCCACTGACAAGTGCAGAGCAGAGGTAAGATCTTGGACATTAAAAGATTAACCCTTTATGGGGGGAGGGACCATATATGGTAACTTCAGCACGCATTTTAAATTGCGCCCCTGTGCAAATGTGGTCTGCAAGGTCCACCTCTGCATGAACGCTGAACATAACTGCTTTATTAGGCACCGTGAAGAAGTGGGCTAATGTGATAATGTATATGTTGACAAGTTCCTGAGTCAGCATTTATGTTCTAATAGTCTAAATACATGTACATTTGTTTACCACTTAAGGGCAATGAACCATATATGGTAACTTTATTAATCTCGATTTTCTCCATGAAAATTTAAGTAAAAAAAGTCTTCTTAAAGAGGAACTACTATTTTTTACGACCTGGACCTTATTTCTGGCATAAAATACCATCGTTTACTCACCCATATAACTTTTGTGTCATTTGTAGTCGTTCGGGAGATATCTAGATCTGCGTATATCCATATACTGGGAGTGACTGGGGCACCGAATCGCAGCCTCTAAATAACGCATTATCTGCCACGAATCTCGTTAATTTCACCAATATTTACTACTGCTATGGTTCGTCCACAACCTCAGAATTGGAAAAAATATTCAGCAATAAACTAGAAGTAGCAAATTACAGGTAAACAAGCCAACCGTTGCGGGTGCACATGGCGCTCAGAGATGACATCATCCAGGTCAGAAGACATCATCCGGGGTCTGTAGTAGGGGTGCACCGATCCGATATTGGGATCGGATATCGGCCCCGATATTGACAAAATAGCTGGATCGGGGATCGGAAAAATTAACAGATCCACGGGCCGATCCAGTTTTTGTTTTTTTTTCCTCCGTCGCAGCAGATCCTACGTCATTCGTTGGCAGCACGTGTGTCGCATGCTGGAACGAGTTGGAGATCCTGTGTAGTAGTCCAGTAGGTGGCGGTATATGTCGTGAAGATATGATCCGCCATTAAACAGAAGAAGAAGAACGAGTTGGAGCATTTAAGCAACATGGAGCGAGCCAAAGAGTCGGCTGTGTGGAGATATTTCACGCTTGCCACGCCAACTAGTTCGACGGCTGTTTGCAATGTCTGCAAAGTAAATGTTTATTTATTTAAATTAATTTTAAGAAGTTTGATTATATTCTATTTTCGATTTGGATGCACAATTGTTCTTTAAATAACAAATAAATAAGTATTCAATACATTACATCTATGTTATTTTGTCTTAGTTAGGAAATTAATGTTTAGTTAGGAAAGTCTGGTGCCTTTAGTTTCTTCTACATGGTGGAAGGAAGGTATAAGGTGGAAGGTATGCAGTTTATTATTAATTCAACAATGGTATCGGATCGGTATCGGGTATCGACAGATATACAAAGCCCAGGCATCGGTATCGGTATCGGGACTGAAAAAGTCGGATCGGTGCATCCCTAGTCTGTAGGTCAATCTACCCCCAATCTACAGAATCTACATGGAATAGCACTAGCGTACAATAACAAAATAATGGTGAAATTAACAAGTTAGATAATGTGTTATTTAGAGGCTGCGTTTCGGTGCCCCAGTCACTCCCAGTATATGGATATACACAAATTTAAATATCTCCCGATTGACTACAAATGACACAAAAGTTATATGGGTGAGTCAACGATCGTATTTTATGCCAGAAATAAGGTCCAGGTTGTAAAAAACAGTAGTTCTCCTTTAAGCCCTGCAATAACACTCTAGGGTTGAAATTTTGAATTTCTGATTATTTTAATGAGTCAGTTTTGGCCTCAAATTTCTGGGTCTTTTTCCTCACACTGTAATTTCTCCTGGTCGTCCAGCCTAATGTGTCGGCCTACGCTGTCCACTGCCAGACGGACACCCACGGGCGACCTATGGCTGGGGTAGTGGTCATCTGCAGGGATGGAATGACAGGATCTGTGTACAGCCACCAGACTACAGTACAGGTATGATCTTTTTTTATTATTATTATTATGGATAGTTTGTTGTTGTAAGGGGGTCATAGGGTGATGGATTACAGTGATAGTCTGTTTTCCAGACTTTGATCCACGAGATGTTTCACGCCCTCGGTTTCTCTAAGGATCTCTTCAGCACCTGGCAAGACTGTTCCTCCTCTTCTCAAGGTTGTGAAACACATTTTGATATTTTATGGTACAATATCAAACTTTAATACAAAATGTAGTATTATATTAAAATGTAATAGTGTATCATTTGTGAGGTCATTTAACCAAAGATTGGCAGGTGTGAATGGATTCAGGGCTTACATGTCAGTTTATTACAGATGGTGTTAGATGTTCTCCTAGAGGCAAGGTGACTCACTCTGACGGATCAGGCCAGGTGAGGATTTACACCCCGTCCATCATTTCAGCCCTGCAGGAGCATCTGGCGTCCACTGATCCTGAACTGGGAGGCCCGTTAGAGAACCTGGTACTGAGCAGCTTCAGAGTTCAGCCAACTCTAACTTACTGACCTTACCTGCGTTACGCTTCTACATGCAGTATGCCTCTGTCCGTCAGGATGTGTCACCAGGCAGAGTGTCTTCTCACTGGGAGTCCCGGGTGCTGCAGGGGTCCATCATGGCGTCGGTGCTGGGAGAGTCGACCGCAGTCCGTATCGACCCCGTCACCTTAGCTGCTTTGCAGGACACGGGATGGTACACTGTCAACCTGAGTCGGGCACAGAGTCTGGTCTGGGGAAACGGTAAAGAAAGATAAAATGTATACACCTTTAAAATCAGCTTAATATAACAATATATATTTTTTTCTTTTTAATAGGTGAAGGAGCAGCTTTTGGCTCCTTGTCAACTTGCCAAGACAACTCCTCATCCTTTTTCTGCTCTGGCAGGTACATTTAAGTTTATTCTAATTTAAGTTTTTAAGTTGAACCCGTTTTACTTATTTTTTCCACACTATATTTCCAGCTCTAATGTGTGCAAACGTTATTCTTCCTTTTCAGTGGACCTGGGTGTCATTTTCTTCACCTCCACAAGGGGGGGTGCCAGACTGATCCATACCTGGAGGGTTGCCGAGTGTATAAAACCCTCAAGAACGGGGTGAGTTTTGTTTCCTCTCATGGGATTTGCATGAAAATATTCTTGACTAAACAAAACTCTCCAGATTATAAATGGAAAAAAATTATTTCTTACTCATTTTGCATTCTCTGTTCCTTAATTTCAAAACAACGTATTACAATATTCAAACCTGCGCTTCGTAGAATACCTGAAGAGTCAGATCAAAATTTAGTGAATTAATGTGCTTTGTGTCTTATTGCAGGATCACAATTTTACTAGCTTTCATCCTCTTTCTTTTCAGAGTGAATGTTGGAAAAGTGAAAATGCCAGGCTGTCTGCTGAAGATGACTGGGGTGGGGAGATTTTTGGTATTGAGAGCCGTTGCTTCTTCTCCAGCCTGATCAGACAGGTGCGTGTTAATTTTGTGATTTCTTTTCAGTTTTTTTCTTTCTTCTTAATTTTTACCGTCCACCTAGACCAGACCAGGCACCCCCACCCCATAGCAATGACACCCCTTGATGGCAGCAGCCATCCCCAGCAGGATGCAGCCTGACACAGACACACACAAAAACAGCACAAGGTGTTGACCTGGCCTCCAAAATCACTAGATCCCAAACTGATCAAGTATCTGTGGGATGATCCACTGAGGCCCCTCCCCTCAGCCTATAGGACCCAAAGACCCCCACTAACAACATTCTGTTGTGAGACACCACAGGACACCCTCAGAGGGCCCATGTCCATTCTCTGATGAGTCACAACTGTTTTGGAGGCACAAGGGAGACCTACACAATATTAGGAAGGTGGTCATAATGTTATGCCTGATCAGTGCATTTCTTCACCTGTCTGTCTTTAAAACCCAGGATCAAATTCTTGGGCTCAACAGCTCTGTGCAGGGTCAATGTTACAGACATAGGTGTACTGGAGCCAACAGTTTCCAAATCCAGGTGCTTGGATCTGGGTGGGTGGACTGTCCAGCAGGGCTCTCTGTTCAGGTAACGTCACATAGTATAATGGTATAACTGCAATGTTGAAGAGCAGGTAATACTGCTTAATATAAGACAGTTTTTCCACATTCTCATCAAAATGTGAATTAAAAAAAAAACAAGGTAAGTAGCTGGGTTTATGTTAGATGTATTTATTCATTTATATTTTCCATTATTGTTCCTTTTTCATCTACTGATTTGATGCTAAACTAAGAATCAACTACATTCTCATCTATATGTGAAGTTAACTCTTAGATCCCCAATTTACAATTCACACATCACCCTATGAAATGAGATTAAAATAAATTAATAAGATAATACAGTATACCTTATAGCCTACAATAAAAATAAATTTTGTAAAGTAAGTCAGGTAGGTCATGTGTGAGCTACTGTACGTACACACAGGAGTTAACATGCTATACGGTAGTAGCACAGAATTGCGTGGTTAGTAATAGAGAAGAAATTAGATAAGAAATTAGAGGACAGGAGCTCGGTGCCAGACAACAGGAGCTTGGAGCTTGATGTGAGAGAGAAGAGAGTAGAGCACATATGCTCAGAGCATTGTCCCCCAGCTGCCTAGGCCTATTGCAACTAACGCATATGCACTATATAGCACAATGGAATTGGGAGGAACAGTATTTTACACCTATGTATGTTTTTATTTGGGGCGGCTGTGGCTCAGTAGGTAGAGCGGGTTGTCCACGAACCAGAGGGTTAGCGGTTCGGATCCCCGGAATGTGCCACATGCCGAAGTGTCCTTGAGCAAGACACTGAACCCCCAGTTGCTCCCAGTGCGTGGCACTGGTGTGTGAATGTGTATGTGCTTGTGTGAGCGAATGGGTAGATGTGTCTGTGACTGTAAAAGCGCTTTGAGTACCAATAGGTAGAAAAGCGCTATATAAAAGCAAGGCCATTTACCATTTACCATATTCACATATTGAGGAAGTAACCTGACTTGAATTCATCAACCTCTCTTTAAAACTTTAAGTCCTAAAAAGGAACATGACTCATCCCACCCAGTGTTTTATTTCCCCCACGATATTCACTATATAATACTCAGTTCTGACTGTTTACAGATCCCAGTTTTCATATGAAATTGTATCATAATCTGTTCTTTCTTTCCGTTTGTCCATACTCAGGTAAAAGGATACCAGGGTTTAGTCTTCTGCCCACACAAGAGGTTATGTCTGTACGCTGACGTCAAGCCTCCCTTAGATGATGCCAAGCCTTTTTCTGCTTGCATCACATGGCAAGTAAAACTTTAAACCAGCACTGCCTTGAACCACAGTTGAGATTTTAGGTTTTGGCAAGCTTGAAATGCATGTTGACAGGTAAACTTTGGCATCCCAGATGATCTTGTAATGTGAGGAGTCTACTTAAACTAAAAAAAAAAGCGCAGAATCATCAGGACTGGCCCCGATTCCTATGACACATGCTTGATATTCAGAAATTAGAATTAAAATGGATAGTTATGTCTGTACATTTAAAACTGCCAGTGACAGAAACAGGTCAACACAATTCATTTTACCATTCACATAGGAGTGAATGGTAAATGTTCTTCTTAGATAGAACTCATTTTAGTGGAATTTCAGCGCATTACTGCCATCTATTGTTCAGTTTTGGGTCTCCCCTAGTAGACAAATTAGGAATTAGCAGTCTATTTTATTGAAAAATGTCAGTCTTCTATGTAATTTTCGGACTTTGCAAATTCATCCCACAGACCAGATTGGACCCTTAGGTGGGCCGGTATTGGCCACTGGACCATATGTTTAACACCCTAATCATAGGCATAGAAAATCTACTATTAACACACATTTTATTATCTTTTAAGCACAAACTCAAGATTTTGTTGATGAAAAATTCATACCGTCTTGCTTTAACAGTATCATGGAACTCGTACTGACTTTATCATTTTTTTTTTTGCACAGTGACCCTGAGACTTTAACTTCCACCCAGAATCACTCCTGGTCCCTCCTCAGACCAGGACTCATTGTCTGCTTCACTGCTGCTGTGTGTCTCGTGGCTGCACTGATCGTGTCTTACAGGAAGTGTCGCTGCTGGACGATCAGAATCCACAGTGTGGCCCCAGAGGATCGCAGCAATCCGTAAGGTTAATGTAAAAATGTTAAGGCAAAATCCTGAATTCAGTGTTTGTGAAACTGAGAAAAAAAAACATGCACTTGTCCAGTTATTGTTCTAATTTTATTGAGAAATCATCAACATTAATTTATATACAGTATGTATCTATAACAGGATTATTATCATTATGGTAATGATACTGAAATAAAACAGGCATTTAGTGACATCATTTTGTTATGTACAAAACTCACAGTATAGAGTTCTCTTGATTCATAAGGAATCTGTGTAGCTATAACACTGAAAGACAAGATGCTGATACTTTTGTTACCTTTGTAGATGAAGATTTTTTTTTTTTTATCTACATGATGATTTGTTAGATTTGGTTGTAATTGGATTAAAGGCTATGTTATCATCTGGGGGTCTTAGTTCCAAACATAGAGATCTTCAAAATACATCAGACATACTTTCAGCGTTCAATGGACTAAAGAGAACACCATCTTTAGATCATTTCCTCCAGACAGGTATGGAGGTCTGCCTGGGGGCTACACCTTTGGAGCAAGAGTTGTAGGGTGGACTTGACTTTAAGCAGTCCTCAAAGAGCCTCAAGCACACAAAACAGAACTTCACTTTGCATCTGGGACAGACGATGCTTTTACAAAGAGCTCTGTTGTGTTCCACTAGGAAGCCACAGGTGGGGCAGGCACGGACAGAGGGGCAGCCAGTGACCCCCTTCACATCCCTAAAGATGACATCCAGGCAGGTTCTCAATACCTCCAGTGACTTGTTGACACAACCGTCATTTGCGCAGCGATCTGTATATTGAGACGGACGCCTCCATTCCTTCAGGCACTGCCAGCAGAATTCATAGGTTCTTTGTTTGTCAGCTGAGCACACTGTGCAGCAGACCCGTAGGTTGTCGAGGTCAGTCCGCACCACAGAGGACTTGCAGCCAGGACACTGCCAAGTAAAGTAACAGATTTGTTTGTTTTATTTACCTGTAAATGTGGTTTCGCATCCTATCTTGTAAGTAACATGATTGAAATACTCACAAATTTGACGTCCAAGTAGTCCTTGGCAACTTGACTGAACAACTTGTCTTCGAAGTAATGAATTTCTTCTCGGGTTAGAAGAGCCATTTTACAGACCTCATCAAATGACCACTCAGCATTGCAGTTCGTTTGGCCACACACAAATGTGGTCTCGCCCTTGGGGATTGAAATGAAGCAAGTTAAACTTTCTGAGAGTTTGTTTGATCTGTAATCTGTCCAGGAGACATCAGACATCACCCTTAGGGACTGAAATGCAACCAGTTAAACTTGCAGCTTTTTGAGTGCTTGGTTATTTGCACAGCAACTTCAGGTTCAGGCAGGTGACTCAGTGTGCATGCTGCAGCCATAGTGCGCCACAACAGTCCAGATTTTGTGGTTTATGCAAATGGAATTCCACATGATAAAAATAATACTACACCACTGCAGACATCCTTGCACATGTTTCACCAAGCACTATAGTTTCTATAAATTAGACCTCATTCTGTTTGCATATTAATAAGGGCTGTCAATGGACTGAAGTATTTAAATGCACAATTCTCAGTAGTTAATGTGCAACTAATCTCACATGAACCACACATTTTTTTTAAAGCTGATTTTTAAAGTTTTTTGTCTTCTTCTCAACGTGGGAGTAAATGTTCTCCTGAATAACCTCAAATGTGCGCTATGCTAAAAAAATATGCTACGTCAATCTTGCTGACTATCCAGCATGGTCTTCCTTTATTGAGGAGGAGGAGGTAAATGAAAGTAACCCTATAATAATCTTTTTGAGAGAACCACCTGACAGGACTGAAACTGAGCTAGTCACTTAACAAGACCCTTTTCTGCTCAGGGAGAAATAGTCAGGAGATACACTTTGTACTTTGTAGAATCAAAGCTCTGATTGTCAGTCTACTGACAGTCATGTCAATAAAAGAGCCAATAATGTGCAACCTATAGAAAAAGTTTAAGTTAATAGTTTTTTACCAATTTGCCTGACACCAATCACAAAAGGTAGCTGTCATGAAAATGGTGTCCGTGATTCTCAGTTATTCTCAGTTAGTCACAAAATAGAACTATGTGATACAAATAAAAGCTCACTGACTATGAATAGTTTCTCAGTTTCTTATGAAATTATTTACAAGAATTCACTTATAGGATACCTTGTCCAGCAAATAGCGGCACCAGTTGGTGAGGGACATGGGGGTGACAGAATGACCACAGGACATCAGTGCTCTCCGAGACTTGTAATTCTGACACAAAACTATAAGACAAACGCACACAAAAGAAAGAGAAAATATATTCAGTGTTACTGCTTACAGACAGCGGTTCAAAAAACTCATGTCCAGACTCTCTGTAAATGTTACTGTTTAAGATCATCTTTGTAAATCTGAAATCAACTGCTGGTCTCTTTCTTTGACTACTTACAATCCATATCATCATCTCCATCAACAAATCTCAGCGTAGGATCGTTGGGGTCGTAACATTTCTCCTTTTTAGATGAATGATGCCTCTTCTGTTTAGTTGACACCTGAGAGTCCATCTTGGTGGGGTGTATTCACGATCTCCTAAATAAAAGTCTTGCAATCTGAACAAGCGCACTCCTGCAATCCTCAAACACGCATAACAAGTTTCCCCTTCGTTAGAAATAGATGATAAACCACCACTGTGGTACACTTCAAAGAGATTATATTACACGGATCACATCAATTCATCAAATTTAGTGTACAAATGGTTAAATAAGTCAAATGAAGCGATCTCACCAGCGCCGCTGTGAACCGAGGAGCTAAGACGCAGACTTATTTTCTCAAATTCTTCCTTTCTGCGCCGACGTTACGGAAAAAACAAGTAAATGACCCAAATACACGAATTAAATAATCCCAGTATTAGAAACTGAAGTCACAGAAACACTCTTTGGACAAAACAGATTTAGAGGTTAAAAAATGTGTGTGCGCCCTGATGGTTAGTTCACCTGTTGGCCGACTGACAGATTTGAAACCAGTTTGGCAAGAAGTAGCAAGAAAGGGTATGTGTCACTGTATGTGCGCTAGGGAATTGAATTTAAAATAGATAAAAGATTACAAAATTAAATTAAAATAAATTAGCGGGCAACTGTGCTGCGGAGTTATTTTTTTTTTTGAAAACTAATGATAAAAAAATAAGTTATATTTGTTTTGGGGTTTTTTTACAGGCTACTTCTGAATAGTTGACGTACGTGCATTTTGTCGGTATATCACGTGACTTCTGCACGCACCATTCCAGGAAGTGAGTTAGTTGGTTTGGTTCAGTTTTAACTTTGTTTGCACCATATAAGAAAAAAAAAAATAAAAAAATATATATATATAACTATCAAACTGTAAAGACGTTTTTTTTTCACCATTTGCACTTTAATTATTATTATTTTTTTTTACTTTTTATTTTACTTTATTAATTATACTTACCGGGTGATGAAGGTGACTTCCGGTTCCCTGTAGCATTTATTGGTTCCGTTCAGTTTAAGGAATTTACTGAACACAACATCCAGATTGCTCTTATATCAGTACCAATGAGTTATACTTCAAACAGCTTGTTCAGTTTAAAAAAAAAAAAAAGAGAGACACATATCCAATTGCTTGGTTTAAAGTTTTACACTGCAGCTGAAATGTTACTGTTGAGTCACAACACAAAACTTTGGATAAACCATTTAAAACAACAAAAAACAAACAACAACAAAAAAAAGAAAAACTAAAAACAAGACCAAATTTCCCTCCTCTGTCCATAGTTATTTTGTTGCTCAAGGTCCAAGATTCAGGATTCAAGATTCAGATCATATTTACTGTCTCTTCTACTTCAGGAAAAATTAAATTAAAATGAGGATATTGGATACGTAATGGTTTACAGGCTTAAGTTTTATTGTTAAAATTCTCACATTGCAAGGGGTGAATGAGAAATTATCTAAACAATGTACAATCTAAGCATTTTAGATCAGTGCATTAAATGAGAAGAAAATGAAGAAACGTTGTATTGCTTGGCATAGAAATGTCCTGTTATCAGATTATACATTATGATCTTGACTTAACAAAAACATTCACATCAAATCCACATGCTGGAAATTTCACCAAAAACACCTTTTGGCCAAGGACTGAAAGGACTTTCCATGTAGGCTAGTGTATACACTAGCCTTGTTACCAGTTGTGTATAGCTTTAATTTGCCCTGTGTAGAGCCTAGCAATTAACACTGGTCTGTAAATAAAACAGACTACAGCAAATGAGTGTTTGGATTTCTTGAATGTACAGCATTAAATCAAACGCTTAAGCATATGCTGCCTGTTCCATACAGGTATAGATGTTTGTCTAGGGGCTACACCAGTGATGCAAGCTGTGAAATATGACTTGCACACTTTACTGGGATGCAGACAGACAAAACAGAACTCCTCCTTGCATCGGGGACAGGTAATGTTCTTACATTTTGTTTTGTCATGCTCCACCAGCAAGCCACATGTGGGACAAGCACGGATGGAGGGACAGCCAGTGACGCCCCTCACGTCCTTAAATTCGATGTTTGGGCAGGTTCTCAATACCTCCAGTGACTTGTTGAAGCAACCATCATTTGCACAGCGGTCTGTATATTGAGATGGATTTTTCCATTCCTTCAGGCACTGCCAGCAGAATTCATAGAGCTTAAGTTTGTCAGCTGTGCACACTGTGCAGCAGACCCGTAGGTTGTTGGGGTCAGTCCGCACCACAGAGGACTTGCAGCCAGGACACTGCCGGGAAAAGTCGGTTTAAAAAGCATCTTTTAAAATTCACCTTTGTATACAAATGAATTTAACCTAAATGTAAGTGTAGTTTATATTCCATCTTGTAAATAATAACATGAAAAATAATAATAACGTGAAATACTCACTGATTTGACATCCAAGTAGTCCTTGGCAACTCGACTAAACAATTGTTTTTCAAAGTATTCAGTTTCTTCAGGAGTTAGAAGAGCCATTTTACAGACCTCATCAAATGACCACTCAGCATTGCAGTCTGTTTGGCCACACACAAACGTGGCCTCGCCCTTGGGGATTGAAATGAAGAAAACGTTTGTTTGATCCGTTATCTGTTCAGGAGACATCAGGAGATACACCTTGTACTCTGACAATCAAAGCACAGATTGTGAACATAATACACCATTTAAGATATTTTAGTAGTACGGTGTGTTTACATTTTTTTTCTGGAAAACTCCATATGATGATAAACTCAATGGTAGTGTAACCCCTGATTCTATGAGTAACCTATAGGCATGCCCCTCTGCAAGCGGCCTCGTTTGGATTCATCGTTTTGTACTTTCAGTCTTGAAGAATTCTGGTTACAACCATGTACCTAGCAACATCTGTGGAACATGTGGGGACCACAAGTTAGTTCAAGCTTTAGTTCCTGGCTGTAATGGGGATAAAGAGAATCACAAATGTTATATGCTTCAGATGCAAATGTAAGAGGGTCAGTTCTAGCCACAGGATGGAAAAAAGCTTCATTGCAAAGAGATAAAACACAAAAGGGACAGTTTTTTGAGGGCAGAGCCTATAGTAGAACCATGTGATCTAAAGCTCATTGACTAAACAATGATCAGGTATAATATTTTGACCACCTTCCTAATATTGTGTAGGTCTCCCTTGTGCCTCCAAAACAGTTGTGACTCATCAGAGAATGGACATGGGCCTTCTGAGGGTGTCCTGTGGCGCCTGGCAACAGAATGATGTTAATGGGGGCCTTTGGGTCCTATGGGTTGAGGGGAGGGGCCTCTGTGGATCATCCCACAGATACTTGATCAGTTTGGGATCTAGTGAATTTGGAGGTCATGTTTTTTGAGTTGTTCCTAAACTGTTTTTGTGTGTGTGTCAGTGTCAGGCTGCATCCTGCTGGGGATGGCTGCTGCCATCAAGGAGTATCATTGCTATGGGGTGGGGGTGCGTGGTCTGGTCTAGGTGGGTGCTACATGTCTAAGTAACATCCACATGAATGCCAGGTCCAAAAGTTTCCCAGCAGAACATTGAATTGTCAGAAGATGGTCAATGTTATTTACTTCTCCTGTCAGTGGTTTTATTGTTGTGGCTGATCGGTATAAATTGTTGAATTTTGTTATTAGATTAACTGGTAAAATTTCACTTACCTTGTCCAACAAATGGTGGCACCAGTTGGTGAGGGACATGGGGGTGACAGAATGACCACAGGACATCAGTGCTCTCCGAGACTTGTAATTTTGACACAAAACTATAAGACAAACACACACAAAAGGAAGAGAAAAAGATGCTTAGTGTTACTGCTTATGGACAACGGTTCCAAAAACTCATATCCAGACTATTCTTTAGGATCATTTTTTTAAATCTGAAAATTAATTGTCGGGGCCTTTGACTACTTACAATCCATATCATCCTCTCTATCAACAAATCTCAGCGTGGGGTCGTTGGGGTCGTAACACTTCTCCTTCTCAGTTGTCGAGCTGTCTTCTTCCTCAAAATATTCCAGGAAAGTGTCCAAACCTGTTCTCCCTGAAGGCGCATGAGGATTTGCGTGTGCAGTTCTGAAAATGTTTCTCTGTCGAAGTCTTCTTGGTCTTCTGGCATTAGTAAAGGCAATATTTCTTATCACTGTGGGAGGATTCCTTTCTGGTGTCTCACTGTTGCTCGTAGAATCCGTATTTCCCTCTGTTGTCAACTTGGAGCCCATCCCGATGAGATAGCATTCACGGTCGCGCACGAATAACCCGTAAAGTAATATATTCGATTACTTTATTATCCAAGTCATGTTATTTTTTCCATAAATGACGCGTTTTAAAAAAAAAATCATACATCACCCCTCAAACTTAAGAAACAGTCCTCGGTGTGGCGGTTGAGTCAGCTCAGTGGCTTAACCAGGAAACAAGTTAAACCCAGAGATCATCGATCATCCAATAGCTGATGGATATCACTGAAAAAAAGGAAATTGCTCAAAGATAAGCCGTTTTTTCTACATTTTCTCTTTTTCTTCTAAAGTCACACTTTCAGGTCGTCATTTTTGGCATTTTCTATTATAAAACTGGTGCGTAGAAACAAATGAAACAAACACATTTCTCGTCTTTACTGCTTTAATAAGAGAGGCCCTCTTTTTTGTGACAAAGCCCACAAATGAATGATCTTACTTTTGAGGTTTCGCTTCTTAAGTCAGCAACATTAAGCTGCATGTGGTATGGTCTTAGACATAAATTGAGAGAGAGAGAGAGAGAGAGAGAGAGAACACGCGCACCAATGTGGTTGTACTGCATTCTCTGTGGGATGTTGACACACTGGAACAACTGGAGGCTGACAGAGGCCGTCAGTGAGAAAATAAATTTTAAAAAGTCCCACTAGAATATGATGAAAGAGATACCGCGGAACTCTATTTACGTCTAAACAACGCCCTTGAGATATGTATTCAAATGTTCTTTGTCAAAATCTTTCGGGTCCTACTGTCTGTATTTTGTGGTGCAGCTCACAACCCAAGACATTAGGCTGAGCTTCACATGTCTGATCGTTATGCCTGATCTTTAACGTAGAGTTCACTTCGTACTGAAGATGCCGTAAGCTGGCCTTTAGCAGTGGGCTACCATTAACAATGCGTCTCCAGATCCGATCTCAGTTTCGGGCTCTGTATGCAAATAAACGCCGGCATCATCTGGGGCTCAGTATAGTGAAAGCTGGTACAAGGAGGGGTTTTGTCTAAGAATAAATCAGTGCAGACAGAACAGTCGAGACAGTTCTGGGCTATAGCAGCTGTCCTCTAAAATTGCAAAGACGTTATTTGCACCAGTGGTGCATTTTTGCGGTAAAAGGTCATTTATTTGGATTTTATTTTACTTTGAAATAATCTTACAATTGTAATCATTCTTGTTTAGATTGTTTTTTTTTTTTATGTAAGTGGACAGTCTGATTTAATTGTTAAAACTGTATTTTTACTCTCCAGAGTAATAGCCTAAATCTTGCATCCAACGTAAAAGACATTTGATCCATGTCCAAATCCACGATCCAGTGGAGTAAATGGAGGACGCCACCGCCTGACTATCATCTGCACCCTTAAATATTATTATGACAGTCATTATAAATAGTTATAAACAGGTTTTTTTTTTTTTTTTTTTCAAAAAGAACGAATTAACTCTTGCATGCCCACTCCACGTCTTGATGAATTCTTAGTGTCAGAGAGCAGATCGTTCTGTGGCTTTATTCAAGATTCAAGATGTCAATATGTCTAAACAGCAGTAAGAGCAGCAGTTTAGACCATGCAATGAAATTCTTGCTTTGCAAATTCCCCTTAGTAAAAATAATAAATGGATGAAAAGAAAGAAATATAAAGCCTAGACTAGGGGTGTCAAACTCATTTTAGTTTGGGGGCCACATACAGTCCAATTTGATCTCAAGTGGGCCAGACCAGTAAGATAACAGCATCATAAACTATAAATAACGAGAACTCCAGACTTTTTGCGTTTGTTTTAGTGCAAAGAAGAACAAGTAAATTATTAAAACAACAAAAACAAACAAACAAACAAAAAAACACATTGGGCACATTGACCTCTGCTGTTTAGCCTTGCGTCTCAGTGCTGTCTTCTGTCCATCTCTCTTACTAAAACAATAGACAAATTAGGAATATCAGTTATTTCCATTGAATTTTCGCAAATTCATACTGCAGGCCAGATTAGACCCTCTGGCGGGCCGCTTTTGGCCCACGGGCCATATGTTTGACACCTGTGGCCTAGACTAAAGCAGGTGCAGGAGAAATCAGTTAAATCAAAAGCATAAAATCTGAGCTGAGAAAGTGCTCTGTGCCTTGTGCTACCGATGCAGTGGGAGGGATGGGGAAGTGTGTCACAGGGGTCTGATCTGTTTGTGAGTGTCCTTGTCCTTGAGCAATAGCCACTACTATTATGGTGTCAATAGTAATGAATGGGGCTTCAACTAAGAAGTTATTTTATTGTTATATCTTCTAATCTATTATAGTTGTAATTTTGGTGCACTATATTCGATGATACCCACAGATAGTTTTCAAACTATCTGTGGGTATCATCAAAGATTTTTTTTATGTGCAACTGAGCTACCGTGACTAAGCAATTTCCCTTCTGGGTCAACAAAGTTTATCTGTGACGATAGGTTTTTCATCCTCTCTCGTTCCAACAATTCACTCGAAGTTGCGTGGCGCCTCCCCTTTTTTCCACCAGTCACCTCAGAGGCCCAGCCCTCCGTTTTACTTCACTCTATGATTTGGATCTTTGGTGCATACGCACGCACGACCGGGAGACAGATCATCTGAAGATGGTGATCCAAATCAAAGTTAACGGACCCAGGGGAGAGGAAAAGATCATCGACCTGTGTGACAATGAAGTGCAGATGAAGAACATCACCGTCCATCACCTGAAAAGAAAAATAACTCAAATGCTCAGGCTGGGTAGGTCTTTCTTTTTTGCCAGTGGTTTAAGAAGACTTTTGAGGCGCCTTTCTTTGTCAGAACATGTCACAGATCTCAACTTTTTCTACTTCTAGAGAATGACATCCGGTTGGTGTACAGGACAGAGATCCTGGAGGACTCGTCCCTGCTGCTACATTACGGAATCAAACACATGTCCACTATCCACACACTGCTGATGCTGCCCGGAGGAGACTGATGTGGACAAGACCCAGGGAGAAAATCACATGGACTCTAAACTGCACCGGCACTCGGATCAGAAAACCTATATTTTATGTACATAGTCGAATCATATGATCAGTATCATTGTTGTCATCCCATGAAAGACACGAGCCTGTACATGCTTGCTCTCGCTTCTTAACTTTTGTTCTTATAGAATCTCTCATGTCAAGCTGTGAAGGCTGTCAGTAGGCAGCCAGTGTTATTTAATTAAATGTAATTATCGTTCTGATTTTTGAAGTAACTCTCCATGCTCTCCGTGTTTTTTTTCATACGACCGAAAAAAAAGAGACAGAAAAATGACAACAGGAAAGAAGTGGAGGCTGCTTAGTCACAAAGGATCCCGCTGTCATTTGAGTCATCGGCCTGGAACGTTGAAAAACCAATCATGCAGGTTAGGTGGAGGTTAGATGGTCCAGCTAAAAATATCTCAAAGAAACAAACGGCTTTATTAATAGACAGTATCACAGCCTACTATTTATAGTTTATATTTTATTAATGGACAGAGGGGGCCTGCAGTCATTGAGACATTCATGGTGAAGCTTTAACAGAGTTCTCATGGGGAAAAAAAAGAAAAAAAAAAGATTATTTTAATGGGTTGTCATTTATTTATTATTTTATATTCCCTTACAAACAAAAAAAAAAAGATATGTATTAAAAACTCTTTAATATAATGTAACCAGTCAGAGTGTGATTATTAATGACATAGTCAGTGAAGTTCAATTCAATGTTTAATTTAATTTAATTTAATTTATTTAGCATCAATAACAATACAAATTGTCTGGAGATAATGCAGCTAAAATGTCTGTACTTCCAAAATATGTGCACCTGTTCCAGTGTGTGCCTGTATTTTTATTCAGAAACTATTCCAAAATGTTAAACTCAATGATGAGATCATTTATTTGGAATGGCAAACGTCCACGTGTGCGTAAAGTCTACATACAAGGACCAAAACAAAGTGGTGGGATGGCACTTCCAAATTTCCTATTTATTTTATCACTGGGCAGCCAATTTGCATTGCATGTCATCCTGGATCCATCACCATCTAGACGAAAACAGTCCTGCCTGGGTAAGACCTGAGGAGAGTCTCTGCAAACCTGTTTCTTTATCGGCCTTAATCGGTATGGCTGTGACCCTCGTCGTTCCACATGGTTAATAATAATCCTGCAATCAGAGGTTCATTAAGAATTTACTCACAATTCAGAAAACATTTTGGACTGCAAGATACATGCCTCTGTAGTCCAGTAGCAGCTAACCACCAAGTGTCTTAATGACCTCTTCATAAGAAATGCATTTGCCACTTTTGGATATCTGTCAAAGGAATACAGTATACCCAACTCCCTTTTTTATTATTATTATTATTTACAGATCAGACACTGTTGTTGAAAGTGTTGTTTCACAGTTTCCCAATAGACCACCTACCGATATAATTAATATTATCGTGTCCTCAAACAAGCTACTTCATGTATACTTGGGTTCATTTCTAATCTGGACTGTACCTCCTTGTCTGGAATCAGAGTGGAATGGGAGCAAGACCTCCAAACATCACTTGATGATGAAATGTGCTCTAAGATCTTGGGGGCAGTTCAGTCCTCTTCGCTATGTGCTCAGCATTCTTTGCTTCAATTTAAAGTGGTATACAGGGTGCGTCTTTCTAAATCCAAACTGGCGAAAATATACCCACACGTTGACCCCATATGTGATAGATGTACATCTGGGCATGCAACAATAATTCACATGTTTTGGCTCTGTCCCAAGTTGGAGGGGTATTGGAAGGCTATTTTTGAAGTTCTCTCTTCAGTTCTGAATGTTAAAATTGACCCAAACCCATTTATCCTTCTGTTTGGAGTTATCCCTGATGGGATGCAGTTACCAGTGGGAGGACATCAAATTGTTGCATTCACTACCCTCCTGGCACGTTGCCGAGACTCTTGAGGTTTGTATGTTTGTTTTTGCTTTTTGTATAAATTTGTAATTTTAGAAAATCACAATAATAATAATAAAAAAGGACTGTGAAAGAAATTGTCTCAAGTTGCTTTACAAAACTTGGCCCGAAATCTGACTTCAAAACCTCAACCAGGACCCAGCTCATATGGGACTATCCATATGCCTGAGGCCGGCCAGGGAATGGATAGAAAACTAGTAAGATATAGCCTGAACTACGAGATATAGCGGATGCATGAGAGTTTGATAATCTGTATAGATAAAGCTGTTACTGGCAGCTGTTGTTTTGTTACAGGCGAGTTAGCTGCTATGATGATTGAAGGTGTCTGGTGATGCATTCAGGTAGGGGTGGATAACTGCAGGCCAAATTACTTCGCTGCCTTCTTAAGAATAAACCAAAACACGCACCTGTAGGCCAACTTCCTGTTTATTTGGAACAGATGACATTTAGAGCCTATACAGAACAACATGACAGGGACCTAAAATGCAACAATCCAATGTAAGTAGACCTCTGCATACAATGCAATTAAAACCAGAAACTTTTTATGATCAATAAATGTGGGCCATCAATTTGTTTCAATAAAATCATTGAATCTTAAGATGCAAAAAGGGATCACGTCTGAACTGTTAAAGAACCTTGTTGAGTTCAGATACTGCTCAGCACACAAACGGTTCCTACTGTTAACATGCTCTCAGCCTTCACGCCGAGTTCAGAAAAATGACATGTTGCCAAACTAGTTTAAAAGACCAGGAAACAGGTTTTTCCTAAATGGTGAAAAATCCTCGCAGCGAAGTGAAATTTTTCTCCAGCGTTACAGGAATACGACGTGACATGATGCGGAAGACAAGGTAGTTGCTCGGAAAAGGCGTGCAGCCTAGAAGAATGTAGCTTTTCCACCATTATGTAAGTATGGTAAGAACAAGAAGACACCTGTGAAATGGCCATTGTTTCCTTAATGAATTTACTTTATCACTATTTAGCAATATATTACTTTTGACATTAGTATTTCTTTCATTACTGTTTCTATTATTTCTCCTGTTCCTCTACCTCAGATTGTTTTATTATTATTACTATGAGCTTGCCAGTCATCTGCAGAGATATTCCACAGATGACAAACTGTTAAAATAACTCAATTTGTTCATGGTAATTACTTTATCTATTTTAGTTTTTTTGTTTCCTGTTTTATTTTGAAAGTAACACACTTTTTTTTTTTTTTTTTTTTTTTTTTAAATGTCTGCTCCTCCTCAGTTGTTTCCACCTGTGTCTTGTCGTCCAATCAGGTCGCATGTGTTTTGTCTTGTCCCTCCCTCTGTCCTTTTGTCAGTTTGTCTGTTTTCCTACTGTCTCCCTTCTTGTCATGTCGACTGCTTCCCATTTTTTTCCTCGGTTTCTTTTATTGGACCTATAATCGGACTTAGTTCAACACAGCAGAGCCTTGTCTCCCTGTCCCTGTGTGAGTTTTATTAAAGTTCTCTTATGTTGGTGGCTCATCTCGTCTCTGTTCTTTTCTGTGTCCTCTGTTCTTTAAAACTAAATCTGAAAAGTCAGGCACAGATGGTGATGAACGGAAAGAAAGTGGCATTTATTTATCAGACTGGACGAGTGAAATGGTGTGAATGGCGTCTGTGTGAATGAGTGAAATGTAGCCGAGCTTAGAAAGAAATAAGTCTCTCAATGCTATGGGTGACACAGATCATGCAGCGGAGTAGCAGTCTCCAGTGATTGAGTGAATTGGTCCTTTGCATAAACTAACACGAAGGAGCATTTTATCCTCAGGGGAAGAGTGACGAAGAAGAAAAATGAGCAACTCCAAAAAACGACTGAAAGAGGAGAAAACAGGACAAAGAAGTGACAAAGATGCAGGTGATTACTGCAGGGCAGGATAGAAAACTAAAATAAAATATAAACTAAAACAATATGTACATCAAAAACTGGTGACACAGTAACATATCATGTTAAAATGTTAAAGTATCCATGTACTTTTAAGCATAGGTGCACGTTGTCTACAGTTAGACCGGAAGTTTATTATAAAACCTTTAATGGCTATTTGCTCGGGTATATACTATAAACATTATTGGCTATATATACTTTAGGATCAGTGAAGTCTAAGTCCATACAAATTTTGTGCACGTAGCCTATTTTTTGCACAATAATCTTTAAATGAATTTAAATTGTGTAATAACACTGTGTGTTGTCTTTTAAAAGTCTCTCAGAAAGAGAGACATCATTGTGGCTTGATTAACCAGGGATCCACAAGCTACCTCAGCAGCGTCTTACAAGTTCTCTTTGTGACGTCCGAGATCCATGGCAGGTACGACATTCTGTCTCATCTGACGTAGGTAGAAGCTAGCCATTCTGGCGCCTACATTACCCAGAATGCGACTTGAATGCTGGGATTCCTTTTTCAGGCTGACAGTTAGGTCCATACATGTTTGGACACTGACAATTTTTGTGTTATGTTGATTGTCTGTCTTCAAGTTGCAGTTATATGCTGAGTATGTGCTCACAAAGTAGACTCAACACTTTAATTTGAGGGGATTTACATCCAGATCAGAGAGGGTAGGATTTATATATTTATACTCAGTAGCAGTTTTTGCTTTTACGCAAAAGACATAAAACATAACTAGAAATAAAAGGTTAATTTTTAATATTTTGGCCATGATCAGAGTCTAGAACATCCCATGAACATCACTGAGGAAATGGCTTTCCTCTTTTGTGGTGCTTTGTCTTTATTTCTTTCATAGTAAGGTACTGTCCAATCAATTAATGGAGGCTGAACTGTTCTCTACCAGGGTAGATTGCAGATTTATAGCTCAATAAAATGTAGTATTAGTATTTTTACAGCCTGGACCTTATTTCTGGCATAAAATACAATCGTTCACTCACCCAGATAACTTTTGTGTAATTTGTATTGGATTGGGAGATATTTAGTTCTGCATATATCCATATAGTGGGAGTGACTGGGGCACCGAAACGCAGCCTCTAAATAACGCATTATCTGCCGCGAAACTCGTTCATTTCACCAATATTTTGTTATGATACGCTAGTGCTATTCCCCGTTGAGTCCGTAATTACCTGTTATCATCATCCGGGGTCTGTAGATTGACAGACCCCGGATGATGTCGAATAGTTTCAGTGCCTCAGTCACTCCCACTATATGCATATACGCTGATATAATTATCTCCCAAACCAATACACCAAAGTTATATGGGTGAGTAAACAATCGTATTTTATGCCACAAATAAGGTCCAGGTTGTAAAAAAACAGTAGTTCCCCTTTAACTGAGAAACAACTATCTTTTCCTAAAGGTTGGACCCCGGAGCAAATCCCACAGATCAACATCTGAGAAGCATCTTTGACAATTTGAAAGAAATGCCGTGCGAAACAAAAAACCTCACAACGAGTTTGAAGATTGAAAATGGTACGTTGACCAGTAAGCTGCACACAAATATTATAAAATTATAAATTCATCTTTATGCATCTTTTTATTTCAGTTTATCAACAACACGATGCAGCTGAATGCCTGGAGTTGCTTTTACGTAATGTCAGCCCACAGGTCTCACAGGTGAGCACCTAAAACAGTCCAAGGTGACATCGAGAAATCAAATCAAACTATCTGAAGGTTGTGTTTTAATGAATATGTTTCACATTAAGGCGTTCGAAGGGCAGCTGACATATACGACAAACTGCTCCAAAGGCCACAGCATCATCGAAGAGACAAATCCTTTTTGGACACTTCCGCTGTCTCTTGGAGAAAAGCGTGATGAAACCTACAGCGTGGTAAGCAGCAGACAATCAGAGTAAAGAACATATTGTATTACTGGAAGTACTGGTGAAAATAAGGAAAGATGGTTTGTAATTTAAGCTGTTTTCACAGGAGAAAGGTTTTGAAAGTTATTTCCACCTAAAGTCACACAGTGGAGGCAACAGGGTGTACTGTAACGACTGTAAAACAAAAACAATGGCAGCCAGTGTGAGTTTTCAAACATCACCTACACAATGACTACATTTTACTCTGGGATATGCACCGATCAGGCATAACTTTATGACCACCTTCCTAATATTGTGTAGGTCTCCCTTGTGCCTCCAAAACAGTTGTGACTCATCAGAGAATGGACATGGGCCTTCTGAGGGTGTCCTGTGGTGTCTGGCAGCCGAATGTTGTTAGTGGGGGCCTTTGGGTCCTATGGGTTGAGGGGAGGGGCCTCTGTGGATCATCCCACAGATGCTTGATCAGTTTGGGATCTAGTGAATTTGGAGGCCAGGTCAACACCTCGTGCTGGTTTTCATATTTTTTCAGTCCTTCCTAAAGCGTTTCTATGCGTGTGTCTGTGTCGGGCAGTCCTTGATGGCTGCTCCCATTGCTATGGGGTGGGGGTGCCTGGTCTGGTCTAGGTGGGTGCTACATGTCTAAGTAACATCCACATGAATGCCAGGTCCAAAAGTTTCCCAGCAGAACATTGTATTGTCACAAGATGCATAAAGATGCACAAGATGGTTATTTACTTCTCCTGTCAGTGGTCATAATGTTGTGGCTGATCAGTGGATATACAACGCATTTTTATGCCAAAGGGATCTGCAGTGTTTAATGATCTTCCTTGTTGTACATAGGAATGTGAGATGGTGGTATTTCCTGCCATTCTGACTTTACACCTCAAGAGATTTGACTTTGACTACAAGAACATGTCACATTTCAAATCTGAATGCCGTGTGGACATCCCATGCACATTACAAGTAAAGGCAAGTAACTTTTAATCTTGGGATGTTTGATTTTCCTGTCATCCTGTTCCTAATATGCTTTAATGGATCTAACCCTGTGCTTGTACGTTGTAGAACAAGAAGTACACCCTGTATGGGATAGTGAATCACATAGGCAGCCTGAGAGGTGGACGATACACAGCCACCGTCCTGTCCAAAGAGGACAAGACCTGGTACGACTGTGATGATACTCATGTGGTAAAGGTGAGAATTAATTTACCACCTCAGCCATCACGGCTAATTTTCCATACTTAGAAATCATTTAAAGGAAGGTTAATGTTCTTGTTTTTTGTTCAATGGTACAGGTGGATGAGCAGCCATTTGCAAACACCGGGACATACAAGTACGTTGTGTTGCTTCCTGTTTATCAAGTCTGACATACAAAATACAGTAGCTTTTAATTTCAGCTTGCAACAGATGGTTTTTATGCCACAGCGGTATTCGGTATAATGTATCAGGAAGTACATGTTGTCAAACAACTAACTTTAAAATGATTGTCTAACAGATCCCGTACTGCGTATCTGCTTGTGTACAGAGGTAAGATTACACCAGTAAATCATTCAAGCAACTCATGAAACTGATGAATAAATATTGAATGTGTTGCTATGTGTGACTTTTCCTAGCCTCCACAGCCTCAGAGAGTCTGACAGACGGAGCGATGGAACAACTGACTGAAGAGAGGAACAAGGAGGAGAGCTCTCCACGGCCTCTCGGGAGTAGATTTGACTTCTTAAAGAAGTCCAATTTGATTTCTCTCTCCGTTTTAGGATCCGTATTAATTGTAATACTTCCTTTTGTACTGACAAGGGTGAACAAAAAGTGACATGAAGAGAAAGAAAGACTAATCAGCTCTTACTTTAGAAAGTCACGGATTCAGAAAAATTAGCCGGCAATATAATTGCTGTCATGGCGATAATGAAAATATTACTGTTACTTTTTAGATAAAACATTGAGAATAAACTTAGTTTTCATTGTTTTTGTTGAAAATGACTGATTATTCACTGATACATCTAAAACGGAAGAAATACAGTTTTCATTGTCATGCGAGTAAAAAATAAATAAATACATGATTTACTCCAGATTAGTGTCACCAAAGACATTTTTTGTTTTTGTTTTTGAAGGTAGTCATTTTCTTCACGGGCCAGAAGAGCTATTTTACAAACCTTTCCATGAGACCCCTCAACATCAGAATGAATGATGATCTAATGAATAATTTTAAAACTCCAGACTGTGTTTGTTAGCTAACTCCTGTGGTTACCTAACAATGTCAACATCACACATCTGCATACCACACAATTGTCTAGGTGAGCTAAATTCCTCAAGTGAAGTGGCACTTCACACAACTTATTTGATAGCCTGAAAAGGTCCTGAATGGAGTAATCTCATCCGAGAGTATCAGAATAGAAGTTTGTGGTTGTGTTATATATAAAAGCATCAGTGTATAACAAAATCTTCTTGTTTCTTTAGTGATATAGCCATGTATTAAAGGATATTTTGGGCTAAGGGTTCCATCGCCAATGCAAAGATTAATGGGGACAGACTGCGTCCCTGTCTTGTCCCCCTATGTAGTCTGAAACGGGGGGTTACCCAAGTTAAATCTGTTAAGAACTTATAATGTCATTCAATCAACCATCACACCAGAGAGAAGTCATCAACCAGGAACGTTTGAAATCCAGTCAGGTAAGTGGTTGTTAAAAATAACTGGCCTTGCATGATTATTTATTTTAATATGTTGTTGGATTGTTTGTGTTACTAAAGGAGTTTTCAGCTGTTTGGTGTTTTTATTATGTAATGACTGATTTACCCAATCACTGCTTGCTAATGTTCTCGGTGATTTCTTAAAGTGAAACGACTTGATGTCTGATTAAACAACTATAAAAATAAATAAAAATATATTTTTTATTATAGTTTATATGAATACTTGCACTTTGCTGTTTATTTGGAACTGATTTTTTAATTTGTTTTTTTATTAGGTCTAGAAGTTACAGAAGAACATAACTTTGACCTAAAATGCAACAGTGTAAGTAAACCTCTATAAAACCTCTATTATATCTATTAGATATAATATAGATACAAAATATTATCTTGTGGGCCAGATACAATCGTCCCATGGGCTGGATGTGGCTGGCAGGCCTTGAGTTTGACATGTGTGCCCGAGAGGAAACCCCCAAGGGGATGGTGTCCCAGTAGTAGCACATGAGTACATAGGCAGTGAGAGAAAAGCAAACAGACTCACCTGTTTACCCACCTTCCTCTTCATCATGAGGAGTCCCCCAACAACCTAGGCCTATAGCAACACGACTATACCCTAACAACAAGCTTCATTATAAGTTTTATCACAAAGGACATTTTTAAGCCTAACCGTAAAAACAGAGAGGGGAGAGGAAGTCTCTGTCTTATCTATATTCTAAAGTTCAAGTATTTTACTCTCAACAAAACTATAAGACTATTAGAGTATTTAAAAGTGCAACTAATGGATCATAAAATGTGACTGTTTATAGAGGTTTACTTACACTGTTGCATTTTAGGTCAAAGTTATGTTCTTCTATAGCTTCTAGACTTAATATATCTGTATTATCCATATTTTATATTGGCCCATATGGTTGACCCATTAAAGCTCAAGCCACCAGCATTAGATTACTAGTTACTAAAATATTTCCATGGAGATTCTTACACAAAGACATAGTACAGACAACAGGCTAAATTGGTTAGCCTACTGTTCCATGGTAGTACACACGGCAAACATAAAACTTACTAAAATGTGAATGACAACACCACTGCAGCTAAACAGA
Source organism: Chelon labrosus (assembly GCF_963514085.1). NCBI lineage: Eukaryota > Metazoa > Chordata > Actinopteri > Mugiliformes > Mugilidae > Chelon > Chelon labrosus. The sequence goes on from NC_140337.1 coordinate 9,427,003, forward strand.
TACACAGATACGGTTAACATACATACTAACATATATACACACTGAAAGTGTCCGTTAGCCAAATAACAGCAGCATGTTTAACATGGTATTAGCATGCTAACTTAGCCCCGTGGTTAGTTCCGCTCTCCACTGCATAGTATAGTAGTGAATTTACACAACATACAGATAATGTTAGAAACCACACTGTGGACTGTTAATCTCACGATGAAAAATAACGTCGTATTGGCCCCAGTTGGTAAAACAGTCGGGGAAAAGTGTTTGAAACACAATCACAAGTTTTATTCTACAGTTTACCTTTTATTTATTATGGCTTGGAAAAAGTTCAGTTCATATTTCTGTATGATTGATTTCTGATAATACATCTGAAATGACAAATTGTGTCTCATTTTAAATAAATGTTCATTCTGGTTGGCCTGTGATTTGGAGTAATTTCTTAATTTTGGCCCCCAATCTGATTGAGTCTGACACCACCGCTCTGGGGGTTTCAGACCTTGGATCCCATTGTCTCAAAACGCATTTTGCAAAGCTATGTAAGACTGAAATAAATTGAATTGAGCTGTTAACACTCCTTCCTGGCTTGTGTTGTTCAGTCATCATTCTCAAGACCTTTTGCTCAGCACTCATATGAAGTTAAAAGGCTCATTTATAGAAACGATTTATGCCCAAATAGCCCAAAGTGACATGACTCTACCTCATGATGACGCGGATATTGCTTAGATGATGCTCATGAGCGAGTTGTAAGGAATATTATTATGTTTTTTTTTGTTTTTTTGTTCAGTTTTATTTTGAAACCTACTTGCTTCAAGAGTTGCATTTCATTTGCTTCACTTCCTGTCTACTTTCCTGCCTCTGTGTTTCCCTGTATGTCGACTCACCTGTTTACCCACCTTCCTCCTTGTATCTCTCTGCTGACACTGGACTATTTGTTTTTTTTTCCACTTTCATTAACCTTTTGGATTTATCTGGCCTCCTCTGTTTGGATTATATTGTTGGACTTATATTTGGACCTGCTTAAACCCTGCATTGCATTTTGTTTCTCTCCTATCAGGAAATTGTTTTTTTTTTGCATTCACCTTTACTGTTGCCATTCCCTTTCATGGGTCTGGATGCAGGCCATCTCCTTTTAACTTCAGTCATGACAAACCATTATAGCGTTACAGTTTGGCAGAATAATTCAGTTGCTGGGAAAAGGCCAACAGCCAAAGAATGTCGTTTTTCTACATCATGGACCTGCCTGAAAAACAAGGATGTAGAAATGCTAGCCTCCCCCGGCTGAGAATGGGGTTCTGATCATTTATTTATGTTTTATGGATTACTGTTAGAACATTTCTTCTTTTACATCTCTAAAGTATCGTGGCAGATATTCCACAGATTATTTTTTTTTTATTTTATTTTTTTAAAAAAGGTTACAATTGACGTGACAATTTAGAGTTCAGTAGGTGTTGTTATTCAGACTCATAATCAGAGTAATGCATTTTTTTTTATTTTTTATTACTGGAGCTACAGGATGCTTTTTCCATCCATTGCGAAATTTAGATCATGTTGGCTGCTCAAGTTAAACTGTGAAACGTTCACATTTTCTTTACTTTAACTGGCAATCCTTGTGACGTGACCTCACCTGTCAGATGACAATGCTGTAAGAAAACTGGATTGACATGTCCTTTCCAAACATTACTGCTTTCGTTGAGCGATCACTGCGCTGTGTAAGTACTACACTTTCCTCCAATCTTTCTGAACAGTTGTTTCCATTTCATTCAAAGCTTTATTTTTTTATGTGGTTTCATCGTGCGTTTTTCTTTTACCAATTTGAAAAAAAATAAATTAAGTTCACTTCCTCACTTTGTGTAATATTTAGAGTCAGTCACTTTACACTCTACACAACCTCTTGTACTAGTCCACATGCCATCCTGGCTTTGACTATGAATTGCAGTACTGGTATTTAATTATTTCATTATTGACAGTCAAAGGCGTTTACAGGAAATCAACATTTACAGTAATTCTATGGTAACCTGGCAGTCTGGGGTTCTAACGACAGTCTGTGCAAGATAGGGAGGATGCTGTATGTTGATGAAGATTGATGGGGCACACATGATAACGTATGTAAAGGAAGTGGCGTTAATCAGACTTGAGGGGCTGAGGCTGCACGTGTGGAAAAATAATACTGAAATGTAAGTCAAAATGGACCCCAGGGTGCTGAGACATGCAAGAGTTCATACAGCAGACAAGTGACAATATGCACAACTGTAATGATTTGAATTATTCTTTTGAATTAACAGAGATTAAATAAAAAAATAATAATTTTATTCTCAGGGAGGAATCCCGTTTGAGAAAGAAAAATGAGCAGCTCCAGAAAACGACCCATGGAGGACAGGGAAACAGGACAGGAGATGAAAAGACGTCGTGACAAAGATGCAGGTGAAGTTAACATTACTGCAAGATTAGATAAAAACCAAGCCAAAATTAAAACAGATTTTTTTCTATACATATATATATATATATATTATTCTATATATATATACGACTGGGGCTTTTCTGTCAGGTCTGCATGTTCTCCCTGTGTCTGCGTGGGTTTTCTCCGGGTACTCCAGCTTCCTCCCACCGTCCAAAGACATGCTGGTTAGGTTAATTGGTGATTCTAAATTGGCCGTAGGTGTGAGTGTGAGTGTGAATGGTTGTCTGTCTCTCTGTGTTAGCCCTGAGATAGACTGGTGACCCGTTCAGGGTGTACCCTGGCCTTCGCCCGATGACCAGCGGGACCCTTAACAGGAATAAGCGGTTACAGAAGATGAATGAATGATATTGTCCTTCTGGTTGCTCAGTTTTTTGCACATTCATCTATAGAGTAGAGGTAGTGTTTAACGCTGTGTTGTCTTTTTAAAGTCTCTCAGAAACGGAGGCATCACTGCGGCTTGATTAACCAGGGAGCCACGTGTTATCTCAACAGCGTCCTACAAGGTCTTTTCGTGACGTCTGAGATCCACGACAGGTATGACATGCTCACATCTGACATCGGTAGAAAACATAAAAAGTATCAAAACAAATGCAGAAGAACCAGAGATGTAGCCTACATCACCCTCTATTGACAATGTTCGGCTTTGTACCACATTTTCACACATGCGGTGCCAAAAATTAAACAGACACCTAAAACTGGTGAACTTCCTTTAATGTATTGCCAGAAAAACAGAGTGCTTGGTTCAGTTTTAACCTGACATAGAGACACAAAATAAAATGAACTGAATTAAGTGAGAAATGACTGTTTTATTTCTAAAGGTTGGATCCCGGGTCAAATCCCACAGATCAACATCTGAGAAGCATCTTTGACAATTTGAAAGAAACGCCGTGCAAAACAGAAAACCTCACCAGGAGTTTGAAGATTGAAAATGGTACGTTGACCAGTAAGCTGCACACAAATATAACAAAGAAAAGTTAAAGGAAAATGTAGGATTTAAATGTATATATATCTTTTGTTAGTAAATCAACAACGTGATGCTGCTGAATGCCTGGAGCTGATTTTACATAATGTCAGCCCACAGGTCTCACAGGTGAGCACTTAACACGGTTCACGGTTTTATCAAATCAAACAGTCTGAAGGTTGTGTTTTAATAGATATTTCTCATATTAAGGTTTTTGAGGGGGCGCTGACATGCAAAACAAAATGCTCCAAAGACCACAGCATCATCGAAGAGACAAATCCTTTCTGGACGCTTCCGCTGTCTCTTGGAGAAATGCACGATGCAACCTACAGCGTGGTAAGCAGCAGACAATGATCAGAGTAAAGCACATATCGTCTCACTGGAAGTACTTATTCACATAAGAGGGGAGGACTGGGCTGAGACCATGTGACCTTTTTCTGCACTGAGGATGAAATGGTAATGTTCAGTTTAAAATTAGAACCAGTATGCATATATAAACATGTGTTAAAGTTTATGGAACAGTCATGATTAAAAGGCTTAGCATGAAATGAGTAAATGACAAGTTTCCGATTAAGTTCAAGTGTTTTGTCAACCCGTCCATCAACCCTGACCGACAACAAACGCAGCTAATCTTATGTATCTAATGTAGGCGCATACAACGACTTACAATGTTGTATTCAACAATATTAGTACGGGATAATTTTTACTTTAGGGCGGCACAGTGGAGAGGCGGTTAGCACTGATGCCTCACGGCAAGGAGGTTCTGGGTTTGATTCCATCTAGGGTCTTTCTATGTGGAGTTTGCATGTTCTCCCTGTGTCTGCGTGGGTTCTCTCCGGGTACTCCGGCTTCCTCCCACCGTCCAAAGACATGCTCATAAGGTTAATTGGTGATTCTAAACTGACCGTAGGTGTGAATGTGAGTGTGAATGGTTGTCTGTCTCTTTGTGTTAGCCCTGTGATAGACTGGTGACCTGTCCAGGGTGTACCCCGCCTCTAGCCCGACAACAGCTGGGATAGGCTCCAGCCCCCCTAACACCCTCCAGAAGACAAGCCGTTACAGAAAATGAATGAATGAATGCATTTTTAATTTACAAATTACAGACAGAAAATTACAGAGCATCAGATAATAGACGAACATTAAAAATGACATGAGGTCCCCCACTGATACTAGTCCTGTAGTAGTAAGCTGATTGAGGATAATACCTTCTAGTGGCTCATGAATCTTTAGACTTGATGAGTTCAGACTCAGTCTACCTGGTATGCCCTGTGTTCACTCCGTCTTCACATTTTCTGCAACATTTGTGTTTTTGCAGGAGAAAGGCTTCGAAAAACATTTCCAACCAAAGTCACACAGTGGAGACAACGAGGTGTACTGTAATGACTGCAAAATGAAAACAGCGTCGACCAGCGTGAGTTTTCAAACTCAACCTGTGACTTGAAACTTGAAACTTAAAGCTAGTTTTCAATTTGTATGCCAGATTCTGTTTAATGATCTTCCTTGTGGCACATAGGGATGTGAGATGGTGGCATTTCCTCGCGTATTGACTCTACTCCTCAAGAGGTTTGACTTTGACCTCAAGACCATGTCCCATTTCAAGTCAAACTGCTGTGTGGTCATCCCTCGCACATTACAAATCAAGGCAAGGAGAATTAACTTTTAATGGTGCGTCACGGATGTTTAATTTTAAAATCCTTTCATACATCTGACTCTGTGCTTGTACGCTGTAGGACAAGAAGTACACCCTGTTTGGGATAGTGAATCACGTAGGCAGCCTAAGAGGTGGACATTACACAGCCACCGTCCTGTCCAAAGAGGACGAGACCTGGTACGACTGTGATGATACTCACGTGAGGAAAGTAAGGATCTGATTAACATATCATCCATTATGGCTAATTTCAAAAGCATAGAAACCATTAAAGGGCTGTTGCTTAATGTTTTTGTTGAATGGTACAGGTGGATGAGCAGCCATTTGCAAACACCGGGACATACAAGTACGTTGCTTCTTGTTTATCAAGTCTGACATAGCTGAGAAAATAGTCTTAGCGCCAAGTATGTTAAGTAGCTGTGCTGGAGATTGGTAAAGAACACTTTATTGCCTTGTTTTTACTGTTTAACACTTAGTATTAGTTCAGCAGCTTTGGATATAAAAACAACTACTATAATATTAACAAAACAGTTATTAACAATCACCTGATTCAGTACATCATGTACATACACCGATCAGACATAACATTATGACCACCTTCCTAATATTGTGTAGGTCTCCCTTGTGGTGACTCATCAGAGAATGGACATGGGCCTTCTGAGGGTGTCCTGTGGTGTCTGGCAACAGAATGTTGTTAGTGGGGGCCTTTGGGTCCTATGGGTTGAGGGGAGGGGCCTCTGTGGATCATCCCACAGATACTTGATCAGTTTGGGATCTAGTGAAGTTGGAGGCCAGGTCAACACCTTGTTGCTAAACAACTTTTGTGTGTGCCTGTGTCAGGCTGCATCCTGCTGCATCATTGCTGTGGGGTGGGGGTGTGTGGTCTGGTCTAGGTGGGTGCTACATGTCTAAGTAACATCCACATGAATGCCAGGTCCGAAAGTTTCCCAGCAGAACTCTGAATTGTCACAAAATAGTCAATGTTATTTACTTCACCTGTCAGTGGTTTTAATGTTGTGGCTGATCGGGGTATATTATTAGGTGCAATACCACAATGAAGAGCGGATCCAAAATTCAGCCATTGCTCTCAATAGATCACAAAATGTGATTAAACACTTCGTTTCAACTGTATGGCTCTTTCAGTGATTTAGCCTGAGACATATTCTACCCAGAAGAGTTGACTGTGTGTTGTCAAATCTTTTGTTGCTCTCTAAAACAGATCCCGTACTGCATACCTGCTCATGTACAGAGGTAAGCACCAAGCAATTATGCAACCAAAGCGTTGAACACTGATTAATAATTACTTAACATGTCGCTTTGTGTGCCTCCCCATAGCTTGTCAGACAGACAGACCAAGGGACCTAGAGGCTGACATTGTGCAGCCTCGCAGGAGCAGATGTGAATTCTTCAAGAAGCCCCTTGTTATTGCTTTGGCTGTCACTCTTGCTGCAGTGATTATAATAGTTCCCATTGTGGTGACGCAAGTCAACAAAACCTGATACAGAAAAATAATCAGCACTTACCTCTCGTGGATTCAGAAATGTAATTCTTACCATTAGGTGATAATAAAACTGTGATATTTGTACATTGTAGATAAAACTAGTACACGTTAACAATGAACTTTGCTTTTTTGTTTATTGAACAATGTGACAATGATTATTCAGTTGTAAATTTTGAATAAAAGAGATGCATGAGACACTATGATTTACTCCAGATTTCTATTACAATAGAGATGGTCTCATAATGGAAACTCGGTCTATTTTAATTACATAGTTGTTATTGTATAATATGTTCAAAGAAATACATTTCAGATCAGGTTTACATTCTCTTATTGTGAGATTCAGACATTTCATTTTTATAAAACTGTTTGAAGAGCTCACAGTCAAACTAGTGATGGTTATGCTGGTAATGAAGTGTTCCTTTTTGTATTGGGAAGTATTTTAATTCTGATGATTAATACTTACAGATCAAAGACACTCATTCTGGTAATGTGCAGAAAGAGTTTTAGCGTCTTTAGGAGCTAGGTTACATAGCACAAACGTTTTGTTTATATACTGAACGTTGAAATTTTAGTTATAGCATTATCAGTCAAATTCTTTACCTTAATTGCTCATGAAATAAAGACAAGGCCCTTGTCCTCATGTTTTCTTCCACACAGGGATGGAGGTCTGTCTAGGAGCGACACCGCTACTACACATTGTGTACGGTGTACTGGTCTTGCAACATTCTGTCTTTAGTTTCAGGCACACAAAACAGAACACCACATGGCACTGAGGACAACGAATAGTTTTGCAGTATTGTTGGGTATGTTCCACCCTGATGCCACATCTAGGACAGACCCGGACAGAGGGGCAGCTGGTGACGCCCTCCACCTGGGGCAGACTGATGGAGTTGCATGTCTGCAGAAGTTCCAGGTCCCTGTTGGTGCAGCCGTCGTTGGCGCAGCGGTCAGATCGGGGGGCTGAACCTCTCCACGGCTTCAGACACTGCCAGCAGAACTGGTAGTTCTTCTTCTGATCAGCTCTACAAATGACGCACTGGACACACAGGTTGGAGAGATCCTTCCTCTCCATGTTTGTCTTGCACTGTGGACACTTGAGGGGAAACACAAAGAAAGGTTTTAGGAGGAAGCAAACATCCATATTTAAAAATCAGTAGTTTGGATTTAGTCCTATGTATCTAAATCAAAAATTCAAGGATCAATCAAAACCACTTACTGACTGAACCTTGCAGTTTTCTGTAGCAGCCAGGCGGCCCATAGTCTCCTCAAAGTGCCTCATTTCTTCAACAGATAGATTAGCCAGTCTGCGAACCTCTCTGTACGACAGCACTTTGTTGCACAGTTTGCCACCCTCGACCGAAGCGGGACATGTGAATATGTATTTCCCCTTAAAAAGAAACAAAGAGAACTTAATGACTTCAGAATTTTTAGATTTCCACCCGACTCATAAGGAAACTTTAACTGAAATACCTGTTGCAGCTGGCTGCGACACCACTTCGTCAGTGACTCAGGAGTGGCAGCGTGGCCGCAGGACATCTCTGCTCTGAGATAGCGCTCATCTGAGTCTGAGGTGGACAATATCAAATATATCAGCGACACTAATTTGCGATGTAAACAGAGGACAGAAACTGAGTGAGTGGAATTTTAATACATTTCGGCTTATGTAAAGCCTTGCAGCACATTTTTTTTATCTACATGCCGAAATGAAAAGAATAAAAGAATCTCACGCACAGTGATCCAGTTCGTCATCCCTGTCGACAAATTTCAGGGTGCTATCAAGTGGGTCGTAGTTCTCCACCTCTTCCTCTTCCTCTTCTTGAAAGCTCATTTTGATTCTGTGGAAGAAAAATCTGTTGTAAACAGAAGGTGTAATGTTGCTATGGACTCAGTCAGTTAAGCTGGGGACACGCTGCACAACTTTCACAGTCTTTAGAGATTTTTGAAAAGACTAGGGATACACACTAGCAGACTGGCTCTGGCAGATTTTTGTAAGACAACTGAAAGACTGAGGATCACACACTTAACTGCATCTGATGAGACTGCATGATTTGTCAAACCAACTTAAGCCAACTGAACGCATCAAACTCACGCAAACTCTTGGGAGGGCGACAGTTGTGGCATAAGATAATTCTTTAATTTATCGCACAGTGGGGAAATTTGGTTGGTTGTACAAAATTGGCCGTACCACTTGATTAATCTCTACTCTAGTCTCTACTCCATTTCTGTGGTCCAGGTTTGCTTTGTCGCCACTCTCCTGCTCTCGCTGTTTGCCATCATTGTCTTGATACTTCCTCTTCTTCCTGCCCTCGTCCGACGCTATTTCCTGTGTCCCAACCTCTCTTTTTCATTGGCTGTTGGCAACACGTGCTTGCAGATGGGTCGGTAATCAGTTCACACTGTCTGACTGCATCCAGGTTAAGCTTAAAAAAACTTGATTGACTGCTACTGAGGTCGGATCGGGTCTGTTCCCCTCACACACTAACAGATTTTTGTGGCAACTCCACAACTGGGAGTTGTGGGTAAAATCTGGCAAACAGTCGCATAGTGTGTCCTCAGCTTTAGTTTTAACCCTCTTTTTTCCCCCTACAACTCTTAACAGTTTTGTCAAACAAATTGACAATGTCTTCTGGCCAAAGTGAAAACTTTTTGAAAAGGCTATCCACGCTCCAATAAGTTCCAGACTGGGTTACTCCAATGCTCTGTATGCTGGTGTCTCCCAGTCCTCTCTTGGTCTCTTAACTCATGCAAAATGCAGCTGCCTGTCTTTTAACTAGCACTAAGAGAAGAGAGCACATCACTCCTGTCCTTTATTCCCTCCATTGGCTTCGAGTCCATTTTAGAATTGATTTTAAACTTTTAATGTTTGTTTTTAAAGCTCTTAACGGCCTCGCCCCATCTTATTTGTCTGAGATGCTGACCGTTTGTGAGTGTGGTAGGGCTTTGAGGTCATCTAATCAACTCTTGTCGGAGGTGCCTAGGTCAAAATTTAAACACTGGGGTGACCGAGCCTTTTCAATTGCTACACCTAGGCTCTGGAATAAGCTCCCTACTGACATGCGACTCATTACTGACGTGGGCCTTTTCAAATCAAAACTTAAAACGTATCTATTTAGAATGGCCTTTAGTAACTGCTAGTGTGGTGACACTTTTACTTTTATTTTATTTTATATTACTTTTTATCTTCTCATTCATTGTTTTTTTTTTTTTTTTTAGCTTACTTTTACTTATGAACTTGTTTTCCAGTGTGTTTTTAATCTTTTGTAAGGCACTTTGGTTCACCTGTGGGTTGTTGTAAGGTGCTATATAAATAAAGTACATTTACATTTACATATTAGCCGTACTTTGTGTAAAACAAGGGACATAAACAATATTCTCCAATATTCTGTTTCCTGAGTTTGGGTGGCTCCCCTCAGGACACTGTCCAGGCTGCAGGACACAGAGAAGGAAGACGTCCTTTATCCTCAGGCCGGCCCAGCTCTTAAATGCACACTGAGCACTGACCCACTTATACACAGGGAAACGGCTACACAACAAACACACGTGAACAATTTTAAGATTTATTATTATTATTATTATTATTTTTTTTTTTTTAATGCACTAAACATTACAAAAAATTATCTGGGAATATTGTATGTAGCCTACTGTGTGTGCTGTTTTTGTGTCTTTTAGCTACTCTATGCCCTTCAAAACTGTGCCCTGGAGACAAATAAAGCAATCTGAGTTGAACTGAAACTGAATTAAAGTTCTGAACACTTTATTTGGTTATATATTTAATTTTGTTTTTGTGAAATCTATATCGAACAAGCCATAATAACAACACGATAAGATTTTCTTTTGTTTGTTTGTTTTTTTTTTTAAATTTTCCAATCAGTATTCAGATACAGCACGACTCCAAACCGGACATGAGTCCACCTGTGTCAGTGTGAAGGGACAGGAGGACAAAACAAAGACTTTAACCGAAGTTTTAAGTAGATCTTACCTTAGCGACGCATGTGTTCCTGCAGTTTTTGGGACTTCCTCTTCATTGTTGTTCTCAACCGAGGGAGACACACGTGAATTAATCTCCTGGCGGAATATTTCGCTTTCGATTCAATAATAAATTCTTTTGGGAATAGTCTCCACAGGGTCTAGTTTCAGCTGTGCGTCCTCGGTCGCTTCTTTTGTGTGCGTGTTTTTTTGTTAACGTTTTTCTATTCGCCTTACCGAAAGCGAAAGACTGCAGAAGTCCGTAAAAGTGCGTCATGTTTTACCCTCCCATTTTTCCATATAAAGTTATTGTGTGTCAGACTATATCGTGAGTGTATTTTTTAACTATTTATTTTATTATTTATTTATTACGTATTTTAACTGCTTTCATCTAAAACGCTCCTGCTGCGTTCACTGCCTCACCCTTTGTATGTGGTCAAATTATAAGAAAAAGAAATAATACTTCCTTGTTGACAGAACAAACACACTCAAGTCCAGGTAACTGTATTCATAATTTTATTTTAGGGGCACCATATCAACTTTATTTAAAGTTTTACAGACATTTTGTGTATGTGATTGAGGTTCTTGGATCACTACTATCTCTGTAATGTTAAAGTCCGGCCAGAGGGATGCAGAGAAACCACTACAAGTAATAATAACAATAAAGCATCTTTACAGTATTTATGGAGTCAGTAAAGCCACATACCACAAACATCTAGTTTCAATCAACTGGAGATACTCTTTATCTCCGCTTTCCTTTTTCCACTGTGCACTGATGTGGAAAGTCATATGAAGAAATACAGTATTGTACAATGTAGATTTCCTTTCTTGTTTTGTTGTTGTAAGTGTAAGACTGCCAACTAACCCAACATCTTGTAGACTATAAGTGACATACATTCACATTTTGAGTATAACATTAAAGAAACATCTGCATCAACAACTGGAAATTGTATTAATTGCTACAGTTATTACTTAACATTGCTTATGTAGATTAAGTATCATCAGTGTTTACAACAGATTTTTTTCCCTTTTTTTAAAAAAAAAATTCAGCTGATTTGTACGAGAAACTAGACGTCTACTCTTTTAGATATAGTTTGTTCTTATTTTCTGTGCCACACAGGGATGGATGTTTGTCTGGGAGCCACCCCGTCACTGCAGGGCATGAAGTGAGTGCTCGTCTTCAGGCACTCAGGGGTCAGCTTCAGACACACAAAGCAGAACTCAACCTGACAGCGGGGACAGATGATGTTCTTGCAGCCCGATTTGTCGTGCTCCACCTTCAGACCACAGGTGGGACAGGCCCGGATGGAAGGACAGGCGTTGACCCCTTGCACCTGAGGCAGGACGATGTCCTTGCAGGTCCTGAGAAGCCGGAGGTCCTGGTTGGCGCAGCCGTTGTTGTCGCAGCGGTCTGACCGAGGGCCCGGACCTTTCCAGGGCCTCAAACACTGCCAGCAGAACTGGTGGCTCTTCTTCTTATCAGCTTTACATACGACGCACTGGACACACAGGTTGGAGAGATCCCTCCTCTCCACGGTTGTTTTGCACTGTGGGCACTGAAGAGCGACAGAAAAATTCAGAAAATAGTCCACCCGCGGGATTTAAAAATCAATCCACTGAATTTTGTTCTAAATATGTATGTGGGTTTTAAAAGTTGATGTGAAATCGGTAGGCATTTGTGACGTAAAAAAACGATGATAAATAATTTCAGAACTTTTGTACACTTATTTTAAAAATTACCATCTACACAATGTCACCAAAAAAACAATGTGACACATATCAGAGGTAAAATAAGATAAAAATGGAAAAGAATAGTCTTTTTTTTTTTTAACTGGGTATGTGTCTGTGTTCACTTCAGGTCTTGACGTTAAGAGACCCTGATCAGTTCAAATAAATCTCAGCTGTTTTTGACAGTAACATTTATGGAACTGCATCTCTTTGGAAAGTACAATTTCTGCTGATATGATTTATCTTTGTTTGATTTTTTTTGCATCACAGAGACCTGCAGATGTAACACAGGGGTGCATACACTTTACATATACAAATAGTAAATCAAAGAAATTAAACTTAAAAGCAACCACAATTCACTTACCGACTGAACCTCAGCGTACTGTGAAGCAGCCAGCCGGGCCATGGTCTCTTCAAAGTACTGCATTTCCTCAACGGTCAAATCAGCCAGCCTGCGCACCTCTCGGTACGACCACTCTTCATTGCACATGCTGTCATCCTCTAATAGTGCAGGACATCTGAATTTGTAATTCCCCTTAAAACAACAAAGAGAAGAATAGCTTATGGCTTACAGAAATACTAAATTATACACTATTCTTCAGCTGAGTACAGTCTTGAGACATTTTAAGTTTCTTACTTTCCATTTTATGTGCCTAAGCCACTACGTATATCATCAAAACTTTGATTTTTTTACTCTTTTCTGCCATTTATCTCGCAGTGCACACTCACTGTCTCCGGCTTTATGATACCTGTTCCAGCTGGCTGCGACAATACTGTGTTAGCGACTCAGGGGTGACGGCGTGGCCGCAGGACATCTCTGCTTTGAGAGAGCTGTCTTCATCATCTGAAGCTGCGGTGGACAAGAGGAAGGAAAGGTTTGGTAAACCGTGGCAATGTTCGTATGAAATTAGTTCAAAATCACAACAAGATGGCTGAAACTGCCCTTGTTTGTGGCTTTTTTTCTATCCACATGCTCAAAGAAAAACATAATGAATCATACACAACGGATCCAGGTCGTTACTCCTGTTGACGAGGGTCAGGGTTCTATCGAGCGGGTCGTATGACTTCTCCTCCTCCTGTCCCTGAGCGTTCATTATGATTCTGTGAAAGATAAATCTGTCGCTGTGAATACTAGAAGATGACATTTACATCAACACATCAAAAAAATGTTAATTTAATAAATTTTACCATTGTGGTCCTTTGTTTCACTTTGATTTGGAGCAAAAGTATCCTTTAAGTTTTGGAACAGTTGCCATAATGTGGGAGCTTTAAGGGATGTAAACAGAAAGTATAATGTTGCCATGGAGTCAGTCAGTTAGTTATTAACCCCCTTTTTTTTACATATATTTCTTTACATTTTTGGAAAACCGAATCAGGTAATAAGTGTACCCTTGTATAGAGATAACTAAACCTAAAAATTGGGTCATTCTTAGGCAGATTCTGAATATTAATTTACTTATTTTCTTCATTTGTGAGTGGATTTATGTGTGTTGAACACATAAATCTATGTGTATCACATAGATTTAATCTATGTGAATTTATGTGTATCTTTGGGTAAACTAAGGGATGTAAACAGGAAATATACTGTTGCCATGAAGTTAGCCAGTTAGCTTTAGCCTATATTTGTTTACATTTCCGGAAAACTCTTCTTCTTCTTTCCTTTTGGCTGCTCCTATCAGGGACGCCACAGCGAATCATTTGCTTCCGTCTCGCCTTAGCATCCCTCAGCCAATATATCCACTGTCCCTCCTCTGGACATGTCCAAACCGTCTCAGCCTGGCCTCTCTAAACAGATCTCTGCTCTCCTGTTTGTGTCTGGACCTTGTCTGGAGTCTGGCATAGATGGGGGCGGCTGTTGCATAATTGAACGGTTCCAGGAGTACAGTGAACTTGACAACTGCGAAAGGGGATTACCGAGTGACTCAACAAGTAGCTAAGGTCTTGGCCCCCCCCCCCCACACACACACTCCATGAACCTTTATCTTTATGGCAGGGCAGTTAGACAGAAGCCACTTTGAGTAAAAGGCACAAGGCAGCCTGTTTGTCATTTAAAGGCCTCTGGAATAAACGAGAAAGGTTCAAATGCACAACACCGTATATGTTTGCGTGTTCAGGTCTGAGTTGCTCACAGTTGGAAAACCTCTGACTGTGAACAAATACCTGCTCATTTTATCAGCATCACAAGAATGACTCACTCTAGGAATTTCTAGGTAGGCTAGTTTCAAGGTGGCATGGATTTACACTTTAAATTTTCAATTACTTTCATTATTTTTACATTTTATTCACGAGAATACCAAGCAGCCTTTAAAACATGGTCCTTTTATCTCACTATTAACCAAGAGCATTTCAAAGCCACATCTGAACTATTTTAAGAGTATTATTACCTGTCGCTATAATTATTTTAAGAGCAGAGATGACACATATTATGATTACTTTTAAAGGAAGAAATATCTTACCCTGAGGTCACACCTTGTATTTTTGCAGTTTTTAGGACTTCCTCCTTATTCCTGCGCACGACCGGAACACGACAGACACACCTAACCTGACCTGATTATCTAAACTTCGGGAGGAATAGTTGCGAATATTTTGGTGAAAAGTCTCAAGAGATTGTGCTTAATCTAAGCCGTCAGCCCCTGCGGTTATGTTCGTGCTCTCCGTCGCACTTCCTCCTTTGACTGGGATCGAAAGTGAAAGACTGAGCGAGTCCCGCGGATCAGGAGCAAGCAGAGTGGTGAGTGTTCTGTCGTTCAACCCTCCCATTTTACTACATACCGTTAAAAAATCAAGCCATCGTATGTGTTATCAGAAGCTGAAAGTTGCATTGTGCATGTGGCAGGTTATTGTGAGTTCACTGCCGTGTCGATTGAATCGTTATTTTCTACAATCGCAGTCGGAGGCGGTGGTTACACGGAGGGTTTCCATAACACCCCTAAACATCGCTGCTGCGTTCATGGCTCTCCTGCTGAGTTTTAGTCCGATTGTTCGCTTTGGCTGAAAAACCTTCACGTTTTTTGTTGTTGAAATTCTGAATTATACTTCCCTGTGTGTGTCGAGAAACTGGGTTTAACTGTCGTGGATGTGCGTGTCTGCATGGCTGAACAAGGCTGATTCTGAATGTTTAGGTAGAAGATATTTTACTGAAATAGGCTATACCTGCAATCATTCAATGCAAAGATGCACCTCGGCTTTACTTATAGCAAACTGTCAAATGACTTTCTAGCACAAACATAGAAAACAGATTAAGAGAATGAAAGTGTCAAAGTGACTCCTTTTTTGTTGCCACCAAAAAAAAAAGGTCATTGGACCACCTTTAGCTTTGATTACAGCACACATTCGCTGTGCTATTGTTTTGATAAGCTTCTGCAATGTCACAGGATTTATTTCCATCCAGTGCTGCTTTCATTTTTTCACCAAGATCTTGTATTGATGATGGGAGAGTCTGATCACTGCACAAAGCCTTCTCCAGCACATCCTAAAGATTCTCACTGGGGTTAAGGTCTGGACTCTGTGGTGGACAATCCATGTGTGAAAATGATGTCTCATGCTCCCTGAACCACTCTTTCACAATTTGAGCCCCATGAATCCTGGCATTGTCATCTTGGAGTATACCTGTGTCATCAGGGAAGAAAAAAATCCAGTGATGGAATAACCTGGTCATTCAGTATATTCAGGTAGTCAGTTGACCTCATTCTTTGGACACATAATGTTGCTGAATGCCAGTGATATGACCCTTCTCAGAAAGTAATAAAAAATTCTCTAAGAAATTCTCTCTCTTATTATTGTGGCATTTAGCAAATAGAAATAATTTTAGTAATCTTAACTGACCTAAAACAGGAGGTTTAGTCTGATTTAACTTCAGACAGTGAGGAATAAATGTATGTGTTTTTTAACACAGTGTATGTAAACATCTGGTTTCAACTGTGTATATATATATATTTAACTCTTTATGAGTTTTCTGCAAGTGTATTTATTTAATTAAAATATGTAAATGTTTCTTCCTAACCCAACTTTAGCTGGGTCTATTGTCCTCCAGCGTGATGAAACGGGATGAAAGGACAGTCCACATGTAAATATGACAGGCTTCACTACAACCACTAAGCATCCTCACACTGTTGATTTACTCATAGAGAGACTAGAGAACCTTCCAGTCTCAGGTGAGTTATCATAAAATAAAACCAGTTAAAAGCATGTGGCTCGTACATGTCTGACTGATGATGATGATGATGATGATGACACTGTGGCATTTGTGTTGACTCATGTCAGTGTTGTGTCTTTAGACTACCATGGACTGGACAGTCCAGGTCTTACGTGCTACCTGAACAGCGTGCTTCAGGTGCTTTTCATGACCAATGACTTCAGAGAGGCCGTGAGAAGGTTTGAAACCTCAGCTTTGCCTGAGTTTTGCTTAATAATAATGTTTTCAGATCGTATTAAATGAAAATCAAACAAATGGGTTTATTGAACTATTTGCCATATTTTGAAGTTGCCAAGAGTGGCATGAAACCTATTTAATTCCTGCAGCCAGTAAGTTTATCTTAGCCAAGACTTGATACAATAAGGAATTGTTTAGCAAAGCTCCTTCCAAAAGACAAATCATTAATGATTCAATCAAAGCTGTGAATAACAGTTCAGTGGAAACTCCATAGATTCAGGCTTTATTTACCTGTACTATACACACTTAGTCAACTCTGTGTCCAGAAATGTCAGGAAGCTGTGTGAAATATAAATAAAAACAGGATGCAATCGTTTGCAAATCACAAATTCAGTTTACTGAAAACTATCTGCTCATTCTGAATTGGATGTCGGCGACTCATTTAAAAAAAGAAGGGACTTGAGCAGAGTGTTGTTGTAAATTGTAGGACTTAATAGCCACACATGTTTCTCATTTGTGCCACAGATGCTGCAGCGAATATTCAATGAACGGACACCTGAGACAACTGTTTATTGATTTAGAGAGGAAGATGACCACAACACACAAAATCACAGAAAAGCTTGGGATCAGAAATAGTAGGTTTCGATTTGAGACATTTCATGTATAATCCTGGAGCTGTCTCAGAGTAAATGAAATATTATGCAAAGATATATAATTTTTTCTTGTCCCCTTACTTTCAGTATACAAGCAACGTGATGCTGCTGAGTGTTTTGAGAAGATCCTGTGTCGGACCAGTCCAGAAGCTTCCAAGGTACAGTCTAATGTATTCATTTTCAGGGAACAGGGTGCATTTTAAAAGATCGAGACAAATGTGCCGTAGCTGAATGTATAGCTTGCACTCGTAGCCTCGATGCAACTAAAAACTCACAAATGTCTTTGTTCCCCACACAAGGGGTGAAGTAGGAAGAGCTACGACTAGCTGCAAACAAACTGCCATACACAGCTGACCTCTGCTGAATCGTGCTGATCAGTTCATCCTGGATGATCATGTTGTTGAGAAAAACTAGTATATCCTTCACACAAGGTCAGAACACAAAGAGCAGTCTTTCTGTGCCTTCTGAACTTGATTGTCGATGGCAACGGTGGGGACATTGCTAAGGTCACAGACGCCTTTAAGGATTTTTAATCTCCTGGTTCATTTACCAGACTTATACATTTATCGCTATTTGGAAATTGTAATGAGAAATCACAATCACCCAGAATCCACAGACTGGAGGAGTTGATTATTCTTTAAGAGTAGAATGAGGGATGATTGACGGGTCCGTGTTGGTGAGCCTTTGCGTAGCTCTCCGTCAACGCAGAGTGAAGGGTTATGGGAATTAAAGTTCCCCATCAAGGGTGACGACACTGATCGGTTGAAAGGTTGTCTTGAGCTGGAAAGTAAATGAACTGAAGCGTCTATCAGGCAATACGCAAAAAAAAAGGAGCTACATATTAAAAGTTGGTTCCACCACTACAAAGAAACTCTTTGTCCGGTCTTTTCTGTAACAGAAGAACCAACAACAGGACAAACAGATGGTCTAGTAGTGCCAACACAGTTCCATGCTGGGGCCTTGAGCATGAGGCCCACAGAGTTTGTTGTACTGTGTCTCTAATTACCGGACTGCACAGTAATAACTGTACTTTTGTGTCTAGATATTCAAGGGGGAGCTGAATCATAAAACCACATGCAACGTTTGCAACAAGAAGAATGATTCCAGGAGCTCTTTTTGGCTTCTGCCCCTTGCGGTGGTAGAATCACATTGTGAAACCTTCAACGTGGTACCGTGTTTTCCTTTAATGCAAATAAATACTTTACATATTAGGGGAGAAATGAACTTGCAGGATAAATAAATCTATGTCTACAGGGACAAGGACTGAAGGATTTCTTCAAGGAACAGACAGTCCATGGGGACAACCAGGTGTACTGTAACCGCTGCGATAAAAAGCAAAATGCACACATTGTGAGTCATAAATTTTATCTCCTCAAGTATTTATCGTACTAGTTGACTGGAGTTCATGAAATGATTTACATTTTGTCGCCTAGAAACCGGAGTTAACACAAAATCCAGATGTTCTGACCCTCCTGCTGAAAAGATTTACCTTTGATTACAAGCAGCAGTGTTACGTCAAAGTCCACTGCACAGCTGATGTGCCACGGACTTTGTACTTGGAGGTATTTCATACACTGCACAGCAGCCACTTGTTTAGATTAACACCATTTTTTTTTTTTAAATGTGATGACTTTGTTTTATCGCCCTCCCTTCAGCAGTGCACATATGACCTCTACGCTGTGGTTAACCACTTTGGTGCTCTATCAGGAGGACATTACACTGCCGAAATCAAATCTTTTGAAAATGGGAATTGGTATTGCTTCAATGACAACACTGTTAAAAATGTAAGGAGGCTTTTCTACATACGTACTGTACATACAAGTGTTACGATGAAGTTAATCGTTTAGGATTCTATTGTTTTCAATTCTGCAGCTCAGACGACAGCCATTTAAGGCTCAAGAAGAATCCCTGAGGTAAATGCTTTTTTGTTTCACCACAGATGAGGGTGTTTGATGTCATCCTGTAATGTTTGCAATGAGTGCGCATTATAAACCTTTCTCAAATTGATAATGCCTTTACATATTCCCTCCTTGAAACAGGTCTCACACAGCTTACCTCCTCATGTACAGGAAGGGTAAGTTTTAAAATGTACAGTATTGATTTCTAGGTTGACTGAATTTTTAGATTTTGTAGGACAAAATGTACTTTCTCCTTCTATACGAAGTTGGTCAAAAGCTACATTTACGCTTCTGCATCAGATCTACGTCATAACCTGAGGTGCACCTCCACATGTTATGGCACTGTGTATGACAGTTTGGACTGCAACAGCTGTGATTGTTCCAAAATGCAAACAAGCACAGAAAATCCTTCGTCCATTTGTCTTCTATACAACATCCACTCAGATGTTTTCTTCTATTCCATGTGGCAGTGATTTCAGTAAAAATAACTTTTGTCTCAACTTCAACATGAGCTGCTCAGTTCCAGTCGCCACTCAACACAACTGACTAGAGCAGGACTGTGGGGGCCACAAACAGCCCAGTTGGATCTCTAGGGGGCCAGACCAGATCTGTATGGAATTAGAACGCTGCCATAAATCGTGCGCGCGCAATGAGACTCGCGCGAGCGCAAATCAAACATCCGCGAGCGCAATGAGACTCGCGCGAGCGCAAATCAAACATCCGCGCGCGCATTCCCCCCCCCCCCCCCCCCCGAGCGCTTTTCCAAGCACTCGCAAGCTATTTTGTATCCTGTATCTATGCCCCCTGGAGCAATATTGTAGCCTGCGAGGAGAAAAACAGCTCGCGTGCGCGCAGAGTCCGCTCGCAAAACTTTCCCCTGCTCGCTCGCGAAACTCTCCTCTCCTCGCGCGGAAAACTGTCCCCTGCTCGCGCGCGAGTTATTTCTTTTAGTGGGCGTTTTTGTCAGTGAGGGGGACGGGCCTGGGGGCATGCCAATCACCATTGTATCCCCGAATATAATTGGTTGAGCGTATTGGCCAGTTGAACAGCAGGGTACGGCAACACTACTAGGACAAACGGGACAAACCACACTTATTCACACTCCAGAACAGAAGGTGGCGGTAATGCACCAAAAAGCTGGTTGCCGAACCGCCATTCAGGTAACGTCAAAGACAGTAGTATCAGATAACTTCTTAGTTAACGTTATTATCATCAAGAGCTATGGCTGTTAATGGTTAATGGCGGAACAGGCGGAAGACGAACAATTGTCAAGTGCATACCGCCACCTGCTGTACGACAGTGTGTATCATCATTTACGTTCTTATTCTGCACATCAATCTTGTGTCTCTTAAAAAGAGTGTCCATGGGCATCTTTGCCTTAATAAGATTTTAATAAGAAATAGCCTACTATATTTTGACACACATCTGCATCTGGACCATACGTCTATATACTGCTCTCATATCGAGAGTTGCTGACGCCTATATAAAGTACAGGCCTTCTATCGTTTTTATTTATTTTTAGAATTTTTTAACATTACGTTTATAATTTTCAGGGAGAAAGAAGTAGTCTAGATCGAGAATATGAACAAAACAGTTTTACCAAAATAAAAAATGTCGTTGTGCAACAGGATCCAAGTTACAAAAAATGATCAGCATTTTATCAGATTAATGTCGACGATGGAGGGAAGGAAAGACAGCACTCAGTCAAACATACTGAAGTTCATTGCTCTGTGTGACATTTTGCAAACTTTCAAGTCAAGACACCAAATCACAATACATGTCATTCAGGCATTCGGGGCTGTGTGGTTTGTCCCGTTTGTCCTAGTAGTGTTGCCGTACCCTGCTGTTCAACTGGCCAATACGCTCAACCAATTATATTCGGGGATACAATGGTGATTGGCATGCCCCCAGGCCCGTCCCCCTCACTGACAAAAACGCCCACTAAAAGAAATAACTCGCGCGCGAGCAGGGGACAGTTTTCCGCGCGAGGAGAGGAGAGTTTCGCGAGCGAGCAGGGGAAAGTTTTGCGAGCGGACTCTGCGCGCGCGCGAGCTGTTTTTCTCCTCGCAGGCTACAATATTGCTCCAGGGGGCATAGATACAGGATACAAAATAGCTCGCGAGTGCTTGGAAAAGCGCTCGGGGGGGGAAAATGCGCGCGCGGATGTTTGATTTGCGCTCGCGCGAGTCTCATTGCGCGCGCACGATTTATGGCAGCGTTCTAATTCCATAGATCTGGCCCAGATCTGGCCCTCTGGTGGGGCGATTGTGGCCCGGGGGCCGTATGTTTGACACCCCTGGACTAGAGTTTTAGTGGCAGCATTACAGAAAGGTGGCGACACATGAGTGCACACGTATTAATGCATACGACAATGTAGGCTCTGTGTAGATCCATTACAGAAGCGTAAACCAAGCTTAAGGCCTCCTTAAGGTGATTTATTCAAATGAAATGCTGATTAATGAAGAAATAAGTTCAGACATAGTCCTCCTCTAAACTGTTCTTCTAACTGAAATGCCATCTTTTGGTGGCTCTTTTTTTCTTCTTGTTTCTATCTCTCTTTTTTCTCATAAGGCTAATACAGAAATGATGAGAAACAGGCATTATGGCGAAAGCGTCAGCCTCAGCTCCACAGACAGATCTTAAGACCTTTGAAACACTGCTTTGGAAAACAGAACTTGAGAGTGTCCTATATTTAGTAATAACCATTTCTGTTTCTCTTAAAGTGAACAAAAAACTGGGAAAAACTGATGGAAAGGACCAAGACGCTCACAGTGCACATTCACATATTGAATCTGAAAGAAGGCAGGACACTGACAAAGAAAAAGAGACTCAACTGCAGATTGGAGGTTGTATAGGAGGGGTGAACCATGTGGTCTATGATCACAGCCCTGTTAATACAGCTTGGGGGAAACGCACAAACCATTCTGTAGAACCAGATGGTCTTCAGCAGAAGAAAACGTTTCCTCTAAAGGACAATGAAGCAAATGGAGACGGTTTCAGCATGCAAACACAAAAGTTACATTTTGCAAAGAGGCGGCAAAATGGATACCACCATGAGCTGAATGGTTGGCAGCTTTGTACAAACTCAAAGGAGCATGCGTGTCAGCTCAACACTGAAGGGACCCTTGCAGTGAATTTAAGAATGCACCAGGAAAAACATAACACCCAAAAGAAAAGACCAAAGGCGAACAAAGCTTTCTATGAAACACAGGACGGCACTGGCACAAAGACTGGAACAAAACCTGATGGTGGCAGTGCAAGAGAAACAGTTAACCCTGCAGAAACTAAATGTGTGGAACAGAAAGTGGAGGTAGAGTTAAAAGGAAAGAACCTTAAACAAAGAAAAGAGGCTCGCGTCAGTGATGTGAGTGACTCTGGTGTCAAGTCTAACAGCTCTGCTTCAGTTCCATCATGGGCAGGACGCTCACACAGTCAGTCTAGATTAAACCGACCCACTGAGTGTACACATTCACCAGATAGAAGATCAAGCAGCTTAAATAGAAACAAGGTGAAAACAAGGTATGCTACACAAACTGTGACAATGCAAGAAAGACTGAGAAAGAAAAGAGAAGCTAAAAGGTGTAAAGTCAAATCAGTGAGACCACAATGGAGGTAATGAAATAAATCAATGAATTAAACTGGTTTAACTTTTTTTTTTAAGATTCTTTTTTACATAAATATTGATGGTTCTCACCATGTTTCCCGTCTGTTATGTATAATATGATAAAAACTATTTCAGCCACCCCTGTGATAGACTGGTGACCTGTCCAGGGTGTATCCCTGGACAGGCTCCAGCAGACCCCCGCGACCCTTAACAGGAACAAGCGCTTATAGAAGATGAATGCATGAAATGTTATACAAGAAATGGGCTTTCAGGTGAATTTGATTTCCATTTTATTTATTTATTTTCAGCCTCCTTAGGATAGGACTAAAAGGGTTCTATTAGAAATAGAATATAATCATAAATATATTGTCATTTTACATAAACACCTGTAATATGTAAGTTTTGTAATAATAATTTGTGTTGTTGTTCATTTTACTGGGAGCGTGTCCACGATGGCCCTGAACAGACAAACCAAACACTGGCTCTGCAGAGGAACTTTTGCATTTGTAGGCAGGTCAAAAACATGTGCTAACATTTTCGTGTTCATGTTGAACAAAAGCCTTGGGTGTAACTAAAGTGATCACCTGGACCTCCACTCTCATCTCGTTTCCTTGTTATTTCGAGATAGACCTTTAGAGGGAGCTACTGTTCCTCCCGGAAATACGCAAATTTAGATTCCGCTTGAAAGGGTCTAACAGGTAATCATTATTTTATTTTTATTGTTTTATTGTTTTCTTTTGTTTTTTTTATTTTGCTTTTTTACGTTCATTGACACACAAATAGATCAGAGTGAAGAAACGCACTCACTTTTTTGGCTCTTGTTTTAAATCTGCTCCTGTTTTTATGTTGCTGAAAATGAAACTGAAAGTTTCTTCGAGCCTCTTCAACAACATGTGGTTACATTAACTCTCAGCCCCAGGATCAGAAGGAGCAGCGAAAAGTACAATATCACAAAATGGAAAAAATCTACCAGGTCCAGGTTTGTGGATGTGAGGGTGAAATGAAGACAGTCAACCTGGGGACCGAGGAACAGTTCAAGAGCGTCACGGTGCTGCAGCTGAAGGAGAAGATAAAAGAGAGGTTTTGTTGGGATATCACAGGTAAAATCATTACGTTTATACCGTATATACAGTTAATGGGTCATATAGAAGAGTTCATCAATGAAATACTGTATACTTGTCATTATGATATTTGTGTGATTTATTCTGAAGTGCTCAAACACGGTTAACTCTCTCGCCCTCTCTCTCTCTGTCAGTTGATGATTTTGAATTTATCTTTACGAACAAGCGCCTGGATGAAGACTCCACCCCACTGTGTGAATATGGAATACAACACATGTCAGTCATACTGTGTGTTGTTATAGTGAGAGGGGGAGGGCCTGGTCCCCCTGAGAAGGGAGATGGCGGGATGGGTGACAAGGGGGGTAAAAACCAAAGCATGGAAAGGCTCGCATCATTTTAAAGCATTTCACTGACAGATTAAACCCACTCTTCGGTGACATGAGAGCAGTTATCTCAACCCAACCCCTGTGTATGGAACAGGTCCTCCTACTGAAGTATAGCCCACAGGAAAGTTTAGTTTGAACCTTTTACTTTGACTTGGATAGAAGCACATTCATTTGAGTGGCTGTTGAACAAATATTAATCTAGACAGCTGCTATTGTTGTGAAATGCATCCCAGTGAAGACAGTCAGAAGAAAATCAGCTTACACTGTTTTTTTGTTTCCATGATTGATATTTGTGTTGTCTGCTGTTTGAGGTATGTGATCAGGTGTTTCGTAGCTCTGTCAGCTTTTAAAGAGGTTCAAGCAGTTTGATGACATGCTGTGCAAGGCCACACATCTCAGATCTCCGTTAAAAAGTATTCAGTATGTCCATGTTGTAACTGTATGCTTGCTGGACATTTTAGTTTTCATACCAAGCACCAAACCTTCTGGGCTATCATCAAACTAAAAGTGTGCCATTGTGTATGCAGGTGAAAAGGTCCAGGTTTTCATTGTATTTGTTTTTTCTCTGACTTTGTTGCATATTAAAGCCCTTGTGCAGACATCATCTGTCTCATCTTGTTCTGTGTCATTTGACCCTTTCTACAGAGAATACTACAGTTCCTCCTGAATCTGCAAAATCAGGTTCTACTCTTACAGGCTGTCACAGTTTTTTACATTTCTGTACATGCATTGTCAGATTGACACGTTTTTAGTTGTGCTATTCAAGTTGATTTATTATCTATTTATCTATATCTATTTATCTATTTTATGACTAGACTCTTTAATGACAGATACATTTGACTATTAAAAAAATCCAACATACAGGAAAGTTATTAACATATATGCACCTTTTTGGTCTGACATGAAATACAATTTGTTTATTTAGACAAACTTTATTAAATGATGCAGTGATTAAATTGGGGAAACACTCTGCAGTGGCAGTTTTAAAGCAGCATATTATAAAACATACAGTACAGTAATAAGAGAACGCAGCTGGTTCAATTTAAAGTCATTTAACTTGCACAAACAAGCAGGCATGTAACGTTTTTGCATCTGATGCAAGGAGAATCTCGCAATGAAAGATAAATTCTAATGTTAGAGAAGACAGCTGTGAGCATACATGAATAATGAATGAATGAATGAATGAATGAATCTTTATTGTCACTATAACAAGTACAGCGAAATTTCTCCAGTCAACCCGTACATATAAAACAAATACGTGATAAGACAGACATAACAGGATGACCGTTTGATAATAGTGAGTGTGTGAAGCTGTTTAGTTTCTGTGCCACACAGGGATAGATGTTTGTCTGGGAGCCACCCCATCACTACAGGGGATGAAGTAAGAGCTCGTCTTCAGGCACTCAGGGGTCAGCTTCAGACACACAAAGCAGAACTCAACCTGACAGCGAGGACAGATGATGTTCTTGCAGCCTGTTTTGTCGTGCTCCACCCTCTGACCGCAGGTGGGACAGACTCGGATGGAGGGACATGCGGTCACTCCCGCCACCTGTGGGAGGGCTGTTGTCTTGCAGTTCTTGAGGAGTTCCAGGTCATGGTTGATGCAGCCGTCATTGTCGCAGCGATCAGATCGTGGAGCTGCACCTTTCCAAGGCTTAAAACACTGCCAGCAGAACTCATACACTTCCTTCTTGTCTGCTGTGCAAACTATACAGCGCACACTGAGGTTAGACACGTCCTCTCTCTCCACGTAGGTTTTACAACCAGGACACTGTAAAAAGCATTAAATGAACAGCTTAACATTTCAGGAAATATGCATCATATTTTTTTGTTGAGTATTAGATGATACCACCCTCATACCAGTGCATTAACTGGAACTAGGACCTTGTTACTTTACGTAACTATAAAGCCTGAAACAGCTATCCTGGCCTTGTCCAAAGGTAAAAGGCTGCATTTATGGTGCCTTTATATGGCACTTTAGTCCAGAGAACATGCACACACTGAGCAGCCTAGCTTCCCCCGGTTGAACATGTGAGCTGGATGATAGGTTGAGCAACATAACATTCAGTCTACTCAGATAAGAGAGCTCTATGTATCTTGCATGACTGCTGTATGTCTGTGTTTTTCTTTTGAGAACATAGCAGGACACTTACTGATTTAAATTCACAGTATTCTGTGGCAGCCAGACGTGCCATGTTCTCCTCAAAATACGCCATCTCTTCAGCTGTCAGCACTGCCAGCCTGCGCACCTCTTGATAGGGCCACACAGCGTTACACTTCTGCAAGGTGCCGTTCTTTAAAGCAGGGCACTTGAATTTGTACTGGCCCTGAAATGAGAATAACACACATATGGTTGCAGCCCCAGTCAAGGATGGAGGGAAATGAGGGGGAAAAAAATCTATTTTTGGTGGAGCTGAACATAAACATCAGAATGTGTGACTCTGACTTAACACTGACTTTTCAAGTTGTATCTTGTTGAATCTTAAACAATGTGTAAAGTTACATTAACCTGTAAAACCAGTGTTTTATAATGGACTAAATCCTCCTTTGTGACTGTTATAATGTTCAGTTTAAATGGAAACAGTGTTAGAATTAAATTCTTTATGGAAGATGAAGTTTGTGGTGCTGTTAAACTGGATTGAATTTAACATATAAGTGTTTGTTATTTAGCCTACCTCACTGACAAACAAAAACAAATGCTGAATATTTTTGTCCCTTGTGTACCTAATTAACTGGCAAGAGTGTAATATGTCCATTATAAAATCACCATCTATAGTAAAAGATAAAGTAACTAAAGGGAGTACAATGGTTGTGGTAGAGTGGAAGTAGGCGAATAAAATAGCATAAAATGGAACTTATAAAGCAAATTACCTCAAAATAGTACTTCATTGCAGTGCAGTACTTGAGTACATATACTTTCTGTAGTTTTTTGTATAACAATTGACAGGTTTCACATTGTCATTTGATAGATTTTTTCAAACAGAGCTGAACCTAAATCAATGTTAAAAACGAGAAAGAACCTTAAACTTGCATTAGGATCGGACTAAAATAAATAAATAAAATAAATAAATAAATAAATAAAAAGTGCAAATAAAACTGTTGGTTTGAAAGACATGGTGGAGACCTGATCCAGCAGGCTGCGACACCATCCAGTGAGAGACTCCGGGGTGACGGCGTGGCCGCAGGACATCTCTGCTCTGAGACACGGGTCTCCTTCTTCAGGGGCTGAGGACGCACAACGACAAGAGACACTGAACTCACCACAGTACCGTCATACTGCACAGCTGACACAACAAGATTCCGTCTGCTTTGGTTTAGAAAAACACCAAGGAAATATCATCATGCACACCTAGCACGTCAACAGAATGACGCTTAATGGATGCAGTTCATTCATTTGGCTTCTAAAATCAGTGCACCCATCGAGCGAAATACGCGCAAACTAAAAGAGAGCGCACGGCACGACAGCAACTGTAAAAGTTTAAGTTCTTACGAAGTGGATCCAGATCATCTGGCCTGTTGACAAATTTCAGCGTGGTGTCTTTAGGATCATATCTCTTCTCCTCGGTCATTTTGGTTCAGATCATCAGCTGTGCTCTCCGTCGACAAACTGTTTCTCGTCTGCACCCGAAACACTGCCGTGTTTTTTTTTGTTTTTTTTAACTCCACCACTCCACCAGTTCTTTTAATTGAATGCTTTCACTTTCTACTGGGTATTTGCAAGAAGTCACGTGGATGCAAGGAAACCAAGTTTACATTTTTATGGGTGTGGTTATTGTTTCTTTGTTTCCTTTATTTTTATTTTTTTTTATTTTTTGCATCAACTTCCAACTTTTTCCAAACCTTTTCCAATTCCAAATTAATAAATGACTAATCAGGCTTCATGTTATTATTATTATTATTATTATTACTATTATTATTATTGGTTTTTTCACATTGGCTCTGTAATGAGACGGCCGTGAGTACTAATGTGGAGCTGTAAGCTTGAGTTTCATTTGAACGCTTTTTTTTCTTTTTTTTCTTCACACCCTGATCACAAGACACGGAGAGGTGGAATGACCGGTGATTTCCACTCATCAGCCAAGATCGAGGTCAAAAACAGAAAGGCATTCACTTTCGGTACGCTACTATGTATGTTAAACGTTACGCAGGCATTTTGATGTAGATTACAAATACTCGGGAGAAGCTCAGTCTTATGTATATTCCTACATTTTTCAAAATAAGTAAATAAAGGCATGGCGCTATGAAAGAAATGATGGTTCAAAGGTCATGTACAGGTCTGCTGCGGTCCACAAAAACACATTAAATGCACCAGAACCAACTGCTTGATGCTGACTGCACAGAAGAAAGATGATACGGATTAATAACCGTAATATTAATAATAAATGGAATAATAAAAAATGAAAGTGAAAGTGTCCCCAGCCCTCCCTGACCTCAAATCGCCTGAACAGCACTCTTTAGAGTTATTCACTCTCAGCGACAGTCGCGGAAGGAGCTCAGCAAGTGGCTCCCGACAACAACAAGGCAGAATGGGGAAGATCTACCAAGTCACGGTTCATGGATTAAGGGGGGAGAAGATGCTGATCGACCTTTGCAACACCGAGGAGCAGATGCAGAGCATGACAGTACTGCAGCTGAAGGACAAGATAGCACAGAAGCTTCCCGAGACCGCAGGTAAAGACGCAGAGAGAGACTGAGAGAGAGAGAGAGAGAGAAGTGTTATGACACAGAATATAACATGTTTGCCGTAAGGGACTATTTTGAACTTGATCCTCGAAACCAAACTTGATGATTTGCAGTGATGTCAGGAATATGTAGATAGTTCAAACAGTTTACACTTTCAACTCAAACTGTCAAGTTTAAAGTACAGAGGTGTTGACAGCGAAATGGACATCAAAAGTGAAAGTATGCCAGTCTACATTTTAAGGAATGTGTTGTTGTGTGTGTTCATCATTAGATCAGCTTATACAGGTCTGCAGAGAAGATTATTGGTACTGACCTTCCCTCCATCCAGGACCTGTACCGGTCCGGGGTCAGGAAGCGGGCTGGTAATATCTCCACAGACCCCTCACACCTCGGACACAACCTGTTTAGCCTCCTCCCCTCAGGGCGGCATTACAGAGCACTCTACGCCAAAACCACCCGCCACAAAGACAGTTTCTTCTGTGACTGCTCCTGTCGCTCTGCTGAACTAGGAGCAGTCACAGACTGTGAAACCGTTCACATGAACAATCTAGAATCAAGAGTCTTTATTGTCATTATGAGAACATAACGAAATGTTGTAATGACTCCCGGCTTAAGAGGCACACATATAAATAACACAACATTTAAATAAAACACTTGAATAAAATTATAATTAAATGAATAATATAAAACTTTAGACTTAGACTTAGACAAACTTTATTCATCCACAAAGGAAATTGCTTCACAAGGAAAAACACCCTTAAAGAAGAAGAAATGTAAATGAAGTGCAGCTTAGTGCAAGTCCAGTCTATGAAATGTTGTGAGTGTGTGATTGTCCTACTGCTGAGGACTGGTGGTCTGTTTGATTGTCACGTTAGAAGGTGAGTGTGTGTGTGGCTGGAGGGGGGAGGGTGCATGTGTTAGGGTTCTGTAGGGGAATGGGATGTGGTGCTTTGCTACAGGGGGTGATAGCTTTCACAGCTCTGGGGAAGAAGCTGTCCCTGAGTCTGATTGTGCGTGCTTCCATCAGGAAAGCGGTACAAACAGTGCGTTGCCCGGGTGGATGGGGTCTGTCGCAATGCGTCTGGCCCTCTTCTGGACTCAGGCAGCGTAAACTGAGTCCAGATCTGGTTGACGACAGCCCACAATCCCCTGTGCTGTCCTCACCACCCGGGAAAAGTTCTCCCTGTCCTGTGCTGTGCAACTGCCGTACCACACTGTCACACTGAGATGCAGGATGCTTTAGATGGTGGCTCTGTGGAAGTTTGTGAGCAACTGTGAGGAGAGTCCAGTCCGCTTCAACTTCCTGGGAAAGAAGAACCGTTGTTGGGCCTTTTTCACCAGGTGTGAAGTGTTCACAGTCCAGGAGAGGTCAGAGGAAATGTGGATGCCCAGGAACTTTATACTGTCCACATGCTCCAACGCCTCCCCATGTATCCATAGCTCAGTCTTTCTGGACCTCCTGTAATCCACTATGACCTCTGTGGTCTTGCTGATGTTCAGGATAAGGTTATTCCTAAAGCACCACTGTGTCAGATTCTGGACCTCTCCTCTGTAGTGGGTCTCTTCATTGTTGGATACGAGGTGTCGTCCGCCAACTTCACAACCATATTTGTGGGGTGGGTGGCAGAGCAGTGCAGCGCATTGGATGAAACCAATGTACTCTTTTCAAGTGAATGTACTCTTAGTTACTCTTAGTTACTCTCTGAATTTGTTTCCTCATCACTGATCCTTCAGTCAGCTGAGGAGACACAGAGTCTCAGTCCTGCATACAGCCACGTTTTAAGTTATATGTTTCTTTGGGTGTGTTTGTTTCACTCTGTGCAGGACAAGACAATATTCAGCTGATCTTCGCTGACAAGAGACTGGACGAAGACTCTGCGAAGCTGTCTACATACGGAGTCCAGAACATGTCTGTCATCCTCATGACGATAAAGGTTCCCGGAGGACTGCCAGTTTGACAGACACCGTCTCTGACCGTCACTGCCACCACTGATGCTGCTTCCTTTAAAATCTCCCTCCACTGTTTACAAATTTGGAAGCTTCGGCCTGCTGTACAAGGCTGGTTCTTAATGCCAATAAATCGTTT
This sequence comes from Chelon labrosus, assembly GCF_963514085.1. NCBI lineage: Eukaryota > Metazoa > Chordata > Actinopteri > Mugiliformes > Mugilidae > Chelon > Chelon labrosus. Next base: position 9,458,002 of record NC_140337.1, read on the forward strand.
AATACTACTTGAAGCATAATTTTCTGATGTTGCACAAAATAAAACTGTTCTCTCCGTTGTCTGATCTTTGATTATGTGTGCAGATTTTAGGGGGCCTCCAGAAAGCCATATAAACATGACAATAAACAGAATGCCATAAAAGCAGTCAACTGTCTAGTTAAATTTTAAAATCAAGCATTCAGTGCTGGTAGTAACAGTGATAGGCAACATATCTTTACATAAGAGGTATCCCAACAGAATTATTTGAAATATGTAGGCTACAAAAGTTATTCAGAAATATTAAGTGTTAAATCATAGGTCAGAAAGCCAGACTCCAAACACCAGCTGCCATACTGGCCACACCCAACAGGTCATAATACCAGAACTCTGCGGCCTCCAAAGCCTTTACCTTACCTACCTTGAAAAAATATGTTATTGATGTTTTAAACCCCTTCAACTGGTTATTGGTTTTAATGGTGTTTATCACTTGCTGACCTTTTTATTCTAATATAGATTTCTGTGTTATGAGCAGGATTCATGACATGAGTCAGCCTTACCTTTAATTTCCCATTTTAAATGCTGACCTTTGACTTGCCTTAAATTCTGTCTTCAGTATATATATATAAATATATTCTGATGTTGCACAAAATAAAACTGTGTTCTCTCCGTTGTCTGATTTTTGATTAAGTGTGCAGATTTTTCTTCAGAAAAAAAAAAACATACAATCATTATGCTATCAATCATTATTTCTGCCGTTCATAAATAAACTGTTGGGATGACTTACTGAATCTCGTGTTTAAATGTTCACTCCACCCTAGGTGCTCTATCATGATCCAGCAACATCATAAATACTTCTTTAATTAACTGTATATCTGCTTCATTTAATTGCAGCATATACTGCGAAACAAATGCGTCCCAATAAGTCTGAGTTCAATTCAGCAGAGAAGGATTTCTAAGAGCGTTCCATTACATTTGTAGTTTATTTAGACACATTCAGAACAACTGGGTTTTTTTGTTTGTTTTTTTTTTTTTTTTTTTTTGTCCCCTACCTTTAATATCATAGTTTCAATCTTCAGATTTTGTCGGTTTTCGACACATTTTTTTCAACAGGCAATCCTTGAGTATTTCGTTTTTAAAAAACCTATAGAATCCGATGCACCCTGAATGCATCATTACTGCAAGTGTGGCGTAAGTGAAAGAGAAAGCATCCGAGGGTTTTAACTTCGCAGGAGATACACTCGATTGTACTGGATCCTCCAGTAATGTCTTGAAAATGTCAGTCTTACAACTGAAGGTAGGCTTGTATTTTTCTTTTGACGTTCATGTTATTGTCGTTAATCACAAATCAACGATTATGACTTATTGATTGTCAACGCGCAATTGCTTTGCAGCTCTCAGCAGTGTAGAAGTGGACTGATCTTCAAGAGATATAAAATGGCTTTCTTTAAAGCTGTTTTTAATTACTCCTCCCCGAGTAAGTATTGAGTGGATTCTGTTTAAGCATGGTGTTTAAAGTTCTTTCACATGGATGTATAATCTCTTCAGACCAGTGAGTTCAAACGCAGTTGCACAAACTCCAAGCCAGCGTTTTATGAGCTTCTCAACTCTGTCCAATCGATGATCAGTACAAAGATTAACTGGATACATGCCAAGAATAATTAAAGCAACAAGGAAGAACCTGACACAATTTTTTAGTGCCACAGTAAAGAGACAGAGCGTTAAATGTTTCATAAATGTGCCAGAAAAATAAGTATTAAAACCACATTTTAATTGTTGTCATTACTTGAAATGTGTTTTTTCCATATGGAAATCCAAACTACCTCGTAAAAATAAAACACCACTTTCCTGAATCCTTTGCTTGTTTAGTTTAGGATTCACAGTAATGATGTGAAGACAGTTGTGTTTGTGTATCATTAATAATCTCCTCTCTGCAGCTAATATTCAGTACCATGGCTTGATGAACCAAGGATCAACATGTTACTTGAACAGTGTGCTGCAGGTGCTGTTCATGACCAAAGACTTCAGAGAAGCTGTGAAAAGGTTTGTTGTTGTCCAACGTCATGCTTTATGATGTATTTAAAGTTCAGTGTATCTTTGTGTAACCTGTGTATATCCTTTGTTTAGGTACGCAGAAGAAAACCCTGACACTGACCGTATTGATCATGATCTGAAGGACTTGTTTATGGACTTAGAGAAACGTACAACGTACACATATAAAATGACGAAGAAGCTGGGCATCGTTAAAGGTAGAGCATGTCAACACACAGAACAACAAAACCTTTGAATAGTCTATGTATCAAAGGACCACTTTTTTCTACTTTTTGTAATGTATCTTGATGTGAGCTGCACGTTGTTCAGTCATTTAACAGTCCATCCTCCTAATGATCACCATAATGGATAATTATTTAGGAATTATTTAATTGAAGAAAAAAACTTTTATCTCTCCACCCAGTGTATGAACAACAAGATGCTGCTGAGTACTTTGAGAAGATTTTAAGACTGACCAGCCCTGAGGCATCACAGGTAAAGACTGTGTCAGTATAAAGGGCAGTTTACAAGATCTATAAAAGAAATTAACACTTGTTTACAGGTTTCTTCATATTTGTGTTTTCAGATTTTTCAAGGGAAGCTGGCACACGAGACCACCTGCTGTAAATGTGGTACACAGACTGGCACCGCTGAGCCGTTTTGGCATCTTCCCCTTGCGTTGGATTTCAACAGGAAAGACTATAGTGTGGTAAGAACGTTTCTCTCCCATTTCCAGAACAACATTTTGGTCAGAGAGCTCATCAGCACAGTGAAGCTATGTTGGCCAAAGGAGCTTAATAGGAAAACACACGCACATTGATGACAAAATGCTAGCAAATTAAGAAAATGTCCTGGATTTGGCAACACTTGGGGAATTTGCCCCCCTGCTTAATGCAGTTTGAGCGCCATTATGAACTGATAGGAGAGGGTACAGACTGCTTATGGGAGCTTCTATTGTAATGGGAAAAGACCAGTGCATACCAGAAGTGTACTGGCCCACTTAAAGCACTGACAGGGCCGTAAGTCTGTCTGCTTTTGATGATTTAATTAAATTTGTACATAGGATGTACTGGCATCTGGTGTTGTTGCCCTGCTTTTTGTATTAAACTGCAGACTACATTTAAGATGATTCTCTCTTGTTGCTGGTTCTCTGGTTTGTTTGACCTTCTGTTTGTCTCAGATTCTTCTGAGACAGAAAAACTGGTCTGCACATTTTAGTCAGAGCTAAGATCGGAAATAGATGACATGAGTATATATTTCAGGAGGACGGCATCAAGGAGTTTTTCAAGGTTTCAGAATTCTTTGGAGACAACCAGATGTACTGTGACAACTGTGATGACAAAAATAATGCTACCTCTGTGAGTAAAGAGCCAAAAATGCTTCTGATTTCAAAGACCAATCTGATTTCTGGATCTGAATCTAGTTTCTAATGTTATTTGATTCAGAAATATGTAATAAAGAACCATCCAGAAGTTCTGATGTTGCTGCTGAAGAGGTTTGATTTCAACTACTTTTCCATGAAGTACATCAAAATCAACTGTGTTGTGGATGTTCCCTACAGCCTTCAGATACCAAAGGTATATTTACAGTGTCTTTCAGTATTTGGTCACAAACATTTTATTTTTCATTCCTGATTTTAATGTTGGTCATTTCTTTCTTTGATCAGGGTCAGACATATGAACTGTATGCAGTTGTGGATCATTGTGGTGATCTGAGAAGTGGACATTACAATGCTACAATCAAAGATGAGAATGGAGACAGATGGTACAACTTTGATGATACCAGGGTCACATCGGTAACCACCTTTAATCACCTTTACTTCAGTGATAAGTTGTTGTTACAGTGGAATAATGGATTCATCATGTTGTGTTTTGTTATTCCTTCCATAAACAGCCTGATAATTATAAGCCATTCCACATGAACAACACTGAGAAGTAAGTTTTTTTTTTCATTTATTTATTTTTATTTCTAGATTTAGTTTGCATGTAAAGCTTTATGTGAAAAAAAACAATAAGCCCATCACATTGAAATGACTGACTTTTTCACTAACAAAGACCAAACCTTAACTGATGCAAAGAAGTTCACTGACAGAGGGCATGACGGACATGAATGGAGGGGTGAGAAGGGTCGACAGATGAGTCAAAGACAAATGCAAGATGGAAGAGGACTACGCCTTGACAACTGAGGGAGAGGGTCGGGATACACCTTTGTAACGTGGGAAACAGAACAGGGCATGGTCTTGTTCCTAAACTTAAGTTATGATAACTTAAATTCAACACATCTGAACAAGTGTTGTTAATATCACAAAATAGATAAATATTGCTGGCACCACTTCATCCAGAACGGCAACTCTGGTCAGATTGTAGACGCAGACACAGATAACAGTTCTCACTATTTACAGTATATTGAGTTGGATGAGGAATTAATGAATGAATGGTTTCTGTAAGAAAGACCAGAAAATGTACCAACATTTAACAGCTTTACAGATCAATACCACTAGCTGGTCTGCTAGCATTATCGCCTCTAGTGCAATCAGCACGTGAACAAATTAATGTATCTAGCTGATGGAAAGATGGAAAACACTTATTAACATAACATTATATGCTTGACTTTTGTCATGACCGCGTTTTCTGTAGACATAGAGCAGCAGTCTCTGTGCAACAACAACAGACTGTATATGAAACAAAGACTGTATATAAAAGATGGACAAACCCTCTGTGATGTCACCCACTGCCTTCTGAACAGTGGGAATGAAGCTCGGGCATGGTGGTGCCATTTTGGTTTTGAGAGACTCTACCTTTCTCAGATAATCCAAATATGGGCATGTCGGTGGAGAGTTGTTTAGGTCTGGGAGGTGGGCTAAATAACGTCTGGCTGTTGAACACACCCATTCAACTCGCCGCCACCAGCTAGCCACGGCCACCAAGCTAGGCTAAGTTCTACTCTCTGTTGCCAGCAGCCAGCCAATGCAGCACTGCGCTGTATCGCTCATGTTTCATTAGCTTGCAAATGAACTAATTAACCACTTCAGATACCAGGCTAGCTATGTTGGGCAAAGACAATGTCAACAAACTTATATAATGCTCAAAATTCACTTACTGAAGTGGAGCACACACTTGTTAGATGTTCCATAACTGGAACAATAGCAGTCAGGTATTATCTGTATGTAAAATGATCTGAAATTTATCAAAACCTCAAACACAGCTGAGAGGTTGTCATTAGATCAGGTGAGGTCCAGCAGAGAGACCACAGCTAGCGGCTAGAGACCTCTGACAGCTAGCATCCGTCACCTGTCCTTTGGCCATACCCCTGATTATTTAGAGTTTTAAACCTTAATAAAAAATAAACAAACGTGTTATAAAAAACTACACCCGTACAGTTGTCAAGAGTAGTGAATTAAAGTATAGAGGCCAAAATTGTTTTTTTTTTGTACAAGTCTGTAAACATATTTAATATTGTGAATATTGGTATAAAGTTGGGCATTTTAACATGGGGGCTGGAGCCTATCCCAGCTGTCATCGGGCGAGAGGCGGGGTACACCCTGGACAGGTCTCCAGTCTATCACAGGGCTAACACAGAGAGACACACATCTACGGCCAATTTAGAATCACCAATTATCCTAATGAGCATGTCTTTGGACAGTGGGAGGAAGCTGGAGAACCCGGGAGAACCCACGCAAGAGACAAATAGCACAATGACAGGGAATTTACAACAACAATTCACATTTTCAAGCAAATGATACATGAATTTGACATTTTCTAATGAAAATGATCCCATGCCCGTGAGCAAATTTGTCAAAGGTGGAATTATAAAGAAACAAGTTAGAAATAAGATGATTGTATTACATCAATATTCACCTGAATAAAACGTATTCTGGATCCTTTTTTACCTTAAGGCACTGTTTCAAAGAGAATCAAATGTTGACCGCAGCCCAAAAATACCTCAGGATACCACATAAACTATACATTTTCATCTTTTTTTCATCGCATTTCTCCCACTAGATCCCAGAGTGCGTATCTTGTATTTTACAGAAAGAAAAAAAGTAAGAGATACATTTTCATTTTGAATGATACCATCTAACTGTTTAGTACTTCACCTTATTTCATAGCTATTTTTCATTGATAGATGCTGATACACAAGACAGCCAGGAGGTGTCCTATAGTGGAGATGTCCAACTCACTACCAATAACAACAATGACCAGGGTCAAGATGCTGAAAAGATCAGAGATGGAGATAAAAGTAAAGATGCTCCAGAAGATGGTAACTACAAAATGGAGGATGATGAAGAGGACATGGGAGGAAAGGCAGAAGATGATGACCAGGAAGAAAATAGACATGGGACCTATATAGAAACTACAAGTGTCAAGGATCACAAAAAGGTAGTGCTAGAAAAGAACAGAGAGAAGAGATTTGATGTAAAGACAGACGAGAGCGAAGAGGAGTCAGAAAAGTCATTGGTAGAAAACCTCAACAGGGATCAGCAGCAGGTTAATGGAGAGTTAGTCAGTGTTAGACAGAACGGAAATGAACATCAGGACAGTAAACAGAAAACTGGACAACACTATGACCCTGTACATGATTACATGGCTAAGCAGAGAGATGAAAAAATGAAAACAGACATATTGGCACCAGACAGTGAAACATACTTGACAAGATATGATCTCTTCAAACAGGATGATCATGACGATAGAGAAGCTTACATGAAAGAGAACTTGTCAAAAGATGATCAGGGAAGTAGAAGCAGGATGGAGAGAAAACAGAGAAAAAGAGAGAAGGAGAGAGGTGTTACAGGAGAAAAAGAAAAAAGAAGAAATGATGAACATGCAAGAGGAGAGAAGTCCACTGTGAAATATGAAGTTGTAAGGGAGCAAGACAAAGGAAGTTCTAGTCAGAGCATCATTAAAGATCAGGTGAAAACTAGACAGCGTATGTCTGTTAAATGTGTTGGTGTAAAGAATGAAGAGGATACTGAGATAATAAAATATCAACTTATGAAAACCAAAAGTCATTCTGGGAATGATGGGAGAGTTGGTGACACTAGACAGAAAGAAACAAATGACTATCTAGAGTGCAAAAAGGACATCAGTGACACCTTAAGAGATATTTCTCTGAGACATTCAGAGGACAAAATGGGAGTGAATGATAGTAAGAGACGCGATGAACACATGCAAAGCAGAGGATCCACAATGCACTGTAGTGTGCATGGTGAGGATAATGGAAGATCACATGAGCAACAAAAACAGGGAGTCCAATATCCAAATGTAAGTGTAAAGAAACAGACCAAAGAGGAAGAAAGGAAAGTAGACAGTCACAGCAGAGGAGATATGAGGCAGGAACTACTGTCAGACTGCAGAGGAGAGAGAATAGATCAGAGGAGACACCATGTTCAGTTCAAAAGACTGGGAGATACTGGACCAGATGAAAAATATGTGGACACTGGAATTGTTATAGATGTAGAAAGTAAACGTGAGAAGAAACGTTTTCTAAAACTGAAGCTGAAAAAAAGAATCAAAAAAGAAAAGAAACAAAAAGAAAAAGAAAAAAAGCGACAAAAGAAAATATACAAATGGCTTAGACGCTTGTCTTGTATTTCCAAAAGTCAAAAACGTCCAAATGACAGAGAGGTGTATTAAGATGAAATATAGACTGCATGCCATGCCTTGATTTTTGAATCACTGATCATCTATATCACACTTTTTACAGATCAGTCAGCAACCAGGCTGTATGGATACAACATGGTTGATTGTTTATGTGACGTTTGGTGTCAAATATTTGTTTGCCACAGGATGTTTTGTATGAGCAGTATCACTCTGTAGAAATGAACACAAATGAACTTTAGTGGAGATGTCTGGGCAATGAAAAAAAATATATGTTCATGGTAAATACTGACTGAACAATCATATAATTTGTGTCTTTTTTAATTTATTTAGTTGTTGCTGTTGCTTTGAAGTTACTTAACATTTTTACAAAATGTTTTCCTAATGCAGCACGTAATGCAGTATTGTTATAAATGTGTATGTGTTTAGATATTTTAGTGTCAAGGACAGTTTTAAATGATCTGTGATTGATGTTTACTGTCAAATCACCCCACGCCTGTAAATCTCTGCCCACTGACTAATGTTAAAGATGTTCAGTGTTTATCATGAGAACCAAACTACTGTGTTTGTCTTATATGAAGGACTTTGGTCATGATTTAAATAAATAAAAATATGTTTGAAATCATTTTAAATATCATGAAGTTTGTTTTTCTTGACAGTTTTTGAAAAGTCCATTGATCATAATTAACAAGATAAAGGATTAGAGATCGAGAGGAAGACGAGAGGAAGATGAGCAGACAATGAGACTGTTTTTCAAAAGAAATAAAAAACAGTTATAAACAGATATACAACACTGTAGTTCCAGTGTTTTTTGTTTGTTTGTTTGTTTGTTTGTTTGTTTGTTTGTTTGTTTGTTTGTTTTAATAAGAGGGATTCTTTTGTAAGTTTTGACAAAATCTTTGTGGTATTTCATAGGCACTGTCTCCTATGTCTTCCTATGAATCAGTGGCGTCATTAGGCTCGTTTTAGGGGGGCTGATTGTTCAGGCTCTTCCAAAAAGCCAAAAGCAGTGTTGTGTGAAATATAATATCTGATGGTGTTAATACGAGCTTAGTGATAGCTGGGTGGACTGTATGGTGATGTTCGGATGCCGTAGTGTCACCTTGGTGTGTCTACAAGAACACTCGGACTCCAGAATGCAGTCAACTATTTACTTCTTCTTAAGGCAGCACAGTTACACACAAGGACAATTTGTACAGGGCTAAGGCACCAGAATTGGGCTATCTTCAAATATCTGTTTGTATTCGTAGCAACTTGTGGTAATAACTTATATGTGTGTGTGGTACTTTGTGGTATATTTGTCACGAACGCACAAAGGATCTTCAAACGAGCAGGAATGGAATTTAACAACAAAAACGAGACTAACATCCAAACGCTGCATCACTCGTGGGCTTCATCACTCACGGCACTCGTGCCTCACGCATGTTCAGCTGCGCATGCGCGAGGAAGTCCTGATTTTGTCCGTGGCCTTTCCAACACAGCCGCCCCCACATTTGGTGACAAAGGTGCTCACGGAAAGGCCATCAACTGGTCCGGTCAGGGCATGCTGGGGTCGTCGTCGGGGATCTCAGGCAGGACAATGAGACGGACGATGGGCCTGGTGTACACTTTGTCCTTGATCTATACCTCGGCGCTTCTCACATGACCATCAGGACCTGGAAATACTGTCAACACCTTTCCAATCTGCCAGAGGGACCGGGGCAACTGAGGATCCACCATCATGACCACGGATCCAACTGTGACGTCCGGTGCAGGAGTCGTCCATTTCCCTCTCATTTGCAGGCCAGGTAGGTAGTTCTTCACAAAGGCTGTCCAGAACCGATCTGCGAGAACTTGAGAGTGTCTCCACCTCCGACGTCCGAGGAGCTCTGACTGTGGATAAACCACTTGGGGCAGGGCGCTGTCAAGCCGCCCCATTAGCAATGAGTTTGGGGTCACCGGATCCAAATCCGCTACGTTTGCTGAAACATAGCCTAGCGGTTTGGAGTTGAGTATGGACTCAATCTCAATGAGGACGGTTCTGAGCACCTCCTCACTCACTGTCTGGGAACCGATGGTGGTGTACAGAGCAGCTTTGACCGAGCGGATTTCTCGTTCCCATGCAACACCAAAATGGGGTGCCGCTGGAGGGTTGAAGTGGAACAAAATCTGCTGAGTGGCCAGGTGTTGCTGGACCTCGGGGCTTAAGTTGGAGAAGGCTTCCTTCAACTCTTTCTCTCCCCCTCGGAAGTTGGTTCCTTGGTCTGAAAACAACTCGGCTGGCTTGCCTCGTCGAGCTATAAACCTCCGTAGGGCCATCAAGAAGGAGTCAAGGTCAATTGACACTAACAGATCCATGTGCACTGCTCTTGTGGTTAGACACTTAAAGAGTAGTCCCCACCTCTTTTCTGTTCTTCTGCCCAACTTGACTACAAGTGGGCCAAAGCAGTCCATGCCACAGGAGTAGAATGCCGGCTTGAACAGTCGAAGCCGTGGAGGTGGTAGGTCAACCATCTTCTGAACTGCTGGTTTGGATCTCCATCGGCAGCACTCAAGGCATCGGCGTTGGTGACGCTTAACTGCCTCACGGCCTCTGAGAATCCAAACTCTGCGCCTCAGTTCGGCGAATACTCGCTCAGGTCCAGGGTGGCAAAGCTTTGAGTCGTACTCCTGAATGAGCAGCCTTGTATATGGGTGAGCTGGATCAAGTACAATGGGATGTACAGCCTCCGGATCAAGCCCTTCCACTCTACGAAGACGCCCTCCCACTCTGATGACCTGATGGGCTGGGTCGAACTCAGGTGAGAGACAAAGGAGGTGACTACTGGATGCCACAGGTTTGCCTGACTTGAGGAGTTCGTAGTCATCTGGAAAGCTCTCTTGCTGAGCATTCTGGAATGCAAGCATTTCTGCAGCCTGATATGTACTAGCAGAAACCGGTCCAGACAGGCTGGCCGCCCCATGAAGCTCCTGAGCAAGAGACTCCACCAGGTCTTTCCAAGTCTTGAATGTTGGCCTGTCTGGATTGGCAGACGTACTCAGTCCACAGAAAGTAGAGCGCTTGAGCTCAGTTGCATCCTCTGAAACCAAATCGCTTGGTGGAGGGAGAGTAGGCCACTCGTCAGTGGGTAGCTTTAAGAACTCTGGTCCTTCACACCATCTGTTTGGTTCGGCCAACTCTTGCAAAGATTTGCCTCGAGTGAGGTCGTCTGCTGGATTCTTGGAGGACTCAATGTAGCGCCAGGCTTTGAGGTCAGTGAGCTCTTGTATTTCCGCCACTCTAGTGCCGACGAATACTTTGAAGCGGCATGACTCCAAGTGAAGCCAGGTGAGGACTGTTGTTGAATCACTCCAAAGCACAACGTGGCGGATCTCCAAGGTAAGCTCGGTCCTCAACAGCTTTGCTAACTGAGCTCCAGTAACAGCTGCACACAGCTCCAAACGAGGCATTGAAAGCTGTTTCCTGGGTGCAACTCGTGAGCGTGCAAGGAGAAAGGCCACATGAACCCTCCCTCTGACATCTTCGGACCTCAGGTAAGTGACCGCCCCGTAAGCCTTTTCAGAAGCATCACAAAAGACATGAATGTCTCTCTTAGTGTCTGGATGGTCCATGTCAGCAGGGGTGTAACATCTTGGCAACTGCACTTGAGGTAAGTATGCAAGCTCACTTTCCCAGGTGTGCCAGGCAGCCAGCAGGTCTTCAGGGAGATTGGGATCATCCCAGCCTCTTTGACGGTCCCACAGGCGCTGGACCAGCACCTTTGCTCGAGTGGTGTAGGGAAGTATGAACCCGAGTGGGTCATACTGACTGGCTAAGACACGGTAGACATTGCGCATGGTGGTCTGGTCATAGGTAACGGTTCTGCTCTTGTAACTGAAGACATCAGCATCACAATGCCAGATGAGGCCGAGGGTTGACTCATGCGCTTCTGACTTGTCATGGGCCAGCCACAACTCCAGCTTGTCGGACCTGGCCTCAGCAGGTAGGTGGTTTATTACCTGAGGCGTGTTACTGGCCCACTGCCGGATTTCGAATCCTCCAGAGGCAAGGAGGCTTCTAAGGCTGTCAACCAACTGTTTCGCTTCTTGGGCAGACTGCAGGCTCTGCAAACAATTGTCAACATAGAAGCACCTTTCTACGGAGAACCGCTCCATGCTGTTTGCCTGGCTGTTGTTGAAGACATGCTGCTGTAGCGCGTACGTGGCGCAACACGGACTGCAAGTGGTCCCAAATGGCCACACTTGCCACTCGTAGACCTGAGGTGTCTCTTCTCTCTTCATGTTGCGCCAAACAAAGCGCAGAAGGGGTCTGTCTTCGGGCAGTAACAGCACTTGGTGAAACATGCCTCTGATGTCACCACTTATGCCCACGCTGTGCTCCCTGAACCGCAGAAGGACTCCCAACAGGGACGGGCTCAACGTTGGGCCAGGCAGCAAGGACTCGTTCAGGCTGATGCCTCTGTACTGGAAGGAACAGTCGAACACAATACGGTTCTTACCGTTATGCTGCACCATGTGGTGGGGGATATACCAGCTCTCCCCACCAGATGGAGTCGACTTGACAGGTAACTTGGCTACAACGTTGGATGTTTCCAACTTCTCCATCTCCACTTCGTAGGCTGCTACGCTTTCTGGATCTTTCAATAGGCGTCTCTCCAAACCTCTAAGCCGTGGCATAACTGCCTCCATAGGGGCCTGGAGTACAGGGAAGTTCTTCTTCCGAAGTAGCGGAGTGGCATATCTGAGCACGCCATTGACCTCTACCCTGATGGTCTTGGAATCAAGAAGATCAATGGCTTGCTGATCTTCGCGTGAGCGCGTCATCTGCTTCTCACATCTCAGTGGCAAGACGTCGAGTTGCCAAAGCTTCTCCACATTCCTACGCAGCTCCACGTCCAATGGACTGAGTGAAGCCAACAAGCACTGCTGGGATGATAACTTGAGCTCGGTAAGCCTAGACGGACCTTGGAGTGTCCAACCAAGCCTCGTCTTGATCGCAGCTGGGCCGCCAGGGGGTCCTAGACGAACAGGCTCCAGAGGAGTTATCAAGTGAGGGTTATCAGCCCCTATCAGCAGTGTTGGACTCACTCTGTCGAAGGCTTGTAGTGGGATGTCTTGGAGATGCTTGAACTTTAGCCTCAGGCTGTCCACTGGGTAGGTGTGATCAGCAAGGCTGAGACGCTCAGCTGTGAAGGCGTCGCTAATCACAAAGGCTCTGTTAGGTTGTGTGATAGGTGAGACTCTGAATGTCACCGTCATGCCAGGCAGAGTCTGCATATCCTGGCGGATGGTGCGCAAGGCTAATGTCTCAGGGGGTCCACATAGTCCAAGTTTCCGTGCGGCGGCAGGTAGAAGCATTGTGCGTTCAGAGCCGTCATCTAGGACTGCATAGGTGTCAAATGTCTTGTTCTCGTGCTGAAGGAGGACCCGAACTACTTTCAGGAGGACTCGACTGCACTCGCTTGGTCTGTTCAGATACAGGGTTTCGGTTGCAGAGGTGACTGGAGTTGGTCCATCCTTCACAGGCTTGGTGTTGACTTCATGCAGTATCTGTAGATGTTTACCTTGGCACTTACTGCACGGCTTCTTGAGGGTACACACCGCTGCTACATGTCCTCTTCCACACCGCCAGCAGCGTTTGTTGGACTTTATCCACTGAGTGATTTGATCTTTATCAAAGGACTTAAAGGTGTCACACTGACTTAAGAAGTGCTCACTAGAGTCACAGTATGGGCAGTATGCTTGCGGCTTCTTCTTGCCTGTGCCATCAGGCTTCTTTGGCGGTTCGCTGACTTGCTTGTCAGAGGTCTCCTCAGTGCCATGAAGCACCGTGGCTGGACGAGAGGATTTAGGATCACGCTTCTGATTCTTCTGCTTACCATTAGGCTTGGATTCTTTAAGGCTAGTTTGGCTTTCACTGTCCTGGCACCATGCCTCGTATTGCAGCCAGTCCGAGAAGTCTGTTAGGTCGTACCCTGTTCGTGGCCGCCGGCACATGCTTCTCCGGAATTCTGACCGAAGGTCTGAGGGGAGTTTGCTTAGGAGCCGCTCCACATGAGATCCACATTGGAGCTCCACTGCTCCTTCTGTCCCTAGTGTCTGCAGCATCCCCACTAAAGCACGCACTTGTAGGGCAAACTTCTGGAATGCCTGAGTGTCTCCCTGACGGATATCTGGAGCATTCATAACCGTAGCGATTTTCTTCAGGGCCAGTTTCTGAGGTCTTCCAAACTTATCAGTCAAAGCCGCCATGGTCTGTGAGTAAGGGGTAGGAGAGTTTAAATAGGCGTCGGCTACCAGACGGGCCTCCTCTAACTTGAGATGATCCAACAGAACCTGATAACGGAATAGCTCTGTGGCATCAGGAGGTAGGAGGTTTTCTAAGGCAATCTTGAGGCGAGTGAACTCGCTAGGATCTGGCTTTGAGAAGTCTGGAATAGTCGGGATGGGTCCTCGATACGTTCTCTCGCTGAGAAATGCTAGAGGCTTCTGAGCAGGAGCAGCATAGGTGGTAGGAAAGGGCGCATAAGTAGGCTGAGGGTTCAGTGGCGCATATGACTGAGTGAGGTTGGTTGGCTGTAATGGCTCTGAAGGCCTTGGCGGATACAGGCTGGCTAAAGGTGGTTGTGGATGAGGATATCCGTAGGCATAAGGCTGACTGGTATAAGCGTAGTGATCTCTCACATGATCCTGTGGTGGATTGCTACCATAAGGCTGCTGACTTGGATACTGTGTGGGCGCAGGTGGGATTCTAGGGGGTGCTGATCTAGTTTGATCTTTAATGGCCTGGAGCTCACTCATCATCCGGTTGATGGTGTCCATCATGAACTGCTCCTTTGTGTCGGCTAACTGTGCCGCAGGGTCCACCGGATTGCTTCGTGCTCTGCATGCGGCTGCTGGGCTTGCATCAGGTGGATGGCTATAATGTGGGGGGATGAATGGCAGAGGTACTGAGTGGGACCGGGGAGCAGGCGTGCTAGCTCTTGGAGGAAGAGGCTGAAATACAGAGGTGGCACTAGCATGCAGGTAAGGTTTAGGTGCTGAGGCCTGGGCTGCGAGAAGGGGAAGCTGATGAAAGGAAGGAATTCTATCAGCATAAGGGCTTTGAGCAGGCTGCTCAGGATGCAAGGTCTCAACTGGTCTATACTGAAGCACTGCTTGTGCACTTGGCATTTCGTGGCCCTCATGGGGTCTAACAAGTCTTGGATCCAGTCCTGGAGGAGCTGCCATCTGTGCTCTAGGCTGGGCTACATGTTGCTGATTTGCAGCTGCCTGGGTTCCCTGAGTGGCATGCCACTCATCAAGCATCACGTAGCCTGACTCTAGGCTGGGGGTGGACGAGCGAGATGAGAGAGGCGTCATCCTCCTGGCTCCCTCCTCAGTCATCTTCGGGTGCCTGTCTTCTGTCCCCTGTGTGTACTGTGCTAGATTAACTGCATTTGACTGTACTGCCGGTCGTCGTTGGCCCACCAGTTGGACTTCAAAGTCTCTGAGGTAAGCAGGCTGATGGGACTGACGCTTCGGTCGGACATCAGGAAGCGAAGGGAGGTCCCCACTAGAGTAACGGCGCTGCATTCTGTAGGTTAAGGACTCCAAAGAGGCACTACAAAAATCCGGCTCGAAGGACCTGTGTTAATACGAGCTTAGTGATAGCTGGGTGGACTGTATGGTGATGTTCGGATGCCGTAGTGTCACCTTGGTGTGTCTACAAGAACACTCGGACTCCAGAATGCAGTCAACTATTTACTTCTTCTTAAGGCAGCACAGTTACACACAAGGACAATTTGTACAGGGCTAAGGCACCAGAATTGGGCTATCTTCAAATATCTGTTTGTATTCGTAGCAACTTGTGGTAATAACTTATATGTGTGTGTGGTACTTTGTGGTATATTTGTCACGAACGCACAAAGGATCTTCAAACGAGCAGGAATGGAATTTAACAACAAAAACGAGACTAACATCCAAACGCTGCATCACTCGTGGGCTTCATCACTCACGGCACTCGTGCCTCACGCATGTTCAGCTGCGCATGCGCGAGGAAGTCCTGATTTTGTCCGTGGCCTTTCCCACAGATGGTTTAAAATAAGTTTCTGAGATAAAATAAGATAATCCTTTAAGATAATTTATCCCACAGTGAGGGATACTCACTCATACTGCATACAGTCATGTTTTAAGTAATACGTCTTTTCGGGTGTGTTTGTGTCACTCTGTGTAGGACAAGGAACTATAAGTCTGATCTCCGCTGACCAGAGGCTGGACGCAGACTCGCTGGACAGTGCTGGTAGTAACAGTGATAGGCAACATATGAGGGTATCCTAACAGAATCATTTGAAATATGTAGGCTACAAAAGTTATTTAAAAACAGGAAGTGTTAAATCACAGATCAGAAAGCCAGCATCCGAACACCACCTGCCACACTGGCCACACCCAGCAGGTCATAACATAACACCATGTCTCTGCAGCCTCCAAAGCCTTTACCCTGGAAAAAAAATATGTTATTGATGTTTTAAACCCCTTCAACTGGTTATTTGTTTAAATGGTGTTTATCACTTGCTGACTTGTTTTATTCTAATTAAGATTTCTGTATTATACAAAGAGTATTATTAGGATTTTTTTCCCCCAGGCAATTGAGTATTGAGGCCTGGAGTATTTCGATTAAAAAACAAAAACATCCGACACACCCTGAATGCATCATTACTGCAAGTGTGGCGTAAGTGAAAGAGAAAGCATCCGAGGGTTTTAACTACGCAGGAGACATACTGGCTTGTACTGGATCCTCCAGTAATGTTTTGAAAGTGTCAGTCTTGAGGGTAGGCTTGCATTTTTCTTTTGACGGTCATGTTATTTTCGTTAATCACAAATCAACGATTATGGCTTATTGATTGTCAACGAGCAATTGCTTTGCAGCTGTCAGCAGTGTAGAAGTGGACAGATCTTCAAGAGATATAAAATGGATTTCATTAAAGCTGTTTTTAATTACACCTCCCCGAGTAAGTATGCAGTGGATTCTGTTTAAGCATGGTGTTTAAAGTTCTTTCACATGGATGTAGCTATAATCTCTTCAGACCTGTGAGTTGAAACTCAAACCAGCGTTTTATGAGCTTCTCAACTCTGTCCAATCGATGATCAGTACAAAGATTAACTGGATACATGCCAAGAATAATTAAAGCAACAAGGAGGCACCTGACACAATTTTTCAGTGCCACAGCAAAAAGACAGAGTTTGTTGTCATTACTTGAAATGTGTTTTTTCCATATGAAAATCCAAACTACCTCGTAAAAATGAAACACCACTTTCCTGAATCCTTTGCTTGTTTAGTTTTGGATTCACAGTAATAATGTGAAGACAGTTGTGTTTGTGTATCATTAATAATCTCCTCTCTGCAGCTAATATTCAGTACCATGGCTTGATGAACCAAGGATCAACAGATTACTTGAACAGTGTGCTGCAGGTGCTGTTCATGACCAAAGACTTCAGAGAAGCTGTGAAAAGGTTTGTTATTGTTCAGCGTCATGCTTTATGATGTATTTAAAGTTAAGTGTATCTTTGTGTCACCTGTGTATATCCTTTGTTTAGGTATGCAGAAGAAAACCCTGACACTGAGTGTATTGATCATGATCTTAAGGACTTATTTATGGACTTAGAGGAACGTACAACGTACACATATAAAATGACCAAGAAGCTGGGCATTACCAAAGGTAGAACATGTCAACACACAGAACAACAAAACCTTTGAATAGTCTATGTGTCAAATCTACTTTTTGTAAAGTTTGATCAGTTTTCAAGTATTGTGATGTGAGCTGCATCTTGTTCAGTCATTTAACAGTCCATCCTCCTAATTATCACCATAAAGGATAATTATTTATGACTTATTTCATTGAGGAAATAAACTTTTATCTCTCCACCCAGTGTATGAACAACAAGATCCTGCTGAGTACTTTGAGAAGATTTTAAGACTGACCAGTCCTGAGGCATCACAGGTAAAGACTGCATCAATATCAAAGGCAGTTTACAAGATCTATACAAGAAATTAACACTTGTTTACAGGTTTCTTTATGTTTGTGTTTTCAGGTTTTTCAAGGGAAGCTGGCACACGAGACCACCTGCTGTAAATGTGGTACACAGACTGGCACCACTGAGCCATTTTGGCATCTTCCTCTTGTGTTGATGGATTCCAGCAGGAGAGACTATAGTGTGGTAAGAACGTTTCTCTTCCATTTCCAGAGCAGCATTTTGGTCAGAGAGCTCATTAGGAAGGAGAAACACTGGAACACTATTAAAAGACATTTCTGATATGTAACATTATGGAAATATTGCATACACTGGAGGAGACCCAGTCCTCTTAACACATTTTATTGAACATTACAACCTCAGTTACATGGTGCTATAACGGGTGTTTAGGGCATGGAGTGTGACTAAAAGAACAGCCATTCTTTCTGTTAAATCTGGGTAACATCAAAATTATTTCAAAGCTGATAGTCTACAGTAAAGTAGTTACATAACGTTGCTAAGTTTGGATGTAAATGAAGAAGTGAGTTTTTCAGGAGGATGGCATCGAGGAGTTTTTCAAGGCTTCAGAATTCATCGGAGACAACCAGATGTACTGTGATGACTGTGATGACAAAAATGATGCTACCTCTGTGAGTAAAGAGACAAAAACGCTTCTGATTTCAAAGACCAATCTGATTTCTGGATCTGAATCTAGTTTCTAATGTTATTTGATTCAGAAATATGTAATAAAGAATCATCCAGAAGTTCTGATGTTGCTGCTGAAGAGGTTTGATTTCAACTACTTTTCCATGAAGTACGTCAAAATCAACTGTGTTGTGGATGTTCCCTACAGCCTTCAGATACCAGAGGTATAGTTACAGTGTCTTTCAGTATTTGATCACAAACATTTTATTTGTTATTCCTGATTTTAATGTCTGTCATTTCTTTCTTTGATCAGGGTCAGACATATGAACTGTATGCAGTTGTGGATCATTATGGTGATCTGAGAAGTGGACATTACAATGTTACAATCAAAGATGAGAATGGAGACAGATGGTACAACTTTGATGATACCAGGGTCACATCGGTAACCACCTTTAATCACCTTTACTTCAGTGATAAGTTGTTGTTACAGTGGAATAATGGATTCATCATGTTGTGTTTTGTTATTCCTTCCATAAACAGCCTGATAATTATAAGCCATTCCACATGAACAACACTGAGAAGTAAGTTTTAGTTTTATTAATTTGACCACCGTGTATGTTTTTATTTTTCAAAAAATAATAAGCTCATAATATTGAAATAAATTATTTTTTTCAGCATATTTGAACAAGTACACATTTGATCTTGTTTGGATATATCCTCTTTCACGGTTTCAAACACATGAAACATAAGATTGAAATTTTATTGTCAAGCACACAAACAACTATATTGATATTTTGCCGAAGACAATTCCAAAAACACTTGATTTCTTTCTGGATCATTTTTACCTGTAGACACTGCTTCAAAGAGAATCTATGTTTTCTTGTTTTCTCAATGAGACCAAAAATACCAGAGGATACCACATAAGCTATACATTTTCATGTTTTTGAAAATAACCTTTCTTTCTTCACACATTTCTCCCACTAGATCCCAGAGTGCGTATCTTCTATTTTACAGAAAGAACAAAAGTAAGAGATACATTTTCATTTTGAATGATACCATCTAACTGTTTAGTACTTGACCTTATTTCACAGCTAATTTTTGTTTCATTGCAGATGCTGATACTCAAGACAGCTGGGAGGTGTCCCATAGTGGAGGTGTCCAACCCACTACCAAAAACAACAATAACCAGGGTCAAGATGCTGTAAAGATCAGAGACAGTGGTGAAGGTGAAGTTGCTGCAGAAGATGGTAACGACACTGCAGCATCTGTTTCCATTGACAGACATGTACCAGAAATAGTCAGTGCTGTTTCTATAGAAGGAGTGCCACCTCCTGGCTGTGAAAATGTAGAAAATCCAGACAATGAAGTTGATGTTGGGCAGACTGTACAAGACAGTCGTCAGGAGCATGACTCATATAACAATGGAGAAGGTGCTTGTGTCGACAAACAGGGCAGTGATGTGGGGAAGAAAATGGAGGATGATGAGGAGGACATGGGTGGAAAGGCAGAAGCTGATGACCGGGAAGTAAATGGACAACAGACCTATACAGAAAGTGCCAAGGATCATGAAAAGACAGTGCTAGAAAAGAACAAAGAGAGGAGATTGGATGTAAAGACAGAAGAGAGTGAAGAGGAGTCAGAAAAGTAATTGGTAGAAAACTTCAGCAGGGATCAGCAGCAGAATAATGGAGAGTTAGTCAGTGTTAGACAGAACAGAAGTGAACATCAGGACAGTAAACAGAAAACTGGACAACACTATGACCCTAAACAAGTTTACATAACTAAGCAGAGAGATGAAAAAATGAAAACAGACATACTGGCACCAGACAGTGAAAAATACTTGACAAGATACGATCTCTTCAAACGTGCAAAGGATCATGACGATAGAGAAGCTTACATGAAAGAGAACATGTCAAAAGATGATCAGGGAAGTAGAAGCAGGATGGAGAGAAAACATGAGAGAAAGAGAGAGAAGGAGAGAGGTGTTACAGGAGAAAAAGAACAAAGAGGAAATAATGAACATGCAAGAGGAGAGAAGTCCACAATGAATTATGACCATGATGAAGTTGTAGGGGAGAATAACAAAGGAAGATCTAGTCAGAACATCATTAAATATCAGGAGAAAACTAGACAGCGTACGTCTGTTAAACATGTTGGCGTCGATAACGAAGATACTGATATAATAACATATCAACTTATGAAAACTAAAAATCATTCTGGGAATGATGGGAGAGTTGTTGACACTAGACAGAAAGATACAAATGACTATAGAAAGTGCAAAAAGGACATCAGTGACACCTTACGAGATATGTCTCTGTGACATTCAGAAGACAAAATGGGTAATAAACATGTGCAAAGCAGCGGATCCACAATACACTATATGGTGCATGATGAGGATAATGACAGATCACAAGAGCGACAAAAACAGGGAGTCCAACATCCAAATGTAAAGAAAGAAGACAGTCACAGCAGAGGAGATTTGAGGCAGGGACGACTGTCAGGAAGCAGAGGAGAGAAAATAGATCAGAGGAGACACCATGATCAGTTTAAAATACTGGGAGATGCTGGACCAGATGAAAAATCTGTGCAGCACAGCTCCATTAAAGAAATCAGGGAGGGAGTTGCAGGACTTTCAAAGCAACGCCCAGTTAAGAGAGCCCACAGTGATATTCAAAGTAGTCTCATGACAAAGAAGACATGGGCAGAAGCAGAGGAAGATGCACATTGGAGACAGAACAGTGGCAGCCATGACGTAAAACTGGAGAGTACATGTGATCAAAACACAAACGGTTTAACTACAGATGTCAGTAAGTTAAACCTGAATGAGACACCTTTCCCAGAGACACCGAAAGAAAGAAATGTAAGATTCTTCGGAAACAAAGAAGAGGAGAACGAGACAAATACTGAAGCTGATTCAAATGCCAGCACACCTCCAAAGAAGAAGAAGAAGAAAAAAAAAGTACATTGTTGGTTGCCTTGTGTTTCCGCTCCAAAAAGTCTGTAAGACAAAAAGACGATATGAGCGAGATGTGTTAGGATAAAATATATGACACAAATGATAGTCAGTGTTGTATCATTAGTTAGTGAATGACTGATTCTCAGCTAAATGACACTTATCACACATCAATAAGTAACCAGACATTTTTGTGTTGTTGGTGAAGTTGCTCGTTGCATACGTCACGTCCTGTTTGAGGAGCAAGGACTAATAATTCACATTTATTCAGTCTGTAGAAACTCACACAAATTAACTTTAATGAAAATGTCAGTACATAAGAAGAACCAACTGAACAATCATATCATTTGTTGTGTCTTTTAATTGAGTTTTAGTTGTTGCTGTTGCCCTGAAATTACTTCAAAATCTTACAAAATGTTTTCCTAATGCAGCACGTAATGTAGTATTGTTATAAATGTGTGTGTTTAGTTTTTTTAGTGTCAAGGACAGTTTTAAATGATCTGTGATTGCTGTTTACTGTAAAATCACTCCACGCCTGTAAATCACTGCCCACTGACTAATGTTAAAGATGTTCAGTGTTTATCATGAGAACCAAACTACTGTGTTTGTCTTTTGTGAAGGACTTTGGTCATGATTTAAATAAATAAAAATATGTTTGAAATCATTTTAAATGTCATGAAGCTTGTTTTCTTAACAGTTTCTGTAAAAGTCCACTGATCATGATTAACAAGATAAGAAAGGATTAGAGAACGAGAGGAAGACGAGGAGATAATGAGACTGTTTCTATCAAAAGAAATAAAAAACAGTTATGAGAGTAATAGCACAGATATAAAACACTGTAGCTGAAAAAGAATACAAATGTTTTTGTAAGTTTTGACAAAATCTTTGTGGCATTTCATAGGCGCTGTCTCCTATGTCTTCCTATGAATACTGACATGGTCTATCCCTATACCCACCCCCATCTAAACCTTTACTATGTATACCAATATCTCCTTGTACAGCTAACCTCACTTGTATAGACATCTCCTAATTTATTCACTGACATCCAGTACTGTGCACTTACTTGATCTTTACAGCTGAATTTGTTATTCATATATATTCTTCATTTTATTCTTTGTTTTTATTCTTTGTTTTATGTTATTCTTCACCTTATTTAATTTAGTTTGTTTAGGACTCAACTTGCCCACTATGATCCCTTGACTCAGACACTGAAAATGGTGTAATTAATTAACATGAATTATGGAGCTCTTTCACAGTGCAACAATTAAAGCTGTACAATTCAAATAGTTTAATTTCAGAGTCATGTCTCTCTTCTTGGCCCTGTGTCGTCATTTTCAATGAGCTTACCTTTTGTTCTGCCTTCATGGAAGTCCCCAAAGATTTTTATTCATCTCTTTTTACTTTCAGTTTCTCGCCAGCAGTTATAAGAAATCACGTGATCCTGTCTGTTCCAGTCTAGATTCCCCATCCCTATATTTATTTACTTTTAAGCAAATCAGGCTATGCTTACTGCATTTGTGACAAGTAATTGGTTTTACTGTACTACTTTAAAACCTGAGGAGTGAAAGTGCACAGCATTGCTCTGTAGTCTGAGTGAGATGGAGGAAAGTACATGATCCACCACTCTGGGTTGATGTATTCATTCAGGACTAATGGCCTGTGTTGCATTACTTGTGAACTGAAGTCAACAGATGAACATCAAACTGATCTGATTAAGAGTTATTATAGTGTACTGTGAGGTTTCGTTGTACAAGAGAAAGAGCAAACATAAGAAAACATAAATGAGTTAATTAGTTTAGTTTAATTAGAATGATGAAGCAACACACAAACAGAGATTACAGAGGCTAAATAGCAATAAATGAACATTAAAGAAGCATCACATGTAAAATAACTAAATGTGTTGGTGGATATTATGATAAGATCATTTATCCCACAGTGGGGGGAAATAAATATTGTATGTGTTTGTCATTAACATAATTCAGATAAGAATCAATTGTAAAATGTACCTTTGGCAGAAATTACCTCACAAATAAAGATGCATATACACTCATTTACCAGTTTATAAAGTACACTAGTAAAAATGAATGCATTTTAATATAACAATCCTGCACTAAATCTTAGCTTAATAAATGTTTTAATGCTCAGTTTATGACCAAACAGCATCATAAAGGTGCTTACTCTACTGCATGATCATTTTGGAGGATGCAGTTTGTGGTGCTGTTAAATTAGATTGAATTAAACACTGAAGTGTTTCCGTTTATTCGTTTTCACTTGTGTACCTAATGAACTGGCCTGTGAGTGTAATCTGTGAAGAAATTTGAATTCATCTAAGCCAGAGACATACCTGTCTTATTTAAACAAAGACAGTCTTGCTTCAAAGCAAAGTGAGGAACATACAGCCTGGTGGTGTTCATGTTATTTCTTCTTCCATACAGGTATAGAGGTCTGTCTAGGGGCGACACCACCGGAGCAATGTGGGGAACTCCTGCTTCTTTTGTAACATTCAACACTGGACTTCAGACACACGAAACAGAACCGCGCACTACACCGGGGACAGGTAACATTTTTGCAGTGCAATTTGCTGTGCTCCAATAGTGAGCCACAGGTGGGACAGGCCCGGATGGAGGGGCAACCTGTGACTTCAAATATGACGACATCTGGGCAGGTTTTCAGTGTTTCCAGTGTCAGGTTGCAGCAGCCATCATTGTCACAGCGGTTTGACCGTGTCCGTGGACCTTTCCATTCCCTCAAACACTGCCAGCAGAAGTCATAGGGCTGCTCTTTCTTTGCTGTGCACGCTTTGCAGCGGACTCTAAGGTTAGATTTACTCTTTCTCACAACAGAAGATGTGCATCCAGGACACTGTGTGGTAGGAAAGAATAAAGAAAAACACTTTACACACTTTAGGCTAACATTTTCAAATAGCAGGCTGTTATTGTTGTTGTTAGGACACTTACTGGTTTGGTATCAGTGGTTTCCAGGTAATAATTGAGAGCCATTGTTTCTTTAAAGTACTTCTTTTCTTCAGGGGTCAGAAGAGCCATTTTACAAACTTCCTCATACGACCACTCCACATCACAGTTAGGCTGGCCACACACAAATCTGCTTTTACCCTGAAACAAGAAACATGTCATGTGAATCACAGGTTGGAAACAAAGCTCTCAACAATACAACGATTCAGAAGAGTCCCTACGACTGCTGTTAGACAACAACGTCAACATCACACATCTGTCTGTTTTCTGCTGGAATCAGATGTGTTGCAAAGTCAGACTTTTACTACAAAACTCGGCAACAACATTTAAACCACCAACCAGTGGCATGAATAAAACAGGTGATCTCATTACAATGTTATGTTCTGGAGAACCTGGGTCCACGCATTTATGTACGTAAATGTGACTTTGATACGTACCACCACCTGAACATAGTTGCACACCAAGCACACTCCCATAGCAATGGCAAAGGTTGGTTCCTTGCAAACTGGTGATGTATTTTCCACAGCTAAGTGATGCACCTGCACCCACCTAACCTTCTTCTGTTGCTGCTCTGATGCTCACATGCACATTGTAGGCACTTTTCATTGGTGTAAAGCAGGGGACACAGTGTAAAGGGTCAGCATGGATACCCTGATTAGTCTGCAGCTAAACAGCCTCATAAAAAAAACTGTGATGTTCTGTGTATTGTGACACCTTTCTATCAGAACCAGCACTAACTATTTAAGTAATGTGAGCTGCAATAGCTCAGCTGTTAAATCAGGCCAGCCTTTGCTACCCACTGGCATCAGTGAGATTTGGCCATCTATGACCCTGTCTATGGTTCTAGTGTGTTTGAGCGTGACTAATAGGTGGTTTAGATTTTTGACAACTTGGTTGAAGTAGCATGTTTCCGCTTTACTATTTCCGGCTGCTTCTCTTCTCCATCTTCGCAATTTTTGAATTGATTGTTTTGGATCAATCAAGATGGAACACATCAAGGAAAGGCTAACTGAGGAGGTTCGGCGATACATTTGCATGACTCATCTTTGGCGAAATTTCAGCGAAAGTTTCAGTCGCTATTGTTGAATGTGAAGCAGAAGTAGTGACTAAATTTAACTCGACTGGCAAAAAAGACATAGCGTCCACTAGTGTTTGGGTGGCATTTTTACAGAGCGACCCAGACTAACAAGTGCTCAAGTGTGAGATGTAATGTCTATGTCCCTTAGTAAAGAGCCTGAAGAGACAATTCTTTGTAGCAAATGAGAAGAGCCGATTCCAGTGTGGGACAGCCGAAGCTTCAGCAGCTGCTGCGAATCTATACAGGCAGGGACGGGACTTTATTATGATGGGCACCCCATTCGGCCAGTCACATGCGAGGACAGACAAGGATCATATACCATTGTCTTAAAAAGGAAAGAGGGGCTTTGATTAAAATGTTAACAATAGTAACTGTATTTTTTGTAACAAAGAAAATGCATAAAAGGGCTTTTATGAAAACAGCGAGTGAAAAATTGCTTAACAACCCACAAACTATTCTTCATCACTAAATTAGGAATTAAATTAAAATAGAGGCTAAGAGTGAAAGTAAATGAAGAGCCATTTGAGAGCCGTTTGGGAGCCATAGGTGCCGAGCCAAATTAGTCGAATCTTTGAAAAGAGCCGGATTTCCCGTATACAGTTCACTTCTGTTGTACTGACTACTGCAGACCATGAACACACCCATCTAGCCATCAATATACCGTCCTTGTCAAAGTCACTTAAATCCTTCCACCTGTCCATTCCTGCTTCTAACATTAGCTCTGAGAACAAAATGTTCACTTGCGGTCTAAATTTAGACAGCAGGGGCCTCATGTACAAAGACACTCAGATTCAAAAGCACATTTCCTTTGTACATCCCAGTCAACGTGGACCCCTCCCTGTCCATGCCCCCCTTTAAAATATGCAAATTATATTTAAATTGACCCTGCACCTGAGATTCTTCTCTCTGCACGATCAGAAAATGAAAACATAAGAATGAATAAGAAGGGGGAAAAAAAGAACTTCACAAAAAGCGAATTGGAGACGCTACTGACTGGAGTGGAGGTGCGCAAAAATACACTCTTTGGCAGCTGTCCTGCACGCGCCACAATGTTGGTTAATTGCATTTGCGGTTCACATATGATCTGTACATTGTTTTCACATTCATGACAGTTTCCCAGCATCACCTCTAAGTGTCGCCAAAGGATCAACAGCTGTAGAAGCCAGTTTACGCCAGCCAAGTGTAGGCATGAGGCATATACATGTTCGCGGTCATTTCACTCTTGATCAATCTGAACTTTTCCGTGAACAAGAACGTACGGAACGTTTTTGTGCGCACGCACCCTTCAGTACATGAGGCCCCTGGTGAATATTTAAATATCTCACCCACTGACAGGAGCCATGTTAACAAGGTAATCAGTGTTATTCACCTGGATGTGCATGTTATATATTCTGAAAAGATCTGAAACTGACGCAGCTAAATGGAATTAATCCGCAGCCTACCTGCTGGAGCAATGTACGACACCACATGGTGAGAGACATCGGGGTCACAGCATGACCACAGGACATCTGAGCTCTTAGAGACTTGAAACCTTCACACAGAACTGAGGACGCACAAACAAAAAGAAAAAAAAAGAAAAAAAAAGCTGTCACTCTACAAGATAGCTTCAGTTTAAGAACGATTGATGGATGACTACTTACAGTCTAAATCGTCCTCTCCATCGACAAATCGAAGTGTCAGGTCCCGAGGATCATAACACTTTTCCTGGAGCGTCGATTCGTTTGAATCCATTTTGCTGTGCCTCGATTCCTGCACAAACTAAACAGACGCTTTCGGTTGCGTTTGGCACAATCAGCTGTTAGAGGTGTGGTCACACCTGTGTGTTGCGATGGTGAATGTCTGGTTCCTGTTTGTATCCAAATGCACACACATGCGTGGCAAAATGAGAGCTGCACATTTATTTGTATTTTAACTATCACTTTACTAGAGTGTCTCATATGCGCGCTGAGGTGCGCAGAGCTTAGGCCCACAACAAACCAGCTGCAGCCTGGTACACCGATAAACACCGGGCTTGTTGTGCTTAACATGCACACCATGACGAACTCAGACTTTTATCTAAGAAGCAGACTTATGAATGATCAGCTTGAGTGGAGATCTGTTATGGTGAAATAAACGGGGTTTATAGAGTAAAAGCTATATTATGGAATGATCAGTCACGTGACATGTCTGGTCATAATGAAAGTTAAAATATGTCCATGCTAATGTTGGTTTATCTGACTGACAGCGGGTTGTCTGAAAATACCGGATATTAAAACGAAAGTGATAGCTGAAGGGGTTTTCCACGTTAAATGGTTTAAATGCCGCTTACCCCAGACAACCTTTATCATTAACCTGGAAGGATCGGTGGCACAACAAACAGCACAAAATGTGTAAGACCGACCAACTCGTTCTCCACTCGTTTACAGGTGAAGTAAAGAAGATCAACCTGTACAAGAGAAAGGCGAAGGACATGACCGTGCTGCAACTGAAGAAGAAAGCAGTGAAGGAGTTCAGCAAGTGCGCAGGTAAATTCAATTCAATTCAGTTTTATTTATATCAATAAAAACAGGCAATTTTAACAGGAGGAAACCTTGATCGGTTAGAGACAGAAGAGAGAGAGAAGAGAACAGCAGGAGGAATGAGATAAACACACATCTGTCATAAATACACACAGCTGATTAAAGCCTACATGTAGAATCTGATAGTGACAGAAATACAACGTATAGCTGATGGTGTTACTGACAGTTTGATAATGAATCTAAATAAAGCTGCTAATGACAGAAGTTGTTCTATCTCAGATGAGTTAGCTGCTGTAATTGTTGAATGTAAGAGGAATCACAAGCTGTTTGGAGAATTGTTCATTCAGAGTGGATAACTGCAGGAGGCCATGAAGACAGAAACAGACAAAAGTAGAAAATATGATTTAAGATAGCAAATTTAAAATGAAAAATATCTTTAAATTATCTTTTTGTGTATGTATATTTGTTGTTTTGTAAAGAAAAAAATCTGAAAATCGGTGTCATCTAAACCTTTTCAGTTGCTTTTTCTTGAATATGTATTTCTTGAAACTAAATCACCTGCAGTGGATATTTTAACTGGACTCTGTTTAGATGAATACAAACTGATCTGTGCTTCTGTCCACGGCTTTAATGCAGCTCACCTTTAGAGATCTGATTTTCTGATGGTTGTCAAAAGTGAAACCCTGCTTTTATCTCTCTCTCTCGTGTGTGTGTGCAGGACTGAGTCCAGATATGGTGAAGCTGATCGTCATAGACAAACCTCTGGACAATGACTCTGCCCCACTGTCTGAGTATGGAGTCAAGGAAATGACTCATGTGCAGATGGTGAGAAAGGTTAATGGAGGCTGATAGAGAGACAGAGATCATCACCATCATCATCATCACCACCACCACCATCATCATCATCATCATCATCATTATCATCATCATCATCATCATCATCATCTTAATCATCATCCTCATCATCATCTCTGCATATTCTATCGATATTATTTCACATTCATATTTCTTTTTTTTGTCTTTTTATAAGTTTGTGAATTCACTGATAAATTAGGATGCCAGGAACTTACAATATTCAAACCATTATGACAACCCCAAACCTGTAAAGCCTGTTTTTTATTTATACAGTTATATAGTGGTTAGTACAGTCTGGGATTAATGTATATCTTTATGCAAAAAAAACAATATATAGATATATATATATATATATATATATATATATATATATATATATATATATATATATATTATTTTTATTTTAAAAAAACTATAATTGTTTGTGCTTTGTTTCATTTTGTGTCATATGATCCCATTAAAACGAAAAGCAATGAGAAGATACAAACTTTCTGGATGATCATTAAGTTGTAATGTTTGAAGAGAAAATAACTAACATGTAAATAACTATTGTCAAATATAAAGGTGAGATGGCTCTCAGAGATATTCAGCTTTGGGCTGTGTGGTAGCTCCTGAAAACTGATGGAATAGTCAATAAACTCGTTATGATCCCTTGAATCAGACATGATTGAAAATGGTGTAATTAATGCACACGTCACCTTAATTTTCGTTGTACCTGCACTATGACAATAAAGACATCCTATTCTTCTGCTCTATTCTATTCAAGTCTTTATTTGCAGATATCATAAAGAACAAAAATGAACTGTGGAGATCTTTCACAGTGCAACGATATTTAAAGCTGCACAGTTCAAATATTCATGTCTCTCATCTTTTCCCGGTTCTGGGTAATTTTCAGTGAGCTTACCTTTAGCACCATCTTCATGGAATGCCCCAAAGATTTTTATCTCGCCAGCAGATAGTTTCTCGCCAGCAGTTATAAGAAATCACGTGATCCTGTCTGTTCCAGTCTGGATTCCCCATCCCTATATTTATTAACTCTTAAGCAACTCACGCTATAAATAATTATTGCATTCATGAAAAGTACCTGGTTTTACTGTACTACCTTTAAAACCTGAGGAGTAAAAGTGCACTGTTTCGCTCTGTAGTCTGAATAACATGGAGGAAAGTACATGATCCACCTCTCTGGGTGTTTTCTAAGGCTGCTGTTAGGAATTTGCAACAAAATGTTTGTTTAAATATTGTAATAATATCTGTATTCTTCAATACAGAAGAATACATGAAATGTTGCTTCTACTCAAGTTTAAATAAGACAAAGATGATGTGAATGAACAGGACAGAGAATCTGGAAGCCTGCCAAACACTGACCTGAGTATATTTGGTACTTTCCAGTTTTGGTATCAGGGACTGAAGCCAAGTCTTACAATAAGGAAATGAATTCCTTCACCGAGCTGACCAGCACCATGATGCATCAGCATAAAATCTTTTGTTTTGTTGTATTGTTATGGTGCCACGGATCTCGTGACAGCTCTGGCTCTGTTAACATACTTGTCTTCCTTGTGTTTCGCATTGTTTTAAATGTGATCAGGAGGAAGACCCTCTTGTTCCTTTCTATAAAGAAAGAAAAAAGGACGTAATGCAAACTAAAGTCGTGCAATTTATTTACACAGACGAACATCAAACTGTAACTTATTGTGAGGTTTGTTGTACAAGAGAAAGAGCAAACACAGGGAAACATATCTACCTGCATTCCCCAGCTAAACAACACAGACACACAAACCCTTCTCTATGTCCAACAAATCAGAGATACTGTAAGTTATTAGTTTTATTGAAACCAGATAATCTTGGCTTCTCAGGGCCAAGTGCTGCTACGTATCATTATATTAATGCCTAATAATATTATATTTACTATTTACTGTGCTGAGTGACATATTCTTTGGGAATATTCGCCAACATGAACACAACATATAATTGCATACATTTTCTCAGTTTATTTAGAGAGATGAAGCAACACAAGCACAAATACGAGGTTACAGAGGCTAAATGGCAATGAGCGAACATTAAAGAAGCATCCTGCGTAATATAACGAAATGTGTTGGTGGATGTCATGATGAGATCATCAAAATATTGTATGCGTTTGCCATTCATAGAATCAGTTGTAAAGCGATTGTAAATTGCTTTTGGCAACAGCTACCTCACAAATAAAGATGTATGTACACTAAAAATGAATACGTTCTGATAAAACAATCCGGCACTAAATTTTATCTACATGAATGTTACCATGTTCAGTTTATGTCCAAACAGCATCAGAAAGGTGGTAATTCTACTGCATGATAATTTTTGCATTTATTTGGCTTTTTTTTTTTTATCACTCATGTGCGCTGTCCTTTGGACTGTGTGCTGCGGCAACACTGCAGATGTCCCCACTGTGGGACAAATAAAGGATTATATTATCTGAAAGAATTATTCTATCTAATTATCTTAGTTTGCGGTCCTGTTAAACTGGACTGATTAGTGCTTCTGTTTATGTAGCCTAGTCCACTGACTAACTGTCAAAATAATAGAAACAGTTCAACAGTTCTACTAACCACAGCCTCCACAATGAAAACACAGTTGAATCAACATCTCTCTCTCAGTTATTTTAAACAAATGCTGAATATTATAACCTTCATGAAGATAAGATTTAGTGCAGTTCTGTTATATTAGGATGCAATCATTTTCACTTGTGTACCTAATGAACTGGCCTGTGAGTGTATTCTATGAAGAAATTAGATTTCATCTGAGCCAGAGACATACCTGTCTTATTTAAACGAAGGCAGTCTTATTTAGGCGTTGTTACTTAGGCGTAACAACACCAAAGCAAATTCCTTGTATGTACGATCATGCTTGGCAAGAAAGTATTTTCTGATTCTGATTCTGATTCTTATTTCAAAGCAAAGTGAGGAACATACAGCCTGGTGGTGTTCATATTATTTCTTCTTCCATACAGGTATAGAGGTCTGTCTAGGGGCGACACCACAGGAATCCATGCTGTTCATATAACATTCATCATCCATATAACATTCATCATTCATATAACATTCATCACCACAGGAATCCATGCTGTTCATATAACATTCATCACTGGACTTCAGACACACAAAACAGAAAGACGCCTTACACCGGGGACAGGTAACATTGTTACAGTGTAATTTGCTGTGCTCTAACAGTGAGCCACAGGTGGGACAGGCCCGGATGGAGGGGCAACCAGTGACTCCAGATATGACGACATCTGGGCAGGTTTTCAGTGTTTCCAGTGCCAGGTTGCAGCAGCCATCATTTTCACAGCGGTCTGATCGTGTCCGTGGACCTTTCCATTCCCTCAAACACTGCCAGCAGAAGTCATAGGGCTTTGCTTTGTTTGCTGTGCACACTGTGCAGCGGACTCTCAGGTTAGATCCATCTGCTCTGACAACAGAAGATGTGCATCCAGGACACTGTGTGGTAGGAGAGAATAAAGAAAAACACTTTATTAGCATGCAGGCTAACATTTTTAAGTAGCGGGTGGTTGTAGTTGTGAGGACACTTACTGGTTTGGTATCAATGTTTTCCAGGGAGTAATTGAACGCCAGGGTTTCTTTAAAGTACTTCTGTTCTTCAGGGGTCAGAAGAGCCATTTTACAAACTTCCTCATAAGACCACTCCACATCACAGTTAGGCTGGCCACACACAAATCTGCTTTCACCCTGTAACAATGAAAAGAAACATGTCATGAGAATCACAGGTTGGAAACAAAGCTCTCAACAATACAAAGATTCAGAAGAGTCTCTACGACTACTGTTAGACAACAACGTCAACGTCACACATCTGTCAGAATCTGTCAGCTTGAATCAGATAACAGAACAGAACGTTGATGATCTCATTACGATGTTACGTTCTTCTGGGAAACCTGCGTCCATGCATTTATGTGAATGTGACCTTGATATGTTCCACCATCTGAAAATAGTTGCACACCAAGCACACTCCCACAGCCACCAAAGCAGTATAAAATGCAAAAGTATGTTTGTTTGTTTTGTTTTTTTTCAACTTTTGGAGGATCTGGTGATGTTCCTGGATTTAGGTTACTAATATACTAAGAAAAAAACTATAGGATTGATCATAAAATTCTACATAAACAGAAGCAAAAACAGCTTTTACTCTGATCTTTCCGCTTTCTTATAGCAGTGGTGTATTTCTAAAGACATCACAGTTGTGCATGTTATATAGTCTGACAAGACCTGAAACTGACGCAGCTAAATGGAATTAATCCGCAGCCTACCTGGTGGAGCAATGTACGACACCACATGGTGAGAGACATCGGAGTCACAGCATGACCACAGGACATCAGAGCTCTTAGAGACTTGAAACCTTCACACAGAACTGAGGACGCAAAGACAAAAAGCTTGTCACATTAATGTGTATACACATCATTTATGATAACCCGTCACTTTGAACAGTTTAAGACTGATTGGTGGATGACTACTTACAGTCTAAGTCGTCCTCTCTATCGACAAATCGAAGTGTTACGTCCCGAGGATCATAACACTTTTCCTGGAGCGTCGATTTATTTGAATCCATTTTGCTTTTCCCTCGATTCCTGCACAAACTAAACAGACGCTTTCGGTTGCGTTTGGCACAATCAGCCATAAAAAAGTGTGATCAGAGGTGGGCGTGAATGTCTGGTTCCTGTTTGTGTCCTACGCACACATGCGTGACAAAATGAGAGCTGCACATTTCTTCGTATTTTAACTATCACTTTACTTTTTTAACCAGCAGCTACATGTTGGATCATCAGTGAAACACAGACCACATGACATAGAGGCAATGCGCTCTCAGGGGCAGCCTGGTACACCGATAAACACCAGGCCTGTTATACCAGTTATACCATGCATACCATGATGAAATCAGACTGGAGTGGTGTGATCTGTCCGTGGTGCGTTATGGTGAAATAAACAGGGTTTAAAGAGTAAAAACTACATTAATCAAGCACTCCTCTGTATGATGATAGTGAAAGTTAAAACAGGCCCATGCTATGGTTTGTTTCTGATTGACAGTCATCTGAAAATACCCTAATATTCCACTGTTGTAAACGAAGGCCCTCCTCTAATGGAGTTTCCCGTCAGAGACACCGACTATATATTCTCCTGCAAGACAAACTTTATTATTAACCTGTAAGGATCGGTGGCTAACAAAAAAAACAGCACAAAATGTGTAAGACAGACCAACTGGTTCTCCACTCATTTACAGGTGAAGTAAAGAAGATCAACCTGTACAAGAGAAAGGCGAAGGACATGACCGTGCTGCAACTGAAGAAGACAGCGGTGAAGGAGTTCAGCAAGTGCGCAGGTAAATTCAATTCAATTCAGTTTTATTTACAGATTATTTATTTATAGATTCAGTAACAACACAACTACCAAATCTGGTCTGAAACCCCCAGAGCAAGTATGGCCACGGTGGGAAGGAAAAAGTCCCTTTTAACAGGAAGAAACCTTGATCGGTTAGAGATGGAAAAGAGAGAGAAGAGAACAGCAGGAGGAATGAGATAAACACACATCTGTCATAAATACACACAGCTGATTAAAGCCTACATGTAGAATCTGATAGTGATAGAAATACAACATATAGCTGATGATATTTTTAAAATTAAAAATATCTTTAAATTATCTTTTTGTGTATGTATATTTGTTGTTATGTAAAGAAAAAAATCTGTAAATCTGTGTCATCTAAACCTTTTCAGTTGCTTTTTCTTGAATATGTATTTCTTGAAACTAAATCACCTGCAGTGGACATTTTAACTGGACTCTGTTTAGATGAATACAAACTGATCTGTGCTTCTCTCCACGGCTTTAATGCAGCTCACCTTTAGAGATCTGATTTTCTGATGGGTCTAAAAATTGAAACCCTATTTTTATCTCTCTCTCTCGTGTGTGTGCAGGACTGAGTCCAGACATGGTGAAGCTGATCGTAGTAGACAAACCTCTGGACAATGACTCTGCCCCGCTGTCTGAGTATGGAGTCAAGGAAATGACTCATGTTCAGATGGTGAGGAAAGTTAATGGAGGCTGACAGAGAGACAGAGATCATCACCATCACCATCATCATCATCATCACCACCACCATCATCATCATCACCACCACCACCATCATCATCATCCTCATCATCATCTCTGCATATTCTATTGATATTATTTCACATACATTTTTTTTTTTTTTTTTTTGTCTTTTTATAATTTCGTGAATTCACTGATAAATTAGGATGCCAGGAACTTACAATATTCAAACCATATGACAACTCCAAACCTGTAAAGCCTGTTTTTTATTTATACAGTTATATAGTGGTTAGTACAGTCTGGGATTAATGTATAGCTTTATGCAAAAAAACAATATATATATTATTTTTATTTAAAAAAAAAAAACATAATTGTTTGTGCTTTGTTTCATTTTGTGTCATATGATCCCATTAAAACGAAAAGCAATGAGAAGATTACAAACTTTCTGGATGATCATTAAGTTGTAATGTTTGAAGAGAAAATAAGTAACGTGTAAATAACTATTGTCAAATATAAAGGTGAGATGGCTCTCAGAGATATTCAGCTTTGGGCTGTGTGGTAGCTCCTGAAAACTGATGGAATAGTCAATAAACTCGTTATGATCCCTTGAATCAGACATGATTGAAAATGATGTAATTAATGCACACGTCACCTTAATTTCGTTGTACCTGCACTATGACAATAAAGACATTCTATTATTCTGTTCTATTCTATTATTCAAGTCTTTATTTGCAGATATCATAAAGAACAAAAATGAACTGTTGAGATCTTTCACAGTGCAACGATATTTAAAGCTGCACAGTTCAAATAGTCATGTCTCTCATCGTGTCCCGGTTCTGGGTCATTTTCAGTGAGCTGACCTTTTGCACCGTCTTCATGGAATGCCCCAAAGATTTTTATTCATCTCTCATTACTTTCAGTTTCTCGCCAGCAGTTATAAGAAATCACGTGATCCTGTCTGTTTCAGTCTGGATTCCCCATCCCTGTATTTATTAACTCTTAAGCAACTCACGCTATAAATAATTATTGCATTCGTGAAAAGTACCTGGTTTTACTGTACTACCTTTAAAACCTGAGGAGTGAAAGTGCACTGTATTGCTCTGTGGTCTGAATAAGACGGAGGAAATGATCCACTTGTCTGGGTGTTTTCTAAGGCTGCTGTTAGGAATTTGCAACAAAATGTTTGTTGAAATATTGTAATAACATCTGTATCCTTCAATACAGAAGAATACATGAAATGTTGCTTCTACTCAAGTTTAAATAAGACAAAGATTATGTGAATGAACAGGACAGAGAATCTGGAAGCCTGCCAAACACTGACCTGAGTATATTTGGTACTTTCCAGTTTTGGTATCAGGGACAACAACTGAAGCCAAGTCTTACGATAAGGAAATGAATTCCTTCAATGAGCTGACCAGCAGCATGATGCATCAGCATAAAATCTTTTGTTTTGTTGTATTGTTATGGTGCCACGGATCTCATGACAGCTCTGGCTCTGTTAACATACTTGTCTTCATTGGGTTTTGCATTGTTTTAAATGTGACCAGGAGGAAGACCTTCTTGTTCCTCTCTATAAAAATAATGCATTTAGGAAAGAAGAAGGACGTAATGCAAACTGAAGTAGCGCAATTTATTTATACAGACAAACATCAAACTGTAACTTATTGTGAGGTTTGTTGTATACGAGAAAGAGCAAACACAGGGAAACATATCTACCTGCATTCCCCAGCTAAACAACACAGACACACAAATCCTTCTCTATGTCCAACAAATCAGAGATACTGTAAGTTATTAGTTTTATTGAAACCAGATAATCTTGGCTTCTCAGGGCCAAGTTCTGCCACATATCATTATATTAATGCCTAATAATATTATATTTACTGTGCTGAGTGACATATTCTTTGGAAATATTCACCAACATGAACACAACATGTAACTGCATACATTTTCTCTGTTCACAGAATAATGAAGCAACGCACACAAACAGAGATTACAGAGGTGAAGTAGCAATGAGCGAACATTAAAGAAGCATCGTAAAATAATGAAATGTGTTGGTGGATATTATGATAAGATCATCGAAATATTAAGCACTAAAGTGTTTCTGTTTATGTAGCCTAGTCCACTGACTAACTGTCAAAATAGTAGAAACAGTTCAATAGTTTTACTAACCATAGCCTCCACAATGAAAACACAGTTGAATCAACATCTCTCTCTCAGTTATTTTAAACAAATGCTGAATATTATAACCTTCATGAAGATAAGATTTAGTGCAGTTCTGTTATATTAGGATGCAATCATTTTCACTTGTGTACCTAATGAACTGGCCTGTGAGTGTATTCTATGACGAATTAGATTTCATCTAAGCCAGAGACATACCTGTCTCATTTAAACAAAGACAGTCTTATTTTAAAGAAAAGTGAGGAACATACAGCCTGGTGGTTTTCATGTTATTTCTTCTTCCATACAGGTATAGAGGTCTGTCTAGGGGCAACACCACTGGGGCAATGTGGGGAACTGTAACTGGGCTTCAGACACACGAAACAGAACTGCGCACTACACCGGGGACAGATAACATTTCTACAATGTATTTTGCTGTGCTCCAACAGTGAGCCACAGGTGGGACAGGCCCGGATGGAGGGGCAACCATTGACTCCAGATATGACGACATCTGGGCAGGTTTTCAGTGTTTCCAGTGCCAGGTTGCAGCAGCCATCATTTTCACAGCGGTCTGACCGTGTCCGTGGACCTTTCCATTCCCTCAAACACTGCCAGCAGAAGTCATAGGGCTTTGCTTTGTTTGCTGTGCACACTGTGCAGCGGACTCTCAGGTTAGATCCATTTGCTCTGACAACAGAAGATGTGCATCCAGGACACTGTGAGATAGGAAAGAATAAACAAAAACACTTTATTAGCATTCAGGCTAACATTTTTAAGTAGCGGGTGGTTGTAGTTTTGGGGACACTTACTGGTTTGGTATCAATGTTTTCCAGGTAGTAATTGAACGCCAGGGTTTCTTTAAAGTACTTCTTTTCTTCAGGGGTCAGAAGAGCCATTTTACAAACTTCCTTATAAGACCACTCCACATTACAGTTAGGCTGGCCACACACAAATCTGCTTTTACCCTGTAACAATGAAAAGAAACATGTCATGAGAATCACAGGTTGGAAACAAAGCTCTCAACAATACAAAGATTCAGAAGAGTCCCTACGACTGCTGTTAGACAACAACGTCAACATCACACATCTGTCAGAATCTGTCAGCTTGAATCAGATAACAGAACAGAACGTTGATGATCTCATTACGATGTTACGTTCTTCTGGGAAACCTGCGTCCATGTTATATATGTTCCACCATCTGAACATAGTTGCACACCAAGCACACTCCCACAGCAATGGTATGGGGTAGTTCCTCGCAAACTGGTGACATATTTTCCCTAGCTAAGTGACGCACCCACCCATCCACGTGAAAGAAAATGTTATTAATTAAGGAGGAAACCTTCTTCCATCGATCAGTGGTTCTGATGCTCTCATGTCCATTGTAGAGGCTTGTCCTGCCACTTCACAATTTACAGACTACTTGCACTACTGCTAATACTACAGAGTACTTTATTTGCATTATTGTCAGTACCACATATCACTCTTGCACTGCTGAATTGTTCATTCGGTTTTATGCAATACTTTGTATGTTATACTCCACTCTGCACGCCGATAAAATAATTAAATGAGTATTTGTAATTATCCACTTTTATACATAGCTAATCTACTGCTGTGTATTTTAAAACTGTGCTGAGACAATGCATATACCAACCTGAATGACAATAAAGTCTGTCTATGCCTGTGTTGATATTTATGTCTTTCAGCAGTGGACAGAGTCAGCACGGAGACCCTGACAGAACCATGGCGCCTCAGAACCAGCACAAAGTTTTTGTTGCAATTTGAGCAACAGTAGCTCAGCTGTTGAATCAGACCAGCCTTCGCAAGCCACTAGCATCAATCAGTATATCCGCCCCAATGACAGGAGCCATGATAACGAGATAATCAGTACAATTCACCTGACCAGTGATTACGACCAGATGATCATAATATTATGACTGATTGGTGTTTTCGTGTGAATGGCATTTTCGCCACACACATTTCATACTTGTCACAAATGGAAAAGGCACAGGTGTGTTGTTTGAGTCCCACTGAGCCGTCATGCACAATCCATTTGGAAATGGTGAAACGGTTAAGTAGTACCTCAAAGAATAACTTTGAGGTACTACTTAACCGTCAAAGAATAACTTTGAGGTACTACTTAACCGTTTCACCTTTACAGAGATTTTCAAAGGAGTGTAAAATGCAAAAATATGTTGTTTTTTTCAACTTTTGGAGGATCTGGTGATGTTCCTGGATTTACATACATAGTTTACTAATATACTAAGAAAAAAACTATAAGCTTGATCATAAAATGCTAAATAAACAGAAGCTCTGACATTATTGCTTTTTATCCCTTTTTCTGCACAACAGCTTTTACTCTACTACTGATCTTTCCGTTTTATAATAGCAGTGGTGTATTTCTAAGTAACGACATCACAGTTGTGCATGTTATATAGTCTGAAAAGATCTGAAACTGACGCAGCTAAATGGAATTAATCCGCAGCCTACCTGGTGGAGCAATGTACGACACCACATGGTGAGAGACATCGGAGTCACAGCATGACCACAGGACATCAGAGCTCTTAGAGACTTGAAACCTTCACACAGAACTGAGGACGCACAGACAAAAAGCTTGTCACATTAATGTGTATACACATCATTTATGATAACCCGTCACTTTGAACAGTTTAAGGCTGATTGGTGGATGACTACTTACAGTCTAAGTCGTCCTCTCTATTGACAAATCGAAGTGTCAGGTCCCGAGGATCATAACACTTTTCCTGGAGCGTCGATTTATTTGAATCCATCTTGCTTTGCCTCGATTCCTGCACAAACTAAACAGACGCTTTCGGTTGCGTTTGGCACAATCAGCCATAAAAAAGTGTGATCAGAGGTGGGCGTGAATGTCTGGTTCCTGTTTGTGTCCTACTGCGCACACGTGCATGGCAAAATGAGAGCTGCACATTTCTTCGTATTTTAACTATCACTTTACTTTTTTAACCAGCAGCTACATGTTGGATCATCAGTGAAACACAGACCACATGACATAGAGGCAATGCGCTCTCAGGTGCAGCCTGGTACACCGATAAACACCAGGCCTGTTATACCAGTTATACCATGCATACCATGATGAAATCAGACTGGAGTGGTGTGATCTGTCCGTGGTGCGTTATGGTGAAATAAACAGGGTTTAAAGAGTAAAAACTACATTAATCAAGCACTCCTCTGTATGATGATAGTGAAAGTTAAAACAGGCCCATGCTATGGTTTGTTTCTGATTGACAGTCATCTGAAAATACCCTAATATTCCACTGTTGTAAACGAAGGCCCTCCTCTAATGGAGTTTCCCGTCAGAGACACCGACTATATATTCTCCTGCAAGACAAACTTTATTATTAACCTGTAAGGATCGGTGGCTAACAAAAAAAACAGCACAAAATGTGTAAGACAGACCAACTGGTTCTCCACTCATTTACAGGTGAAGTAAAGAAGATCAACCTGTACAAGAGAAAGGCGAAGGACATGACCGTGCTGCAACTGAAGAAGACAGCGGTGAAGGAGTTCAGCAAGTGCGCAGGTAAATTCAATTCAATTCAGTTTTATTTACAGATTATTTATTTATAGATTCAGTAACAACACAACTACCAAATCTGGGCTGAAACCCCCAGAGCAAGTATGGCCACGGTGGGAAGGAAAAAGTCCCTTTTAACAGGAAGAAACCTTGATCGGTTAGAGATGGAAAAGAGAGAGAAGAGAACAGCAGGAGGAATGAGATAAACACACATCTGTCATAAATACACACAGCTGATTAAAGCCTACATGTAGAATCTGATAGTGATAGAAATACAACATATAGCTGATGATATTTTTAAAATTAAAAATATCTTTAAATTATCTTTTTGTGTATGTATATTTGTTGTTATGTAAAGACAAAAATCTGTAAATCTGTGTCATCTAAACCTTTTCAATTTCTTTTTCTTGAATATGTATTTCTTGAAACTAAATCACCTGCAGTGGACATTTTAACTGGACTCTGTTTAGATGAATACAAACTGATCTGTGCTTCTCTCCACGGCTTTAATGCAGCTCACCTTTAGAGATCTGATTTTCTGATGGGTGTCAAAAGTGAAACCCTATTTTTATCTCTCTCTCTCGTGTGTGTGCAGGACTGAGTCCAGATATGGTGAAGCTGATCGTCGTAGACAAACCTCTGGACAATGACTCTGCCCCGCTGTCTGAGTATGGAGTCAAGGAAATGACTCATGTTCAGATGGTGAGGAAAGTTCATGGAGGCTGACAGAGATCATCACCATCATCCTCATCATCTCTGCATATTTAATAGACATTATATCACATACATATTTACATTTAAAACACTTATTAACTCTTATATTCTTAAACCTTGCAGCAATATGATTTTGTCTTTTTGTAAGTCTGTGAATTTACTGATAAATGAGGATGCCAGGAACTTACAATATTCAAACCATTATGACATTATGACAACCAAACCAGATGTTACTATTTACGCATACAGTTGCATCATTGTTAGTGCAGTAGAGGTTGTACAGACTAGTCAACTAGTCATTAGCCGACTTTACGGCTGTGCCATGACGCTGTAAGCATCACGTCGAGTATTCGCTGATTACGTGACAGTAACAAGATGGACGCCTCCTAGAAAACAGGTGAGGAGCCCAGTGGGTCATTGCAGCAAAGTAGCAGCGGTTCATCAAAACTGTGGAAATACGACATAAGACATAAGACATAAGACGTTTATTTAATCCCATGTGTGGGAAATTTCCTTGTTCCAGTAGCACAGAATTTGGCAAAAATATATATACAGAAGACATGACGACTTTGACATGGAAAAGGTTATCAAAAAGCCACAAAAAAACACAAATACAAAAATTTAAAAATATATATATCAAAATATATACAAAAAAGAATAACCATACTCAGAAAATATAGGGAGGAAAAATAACTAGAAATATAAGACATTCTGTATGTACAGTGTGGTGGTGGAATAAACTTTACAAATAAATAATTGCTTAAACTTTGAGAAAACATTTTGAGTTGATGAGGCAGTGGTTTGTGCAAAAACAGGCAGTGCAAAGAAGCTTAGTTTGTGCAAAAGAAGTTATTATTGACTCAGGCTGGTGTTGTACAGCCTGATGGCAGCTGGGATGAATGACCTGCGGTAGCGTTCCTTCTTGCAATACTTCACTAAAGATGAAGATAACATGTAAAATATGTAAGTCAGTCCTGATGTACATCAAATGTTCTACTGCAATACATGCTCATGTGAAAACACCTCTGCTAACGCTAACAGATGAACGGTCCAAATCCTTTCCACAGCAGTCAATTAGTTGTATGTGTTGTATTAGTGAAGTACTATTAAATGCTATTGACGGTAGCAGTAGGCTATACACACCTGCAGCGCAAATAATGTGTGTTTATGTTCCGTTCTGTTGTGTTTTATTAGTTGACATTGTTGCTGTGGCTGTAGAGTGTGTTTTTTTCTCCTTGTGTCAGTGAATGCACCATGGTAGAGCTGAGAGTTTGCCGAGCGAGAAGTGTCAGACTGAAGGTGTTCATGGTGTTGGCTACAGCTGACCGTAGTCCGTGTTAAAGCTTCAGTAAACTTGCAGAAAAGCCTCCATAGCTTCCTTTGTGTCAGATGCTTCTATATGTATTCAGGTAAAGAATATAGATTTCATTGTTGCAAAGCAATACTTTCTACTGTGGTTTTATTAGTGACGTCATCAGTCGTTCAACTCCTAGCACACTGCAGAATTAATGTACAACTTTATGTAAAAGTCTTTTATTTTGTATTCATTTTTCCTATAATTGTCTGTGCTTTATTTTTCATTTTGTGTCATATGATCCCATTAAAATCAAACTCAATTCACAGCTTACCAGCTTTTTGGGTGATTATTAAATTTTTGTGTTTGACGAGAAAACAAAATTTAAATGACTATTGTCAACATAAAGGTGAGATGGCTCTCAGAAATAGTCCACTTTGGGTTGTGTGGTAGCCACTGAAAACTGTAAAGAGGTTGGTTTCTACAACAGGATCCAAAATAGGCATCAAACTCCACCATGGAATAGTCAATAAACTCGTTAGGATCCCTTGACTTAGACATGATTGAAAATGGTGTAATTAATGCACACGTCACATTATTTAATTCTTTATTTGCAGAAATCATAAATAACAAACTTTTACACTGCAACAACATTTAAAGCTGTACAGTTCAAATTATTCTGAAATGAGTTTTTGACAAAGTTCAGAGTTGTGTCTCTCTTCTTGTCGTGACTCAATGTCTTAATTGTCAGATAAGCCTGCCCTTTGTAACGCCTTCATGGAAGTCCCCAAAGATTTTTCTTTCTCTCTTATTACTTTCGGTTTCTCGCCAGCAGTTATAAGAAATCACGTGTTCCTGTCCGAGTCTGGATTCCTCATCCTTGTACTTATTTAGTTTTAAGCAGGTCAAGCTATTCTTACTGCAGTAAAAGTGCACTTTATTGCTCTGTAGTCTGAGTGAGATGGAGGAAAGTACATGATCCAGCACTTCAACAAATGCTGAATATTATAACCTTCATGAAGATTTAGTGCAGTTCTGTTATATTAGGATGAAATCATTTTCACGCGTGTACCTAATGAACTGGCGTTCTATAAAGTGTATTCTATAAAGAAATTAGATTTCATCTAAACCAGAGACATACCTGTCTTATTTTAACAAAGACAGTCTTGCTTCAAAGCAAAGTGAGGAACATACAGCCTGGTGGTGTTCATGTTATTTCTTCTTCCATACAGGTATAGAGGTCTGTCTAGGGGCGACATCACAAGAGCCACATGCGTAACCGGGCTCCAGACACACAAAACAGAAAGACGCCTTACACCGGGGACAGGTAACATTGTTACAGTGTATTCTGCTGTGCTCCAACAGTGAGCCACAGGTGGGACAGGCCCGGATGGAGGGGCAACCATTGACTTCAGATATGACGACATCTGGGCAGGTTTTCAGTGTTTCCAGTGCCAAGCTGCAGCAGCCATCATTTCCACAGCGGTCTGACCGTGTCCGTGGACCTTTCCATTCCCTCAAACACTGCCAGCAGAAGTCATAGGGCTTCGCTTTGTTTGCTGTGCACACTGTGCAGCGGACTCTCAGGTTAGCTCCATTTGTTCTCGCAACAGAAGATGTGCAGCCAGGACACTGTGGGGTAGGAAAAAATAAAGAAAAACACTTTATAACCATGCAGGCTAACATTTTTAAGTAGTGGGTGGTTGTAGTTGTGAGGACACTTACTGGTTTGGTATCAATGTTTTCCAGGAAATAATTGAGAGCCAGGGTTTTTTTAAAGTGCTTCTTTTCTTCAGAGGTCAGAAGAGCCATTTTACAAACTTCCTTATAAGACCACTCCACATCACAGTTAGGCTGGCCACACACAAATCTGCTTTTACCCTGAAACAATGAAAAGAAACATGTCATGAGAATCACAGGTTGGAAACAAAGCCCTCAACAATACAAAGATTCAGAAGAGTCTCTACGACTGCTGTTAAACAACAACGTCAGCATCACACATCTGTCAGAAATGAAGGGATCAAAATTTCTTGGCAGAGCCACAAACATTGACGATATTACAGTGTTTTCCAGTTGCTAACACACTAAAATGACATGGATAGCACAAATATTTAAACTGACACACAGGGAGCAAAACCTCATCTCAAATCTCCAAAACTTTAAACACATTTTCTGCTTTACACACATTTTGCAATTCGAAATGGCACTTTTTAAGGTTAACT
Organism: Chelon labrosus; assembly: GCF_963514085.1. Classification (NCBI taxonomy): domain Eukaryota; kingdom Metazoa; phylum Chordata; class Actinopteri; order Mugiliformes; family Mugilidae; genus Chelon; species Chelon labrosus. Next base: position 9,502,577 of record NC_140337.1, read on the forward strand.
GAACGCAGTTCTCTGCATAAGACACAACAATCTGACATAAAGTCACATGTTTGTGAGTTCAAAACACTGCCATTTAAAATGATGCACTACATGAGCTCATTGGCCACTATATGTGCTACCTGGCCAAACAGGTGTTATGTAATTGTTAACACTTCAATCAGGAAGTATGCAATAAAAGACCACAGGTGAGCATCATTTTTTTCTTTTACAACAACAATGGAAGACATTGCTGAGAGACGAAGAGGAAGAGGGAGGGTGAGAGTGCGATGTTGACGGGGCGTTGTGGCCAGACCTAATTGTCTAATTATTTTGCTTTCCTCTTTATTTTTTTTTTAATTTTTTCTGCACATTTTTTCTGCAATTGTATTTTTAGCTTACTGTTTTGTGAGCATATTTTAGTTCACTCAAATGTAAATATATCTGTTGTGCATATGTTGCACTGACTTGTTTGGTGAAAAATAAAATATTTCAATAGCACGTGTGTGTATCTGCAAATATTTCTGTGCATGTGAACAATCTAGAATTCTCTACAGTTTGAACTATGTTAGTATCATGGCAAAGCATACTAAAGATGAGAGTGCTTTTCATTACGCCTAACAGTGTGTAGTTGGTTAGACAAAAACGTATCAAGACAAAAAAAGTGTGTGCCATCTGGTGCAAAAGTTTGATTTTGGTTGCAGTGCTTCATTTTGTGGGGTATATGAGGTATTTTGCAGTTTGGGTGAGTGGTTTGGTGAATTGTGTTGGTATTTTGATAAAACCAGCCTAGTTTGCAAAATTGTGTTTAAGCAATTGGAAAAACTGTATTACGGACTCAGAATACTTTCTGAATCCTTCAACAGCTCCCTTGAAGGATTATTAAAGTATTCTGGTTATGATGTAATCTTCTTCAGGGAAACCTGGGTCCTGGTATTTATGTGGATGTTACTTTGATACATTTCACCACCATCTATGTTCAAGTGTCTCAGTATCTATGAGCTTGTAAACTATTCTGTTACAGCGGAGTAAAAAGCACAAAGTACATCAGAAACAGAAAGGAAAAAGGTTAGGGTAATAAAATAGAAATACTCATGTCAAGCAAAAGTCAAAATTATACTTTTTTTCTTTCAACTTTTGGAGGATCTGGTGATGTTCCTGGAATAAGATGACACATATTCTGATCTATAGGCCTGTATCATAAAATGTTCTATAAAATTGACATTGACGTTATTGCTTTTTATCAAGTGTCCCGGTGTATTAAATGTATTAAAGAGGATGTTAATCTGGTTTATGTACACTGTGTTTAACATGCAGGGGATCACGTTTTGTAAATCCTACATCTGAGTATGACATGCAGAGGAATAACCAAACCATTTGGTACATATAGTGCCATTGCAGTACTTAATGTACCATTAAAAATACTTGCACCTCTCAGACTTTTGTACATTTCTGCATAAAAATGACTCTGAACATGAGTTGATTTTCACACAAGTCCTGAAAGTAGACAAAGAGAACCCAGTAAAACAAATGAATCAGAAACGTTGGAATTGGTTTATACAAGAAAATGAGCCAATATTACATATCTGTGAGGTGCAAAAGTAAGTGCACTTCTAGGATTGGAAATAGATTTCAAGCCACATTGTAATCCATCTGTTCAGAAGTGCTTCCAATAAATTTAATGAAACACAGGTGTTGTTTAGTACCCACATTTTGTTTAAAAGAAATTTAGGGATTTGTCTCAGTCTGATCTTCACAACACATGTTTGTGGAGGTGTAAGATGGCACAGACAAAGGAGCTTTCTGAGGACCTCAGACAAAGAGTTGTTGCTGATCATCAGGCTGGAGAAGGAAACAAAGCTATCTCCAAAGAGTTTGTAATCCACAGATCCACGATCAGTCAGAATGTGTAGAAATGGAGGAGATGTAAGGCAACTAATGCTGTGCACAGGAGAGGTGCACTTCTAGGATTTTAAGTTGATTTTAAGGCCACATTAGAATCCATCTGTTCACAAATATTTCCAATCAATGTAGTGAGACTCAGATGTTGTTAAGCGCCAAAGTACTATGGAGTAGTACTTGTACTTGTACTTGTATAGTCAAAGATTGTATCTTGTAAATAAGCTTGTAAAACACTTAATGTCTGTTATAGTGGAGCAAAAAGTACAAAGTACATTTTTGATGATCATGAAATTACATAGGTGACCTATATTCAGTCAGATATTTATTGGCCTGTATCATAAAATGTTACATAAACAGAAGAACTGACATTTTTGCTTATAATCACTTTTTCTGCACAACAGCTTTTACTCTACTGATCCTTCCATTTTCTAATAGCAGTGGTGCATTTCTAAGTAATGATATTACAGACTTTCACTCCTCTAACAGTTGTGCACGTTACATATTCTGAAAAGATCTGAAACTGACGCAGCTAAATTGAATTAATCCGCAGCCTACCTGCTGGAGCAATTCACCACACCATTTGGTGAGAGACATCGGGGTCACAGCATGGCCACAGGACATCAGAGCTCTTGGAGACTTGAAACCTTCACACAGAACTGAGGACGCACAGACAAAATCGTAAAGTTACTCTACTACATAGCTTAATGTGTATACACATCATTTATGATAACCCATCACTTTGAACAGTTTATGACTGAGTGATGGATGACTACTTACAGTCTAAATCGTCCTCTCTATCGACAAATCGAAGTGTTAAGTCCCGAGGATCATAACACTTTTCCTGGAGCGTCGATATACTTGAGCCCATATTTAGCTGGAGAGTCGATTTACTTGAGCCCATATTTAGCTGGAGAGTCGATTTACTTGAGCCCATCTTACTTTGCCTCGATGCCTCGATTCCTGCACAAAATAAGGAAACGCCTTTCAGTCGCAAAATCGGACATTAAAAGTGGTCAAAGCTGTGTTGCGCTGATCTGTGAACGCCTGGTTCCCGTGTGTATCCAAATGCGCGCACGTGCGTGGGTTTTGCAAAGACGAGAACAACCTGCATACTTCTCTCTTTTTATTCCATTTCGGATCATCAGTAAAATTCAGACCTCGCGACACAGAGACAATGCGCGCTCATGTGCTTAGCGTTGACAACCACAACAAAGCAAATACAGTCAGACAGTTACACTTAACATGCACACCATAATCAGACTTGTTTTTACCTGAGCAGCAGACTAAGGAATGATCAGCTTGAGTGGAGATCTGTCCGTGGTGAAATAAATTGTGGATATAGAGCAAAAACAATATTATGGAGTGATGATTTCCTTGATTTTTTTCTGTCTGGGACAATGATGGTGAAACTAATTAACAAGGGGATTTCCCAGTGTACGTGTCACATATCACATATTATTGTTTGTTTATGACTGCCAGTCAGTTGTATGAAATAACCAACATTAAACCGAAAGTGATAAGTCTTAGGCGGGGGTTTTCCACGCGACACGGTATAAATACCGTTCACCTCAGACAACCTTCATCATTAACCTAGAAGGATCGGTGGCTAACAAAACAAACAGCACAAAATGTGTCAGACCAACCAACTCGTTGTCCACTCGGATACAGGTGAATTAAGGACGATCAACCTGTACAATGGAAAGATGAAGCTGCAAGACGTGACCGTGGAGCAACTGAAGATTGCAGCTTTGAAGGAGTTAGGGCGCCGAGGTAAACAGAAACAAACCAAAGAAGTACATATGACTTAAAATAGCAAATTTTAATTTTTAGAAAAATCTATGTATTTTTGTTATTAGTGAAGAAATGTTTACAAGAGCCCAAGAGGGTCGCTTGTAAATCGGTGTCACCAAAACCTTTTTTGAAAAAAATAAAAATAAAAAAAATAAAAAAAAAAATAAAAAAAAAATATATATATATATATATATTCTTTCTTGAATATGTATTTCTTGAAACTAAATCACCTGCAGTGCACATTTTAACTGGACTCTGTTCAGATTAATACAAACTGATCAGCGCTTTTTTTCACGGCTTTATTTCAGCTCGCCTTTAGAGATCTTATTTTCTGATGGGTGTAAAAAGTGAAACCCTATTTTCTCTCTCTCTCCCTCTCTCCCTCTCTCTCTCTCTCTTTCTTTCTCGTGTGTGTGCAGGGCTGAGTCTAGATATGTTGCGGCTGGTCGTCGAGGGCAAACCTCTGGACAATGACTCTGCCCGGCTGTCTGAGTATGGAGTCAAGGCAATGACTCATGTCCAGATGGTGAGGAAAGTTCATGGAGGCTGAGAGACTGAGATCATCGTCATCGTCATCGTCATCGTCCTCATCTTCATCTTCATCATCATCATCCTCATCAGCATCATCCTCATCAGCATCATCATCCTCATCGGCATCATCCTCATCAGCATCATCAACATCTGCATAACCTAAAGAATCACATACATACATATATATATTTTTTAACATATTTTATTTTCTTAAATTTCAAAGAGTTACATTCTTCATCATTAGAGCGTACGGTAACATGTATGTGTATATTCAAAACATTATGATCACCCCAAACCTGTGAAGGATACAATTTGTGTATACAGTTGTGTCACTAGAACTGTGTGGATTTAATGTATGTCTTGTATGTATGTTCTAATGTATGTTCTTATATTTTTACCATATTTTTCCTACAATTGCTTTATGTTTAATTTTGTGTGATGTGATATGATCCCATTAAAATTAAAAGTAATTCACACCTTGATTACTGTTTGGATGATCATTAAGTCATTATGTTTGGATAGACAACAGGAAAACGTAAAGGACTACCGTCAATATACGTGAGGTGATCTTATTTCAGCATTATCCTTTATTTTGATAAAGTTTAACAAGCCCTGCTTACTGATAACTATAAAAGATTATATGTTTTTATAATATAATTTTAATATTAGTTCAAAATACTCTAAATCTGTGAACCTGATGAATTGCTCATGAAGTAAATGGTAAACTTTAAATACAGTAAGCCTTTATTGCAGCATGACAGCAAATACAAATCCATTCTTTAGGGTATGTCTGTGAAGTTAACAATTACTCCAAAACTGTGTGACGGGACATTTAGTTTGTCGGTTATTTACTCAAATGTCAAAGAAACAAACAACAACAAACGTGAACCCCCCCTAATTTGCGCGAAGCTAGAGAGAGAGTGATCCTTCACGCTTTCCGTAGCAGACGACTCGTTATCTTCCCTGCCAACATGGCGGCCTTCAGGAGCGGGGTGACTCCGCGCTGCCTTGGAAGATGTTTCCTGCGCCAGACTGGAAAACTAAACCGAGGCAACCACTCTCTGTCAGACAGCTGGAACCACGTAGGTCTTCTTCACGGTTCCGCGCGTTTTACTTTGTCGCTGCTTCTTAAACTAAGACACAAACGCTAGCTTTCCGCGGCTAACTCGCTAGCCGGTTAGCATCCACACTGCGTAGTTATGTACATGCCTTCTGTGTGACTTTGACAGGAGCAGCCTCTTCAGAGGACCCCATTTGTTTTGTAGCACAGTTAAACCCCCGCATTTTTAAACCAAAATCACATACACGGTTTAGCTAGAAGCACTGAAATTGTGCTTATGACTAACTTGCTATTTTTTAAGTGTATTAAGCTACAAAACTGTATCTCCACATGCTAGCAGGGCTATGTCAGCAACTGTCAGCTTTGTCAGACACCACCAAAGCATTTCTCCTGGAATAATAGATGCAGAGACTGTTCCTCAAACTGTAGATTCTCCTTTCACATCGGCTTAGCTGTAATTTGAGGGTTATTTGGGTTTAAACTTTGCCTGTGATTTAGTCTAAACTCAGCTACTGTCACCAGAGGTCGCTATATCTCAGGTTTCGCTTGAACCTGCTGCACATCGTTCAATTAATCGACGTCAGTTATTTAATCCCTAAAAGTTAAGATCTTTCTTTTTTATTACTTCAGTTGGTGTGGTATGCTTCTAAAAAGATGAAAAAGCTGCCAGACTTTCTGTTAATTTTATGGGGAGATTATATAAATGACATAACCCAATCAACTGTAATCGGATACTGTACGTGTCTTCCTTTGCTGTTAAATGATTAAAATAAGAACACTCAGTGATTATTTTTATGTTTGATTAAACAGTGTTTAATGTTTGATGGATTCAGTCCTTCTGGCTGACACACTCCCTCTGGTGTCCACACAGCAGTCGCTCCAGAGGTCCCACCTGCACACAGCGTTTGAGAGCCACAGTCCTGTCACAAGGACTCTGCTGGGACGCAGACACCATGGAAAGTTCCTGTGGGTGAATGCCGTGGCCGTCAGACAAAACAGTTCACAGGTGAGCTGGCACCCAGGTGATGTAGTCTATGATCTTTTGCCGCGGGACTTGCAGACTTGTCATGCAGCGAGGTGACCCCTGGCATTTTTTACAGCCTTGCCTGCCTTGTTACTACAGATGTAAACTATTGGTTAGGAGCCCAGGAGTTAGTATTAGAGGTGATTGGTAAGAATAACATTTGTTATCACAGTCACAATAGACTTTTATAACCCCTGATATCAATACATTGGTTGGAAGATTATGGAAATATCTGACTTTAAAACTATTCTTGACTTCATATATTTATCTTTACATTTACAGATCCTACCTGAGGATGGATCCTCCCACATCCCTTTGCCTGCTGACCCCATCCCCACCATCACGCAACCAATCAGTGAACCGGTGACAGTCCCCGACCCCACCCCTGTTTTATCCCAGCCAGTCACTGAGCAGGTGCTCGATGCTGCGCCGACTGCAGTGGATGTCCTTCAGGCTGCTACTACAGACCCTACTTTAGCAGATCTAGGACTGGGCGCCTACACGCCAGTGGGACTCGTCCAGAACATATTAGAGTTCATGCACCTTGATCTAGGTTTGCCCTGGTGGGGAGCCATCGTTGCAGGTGAGCACAATTTAAAACATTTCAGCTGCTTTGGGAAAAATAGAAGTTTGTCATTTGCCAGAACAAACAACGTCTTATTGCTTGTGTTTTTCACACCTTATTCCTCTCCTTGGTATAGGAACCGTTTTGGCTCGACTGGCCGTGTTTCCAGTCATAGTGAAAGGCCAGCGAGAGGCAGCCAAGCTGAACAATGTGCTGCCTGAGATCACCAAACTAACCAACAAAATGAATGAGGCCAAACAGAGTGGAAACAAATTTGAATGTAAATGTTCACTCCTCTTTCTTCGTTTCATTTGTATTATCAGTCACACTTCTGCTCAGCTAATCCTGAGCTGCTGTTTTCCCTGCTGCAGTTGCCAAAGCCTACTCTGAACTGAACTTGTTCCAGAAGAAGAACGACGTGAATCCTCTGCGTGGCTTCCTGGTTCCTGTGGTGCAGGTCAGTTGATCTCTTTACATGGATCAGGTTTAATTTAACATTTATGGATATTTCGAAAAGTAGCGTATCTCCATTTTCCAACAAAAATGTTGTTTTATTGTTCCATGTTTTATTTATTTATTCATTTTTTTTTATATTTAAGATGTCTGCCCTGTGTACATTATTAGAACAACTCACTCCTCTGTCACTGTCCCTCAGGCCCCAGTCTTCATTTCTTTCTTCATCGCATTGAGAAAGATGGCCTATCTCCCGGTGCCCAGCCTGCAGACAGGAGGTCTCCTCTGGTTTGTCGATCTGACGGCATCAGATCCTTTCTACATTCTACCTGTGTTCGTGACTGGAACCATGTTCTTTATCCTGGAGGTAAGGCTGCTTTTATTTATCTCATCACAACTATAAAATTTTGCTCCAGTCCACCTGTATTTCAGTTATTTCCTGTAGTAATCACCACATTAATCTTGTTTTCTGTCAGCTGGGTGCAGAGTCTGGTGTTGACAACCCCAACCTGCGAGCCATGAAGACTGTGTTCAGGATTATGCCCTTTGTCATCCTTCCTCTCACTATCAACTTCCCCACGGTCAGTTCGTCACTCACTTACTCATCTGTTTTGTCCTAGTTACTTCATACCACAACATCTCTTAGACCTCTGCTGCTGCAACATCTGGACGTTCCGTGTCTAAAATATGTTTCTCCTCCAACAAACTTCAGGCAGTGTTTACGTACTGGCTGACCTCAAACTGCTTCTCCCTGGGTCAAGTCGCTCTGCTCAGACACCCACTGGTCAGGAAGAAGTTGAACATCCCCGAGAGGGTCACACATCCGGCCTCCGCCATGCCGAAAAATGACGGATTAATTGAAAGCATGAAGAAGGGTAGGTGTTGCAAAGATAAAAGGGTTGTTTGGCTTTGAAATCGTAGATGCATTTATTGACATTTCAAAGTTGCAACTCTGAGCATTTCTTGTGTTGGAATGGTTTGACCTTCAGGCTGGAAGAACGCTCAGTTGGCCCAGCAGCTGCAAGAGAGAGAGAAAAGGATAAAAAATCACCTGGACCTCGCTGCTAAAGGTCAGTTTCTCGACTTTTTGTTCCTCGTTAGGTTTGATTCAGAATTGTCTATAAATGAGAACAAAGGAGAAAAAAAAAAATAGAAGGTGGAAAAATACTGTAACAAAAGGTATTAGTCATATACAGTATATATTAACATATGTATTATCTCTCAAGTTTTTGACAGATGTGTAGCTTATTTAAAGATAAATGTAAAAAGGGAAAAATGAAAAAAACTGCCTTAAGTCATAGTTTAAAAAACTGTAAAATGTCACAATACAAAACTACAGTGATTGAAAGCTTTTGAAGGGGATTTGCGCCCCCTTGTGGTTTTCATGTCTTCTTGCAGGCAAATTAAAATAAAAGTATTTTCCCCAACACCCAGACCACTAGACCTAATGTTTTTTGTCATGCTGAGAGTTTGATTTTTGACTGCACTCTGGCTGCAGTTCAGGGGAGAGAGACGCACATTTTGAAATCTCCTTCAGCTTCAGTCTCGTTCTTGATTCGCTGACTTAAAGACTTTTAAGTGTCAAGCTAACAGCAAGTGGCCCTGCCATGAATGTCTGAAGACGTAAATACACATCTGAATCCTGCACTTTTACAAGCACTCAGTGAGTATTTGACTCGTGTAGTATATTTATTGCACTTATTTGAGTCTTCAGACTGAAGCACTTCGAGTGTTTGAACTATTAAATATCAAGCTGACTCTTAATGTGAACTGAATATCTTTTGATTTTGGATTATTAGGTGAACAAGACAAGATTTTAAAGGATGTCAAGAACATTTTTTTTGACTATTTACTGCCTTTTATGTATCAGATAGGTAATTAATTGGTGTTACAAATAATTAGTTGCAGCCATTCATCAGCCAAATAGTTTTGTGAGACTCTAGATTGCCAGTTGTCTAATGTCAATGATATGTCTCTGTTGAGAATAGACACCAGTCATTAGACAATTCATCTTTCCAAATGTCCAAAAACGATTTGTGTTTTATTCAGTAGTGCTTTCCCTTCCTCCCTGCAGGACCACTGAGGCAGACTTTTACCCACAATCCTCTGCAGCAGTCGCCTCCCATGGCTGCAGCATCTGCTAAAGACAAGCGTGCAGGAGGCAAGGCGAAGCCATGGAAGGACACTATTGGATGAATCTGACCGTCTATTAGCTTGACAGTAGAATCAGCTGTGTACATATTTATGAAGTGAAGAGAGGGATTGTTGGGGAAAGTTGTGATTATGTGTTATTCTTATTAAAACGTAAACCTTAAAACAACGGCTTTGTCTGATTATATGGTACACAAATTACACACCAAGACCACTGAAATGAAAGAAATTAAGTCATTCTATGTTGTCAACAAGTCATTTTATTATAAATACATGTTTGCAGCTCAGCTGTTTTACATTTAACAGCTAGAGTTTGAGTCGGACTCTGCAGAAGAATGAGTTAATTTGTGTAAAAATAGCCCTTTACTTCACTAGACCTTTAGAGCTAACTGTAAAAAAAAAACTTTCAACATGTGTGTAAATGCACAGTTACATAGTCTGAGCTCGTTTACTGCTCATTTTTCCTTGTGCAAATAATAATAACACCAAGGCTGCTTATGTGGTCAGCAGTGCTTTCATTTTCAGACATGGAACAATTTCACTATGCTTTAAATTTGCAGCCTTAACTTAAAATCAAAGTGTTGTGTGGTTCTAATTTCACACAAACGACATATCAATTAAACAATTCTCTACATTTCTGTAGTAGAAACAGGTGTTGATTTCTTCAGGAGTGCATCAAAATGTTCTCCCTGAATTTTCGCCAACAAGCACCCGGGCGTTATCATTCGTACATTCATTAACGCGATCACCGGGTCACGGTTGACAGGTCAGAGAGCTAGGTCCAACTCCAGCCCAAATGTCCGTCCACTGTGGCCTTGTGGCAGCACCAACTGGCCAAGATGAGTTCGGGTGGAGAGTTTTGTGCGTCATCAGTCTCTGGCATGGTGTTGAAACCAAGCGTCTCTACTCGGCCTTGTCCATCTCCGTCAGAACAGAGTAGCAAACTTTCTGAATCACTATACCAGATTTAGCTGAAAGAGGTTGAGAAAAGTGAAAAGTTAGAACATATGCTGAGAGTTTACACAAGAATGGTAATATTCTCCTTCTACTAAGACAGAAATACCCTTACAGGTCTTATAGGAGTTAAGAGCTAGCCAGGTACATATAAAGTACACTGCTGAGATAACAATGAATTGTATCCTGAATCTAAAATCACAGAAAAAAGTCCTGCATCCCTCTTACCAATGATTCTCCGTAGCCACAGCGGCCTCTTATGGGCCGGAGTGTAGCAGCAGAGGAAGTAAACGGGCACTCCGGACAGGGCGATGCCGATGCCAATCAGAGAGTTGACGGTGTCACTGTAGAGAGGCACCACCACCAGGAAGACGGTCAGGAGGCAGAAAACGATGGGGTAGAACAGACTGAGCTGAGGAAGAAAGAGAGGGGGAAGTGGTGAGATTATGGTCTGCATTACCACCAGTAAGACGGTCATATTCAACTCTGTAGCACCAGAGTTGAATATGAATGCAGCCTTTTATTGGGAAGTTGATCTGACGCAGAGACTCAAACCCAAAGCCACTTTTCAGTACTTGGGGTCTTGTGAAGTACCACTGCATATATTCTGCACTACAGACTGCTGTAAAATATAAAATTTTGGAATCCATCGGCTATTGTGAGAAGACAATCGTCAAAATCCAAATGTTCTGGGGCTTCAGGTGTAACCAGGGACTATCTGGATATCTGGGCCTAGACTTCCTGTCCCATGTCCCTGGTCACTGTTCATAGTCTGATTACCAGCTTCAGACACAAGACCTGACTTGAAGCTGCAAGACGATGACCTTAGACTACGACCGGAAAGGGCATACACAATGCGTTAGCTAGCTTGCGGACAAGGTATAACAAGATGTTCTACCTCATTCATTCTAACGACGTGATTGGCAAATTGATTGGAAAATAGTCAACTGATTTACCTTAAGAGGTCTTTTCCTGTCTGGCTGCTTCCAGCGCAGATATAGTTGTCCTAAAATGGACAAACCAACAAAAAACCAATAGCTGAAGCTATAGTAGTTGATGAGCCTGAAGACATCTTCTACACACAGGTATATGAGAGCCATGACGCCCTGTGGAAAAGAACATATGAAGTCAGGTTAAGAAAAGCAGCAGTGAGCGGGTAAAAATGACCAAAAAGAAATGATGGCGTGGGCCGACTGACGTTGAAGAGCAAGGCGGGGACGGGGGTGTAGCGGTGGACATGGATCATGCAGAGGTAGTCGGGCAGGTGGCCCTCTCTGGAGCCCACGAAGAACAGCCTTTTGAGACATGAACGCAAAATGGTGACGATGGAGGTTGATGACTGACAGAGAGTGGGGTGTCGATAATTACGTGGATTACGTGGCTGCACTCAAAAAGGCTTAATCACTCACCTGGAGGAGGCCAGGATGGAGGCGTTGAGTCCCCCAAAGCAAGAAAGAGCCACGGCCAGCGGAATAGTCCAGTTCATCACGCCAAACACCTGGTCTGCAAACGTCTGCAGAGAAAAGACAGTGAGGTCCAAAACCAGATAAAAAATAGGTGACACAATTTACTGACAGTCAAAGGAACTTACCACAGCTACAGCATCACTGTCCAAGATGGCATTCATGGGGAGGATGGTGTAGTAAGCTACGTTGGTCAGAATATAAATCACGGTCACTATGGGCATGGAAATGGCGATGGCCAGGGGCAGGTTCCTGTAGTTCACACAAACAAACAGCAGAGGGAAGCAGGAGAGATCAGACACAGATCCTCAGTCTGAAACGCAGGATTTCTCTGTCAAGGGTCAAGAGGCCGAATGACCCTGTGAGTGTGGGAAGGATGTGGATTGGAATAAGGTGCGGTTGTTTGTTACTTAATCTGCCTGGGAACTGTGGGAGAGGCTCGTGATCCAATCACATGTGTAGTCTTGATTCATTTGTTTAGCATTTGGCTGTGTGAATCAAAGCCTCAGACACATGCTTTCTTCCCTCACTCTTAATCTCTCTATATTATCTTCTTATCAGCAGCAACTTTCTTATTAGTCGAGGGAGAGAGAGCAACAAGTCTTTCAGGAACTGCTTTTTTATAATGCTCTATAAAGACTGCATAAACAGGAATGGCGCACAGCGTGATAAAAAAATAAAAGAACGATTTTAAGCATAAAAGCTTATTTTGAAACTAGTGTGCGTGATATACTGTCACAAGACAATACACAAAAGGGGAAGATCAAGATGTGAGCTAAAGAAGAGTTTTATTCAGAGTCATTACTTATTCATGTCCATGGGAGATTCAAAAGTTAAATCTGATATAAAAAATTGCTCCTCCATGAGCTCCACTCTGCGACACTAAGCAATCAGACAGAGACTCTAGAATATTAAAGAGCCGGTTTGCAATATGTTCCGGCTGCGTCTTGAAGAAGTCCACACACATGATCAGGTGTGAGAGTTTTTTCTTGTTTTCTCCAATGTATACGTGGCCATTAAGATTTTTTTGTTATGAAGTAAATGATGGTGACTCTGCAGTTGCCTGTCTGTTCTAAAATATTCTCCAAAACTTTTATTAGGTGTTAATATGACTCATTAAGCAGGTAGACGTAGGCTTGAAGACATAAACTTCCTTTTCTGAGCTGCAGTAGATGGACAGTAAATATAAGTGGAAATTTGATGCTAAAATTAGCGTGATTTTGAAGACGTGTCGGTCATCTTTCTTACGCTGGCATTGAATTCATTCCTGAAACAAGGTTACAGGACAGGTTACAGTGAATGCAACGTTGTTGACTATCGTACAGCAATGAAATGAAAAAGCGAACGCGTCCTTCGAGGGTACGGACACCAAACTGACATCAAGTAACTGCCGGCAACGAAGACCAACTGTGGTGTCATCTCACGTCTCCCGTGTACGGACGAAAAAATTGTACTCGAACACACCGCAAAGACTACAGCCAGCTGGCACATCCACTCTGCACTGCGTAAAAGGAAATAACTCTTCATACCAGCTGGTGGCGGTCATTTGAATTCGTCTTTCAAAAGAGTGAAGCCAGAAGAGACACTGTTAGCTAGGAGGCTAGGAGGCTAGGAAGCTAGTAAGCGCTACAAAGCGTCGTACAGAGCTGGCCTCTCCTGAATCCTGCTGTTGGTCTACAGTTTATTCATCCTAGATGATCATGTTGTCTTAGAAATATTTGTGTAAGACACAACATGCTCAATCAGACTGGTGTGTTACGGCCTCAATGTCTCGAAATCTATCGACGTGTCTTATCACTTGAGCCGTTCCTTTCTCTCAAAATGTATCTTTATCCGATGTTTCGCATTCGAACAAGCTCTCCTTACCTCTCGGGGTTCTTGATCTCCTCTGTGACAAAGTTGAGCGTGTCCCACCCAGAGTAGGAGAACAGAGCTGAGTACAGAGCCAGAGCAATGTCTCCCGGATCCCGAGATGAGCCATCGAACAGGTCCTCGAAGTTCTGAGTGTACCCTGAAAAACACCAACACAATTAATTCAGTCCATTACACAGTCTCCATATCGTAGTTTTAAATAATGCCATGTATAAACATCTTGCTATTTTTAGCGTCTAAGCACTGGCCGGCGATGGTTTTTGCACCTTGTCCAATCTTCACCAGGCCAGTGATGATGACGGCAATGAGAGCAATGACTTTGGCGTAGGTGAAGAAGTCCTGGACCCTGGTGCCCCACTTCACGTAGGCGCAGTTCACAAAGGTCAGCAAACCTGAGGGCAGCCGAAGCACACACAAAAATATCCATGTATTACCAGTACACGAACACACACGACCAGTGACATTTGGTCCGTAAACTGAGCGTGTGCCAGCATGTTTCCGCGTGAGAGTGCGGCCGATTTAAGGAAACGCTGCTGCTGACTCAAGCAGACTTTACTGTTGTTTGTCAGACGAGGAAACAGCTGAGTGCAGCACATACGAGCTCACACACACACACACACACACACACAAGGGCGCACAGTTACAGTTGTGGGCCAAACTTTAAAACGCTTAAAAGGAAAATTCTGTTGCCACCACCGATCTGATGACCTTGTATATTTCAGCCCAAGATTATGGATTTATAACCATTTTCACTTATTGACCCATAACTTTTACTACCGATACTTTTTTCTTTATAGTCCTCTTTTATCTGAGCAGTGTTAATGTGCTGGGAAAACATGTTTTTGTGCTTCTCCTTGCCACCTATCTTTCTTATCAGCACATGATCCCTCCTACTTCAGAAAAGTAGAGATAGTAGGATTTACTATAGCAGTCATTAACCCTGACTCTCATATTAAATGACAATTATTATAATAAAAACTTAGTATACATGTAGTGAGAATGTGATGGCTATTTCTCTCATTTCAAGAGGAATGTTTCTTGTGAATATTTCTCCTTAATCTGCGGTAACAAATTAACTGATAAAACTAATTCCCCCGCAAACAAGCTGAGTGGACATATTTTATCTGCGCTAGCGTGCACTTATCAGTCCACGCTGACCTCCACATCAGCCAGGAGTTTGGAGAAGACACCAAAATAGGAATACGTCACCCCTCTCTCCACCGCATAGACGTTTCCAGCCTCCGCAATCACAAAACTATCGTCTTCCAACGCATTGACAGGTGGAGGATCATAACAAGTCTGTTCCCAACAGGGCGCCCGCTCAAGCACAACACCCCGGACGGAGGCGACCGGCGATGAGCGGCGGAGAGGGAGGCTTCGCCGCACAGAAGTAGAGGCGTAGTGTGTTGACAGTGAAAGGTTAGAAGGGTGGGAGGTGTGAGATCGGGTTCGAGGCGGCTGTGCTGGCTGACCGGTAGTGGAGGTCAAATATGATCCAGATGTGAGGTGAAATGGAGATCTTAAAAGCTGATTTCTTGTGAACTCACGTGTAGATGGGAAGCTCTGAAAACCAGGGCTCTGACAGTTAGCATGAAGTTTACATGTAACATACAGCCATGGTCCTAAAACATCTTTTTTTTTCCTAAGTAGATTGCTGTGGTTCTCTAAAGGTTTAAGGGTTCATTTTGTCACGTGACGCACAAACCCGCTAAACTTTCCTGGACTTTCATGTTTCATAATTTGACTGCAAATATCACACACAATGTGCAATTTCCACATAAGTCTGATGCATCTGAGATCAGCTGATTTCTCCATTTCCACTAAGGCAAGAGAAAAGTGCTTGAAATGTTGTAATGATAAAAAAAAAGTCAATAATTATGTATCCTGAAGTCAGGATTTGTTATCATTATATACACGGATCAGGCACAACATTATGACCACTGACGGGTAAGATGAGCAACACCGATTATCTCATCACCTCATCATCTCATCCTTATCACAGCACCTGTTATTGGGCAGGATAAAATAGGCAGGATGTGTTAGAAGCAGGAAAAATGGGCAAGTGTAAGGATTTAAATGAGTTTGACAAGGGCCATATTGTGATGGCTAGGTGACTGGGTCAGAGCATCTCTTGCGGGGGGGTTCCCAGTCTGCAGTGGTCAGTATCTATCAAAAATGGTCCAAGAAATGAACCGCGGTGAATCGGTGACAAGGTTCATCGATGCACGTGGGGAGCGAAGGTTGGCCTGTGTGGTCCGATCCAACAGACGAGCTACTGTAGCTCAGACTGCTGAAGAAGTTAATGCTGGTTCTGATAGAAAGGTGTCAGAAGGTATTTGTTGCGTATGGGGCTGCGTAGCCACAGACCAGTCAGGGTTCCCATGCTGAATCCTGTCCACCCCTGAAAGCACCAACAATGGGCACGTGAGCATCAGAACTGGACCACGGAGTAATGGAAGAAGGTGGCCTGGTCTGATGAATCACATTGCTTTCCTGGGGAACACATGGCACCAGGATGCACTATGGGAAGAAAGCAAGCTGGCGGACGCAGTGTGATGGTTTGGCTCCTGCCATCCATGCGGACATTATTTTGACACATATCACCTGCCTAAGCTTTGTTGCAGACCGTGTCCACCCTTTCATGGTGGCCTCTTTCTGTCACAAAGCAAAAATGGTTGAGGAATGGTTTAAGGAGGACAACAACGAGTTTGAGGTGTTGACTTAGCCTCCAAATTCCCCAGATCTCAATCCAATCGAGCATCTGTGGGATGTGCTGGACAAACAAGTCTAATCTAGTATAGAGGCCCCACTTCACAACTTACAGGACTTAAAGGATCTGCTGCTACCATGTTGGTGCCAAATACCACAGCACACCTTCAGGGGTCTAGTGCAGTCTACGCCCCGATGGGTCAGGGCTGTTTTGGCAGCTTTTAGAAAGGTGGTCATAATGTTATGCATGATCGGTGTAAAGTATATCAACATTAAAGGATGCTAAATTAGAAGATAGCAAGACAAATGTTGACTTTTTATCCACAAGCGTTTAGTTATTAATTTTAAAACAGTAAAAACTATCTTGTAATTTTGACTTTTGACCTAAATCTCTTCAATACAATACTCAGGTCAGAGTCTCCCTTCAGTGAGCACTTTATCTCACAGCTATCAGCCCTCTCAGCCCTCCTCTGAGCAGTCCCTATCAGCGCATGGCACAAATGTGTATGTGTGCGCGTTTTTAAGAGTGTGTTCGTGCACCTTTCAGGAGGGTGACGGGACAGAGTAGTTATATAGATTGCAAACTATATAAATATCTCGAATGTCAGTGCTTATCAGGGAGATATTCCCTTGACGACCGCTCTGTGTCAGCCTGGCTCCTTGCCTCTGTGTTTGGTTGCCTGAGTGTTGGTATTTCTGTGTCTGTGAACTAGTGCTCGGTTGCCTCGGTGAGCAGTTTGGGGATTTTCTTTTTAGTTTAATTAATGCAATTCATCAGCTCTGCCCTTTTGTGTCTAGTTACCGCAACAGTCTGGGCCGCCCGCATCCGTACAAGAGAAAAGGTTAGCTCTGGTTTTACGTGGAGTTTCTTGCTGTTCGTAGACCAAGCTGTGACTCATGTCCACACTGTGATTTGAGGTTGAGTAAAATGGCTTTTTCCATTACTCTCCCTAAATGAGAGATCTCAGGACAGATCAGTTCCTCTTTCATCTACCGTCAGTGCTGATGCAGACCTCCTTACGGAAGCTCTAGCGTCACCGTTTTTCACTTCTCTCTGTCTCTAAATTTCACGTGCTTTGTCTGCATGTGAGGCTGTGGTTGCAGTGGACATTATCATCGACATATATCACTCACGCACTGCCCGTTCACACACTCACTCCAGATGTGTACTTACATATACATGCAGCAGCTAGCAGCCTGTTGGCCAAGTATGGAGCTATACAGGTGGGGAAGATGGGCTGCACCATGTAGTTGGAGAACGTGATGGCTATGACGGCCTGGCTGGTCGGCTCGATGATCAGCAGGGACGTCCACAAACGTATGAAGGCTAGAAAGCCCCCGAAGGCCTCCAAGATGTAGGCGTAAGAGGCCCCGGACTTGGTGATGGTGGTCCCTAGCTCAGCGTAGCACAGGGCCCCGAACACGGAGAAGATCCCACCGACGGTCCACACCACCAGAGAGAGGCCATACGAGGCGCTGTGGATGAGGACGCCCTTGGGGGAGACGAAGATCCCCGAGCCGATCATGTTCCCCACGATCAGGCAGACCCCGTTCAGGAGGGAGATCTCCTTCTTCAGCTTCATGGACTCCTGCGAGCCTTTAGACTTCACGGGTGGGGCGTCACCATTCGGCGCCTCTTGCGTAGCAGCGGGGCTGTATGACGCCATTGTTCAAGTTTGGCAGTGTATTAATTAGAAAAAAAGGTTTCAGTCACAATTTAAGAGTTTTTTGCCCTTGATGTGAGATGGAAGATTTCAAGTTTTCCTCCAGCTATCTGGGTTTATCTCCCGCCATCTGTTAAGGGAACACACACACATTCATATCAGAGATGCTGCTACCATGGAGACTGACTTCTCACAGCATACATACACCAAATACTTTGTGTTGTTTCAACTTGTCCGGATCAAGTCAAACAAAAACATATTTGCATGCCGCAGACGCTAATGCGGGAACAAACAACAAAACACAACAGCAGTGTGGACACGGCTGGATTTGAGAGCAGTTTGGTGGATTGGAGAGCCATTAGGCCGCACAGCAAATGGCCTTTTAAGGTTGAGTGTATTGACAGAGAGAGAGGGAGAGGAGCAAACATGCCTGAAAACACCGGCTCTTCACTGGTAACCGCAAGCTGAGGAAGAATTACCGACTGACACGCACATCGTCTCCCAGAACCGCCCAGATATCCACCTACACACACGAAGAATCTGATAGTGTCAGCGTTAGTGGCCGGTCACATGCTTTCCAAAGTTCAATACGCTCAGCTTGTATGGAGTTTGATGATGAGATAGACACGTCAGGCGTCCATTCACCTTTCTGCACCAGTAAAATCTGTGTAAATAGACTCCGACTTTCCACAGCATAACGTACAACCACACACAAATGAATGGCCTTAAGTGGAACTAAATGTTAATGAAGCTTTGAATGAGAAATAAATCTTACACGACTAAGCATCCGCAATACAGTAAATTTGAAAAATGAGAGTTAAGAGATTATTTCAAGGTGGTTTCAGTGATTATCTGCAGCTTGTTCTGTCTTCAGACTTTTCCGTAACACCGCATACGGCTACACACATCTAAAACCTCATACTTTTTCACCACGTTTTAGCCGTAAAGATGCATGAATTGATCAAACTAACCACTAACAGGCCTCATGTCTTTTGCTGATGAACAGTGACCTACATAAATGCATCAAACTAAGAACCGTGGCCCAGACCGTGGAAAACTGGTGCTTAGAAGACAACAAAATACCTCAGACGGACAGATTTAGATAGAACCAACAATGAGGCGCATGCACGTAAAAACTGATCCTAAGATAGTAAAACAGAAGACGTGAAATAAGCAACTCAACTGTGGAGACACAGGAGAGGCTATGGCTGAGACAGTATCATGAAAATATAACGAGATACCCTGATATGAACATGTACACGTGCTTTACTCTAGATTTGACCAGAAATGTAGAATGTAAAATCAGAGACTTTATGAGGAGAAGAGTAGCTGAAGCTCAGGTACCTTAAGGCAGCAGCAGCGGCGGCAGCAGCAGATCAGCAGCACGTGGGTTCATGAAGGACTGTAAAGGAGAAGGAGGACAGTAGATTAAATGCCCCGGGCATGTGACATGTGCAATGGACACTGAGAGGCAGGGCTCTCCCAGAAAGCAAGTACAAGGTCCAGGAGCTGCTGATAAGTAGTCCTCCTTGAGTTACTCAAGGTTACATCCTGGATCCAGAAAACCCTCTGAGCTCAGCTTGCACAGTGTAAGTCAATGATTGAGCTCCCTTTGGGACGATTAATAAAGCACCAGTCAATGAGACGAACATTGTGCTGTGACTTGATGAGTCAGGTTGTTATATGGAAGCTAGAAAAGATCTTAAAGAAGACACTGACTTATCAGGTGAGCGCTCATCTGGTCCCAGATCAGAAAATCTGTCTCTTTTTGTCAACATTCAAGTTAATAAATAATAAACTGAGTCTGCTGCTCTTCTGTGTCAATGGTTCAAGTGCTTGAATCAATAGGAAAAGCCTTGCTGAGCAGATGCAGTGGAGTACAAGCAGCTGTTTGGGGAGACTCACCCTCTCCGGATGCGCCTCCGCTCTGATCCTCTCCAAATCACTGCACCACTCTTGCTGGCTGATCAGAAATACAGTGTGTCATGTTCGACTCTCCTCGGCCTCTCGGCGTCTCATGGTTGTGTCTCTCTTTTTAAAGTCAACAACAAGCCCCTTCATGCGTCTTCCTCTTGCGTCTCTGCGCTGCGGTTTCCTCTTGTTTTGACTTTGCACCGCTGCGGACGGTCCTCAGCTGATGGACTGGCGGCTTTTATGCGCTGCTGGCTTCCGACCCCTTACTACCAAGGAAACGGGTCAAGGGGAGGGACGGGGGAAACAATTAATAGCCTCGCATTGTGCCTCCTGAGTGAGTTTCGCCGTAAAACTATGGGCCTGTAATTAAATTATCGCGCACTTCAAACAGGTGTTATCGCCGCTAGAGGAACTGGGCTGGTGCCGGTGGCTCTCTGATAAATGTTGAAGCGAAAACAACTGCAAGGAAATGTGTTTAGGAACATCATTACGCATTTAAAAATATAATGCACTGACTTACTGACTCACTTTTAGGTGTAAGTCATTACAGGGATTCTTGGCAGGCACTGAAAATGGATGGAAGATGTGATTAAAATTAATATCGTCACTTATTATATTAGGTTAAATACTTGAGTGCTCTTCACTTCTGTGCAGGAACAAAAATATACATTTAGGTCTAATGATGTGCTGTCAAACTCTTTATTGTTTGATGGGGACACATCAGTGGACCATGGCTCCCTCTTGTGGGTTGGACATAATGTGCATTGTGGCTCTTGACAGTAAATTCATGGGTGACCTTAGTCAGAATCAGATTTATCGCCACATATTCTCACACATACAAGGAATTTGTCTCGGTGTTCGGTCTAATAAACACAAGAGGGAATGAAAAAAATAAAAAGCAGGTACTGCAAGTTAAGTCAAATGCAAATACATTAAACGACCTGCCTGATCTTCATGGCCTCAACTCCTTCCTGAATGCATCATCCTCCAGCCTGCCACATGCTTCTTATATTAAATCATTACAGCAGCTCGATCAGATAGGTTCCCCCACAAGGTTTCTTCCTGTTAAAAATAAGTTTTCCCTTGCCACCGTCGCCTTAGTGCTAGCTCTGGGGGTTTCAGGCCAGGTTGGAAAGCAATTGAAAACAACTGTGTTGTTATTCACACTATATATGTAAAATTGAATTGAAATGCTGAAACAAATTGTAATATAACAGTCCTGCATTACATCCCTCTTGGTAATTGTTATAATGTTCAGTTTATCTTGAGGATGTAGTTTGTGCTGCTGTTAAAGTCATTCAGCCTAGCCCTCTGACTAAAACAGGGCTGTCAAAATAATAGGATCGTGTGTCGGTGGAACACAATTCAGTTTAGTCGTGCTACAAACAACAGCCTCTAAAGTCAAAACACAACTGAATCAACATCTCTCTCTCTTAGTTATTTTAAACAAATGCTGAATATGATAACCTTCATGAAGATGAGATTTATCGCAGGACCTATTTTTAAATAAAAAACATGTTAAACAAAACATTCATAATAATATGTAGAAAAATAATCTAGTTTTAAACCCTTAAATACACTTAAATACACAAAACGTTTAAGTTTCTGCGCTATTCTTTCTTGAGACATTTGTGTGACCTTTGAAAACTCATATTAGGACCCTTCATGAACCATAAAGAAACTACCAAGACCAGAAAAATCTAGACTCCTGGCTGTTCTTACCAACAAGAGACTGGAATTAAATGTAAAATATTAAGTAAGTACTATCGAATTTATTTATTCAGATCCCTAATATGCTAGTATAGTATAGTATAGTATAGTGATTCAATAATAAAGCTGCCACATCCCTGTAACTGATCTAAGGATGTACTAAAGTCACGCATGAATGGCAGCTTTAATTACCAAAATCCAAATGAATGAATGGTCAGTGTGGAGGTCTTTGTCTTATGAATGGTTGTTGATTTCCCATTGAAAAAGGCTAATTGAGCATAAAAAATAACCTTTAACACCTTTAAAATCTTTTTACTGACAATGCTTCATGTTTACAGAGAGCTGATTAATGCTTATTGATGAGTGATCAAAGTCTGTAAACGCCACACCTTTGGGCTTTTATATTCTAAGTTTCTTTATAAAACCATTTTCTTTCTGCCTGTTTTTTTTTTTTTTTTTGATTGAGACACGTCCCTTGTCACTCATGAACGCATGTGGACAAACTTCTCACACATGGCTCCTTTCACTCCTTTTGTCCCACTCTCTGCCCTGGGCATTCTTTTCCTTGGTTACCGGTTGTCATGGTTTCAGGAGCCCCTGTAGGCTAAAAACTGGAGGGATTAAAGGCGGCCATTTTGGGGACAGCTGGACCAGGTTGGTCCCTGTTGCCCCCTGTCCCGCTCCCAGTCACTCTGGGGGGAAGAGGGGTGGCATTGTGTGCGGATTAGAGCTTCCTGTGTGTCAGCTCATTACATGTGGTGGTGGGGATACGGCGGTGAGGGGCTGAGTAGAAAGAGTGAGGGAGAGAAATGAAAGAGAAAATGAAAGAGAGTGCATATAAAAGAGAGTATGACACAGAGAGGGGAGGAAAAGGCAGGGGGAGGAGGGGGTGGAGGGAGGGAGGTGGTAGCCTCTACAGCTGCACCCTCAATCACACTCATACAGGCTCTGATTATCCTTTTCACACACACATACAGAGTGCCGGGGAACTGAAACATATTAAAAGACACTGAGGGCAAAAAAAGGCAGAATTAGGAGACAGCTAGCCCAGCTCCCCAGACAAAGGACCCCCTCCTCCCAACCCAGACACACTGAGAACTGGAACAAACAAGAGAAAACTGACCACAGCGTGCATGCCGGTTGCACACAAAATAAGAGTCATGCAAGCAGAATACTTAAACAGATAAATGAATTCAATGAGACGCAAGCTGTAACTGAACTCAGACAAACGACAAATGGGTCTCTTTACATTGCCATTGTTTTATTAATCGTTTACACATCGCATGGGAACATATTTTGTCATTGCTACCAAAAAAAAGGGGGGGTTTACAAGGGGGAAGCAAGGCATACAAAAACTAAACTGATCTAAGCAGGAATGCAGCGAGTGCAGACAATTTGTGTAGAACACTCTCAAGTGCTTTGAGAGAGCGAGGAGTGGGGGGGGCTATAACGGACGGGGCTCATCGTCGACGATGGTTTAAGAATGCAGATGAACAACAGGAAAAAAAAAGACAATCATCAATAAGGTCATGTGCTGCTAGCAAGGTTTACAGCTATAAGTAAAGGCCTGTTTACAAAAGTATTGATAATCTAGCACAATCGTCGACTTCATTATCATTATCAACGGCATCACAGTTACAATCAATTGCTAGCATGTGTTTGTTTCAGTAGGTGTTTTCGGCAGCACAGGGCACAGTGCAACTCACAGTACAACTCAGCACATTAGAAACATGCATTCAGCAGCATCGCATTAAAAAACAAAGGAAAGAAGAAAGTAACAATAAAAAGGCATAAAAAGTAACCGCAGCTCATATATACAAACATTGGCCATTACTAATTTGGCCTGTTTTGGTATGGAGTTCATTTTGTACTATTAAGAACACTCCCCTTGTTTTTTTTTTTGTTTTTTTAAATCAGCTTATACCGCTTGTCCGATATTGTACAGTATGTGCCGATAGAGGTGTCAGCAAAAAAAAGCACAAACGATTCTCATCATGGTAATGTCGTGTGTAAGTGTGTAAGATAAGGCCTCACCGTGGTCTTTGAAATACAAAAATACATAGCTAAAATACTACATTCACTTCTCATTTATTTTTTTTTGTGATGGTTCTACAATTTAAACTACTTCTATCTGCCTAATACAAAAGGTAGATGTGAATTAATAACTATAGAAAACAAATCTCATTCTATTATAAAAATACATTCCCTTGTCAGGACCGTTTAAAAACTGACTGCAGCCGTTCAACAATGCTAACTTCCTATGCGGTAGTGTCCGTGGCCTCGCCAGCCGCATCAGAACCGACGCCAATTGGTACAGGGTCCGTGCTGTCATCTTTCTCAGGGGATTTATCCAATCCTCGCTTTTCGTCTTGTTGTCCATCCTTTTTGGCTGAACTGCGATCCTCTGCAACGTCACTGGTTAGAGCCTTGGAGGGAGTATTAGACAGCACTCCAGGGTGTGTTTTCATATGCCCCTGTTGATGGGACAGAAATAAAAGCCATTTATAAAAAATATCCACAAAACAAGACATGAAAATACACTACAACTTAAATATCTTCAAACAACATCGAATCCTCTCTAATTCTTACCTTAAGTCCGCTTCGGCTGGCATATGCCTTTCCACATTGGGAGCAGCTGTAGGGTTTGTCTGGGCGAGGAGGCTGGGTGTGTGTTGCTGGTGCTGCAGTAGAGGGCTCAGCGTCCTGTGACGGCTTTTCTGGCACATCATAACCCTCCTCCTTTACAGTGTCTTTCTCCATCTCTGAATCCAACACTTGCAAGGACTTTCTGGGTGTGGCGGTTTCACGCTTCCCTTTACTGTGGGAGGCACTGCTCTCCTGTGACTCATTTGGTACGCTGCCACTGACCTCTTCTGCTTCTACTTTTGGGCTCACAGGAGGGGTGAGTTCAGGTACAGGATTTGCAGTGGGGGGTTGTGGGTTAGAATTGGGACTTGTGGTGGGCTCATCTGTGGAGCAGATTTCATCATTGTTAACCCCAGTTTGCAGCTTGTCATTTTCAACAGCAGGCTTTGAAACACAGAGTGAAAGAGGGGTGTCATCGGCCTCTGAATCTCCATTCTCTGCAGCTGAATGAGAACTGGCTAAGGATGCTTTGAAAGGGCTAGTGCTGCCCAGGTCAGTGTGGGTCTCCTCCTCAGAGTACGTGGAGGGATTCACTGGGCTACCATCAGCTGGGGCGTTGTCGCCTAGACGCAGGGGGTCCTCTGCTCCCGCTGAAGGGGGATTACGGGTCAGAGGTGGAGTAATGCTGGGTGTTGAGCCCTCAGTTTCTTCCATCTTCACAGAAGTGGCATTATTAGTGGTGGATTTCTTAAAAGTAGACCCTGAGTTGAGAGCATCAACTAGAGACTTAGAGCCAGTTGTTAGGGCCAGAGGAAGTAGTTGGGGTGCTTTAGATGGGGAACTATTGGAGTCATTCTCCCCGTTATCAAAGGCAGCACTTTCTGTTCCTGCACCATCTTCAGGTGGCATGTCTTCATCAGGTGGTATCTGCCCTCCTAGATGCAAGCGGATGTGATGCTGAAGAACCAAGGCATTAGTGAACTTGCGTGGGCACAGAGGGCAGGAGTTCAAGGCACGGGCATTGGGCGGTCTTGCACGATGAGTGGCCAGGTGGGCCCTGAGGCTGCCCTTTGTGGAGAAGGAACGGCCACAAAGCTTGCAAGGGAACGGACGCTCACCCAGATGTGTGGCCTGGTGTAAACGAAGAGCTCTAGGGCAGCTGAGGACACGCAGGCAAACGGTACACTGATTAGCCTGAGCTGTGGGCAGAGAAGGGGTCGTTGTGGTAGTTGTAGTGCCTGAACCTGAGACTCCCTGGCTGGTCAGTAGTCCTGTAGCATTAGCACTAGGGCTTAGTCCAAGAGCAGCCAACATTTCCCTGCGATAGGCACTGGAGGTGGTGGTCAGGTCATGGCCCTGTGTGTCCCCATTGGCTTCAGCAATGGTCTGTGATGAGGTGGAGGGAGAAGAGGAGGAAGAGGCACCTCCTTGTGGCCGCCTTTCAAGCTTTTGTACCAGACGCTGCAACTTGGATGTGTCTGAGGTCTGGACAGATGTGGTGGGTGAGGATGAGGAGGGAGAGGAAGTGGATGGTTTGGGGAAAGGTGGGAAAGGGAAAGGCAGCTGATGAGGCGAAGTGAGGTGGGAGGTGGATGGGTGGCCCGGGGCCCGGAGAAGTGCAAGGTGGTGAGGGGAGGTTCCTCCAGGAAAGAGAATTTTAGGAAGGTGAGCCAGTTGGGAGTATGGGGAGGCTGCATGGAGGGCTGAGTGAGGAGGAGTGTTTTCATCAAAGCGTTGCTGCTTTGCTCCTTTAAACTGACTGCTCATGGAGGAAGATGAAGAGGAAGTTGACAGTGCTGTGCTAGATGCGCTGACAGCTGCTGCAACTGAGGCTCTGTTTAGCTGTAGCAATGAATGGGCTGTGGACAGCAGTGCCATGTCCACTGAGGGGGGAAGAGGTAAGGAGGAAGGTGAGGGCCGAGAAGACGCTCCAGACAGGAATCCTAAAGCCATGCTCTCATTCATCCCAGGAACACTTCCTTTCACTGCATTAAATGACTCATCATCGTCAGCCCTCCGTTTTCGCCTTCTCTGGATCGACGGGGCACTCTGCATTTGCTCTGACAGTGCTGGGGGCAGCAGAGAGAGGGACAGTTCTGGGTTCTGCTCTCTATGTCGCAGGAAATGAGCCTTCAGGTTCCCTCTGGTTGTAAAACGGCTCAAGCAGACTGGGCACTGATAGGGCCTTTCACCTGTATGTGACCTCAGATGGATCTGCAGCGATGAATCACTGCTTAGCACTTTCCCACAATAACGGCAGACATGCTGGTGGCGTCCTGATGAGGAGGCAGAGGTAAGGGAGGAGCTGGACTGGAGGTCCTGGGAATGGCTGGTGGTAGGAAGGGGAGGAGTCGGGAAACTAATGCCATTGCTGTGACCAAATGAAGAGGTGTTAGAAGATTTCTCATGGAGGTAGCGCGGCGGGAGGCCCAAAGAAAGGGACAGTGGGTGTAGGGAGGCAACAGAGGAGCTGAGAGAAGTTGCAATAGATGAGGAAGAAGATGAGGATAATGAGGAAGAGGTAGAGGAGGATGGAGCTCTGCTTCCATTTCCATGTGAAGTGCCTGATTTGGAGACGGCTGGTTGCGGGAAGAGGGAAGATGGAAGGCCAGTCAAAAGTGATGAGGCTGTGGTTACTGCAGTAGCAGTGGAAGGATGTGTTGGTGATAAAGATGCTGCTCCTGTAGACTTGTAGGTGTCTGCACTGCTGGCCTGTGCATTATTATCTTGACCAAAGACCGCCCCTCCAAGCCTTAAAACATGCTTACAGATCTCTTCTGTTATCTGCATCTGGTGGATTTGGCGCTGCTGTAAAACCCTCAGCTCCTCTAACAGTACTGCCAGGGTAGGAGACACCTGTACCTGCCTTTGCTCCCCTGGTGAGATGGAGGACTGCTGCTGACCTGGACTGGAGCTGCCACGGTGTGTCGGCACACACTGAGAAGAAGAGGATGAGGAAGAGGAGGTAGTGGTCGTGGCCGAACTGCCCATTGGCGGGGAGGTCATGGTGGAGTGGGAGTTTCCTTGGTGGGACAGGCTGTGGGAACCAGAGGTTTGACCCAGGGGAGGGGGCGAGTGAGTCTGGGAAGACAGCGATGGGTGAGGAAAGTCTGGGGAGAGGGAAGAGTGGGTGTTGGGGAGAGACGTGGTGAATGAGGCGATGTGGCTGGGCCAGTGGGGCGGAGGCGAACTCTCGCTGGGTAAGGAAGGCGCGTGGAGTCCTCCCGGGGAAGGGCGAGGGGCCAGAGGCGGCTGGCAGTCTTGGAGAGAGGTGGGGGATGATGAGGAGGAGCCCGATGAGGTTACCTCTGAGCCCAGAGATGTGGATGGCGACTTTATGCCCAGGTGGTCATCTGCGGATTGACAGAAAAAGAAGAATGATGAGAACTTTTTAAAACCTGAAAACTTGTGCTTGTTTCCATTGTTGTGCAATACCCAATCTCAAATATCCACTCATGTAAATTCATTAAAATGTTCTGCCTCGGTTACAGAGAATGTTTGTCCCGTTGCTTCCAGTTATTGTTTACAATTTTAGTTTGCACATTTGTGTGCATAACAAAACGATACAGTTTCAGCATCAAAAAGAAATGCCTGCTAGGAAATGGCCTCGAACATGCAAATAAACAAGTGGACGAAACTCTACAGTCTATGAGTCTTTGTAATGTCTTGTCTCAATCTGTGCTCTGCGGAGCAAAACTCCTCAAACATCTTGCACACACAAAAAAGCTCACAGACCACCTTGCTGCTATGGCAACACATTTTAGAGGACAATGGGCATCACCAAGACAACCCATAACCCCTCTTAACCCACCCCCTCCCTACAGCAGTTACGTCTTTCATCTCCCTATTCACCCTTCCCCCTTACGTCACAGTGGAGGTCAAGGGTCAGGCCACGCTAAGGGTTCTGGGCACTGTCCAGACACTCTGATTGGTCAACTAATCTGACCTCTGCCGCTCAGGGGTCAAATTCTTTCAAAATCTTGAGCACAGAGTGAGAAAGAGTAAAAAGAAAAAGAAGGGGGAGGGTAACGACAATGGAGAGACAAACTAACCATTCCCTCCTGGAGAGGTATAGTGATGGAATGAAAGACTGTACCTCAGAGAAATTCCTTCCCTCTGACTTATAAACAGACGTGAACCTGCAAGAAACACAACTGCCCAAACTTCTACCTTCCTTTGTAAAAGTTTACCTGCAGAGGCTGGTGCATGCACTTGAAGCTGCAATATCCCATTGCAGCACAATGCAAGAGAACTTTTTTTTTTCCTCATCCAACCCCCCAACTGAGTAGGAGTATACAGTCAATAGGACTGAGGGGTGAGAAAGAAAGGGGAGGGAAGTATTGAGAAGGTGGAAAATGGGGGAAGAGGGGTGCATGAGGGGAGAAAAAAAAGCACGGATGAGAGCAAAAGAAGAAGAGCATAGAAGGGTGGAAGATTAATCTTTACCAAAAACACTGCATTCCCTTCCCCCCCAGCCATGCACCTTATTGTTAACAAATAAGAGAGTGCTCTATACTAATCAAAGGCCTCCAGCAGTCAGCGCTGAGCAGCCTGTTGGTTTCCTAGAGGACGAATGGCACATGAAAATGGCCACAGATGTATGTTAATGTTAATCCTACTCCATTCACTTCACAGGGACAAGTTTATTGGCCCTGACCAAAGTGCCCAAGGCCTCCATTTAATAGAGATCACTGGACTAAATGACTAAGCAGGAGGTTTCTGTAGTTGACAAACCTAAATGTGAAACTTTTAGTCTGTTAAATCAGGTGCTTTTAGAATTTGGTCATGCATGCATAAACCTGTGAAAGTTAAAAGAAAAAAGAAAGAAAGAAAAAGAAAAGCCGCTCTTAACAATACAGACCAAAGTCTAAACCCGAACTTTTGCTTTGGTAAATATCTTCAAAGAATTTCAAACTCTGAAAGTGATTTTAACACGGACTCATGAGGCTACCTGCCTTATACGATCTCTCTAGAAAATCAAGACAAAAAACGCATGCACACTTGGAGAGAAAATGTTTTCTTTACCTTGAGAGAGGAGCCTCGGGCCCCCTGGATCCGCGTTAACGAGATGCTGGGGTCTCTTCTGCTTCCGGCGTGACATGATTCACGGCGAGTCAAACAGAGAGGGGGGCATCAGTCGGTTGAATGGCACTCGGCACGTTTTTGCGCACTTGGACGAGCTCCTGAACGCATCCAAAGTTCAGATGCGGTGCAGTTCCCTCAAACCCTTGCTTTAAAAAATGAATGAAACGTGTTTGATCTGCATTAAACGAGCGGTCTCTCATGGAGGAAAGTTAAAAAGAATGGTGTTTGGAAATCCGCCGGGCTCCGCCGTGTCATATGAAGCCACCGTTGAATGCGTGTGTGTGGCTGTTTTCTAAAGTCTCCTCTCCCCCAGAAAACTTGTCCAATTTGCGCCCCTCCTCTCCCACTGCTGCCCCGCTGCATGCACATACAGGGAGCACACACACACACACACACACACACGTACACACACACCATGCACACACACAAAACCACTCCTTGTTCTGTGATATTTGCATTTCAATGGCGTATAACACACAGCCTCCCTGGTTCCCTCTTTCTCTTTCTCGCCAGCTTTATTTTTTTCTTTACACACTCACGCCGCAGCTATAAACTTTCAATAAAACATGACAATGGCGTCAAAGCCGTTGGGTGCCTAAAAAAACAAATTAAAATGGGCGTAAGATTTGGCTTTTTGTTACAGATAAATGTTTTAATCACGACAATGGGTGAATAAAATCATGGGCATAATTAAGATGCAGCTACATAAATCCAACAGGTGACTTATGAACCACCTGCTTATAGGACCCATTTGTGCTCCACCTACAGCCTACTTTGTAAAAATAAGAGAAGTAGGTTAATAATAAAATTATACGTGGGCCTGTAATGACTGAATGGCAGATGTTTTCCATCAAAAAGAGTCAAAAATCAGCCTTCCCGGTGTTGTTATTGTGCTAGATGAGGACTGTGCAGGCGATTTTTCTAACCTTTGATTTCCATAGGGCCAATTATCAACAGCAGTGCAGTGAGCGGCTTCTGTGCGCAAGTGGGGCCACACATCCATTCCACATGCATGCATGTAATTCGTGTGTTATCACCGAGCCCTAATACCCCTCCGCCTTCCCTCCCCTCCCCAAAAAACGCATCTTACACTGGAGCTCTATTTAAAAGGCAGAGAATAGATGGGGATCTTTGACAATGGCGAGCTGGACACAGTTGAGTGAGCATCTCCCCTCTCTCACTATGAACCCCCGGATCCACTGCTGCACATCACAATGCCCCTCTTTCACCCCCCGCCTTTGCTCCTGTACCACGTGGAGAAATGGATAAAAGCAAGAGAGAGAAAAGTCGGAGGAGGTGGAGGAGGCGGAGGGGGGCCATATTTAAGTAGGTGTCTCACATTATACATATAGACTATCCACTCAGAAGCGGTGTAAGAAAATGGGGCATTATTTCATCTGTATGGTTACAGTTTAACCTGCTCAAAGCAACAACAAACTGACATCAGTCCAGCGTGTTAATATCATTTGCAGAAAATGCAGCTGGGAGTCAAACAGGTTGTTTTTAGTGCCATAGTAGCGGAACAACAAAAATACAAGCCTATAAGAAAAACCCAAATTTAATAAAAGTAGTTTAAATAAGGTTATTTATCTATCTTTAAATATTTTATTTATGATATATTAAAATATAAGCATTTTAATGTTTTACTTCAACAAATATAATTACTTTGATTTTGTTATTTTATTGTTATTATTATTTTATTTTGGATTCGTCTGAAATTATTTAAGTTTCATTTCCGGAGTTCAACTGCTGACATTTGATTGGTGCAGACTGAGTCGCGATCAGCCAATCAGATTAACGTCACCTGCTGCCACCTACGGAATGAAAACGGTGAAAACTTACTGGTAATATTTTTTTGTCCGTTGTCTATTAAAACAGACGTTAATATCGACGTAATGGCTATATATGAAGGCATTTGCGTCTAAACGTAGTTTAACAAAATATATAATTAAACATCAAGGTGTTTTGTTAAAATAGCGAGCTGACGTGACAGTTAAATTAGCTTAGCTTTAGCAAATGGGCTAAAATCGCTTAGCTTTTACTAGCTACCCTTTTAATGTTAGCAACTAATGGCCGTTAGTGTAGCCTAGTTCGAGGCAGCTGAAGTTCTACATAAAATAAAGTAACAGCTGAGGCATTAAACTATAATTTATTTTATTTTGAAACTGTTAGAGGAGTTTCCTTTCGCAGTAGTTTAATTCCTAGTACAGGTAAAACACTGAAGAGTTGACTAATCTTGTTACCATAGAAATAAAAATCCCTGGGAGTTGGCGTTTCGGAGAAATAACAACTTGGACGTTTCTTGAAGTGTTTGGATATTTGGGAAATTAAAGGTAATGGAATATTTTATATCACTAATATTCATAATGTCTTATCCAAAGACCAAGAACTGTTTAATTTTAAAGTGTAATTTCACATTAAAACAATCACCAATAACAAAACTAGTGATTTTTGACTCCTCCATAGAGCCTTGAATAATTAACTACCCCACTCTCTAGAGTTTTTTTCCTCTCTCTCAGTGGTTTTTATATTTGTCATACCTGTCTACTAACAATACCTTTCACAGTCTTGGCCATGTCTCTCTGCGACGACACCCTCTTATGCAATTTCCCCAAATGTCGGACCAAGTTGAGCGGCTTCGCCTGGGTCACAGCCTGCTCGCACGTTTTCTGTGATCAGCATGGATCTGGCGAGTTCAGCCGCTCCCCCGCCATCTGCCCGGCCTGCTCCTCGGCGCTGTCCGGGAAGCTGGACATTGTGAGGACGGAGCTGTCTCCCTCTGAAGAGTACAAAGCCATGGTGCTGGCAGGTCTGCGTCCAGACATCGTTCTGGACATCAGTGCCCGTGCTCTGGCCTTCTGGAGCTATCAGGTCAAGTTTCTCTCCGTCTCTCCAAACCTCCGTTGTCCGCTTAGGTCAGCCAAGATGTCTCCTCTTTTTAAAACAACACCTATCACATTAGTGTCTGTGTTTACAGGTCCATCAGGAGCATATGTACCAAGAGTACAGTCTGTCACGGGCCGACACACAGCTGAAGCAGATGGAGAAGATGTTGACCCAGCAGAACCAAAGCAGAGAACTGGAGCTCGCCGCCATGAGGGGGGAAATCACTTCCCTGAAAAAAGTAAACTACAACTCTTAAAGTGCTCACTCATAACATAATACTACACAATGAAGACCCTCATTAAGAATTGTTCAGATTTTGCTGTTGCATTCTGAGAAAAAAAGCCTCTGGTTGCATTTGACCTGCAAAAAACTGCAGTACAATATAATAGAACATGTCAATTTTAATGGTCAGGTGATGGAGGAGTATAAGAGGAAGTACAGTGAGGTATCTGAGAGGCTGATGGAGAGGAACAGGCAGTACCAGAAACTACAGGGGCTGTACGATTCTCTTAGGCTGCGTAACATGGTGGTGGGCGTCGGGGAAAGAGATGCGCTGCCCCAGCCTGCACATCAAGACTTCCACCCTGGTAATAACAGCACGCTGTCCTTCATTTATTGTCTTTTAAGGTCTTTATATGTGCACAGACTTAATAAACGGTCAGGCTTCAAATTCAGTTAGTTGTAGATAACGGCAGAAACACTCAGGAGACTGACAAGACAACATTTTTGATCTATAAAGGTCAAATGTAATGAAAGATTTTGATATTTGCTTATTAGAGCCTGATTCTGTTAAAATGTACATTGTCAACTTGGCCTTTAATTAAACATTTTAATCACTGAACAGCTAAGAAACAAATATAACTTTAAGTATTGATTTTTCTTTTGTTGACATGAACGATAAATGAGAACGAAACATTTTCATTAAGTCAGTTTTGACGTTGTCACCTAATTGATTAATGAGAGTAGGAACTGATCGCAGCAAGGACAATGCTAAATGGCACAAAGGAAGACACATGCGTAGGTGTTTTGTTAAAAAGGAGTGCTCATCGAGACAGAGCAGCGGGAGTAATGAGCCGATTGTCTGTGTAAGGGAATTTTAGTCAGAATAACAATGACGGACATCCATCAAACCTCTTGTCTCTCACACAGGGGTGGCTCGGCAGGCAACCCCTCAGAGGAGCCCTCAGTTCCCCTCCATCAGCTCTGACGGGGACAGTCGGTTCTTTTCCTGCTTGGAGGGTGACGGAGCCAGAACCTTCTTCCATTTCGGCTCCCCTGCCAGGGACAGAGGTCGGCCCTTCATCAGTAAGCACTGAGAAGAACGGGTCTTATTAGCCGCTCTTCTTCAGGTTGCTGTTGCACCGTATACTTTTATTAATTTATTTCGAAAGTCCTTGTTTGTGGCATTTCTGGTTGTAAATCTGAACCGTTAACTTTTATTCCCGTCTTTGTACATTTTCAGTACAAGTAAAATACAGCCACCTTTCCACAGTCTGTCAGCGTTTTATTTTGTGATTAACATTTGAAAAGTAGGGGAGTAGGCTGAATGTCACACCAGCTGAAGAAAAGAGAACAGATGTATTACAAATATCATGTAGCGTGGAAATAGATACTACACTATGTCACTGGAACATGGTTTATTGCCACATCAGGTCTGCAGAGACACATTTCCTTCACTGGTGTCCTTTTATGCTACTGTATGACTAAAGATAGGAGCTCTGTCATACACGGTTTGATTGATCAGGTTTGTCAAGTTGAACAAAGCAATGAAGAAAGCTGGCCTAAACCTGAGCTGCTGATTGGCTCTTTGTTGGAAGTGTCTGGATGTCAATGGTTTTGTTTCTGCATAGTAAACAACCAAAGCAGTTGGCTGAACAAGACGGCCAGAGCGTGTTTTTGACTATGTGTTAAATAAGAACGGCTAAACATGGTAGTTGTTGAACTGTCACATTGTCACACCATACTGGGACATCTGAACAGAGCACAGAGCCAGCGTTATCAGTAACGCCTGTGCTCTTCCTAATGTGACACGGGTCAAATGTATTTTTTCAGATCAAAAGTTGCCCCACCAGTTTAAGACACTAAACAAACAATGTTGACTTTAAAAGGAGGTAAACTAAAGTCACATTTCTGACATCACACATTCATTCATTCACAAAATAATCCCACCTTTAACCCAACATCAACAGAGTAAAAAAAAAAAAAAAATTATAAATATAGACAAACGTAACAGGGTGGACCTCTATTTACAAAACTAGACGTAAAGCAGGCACAAACTTATGTAAAACGTTCTTCCAAATCCAGCAAAAATTCTTGGTCCTGTTGGTCCTGGCTTGGTTCATTCACTCTGGGGTTTGTAGCTGACCGAGACAGCATTTTGACTTTGGCTGCTTTGTTTCTTGCCGTTGACGATGAGGAGCAGAGGAGAGAGCACTCGTATACTTCGGAAATCAAATGACTGTCGTGAAGAGGACATGGGGAAAAAGTGTAAGATTCTCAGACAGACGTTATGATGTAAACGGTGAACAGGATGCACTTAATAGTTACCTTGTCTTTATGGGTTATACTGTGTCGTTTGACTTGGGGTTCAGGAACGACTACAGAATCACCTATCAGGACGCCCCAGCTGTTGGCTGTGTTGTACACCATCACCACTATACAGTTCTCCTCACTGTCGATCATACCAAATGTACTGGAGAAAAAGAAGAGTGCAAGAAATTAAAACTCCATCTATAAAAATTCTCAATCAAAATGTATGCGCATAAGTGGACTGATGTTAAAGCTGCACTCACAAGGCCATGCGACCCTCGGAGGCCAGGCTGAACACCACCTTTCCCAGGGCGGCCACCCCAGCGTTGTGGCCATGCGCGAGGGAGGAAAAAGTTCGGGGCTCCAGACTGCCAACACGGCCAGCCGGGGACCGAAACTGAGGAGACGAGCAGGGACCCAAAGCTGATGTGTTGAGGTTTGAGAGCATCGTCCGCAACTGTCGCGCTTTCACCTTCCCCTGCAGATACAGACAGACATGAAAGTTAGGGGAGTTAGAGAGCTGCGCTTTGCTGCCACCTTGTGGTAGAAACCGGGTTTGTGTAGTATCTTGACAACTATTATATAACAAAAAAGACCATTAGACACAAAACATAAATACAAAAAAATAAAGGATGTGACATTATTACTATCTAATAATTATTATATTAAGACAGATTTCATGATTTTTCACATAATTACATATTCAGTCTCCATTTAAATTCTATTTTCTCCATTATCTAACCCCCACTCTTCATACAAATAAATGATTTCGGTGATGTAGTTTCAAGTCTGCAGCGCTTTCTCTCGCCTTGTTCTGTATGAGTTGTGTGACTTTCTCCAGGTACTCCAGCAGCTGCCTCTCTCTTTCTGGTGGCTCCTCCCAGCCCGGGTCGAGCGCCGCCGCTCGACTGTAGCCGCCGAGCGCAGACCCGAACATCTCCTCGTACTGGAACAGAGTAGCTCTGTTGAAATGCAGCTCCGGGTAACAAGAGGCAGCTCTGTCCACATTTTCCTGCAGAAGGGTAAGATGGGAATAAAACACACAAGTGCAGAAACAGATTTATTAACTATGCAGATATGCCCAGTGCTCCAGTGTGTTTGTGCTTTAAGTGTATGTATGTGTACTCACAGATTGTGCGTAGGCACTTAGAGCTTGTTGAGAAAATTGTGGATTCTGTCCACATGTGAAAAACAAGGACACGTAAGCATTTCCCAGAATATCTGTAAAAACAATAACATAAAATACTCATATTCTCTTTGACCTGAGCAGCACTGTCCATCATTGTATCTTACTGAGGAGTCTCTACTCACACCAGGACGTCCCGTCCGTGACATCCAGCTGGACAGCTTGTCGGGCCATGTCCACACTCTCTAGCACCTGCTTGCCTTGTGCGGCACTGTCAGCCGCTGGCAGCTGCCTCAGCACCATAGACAGGTTGCGTAGGGACACTTTGTTCTTGTTCTGCCAGTGTGGAAGACAAAGCACAGACTGATGAGTTCATAAATGATTCATGTTTAAGGAATGATAGAGAAGAGAAAGAAATCGACTTTTCAGAAACAGAAACATTTTCAGTGTAAGAGAGGATTACAATATTAGATTTTGGATAAAAAAACACTGTAGACAAACATTTCTTCCTCTTTTTCTCATCATACCTGCTGTAAGGCCCCAGTGAAGCAGTTCTTGGCACCAATCAGATCTCCTTTCTTCCAGTACTGCTCCCCCAGTGTGTTCCAGCCCTCCACCAGGCCGGGCTCCAGCTTAACAGCACGGGAAAGGCACTCCTCTGCGACAGCACTGAAGTCCGGAGCCACATTCAGACACCTGCCCTTCTGCAGCAAAAACTCTGCCTTGTGTTTGAAGCCCTCTGTTGGGAGTCGTGAATGAGACACCGTCAGCGTGACCGATATCCTGCAAATCAAAGACTAACTGCTTGTTGAGGAAATGCAGCACTTACCTTCTTTCTCCTGCAGCTTCTTCAGGGTCTGTTCCATCTCTTGCGCGACATCGCTTTGCTTCCTTCCAGCTTCCTCCACACTGTGAGTCTCAAAATAGCAATCTCTGAAACTGTACAGTTCATCCACGAGCTCCTGTGTTGGAACAATATGGGAGGGTGAGAGCTGGAAAACTAGGTCACTGACACAACAAAAGCTGAATGACAAAAGCTGAATGAAGTAGAATACAAAGATGGACCAAAACATAGACTAGTAACTATTCACATTAGGCACCTGCATTTTTAAATTTAAATCTAGAATATAACGTATGGCACCTGACACAGTATCAATAAAAGCTGGACAACAAAAAAGATCTGTTAGCGTGACAGCTTCAGCCAGTTGTTATAGTAACGACTCGTTTACGATACGTCCAGCTGACCACACACAAAACTGACACGAAGATAAGTCAAAAAGATAATACAAAGGCTCGAGAAACTTTTAGTATCAGAATAAAAGCAGGACACTGTCGAGGGGATTTACCTTCATGATTTGCAGTTCGCTTTTGTCCATCCCAGGTTCACCACTCTTCTCCTCCGCCATCTTTGCTTTACCTTAGAGCACTTACAGTCTGGTAGCGACGGCAGCAGCCGCCAGAGGGGCGCGAACTGCACAAAATTACAAAACAAATGTTAAATATAAGACTCTAATGTCTACAAGCTGGCAGAAAATAGTAATTTCTACCAGAAAACATCGCGAAAAGCTATCGTTTTGGCACAGGAAACAGGATTATGTGGTGCCGGAAGTAGTAGTCCGTACACAAAATGAGTCCGGCTTTGAAGATAAACAATGAGACTTTGTTTTAGTTGGTTACTCAAATAAAATGTAATAGCAAGTTAATCGACGGGTCGCCATTTATTTAGAGATAAATATTTTCAGACACCGTAGTTGTAAGTAGCAACAATGGTCAAAGCGGCTTTAGTTACCCGGAACGTTTAATCTGTCGGTTAAGATGCTGGTCCGACACTTTTTCGCCCGGTACCATACAGTGTTCTCTTGAAAGGGCGGACTGTGTTAAACTTTTGTCTTCACACTTTTGTCAACAGCCACGCTTTTGTCGCTGCTTGCGTCGCTGCTGCACCCAGCTCGTCATGTCGGATACGTGGAGCAACATCCAGGCGCACAAGAAGCAGCTGGACTCTCTGCGGGAGAGGCTGCAGCGGCGACGGAAAGACCCGGCGCAGATGACCGCGGGTACGGTCAGGCCAGGCACGGAGTAGCTGTTCACAGAGTTGTTTGCAGCCCTGCAAGAAATCATCATCCATATTACTGCCTAATCCTTTATGTTGTGCATTACAGATTAGTCTCCAAGATGCAGTTTTTCAAATTGCATTATTTGTAACGATTTACTGTAAGGCCACCTGTAAGGCTGTATGTGCTTTAGCATTAGTTTTAATATTTGGTTTGCTCATGTGATGGGGAATTTAAATCCATTAATTCAATTCTTTGGATTTTGTTATATTCTTATTATCATTTTTTTTATTTACCTCATATGTGAACTTAACAATTTTCCCCTCTCCTCTCCTTTCCCCTGCAGATGGTGGATGCAGCACTGATGCCTCCACAGCCAGGAGTGACAGCCCCACTCCGTCAGCTCCACTCGCCTCTCAGGAGGAGACGGAAAAACCACCAGACCCCGACCTTGAGAAGAGGCTGCTGGGATATCTGTCTGATCTGAGTCTTTCACTGCCAACAGACTCCCTTGCCATCACCAATGAACTCAACAGTGTGAGTGTTTGTCTCAAAGCACAGAAATTTGTGTGGGAAAAAAAGAAAGCGCTTCCTCGTTTGACTTCCTCCTGTTGTGTTTGTTTCTCGTCACAGTCCGAAACAGCTGTTAGTCACGGATGCATCCGAAGTCTGCTGCTCAAATTCTCCGCTCAGGAGCTCATCGAGGTCCGACAGCCGTCCTTAGCTTCTTCTACTGCTTCCTCCTCCGCTTCCCCCGCCACCATTGTGGTAGCCGTGGACCACACAAAACTATGGGCTATGATCGGGTCTGTGGCCGGAGCCCAGAGAACTGGAGTCAAGAGAAAAGCAGAAGACCAAACACTCAGCAAAAGAGCTGCAGGCTTCTCGCCTTCTCTCCAGAGCTCTGCCTCTCCTCCACGCCTGTCCTCCATTTCCCTGACTCCGGCTTCCACCTCGCAGATGGCCGGGCCTTCGACGTCAGGGAGCGGGGCTGAGAAGAAGGGCAGGAGCAGTAAAAGCCAGTCATCTCATGTGGACATGGAGATCGAAAGCCTCCTGAACCAACAGTCCACCAAGGAGCAGCAGAGCAAGAAGGTGAGAGAGAGAGGGAGGATTATTACGGCCGTTTAGGTTTTCAAACTCTGGAAGCTGAGGTTGTATGTGGATATTGTTTATTTACAGGTGAGCAGAGAGATTCTGGAGCTGCTTAACACCAGCACAGCCAAGGAGCAGTCCATCGTGGAAAAGTTCAGGTCTCGTGGCCGAGCACAGGTCCAAGAGTTCTGCGACCATGGGACCAAAGAAGAGTGCGTTCGCTCTGGAGACACACCTCAACCATGCACTAAGTTACACTTCCGGTCAGTACC
The DNA here is from genome assembly GCF_963514085.1 of Chelon labrosus. Lineage (NCBI taxonomy): Eukaryota > Metazoa > Chordata > Actinopteri > Mugiliformes > Mugilidae > Chelon > Chelon labrosus. Next base: position 9,541,949 of record NC_140337.1, read on the forward strand.
TGCTTTTAAAACTAGTTTTAGCCTGTTAACCTAGTTTTAGATTAGGCACAGATTTCTTAGACAGCATTGAGCTGATTTTGACTCCGCTGGCTAGGTTATGTACAGAAATGAAGAATGCAACTGGATACAAACGGTAAAAGTTAATGTAATTTATTTTCATCGTTGTCCTGGCTGACCTAAATCATGTAATTAGGGGTTTATACTCCTTTTGACCTGGAGGTGGCACTGTAATCATTCTAAGCACTGCATTTTTAATACTAATCACTTAAAATAATGTCTAAAGCTGTACTGACACTGTACAGATTGTTGGTCCACAATAATTACTTTAGAACCAGACCAATATCAGCCTGAACAGTCATTGCTAGATTGAATTTGCAGATAAAAATTCCAGGTTTATTACACAGACCTTATTGGGTGATTGTATAGATGCAGTGTGAGATGTTCAGTGGCCCAGCTTAGGGGTGCCATTTATAAAAGTTGGAAAACTCTGGTCTAGATAAAGAGAACGCTCTGCTTTCTCTGTTTGATCTTTTCGAAAAGTGTTCAGATTGCATGGACACTCAGTTTGAGTTAAAGAAATATAAAAGAACTCGGGTCCCCCTTGACTTTGTGGTGTTCATTATATATTTTCTCGCCCAGTCGCATCATCAACAAGCACACAGACGAGAGCCTCGGCGACTGCTCCTTCCTAAACACGTGTTTCCACATGGACACCTGTAAATACGTCCACTACGAGATCGACAGCCCCCCAGAGGCCGAGGGGAGCCTCCTCCCCCAGGCGGGCACCACGGAGCTGGGCCTCCACGAGGGCGACGCGGACAGCGACGTGGGCAAACTTTTCCCATCGCAGGTGAGCGAGAGGAAAGGCGGCTGAGCGGGATGTCGTGAGACGGGATGAACGCAAAAATTGTTTTTTTTTCTTCTGCTTTGGTTCCCAGTGGATCTGCTGCGATATCCGCTACCTGGACGTCTCCATCCTGGGTAAGTTTGCGGTAGTGATGGCCGACCCTCCCTGGGACATCCACATGGAGCTGCCCTATGGAACTCTGACTGATGATGAGATGAGAAAACTCAACATCCCCATCCTACAGGACGACGGATTCCTCTTCCTCTGGGTCACTGGCAGGTGACAAAAACAACCCAACAACTCTCTTTCTATATTTAAACCTTAATTCTTACATGGCGGTCAAACATATCCCTCCCTTCTTTCTTACAGGGCTATGGAGTTGGGCAGAGAGTGCCTCAGTCTTTGGGGGTAAGTTTTACCTCTTGCACGTGGAGTTCAAACTCATCAAGTCATCTTTTTATTAGGGACGCCACCTTATTTGTTTCTCCTCTCTCAGCTACGAGCGCGTGGACGAAATCATTTGGGTGAAAACCAACCAGCTTCAGAGAATCATCCGCACAGGCAGGACGGGTCACTGGCTGAACCACGGGAAGGAACACTGCCTGGTGCGTTTGACTGACGACCCTCCTGGGCCTCAGTGTGGAGGCAGCAGCTTTTGTTATTGGCCCATAACCAGATGTAGTTCTGGGGAAAGATACTGAGCTGTTTCTGTGAGTTTACAGAAGTGTGTATATTAACGGCCTTCAATGTAAAACATGTTTTTCAGGTGGGTGTAAAGGGAAACCCGCAAGGCTTCAACAGAGGATTGGACTGTGATGTTATTGTGGCTGAGGTAAACTATTATATATCTTCTGGCATACATGCATACTGCTTTACCCGTGATTCCTTGAGTTTGAGAAGTGTTCTCTCTCTCTCTCTTTCCTCTCTCAGGTCCGCTCCACCAGTCACAAACCAGACGAGATCTACGGCATGATAGAGAGACTCTCGCCTGGCACCAGGAAGATCGAGCTCTTTGGCCGACCCCACAACGTCCAGCCCAACTGGTAACTCACACTCGGGCTTCAATCTAAACCCCAGCTAACTTTACCCACACGTTACAAAAAAAGTCACTTTTCGCCCCTTTCCTTCCCATCTAGGGTCACCCTTGGTAACCAGCTGGATGGCATACACCTGCTGGATCCCGAGGTCGTGGCTCGGTTTAAGAAGCGCTATCCGGACGGCGTCATCTCTAAACCCAAAAACATGCAGTGACGACGTGATCGGTGTCGGGGGTAGTTTGTTTAAAGACTGTTTTTATTTTTTTATACTTTTTTTTTTTTTTTTTTTTTTAATAAATAACGTCATCGAGATGCACCGTCTCCGTCTTGGTCAAAAAAATTTTGTGAACAAATAATGTGAATTTCAGTTTTTACAGTTTCATTTCTTCTTTGTTTTTGCATGTAAATCGCTTATTTAATGCAGAAAAACATCTCTTTTTTTACCATCAATAAAACACAAGAGACAGTTTAATACATTTTTTTGTTACTTTGTTAGATAAGGATGAGGGTTATGTTATTTCGTCTCTTTTGGATCAATATCTGTTCATTTTGGGCAAATACAGACCACAAGTTCATTTTATAAACCGGCAGTTAACAGGGATTTTAATAACACAAACAGGATTTTTTTTTATGAATTATAAAAACATTAAAAGCACGACTAACAAAACAGCTGACAGAAGCAAAATGGCCGAGGAGCTTAGTTTACGAAAAGGAGCAAACTAGAGTAGAACATCTGCGAAAACATCCTCAAACCTGTTCTGCGAATGTCACACACCGTTCCATCATAACCGTTGTGCATTTAAATGCTAGGATTAGCATCTTTATAAAAGGGCTAATTCTTTTCTATATTGTCCTCAGCGCGCAGGGCTTTAGCGTCACAGAGCAGGATTAGAAAGTTGACCCATTCGTGGAACTGAAATCGGCCTGATTAGATATTCATCATCACGCTGAAGGGTAACGGCCTCCTCTTGCTTCCTGAAACAGCCATGATCTCATCGGCAAACTTAAAAACTGCTTAGAAAGGTAGTCAAAAAAATAAAAATAAAAAAAGTAATATGGTAGAAAAAAAGTTTTCAAAAAAAGATAATGCACTTATTGGTAGTGAATGCTGTAAACATCTCTCTATATTCTCTCTCATCAGTGTCGGTTCGCACGGTCCGGTTCTTACGAAAACTGCAAACCCAAGTCTGTTTCAGTCTGTTTCCCCTCCGGTCCTTGTTGAATCAGATTAAACATCGAGAGTTCCGCGTGGGCAGTGAGGAGGTTAAAAAAAAAAAAAAAAAAGTTGCTCTGCTACTGTTGATCTCATCTAAAGGTCACGTTAGATGCATTTGCTCAACTATCGGGCTCCAGTCCGTTTGCAAGGCTCAGGCTTCTCAGTAGGTGGCGTCCACTGCGTTGATGTTGCTGTCCAGCTGGTGTCTGAACGACAGCCTGGCCTTGGTGGAGAAGTAGATCTGGGAGCCCCGGCTGAGGCCTCCGGCTCCCTCGCTGTCGCTGCCCCAGGACGTCGTCGAGGACAGGCGTGGCTTCATCTCCTCTATGGGAACTGAGAGACGGAAAGCAAAGCTCGGTCAGGGCGCGCCGCCGTGAAACAGCATCTGGTCTACGTTTGCTTTTTCTGGAGCTGACACTCACCTGCTGCTGGGGGACACTGCCTGCTCTTGCAGCGCTCTTTGCAGCGTCTGTAGAAAGGGAAGCACTGCAGCATCTTCACACCCATGGCCGAGCCGTCTAAGGGGAGAAGAGTGGACATGGAGGCGGTTACAACAAATGGCTGAGAACAGCTGCAGCAGCAGTGACAAACTTTCATATTCCCTTCTTCCGCAGCTCACATCTAAGCTGCCTTATCACGGTGACACCATGTCTCCGCTGACAGTTCCCTGTCTCCTCACCAGGTCACACTTTAATGGAATTATGATGCTGCACCATTAAGCTATCGTGCGGTGGCAAGATAGCTTAATGTAAGCTGACAATTTCACTGAATAGCACGGTGGCCCGGCAACCAGACACTCAGTCGGTCGGCATTTACCGCGCCATCATCACCATCATCCAGAGCGCTGTCTAATCCTGGGAAAGGACGTCAGTGGACTACAGCAGACGGAGACGCTGATAAGCTTTCTTCTGACAACCAAACACAGATTACACAGAGGTGATCTGATGGAGGCGAGTCACGGCCGGCAAGGCAGACATGTCCCGGCAGCAGGAGCTTAATATTGCGGCGTGTATCACTCTGTCTGGACTCCAAACAGCTGTGTTTCGGCCACAGAGCCCCGGTCGACCTTGGCCTACAAGTCAGCCAGAGGCACAATTTCAACGAGCATTGTCCGCCTATCTGTGGCGCTGAGGGATAAGATAAGGTCAGCGCCTCATACAAGCGCAGAGCCGCATTTGCTTTGAATGAAAAAAAAAAAAAAAGGTGTTTATTTTAGTCTAATCAGGTTAAGAAATAGGTCAGGTGGAATGGAGCAGAGGGAGGTGATGGGCCTCGGTGGCTTCAGTTTTAAGCGCGAGCAGGGCCGTCGCAAAGGTTCCTAAGCTCTGATATGTAACCCTTAAACTACAAAACGCCAGAAGCCCGAGAAAGACAGGAGAGGTAATCAGTCTTCTCTCAGGAGAGGAAATGCATAACACATTACATAAAGCATTTAACGAGGTTTACTTTGAGGTAGTTGGTTTTATGCGGAGCAAAAGTCAAGTGTATTATAAGTGAGATGTGTGCACAGTTAGAGCATAGTTTCACTTCTCTTCTGAGGTCTGTTTTTAGAAAAATAGGGGGAAAAAATAGTGGCCAAGGGTTGCGTAACCTCGATCCCATGGTGCAAAACAACCACGAAGACTTTAACGTTTTACGACTGGTCAGAATCCTTTTACATGTCCGGTAGTCTGTCTCATAATCTGTCCACAGCTGCAAACTAGTAGGAATAGAGGCTGTTTTTATATTATTTCACATTAAGTTACTTAAAGGTGTTGTTTTCTACTAGTATACACTTTCATTATTGTCATAGTCCAGGGCTTTTGGAAGGGAATTTCAAAACCCAGCCATGCATTTAATGATTTATGCATTCATTTCTTTAAAAAAGGCCAACCTTTCAGGCGGTCAGACACTGAAACCGTTCCGTCACCGCAGCGTCTGATGGGAAAACCCTCCCCTGGTGATCCACTGAGCCCCATTGTCCATTGATCACAGAGGCACAGATTTGGATATCTGATGGCAAACAGCAAAAGGGCGATTGCGACATAAAGGAGGAGAGCGGTGCAGGGTGAACGTACCCTTTTTTTTCCCTCCCTCTCACTCTCTCTCTGTGTTTGCTGCAGGTTTCCTCTCCTCGTGCGGCTTGACTCAGCGAGGACGCTTCGCTGAGACGTGACAGCTCGCACATACGCTCAGAGCCGGGGAGGAAGAGGCGCGCGCCGGCTGGGAGAGTGAAAGTCCCGCCGAGAGAGCTTGTTACCTGCTGAAATTGCCGTTCAGGTGTGGCTCTGAAATCCTATCCATTAACAGACACAGTCAATCCATTATGTTTAAGAGAACTCACAGCTGCGGTTGCACATTGTAAAGAGGAAAAGAACGGGGACAGAACAGAGTGACCAGATTTTTCCCCTGCACGCATGCAAACACACACACACAATATATTAAGGCCCTGGTCAGTGGTGAGGAATTTCGGGCACAGATCATGATTGGCTGTGGGGGTCTGGCAGCACTCAGCAGGCTGGGAGCCCGGAGCAGAAAAACAACCTCAGATGGCACACACATTGACCACAGAGGGGAGGGGGAGAATTAAAAAAAAAGGAAAAAAAGGAAAAACAAAACACAACAGACTAAAGCAGACAAGGAAGACGACAGCTCTTCAGTTTGAGAATGAGGATTTACAGTAAGCGAGGAGGAAGAAAGATAAAAGGGGGTTTATCTCAAACTGCGGCCTCCTGGTCTGAACAATGCGGTTTCACCCGTTCAATCAGTGCAGATGCTTAACGTTGCGCAAGAAACGTTGGCGAGCGGCCCCCCCAGGCTCATGGTTTACGCCTGTGCCGCTTCACGTGTCGCAGCTTTTCATCGTCCTGAGTGCATGTCCGTGCATGCGTGCATTTACAGGGAAATCTGATGGCGCGGTTAAGCCGCTTGGAGTCAAACTTCCTGCCTCAGCACACCTCAGCGGGGTCCCAGCTCATCTGGTTTGCCAAAAACGTTACCTGCAAAGCGCATAAGGTCGCAGTGACGGGATAGCCATCCTCCCCTTTTTTTTTTAACTCAGCTGACCCTTTTGCTGTCAGCCTCTGGAGTTTCGTGCCGCAGGCCTCAACACAAAGCTTTGCACAGGCCTGCCACGCACGCGCTGTGTGTGTGTGTAGTCCATTAATAGCAGCATACAATCCGCTTTCATTCATGTTCATCAGAGACAGACACTGTGGATAAAGCGGCTTTAAAATTGCTTCGATAACAGATCAAACTCTTCTGAGGCGCCTCCTGATTTACCTCACCTCCTCTTGCTTCTTGATTAAATGTAGTTTAAATGTCTGATAATGAATCAATCGGTCAATAATAGTAAACGAATAAGCGAATAACATCATTCTGCAAAATCAGTACCTTTGCTTTTGATATTCAGTGCAATTTGTTGATATTTTCCACATATGCTCTGAGTGCAGGAGTTTAGGGACTGTATGAAAATTATCGGTAGCGGTTGCAAACTGGTCTAGCTCAAAAATTTACCAGCAGCCACCAGAGCAAAAATAAATAAATAAATAAATAAAATAAATGGGATGCACCACCCTTTGTTTCTTAAATCTTTTATCTTCACTGCACAAGGCCAAAGTCATCAACCAGTGAGGATGAATTCACCTCTGGAAAGCAGAACATCTAAAAAATTTTGTGAAGACGTGAAGACCGAGGAGAGTCTTACGTGCTGATAAAGGAGCTGTGGAATTACCCTGAAACGTTTCCAGGGCACTGCTGTCAGTGCTGGGCCGACACAACAGAAGACCACCAGATTCCACAGTCCCATTGAACCTGAACCTGGACGAAAGGCTGTCGGTATGTCTAGGGACTTGGTCTTATCCCAATCCACGAAGGCTCTCGTCAGACGAGAAAGAGCAAAGATGTAAGTTTTGCTCTTGTTTTCAAGCTTGCGACTGTCTCGGACTATAAAAAGTACAGTATGCAAACTCATTTGAAGTTTTTGTACTTGCACTGTCATACATGCACGTACTTTTCAGGCCTAGGGACATGACACTGATACAAATCTACTAGTGGATAGATGGGTCTATACACATTTTGTTGTGCACGGTGAAAAGAAAAAGTCCTCCCTGTGTTTTGACTAAGGAAATACTCATACAAGAATAACACAACACTGACAAATTGTCATGGGACAGCTTTTATTTAAACCTTCTCATCTTGATGACGCTTCTAATATCTGGCACCAGTATATATTTTTTTTCAAAAAAACATATTTTGTGTATTTTTTGTTGAAATAATATTTTGTAAAAAGACGCAACCCTTCTTAAAGAAAATTTTTAAAAAGTCAGAAAGCACCATCAACTTTCTGACCTCTTTTCCGCTTTTAATAATTTTCGTACAGTCCCTAACCTGTGAGTAGGCCTACTTTTACACTGTAAAAAACGTCTTTCATGTTTTATTTTAAGACACATTTTGCCCACTATTTGATGAACTTCAGTGCCTTCTTCTTCTTCGCGTCCCTCTCACTAGTTTATAACCTTATTTTTGTGCCATAGATTAGGACAGTGTTAAAGTGCTCCTGGAGGCCTCCGTGCGCGCACACGTGGAAGGTTGAATGAAAAGCTGCGCCAGACAGGCTAATCTGAGCTTTCATCTGGAGTACTGTACATCACTTAATAAGCTGATAAGGACGTGTTTGTGTTTATGTGTTGAGCTGTCAGGAAGTAGAAGCATCTCCCGTTTCCTCATTTGAAAAATGGAGATAAAGCAGACATCAGAACGCGTTTATGGCGCTCACATAAACACGGAGCTGGCACATAAAAAACAAAACATTACTGAGCTGTGTTATGTATAATGAGGAACCCTCCCACTGACACACCTCCTTCTCCAAGTTTCTTACACCCTTCTTACATTTAAGCCGTTAGATGAAAACTAACTTGACTGACAGGTTTTTTAAAAAATCAGATTTACCCAGAATCAATAACCCTTGACACTTGCCTTAGTAAAATATGAGATTGGAAGAGAAGATAGATTAGATAGAAGATAGAACAGTTGAAAATGTGCCATTACATACCTGGTGAAATAAACGCAGACTTGCAGACTGGTAAGTAAAAAGGGGGTATTGTTGGTATTTCTCCAGCGACTAATCACTCTTCATGTGCTTTCCTCCTCATTAAAATGCGCCTCGGTCTGCGCCACTGTGTTCTTGCACGTCCCGAAATCTGCGTCCTGGTGCGTCCTATACTGACAGTGTGGAAAAGGTTTCGGCGGCGCGTAGTGCCTGAACTTTAAATAGCTAATCCCCAGAGCGCGGTGAGCGGACACGCCTGCTTTCTCTCACCCTCCCTCCTTCTCCTCTCCTTCCTCCTGTTGTGCTGTGCGTCGACTCTCCTCACTTGCTACCGCGCGCACCCATCCCACGTTTTGATGGCGCCGTGTTTGGCCACCATCTGCATACTTGTTGACACTGATAACACAAAAGTATTGTCAGAAATGTATAAATAGCTGCCACTCATGAAGGATGGAGTCACGGGAGCTGTGCATAGTGACAGATCATAAATTGCTCATGAATGAAGGTGATTTGACCTCTTAGACGCTGATCAAGAGCCCGTAATCCAATCATTTCTCCTTATTCTACTACAGATTAGCGGTTGAACGACTTCCGATTATTTTAAAGTCGACTAATATGTGGTGAACGTCGATTATGTCACATGAAATCATAGAAAGTAATGCTTTGCAACAATGAAATCTATATTCTTGACCTTTTTTGAAGCTTGTCCTGTTGTTAATGTCATGTGATCGGCACTAGTCGACTTCCTGCTTAAAGTCGACTAGTCGGTACAACCCTGGCTACAGATATACATATTTACACAGATTAGCGCCTCCTCCCTGTTCTGGTCACATTCTTTGTCATTTTTGTGTATAAAATAAGCTATATAAGTATGTTTACTGCACACAAATTTATAGAAATATACTTATAATGAAAGTGTGAGAGACAGGAGGCATGATTTAACATAACTGGATGAAAAACAGAAAGGAAGAAGCTGGAGTGGATTTTTTCAACTCTCACTTTGGGACATGCCTGGTTTCTGCGTAAGCATGAGTGAGTTTTTCCTGTTTAATTTCAAACCAAACATCACCCTGGCTGGCCGTCCAAAAACAACCACTTTTATGTACATTTCAAGCCAATCAGCTGTCTTCATCTAGTTATCTAATGGCACAAATCCCAGAACGAACACTTACGTGTAATCATTTGTATCTTGGCTCACGCACTAAACATTTCATAGAAGCCTCTCTGACGTTCTGGGATCAAAGGGACGGCCACTCAGTGCAACACAGAACACTGGCACAACCTTCCCAGTATATGATGCTTTCGAGGAATAAAGGTGTGACCAGATGTTGCTCCCTTGTCACCATAAGCTCAGATGAGTCACGCAGAGCTGGTTGCAGCCGGCTCAGGTTGTCTTTTACTCATGTCTTGATGTAATGTACACTACATGTGAAAACAAGTCACCTCAAAATTCCCTCCACATCGGACTCACGTAGATCGCAAAGCTGCACCCTGTGACTGGTTTTAAAGCACGGACTAGGCCTCTGTGCTGGTTTATTACTCTTTAGTAGCTTTCTGGCCCGCAGTTGAGGTTTTATTGAGGGCAGTTTCGCTGGTTGCAGGGATTTAGTCTGGTGGAAAGTTACCCAGATGAGATCGCCGGCCACAGATCTCCCAGGAAACAGTCTGCGCAACAGCAGGCTCATTTCCAAAGCTGCCCCTGTACTGTGAACTGAAGCAGGGACTTACCCATGTGCAGCTTTCCAAATCCTTGTGGGAATTTCAGCCTCAGTTCGGCAAGATGAAAATGCATCGAGATAAACATTTGCATGTGTCTCACTCAAATCCATCAACAGTTTATCTTAGCGTATCTGTGGCATTTTTAAGTTTACAGGACGGAAGCACCTGACTAACAATGGCGTCTTTATAAGTGAAAATCAAATACCTTAACTAGGGACTCTAAATCAATATACACCACTCACTCTAACTATTATCCCAGTTTGATTAATCGCGAAACTCCATTAAATTTACTGATATGATCATGTTTAATGAATCTAAGTGAGAAAATACTAAATAAGGGCCCATTTTTCCCCCATATCCATGCAGTTGTCTCATTGCTTTCATTTTAGCACCCTGTGCGACAAAAACTACCTTTAAATATTTAAAAAACTAAATTTGGTTTGCATTTACTCCATCTGCTATTTGAACCGACAGCGAAAGAAGCACCGACTGTGACAATCTGGCTCTACCGATGGCTGAAAGGTTACGTTTCCGTCTGTTGCACGCCACAAAACCTCTTGTCATCGTTGTGACACTTTACATGGTACGTGCATGTGCGCACTCGGGCCGACAGATTTACACCTGCGGATGTGGGTGAAGGACAGACGTGCCTTGGTGGGACATTGTCTCTAATTTTAAACCTGCTCCGTGTGGATGATTAACAGCAGGGCAGCAGACCTGGCCCAGAATCCCAAAAGCAATGTGTCAAACAGGAGAATGTCTGATTTGATTTGAAGTCTGGAGATATTGTTATTAGTCCTGTACTCTCAAGTGACTGCTAAGCTGATCTGTGCTTCTTTCACAAGCAGAAAACATGTCCTTTTTCTTTCTTTTATCAACCAATACCAAACTTGCACTGAGGTTCTTGGTTTTGCAGAGAGTCAAGTGATCCCTATGCAATGTCACCTCAGTGCATTCACACACTCATTCCTCTCCTTGTAAGGTGACAAGTGTCCCTGCCATTCTGCCCGTGGCCAGATTATGATTATGAGGCAACAGTGTATAGCTTCCTGTGAGTCCACCGGGAGGTTCAGATATCAGGACCTGAACCACTCCCACTGTCCCATTGGCCTCAAGTACCTTCGTGATATTAGACACTGTCAGCTGGAGGACAAGCTGGCTGGCAAGTGGAAAATGACATTGTCATATTGACATCATCCCTTGTGTATTTTTGTCCCTCTTGTAATTTAATTCCTCAGTGTCACCGCTCCCCTGGCGGAGAGACATAAGCATGCACGGCAAAGGACAAGACAGAAGAAAGGTTTAAATTTAAATCGGTGACTTGTGGTATCCCATTCACAATCTGAAACTAAAAAGATGATATAGTGGAGGGTAAAGGTGCCGCTGGGACAGGGAAGTGTCCTTGAGCAAGACCTGAAATTCCAGTATGCCGACAGATTCTGTAAATGAGGTGAATAATGCTGTTTTGTATGACTGCATTCAGGTGAAGCAGTGGTCTTGCATAAACCTTGCACATCTGCAATAGTCCCGCAACTGTAGTTATATAGCTACCGTTCAATAAGACAGTTTCATAACAGTAATTTCAGTACTTATACGTATGCATGATAGTTCAAAGGAGGAAATGCAGGACAGGAGGATATGCTGGTACTGTATGGGCCTTCTTGTACACTAAATGTTTAGGAGAGTTCAAAAAGTACTTTCTCCTAAGGCATCAAAATAAAAAAATACATAATTAGACATTGGTTATCCATTATACAGTTATTTACATGTAATATGTGTGGGTTTTATAAATGTTTTATGGGCTGGAATTAGTCACCAAAAAGGTTAGATCCTCCAATATTTCAAAAGTTGCAAAAATGTTATTCTTTCCTATCATGTTAATCATTGCAGAGCCCATCTAGCGTCAGGCACTGCAAATTAAGTTAAGCTATTATGGCTGTGGTAAATACAGATTTCTTCTCCCTCACCAGTGTATATTATGTGGTTAGGTAAGGTCATGAACTTCCATAGCATCAGATAAAGGAAATTTAAGAGTTATAGGAACTAGCTGCATATAGGAATTGTTTGTGTGTATGTACGCAGTCTCACGTCCATACTTTCATCTAAATCCAGGAGAATTTAAGCGTCCCCTTTCTTCAGCTGCAGTTCTCTTTGCAGAGAAATAAGCTCGACAGATATGGCGTGTAATGCCCCTGCAGCCATTAAGCTAACGCTTAAAATAAGCCTTTCAAATTCGATACCAATTAAAATTCAGCATAAACAAACTAGTACTAGCAGGATCAAACCAGTCAAGTCCTCTGTGAATGTTTTCTGCTCTCCCTCTCAGATCCCACATTTCCCCCTCCTGTCCCCTCCCTCCTCCCGCAGACCTCCAAACATTCCCACACCCACAGTTTGTTGATTTTCTGGCTCGTCGGCATGTGTCTGTGCAGCCGGGACTGACTGGTTGAAGTCGCTCATAGCTGGTTCCCTGTCACCCCTATAGTCTTCTCCGCCTGCACAGTATGCAGCGAGATTGACACATTTTTGCTCTGAGTGATTACATTAGTACTGAAGGAGGGCGTGAGTCTAATCACAGCAGTATCCCACATACCATGTAAATGAGATGATAATGCTGGATGTAGTAAGCAGACAATCTCAGGGCAAAGTGCAGCTGACCTTCACCTTTTCCTACTTTTTTTTTTACAGGCATTAAGCAAATTATCAGAAGGGCTACCTTCTGTTAATTACCACAGCATTAAAAAAAGGCATAAAATGTTGCCATTTAATGCCTTTTTACAACCTTATTATTTAACCCCTAACTTTGCCATTTAAATGTAATCAATAAAAATGCAGATAAATGGAATTACTGAACAAAATGCTTTCAACTTTTTGGCTGTTTGGCAACATGTCTGCATTTATTAACATTTATATAAGTAACATAATTTACATTCATTCAATCATTCGTCTTCTGTAACCACTTATTCCTGTGAAGGGTCGTGGGGCCTGCTGGAGCCTATCCCAGCTGTCATCAGGCGAGAAGCGGGGTACACCCTGGACAGGTCGCCTGTCCATCGCGGGGATATAATTTACAATTAAATGCATTTAAGCATGATATTTAAAGTTTGCTTAATGCACACCAAATTGCACATATTACAGTCAAATTTAAAGCTAAAATACCCTAGATGAGCTTTAAGCTAATATTAGCAGTTAGCAGCCAGTTTAGCATTCGCCATCATGACTAGACTTAACTTCTGCTGGGTTTAGTTTGAGAATTAACGGGGTGAATTATAGATATTTTTGTTTATTTATAGTAAATTATTATTTTATGTTTAGGAGAAAAAATAATTATTAATACTTTTAGCTTTGGTTATGGCTAGCCTCTCTTAGCAGCTAGTGCTAGCGTTTTTATGTTAACTTGTTACTTGGTGGGTTGGGTTTAGGCAAAACGGTAAATAAAAGCATGTCTTAGCTCAAATGCTCAATCTTGACCAAATAATTAATTACTATGTTATGGTAATATATGATAACATTGAGGGTAATTTTATTGTGTCTCATTTAATTTAATCTAACAAACATACCAATGTGTTCACTTCAAGTGAGTTCTGCAGCACTTGCTCCTTGCTGCTATTAAACAACGATACAAACAAGAAAAGGTGACATTATGTCTTGTCGGTAATGTGCGGTTCACGAGTAAAGTATCACCTCTTGGTGTTATATGATAATACAGTTCCAGAGACAAAAATGCTGTCAGCAAATTTAAGCAACTTTTACCTCTCGTAGAAATTTCATTCAGCAGCCTGCACGAGTCAGTTTACAAATCTTCACAGTGTGATACTTTGTGGGTATTTTTGTGGGTATAAGTAACCTTCTCTGAGGTAATATTTTGATTTGGTTCAGTATTTACAATAAATACAACTGAATGAACATTGGATTATTCAAAGAAATAAGTAAATGATAAATATCTGTTGTAAAAATGAGTTGGTTTTGGACACGCTGAGAGAGTTGCTGAATGTGCCTGACTGCCTGCTTTGTGGCTTCTTCTCGGGTCATTCATCGTGTGGCTGACATAATTAGTGGGTGGTGGACAGTGCTGAGTTATCAGTCATGTGTGTCTGAGTTTGTGTTTGGCCACTGGTTTCAGCATGACTGGAAAATGAGGGTGCGGTTGCGCTGAGAGATCTCGTCCATACAGACGTGAAAAGTGAAAGAGGGGAGGACATTCTGTACAGACAGGTTCACTGAAAGTTTTTTTTAATCATCCTGTTTTGTTCAGTCTCCGCTTTTACCGTTCTGTTCTTTACTGGTCCATGCTTCAGCGTCCTGCATCCCTCCTCTGTGTTAGATCAGTCGAGCCTTAACTTAGAGTCAGAGAGCGAGGCGACTACAACAGAAGAATTTTGTGCTGTTCCTCTCCTCTCTGTTTTTCAGCAACATATTTGGCTTTCAAGTGTCCCTCAGAGCTTTTGTTCACTTACGCCAATAATTGTCCGCCACACTATTTAACGGAACTTGCTCTCTCTCTCTAAAGTCTTTCTGTTCAGCTTCGATTTGCATGAGAAGTGGCTGAGAACGGGCCCCTGTCCCGTTTTCCTCCCTTTGTCCCACCATTCTTTTATTCCAAATTCTTCACACTTACTCTCCTTCCTCGCTTTGTGCCGCACATTATGTAAGACAGCTGCTCACACTGGCCAGTCATTTAGCCGAGATGGCCACGGCAACACAGTTCCTCCTCCCTGTCCTGGGAATACGTGAAAATAATTTGCACTTGAAATCTGCAACTTAAAAACACCAAATGCTAAAAAAGGCAAGTATGAAAGTTATGAACTGCCTTCTGGCACACACAGGCCTCATTGTGGCTAAGACTATTTTTGAAAAATCTTTTACCGACATCATTAATGAGGAAATGGGGCCAGTGAAGCAGGTCTAAATGCATTTATCTGCAGTGGCTTTGGCATTAAGCTACAGCTTTGGGTTATTTGGTGCCTCTCAAGGGACTGTGTCTATATTTACCTGGGAGCTGCTCCGCAACAGGCTTTTAACATGAAAGTTAGGTAACAATTACCACGAAGCCTCTCCATGGCAACAAAGGATCAGGAGCTTAACCTGCACCTATGCTAACAGGCCGTGCTTGTGCAGACAGTGTGCTGTTTATGCAGCTGTAGTGCTCACAGTGCCCACAGGGGGCGTTCTGACCTTTGACCCTGTCTCAGAGCACAATAATCCTGTTACAGCTGGCTGTCTGACTGCTTGGGCACAGCATGAGGTGAGGAGTTGACAGAGATCCTAAGTGATCATGCAGAAGTTCTTCAACTGGATAATCTGAGTTAGTGAATGACACTGAGCTGGTGCAAAGGTTTTAGGAAGTAACTGTGTATGTCTTATTATAGTCACATTGTTTGGAGACAAAATGCCCCATCAGTAAGCCTTGCTTTATTAAATTACAGGGTGAAGACAGAGCTTAGGTTAAGTTTTAGGAAAAACGTCCTCTGAAAACCAGAAAACACAACAGTGTGTTCAAGGGCAGCTACATGCCTTATAACAGTTTATCTGCCGCTGATATGAGCTCAGATTTTAAGTATGTATTATACATTCCATGTCAAACTGTGATAAATCTTCAGTACAAGGCTCTGATAATTACCATGCAATGTTTCCATCAATAAGATGTTCGACAGACACCTTTTGAGCTTATTTATTGAGCACAAATTTTCTTCTTCACTTTCAGCTTAGCTTTAATGTTCACAGTGCAAACCATTACTGGATCTAGGTATGCATCGACATAATTCAGAAAAGGTTAGAGTACTTTTTTTTCTACAGTAACAAAAAATTAAAACGTATCGTAGATCCTCTATGTACAAGAAATACTTAATAACAATGACATGTGGGGATGGCGGAAGCAAATGCAGCAAACGGATGGCCTTAGTCGTGTGGAAAAGATGTATGGAGTTATTCTGTATTTGAGTCTGGGTATGATCGGAGACAAGTTAAAGACAACCAGGAGCCAACGTGCCAACTGTGCTACATTTGAGTCAATTGACGTAAAAGATGTCAAATATTTCTAATCTACAGGTGCTTGAATCTGAATTCACAACACGTCGTGAAGTATTATTTTTTTCAAACTGCAGTAGCCGTTCACAAGGCTAGCATTAGCTTGTTTCGGTTAACATAACAACAGCTCTTGATGATTGCTAATCTTATCTGGGTGTCATATTAATTGCTAGCTCCATGTCTGTTTTGGTTCGCCATATTGTATCACCCCTTCTGTCCACTAGAGGTCCTCATTCTTTCAGTCAGTGCTCATCACCTATCTGCCACACCCACCTCACCTGTTTCCAACTGCCTCATCAGCGACCCTGTATATATGTCCTGTATATTCTCCACTTCATACTCTTGTTTGGTTGCGTAGTGTAATTGTTTAGTGCTCCAGCCATGTTTTCTTTTTTTTTCTTTTTTTTGTCTTCCTGCCTAGTTTCCTGGGAATCACTTTGACAATGATCTCTGCTTTGCCTTCTGATTTTGTTTGCCTGCCACTCTGCCTGGAAGATTCAGTTTTGCGTGCCTCAACAAACCATGTAGATTGCTTCCTCCTCCCCGCTTTGCTTGATTTTCTTTTCTTTTTTTGTATCAGAATATGATGGAAATTCAGTGTTATTGGTACAGACTGTCACATTTCTGGTCCCTGTACCAAGTTATATAGGGATCTTTTGTGTTTTTGTTTCCAGAAAATAGCCTGATTGAATTAAACGGGTCTCGTTTGCCTGACATTTTATGAAACACCTCTCTAATTTAGGTGTTTATTACTGACCGTCACCCAGAAATTAACTTAACTGCCCTTTGAAATTATACCAGTGAGATACAAATGCTTAAAAACAACATTAGCCTTAAGATTTGATTAAACCACTGCCTTTATTTTTTTTGTGAGATTCAGTCCATGTCTATAGAGCAAATACATTCTATACAGGTCTTCAGTAGGGAAATTCATATTAATTCAGAATTATTTACAGCCAATACATTATCAAGCAATACACATAAGAATAAATCTAGCCCAAATAACGGAGTAAGAAAGATGTCAAAGACAGAAACGGAAGCATCAAATGGTACCAAAAGAAAATCTTAATAAGCTTCTTCACAAAGATTTTGCTGAACCGATGAAGAGAAACATTCCCGGGCCTTGTTGAAGCAGGTTAGAGCAGGATCACCCTCTTCACTTTCACAGTCCGCTCTCATCCTGCAACAGGACAGAGGTCACATGTTTATTTACATTTCAGACAGAAAGCGAGCTGTCTGATGACTGAAGGAGCTGTTAATAAATGTGCGACTGATGGTAATGTGTAGACTTTATTGGATACAGTTAACATGCGGATGTGTCTACATTTCCTGGCTGAGTTACCACAGTAGCACATTGTTACATAATGTCTCACGGTGTTTGCTGTGAATGCTGAAAGGTAACTTTTTTTTTAAACTCTCATCACTATACATTCAACCATGTGCTAAATCCAAGATTAACCTTTAACCTGTATAGAAAAGTACATGTAAGCATGTCAAAGTTTGACACACTCCACAAATCCTGCCATGCTATTAATTTATGTATAGTTTCTTTATAAAGAAATCCATCATAACATAGTGTGGCATGATTACTTCTAGTAAACCTTTCAACTGATATGTATCAAATAGGACATATTTTAAGACAACGGTGTTTTCGTCTAAAGCATCTCCAACTTTAGAATCAAGTGGTTTAATCTCATTACGTTACAGTGTTTACTGCCGCCTACTGCACTGTGAAGTACTTGTTAGCTTTTTTGGTCAGTACACTGTAAATATGAAGCTAACCCCAGCAGCTGATTAGCTTAACCTAGCATCAAGAAAGGATGTCACACTTATTTAAGCAATTAGTTTAATGGAATAGTTTGACTTACTTTTATAGTATATTCAGTTAATTGCAAAGATGAATACAGGCGAGAATAGCTAGCAAGTTGCTACACTTCAATAAATTAGCCACATACGTATAGCCTAGTGTCTCAAAAATGTAGCTTTGGATACTTAAAAAAAAGTACAATTTTTACATTACTATAGGCCTAAAAGTTGAGTTTCAATTTAAATTAGGTTTTAAAGTGGTTAAAGCAACAATAATTCGAAGGAATAGTTTTGAGTAAATGTGTTGAAAAAAAGCTGCAAAAGATGTTAAAAGATAATTTTTTTTTCTCTTTGTTAAGAGATGAAAGGATTGATACTAGCTCTTGGATGGTAAACATCATACAGTCTATGGTAAACATTTAACTACCACGGGAAGAGTGTTAGCTTAGCTTAACACAAAGATTAAAATGGGTGAAAACAGCTGACATGTCTTTAAATTGAGCTAAATGAGTTACAGGCTATATAATCCGTTTTTTTAAAAAAGTTATTTCATTTTTTTTTATTTGTTTTATTGTTTTACTACCAGACTTGTAGTCTAGTAACTTGGCTTAGCAAGAAGAATGAAAAAAAGGAAACAGTTAGCCTGGTCCTATCCAAAGTAACAAAATCCACATAGCAGTACCTTTAAAGCTTAAGTATTTTCCAAAATGTCAAACTACAACTTTAATGGGTGCAGTTCCTCTAATCAGTGAGGACATTTTTTCTGCTGATTAGCACAACTGTTGCTTATCTCCTCACTTCCTAGCCCACACATTATCAGCACGGGATCACAACTGCAGAACTTTCTCTTTCCTGTTTCCCCTAAATTGGCAGACCTTATAGAAAAACAGTTGCAATCAAAACTGAGCGAAAGCAATGCAAGGAAGCTACTAAAATGCCGAGCCATTCATGGAGCTACTAAGAACATCTGGCTCCCCTCCAACATCTGAACCACTCGGTATGGAAAATGTTGCTCCACACTGTTCTAGTCCTGTTTGATAAAATTGTTTATGGCTTTATTGCCTTTCCTTTTTATAACCTACGCGACCTTTGAGGCTCTGGAATACTGTTCGCTATGGGATTGCAAATAATGAATCCATTAATCCCTTCCCGTTTGACTTTTTTACAGTTTCAGGTTTGTTCACCCACATCTTTGCTGTCCCGACAGTCTCCGCAGAGGCATCCCAAACAGCCATTGACCACCTGGATGCCGCAGAGCACCAGCTGCAGCAGGCCCATGGACAGCAGTATGGAGAACAGAACCACGTGCCACAGCACAGCTTCATTGGGGAACAAACAGGTCGTCCACAGCGTTTGGTTTACAAGGTAGCTGCTGTTGCCCCTGTGTGCAAGGAAGAACAGCAAAAGAGCATAAGCAATGCAAGGGACACTGGACACAAGTTTGAGGTACAGCCTGAAAAACTGTGTCAGTAAAGAGGTAAATGGAACAAGTGACGACTCAAATGGAAAATATAATGACATCATGCAGTATTTGCTTTCTAGCTTAGAATAGATCAATTAATACTGATCCCTTTAGGAATTTCCTGTAGCATTTGTTATTTGTCTTGAATTGAGATATATTTTTGTTTCATTCCCGTTACAGGCTGTTTTAAGTGAGAGAGGTTGAAAACACTAGAACTTTCTTCTCCTCTGCCTTTCTCAGAGCAGATGTACAGTATGTCTTGTGATCTGATAGAATCGCTTCTCGTTTTTCAAGTCAGCACTGTTGGAAATATTGGATGACTAAAGCGTGCTCACAGCAGAGGAGACAGTAAGCCGGACCCCGCTTAGAAAACAGAAACCAAAAAGGAGAACTTGAGGGATTCTGGAGGAAGCTGAGGTTGAATATTAATGTCCCACTGTTTATCGTGTTATCAGACTTGGTTCCCTGCTTGCGGTGGCGCCTCTATCAGTGGACTGTCAAAGTTTGTGAAGTGCCTCAGTGGTGCCGTCATCCTTTCAGCATTAGCCTACCACTTTGAGTGGATCAAGATAAAAACAGTTCCTCTAAGTGTGTAAGTGTGTGATTGTTTACAACATTTTAAGATTTAAAAATCTGCTATTTCTGTTTCTTAGATTCATCATTACACTTTTCCAACAAACTCTGCAAAGATGACACAGAAGGTAAAGTTCTGGTTTAGTGTGCCCCCTATTGGATTTTAAGAATATTGCATATCTATAAAGTTTATGATGGAGAACTGAAAAAGAAAAGAAATGTAAATGAAGAGAACACAAAGATAATGAAAGAACAAGGAAGAACAACAAATAGAAATGTTTGTGTGTTTTTTTTTTACTACTCAAGGCTCCAGAATATAAATGAGGGCTCTTATTAGTTATAGATGCACATCCCCGTTGAAGTACGTGCCCAGAAAAAAACAACATCAACAAAAACGGGAAATTATGGAAGGAATACTCACGTGCCAAGGTTTTCAAAGGGGTACTCCCATTTACCACTGGCCACCAGGCACTTGGGTCCAATAGCAAGACCTGCCGAGGCCACGCTGGTGCAGTAAATCGCTCCAACCAGGCCGAAGGCAGAGGAGAAGACTGAGCTCAGCATCTGAATGAGAAATGAGAAAACAATATTTGGCTGTCTCCAAGAAAATACGACTTTCTGGTGTCTTTGGAGCTCTAAAGGCAGGCTTCTTCTTCCTTCCTTCCTTCATTTAGTATGGACCACACTTGCTTTTCTGCCAACAATGCTGTCTATATATTTATATCCTAGTATCTGCACTCCCGACCAGAACATCTACTTGTGTTTTGACCTGTGAACCAAATTTTGATATCTCAGGCTACCAGATGTGAAACTTAGGCAGGCAAACACAGCATACTGTAGCCATGGAAGCTAAAAACAAATTCATTGACTCAGACTCAACTTAAGATTCTGCCTGAACTAAATCCTTCTAATAAGCAAGTGCAAGATGCAAGTGGTGTCTAAACAGTAGAACTACTGTTGCCCAGCTGACATTTCAAATGGCAAGATAACAGACAAGGTTTAGGCTTACCTTATCTGAAAAAATAAAATGCAAATATATGTACATCAACCATTAAATAAAACTCTTAACTCAAAGTCTTCTCAGCTCTTTACAGGATTTCCTCTGATGTACAGCAGAAAGACTGAGTGAAGTGAGTGGACTTTATTTCTTTCAACACAACTACACCCTTAAGCTTCTGGTCCTTTTCAACACTGGGTGGTACTCAAGGCAAAAAATCATTGATCAAACCCAACAAAATGGACAGTTTTGTGTCTTTGCTACCTTTTGTCAACTTTATATTTGAGTATACAATGTGTAAATGTGTGGTTGTTTACCCAAACTAAAATAGCTATGGACCTGAGGTGAAATTCAAGACTGTTGTGTATGGGTCAGAATAATGAAGTTGTGTTGGTTTGATTGGTGACATAGTGGTTTCTGGGTGAAGACCCAATACTGTTACCGAACAATGACCTTTTGAAACTGTAATTCTTGAAGT
This sequence comes from Chelon labrosus, assembly GCF_963514085.1. NCBI lineage: Eukaryota > Metazoa > Chordata > Actinopteri > Mugiliformes > Mugilidae > Chelon > Chelon labrosus. The sequence goes on from NC_140337.1 coordinate 9,563,140, forward strand.
GGAGTGAATGGCGCCGTAACTCTTGAATTAGCTGTGTAGTTCATGGTTAATAAAGAGAAGTGGTTTATAGGATTTATGATAAGGCGCTGTAGCTACTTCTGCAAAACACAATGTCTTCAAATAGTTGTTTCAAAAAAGTGCAAGTACACTTTAAAAGAGTTTGGTGAATATAAGCGTATGAGGACATGGCTCCAGTGTCCATACTCAGTTTGTCCTTTGGTCAATACTGATACTGCATCTCCCCTGCCATCACTTTTTACCACTCCCCTTTATCAGTCCTGTACCCACAGCGTCACGTGCGGTACATGTAAACTTTTTAAATGACTCGACTCACCCGGCAACGGTTGCCACAGCAACCCGTTCCGCAGCAACCCTTGCCCCCGGCCCTGATAGCTGAGCAGCTCGGACACAGCATCTGAAAAGTTGCAAAAAAAGATTTTTAATGAGCGCAAGGGGTTTGAAATGCAGTCATCAACTAGTAGTGTATCTTAAATGTGCAGGTTAGTGTCTACATAGATGTGCACATGCTGTATGTATAGCTAACACACAATATGTGTCTATTCGCTTATCTGTTTAAACAAATATTTGTGAATTCTGACTTTTACTCTCTTGTCCCTGCATGTTGTATCTCCTCCCAGTGCGAGAGGAGTGCAATTAAACATCCTGGTTCCAAACTGTACAATCACGATGACAAAGACCTACCCCGACTCAAAGGTCGCTCTAATCCCTTGTTATGTCACATTTATTAGGAATTATTTATTGCTTTTATCACGTTCTAAAATATCAAGATAAAGTTAGTGGAAAGTCACATGAACACATGTTTGTTCAACCTTGGTTTCATATCAGTCAAAGAAGCCGTACCCAAGTGTAAAAAGTCATTTCCAGCAATAAATAAATAAATAAATAAAAAGACAGTTTTTATTATTTATATGAAAAATTGTGCAAAAGTATATATTTGTAACTTGAATGTTACCATCATTTATTTCATATCGCAGTTTATCTTGTCCGTCCTTTATAAACTGAAAGATAGTTTAATGTCTACATGTTCTTAAACCTTCCGGTGTGAATACTGTAAAAAAGTATAAAGAACTATATTTTCTTTCTGAATTTTAATGCATAGATCGACATATGTTTTTTTTCATTAAGGAGTCGTAAAAGTTCATTTGTGCTTAGGTTGAATTTGGTATTTAGTTTTTTAAAATACATTTTTGAATGGCTATTACATTAAATAGAAACAACTTTGTGTTGCGCTCCCTTTTAGTTAAGCGTGAAATAAAGTGATAGAAGAATAAACTTCTAAAATAAAATGCTGTTATATGTCTAAAGGTGGCCTTAGAGTAATAATAACAGCCAATAAAACCCTATAAAACCAAGCAATATGATTTTACTAGTTTACACAAGCCAGAGATAATGACTTAAAACCCCATGAAAAGAAAACTATAAAACATCAAACCAGACTTGTGTGTATGTACTGTACATAGACTACTCACAAAGAGTCCTCCTCCGATGAGACCCCCCATGAGCCAGACCTGGAGGGAGATCTGATCAGTCTCAAGCTGCTCCAGGTTGGGGAAGAACAGCAGCAGGTTGGAGATCATGCAGATGAAGGCTGTAGGCAGCAGGATCAGGCCCACCAGGCGGGCGCACTTTCCCGTACAACACATCGTTTTAGCTTCTTGTTTTGTTCCTCTTGTTTGCCTGGTCTCTTTTCTTCTTCTGTCTCGCCCACTCTCTCTGAGTCAAAAGGAAGTCTGCGAAAGGTGTGTGACGCTAAAAAACAGAGGAGGTGTGTGTGAGAGAGAGAGAGAGAGAGAAAAGTGAGAGAGAGGAGATAGACGCTGACAGTGGTGAAAGTCAAACACAGCCAGTGACAGTGGGAGGGAACAAAGGCCAAGTCGTGGTGTAGAAGCCTGATGTCAGACCTGCATGTCCTCACGTGGGTCTCAGATAAAGATGAAGACGCAGAAAATGATATCATTTAAGTTAAAGTTACACAGAGCAAACATGAAACCCAAACAGAACCTAGAGAGCATGGGGCTATCTGTGGGTATTTGCGTTTGTGCAGGGGGTCCCGTCATGACGCTGGACACCCTTTGATAGCTGCTGATGATGGTATCGGTTCAAACTATTTATAGCCTATTGTAAACACAAGAGAGGGCTTGGCCCGCAGTTTATCTCAATAAGATAGAGAATCTAAAGCAGATGGAACAGTATGTGAATTGTTACAGTACAATAGAGACCCTGTCAGAGTTAATTATAATTAGCATATTATCATTTCACATATTTCTGGAGCTAATTTTATGACATTCGTGACCAAACTAATAACATGAGGTGTGTTTGTTTTGATTGTGCAACAGGTAGAGTTTCTTCTCATGAAATGTGACAGTGACTCAGTGCGCCTGAACAGTGTCGCAAACCGAGCACAACCCCGTGGCAAGGGGGTGGTGTTCCTTGCTTCCTGGTGCCCTATGTTCCTCAGATAAGCAATGCACCCGTTCAGCAAAAGATAACGAGATACATCACACCATACCTTCTTCCATTGCTTAATGGTCCAGGTCTGATGCTTATACGTCCATTGTAGGCGCTGTCTGCAGTGAACAAGGGTCAGCGTGGACGCCTGCCTGATCTGCGCCAATTAAGCCCTATACAAAGCAAACTGTGTGTGTCCTGACACATTTCTGTTCCAACCAGCTTTATCTTTTTCAGCAATTTGAACTAGCACGTCTGTTGGATCAGACCACGCAGATCACATGCATTGGTGACCCTTAGCCACCCATGACCCTGTCGCTGGTTCACGTTTTTGACTTCCTTCCGGTCGGCTTGTTTACCTGTAATTTGCTACTGCTATGGTTCGTCCACAACCTCAGAATCGGAAAAATATTCAGCCATGTTGCAAAAAAATAGCAGAAGCAAATTACAGGTAAACAAGCTGACCGTCGCGGGACCGTCATCCAGGTCAGAAGACATCATCCGGGGTCTGTAGGTCAATCTACAGACCCCAGGTGATGAGAACAGGTAACTCCGGACTCAACGAGGAATAGCACTAGTGTATCATAACAAAATATTGGTGAAATGAACAAGTTTCACGGTAGATAATGCGTTATTTAGAGGCTGCGTTTCGGTGCCCCAGTCACTCCCACTATATGGATATACACAGCTCTAATTATCTCCCGAACCACTACAAATGACACAAAAGTTATATGAGTGAGTAAATGATCGTATTTTATGCCAGAAATAAGGTCCAGGTTGTAAAACACAGTAGTTCCCCTTTAAATCCTTCCACTTGACCATTTTCCTGCTTCTAACATCAATTTGAGGACAGACTGTTCACTTATATAAGCCACCCACTGATAGGTGACATGATAACAAGGCAATCAGTTACTGATTATGACCAGGTGGTCATAATGTTATGGCTATCCTCCTTTAATTAAGAATTCAAACACACAAATTAGCACTTGCATGGAAACTCAATGCACCACTTTTATTTTCAATAATTCCTCAGATAGATAATTCAGAGACTAATTTGACGTGTTGTGCTATAAAGGCTTCTAGTTTAAGAGTTTTTATTTCCCCTTCTTGTTACACAGTTTGTAAAAGAAAGAGGCGAATTTGAAATCTGAAGGTGTGTCATATTTGTAAATTTTTTCTATTAAAACAAAAGTAACTCAAAAGGACATACCACAGCAGCTCACCTTGATGCGGTGTTTGAATTTGAATGGTAGTACCGAGAACATCATATCTGAGCAAACCATCAAATCTTGAGGGACAGTTTTGTCATAAATTCAACAAGCTGTAATATTGCCTTGAATCCAACTCTTTAGAAGATGCTGTAGTTCATATGATATTGTGTACTTTTTAATTCTCTTGAGGGAATGGTAGTTACATTTTGTGCAGTGTTTTCTGAATGAATGAGTTTACATAGTTAATTAGCTTCTTAATCCTCATATTGTGGGTAAACTTAACTGTACTTATTCAACTATGTTCTTGCTCAGTCAAAACCACATACAGCATCTTTTGCTTTTACTTTCCCTTCATTGTTGACATGTTGATGTGATGACGCGCCGTGCCATGTCACGGAAAGTTGGCGTTCTCAAACAGGTTTGGTGCTAGCCACAAGCCAAAACATTAGACTGCAGAAATCCCCAGTCGTTGGTCACAGTTCTTTAAGTACAGTGGTCAAGCCATCTGATGGCGCATTCAGAGAGAGGAAGCCCATTCAGACCAATGGCAGGTAAGTCTGTTCTTTCATATTTACATTTTTCACCATTTAATTTGGTGTTTTACACAGGTCTCTCAAATAATACTCTCAAATAGTAGTACTGTGTCACAACATGACCTTTTATAAGGTGGCACATTGTGATACAGTACTAGTCACATTGCAGATCGATACTCCTGTGTACTGAGGAGTGTTGAGCTGCACTATAGTCATTTCTTTTTTGATGATTTGGCCTGTATGTGATTAGCAAAATACGTGTAATCACTTTACATTTTTCAATGTATAATGTGGCTTTTATTTTATATTAACATCTCAAATATAACCATCCAAATAACTCCAGGATAGTACATTATTTATCAGACGACTATTTAACTTTAAGCGTCACCGGAAACTTTTTCTTTTAGTTTCACTCTTGGATGTGAAATCAATAAATGAAGAGTGAGGCTGTATCTGTAATTGCTCTTTAGCCCCATCTGCAGGCCGCCCTGTGGCAATAACTGTGGGTGCAGCTTGGAGGTTTCATGTCCGACCACCACCGCCCACAGCCCCAAGAGTATCAGGTGAGTATACTGTATATTTACATAATAATCGCAGATTAATCAAGTCATTTCCAACAGAAATTACCTACATTAAATCAACCTGCATGAAGGTTAGAATGTTAAGCTTTGTTTAGATGTTTTATAGAGGCTGGATGATTGTCGAGGTTGTAACGTTTGGTGATGTTGAATTGTATTGTGTATCCTGTGCTCATTCATCAACAACTAAACAACCCTGAAAACAGTAACCTCCATGAGCACTAATGTCCCCATGAAATCAAATTAGATGTTTTAATGTTTTTAAATTACATGTCTTGTGCTGTATGACATCTATGCCCCAGTATCTAGCCTGAAACAACAACAAAAAGTGTTTTTGTATGTATTCTTTATAGTTTATCATTTTCTGGAAACGATACAAAAAGTTTGATGACTCATCCTGCACTTGGGGGCATGTACTAACTTTGCATCCAATGAAAGCTGCCTCAAATTTTGATGTCTCTCCCTCTGCCTGCGCGTCTCCTTCACCAGCAGCACTGCTGGTTTCCAGCACTTCAGTAACATCTGCAGGCATAGCTGACAGAGGTGGCAGGAAGTCCTTGTCAATACGGACCAGGTTTTCCTCCGGACTGTCCTAGCTAGTAGCTGGCTTCCCTGGTTACAGCTGATGCAGATTGGTGGGCGGGGCTTGACCAGCAAATAACTAACCAATCAGTTCATATTGGGCCTTTCCAGAAGAATGGGGCTTCTCAAGCTTCTTGTAAACAAAAACAAATAGCACTCCTCAAGACATTTCATGGGAACTTTAAATAAAAATAATGATGTTGCCATCATGCTGATACCATCATCAGCAGGCATCATGTTAGTTTTCATAAAAAGTTATAAAATGTGTCTAAAAACATATTTATACAAACACACATATGTGTTTTTATGAAAACACTTATGTGGCTGAAAATACATCCTCCATAGCATATTATAAAACTAAAAAAACTTTCTTCCGTCGTACACTTCTAGTTGGAGTTGTAGCTCAGTGGTGTTTGCTTACAGTTGCACGAGTCATCTTTGGTGAGTACACTCCTTCTTTCCTGAACATATCTTAATGCATTGTCTTTCAGTAATCAGCAAGTCTTTCTTAACCCACCGTCTCTTTGCAGGTGTTGTGTATTTCAAAGACTGTCCTCAGCAGCCCAACATCCCCAACTATCTGTTAGGGCTGGCTTTGATACCTCTGATCAACATACCATTTGTGACCTTACCCTGTGATGTTCAGCCACAGGCGAACCCCAGGGGTTGTAAAGCCTGCCTGCATTGTTTATTAGGCCTTTTTATTTTGATATGGATTCCACTGGGTAAGACTTTTACTGATAAGATCCTGTATCATTCTTATAAACTACGCAAAGAGCAGCTAATTAACTTGCTAAATGCTCTTGTCCCTTGTAGGTGATGTGTGGGTCTTCTCAGTGTACAAGCCAAACTACGATCCCACCGCTGCAGACGGCCTTTACTGTAATTGGACTTTGTACACATTTGCTTTCTGGAATGCCATTTATGAGACATTTGCGTTTGGAGTCCTCTTTGCCAAATTCCTCAAAGGAATCCTGTTCTATGTGGAGATGACTCCTATGCCATCGAACACAGACTTTTATGGACAAGTCTGAGACATTGATGAATCAATATAATATGATCACGTTTATAGCTTTATTGTACTGTGAAATTGTGGCTTTATTGTCTTCTGGGAATCTAAGCTGTAAATGACAATATATACTGTATATCTCTGTTTTTGTTGTGTAATCTGTTTTAAATCAAAGTAAATGAAAAAAAAAATAACTTTTATAAAAGCTTGAGCGTGTAGTTTTTAACACATGGTGTTCACTCAGGAGTAAATAAATGCCGCATCAGAGGGCACTATTTAATTTTACTATTTCAACTCACAAAAAGCTACATTGCCCACGTTCACCTTAAATGAGCAAACATCTCAACAGTTTTGGACAACTGTTAATGTCTGTGGCATACAGAAATACCATAGATAATTTTTTACAATATATTTGTTAATCTATGTATGTATTGGTATTTCTACCTCAGGAAGACTTTAACGACATATCAACTTGATATTATTTTATTTGTTATTTTTTTTGTAACACATTTCCTGCGTGGACACAAAGATGTGCATTAAAACTAGATGCCCTGAAGCATTACAGTTGACTTTATAGTGCAGTTTTATCCACGTCTGATGCTGAGTTTTTCAAAGACAGACTCGTGATTACGTTGAATGATGCTGAAACTTGTTTGGTCAAGTTTTTTTTTTTTACTTGGGAGCGGTTCTCTGTCATAAACTGTCCGGACGTTAGTTTTGCATTAGTGAGACAGGTGATGTATGATCCCACTGAAAGCCACATTTCTCAGATGGCTGAATCTAAACTGTGACGGGTGATTGAGGTGGAGGGCGGAAAAACAAAGCAAATCATATTTTAAATACTACACAGGTTTTTTAAATAATAAGTAGTGATGTAACTACTTAAAAGGAAATAATCATAGCTCAAATAAAACCAAGTTAGATATTCACCAAACAACGAATTAACTACAAGAGTCGGGATAAATGTTTCTCTTCTGTTTCTCTCTTATTGGATTGATAATAAAAACATTAGGAAAAGATGGCTCCATTTACATGCACGTTATGAATAGTGTTTTAGTGCTGTTCTATCCAAATATGCTCATTTTTTTTAAAGCATGACTAATGATTAGATTAGATTAGGGATTTTTGTTAGTCTGGTAAACGAGTGTTTGTTTGTTTGTTTGTTTTTTTCTCGCGAGAACGCGTTAAAAATTGTCCATCTGGTCATGACGGTACCGCAAAGGCCGATGACGCTTCGTCCTCCCAACCAATGGGCTGAAGATAAACATTGCGCGTGCAGCTGTCATGGGCCCAGCTCTCCTCTATCTTGTCAGGTCAGCGAACCTGTTCATCCCGAATCCAAACCAGTTTTAACACTGTAACAGGGCTGTCATTCATTTGCTCGTAACATGACAGTCTAGCTGTTAAATAATCCAGAAGTGCCCATCAAACCCTCCCGGTTTGCATTCTTCATCTGCAATGGCAGGCAAGTCCATCTCTCTGTGGCATGTAGACCTGTTTAATTAATATTAACGTACAAATTGTCTCGTTATGAATGCATGCTAATGTTAAACTGACCTATCCTGTTTTCTGTTTTGGGCAGATAAAGTGAAAGAGCTCGTTTCAAAGTGCCTGCAGGCCCGGGACATGGCATACTGTCCATACAGCCAGTTCCCCGTCGGTGCTGCCATTCTAACAGCAGATGGCGCTATAATCACAGGTAATAACTAACATGGGACCTCTCTCCTCTTTCAGGTTCATCCGTCACAACTACAAGACAAAAGAAAGGCTACTGAAATACATTAATAACAATAACAAACATACATTTACTCAAGTATTTAGCTGCTTTTATTTAAATCTCGATGCACTGTGCATCTTGTGGTCTGCAATGACAATGAAGGACATTCTGTTCTAAACTATAACCTCAATACAACAACCACATCACATAATAATAATAACAATAGTAATGCTCACACATTAATGCATTCGTATTAATGATCCAGCAACTAAAATATGTCAAACTACTCTTGTTTTGTGTGCATCTTTTTGGCACTATATTACTATTTCAGTATATAGCACTTATAGTTTACAGATAAACGTTATCTTCAGTTTTTAGGCTTGATTGTGTTCTTAGTAGATGTTCACAGTGCTTATCAGTTTTTAAATATGTGCCAAAAATATGTGTTCATTTAAAAAAAAGTAATATATTATGCAAACTTACTATTTATTTATTTTTTACCAGGAGAAGAAGAAAGAAGGGGTTAACTCATAAAAGGTTAAATGTGTAAACCTCACAGAAGTGACAAAAGTCTTAAATGATCTGAGTACTACTTTGACCACAGCGAAGGAGTCCAGACTCTGAAGCGTTTGTGTATTTTTTTCAGGCTGCAATGTGGAGAATGCCTCCTACGGTCTGACAGTGTGTGCTGAGCGGACTGCCATCCAGAGGGCTGTAGTGGAGGGACACAAACGGTTCACTGCCATCGCCGTGACATGGTTAGACACTCGCCGTGGTGACACATTAAGAGTTTCCTCTCGCAACATTTTCTTACACCTTCACCCTCTCTCCTCTGCTGCGCAGTGATGTCAAAGACAGCTTCGTTGGGCCGTGTGGAGCGTGTCGACAGGTTCTTATGGAGGTGAGACGTCTCTTTTACGAGCTGCAGAGACAATCAGTATTATACGATGAGTATGCGATACTCTAGTGTCCAGCTATCATCTTATTTCTGTTGCTGAAATTAAAAATAATTCTGTCGGGAAAAATTATTTTTTTATATACTGCACATGGGCAGTGAAAATCTTTCAATCTGTCACTAATAATCTGAATTAAGAAGTTTTTTGTTTGCTCTACAAAAAATAATCTTACAGATACATATGACATAATATGAAGAACATTTTGGCATCTACTCTAACTGTCAAATACATTTTATTGATATTACAGTCAGTAGCTGTGTGGTCAGTGTGTTTTACAGGCATGTTAAACATTGATACTAGCTAGTACAGTAAAATGTTAGTACTTCCTTGCAGAGAGAGGCTGCTTTGGAAGGTGTGACGACCACCTGCCACTAGGGCCTGTTTTGTGTTTTCCCCTTGTCTTGTCTGTTTCTGCAGGTACCTCAGTGGGCGGGTCTAATTTGGAGCAATTGGGAGCACCTGGCCAGTCTCCCTGAGCTTGTAAAACCTGGCAGTCACAATCCTCTCTCTCTCATCTTCCACCTGAACTCCAACATGGGTTTTGGTTGTGTTGGCTTTGGCCTGTTTGTTTTGTTTTAACACCCATCAACAATGCACATACACTATCATGCATCCATCAACAGACACACTGATCCTCAAAATCAAATCTCATTCATTCTTATAGGTTCTGTTGGTCTGTTTAAATAAATTAGTTCACCTTTATGTTTAACTGTGTTTCTTTGTTATTTTGTCATGGTTTATGAGCCAGATCGTGACAAAGGTTAAATAAAAGTGTCATTTTGAAGCATTATAAACCCGATTAATGTGTTTTTCTTTTAAGTAGCTTAGATCAGGGGGAATCCTTTTTAAAATAAACGGTAAGCTCCAGATTATTTATAACACTCATCTATAACCACACCAATAGTTCTGGGACATCGAGGTCATGTCAAAGTAGGGCTGGTCGATATGGCTGAAAAATGTATCACGATATAAGTCTTAAATATAAGTTGATATCGATAATAATTGATTCGGTTTTTTAACCTATTCTACCCAGACTTCTCAACTGTGCTGAACTGCATCCGTTATTTCTTTATATCGCTTTGATGTTTTGCCGTATGGCACTGCTGCCGTGTACCTCTTAAGAGGTTGCGCTAGACGAATGAATTTACATAGTTAAATAGCTTTTTAATCCTCATTTTGTGGGTAAACTTACCTGTACTTATTCAGCTATGTTCTTGCTCACTAAAAACCACATACAGCATCTTTTGCTTTTACTGTCCCCCTATTGTTGACATGCTGATGTGATGACGCAACGCGCTATCTCAGGTTTGGTGCTAGCCACAAGCCAAAACATTAGACTGCTGGAAATCCCCAGTCATTGGTCAAAGTTCTTTAAGTACAGTGGTCAAGTCATCTGACAGCGCATTCAGAGAGAGGAAGCCCGTTCAGAACAATGGCAGGTAGGTCTGTTCTTTCATATTTACATTTTTCACCATTTAATTTGGTGTTTTACACAGGTCTCTCAAATAATACTGTGTCACAACATGACCTTTTATAAGGTGGCACATTGCAGATCGATACTCCTGTGTACTGAGGAGTGTTGAGCTGCACTATAGTCATTTCTTTTTTGATGATTTGGCCTGTATGTGATTAGCAAAATATGTGTAATCACTTTACATTGTTCAATGTATAATGTGGCTTTTATTTTATATTAATATCTCAAATATAACCATCCAAATAACTCCAGGATAGTACATTATTTATCAGACGACTATTTAACTTTAAGCGTCACCAGAAACTTTTTCTTTTAGTTTCACTCTTGGATGTGAAATCAATAAATGAAGAGTGAGGCTGTATCTACAATTGCTCTTTAGCCCCATCTGCAGGCCGCCCTGTGGCAATAACTTTGGGTGCAGTTTGGAAGTTTCACGTCCGACCACCACCGCCCACAGCCCCAAGAGTATCAGGTGAATATACTGTATATTTACATAATAATCGCAGATTAATCAAGTCATTTCCAACAGAAATTACCTACATTAAATCAACCTGCATGAAGGTTAGAATGTTAAGCTTTGTTTAGATGTTTTTTAGAGGCTGGATGATTGTCGAGGTTGTAACGTTTGGTGATGTTGAACTGTATTGTGTATCCTGTGCTCATTCATCAACAACTAAACAACCCTGAAAACAGTAACCTCCATGAGCACTAATGTCCCCATGAAATCAAATTAGATGTTTTAATGTTTTTAAATTACATGTCTTGTGCTGTATGACATCTATGCCCCAGTATCTAGCCTGAAACAACAACAAAAAGTGGTTTTGTGTGTATTCTTTATAGTTTATCATTTTCTGGAAACGATACAAAAGGTTGATGACTCATCCTGTACTTGGGGGCATGTACTAACTTTGCATCCAATGAAAGCTGCCTCAAATTTTGATGTCTCTCCTTCTGCCTGCGCGTCTCCTTCAGCAGCAGCACTGCTGGTTTCCAGCACCTCAGTAACATCTGCAGGCATAGCTGACAGAGGTGGCAAGAAGTCCTTGTCAATACAAACCAGGTTTTCCTCCGGACTGTCCTCGCTAATAGCTGGCTTCCCTGGTTATAGCTGATGCAGATTGGTGGGCGGGGCTTGACCAGCTAACCAATCAGCAAAATTGGGCTTTTCCAGAAGAACAGGGGTTCCCTTGCTTCTTGAAAAAAAAAAGAAAAAAAAAAAAAAAAAAAAAAAAAAAAGAAATAGCACTCCTCCAGCCATTTCATGGGAACTTTGAATAAAAATAATGATGATCAGGCAGATACCATCATCAGCAGGCATTAAGTTAGTTTTGTTTTATTCTTTATTAGGATAAAACATATTTATTTAATGTGATATTATTATAACTTGTATTTGCATAGAACTTTTCATAAAAAGTTAATTTAAATTTTTTTAATGTTACATATGTGGCTGAAAATGCATCATCCATAACATATTATCAAAGTAAAACTTTTTGTCCATTGTACACTTCTAGTTGGAGTTGTAGCTCTGGGCTGTTTGCTTACAGTCTCACGAATCATCTTCGGTGAGTACACTCCTTCTTTTTTGAACATATCTTAATGCATTGTCTTTCAGTAATCAGCAAGTCTTTCTTAACCCACCGTCTCTTTGCAGGTGTTGTGTATTTCAAAGACTGTCCTCAGCAGCCCAACATCCCCAACTATCTGTTAGGGTTGGCTTTGATACCTCTGATCAATATACGATTTGTGACCTTACCCTGTAATACTCAGCCACAGGAGAATCCCAGGGGTTATAAAGCCTGCCTGTATTGTTTATTAGGCCTGTTTGTTTTGATATGGATCCTACTGGGTAAGACTTTCACTGCTAAGATCCTGTATCATTCTTATAAACTACGCAAAGAGCCACTAATTAACTTGCTAAATGTTCTTCTCCCTTGTAGGTGATGTGTGGGTCTTCTCAGTGTACCAGCCAAACTATGATCCTACCGCTGCAGACGGCCTTTACTGTAATAAGACTTTGTACACATTTGCTTTCTGGAATGCCATTTTTGAGACATTTGGGCTTGGAGCCCTCTTTGCCAAATTCCTCAAAGGAATCCTGTTCTATGTGGAGATGACTCCTATGCCATCGAACACAGACTTTTATGCACAAGTCTGAGACACTGATGAAGCAATGACTAATATGATCAAGTTTATAGCTTTATTGTACTGTGAAATTGTGGCTTTATTACAGTGTGAAAAATAAGTATTTGATACACCGCCGATTTTGCAAGATTCCCCCCTTATAAAGAATGGAGAGGTCTGTAATTTTCATCATAGGTACACTTCGACTGCGAGAGACAGAATCTAAAATAAAAATCCATAAAATCACATTGTATGATTTTTAAATAATTAATTTCTATTTTATTGCATGAAATAAGTATTTGATCACCTACCAACCAGCATGGATTCTGGCTCTCACAGACCTGTTAGTTGGTCTCTGAGAAGCCCTCCTATCCTCCACTCATTACCTGTATTAATTGCACCAGTTTGAACTCGTTATCTGTATAAAAGACACCTGTCCATCACACTCCAACCGCTCCACCATGGCCAAGACCATGACCAAGACCATAGAGCTGTCTAAGGACACCAGAGACAAAATTGTAGACCTTCACAAGGCTGGGATAGGTTACAGGACAATGGGCAAGCAGCTTGGTGAGAAGGCAACAACTGTTGGTGCAATTATTAGAAAATGGGAGAGACTCAAGATGACTGTCAATCTCCCTCAGACTGGGGCTCCATGCAAGATCTCACCTCGTGGAGTGTCAATGATCATGAGAAAGGTGAGGGATCTTCCCAGAACTACATGGGAGGGCCTGGTCTATGACCTGAAGAGAGCTGGGACCACAGTCTCAATGGTTACCATTAGTAACACAGTACGCAGCCATGGATTAAAATCCTGCAGCACATGCAAGGTCCCCCTGCTCAAGTCAGCACATGTCCAGGCCCGTCTGAAGTTTGCCAATGGCCATCTGGATGATCCAGAGGAGGCATGGGAAAAGGCCATGTGGTCAGATGACACCAAAGGTGAACTTTTTGGTATAAACTTCACTTGCAGTGTTTGGAGGAAGAAGAAGGATGAGTACAATCCCATGAACACCATCCCAACTGTGAAGCATGGGGGTAGAAACATAATGCTTTGGGGGTACTTTTCTGCAAAGGGATCAGGACGAGTGCACCGTATTGAGGAGAGGATGGATGGGGCCATGTATTGCGAGATTTTGGGCAACAACCTCCTTCCCTCAGTAAGAGCATTGAAGATGGGTCGTGGCTGGGTCTTCCAGCATGAGCCTGAAACACACAGCCATGGCAACTAAGGAGTGGCTCCGTAAGAAGCATTTAAAGGTCCTGGAGTGGCTTAGCCAGTCTCTAGACTTAAACCCAATAGAAAATCTTTGGAGGGAGATGAAACTCCGTGTTGCCCAGCTACAGCCTCGAAACCTGAAAGATCTGGAGGAGATCTGTTTGTAGGAGTGGGCCAAAATCCCTGCTGCAGTGTGTGCAAACCTGGTCAAGAACTATAGGAAACGTTTGATCTCTGTAATTGGATCTGTACTAAATATTAAGTTCTGTTTTTCTAGTGTATTTGATTGTATTATATTATTTGATGTAATATATTTGCAAATTAATTATTTAAAAATCATACAATGTGATTTTCTGGATTTTTGTTTTAGATTCTGTCTCACAGTTGAACTGTACCTATGATGAAAATTACAGACTTCTCCATTCTTTATCAGGGGGGAAACTTGCAAAATCGGCGGTGTATCAAATACTTATTTTCCCCACTGTATCTTCTAGGAATCTAAGCTGTAAATGTCAATCTATACTGTATATCTCTGTTTTTGTTGTGTAATCTGTTTTGAATCAAAGTAAATGCAAGAAAACTTTTTTATAAAAGCTTGACTATGTAGTTTTTAACACATGTTGTTCACCCAGGAGTAAATAAATGCTGCATCAGAGGGCACTATTTCAGTTTACTATTTCAACTCACAAAAAGCTACATTGCCCATGTTCACCTTTAAATGAACAAACATCTCAACAGTTTTGGACAACTGTTAAAGTCTATGGCATATAGAAACACAACAGATCAGGCCTTTCCCAGGACATTTTTAAAAAATATATATTTGTTAATCCATGTATGTATTGGTATTTTTACCTCAGGAAGACTTCAACGACGTATCAACTTAATCTTATTTTTTTTTTTTTTTTTTTTTTTGGAACACATTTCCTGCGTGGACACAAAGATGTGCATTAAAACTAGATGCCCTGAAGCATTACAGTTGACTTCATACTGTAGTTTTTTCCACGTCTGATCCTGATTTGAATGATGAGCTTGTTTGGTCAAGTTTAATTTTTTTGACTTGGGAGCGGTTCTCTGCCAATGTTAGTTTTGCATTAGTGGGACAGGTGATGTATGATCCCACTGAAAGCCACATTTCTCAGATGGTTGAATCTAAACTGTGACGGGTGATTTAGGTGGAGTGCGGCAAAACAAAGCAAATCATATTTTAAATATTACACAGGTTTCTTAAATAATAAGTAGTGATGTAACTACTCATAGCTCAAATAAAACCAAGTTAGATATTCACCAAACAACGAATAAACTACAAGAGTCGGAATAAATGGTGGCCTTGTGTGTTCACCTGGCTCACTCACTTTGTCTTGTTTGTGAGAAGTAACTCTGGGTTTTTCTCTTGTGTGTGTACCATGGCTGAATTGGCTGAATTTGTTAAAGCTCCGGCGGCACAGTGGAAAGGTGGTTAGCACTGATGCCTCACAGCAAGAAGGTCACCGGTTCGAATCCATGGGCTGGCTGGCCTTTCTGTGTGGAGTTTGCATGTTCTCCCTTTGTCTGCGTGGGTTCTCTCCGGGTACTCCGGCTTCCTCCCCCCAAAGACATGCTCATTAGGTTAATTGGTGACTCTAAATTGGCCGTAGGTGTGCGTGTGAGTGTGAATGGTTGTCTGTCTCTGTGTTGGCCCTGCGATGGACTGGCGACCTGTCCAGGGTGTACCCCTGCCTCTCGCCCGATGACAGCTGGGATAGGCTCCAGCAGACCCCCGGGACCCTTAACAGGACTAAACGGGTATAGAAAATGAATGAATGAATGTTAAAGCTCCAACCGAAGAGGTTTTGGATAGGTGCACAAAAGAACAGTTAAAGATTGCGGACCATTATGAGATTGAGATATCTGATAAAAGGTTAAAGGACACTGTAAAATGCATTTTGAAGGCTAGGTTAAGTGAAATGGGTGTGTTAACTGCTGGTGGGGAGGAACCTCCTGCCACGAACGCGTGGGTGGTTTGGCTCAGCAGAAAAATGACATTAGTGTTGCGAAGCCTGTTAGCTTCTTTTCCAGGAAGTTTAATTCTTACCAGCTAAATTACTTGACCATCGAGAAAGAAGCGCTACCCTTGGTGTGGGCTTTGACACATTTTAATGTGTATGTGGGGTCTGGTGTTGTGCCTGTGGTGGTCTACACCAGTGTTGTGGGTAACGCGTTGGAGTACTCTAATTACTTTTTTCGTGTAACTTGTAACGTAACGCATTAGTTTCGTGCGTTAAGTAATCAGTAACTTCGTTATGTTTTTAAAAAAGTAATCCGTTACTTTAAGAATTTCTCCGGATAAGGAAAGAAAAATTCCGACTACAGCCTGCTTTGTGTCGGACAGTACTGTGCCACCTGCGGATGTGTCAGCGGAGGTGCAGCGCTGTGATGATGCGTCTGTGCCCTGCTGACCTGCGTTACGTGTGTGTGTTTTCGAACCGCCAGCAAGATGGCAGAGAGGACAGCTTTTGAATCGTGGAAGTACGCACATTATTTTCAATTCACCAGCGAAAAGGACAAGAACAACATAACGGTAAAATGCACACTCTGCGTTGGTGAAAAGCTTCTGTCGACCGCAAAAAATTCCACTTCCAATTTATAAAAAAAAAAAATAATCTTGTATCCAAGCACCACTCTATCACCCTGGTATTGTTATCCTGCAGAGTTAATTTGGTTGGATGAATGACGTTATTCATTTTTGGGACTTCTCGGTGCATTTAAAGGAGGCTGTGTGTCTCTGAGTTGCAGCATGTGCAAGGCGCTGCAAACGGCTTTTAATTTTTGGTAACGCATGAGTACTTTATTGCGTTACTTTTATATAGGTAACGCTGTAACGTAACGGATTACTTTTAATTGATGGTAACGTTGTAACCTAACTAACTACTTTCCAGTCTACGCTGACCACAACCCTTTAACTTTTCTCAACTCTCTGAAGTGTCCAAATCAGAGATTAATCCGTTGGTCCTTGCTATTACAATCATACTGGTTAGACATTCAGTACATTAAGGGCTCCGACAACGTCGTGGCAGACACGTTGTCAAGAGCACCTCATCACTAACTTTCCAATGTTTAATTTAGTTGCTGATACATGTTTATTTCCTTATGTCCTTGTTTTTTTTCCCTTTCCTCTCTTAAAGCGCTTCCTTAGGTACCAGGTTGCTGAGGGGGAGGGTGTGACGAGTGCTAGAGGTAAATAAGCGCATCAGGTCAGTTGGTCGTATGATTGAAAAAAGTGTATAAACATATAGCCTATAGAGGGCAAATAAATATAGAACATTTTTCTAAATGTTATAGTTGTATATACTTTAGTTGGTTCCTGGGGGTATTCTGTAATGTTCTCATTATGTATTTTGATTGGATTCCGGGATTGGAATCCCTTCTTATGGAGGGGGGTGTGAAGGCCACCTGCCACTAGGGCCTGTTTTGTGTTTTCCCCCTTGTCTTGTCTGTTTCTGCAGGTACCTTAGTGGGTGGGTCTAATTTGGAGCAATTGGAGCACCTGGCCAGTCTCCCTGAGCTTATAAAACCTGGCAGTCACGATCCTCTCTCTTTCATCTTCCACCTTGACTCCAACATGGGTTTTGGTTGTGTTGGCTTTGGCCTGTTTGTTTTAACACCCATCAACAATGCACATACATCATGCATCCATCAACAGACACACTGATCCTCAAACTCAAATCTCATTCATTCTTATAGGTTCTGTTGGTTTGTTTAAATTAGTTCACCTTTATGTTTAACTGTGTTTCTTTGTTATTTTGTCATGGTTTATGAGCCAGATCGTGACAAAGGGTAAATAAAAGTGTCATTCTGAAGCATTATAAAAATATGTTTTTCTTTTATGTAGCTTAGATCAGGGGGAATCCTTTTTAAAATAAACGGTAAGCTGAACAGAAATCGAAGGGATACCTTCTTATATGTGATTTCTGCAACAATGGTAGGCTGGCCTACCGAAAACGTTGTAGCCTACATCTGACTGCAGTTCAATGCAGTGTTCATTTCTTTGATTAAACAGTAAAAAGGCATTTTTAACATGTTGGTAACAGTAGAATAAGTGGGATAATGGACTTCACTCCATTAGACTATCCGATAAAAAATAGCCTGGGCTATTGGCTCAACTGTCAGCACGCTCGCCTCCCAATCCGAGGTGCTGCTGGCTCGAGTCCGGGCGTGTGCAGAGCTGAATCACGCAGGTTACATTCTAAGGCTTCGCGTTGGGCCGTTTTACCATCTAGAACGCGTGCATTCAATTTGTAGAAGTGTCGTCCATTATCCTTTATTTATATCGTAGTACTGCTTCTTCAGTATCATCCTAAATTGGTTTAGTGGGTAACACGTCAGTCTGGCGATCGGCCGTCCGTAGTTCAAATCTTGTTAACGGTTAGTAGATTTTTGGGGTTCTTCTTCACACCTGTCTGTCCAAAAATGAAAACAAATGGCATTTAATCTTCATCTCAATATCTTTCTGTGAATTCGTTTCATGGTTGAGTTACAGGTGCTAAACGACTTTGGGTGTAAAAGTAAATATTCAAATAAGTAGCCAAATCAGCAGTTCATTTTCGCCAAGATTGGAGACCAAAGCACTATGCTACTTAATCCTTATTCAGTAGATTTGCTGCTATTCACAATCCTTTGCATACAGCATGCTTGTTGTAACACGGGTATAAATTCCGGTAACTCCAAAGCTTCTATTTCGTCGGCAACAACGAATGCAAACACCGCGAGATCCGCCATTGTTTACACAAAGTTGACCGTGTCCGACTTGTCTGCAGCCGTTTTATGCTCCACCCCTACAGTCGGCGTAAGATCACGTTGACGTATGCACCTAAGCCTCAGACAGGTGCAGACATCTCGAACGAGCCTACTCTCTGGTGCTAGCCACAAGCCAAAACCAGAGCCGAAGTCCCGCCCCTTCCGATTGCCTCCATGGGACCTATCTTTCGAAAAAATATGAACGGCAGTCTATGGCGAAAGATAAATTTTTTTTTTCTGGTCCCGATCGACTTGTGCCTTGGATTATACATATATTGTTTTTCAGAATAAAAAAGGATTTTACATGTCAAGAATGTCACAGTTTGTCGCAAGATAGTTAAGTAAAACGCTATGGAAAATACGTAATTAAACGAACTACAAGTCCCGCATGCTGGCGTGTACAGAACCGACCAAAACTCCCTTCGTGTAACTACAGTTCTCGACATGACCCGATTTATAATGATTTTCACCTCGTTTGATGCTTCTGCCTTCGCCCTGGAAGAAGACGGTAAAGCCAGAGAACGTCTAATATGGGGAGAAGTTCCACTCTCACTGAACTTCCGGCTTCTGAACTGGTTGCAGTACCACTCTGGTTCCATATGAGGGCGCTCTCAGGACGAGTGCAGAATGAATGGCGGTCTATGGAGCAATACCCCTCAAAATCCACTTTTCTCAGGATATAATTTTTTGTGCAGTAATTTGAATATTGTATTTGAAAGGAGATGCAAAGAAATTACACATTGCTGGGTGTTAGATTTTTTAGAGTCACTTATTTGCTTTAAAAAGTATTTTAAAATGTCAATGACGTCATACACATCGTACGACCAGATACTGCTTTACGGCAATCCTTCAGTCACTGCTTTGGTGCTTTCGCGCTCTGCACTTTCTTTTCTCTCGAGGCATGGACAACACAGCTGACACGGGTAAATAATCGTGCTAGAAGAGTTTCTGTTTTGTTGTTTTAAAAGACCGGGCCGAAAAAAAAAAAAACTTGGGCGAAAAAGTCCGCCTTAACATTCTGGTCCCGTTTGAGAGGTCACGTGACCGGCAAGCGCAATGGTCGGAAGACTCTAGAGCTCTCGTTCGGTATCCCCATTTTTACTGTTAATTTGATCTCTAAGTCCTCGGCGGTGTTATATTTGGTAGTGAGAGCCATATAAGATGTCAAGCCAACAGAAATTGTTTAACTCGCCGACCAAAATCCCCCCGGCTAAGCGTAAGCAACAGGATGCTAACAGCTCGGCAGCTACCGAGGTTAGCATGGAAGCGGCTATCTCATTAGCCCTAGCCAAACAGCGCGACCAGTTGGAAATGGTTGTCACTCGTGCTATTAACAAGGCAGTGGGGAGTGTGGACGACTCTGTCAAGAAACTTCAGAAAGACTTAGACGCTCATATGGATGTTGTTCGGGGCTTGGTGACTAAAGTTGAGAGGGTCCAAACAGATACGCGGACCATGAAACGCCAGATATTAGACAACACCACCGGCCTCGAGAAGTTTCAACAGAAGCTCGCGCTGTTAGAGGACCACAACCGGAGAAACAACGTTCGGATCACAGGAATCACTGCAGGTCGAGAGGGTGACAACGCAACCAGTTTTCTCCAAGAAATGCTTCCCAAGTGGATACCCTCGCTCGGTAACAGAGTTGTTGAGATAGAGAGAGCTCATCGTATTTACAGCCCGCATGTGAAGGGGAGCATCCCGCAAACCATGATACTGAAGCTGCTTCGGCACGGAGACCGCAACGCTATACTGAACGGTGCCCGGGAGATGTCCAAGACTGCCCCCATACAAGATGCTGGCAAGTCGCTGCGTTTCTATGCTGACTACAGTGCCCATACTAGTCAGCGGCGGAAATCATTTGTGGGTGTACAGAAGTATCTACGCGAGAAGGGCATCCCATCCTTCATGATCTATCCTGCCACTCTGAAGATCACCCTGGGCGGCGAACAACGCAGCTTTACTACTCCGGAGGAAGTAGAGGAGTTTCTACGAGGGTCTCGGCATGGGGTCTCGACAACGCGCGCAGCAGCCCATCAACACGGGGAAGTGATGGAGCAGGAGTGTTCCGGCACTTGAAGATAAGGCGAGGAGTTTTTCATGACCCGGATTTCACCGTAAGATCTGTCCTGGTTACAATGGACATCTATCTGTCCCATACTAATTGTGACATTGAGGGCTATTGGTCCCCTCCCAGGTTATACTACTAGTTACTGCTTCTAAGAGAGAATATGGACCCTGTCACACAGTTATGTTCATGTTTCAGAGGGACAATTTCAGTTATTTTTCATGTAGCCTGGGTCTGTCAATAGTGGGCCTCACATTTTTGTTTCAACTGCTTATATTCCTGCCAGGTCAGTTATGTTTGTAAGTGGGATACAACCGAGTTTTGGAGTCTCAATGAGCTGCGTTATGCAGTGGTCAAGTTACACAGAAACACGGGTTTTGGGGTATGGGCATGGCAGCAATGGGGTGGGTGTGGGTCTCCTACTGGACCATATGCTTGGATACTTGGTTTACAGTAAGTTGTATAACTGGAATATAACTACAGTGATTTTTGATAATGGTTAAACTGACTATTCTGAGTCTAAATGTCCGGGGCTTAAATGTCAATATCAAGAGGGTTAAATGTCAGGAATTGATGCGTCGAGCAAATGCAGACATAGTACTAATTCAGGAATCCCACTTAAAACAAGGAGATGTCCAAAGGATGCAAAATAAACAATATATGGTGATATCCTCCTCCAGCAGTGGGTCTAGCTCAAAAGGAGTAATGATTATGTTTAAGAGGAATTTACCCGTGAAAATTGAAGGGACTAGTAACGATAAATGTGGGCGAGTAGCATATGTGTGCACATCAATTTACAATACGAAGGTTGCATTTGTATCGGTGTATGCACCAGCAGTCTTTGAAGATAATTTCTATCCTGACCTCACAGAGGAATTACTGAAACTCACAGAATATGAAATAGTTCTAGGAGGTGACATGAATGCGGTCTGTAACCTTGATTTAGACAGATCTACAAGCTCATTTACACACAGTCAGCAATCAGCCTCTACGGCTCTGAATACAATGATAAACAACTTGAACTTTTTTGATGTTTGGCGATTTCAAAACCCCGGTAGTCAAGATTACACTTGTTTCTCTGCATATCATAAAACATTTTCAAGGATTGATTATTTTCTACTGTCACGTAGTTTGAAGGATTGTGTAACACCTGTTAAATTTCTCCCAGCCACACTGGCTGATCACAACCCATTAGTTCTCAGTATTGATCTCAGTTTCAAATCCAAAAAATCTCAGAGATGGCGTTTCAACACCTCTCTTTTAAATGACACTGCATTTGTCTCTGAATTTAGAACTAAACTGTCCACATTTCTCCAAGACAATATGGGCTCCGTTGATGATGCTAGGTTAGTGTGGATGGCGACAAAGGGTTTTATCCGGGATTTTACAACGTCATACGCATCACATGTGAAAAAGCTTAGGAATCTTAAGATTAAGGAGTTGGAGGAGAAATGTTTATGCCTGGAGAGGGCTCTAAAGCAAAACTATTCTGACACAATTAATGACGAGTTACAGGTCGTTAGACAAGAGCTGAATGATTTATTACGCAAACGAGCGGAATTCATTATACATAGAACTAGGCAAAATTATTATTGCAACGGAAGTAAGCCCAGCAGGCTCTTGGCCCTAAAATTAAAACAGTGTGAATCAAAAGCGTCCATCGATTCAATACACCACCCTACTAAAGGCCTGGTTTCTAATCCAGCAGAGATAAATAACACCTTTCAGGCATATTACAAGGATTTATATACGTCGTCTGATAGCTTTGACCCAGAAGTGTGTAATAATTTTCTGGAAGGGTTGGATCTGCCCACCCTACAGGGAGAAGAGGCAGCAGACCTGGGCCGCCTGATAACTTTGCAGGAATTAAAAGTTGCACTGAGTAAAATGTTAAGAGGGAAATCTCCAGGCCCTGATGGGATTCCGCCTGAAGTGCTCTTGCATTTCTGGGACCTCCTCGGACCGGTTCTTCTGGACTCCATCCAGACTGCTTTAGAAAAAGGTGCCTTTCATGAACACACCAATGTAGCTTTAATCTCATTGTTACCAAAGAAGGGCAAGGACCCATTACAATGCTCTAACTACAGACCTGTATCTCTGATAAATTCGGATCTAAAAATTTACTCCAAATTGCTGGCACTACGCCTGGAGCGCTATATGGATAAACTAATTCACATCGACCAAACTGGGTTCATGAAGGGCCGTCTTGCTGCGGATAACATTAGGCGTTTAATGCATATAATAGAAGAATCTAAACAGCTTCAGGCACCGTGTGCTATTCTGTCACTTGATGCTGCCAAAGCTTTTGACAGGGTCGAGTGGCAGTATTTGTGGGCAGTACTGCGAAAATTTCAACTAGGTGAAGCTTTTATTAAGATGATACAAATTCTGTATGCAAACCCCTCGGCTATGGTCAACACAAACGGATTGAACTCCAGACCCTTTCCTATTTTCCGCGGTACGAGACAGGGCTGCGGCCTCTCCCCGAGCCTGTTCATTCTATCCCTCGAACCGTTTACGCAGCACCTTCGGCAAAATTCGGTCATGTCCCCTATCCAAATCAAACAGACTTCTCATACCCTGTCGGCCTTTGCGGACGACGTCCTTATTTATATGACAGACATAGAAAACTCTATTAACTCTTTATTAGTGGCTTTTGAGGATTTCAAACAGCAGTCAGGATTTATGATCAATTGGACAAAATCAGCTCTGATGTTGCTAAATGAAGCTGCTAAGAAAGTCAAAATATCAAGCCGGATTCCTATAGTAACTCAAATTACATACTTGGGTATACAGATACACCCCTCCATCCAGAAAATAGTGAAGAGCAACTATGAAAGAATTCTTAAGGAAGTTGAACGTGATCTTGCTAACTGGACCAGGCTACCTGCCTCATTGCAGACGCGTATATCTGTAGTTAAAATGAATATCTTGTCTCGTGTTAATTTCTTGAGTATGATGATTCCACTCTCTCCCTCTCCAGACTACTGGGTTAAAATTGATAAATTGTTACGTGGATATATTTGGAATAATGGCCATCCAAAACTTAAGCTTTCTGTTCTACAGAGACCCAAAGATCAGGGCGGGCTCGCCCTCCCAAATTTCAAAGTATACCACCAATCCTTCCAGCTACGTCCTATCATGGCTTGGCTTGACGGTCGCTCATGTGTCTCATGGAAATCTTTAGAGAAAAACCTAGTTCACCCGAGGAGATTGGAGGACATTTTATTTTCTGGCATAAAAGATAAATACTGTAGGCTGCACTATGGCCCCATTATTGCCAACACAATAAAAAATTTTAGGATAGTTGAGAGAGAACTGAAGGGGAACTTAAAGTGGCACAGTGATGCCCCTCTGTGGCACAACGTGAATGTACAGATTGGAAATAAGCCACTGGACTTTAAACCATGGTCTTTGAAAGGTATTAATGTTGTCGGGGACCTGTATGATAGAAATGGTATGCTTAGCTATCAGGATTTGAAGGACCGCTTTGATCTGCAGGACTCTTCTTTTTTTTATTATTTACAAATAAGATCGGCACTTAAGGCACATGGTGTGCCACTGAGGGCTAAACTTCCCATACATCCTCTGATAAATTGGATAAATTCCCTTCCCTGCAGGGGCTTTGTTTCGAAAGTCTACTCCAAACTATCCGGACAGCAAGAGACTCTACTGATGATCAGAGCATGGCTGAGAGACTTTGGTCAGAAGGATGACGACATTTCCTGGAACAATGTATGGGAGAACATTTTTCAAGCTTCCAAAAATCCAAATCACCAACTCATTCACTTCAAAGTGTGTCACAGACTCTATTATACACCTGTCACTAGGTTTCGCATGAAACTGATACCAAGTCCAAGCTGTACCATGTGCCAACTTAACGCAATAGGATGTTATAAACACATGATGTGGGAATGTCCCTCTGTTCAGGCCTTTTGGGGCCGGGTGTCCAAAGTCTTGTCTGAATTACTAGGTACTACTATAACATGCAATCCAATCTTACTTCTCCTTAATGATGATTCTCAAATACATATAAGTGAGAAACAACGTAAACTATTGCTGAGCGGCCTCACAGCTGCTAAAAAAATCCTAGTGCAAAGATGGCTACCACCTCATGATCTTAGTACTAGGAAATGGTTGATTTATTTTCACGATATAGTGTTACTTGAGTTGTCTACGGCACGGATTAATAATGCTAAAGCCTCCACTTTGGAGATGTGGTTAGGTGCAGCTACACAGATAAAGGATAAACTTCTTGGGTTGTGAACAAGAGGGACACCACTTACTACAATGTATTGTTGACACTTGATGATGTTTGAATCGTCCAGGGGAGACCGGGGAGGGAGGGATGCTGCCAGGGGGGTGGGAGGTGGGAGGGGGGTATTATGTCTCAAAAAAAAAGAAAAAAATGTACGGATGTTGCTGTATTCGCTATGCTTCAATAAAAAAAGTTCTTCACAAAAAAAAACATTCTGGTCCCGTTTCGGATGCCACGATGCCGTCAAGCGGGATCTGGTCGTAATCAGTCCTTCACTGACCAATCAGCGTTCATTAGCACAATGCTAGGGTGTTATGGGCAACAACAACTCAACCTGTAAGAAAACGAAAGGACATAAGTTCTCGTTCATTCAACTTTTGACCTATAACCCATGTTGAACTTGCAAAACCTACAATCAAATCTGAGATTTCTCAACGACAATCGGGTGAAAGAGACACATTTGGCCGTTTAGCTCCATAGAGTCCCATTCATGTTGCACTCATGGCGATCGCCCCCAGTGGAAATCTGGTGGAACTGCAACCAAAATTCGTTACAATGGGACTTAATAGAGAGTGGGAAGGCTCTCCGTAGACGGGCTCTGGTAAAGCTCAACAAGGAGACAGCCATAGTTCTCTCGCAGGTCAGTCGTCATCATGTTAAGCCCGCCCACCGACTCGTGATTGGTCCGGTACATCTTGGATTTTTCGAAATCTCAAGTCAACGGAGAGCAACTCGACTGACCCTGGAAGCAAATGTAATTTGCTGCCGCTAGGGGCAGTCTAGATTCTAGGCTACCATCAATCTAAATCTGAATGAAT
This sequence comes from Chelon labrosus, assembly GCF_963514085.1. Classification (NCBI taxonomy): domain Eukaryota; kingdom Metazoa; phylum Chordata; class Actinopteri; order Mugiliformes; family Mugilidae; genus Chelon; species Chelon labrosus. The sequence continues at coordinate 9,588,926 of NC_140337.1, forward strand.
TTTCATGACATTTTAAGTGTTTTTGTGATTTGCCTTTTGGATTATTAATCAGTTAAAATCCAGTACAGAACTTGAGGAAAGTTTATAAGTAAATAGAAAATACTTTATTATCACAATAAAAGTTTTTGTTAAGAAACAACACAAAATGATCACTTAAAAATTTCCATCTGCTTATACAAGTTTGTTGTGTTACACTATATCTTACAGCCATTTTACAAATAGTACAACTTCCTATCGTTTCATTTTCGACCCGAAAATATAACCAAACAGCCCTACTCTTTCTCTCGTTGTAATGCGTTGCTGCTGGCCGAGCCTGCTGGTAGCGGTGGGCGGTGATCGGTCACCTGGCGCCACGGAGTTTGTTGTACGTGACGGTACAACAAACACACGTGAGGGGGATGAGGAGCAAAATGAGCCTGCTCTGCTCTGTGACAGCAGCGGCATTTAGACAAACAGAGTCAGGTCGCCTCTTTAATGAAACGAGATAAACTGAAACTTAAGTATCGATCTCATTACACTGGTATCAATCAATCTCGATACCAACGTTGGTATCGATATTATTGATATTTGGATTGATCCGCCCACCACTCCTCTCCATAGCCAAAACATTAGACTTCTGGAAATCCCCAGTCGTTGGTCACAGTTCTTTAAGTAGGTGGTCAAGTCATCTGACGGCGCATTCAGAGTGAGGAAGCCCGTTCAGAACAATGGCAGGTAAGTCTGTTCTTTCATATTTACATTTTTCACCATTTAATTTGGTGTTTTACACAGGCCTCTCAAATAATACTGTGTCACAACATGACCTTTGATAAGGTGGCACATTGCAGATCGATACTCCTGTGTACTGAGTGTTGAGCTGGTCATTTCTAGTGCTGTTCTATCCATGCTATTTTTTTTAAAGCATGACTAATGACTAGTGTACTGCCCTTGCAGTGCGTATGCTTGTGCACAGCTAGACAGGCAGCTAACGAATGAAAGTCCTTCAATAAACAACAAGGCTTGACTTTTCTCGTCCTTTAATGAAGTCCTCTTTGTTATTTTTTCTCCCGTAAAACTGAAAATTATTACAGATAGAAATACAACTGTTAAACACTGTACACGCAAAGCCGTCTGCTTTACTCTTCTGAGCTAACTCGACTCAGTGGCGCATGCAGCAGATAAACACAACACGGCACAACATAGCTGGAAATGAAAGGAAAGAGCGCTCACACCAACGCGGTTTCTCTAAACCAAAGAAAAGAGCTGACGCAGTTTCTCACAACCAAGAAATATAGACTTTTTAGACTTTTAACCTGCTCAATTATTAACTTATTTAACTTAACATTTTAACATTTTAAGGCAGCACAACTAGATTAGATTAGGGATTTTTGTTAATCTGGTAGTCTGTTTTTTTGTTTGTTTGTTTTTCTCGCGAGAACGCGTTAAAAAATGTCCATCTGGTTACCTGCAATGCACCATTGGACTCTCAGAAAATGTTCACAACTGGTTCACCTCTTACCTGACCGACAGAACTGAGTATGTCGCCCTGGGCAAAGCCAAGTCACACACCCACAACGTCACCTGCGGTGTTCCTCAGGGCTCTGTGCTGGGCCCCACCCTCTTTTCCTTCTACATGCTTCCCCTTGGCAATATTATTAGCAGACATGGCATAACATTTCACTGCTATGCGGACGACATGCAGCTCTACCTCAGGACAACCCCCACTTCTTCTGCTCCCCTACCAACTTCCACACTGACCACCTGCCTGGAGGAGATAGAGGCGTGGATGAGGTTCAATTTTCTTCAGCTAAACAGTTCCAAAACGGAGGCCATCCTGGTTGGCACACCACATCTGCTCCGCTCTTCTACCATCACCAATATCACTTTCTCTGGCCAAACCATCTCCCTCTCCACATCTGTCACCAACTTGGGTGCTAAAATGGACCCACAACTCACCTTTGACACCCACATCAAACACCTCTGTAAGACAGCTTTTTACCACCTCAAGAACATCGCCAAACTCCGTCCAACACTCACCCTAGCAGATGCAGAGAAGCTCGTCCATGCCTTTGTCTCCTCCAGGCTGGACTACTGTAATGCACTCCTCATTGGGATCTCTGGCAAGAGCATCCAGAGATTCCAGTACATTCAGAACAGCGCTGCCAGGATCCTGATGAGGGTGCGCAAGCATGACCACATCACCCCCATTCTGAAGTCCCTTCACTGGCTCCCTGTCCCACTCAGGATTGAGTACAAGGTCTCCCTCCTCACTCACCAGTGCATTCATGGACATGCCCACCTTTACCTACAGGAACTCCTCACCCCCCACACTTCCTCATGCACCTGGTCTGCAACCTCAAACACCATTCAAACCCCCAGAACTAAGCTCTGCAGCATGGGTGATAGGGCCTTTGCTTCTGCTGCCCCCAGGCTGTGGAATGCCCTCCCTGACCACCTGAGGGCCCCACAGACTACAGATACTTTTAAAAAGGACTTAAAAACATATCTTTTTAAAAAAGCCTACAACTAAAATGTATTTTTTTCTTTCTTCTATTTTTTTAACCTTAATCTTACCTTTTTTGACCCTGGTTGTTTTAACTTACATTATTTTTTAAACTGTTTGCCCTGTAGCACTTTGAGATTGCTTTAAATGTAAAGTGCAATACAAATAAAATTGATTATTATTATTATTATGACGGTGCCGCAAAGGCCGATGACGCTTCGTCCTCCCAACCAATGGGCTGAAGGTAAACAATGCGCGTGCAGCTGTCATGGGCCCAGCTCTCCTCTATCTTGTCAGGTCAGGGAACCTGTTCATCCCGAATCCAAACCAGTTTTAACACTATAACAGGGCTGTCATTCATTTGCTCGTAACATGACAGTCTAGCTGTTAAATAATCCAGAAGTTCCCATCAAACCCTCCCGGTTTGCATTCTTCATCTGCAATGGCAGGCAAGTCCATCTCTCTGTGGCATGTAGACCTGTTTAATTAATATTAACGTACAAATTGTCTCGTTATGAATGCATGCTAATGTTTAACTGACCTATCCTGTTTTTTTGTTTTGGGCAGATAAAGTGAAAGAGCTCGTTTCAAAGTGCCTGCAGGCCCGGGACATGGCATACTGTCCATACAGCCAGTTCCCCGTCGGTGCTGCCATTCTAACAGCAGATGGCGCTATAATCACAGGTAATAACTAACATGGGACCTCTCTCTCCTCTTTCAGGTTCATCCGTCACAACTACAAGACAAAAGAAAGGCTACTGAAATACATTAATAACAATAACAAACATACATTTACTCAAGTATTTAGCTGCTTTTATTTAAATCTCTATGCACTGTGCAACTTGTGGTCTGCAGTGACAATGAAGGACATTCTATTCTAAACTATAACCTCAATACAACAACCACATCACATAATAATAATAACAATAGTAATGCTCACACATTAATGCATTCGTATTAATGATCCAGCAACTAAAATATGTCAAACTATGCTTGTTTTGTGTGCATCTTGTTGGCGCTATATTACTATTTCAGTATATAGCACTTATAGTTCACAGATAAACGTTATCTTCAGTTTTTAGGCTTGATTGTGTTCTTAGTAGATGTTCACAGTGCTTATCTGTTTTTAAATATGTGCCAAAAATATGTGTCCATTTAAAAAAAAAAAAAAAAAAAGTAATATATTATGCAAACTTACTATTTATATATTTTTTACCAGGAGAAGAAGAAAGAAGGGGTTAACTCATAAAACATTAAATGTGTAAACCTCACAAAAGTGACAAAAGTCACAGAAAACCATTTTCATTACGAGTCTTAAATCATCTTAGTACTACTTTGACCACAGCGAAGGAGTCCAGAGTCTGAAGCGTTTGTGTATTTTTTTCAGGCTGCAATGTGGAGAATGCCTCCTACGGTCTGACGGTGTGTGCTGAGCGGACTGCCATCCAGAGGGCTGTAGTGGAGGGACACAAACGGTTCACTGCCATCGCCGTGACATGGTTAGACACTCCCGTGGTGACACATTAAGAGTTTCCTCTCGCAACATTTTCTTACGCCTTCACCCTCTCCCCTCTGCTGCGCAGTGATGTCAAAGACAGCTTCGTTGGGCCGTGTGGAGCGTGTCGACAGGTTCTTATGGAGGTGAGACGTCTCTTTTACGAGCTGCAGAGACAATCAGTATTATACGATGAGTGTACGATACTCTACATAAAGTGTCCAGCTATCATCTTATTTCTGTTGCGGAAATTAAAAATAATTATGTCCGTAAAAATGATTTTTTTTTTAATATACTGCACATGGGCAGTGAAAATCTTTCAATCTGTCACTAATAATCTGAATTAAGAAGTTTTTTTATTTGCTCTACAAAAAATAATCCAACAGAATTACAGATACATATGACATAATATGAAGAACATTTTGGCATCTACTCTAACTGTCAAATACATTTTATTGATATTATAGTCAGTAGCTGTGTGGTCATTGTGTTTTACAGGCATGTGAAACATTGATACTAGCTAGTACAGTAAAATGTTACTGCTTCCTTGTAGAGAGAGGCTGCTTTGGAAGGGTAAATAAAAGTGACAAAAGTTCAAGCATTATAAACCCGATTAATATGTTTTTCTTTTAAGTAACTTAGATCAGGGGGAATCCTTTTTAAAATAAACAATAAACTCCAGATTATTTATGACACTTATCTATAACCACACCAATAGTTCTGGGACATCGTGGTCATGTCAACGTGATCTATAAACCTCACGGTTAAAGGATATTTAGCAAGCTGGTGTAAATTCACATTCTACAGTAAGAACCGATGCACAAGCTGGATGTTCTGTTTTTGGATTATTAATTTAAATCCAATTTTGTCAATTTTTACATCAATATCAAATAATTAACAAAATATTTTGTATTGCTCAATAGGATTTCATTTGAAATCAGTTCACATTAGGCAATAAAGTTCAGTCGCTAACAGAATGAATGCAAAAAGAATAGTGACAATAACTTATGAAGCATCTAAATATCTGGGTGTGAAGTGATAGTCTCCTTGCTATACCTGCAAGTGTGTTGACTGCTCTGCATCTCTCTCCCTCTTGACAGTTTGGATCAGACTGGACGGTGTACTTGACCAAGCCGGACGGATCCTACAAAGAAATCAGTCTCCTTGAACTGCTGCCTATAGCCTTTTCCCCAGCTCACCTCGAAAAACACTGATGCAACCTCAGCCTTATTTTTTGCATGACGTTGGTTTCACTGATGTTTTTCGATTTTGTGCTGCTTGTATAGCATTTGGGGTCAGACTACTCGTAAATACACAATAAAGCTTGCTTTTATCGCACATTTTATCATGTCTCCTTTTCTCATTATTATTGGTTCTAAAATACTTACTAATAAATTAAGATTTTTTTATTTTATTTTATTTTATTTTATTTATTTTTATTTTTATTTTGAATGTAACCGGAGCTTTGCTAGAGAAATCTAAGGATGACGCAGTTTCATGTCACGTGATAAAGGTGGGCGGGCCAGACAGCCGTATCCGGAAACATGGAGGCTGTTTTGAGTGATGTGGTAGCTCCGGAAGACCTTATAGTAAGTTTTCACATCATTAAACCTCGTTCCTTTCATAAAAACATATATTTAGGGACATGACCGACACTCGCTGAGGTCCTCGTAGCTTCTCTTCTCTTAGTAAATGCTGACACGTCTGTGAAATACGACGTGTCGACACGTACTTTGTCGCGTCACGTAGCTAGCTAATGCTAACAATCATGTTTATGATTAAAATCTGGGCACCGTGTTATCATCTTTTCAGTGTATAAAACAATATAACATCAGTTTGGGCATTGTTTTCACAACAGCTGAAGATAAACTACAATTATTGTATAACTACTCGCTTAATATTGCACTATGAGGGCTACATGTGTCAAAACACAATAGATGTGAAGTATCTAGGGAAAGTTCGTAATTTCTGTCGCACCGGCTTCCTGAGCGGACGATTTACTAAAGTATTACACAAATTCAACTGTGTGAACGCTTTGTGTGAGACGGTGCTTTCTTTGCTGTGGCAGAAATTTGAGAAGAAATACAACAGTGAGCTGGTGAAGGGAGCCGTCTCCAAAGAAACGAAGTTTGAATATGCCTGGTGTCTGATCAGGAGTAAATACTCAGAGGACATCAAGAAGGGTATTGTTCTCTTGGAGGGTAAGTTCATTAAATCTATCTTATGTAATATATTATATATATATATTGAAATAAATATATATATTTTATATATATATATAGTATATATATATATATATATATTACTATATATATTATATATATAGTGTGTATATATAATATACTATACTGTATTATATATATATATATATATATATATATATATATATATATAATGTGTGTATATATACTGTATTACTATATATGTGTATATATATGTACACACATATATAGTGATGTGTGTGTGTGTGTATATATATATAGTAATATAGTACATATATTCACTATATATATACTATATATATATATATATATATATATATATATATACTATATATATATAGTATATATATATATATATATATATATATATATATATACTATATATATATAGTATATATATATATATCTCTAAGCTGTTTTCTGATATGTAGTGGCACATTTTACAGCTGAACAGTAAACTTGATTGTGGACGAATGTTGTGAAGCTGTCACTGGCTGTTTATGTTGCTTTAAACATACACCGGCCTGCCATAACATTAAGACCACCGGTGAAGTGACTTCACACTGACTATCTGGTTATCATCGTACATGTGGGATATATCAGGCAGACCGTGAACTCCTCCTCAATGCCGACGTCAGAAGCAGGAAAAATGGATAAGTGGAAGGATTTGAGCGACTTTGACAAAGAGCTAAATTGTGATGGATAGACGACTGGGTCAGAGCATCTCCAAAGCTGCAGCCTTTGCGGGGTGGTTCCTGGTCTGCAGTGGTCAGTGCCCATCAAACGCCACACCGTAACAACAGCTGCCCCCTTGCTGTTGCTGTGGGTGTATACTTGGTCTGCAGCAAAGTTCACGTGGTAGTTTCGTATCAAAGTAACATCCACATAAATGTCAGGGCCCACGTTTCCCATAAGAACATTACATAATAACCAGATTGTCAATGTGCTTCTCTTCAATGGTTTTAATGTCCTGGCTGTATCTTTAGTAGTACTTGAATCTCAGTTTATTGTGACATAACAGCAATCACATAGTCATAAAAAGTATTTTATCGGTATGATAAAAAACAGAATCTTAGGCAACCTGACTGTTTGCATAGTTAGGATTGCAACATATTACCACGTGCGTTTCCAGCTATAATGCTTTTGTGTTTGCTCTTGTAGAACTTGTTCAGAAAGCATCAAAGGATGACTCCCGGGACTTTTTGTTCTACCTTGCAGTGGCCAACTACAGACTCAAAGTGAGTGGAATTTCTCAACTCTCGTTGTCTCATAACTTAAAAAAAAAAAAATCCACCTTTAGCTTCAGAGGAACTAAAAACACGGGGACAGGGTGCCACACGGCTTTTATTCTTCACCTACTCACACAGTACAAAGTGCAAATATGACTTGTAAAGAACTGCCATTTAGAATACAGCGCAAGGTTATAGATTTTTTTTTAAACTCAAACCTTTAGACTTCATGCTTCCTCCTTGAGGGATACAGCGATTGGTCAGGATCTGAAACATCCGATTGGTCTAAGTTCAAAATACTGCAGATGCTCCCCCTTGGGCGTAGCTAGGAAGACGCCTAATTATTTCAGCTACTTGTCTGTATCAGGAAGGTCCTCACCTGCATTCTTGTACAGCAGTGTGCCTGTCTCTGCTCCCTTCCAAGCTGATCATTAAAGATAACTAATTTCCTGTTTGAGAATCTGCAGGTCACGATAATCTTTCTGTTCTCTACCTCTGTCCATGACCTGGTTACATAGTGTACGTGTATGCCGTTTTTATCTGACTGCAACTAAATACATAACAGACCCAGATTGCTGTATATTGTCCTGTTGTGTTTTCCCAGTCACTATTATTTTTAAATGGACCTTTACACATTCATGTGAATTACTGCAAAGAATTGTGGTATTACAGCCATACTCTTCCCTTCTCCACCCTTTTACCAGGAATATGAGAAAGCCCTGAAGTACATCCGGACCCTCCTAAAGAACGAGCCGGGGAACAAGCAGGCTCTGGAGCTGGAGAAACTCATCGACAAAGCTTTAAAGAAAGGTAACAGTACAACCGCTTCACTAGAAAAAGTAAGTTGTGACCTGATTTGTTTCTTTGTGCGATTAAAATCTGACCTGTTGCTTTCCAGATGGCTTGGTTGGCATGGCGATCGTCGGGGGAATCGGACTCGGTGTGGCCGGTTTAGCGGGCCTCATCGGGCTGGCTGTGTCGAAGGGAGCTGCCAAATCCTAACCTGGACACGTCTTCATTTTGCTGGACTTATATTCACTTACGCGCATAAAAAAAAAACAATTACAAGTTTTGTGTTGAAAGCTTGATGGGTGTATAATTTTGGCTCAAGGTTGAATATATACTGCAACACATTAAAGGGTTTGAATAATGCCAGTGAATAATCCATTTTCATACTCATTGAAAGTCACCGTACATGTAATATTACTGTCTATTCTCATGTTATAGCTTTGCACTCGCTCATTACTTGTATAAATAAATTAGAATAGACAAGGTGCAGTTTAATTTTATGTAATTTCATATCACATTCTAAGTTACATTTTGTAAAATATCTTTCTAAAAGAGCCGATGTGGTTGAGTTTCATTGTTTTTAGATTGTTGAAGGAAGTGGTGTTGGTTCACTATGAAGTTCTGATTGTACATGCCAAGAGGAGTATTTGTGGAGTCATTTGTTGGTGATGCAGCATTAGCTCTGCTGTGGAGGAAAGAAGCAGATGTTTGCATTGACTTAGGACATGCAGTTTCTATTAACATGTTCTGACTTTAAGGGTTGCACTTACTGAAAAATAATCCAACTTGCGTGTGCGAAATACTTTTCCTGACATTTACCTCGTGCTAAACTTTTAAGGAGTTTTGTTTTCCATCTTGGTAAATAAAATGATTTATGATTGAGAAGATTTGCGAGTTCCTTCTTCTCCGCACAAAGGAAACACAACATGCTTTTATCACACAGTGCCGATAAACATCAGAAACATCTTTAAATAGGTCCCCAGTTACACATTTACCAAGTGGCATATATGAATTGTTTGTGTGTCCAAACGACCAGTTTGACCAGATAAAGGCAGCAGCAGTAAATTCTCATAATTGAGAAGCACACACCATTAAATTTGTGGCAAAGTTACAAGAAAAAAATACATAATTAATGGCAAATTAATTGTCAGTTTTAAATTTAGAAAGTGTGAACATCAGGAAGTGTGTTCATGGGAACAAAACACATTTTCTCTCATTGCAGACTATAATTTAGGCATGAGTTGACAGGAAGAAGAGCAAAGAAAGCTGTTTCGTGTGAACAAAACTGATACAATGAGTGTGTTTTTAACTGTTACGAGAGGAAAAACAGGAACCGTGAAGCTGTAACTTTCCATTTATCTCAGCCTGCAGCTGATCCACATATTAGCCACATTATTAGGAATCGTTTATCAATGAAACAAAGTCCATCACTTGTTTATTATCATCCATCAGTTGAGCCTATTAACAATGAAGTTATGGTGGTCACTGTGGGAGTGTTTACATTATCATCACCTATCGGTATCTACAGTAGCACTAATATTGGCATGTTTGAAAAGAAAAAAAAAAAACGTGTCTGGCCCAGTTCCCTCGCGGTCGATCATCCTCACATCTTGACCCCCAGGAGATTCAAGTCGCCGGTGTCGTTTTTTACGACAGGAAGGCTTATGAAGGCTATCAGAGGCGTGTGGTGTTATCAGCCTTGCGGGATGTCACTTATTAACCAGGACCGAAACTCACCAGGGACAGATCAGTGAAAACAAAAATCTTCTTTGGTGTCAATGAGGTGATCAAGTGGGTAGATAAAAAGAGGAAAACTGATTTCTGACCAAAAGCCTTAGAAGCTTGAAATAAATATAAACATCCAAACAGAGGGCCTGGATAAAAACACTGTATCCATCCAAAGCTTTTAAATGTCTTCAAAGTCTTCTCATCGTTGAAACACACTTTAACATTAATGATTCATCAAAGCTGGTGTGATTCAGATCGGCTTCAGTGATTCTGAGTTACTAGGGACAATGTTCATTGACTATCCACAAGTTTTAACACATGGCTGAGGGATATTAATGTGTAGTCACTGTAATGAAATGGAGAGGGACTGGGAACATACTGAAATTACACCGTATCTATGTGTCATCACACTGTAATTAAAGGTTACTGTATAAACCAGAAGAGCAGCTCTTTATTGTCTCTTGCCTCATGATTACAGGTTTTTACAGAGTGAGGCAATAAATTTTCACTTTTGTAACAGTGTTATGAGATAATGTGTTGTTTGCTTTGTACTCTACCTTGATTCTGTTATTTTCATTCACAGACACGAACATTTTTGTTTATTTGTTAATATAACTGCATAAAAAGTCATGGAAATAGTATAACTTGGTGCATGATACTAATCCACGATATAGTGTTTTAATATAGACATTTTAAAGCCAGATTTATGCCCATCAGACCTACAACATAGCTTCACGTGCACCTCCCCAGAAAAGTAAGAACACGTTATGGCGACACACATTGCAACAGCCGTGACTGGTCAGGAACGCGTTTCCTCGTCCACGTCTCTCAGTGACTGAATAAGCACATCCATATGCCTGCTACAAACCATCTTCTCTGACGACGTCTTTCTTTTTTGCACTGCAGTGATTTCAGTAAAACTAACTGGAGTTCAACATTTTTTCTGACATAAACTTCTGATTGCTGATGAAGGCCACACAACCGACTGGCGTTGTATCAGTGTAATTACAGAACGACGCCGACACATAACCCAAGTGTAAAAACTTCCAATGCCATGTTCTCCAGTTCTGTTGCAGGAGTGTAAACCCAGTTTAAAGTTTAACCCCTTTATCAGGTCTAAGCTTAGGTGTATTAGAACGAGTCTTAGCTCAGCAAACTTCTTTCTTCTCCTTCAGTCTGTTCAGTGGTTGTTCACACCGTCTCATCATCATCTCTCTTTTCACCACAGCAGTCATTTAACATTTATTAGTTTCACCTCAAACATGCTGCCCTTGTTTAAAGCACAGGAAAAAAAAAAACACCTCCACACACTGGCATGAAACTCTTACCACTGACGAGCATTTTGGCTCAAGCCAAGGTGACGCCAAGACAGCAAATAAGTCTAAATGCCCAAAACGTGGTGTCTAGAATATGACAGACTCTGTGTAGATTTGACACGGAAGTATCCGCAGCCATGTCAGAACCTCTGTGAGGCCTGCGTAAGCAACTACAGCACCTACAGCTAACATGCTTAGACAATGCTAATGGTGATGTTGCTAACTGCTAATAACCACTTAATTTGGCCACAAACCAAGGTCATTATAAAATTAATAAATGAAAAAAGACGTTGCAAACCATTCCAAAAGTTACTCTAGATTAGCTTTGCGTCTGTCCTGTAGTAACTAACGTAGTTAAGTATGGATATATAAGTGGACAGACCTGCCAGCGACAGTTTACCTTAGTCATGCCCTAGAATAGCTGAACAAATGGTTACGTGAACATTGTCTCCCATTGTCTCCCATTGTCTCTTTTGGAAAGAAATCAATATTCTTGCTTTTATATTCATGTTGTAGTATGGGACTTCTAAATATAAAACGGACACACTTTGCTAAATGAGTTGACACAATGCTGATTAAGCTGATCAGCGTCAGGTAAATCTGTCACTGTTTTGCAGAGTTTTTTTCTCATTTGTGCAGTGAACTGTTTCGTCTACTCATCCAGATTCCCTTCATTCCTGGAAAAGCCAAGTAACTTTTCAGGGACCATATAAAAAATCACATAAGTGGTTGTTGTCACAGACAAAGTCCACATGATATTTACATCTAAGGAAAGTAACTTAACAGCAACTATAAAAATTAGCTTGGCAAACACCTCAGCCATAAAAAGAGACATTTATGGGGCAGGAGTAATGTTTCAGAAAGCCTCACGTGTGGGTGAAGAAGTTATTGCTGCTGGGTTTGCAAGGTTGCAGTAAGTATTTTTTTTTTTCATATTCCATCAATGCTTGTAATACATGTTCATAAATGTTATATTGGACTGGGGTTATTTGAAAAGTAGATTTAAACATTGGTCTCACATGAATACATAAAAAAATTTTATATTCCAATAATAGCATTCGTCTTTCTCAAATTTTGGTTAGCATAGTTTGTAGTCACACACCTAATAATTTTGTTTTAAAAATGACATTTTACTTGTAATACTGACAATACTGGATATCTAACATCTAGTTTTTGCTAGTCACGGTTTTTATATTTCAATATAGTTAGCAACTTTAGTAAGGAATTTAGTTATTTTTGATTATATAAAGTTAAAACATAACAAAAACAGCTCAATTGTGGTTAACCTGAAATGAGACTTTTTTTCTTGTGTGAATGAGATCACAGTTTTCAAAAATGACATTGTGTATCATTGTTGTCATCATGAAACTTGACAAAAGTCGAGATAGATGCTAGCAACAGCGGATTCTTGTAGCTAAATGTTAACATCAGCATGCTGATATGCCCGCACTTCTAATATGTTGAAGATTCACAGGTACAATGTTAACCATCTTCATATGTGCTAGGTTAGGATGTTAGCATGCTAACATAAACAAATAAACACAGTCAAAAAGGTGAAAAACATTCATTAGGATGGCTAATAAAAACAGCAAATCAGTCAAATAAAAAATAAGAAAGAATGAAAATGAGAAAACAAAGAAACTACACCTTATGTAAACTCTGTGTCTGGGTGGTTTTACACGGCTAATTGTTTATTATTATTATTATTCTTTTCCCTCAAGTTAATCATCTCCGACTGAGATTAAGCCCTTTCAAAATGTTTTTCTTAAATGCTAAATGTATTTGTTGTCTTACAGCCAAGCTAGTTGCTAGCCATGTTTTAAGCTAATGCAGCATGCCAATACGCTTGCAGGGACATGCTAATGATATCTACGTTTAATGTTAACATGTTTATATAGTATTAAAAAAAAAGAAAAGAAAAAAAAAAGATATTAAAACTTTGGTCATCTGTTTATTTCACAACACCAGCAGTTTCATATTATCTTCGTAACAGGTCAACTCATTCGCAAACATTTATTTCCATAAAACAATCCTTCCTTTGCCGACACTTCTCTCGGATCAGGTTTATTGTTGGTGAACTGGGACTATTTTAGGAGCCTCGTTCTTGACCTTTAAACAAATGGGTTTGCTTTTTTGTAAATCTCCTCACCTCTACACTTGACAGCGGTGTGTGAAATGCAGGTTACGATTTATCTTAATTTTATCAGTGTGGTGAACTCAGAGCTGCCAAAACAGCTATCAGGGGTGGTTATTGATGGGGGACAGACAAACACAGAAACTTCAGGATGGACTGATTAACTTAAACCTTTGTTGTTGGCTGGTGGTTGTGACTTTGAATTAAGGCTTGAAAGGGTGTGGGACTAAGAAGGTCCACTTTGCAATAAAAAAAAAGCTGTCTTTATAATGACTCTTCTGTTTGAAACGTGAGCCATATTGAGTCTAAATTTAACATTTAAGAGGAAGTACAATAAAACAAGTTTTCATGACTGAAATCTAAATTTGCAGTGACGGTCAAAGGCTGCTCATAATTCATGTGATTCATGTTGGTTGTTACATTTATTTTTAAATCCTGTGATTACTTGTCTAATAAACATAACAACAGCTAAACAACATACACAGTTCAGAGCAACTGATGACCATTGGACCCTGAGAGTGAGACAATAAACACCTGTTCAGTTTCAGGGGTGTAAATGAAAAAAAAAGAAAAAAGAAGATTGTGGCCCGGTGTGTGTGTGTGTGTGTGTGTGTGTGTGTGTGTGTGTGTGTGTGTGTGTGTGCGTGCTGTTGTACAACTATCTTTCTGAGGACCAGTTTTTAATTTTATACCATCGGAGTGAGGACATTTGTGCAAAGTGAGGACATTTTAGCCAGTCCTCACTTTACATGGGTGTTTGAGGTTTAAGACTTGGTTTTAGGGTAAAGATTACAATTAGGATACGGTTAGGGTTAGGGTTAGGCACTTATCTGAGATAGTTAAGGTTAGGGTAGAGGGCTAGGGAATGTATTACATCAATGAATGTCCTCATAAAGACAGCCATACAAACGTGTGTGAGTGTGTTTGTGTGCAGGGGGAGGAGAAACAGCAAGTCATATAAATCATTATACATATCTGTTGAGCTGGACACAGTTGCAGACCAGACATCACACACACACACTCAGAGACTTGACAAACAAAATCTGATGCTCTGAATTTCATAGCTCTTTTATTAATTCGGTAAGCTGAGATCTGGATATACCTTTGGCTGACTGCTGGGCAGACGAGGGGTCATGGATCCAGTTGTGGAAGTCGTGGCTTTGATTTTGGGGTTCATCGGTTGGGTGATGGTGGGGGTTGCTCTGCCGAACCGTCACTGGAGGACCTCGACCATCGACGGGACCGTCATCACCACCTCTACCATCTATGAAAACTTGTGGATGTCCTGTGCGACAGATTCAATCGGGGTGCATAACTGCAGGGAGTTCCCTTCGCTGCTCGCTTTGAGTGGTACGTTGACACAAAAATCAATTTTGTAGTACCAATAAATAGTTTTAATTTTTAATGATTACAATGTTTCTCAGTCAAAAAGGCAATAAAAAGCAATGGTTCAAGGCCAATTTAAATACTTTATTTGTCCTCTTATTTCCCTTTGTTGCACTTTAAATGCTTATTACAAAACTTAGCTAACAGAAAAATCGCAAAACTTGCCGCACGATAATAATCATCACTTCTTTTCAAACACATGTGAAGAAGATTTGACTACTGTTTTATTTGCCACCTCCAGGTTACATCCAAGCGTCTCGTGCCTTAATGATCACATCTGTGGTGTTGGGCGCCTTTGGATTTATAGCGGCCCTGATAGGAGTACAGTGTTCGAAAGCAGGTGGAGACAACGTTGTTCTCAAAGGGAGGATTGCAGGCACTGCTGGAGTCCTTTTTATACTTCAAGGTAACATAACAGGGAAAAAAAATGCATTCAAAACTGTCAGAAAATGTGTTTTATTAGTGAGTAAATCAAGATTCGGTCGAAAGTCAAGGACACTTCTTTCAGATAATAATACTCCCTGTCCACTACCCTACATAAAAACTGTAGATAAAGAAACTTCTCTTAACACGCAAATAAATCACTGTCATGATTTAATGCACACTCCAATCAGTTGTCCATAAATTTTCCCTTGGTCTCCTTCAAGACTTTGGACACGTGTTTAATGATCTAACAGTTCCTCCAATACTTTCTTAATAAACATTTGTTACCTCTTTTTCTATCAAAAGGTCTGTGCACTATGGTCGCAGTCTCCTGGTACGCCTTCAATATCACTCAGGAATTCTTCGACCCTTTCTATCCTGGGATAAGGTAAGGTGCTGCTCGTGGTGATGGTGGTTGTGTGGTACGAAAAAGCATCAAATTGGCTGACTGAAACTCTGCCGTGTGTCCCAGGTATGAAATAGGAGAGGGACTTTACATCGGGTGGTCCTCTGCTGTGCTTGCCATCGTTGGAGGAATCTGCCTCACCTGCTCCTGCAAAATGGGCCAGGAAGAAAAATAGTGAGTTCAGTAGTTAGAATTTGACGTAACCTGACTTAGACTTGACAGATGTGATGTGGTTAACTGCAATGAAATCTAATGATCAGTTGCATAGTGTATGGTAACTTCTGTACAATACTCTTTTTAACCTGAAAAAAAAAAAAAGGTATTTCATGGCACTCTGACTCCGTGCTGTGGCAGAATTTATTAACACACCTAAAATGTGGTGTAGCCACAAGGTCACAAAAATGAAACCAATCTGGAAGAGGTTTAAAGTGCAATACCATTGCAAATGTCTGGCTTCAGCAGTCAAAAATCATCAACTCAGCACATAAAATATTAAGTCATTGTTTTTCTCACAGAAGTAACTATGAAGTCTTAAGCTAACTTAGCTTCTTCTGATCAGTTGTTGTTGAAAATAATTCCATAATTAATTACATATCAGGCTACAGGTGACTGATGTGACTGATCTGGACTGATTTACAAGACTCCCTCAGGGTCTCAGATGAACCCTTCACTCTGCCCCAGCTCCTCCTTCTCATTCAAATATCGTCACATTTGGCTCCACAATAATCCAAGATCTAAGTACCAAAACTAATGCTTCAAAAAAGTAATCTATAAATCAATGGGTGACTACACCCATCTCCTATAAAGAGTCTATGGTGTGGAGGGAGAAGTCTGGGTAAAGCCACTCTGTGTAGGATTTGAAAACGTCTGACTATGGCGCCCCTCAGTGGCCATATAAAAACTGACATTTCTGCACAATTATAGAGTTGTAAAACAAGACTGAAAAGACGAGTAACTTTGACAGGAATTCCATACCCTTTTTATACTTTCACTGTGGAATGACGTGATTGTAACAAGTCAAAATGTCTGCTGTGCAAAAGCTCTGTTTTATTTCTCCAACTTGTGAGACTGACATGTTTGTTCGACCATCTTGCTTTGCAGTAATGTGCCTTATCAACATAGAGGAACTGTATATTCTGGAGCTGCACCCACCAGAAGCATGGCCGGCAGTACTTACGGACGGAACGCTTACGTTTGAGCAGGACATGAACACTGAACTTTGTGGGTGGGGATTTTTTGACCTTTTCAGTTTATGTTTTGGTATCTAACATATGGCCGCGTTCAGTTTTTACACTTCAAATGGAACTTTTTGCCTGTGACTCTGAAAAAGCATCGTCTGATGTTCACTGACAGAAGGAGCTTATCAACCTTGTACTGTATATAACCACAATATCCAGTGTGTATACTCTAAAGATATAGTATTGAAATGGTAGCACTGATGTTGTTGCATCAATATACTTCAAACATACTGCATGCTTTCCAACGATTCTTTGTATATTTCGCCCATAATTACAGTAACTCATTTCCAAAGAAATTCAATCATATGAGGATATACATAAACACAGCTAGGCATTTGTGAGGGGAAGGTCAAGAGCGTGATGATTCATATATATATATATATATATGTGTGTGTGTGTGTTGTTTTTGTACAGTTTTGTAGGTAGTATGTGTGGGAAGGAGAGGGTGGAGGACAGGTAATCTTTGTTTTGATGGTATATTTTGTTTTTTACGACATCACACAATAAAAGGTTTTATGCTAAACGTTTCGGTTTGACTTTGTATCCCTGTAATCAGAACAATGGCTGCAATTGCACTGTTAAAAATGGCACATTTTATTCAAAAGTATTGTACTGTATAATATCATAGTGATAAGAAATAACAAATTATTTTCATATGTTTCTATCAAATTACAAAATTCACTATTTAAAATTTTGACAAAATTCATATGTTGTCTTTTCTGGCTGTATAAAATATACTGTGCATTACACTCTTCTTCACACAAGATGCTGCATCTATGTGTGAATGTGAAAAAATTTAACAGAAATATTATTTGACATTTTGTACATAGCCACCACTGAGGAAATACCCTTACATTATCTTATAAATCCCTTAAAGTTAATTTGCGGAGAAATCTTTAGGTCACACTAAAATAAGATTATAAAAATAAAACTAATATTTTAGTAGATAATAACACGTAAAAATTTAAACCATTTGAATACTAACAAGCAAATGTGTCAATAAATTTGGCATTATTAGGTTTCCATATAAAACCTCATCGATATCGCTACTTCCGGTTCCTGACTGTTTCGCTGCATCTAGAATTATTAACATCGCATTACTCTCTGAATAATGTGTCGCTATGAGAACTGTATGCCCTAGGTGATGTTTGGTTAGAGGGTGCCGGCTGCCTGGCCCATGCAGGGATATTATGGGAGTGCCGTCAGTGTTAAAATAGTCTCTCCAATGAGAGTGGCCCACGTTTATGGACGAACACGGATGTGCGCCGTGTGGACCAACCACGGAGATGTAGGGCAGATAGGGAGGGGACGACGAAAGCGGACAGAAAGGTTTCGTTTGCAAAGTGTACACAGTCAGCTGTTTGACTTGTCCATTATCGGGTTACGCGAAGTTGTTTTAGCTTCAAGTGAACCTATTTTCTGGTTCTGGTTTTACGTATGACAAAGCTGCTGAACTGATTTTCTTTTTGGGGGAACCTTTTCGTGACGTGACTAATTTCCACACGGAATACTGTCCTACCGGGACCGTAAATACACTGTCGTAGCTGTTTCTGCGCCCTGAGAGAAGCGGAGAAATGATGATGATTCAATAGAAAACAGCACGTTTTCAATGAAACGAAGCGGCACTTTCACTCGACGTGGACTCGGAGACTTCAAGTTTGCTGGTTCCGGTGTCGAAGCATGAATAAATTGGAAATGGAGTCGTGTCGGCGGACAGGACTCAGCGGGGTCCTGTGCTCCCTGTCACTGCTGTGTGTCATCCTGGACATCCAGCTGGACGGTAAGACTGGCTTTATGGTGATAAACAAACCTTCAGCAGCCTCCTAGAACACGAGTACAAATGTTGCCGGCTTGTTTGTTGGGTCTAGCTGATAAAAGTTCCCCAAACTGTCATGGAGTGTTAGCTTACACCGTTTACATCGTGTCCGGACTTTAAAAAAATAAAAGTAAAAGTAACTGCTATGTTGTTTCTCTGATATAATATATTTCAGGATGTAAAAGTTAAATTAAAGAGATTTATGGGTCATGTAAGAGCCGTGCACGTATATACAGTCAATGGTATGCACAGTGGCGTAGCCATGATTTCTCTTCCGGTCACTTGGTCCCCCATACCACCTGCATAACCAAAGAAGAAGTAACACTTCTTCTTCTTCTTTGCACACATAAAATACTGTCTAAACATTTAAAGTGGACATCAGTCATTTTAATTTTGGATAAAATAATTTTATTTTATGTCGTGTTAGTTTACATAATTTAGGTAAAAGCAATCTTAAAAATTAAACAAGTGATTTGCATATATTTACAAAGCCTTAGGGAACATCTTT
The DNA here is from genome assembly GCF_963514085.1 of Chelon labrosus. NCBI lineage: Eukaryota > Metazoa > Chordata > Actinopteri > Mugiliformes > Mugilidae > Chelon > Chelon labrosus. Next base: position 9,608,098 of record NC_140337.1, read on the forward strand.
AAATTAGTTGTTCCACAGAAAAGTAAAAAATGATCTGTTAAAATAGCAATGCTTCAAAACAGAGAAAATCCTCACATTTTGAAAAGCAGGAGACAAAATGTTTGACTTTTTCATTCTATATAATTAATTTCTTTGCATTTTTTGTACTTTTGTTTGGGAGGTCAACTTATCACTATTTATTTAGAGAAAAAAGTCAGAGTCACTATTATTTAGCGATATTCGTATGTTGTGATTTAGCATAAAATATGTCAAATAAACTGAGAAACTGATCTGTTGTTGCTAATCTGTCAAATAAATCAAAACTAAGTCGTGATTCAGTATAAAGTGTTGCTTTAAGTCATCTTACTGATTTTCTGCATTTCCAATACTTGATTAATAGAAATATAAACGATAATGTAAAGCATGTGAAACAAGATTGATATATTTGCAGGTGCAGCTCACTCTTTATAACGTTCGTGATGCCAGACTATTTATAAAGTGTAAATGAAAATTCAGTTAATGATTGGTGATGATGGTTTGTCAGCGGTGTATTTCCAGCGAGGCTAAAGCCCCAGAGTTGTGTTACAGGTGTCTTGGGGGCTACCCATGTCGAGATCGAGCACCACTTGGAGATGGGCCGCAAGCTTTTGGCGGCCGGTCAGCTGGCTGAAGCCTTGTCCCACTACCACTCTGCTGTGGGTAAGGTTACACACTGACACACATTATGTACTGGCTGACATTATCAGTCTCTGCTCTATTAATGCTTCTTTTTTTACCAAATTTGCTGCAAAAATGTGTCTTTACTGGCAAAAAAAAAAGAAGATGTGTTCTTGTACAGTAGGAATGTTTGAAATCTCCTATTTACTGTTGCTGACTTTTCCCAGAGGGAGACTCTAAGAATTACCTGACCTACTACAAGAGAGCTGCAGTGTTCCTGGCCATGGGAAAATCCAAATCTGCTCTTCCAGATCTGACCAGGGCCATCCAGCTCAAGCCCGACTTCCTGGCTGTAAGTCCAACTCATGGTCTACTAACTCAGAGATCTGTAGTCTTTACAATATTATTCTGTCTCCTTTACTCTCTTACATCTTCGCTTCATGTCATCCGATCTCTTCATCTTCTTGTATTTCCAGGCCCGGTTACAGAGAGGGAATATCCTGTTGAAGCAGGGAAACACGCAAGAGGCGAAAGACGACTTTGAAGCGGTGGTAGGTGTAACGACACCGTACCTTTGAAGTCAGAAGTCTCTGTTCTTTGAGTGTGCGTTTGCCAGAATAATGTGTCCCATTAAATCTTCAAAATCTACCTGCCGTTTCAGCTGCAGCGCTCTCCAGACCACGAAGAAGCTCACAACCAGCTGATGAAGGCAAACGAGCTGGAGGAGCTGCAGGAGGATGCCCATGCTGCGTACCACCTAGGAGACTACAGCTCTACCATCAATGTGCTGGAGAGAGTTGTAGAGGTAGGAGTTGTCATTGCAATGTTGAGTCAACAAGGGCTTTTAAATGTTATTTTAAATCAGAATCAACATTTTTTCTAAAATGTCAGTCCTTTTATGTACAACCTAATAACATGAGTACCAATTAAGTGTTACTTAGGATGCTGTTAAGCTGAATTAGGTTGCAGTAGTTATTTTCTAAAAGTTGCCGTGTTCCTTTAGATCTCTCCCTGGGATCCTGAGTCGCGGGAGCTCCGTGCAGAATGCTACATCCGAATGGGGGACCCGCAGAAAGCCATCCAGGATCTCACGCCGACGACGAGACTACGCAACGACAACCGCGCCGCCTTCCTGAAGCTCAGCATGCTGCACTACAGCCTCGGAGAGCACCACGAGTCCCTCAAGTGAGCATCGCTACTGGACAATAAACAAACCACGGCGAGCCATGCAAATGGGGTCGCATTTCCTTGCCGTGTTGTTGTTTCACTCCACCTGTCCTTCTCTTTCTGTGCAGTCACATCAGAGAGTGTCTGAAGCTCGACCAGGACGACAAAGAGTGTTTCACCCACTACAAGCAGGTGAAGAAGCTCAGCAAGCAGCTGGACTCTGCGGAAGAGCTAATTCAGGAGGAGAGGTGTGTTCATCTGTTTAATTGATGCACGTTGCATAAATGTAGAGGAAAGCTAACGTTGACTGCCATGAAATATGAATAACATACGTTGGTATTTATAATTAATACACTTACTTGTGAGTTTAAAACAGTTTTGTTGTAGTTTTATTATAAATTTAAATCCTGGGCACTAACAAAATTAATTTCTCTCTATCAGGTATCAGGAAGCCATTGAAAAGTATGAGTCAGTGATGAAGACAGAGCCTAATGTCCTGTTCTATACCAACCTGGCCAAAGAGAGGATCTGCTTCTGTCTTGTAAAGGTAAGAGAGAACAAGAACATGTGTCTGTATACTTACGGCTCTAGCACAGCGATGGTCAGTTATTTAGATGTCAGACTTCTAAATAAACTGCTTCAGTCTTTATATTTCTCATAAAATACTTTGTGAACCTTTCAATCCCAGAATAAGTTGCCTGCCGAGGCGATAGATGTGTGTTCAGAGGCCCACCAGAGAGACCCCCGCAACACCAACATCCTCCGAGACCGAGCGGAAGCCTACATCCTCAACCAGGAATACGAGAAAGGTAGCACACTTCTCAGTGACATTTAACCGGCCTGCATGTTACAGTCATAAGAACTGATTATAAGATAACAGCTAAGAGGAAGTATAGCAGTCATGACGCATGTCTCTGATTTTAAACAGTTATATTGCATTTGCGTGCACAATTTAACAAGTGAAACGAAAAATAAAAGCCAACTGGGCTTCTTTAATAAAACATCTCATTGAATTTAAATACCAAAAATACTGAAAACTCTTCAGCTTCAGACTCTACCCTTTCAAAATAAAATAAAATAACAAGACAAGGCTGTGTAGTTACACCCATGGATTTCATAAAGTCTTTTAATATCTGTCTTGCTGCAGCTGTGGAGGACTACCAGGAGGCGAGAGAGTTTGATGGGGACAGCAACGAAATCAGAGAAGGGCTGGACCGTGCACAGAAGCTGCTCAAAATCTCTCGAAAGAGGGACTACTACAAGATCCTCGGTGTCAACAGGTAGCCAGTCAAACCAGTTTTGTTACGAACGTCATTCACCTCTTAAAAGATTTACGATGCACATACTATCTCTGTTTCCTTCAGGAGCGCCAACAAGCAGGAGATCATCAAGGCCTACAGAAAGCTGGCTCAACAGTGGCACCCTGACAACTTCCAGTCCGAGGCCGATAAGAAAGAGGCTGAAAAGAAGTTTATCGACATCGCATCGGCTAAAGAAGTCCTCACTGACCCAGGTCAGGAGCTAAGATTGTTTCCTACATACCAGATCCTTGTCATTTTGTCCTCTGCCATTGCCCATCAGTGAGATCGGTCGTTCTGATTGGCTGTTTTGATTAGGGCGACATAATCATGTGAATACACAAACATTTTCACAACAATATAATCATCTAGAATCAATCAACTGTAGACCAGCATGACTCAGGAGAGGCCAGCTCTACAACATTTTGTAACTTATCTTCCTAGCTAGTCTAGACTGCTCGTATAAATTATGAGTATGAGTTATTTCCTCTTATGGAGGAGTTTCTGTTGTACAACTCTTGTTGGTGTAAAACAAAAGTGGACTGTATATTAAAGATGGCCGACGGGACAGCTCCTTTAAAAGTGAAGCCAAAGCAAGTGGAGCTCCCCCTGATGGCTGGCTGCAGTATAGGTAATAAGCTCCACCTCCTCCATGTTGATGAATGGTACTTGGGCCAAACTAAAACAAGTGTACACGTCAGATAATTATTTTGTTGGTTTCTGTCATTTTAAATAGTTAAAATAATGCTGTTGCATGTTCAAGTTTAGTTTTAGTTAATTATTTGACACTATAGAAACAGAATGTGATCTCATGATTACTACCAGTTGCCAACTGCTCTGTGAAGTGGTCCTATAGGACCATGAGAGCAGGAAAAAATAAATACGTATAATCCAACATTTCCTTGTAACCGGTGGCGGTAGAGCAGTATTAATCAAACAAAAACGTGAGTCTGACGGAAGTGCGGGCGGGGCATCGATAATGGGGCTCCACGTGGCGCCGCTATCAGAGCGTAACTGCGCAGACTCTGGCTCTAAACTCTCAAGATGGCGCCGCCTGTATCCCTGGAATTCTAACGTCAGTTTGAAAAATGGAAGGAAGTGGAGCCGCGTCATCCATATTTATATACAGTCTATGCTCCAGGTACAGGCCATGTGACAAGGTGATACCACTGCTGACCTTCACTGCCACTGTGATGTCGGCATGGTGTGTCCGCATCGTCACGTTCAATTTTAGTATCCGGTTTGAGTAAAACTTGAGGCCATACTCTGTGTTATACTGACTATTATTTCACATTTTCACTTATAAATAGCTATTTTAAAAGGACGTTGGTCATTTACTTCAGCCATCCGCTGTTCAGCTCAGCTAAAGTTGGAAACGAGATAACTGGCTACCTACTGGCTTGAAATCAAAATCCACTATTAAGGCCTCTAAGCTGTGTCATTGTATGCAGCAAATAAATGAAGCTGTGATTTCTCAAGGTTTATTTGCGGACTGTGAAGTTAAGATAACGAGTTGCTGAATCATATTTTCGTCACAGCTTTAGCACAAAGCTAGATAAACTGGCTAAAACGGTGAGTTTTAAAAGTCAGAAATCTCAGCACCTTTAAATAATATTTTGTGTTTAATGGACATTTCAACAGTGACTTGTGTGGTAAAACTGTATAGTGTTTGAAGCTTGGAAATGACAGAGAATCCAAAATAGACCTTATGTTAATCACCTATTTAACTTTTTATTTTCTAAAAACTGTCCCCTCATCTCCCCCAGAAATGAGACAGAAGTTTGACGCAGGTGAGGATCCGCTGGACCCGGAAAACCAGCAGGGCGGCGGCGGAGGACAGCAGGGCTGGCCATTTCACTTCAACCCCTTCGACTCTGGCAGCAGCTTCCACTTCAAGTTCCAGTACAACTAGACCGCTGTCCGTCACGGACACACAGGGGACAGTGCCATTTTTACACGGATGGGACATTGAAGGAAGACCGGCGGCTGATCTATGGAGAAGTCTTCCTCAGAACTTGCGCTTCGTCTTGAACGCAGTTTACTCGAACTTTTGATTTATTTTTTAAAATCTGGACTTCTTACTAGAAAAACTAAAGGACCTGACTTTGGCTGCTGGTGAATTAAATTCAAGAAGATGAAGTGTCTCCTTAGAAAATGGAAAAGTTGGTGGTTGAAAGCAGCTGATATGGGATTTTGGGGGGGGTGGGGGGAGGGTGTCTGCTCTTATTTCTTTCTTTCTTTGTGCCATTCTATGAACATTTACTGAGACTCTTTTTAATGCAGTTAACTCTTGCTCGGACGATGCGTAGAAAGATGTTTTTCCGCTTGCAGTATTCTTTAAACTGATCTCGGCTGAAGCGTCTCTACACTAGATGACTAGAAGATTTTTATATTTAACATCAGGTGATCCATTTTGTTGTTAATGGTGAGACTTAAGCACTATTACATGAAACTTTGTGGGCGTAAAAGTTTAGAAATCCTATGGATCTTCGGTCGGTGTAGGTGCTCTGTGGTCGTTTTTGATTTGAACTAGCGTTGGTTTCTACAGTTATCTGATGAATGCGACTAAATTTTAAAGACAAGCGTAGCAGCTGATGACTGAATCAAGGCTTGTTCTACCCCCCTCCTTCCCTTTCTGCTCATTTCAAAGCACATCGTTCAAAACTTGCACTTTTACCTTTTTGTTTTAACAAAATAACCACTCCACATCTTCTCCACTCACTGAAATTACTGATGTTACTTTTCAGACACTCTTTACAGACAAAAAGTGTGTCTTCAGTGGCCATCTGAGAACCTCATTTATAAAAAGCTCTTACAGGAAACGTGTCAAATGTTGAGCTGAGCCTAAGCTTGAACTCCTGAGGTACAACTGTATGTACTTCATAAGCAGAATATTTGGATAATATTTATCCAATGAGTTGCACTGAGACACAGCTTTTAAGTCGCAGATACAATTTGTAAATGAGGCTCTAATTTTGCAGCCGTGCAAGACACACATCAGATTTTTCTTTTTTGTTTGTTTTGTTTTAGCACGAGTTAAATTATTTTGTCAGACTGAGGACACAGTGACTGTAACCGCTTCTACTGCGCGATTCATTGAACCAAAATGTGACAGGCTCTTTGTATTTAAGTGGGTTTTCCGGGTTTCTGTTGTTAGTGGCATCGATTTTTCTGTTGCCAAACCAGCTGACATGCTCAAGTGTATTAAAATACTGAAACAGCCCAGTTTGTGCTCATTTCTTAATCTTACGTGAAGCAACAGCGTGCGTCAAAGCTTCAAATAGAGCGATTTATTTTAAAACACAGTAACAAAGATGGTTTTTGTCGACACGGAAACACACACACTCGTCATACACACACTCGTCATACACACACTTGTCATACACACAGTCTGACAGTTTCCACGCTCGCTGTATCATACAGCCGTCGCTGCAAATGGACTCTCCTTCAGTCATGGAGGAAATGGCTAAATCCAGAATACTGACGCAGATGTTCTGCAGCAAAAACGACTTGATTCAAAATCCTAAAACCGAGATGTCTGTTCCTCAGCATCTGCCGCGATGGGAGTCAGTCAGGTGAGCACAGTCCAAAGACAGGGCTTCGTCAGTGGTTAGCTCCAAACCCTTGCATGTCCTCTAGACTGTCTGCCTCCACCTCGATGGACACCACGTGGTGGCCGGGGATCATGGCCAGACCCAAGACTCTGGGCTCACCCTGGGAGAACGTGTCTGAAGGAGAAAAGACAAGAAAGACTATTATTACTGGTCAAAAAAAAAAAAAAAACAGTATGCTGACACAAAGAAGTCAATGGAGAGGGCTGCAAAAATACATGTTCTCCTCCTCCTCGTCATCATCATGCCCACTGCACTGAAACGATCTCAGGCTTTCACCTACCTGTCGATTTGAGGAACTCCTGAGCGGAGCCCAGGATGACATTGCAGTCCCGGTCCGTGCAGAGGAAAAGCCCCACCAGAGTCCGTCCGTCTGTCATACGGATCCTCATGTTCTTGTTCAGGAGCCCCTCCAGTTTGTGCCTGGCCTGAGACGATGAGGACACATCAGACTGCTCCTGGGTGAAGAGCCCAAAAATAAAGAGGTAAAGAGATGGATAAAATACTCAAATTGATCTGAAATAAATTTGAGTTAGAATGTCAATATTTTAATCCATCATGTGCCTATGCAATTTAATTAAGGATTGCTATTATTACAACATATTATCCTAGTCAAAGCCAGTAAACAATATTAAGAAAATGTTTTAATAAAAACGTCGATTTAACATGAAAATTTGATTTTAGTTGCAGCTCAGATCAGACATCTGGGTTTGCTAACTGACGAGCAGTAAGTACTGTACTTTATCATGAAATGCGTCCAAGAAACTGTATGCAGATATAAACATTTTAAAGCCGGGGCTGAGTAGCTAGCGTCTTTATGAAAATAGTATGCATTAGCGCAAATTAACGCATCAGTGTAACATTTTTAACAGGTGACAGCTTAGATGTACAAGCTAACTCATTAGCCACCGGCTAACACTCAGCTCCAACTGAAGCCACGACAGCTCTGAAATATGTTTGTAGCAAAGCGTTTATTCTCTCTGTTGTGGTACGTAACACAACACGAACAATTAACCTGTGTAAACTGCGCGGAAATACATACATGAGTCGAGGGACCATTTTCCTCAATCATTGTTGCCATAGCCTCCTCCTCTTCTTCTGCTACATTTGCTTACGGAGCAATTTAAATGACGGACCAGCTAAACCGGAAGTAACCGCTGTTTTTTTCTTAAAGGGAACGAGCGTCAGGGTACTGTAATATTTAGGTTTAGCAATTAGATTAAAATTAAATCAACAGTTACTTTCTCCGTTACATTTAACATAAGAGGCAACACACACGTGGACGCAGCACTGTTAAAAGTAAGTGAATATTGCTAAAGAAAGCCAACACATTTGACATTGACATTTGACATTTAGCATCATTTCACTGTAGCCTATTTGGCTAAAACTGTTACCCACATACCACATTTCTTTTAGCATATACATTTTTTTTTTAATAAATATAAGGGGCAAAGCAATAACTGCAAAAGTCCTGCTAAACTGTAGCCACAAATGACCATTACTGTATAATTCCCTCCATTTCCTGAATTGGTGGTGTACTGCTGCTACATAGGCCCTCATTTGTGAGAGGAACGTGTTATTGCTTTTTAAAAGTTTAAAAAACCCTGTTCTTTCTCCAATCTCCATTTTCATTCAGAAACAAAAGTGACAAGAAATTACTCTGATTACGGATTTGATGAAATCCTTCCTCTGAAAGGGAAGATGAGGCAAATTAAGGCATCATGTCAGAGATGAAACCAATTCTGATGTGTCAAACAGCCTGAAACAGAGGTAATGTAAATGCATGAGAACATAAAAAACAATATGTAAACAACGTACACCGATCAGGCATAACATTATGACCACCTTCCTAATATTGTGCAGGTCTGGTCTAGGTGGGTGCTACATGTCTAAGTAACATCAACATGAATGCCAGGTCCAATAGTTTCCCAGCAGAACATTGAATTGTCACAAGATGATCAATGTTATTTACTTCACCTGTCAGTGGTCGTAATGTTATGCCTGATCGGTGTAAAATGCGCTGTTTGATGTTAATGCAAGAAGTGGATCTTTTGCAGGGAAGGACACTTTCTCACAGGTTTGACCTGTCAATCACTGAAAACTGTGTTTCTGACATCTTCTGTTCTCAGACATTTGTATTACCCACTGATCTTCATGGGAGGTTTTGCCAGCCCTCATACAGACTGGGCCCTGGAGGAGAACTTAATGGGACTAGGTGGACCTAGAAACCTTGATGTTAAGCTATTACAGCTGAGGGTGAGTAGTGATTTTATTTCATTTTATTTTTTTGCCTCCCACTCAGTATACAATACAAGGCCGGTAAGGGTTTTTATTAAAAGCTCTGTGGCTCATAACACAACCAAAGACATACGGTATTTTATACTAGCAGAAAAACATTAATGAACAGAAAACCATTTCCCAGCTGATTAAACTTGAGCTCTAAGCACTCACACAGCTTAAACTCTGAGCAAACTACAACTTTGTCATGGTTAGAAAAAGCAATGACATCTGGGAGGTTTGTGGGCAGATACATATTGGAATCTACATGTATTATGATACTAAATAATTACAAGCTGTAATAGAAGTTGGTCAGGTCCCTAAGTGCAGAAGACGCAATGTTGGAACCCACCAACTGGACCAGATAGGACTAAACTGCAACAAGAACATACTTTCACTATCACTATCAGGTGACCCAGAACCAAAGCAATAAGAACTTCTCCTAATTCAATCCCGCACTAACTTCTTCTCTGCGTGACTGTTATTTAAGCATTATCTGCTCCCTGGGTCGCCTTAGTTCACACAGCTCAGCTCTGAAAGGAGCGCAGGAGCCGGTGTCTTCCTCTGAGTGTCACGCTGCATAAAATCTGGGTTAGCTCGCGCGCGGCACCCAGGGGAGGCGCTTCTCCCTCTCATCCTCGACACGTCTCCCTGCCAAACGGACGCAGGGGGGTAGTCGCAGCACAGTAGTGCAGTGTGTCAGGGCCTGCGGCATATGAGAGTCCTGGCTAGTTTCACGGTGAGACACATGCACAGTCACGGCTACAAATACCTTCCACACACACACACAGACACACACACTGAAGCCGTCTCACCAGCCGCTCTGTCTGGCAGAAGCACACACCTCAGTGGCCAGAGGCTTAGTGGGGGGGCTCCAGTCTCACACACACACACACACACACACACACACACACACACACACACACACTCAGAAGCACTCTCCCTGCACAGACATCCCCTCTCCCTGTGTGTCTTGCATTGCAGCGTTTCTCTCTTTTGGCAGATGCGCCCGTTGGATCAGACACTAACAAATTCCTGTCCTCTCATTTGTGGGCAAAGCGAGCCAGAGCGGCCCAGGCACCTGTTGCAGCAGAGAGAGGAGTGCGCTCAGCGGGCGAGGCGTAACTGGAACGCTTGTTTACACCATATCCAGTTATTGGTGTGGAAGCTGACGGAGTTACACAAAAATATGATGCTTTCCACGGGCCTGCCGCACGGTTACAGGCCAGCCTGCTATGCACTAACAATGCGGCGGGCCGGGCTGCCATCCATGCGCTCAGCTCTCTGGCCTCTCTACTATGAAGAGTGACATTAATTTACGTCGTATGTCACCATATTGGAAGGTTAAATTATTTCACATCTGGTTTTAAACCAAGGGGCCGCCTGCTTACCTGCTCTAAGGTTTTTGCTTTAATACCTTAAAAGTAGTTTAAGAGTTCAGATTTGTTGCTGTGTCCAGTCATGTTATTGTGATGCAGCGACTTCCAGTTATCGGACGCTGACATATTACACACAGACCAAAAAATGACGCTTTCCACAGCATTGTTACAGCGCGGCAGGCTGGGCTGCCGGCCATGTGCTCAGGATGTCATAAGTTCAGTCCAGCTTCTGGACTGAAAAGTCATTTTAATTCATGTCCTATTTACGAATTTGCTTCCTTTATTTACAGTTTTGTTCGACCGGCAGTGAACTGTCAAGATGGAGGGCTAAAATATTTAGTTTCAGGGCTGGTTTCCAACCAAACTACTGCCTGCTCGCACTTGCCTTTGTTGCATTAACCTCTTAAAACATGAGATGTTGTTGAACTGCATATAATAATTAATATTTAGCTTAGGCCCCTTGCTCAGCTGTGTCCAGTCATGTTATTGTAACGCTTATGACACATTCATGCAGTAAACAACTCAGGCCTAAAATGTGTGGATGTTCTTTAGACGACAATTTTGGATCTGAAACTTTAAAAAAATCCAAATTTCTTGTAAAAAATAAGGCTGCGTGGTTGCATGGTTGTAACATACACAGATGAGGCATAACATTATGACCACCTTCCTAATAAGGTGTAGGTCTCCCTTGTGCCTCCAAACAGTTGTGACTCATCAGAGAATGGACATGGGCCCTCTGAGGGTGTCCTGTGGTGTCTGGGAACCTATGGGTTGAGGGGAGGGCCCTCTGTGGATCATCCCACAGATACTCAATCCGTTTGGGATCTAGTGAATGTGGAGGCCTTGTGCTGTTCTTCATGTTTTTGGATGGTTCCTAAACCGTTTTTGTGTTTGCATCCTGCTGGGGATGGCTGCATCCATCAAGGAGAGTCATTGCTATGGGGTGGGGGTGCCTGGTCTGGTCTAGGTGGGTGGTACATGTCTAAGTAACATCCACATGAATGCCAGGTACGAAATCTTCATAGCAGAACATTGAATTGTCACAAGATGGTCTATGTTATTCACTTGTCCTGTCAGTGGTTTTAATGTTGTGGCTGATCCGTGTGCATGTGAATTCAAATTTCACATTTTGTCATTTTGAGATTTAACATTTTGGAGGACACGCTGGAACTCTAAGTTCACCTGTAAGGACAATAGGGTGGTCTTGGTGGTTAGAAAAAATGATTAACTCATTTTTCGATGCCATGCCAGTGTGACAGTACACCTGCAGAGTACCAGAACCTATCCTTCTCTAATCTGACTTGTAGACATTGACATTGATATGAACTGACCCCTCCTCAGACAAATAACACAAAGTCAAGCTGATTTCAAACTCCGAAAGCCCTTTGATGCTGTTTAAAGATAGTACATGGACCTTTTCTTCATTTCTTTTATTTAGTCTCCAAGGTCAAGTTTGAACTTTTTGTGCTCAAGGGAATTAAACATTTAATAACTGAAGGGCTCATTGTTATTTTTATGAGATTAAAGGCCACCTCATACTTAAAATGGACTTGCTTTAAGGAAATATAGCCAGTCATGATGAGAAAATAAGTTCTATTGCTCATTTTTGTCTGTCTTTTATTTGTAAGATGACACCATGCACTGTTAAACCACATCTACTCCAAACATATAGGATGCCTTTTGTGCAAAATTCCCCCCCCGAGAATGCAGATGTTTTTCCTTTTCTCCCGCCTGACCCCGACGCGAGCTCTGAATGCGAAAGGCAAATCAAAATTCCTTTTGTCAAAAACAAAAGTGCCCCCGGGCGGACGCTGAGGGGCCGGCGGGGGTCTAGGGATTCCCATGGCCTTACTGCCATCCAGTTGACACGGCCCCGCCGCCGCCACCGCCGCTGCCGCTGCTGCAGCTGACAAGAGCCCAGATTTACAGTGAGAGCTCAGGGAAAAAAAAAAACCTCCCGGGATGTCTTTGCACCTCAGCATCGGAGAGCAGAAGCGTGAGCTCTGAGTGGAGCGTTCTCCAAAGGTGGAAATGTAGTTTGCACACTGTGAATTGTCTCCAATCCCCACCACAAGTAGTTAATTTTTAAGCAATACAATCTGATGTAAGTCTGGGCATGGCTGCGGCAGATTTTCCCAACCCCCCTCTCTCTCTCTGTTTCTCTCGCTCTCTCTCTCTCTCTCAATCCCTCCCCAGCACTCACACTCACTCACACACACACACACACACACACATGCACAACCCTGCCTCTGCTCCAAAATAATTTTTTATACAACGGTGGGGGCTCCGGAGAATATGAGGTGGCCATATTTGATAGATTTGTGTCGGGGCTCTGCAATGCAGAAAGCGAGAGTTGTTGCGTGTGATCTTGCAAAGTGACAGTGACACCAGGCAAGTGTGTTGGATTCGTGACTGATCCGGACTTGGAGAGAAAGAGAGAGAGAAAGAAAGAGAGTGAGAGAGAGATAGGAAGAGAGAGGGAGAGAGAGAGAGAGGAAAAAAAAGAGGGGGGGGGGCAGACAGAAAAGAAACAAACAAGTAACAATGTAACTTACATGCAGTCACACACCCCTTTTGCTTGTAACAATGTGTACGTTTTTGAGGAGGGAGGGGGCGCGCAGAGGGAGAAAGCGAGACGGAGAGAGATAGAGAAAGGAGGAGGGGGGTGCGTTCTGAAATAATATAGTCAGCCATTTTTTATGTAAGGGGATTTTTTTTTTCTTATTGGGGGGGTTGTTAAAAAATAAATATAAGAGGGCGGCCATCTTTGTTGCTCTGCCTAGTGTAAAATATGCCAAAACGCCCCCCACTTTTTTCTGTGCCGATTTGAATATTAAATAAATATCATATATTCGGGCGAAGAATCCGCTTCTTCTTTTTTTTTTGAACACAAGGACGGATCCAATGACAGGGATATAATGTCCTCTCCTCTCCGGTCCTGTGAGGAAGACGAGGGCATGGTGGTTAATTCCGAGGGAGGAGATTTTGATGAAGAAGACGACGACGGGGACCTGGACGAGAACGCAAGCGACATAAACTCGCCGGCGGCGCCTCGGGAAACTGCAACACCAGCCGCGCCAGGTACGGTAAAAGAAAAACTGGCGGACAAGTCGGGAGCGCGCGCACACACGAAATTAAAAAAGCCCACTTTTTTAGTCGGAGGAGAGAGAGCGAGAGCGAGGGAGAGAGGGAGAGAAGGGGGACGAAAAAATAGCGGTTGTTTTCTTGGAAGTGCAGCCGCAGTTTGCGCACCTCGCCATCAGTTTGCGGCTCCCTCCGCGTCCCGAACCGCACAGTTTCGAGAGCCGGGACCCGAGCGCGCGCGCTTAAAAGAAAAAAAAAAGAAAAAAAGAAACAGAAATAACTGTTTCAATATTTCCTAAGGAAGACATTTGCACAACACAGAATGCGCGCATGCCCTCCTCTTACTCCACCTCCGTGTTGCCGTGTAGGTGCCATGTTTGCAGCCATCAAGAGAGAAGCTGGGGCTTTCGAGAGCGCGCTTCGAAAACAGTTTGCAACACACACACAAAAAAAAAAAATACAAACGTGTTTGCGGTATGTTGTGTCCCCCCGCTCGGCTTCCCCCCCCCCCCCCCCCCCCACCTTCAACCTCCAGCACATCCCGGCAAAGTTTAAAACCAACTTGCCACAGCTGCTTGTCGCCGCAAGCTCACTTCTCTCCGCCATGAAAAGTTGCAGCTTGTTTTTTTTTTAACTCCTGTAAATCCCCTCTTTTTTCTTTTAGACGGGACGTGTAAATAGAAGCTGTTGTGGCTTATGAGATCGCCCTGAAGGGTGAGAAAAAGAACTCACGACGTGATTTTTAAAAAAAAAAAAAAAAAAAAAAAAAAAAAAAAACATGGACTCCCCTGGCTTGAGGCTACATACATTTTGAAAGCGGTCTGGAGGAGGGATGGTGCGCTTTGCTGTGCAGACGTGAAAGCCGGGTGATGGCGTGAAATCGTGGTGTGCGACAAACTTGTCCCCGCTGTCGCTGTTGGCAGGGTCAAAACAGGACGCTGCCGCCGCCTGTGTGCATGCACCCGCGGGATGTAAAGGTGTGACTTGATCAGCTGCCCCTGCTCGAGCTTACATGCCCACTAATCAACCGCCAAAAAAATTTAAAAAAAAAAAACGCCTCTGTTAAACCTCCACGCACCCGCGCGTTTCTGCATAAAGGGCTGCTCTCCTCTGCTGCAAACGTGCAGCATTGATCCTGTCACAGCTGAAGAGTGACTGAGTGAATGCACGGTGTGACATTCTGGAAGTTTCTCTGACTGTGAACTTGCATGAACGAGGTTGCAGTGAAAGTAAAGGGTGCAGAAAGTGGAGAATAGGTTAATCACACTGCAACTGTGGAGATAAAGAAAATAGCAGAGGTGAGACCTTGAGGCTGCAGTTTGTTAATTAATTAAAATATTTTTTTTTAATTTTGGATGTGCTAGACATGTTCAAAAGTCAAAAAAGAGGGGCTAAATATTAAGAATAAGGGATCATGTGTTCTAATTTCCTGTGTGAGGAGTGCAGGGCTCATCCATTGTCTTTAGGCTCAATTAGCTCGGCTCTGAACCCGCCGCCATGCCGTGCCAGACAGATAAATCAGTGTCGAGCTTCCCCCAGCCGAGGACCTTAACCCCGCCACGACCTCCAGCAGCGGTCGCAGCGGTGGTCCGGGTCCCGGTGTGGGGAGTCGTCGCGGAGCGGTGGAGAGAGGAGTCGTTCCAGTTCACCGCTCTGAGCGGCCTTTGAATCACCGAGCCCTGCGTGCGCGCTGCTACCGCCCCCGGCGCGTCTTCGTCGGCTGCACGCTGCACACGGCGGTGCGGGGGAAGCGGGGCTGCTTGTTGGACGGGGCGGGAGTGAGGAAGATGAGGAGGGGAGAGGGGCGGGGGGCTGCTGTTGCTGCTGTTGTTACAGTGGGAGCGCGCACCAACAAAGGCAGGCAGACAATAAAATCCGACAAAAACGTAGCCTATCTAACAGGCTGGCTGCCCTGAGGAGACCGCAGCCCATATTTTGGTCATGCTTGAACGCTTTGCTGCTTTCTCTCTGAAGCCCAGGCTGCTGTCTCTTTCTCTGTTTCTCTTTTCAGCTCCAAGACAGGTCAGGTTGCAGGTTAAATTGCTCTCCATGTGTTTGGGATTTTGCCCAGGTACTATGGGGAATAAGTGGCCCGACATTCTCACATCATGTGCTCTGTGAAAGCAGAAATATTAGCCTGGGTTGTAGGTGCACTCCGACTGAGAGTTCTCTGTGATTTAAGGCAATAATTTACCCTGAGTTGAAAAGTTTTATAACTGTAACACTGGATCTTTTTCACCCATCAGCACGTGTGGATGATCTTCTGCAGTGGCCACCAGTGATGGCTCATTTACAAAGCCGGTTATCACCCTTTGTGTTTCCATAAACCAATTATCTCTATCACCAATACCAGCTGTCAAATCTACTTACAGCCTTTTTGACACATTTAGCATGTCACAGTTCAGACAAGGTCAGAGGCCACTGCAGCCACGGTGGCTATTGTGCAGCTTTTGTTGTGCGTAATCGTCCTCGGCAGGGATTAGCGGGCTCACGGGGAAGAGTTTTGAGAAGATAATTGTTCGTCTCTCGTTCTTTCAACCCTGCCTCTCCCACCCCCCCAGAGGAAGAGGCGGATATATCAGACAGAGAGGTCCCGTGCAGGAAGAAGGGCCGGCCGAAGAAGAAGAAGGACGCGAAGAAGAAGGAGAAAGAGGGGAAACCTGTGAAAGCCAAGAAACGCAAGAAGATTGTAAGTTCCTTAAGCTGTCAGCTGTCTCTGAGTATTTCCATTTTCATCTACACTGTCTTACTTAATTTTTTTTTTTATTCGCTTCACAGGACAGTGATGTAGAGAGAGACTCTGACAGAGAAAGAGACTACGGTGAGAACTCGGACAGCGTAGCCAGCGACTATGGCTCCGGCGAGAAAAAGAAAAAGAAGAAACATAAAGAAAGGAAGGAGAAGAAAACCAAGAGAAAGAAAAAAGATGACGGGGACCGAGACAGCAGCCAGGAGGAAACGACGAAGGTAAAGGGTTTCTCTCTCAAAGTCAAGTTCTACGAGTGCGCTTTGACTTGTGGTCTGATTGGTGGTTTCTTCTTAGCAACCCATAGAGCAGAAGACCTCGGCGCAGCTGGCGAAGGAGTGGGGTCTGGAGGATGTTGATCATACCTTCACAGAGGAGGACTACAGGGAGCTCACCAACTACAAAGCATTCAGCCAGTTTATGAGGTAGGGCTCTGTTGTTTTCACGCAGCAGTAATGTGGACACAATCAAACAACTTCATACATGATTCTGTTAAACCTTCTCCACTATGCTGCATAAGATGTTTGTTGGATGATTGGATAGCTTGGTGTGACCCCCAACAAAAGATTGTCTGAAAAGCTGCGTCATATTTTGTCTTAAAAAGACAACATCTCCCCCTTTTCCAAGACCTTTTCTGTCCACCTTGCCTCGCCAAAGTTTGGTTCAACTATACTACATTTCTTTTCCAACATATTTGGATGACCTTAGTTGCTGAGAAGCTGAGTGGCAACATGTTGAGTCAAAACCCTATTAAATGACCTGAAAGATATCCAAAATTATAGGTGTTGCTGCTAACTATTAAGCTGTTGCTATTAAGATGTTGCTTTCAATTGTTCATCCCATCTTTCTCCACCAGTTTCTTAGCCACAAACTGTCACAAACTCTGTCTAACTCATGTGTATGACCAACAATCTGTCCAGATAGTAGGTATCCCAACACCCAACTTTTCTTCTGACTGGTCTGCTGACCACCAACCAGAGCGCTCCTACCTTTTGTCAAGTCCTGACTCCCTATGTGACATTTCCTAGGAACAAAAGGCATGTGGGGATACATTCCCATAGAAAAATATGGAAAATCTGTAACAATAGAGTCTAGTGATAATGTGGAGGTGAGACTGCTAATGTTAGCAGCTGTGCTAATGTTAGCGAACATTGGATAAATCTTTTTTCCCACCAGATGTCACTTTTCGTGTTTGGTTATTTCCTCCGCTGTGCCTGCGCTTGTCAACTGCACATTTTTCATGATTTTAAAGAGCAGCAATTAAGTTTTAATGCTAACTAAGCCTAGCATACTCCCAATGTTCTATGATGGGAATGGACCCCCTCATTGCTATTGTTGATGTAACCTGGCGACTGTAACGTTGGCTTTGTTCAGATCTTGCATTAACATCTGTCCTGGGCAATCAGATCGCAAGTGGTTAGCATTAAGTACCTGTGTTCACACCTGGCCTTAAAATGCGTCTCTGTGTGTCCCCAGCCAGCTCCTCACATCAGATCTCAGTTTTGTACACCGTATGTAAATAAATACCAGCATCATTTAGGGCGCAGTAGAATATTTTAACAGCTGATGTCTCTATTGGATCTCTACCGCTGTTTCAGAACCATGAACAGCAGTTTGTTGTGTGTGCGTCATGACTTGGGGAAATTATGCATATTTTGAAACAAGCTGTAAAGTCTCTCTCACTCCCTGAAGTCACACACACTAATTAATATATTTACTGATCTCCACCCTGAGGTTAGTTATTTTAGAAACTTGCACAAAGCTCAGATTATCACTGGAAACCTGAAGACTTCCATACTACACACGGTGCTGTTTGAGGCATTGACAGAAAAAGTAGTAAAGTAAGATAAAGACATTATCGAGGAAATACGTAACCTTGCTGCACACCTTAGATCAACATCGATAACGCCAATAGGTTTGTGTTACAGACAGTGTACTCATATTCAATAAATTCATTTATCAGATTTATTAATTATTTAGTTAGTTAACGGCTATAAGGACAGAATATTTTAAAAGGCTCTCAGTGAGTAGGCGGTCATGAATATGACCCAGGACTCATCGTGTGTTCACACCACCAAAGGAAGGTGGTCAAATACGTCTGCAACCACCTCAAAATTTGGTCAGAGATCTGATGACTCAAACGCGTCCTGGGTGTGTTCACACTTGTACTGTAATATGGACTCTTGTGATCAGATTGCCCACAACAGACGTTGAAGTGAGGTCTGAACGGGGCCATTGGAAGTCTAGACTTGACCTTTTGGTTGGTGGTCAGTAGACCAAGCTGAAGGCCAACAAAGGGTCACACAGGAGAACATGCGTCTTCCCACCCTCATGCATGGTTTATGCTTCTGCATCAATATGACGCCGTAGCTACAGCGACAGTGCAGACCATACGCTGACCCTAACGCCGTAGCCTGATGTGCACCTCCCCAGAAATGTAACTACGCGCCGCGGCGACGCAGACCGCAAGAGTTGTAATTGGTCCGCTTGGTAGTAGTGTGTTTCTGCTTTAGTATTTCCAGCTGCTTCTACATCTCCGCAATTTTTAAATCGATTGTTTTGTATCAGTGAAGATGGAACACATCAAGGAAAGGTTAACTGAGGAGGTTCAGAGAGATAAACGTTTGTATGACTTGTCTTCAGCGAAATTTCGATGAAAGTTTCAGTTGCCATTGTTGAAAGTGAAGCAGGAAGTGGAAACCAAAAATAACCCGACTGGCAAAAAACACACACCGCCGACTAGTGGTTGGGTGCCGTTTTTACAGAGCGAGCCAGACTTGGACGCACACGGCACATGGTTCCCCCCCGGTGTAGGCTACGTACGTAGGTTACGTCCCGCAGATACAAGACCCCCAAGTGCAGAAGGCCTCCCTCCTGCAGCAATAGCAGCCCTTAACAGGATGAGCTGCTGAGGAACCACTTGTTTTGATACCACGCTGACACCTGTCTGTCTGATCTGTCTGTGAGACGTTGTGTTGTACCTTATGTATCTCACTTCTGGGTGACGACATGTGAAGGTGATCTCTGCTTGTGTTTTTTAGAATAACTATACTAGAGAATCATACGGGACAGTGAAGTCCTGCAGCAGTTTAACATTTCATATTGTTTTCCCTCCGAGAGAACCTGGCCCTAACTGTCTACGTGCACTAGTTTGCTTAATACCAATGCTAAGCTCACATTACAGGCGTGGAAGACTGACAATGCTTTCTGTATGTGGCTAGGCATCTGCTGGCTGAAACCGAGCCGGCTAATAGGGCTTCTTTACGAGTTGATACCACAGTTAGAACATCACTTTGTGTTTGTTTGTGACCGCTTTGCTGGCCTCGTTCTGCATCCAACTAAATCTGTCCGCAGTGAAACGACCAACAGCACATTGTCACGGATGCAGGCAGCTTGGGTTGAGTACGGTCACTTGCTCCTGTCTTCCTCTGGCAGCTGTGTCTTTATCATCCCAGCTTGTTGTATTAGAAAGGCAGCAGCACTGACACTGTGTCAGCAGCAGCCTGAGCCTTGGCCACTGTCGCTGACTCATGCCTCCTTTGACTCGGGTAACATTAAGTAATCTGTGACGCCCAGCGCACGTTCATGTGTGGGTGTCACATTTGTATTCAGCCAAATACAAAATTTAAACCGTTATTAGCTAATAGAATATATGAGGAAATGATTATGCCTCATCTCTTAGAATGAGTAAACGGTTTCTGCATTGTGCTGATGTGGTTCCTCTCAAATAAAACATTCCCCGACTCCTCTCAATTTCCAGGCCAATGATAGCCAAGAAGAACCCTAAGATCCCAATGTCAAAGATGATGACCATCCTCGGGGCCAAGTGGAGGGAGTTCAGCTCCAACAACCCCTTCAAGGGCAACGCTGCTGCCGTCGCGGCGGCCGCTGCTGCCGCCGCCATCGCTGTTGCCGAGCAGGTCTCTGCAGCGACTGCCTCGCCTGAGCCGCCGCCCCAGCCGCCGCCGATCAGAAAGGCCAAGACGAAAGAGGGCAAAGGTCGGCTTCAGATCTGTAGCGCTCCCTCCCTTTGGGTTATTTTTGATTATTTATAGCCCTCCAAAGCAGAGGTCTGAGTGAAATGTTCACATAGGTGTGTTAAATCATGGAGATACTGAAGTCTACTTTGCCTTTCTTTTCTGCTGATTATCTCTTGTCATCTGTCCAGGTCCAGGCTATAAGAAGCGCAGTAAAAGTCCTCGAGTTCCGGACAAAAAGAAGGCTTCGGCTCTAGCCAAGGCTAAAAAGATGGCACCCATTCGTATTAAACTATCACCTATAGGTGCTAAGAGGAAGAAGAGCTGCTCAGTGAGTATAAAGTTTATAGACTGCTGCGAATTCTTATTGGATGCATTCTAAATAAACCGACCTCCTCTGCTTTTGTTACCTGGATCTGTCTCTCCTTCGTTCGCTCCCTTCCCCTCGCGCGGTCTTGCGCCCCGTAAGAGCGAGGACATGGACGAGGATGAGTCCGAGCAGGAGGACTCCAGCGTGCACAGCTCCTCGGTTCGCTCTGACAGCTCTGGCCGAGTGAAGAAGAACAAGCGAGGACGGCCTGCCAAGAAGAAGAAGAAAAGTAAGCACAGGCTGCCTGTTAGATGTACAACAAGCAATTATAAATTATACACAGTGTCCAGGTCCTCATCCGTCTTAGAACTCCTGTGTTAAAGTTTACTTTAGAGGAATAATCTCTGACCTTTCACCTGAAGTGAATGCGGCTGCTTTAAATCACTGAACTAGCTTGTTGGTTTACATCAAAACTACACGTGGGATGAGAAAGGCAGACAAAGACGGTGTTTCCAGCTTTCTTTTCAGGACAGAAGAACCACTTGTTCGTGCTGCTCTTTGTCAGTCAGGAGTCCTTGAAGTTGAATTTGTCATTTTCTGTGAATGACTAAAGTTTTGCCAACCAGAACCAGAAATCTGAAGGATTTAGATCTTTTATCTTTTGAGGACACACACTGTAATGTATGTGGTGTCTACGCAGAAAGTGTATGTGCATGTTGTTCATTTGTCCACCTGCTCTTGAAGGAACGTGCACATCAATGCGTGCAACACACACCTAAAACTCAATACCGCTCTCGCATGCGTCGCACGTATCGCTCAGAATCAGCATCGGAAGACTAAAACTGCGCATGCAGCCGGCCGGATCGAGAAGAAAAACTCAAAAGAAATGCATCCCGTTTCTCAGCGTGCATCATTTGTTGTGTTTTTTCCTGCTGTCTCCAGTCCCAGGTGAGGAGGAAGGGGATGGCTATGAGACCGATCACCAGGACTACTGCGAGGTCTGCCAGCAGGGCGGAGAGATCATCCTGTGCGACACCTGTCCCCGGGCGTACCACCTCGTCTGCCTCGAGCCCGAGCTGGACAAGGCCCCGGAGGGCAAGTGGAGCTGCCCCCACTGCGTGAGTACACAGCATTCAGTGTATGACTCCGCTTTATACATCTTTAATCCTATCTTTATCTGCTGGCGACATGGCTACTTGGCAAACCTGGGCGTGAAAAACAAACAGTTAAAGGTTGTTTGCACTTGCCTGCAGGATGAGATGAATAGGAGCTTTGTAGTTGAGTGTCAAATCTTAGAGGAGAATGGATTTCATATGCAGACGAACGAAATCCTGCCCAGACAAAGGCCTGACATGGTGCTGTAGCTGTAATCTCACAAAGTAGAATGCATGCTAATACGTTTTATGCTATTTATAGAGGGTTTTTTTTTAGCTTTGTTGTCAAAATCTGATGCAGACCAAGTTAGATTAGTCAGATCAGTTAATCTGACCTGCATCGGCACTTTGAGATAGCTGACATGAAACTGCAGATTGATCTGCTGTGGGAGGTTTTACAAAAGGAAGTAGCAAGCCAAACCACAAGGGGGTCACGGTCTGCTTTCATGTTTACGTAGACAATTCAAATTTCTATCAGGCATATAAATAAGTTGCATGAGACCGATGTTAAACTTGGATTTAAAAATGGAAAAAAAAAAGTGAGAGTGAGCATGAAGAAAAGGAGGAGAGAGAAATCGAAAGTGTGTGTAAAGCGAGCGACGAGAGATCGACAGAGGCGGAGAGTTACATGGAAATGTGGGTTCATACTGCCGTCTGTGTTGGCGCTGAGAGGTTTGGAAGGCAGCTTTTTTATAGTTGGTCGAAATTATATGTGAAAGAGAACTACCTGAAAAAAGAAAAGAAAACGAATCTCTGTTGTTCTTATGTACTTAACGATTAGACCTCTGCATTCGTCCTCAAGGCAGTGGGCACTCCTATGTAGCAACATAGGGGAGCTCGTGGGGGGGGGGTAAAAGTGCTTTGCCCATGAGCATGTCAACCATGAATGCTATGGGGAGAGCACTGCTTATTCACTCAACCTTCATACATTTCTTCCTGTCAGTCCTGGAATTTGAACCAGTGACCCTTCGGTCCAAGGCCAGACTCTGTAAACCGATACGGAGTGGATTCAAACTGTTCTTAATTTAACACACATTCACATTTCTCACATTTAATTGTTCTCAAAGTGGTTTAAAATACTGCAGTAGAACTGAGAATGTTTTGGAGATTGTCTTTTGGCTTTTTACTGGATAATTCTCCAGTTAAAACAACTTAATTATGGCCCAGATAGTCGTTATGACAAACTAAATCTAATTTTTTCTCCGCTAATCAAAGCAGCTCCTGTGCATTTTCCACACAACTACAGTTTGTGCTTTCAGTTTGGCCCCAGAAACCAAAAAAAAAAGTATTCATATTCTCCCTTTATTGTGAAAAACAAGAGTGTTAGCTTTCTATCTGCTAGCAGGCTAATTATTACACAAACTAGCCAACTAGCAAACTAGCTAATATCAGTTTAGCTCAACACGGCTATTGAGATTGATTTGGCAATTTACTGATGTGCAGAAATAATAGACCACAAAATATGGGTTAAACAGGCGGTAGAAGAATCAGGTAATTCTTTTTTTAACTTTTATTCTCCCAGAATAGTTTCTCTTGGAGCAGTGATCTATTTTTCATGAACACCGTACTTCTCATATTTAAAACAGTGCCCCAGCAGCTGCACTGGAGGCCTCCTGAGTCCTCCTCCGTCTCAACACTGTAGGAACTCATAGCTTTAGCCTGGATTCACCTTTGCAGTTTATTTAATCCAAAAAGCCAGGTGGTCTAGGGGTGGATATCTGGATATCTGGATTACTCTGTATGTTTTTATTTAATTTTTTTTTGTCTCTGTCCGGCCAGTTTGAGGTGCTCAAGGTTTCTTACTGTTAAATGGGTTTTTTGTGCTTGCTCTCTGGTTTTGAGGCTAGGAGTTCTATAAAGAGACTTGATATTTATGCTTTATAAATAAAATTTAACAGAATTATTCACAAGTTTCCCTAAATGTTAAATGTCGCCTCTATGCTTTCCCAGGAAAAAGAAGGAATCCAGTGGGAAGCAAAGGACGAAGACTTCGAGGATTTCGAGGAGGACAGCGAGGACCGAGTGATATCAGAGGTGAGTGTGGGCATCTCCACCGGGGCGGAGGAGGAAGACGACGACCACATGGAGTTCTGTCGGGTGTGCAAAGACGGAGGTGAACTGCTGTGCTGCGACACCTGCACGTCCTCCTACCACATCCACTGTCTCAACCCGCCGCTGCCCGAGATCCCCAACGGAGAGTGGCTGTGTCCGAGATGCACGGTTAGTTGCTCTTCTCTTCCCCTCTCAGTCTGGCTTAGCTGAAATAAACTCTAATAAATAGATCGGATTCGTAAATATGTTCTCGTTCCAGTGTCCGCCGATCAAAGGACGCGTCCAGAAGATCCTCCACTGGCGATGGGGCGAGCCTCCTACTCCTATTCCCGTTCCTCCGGCTCCAGACACTCCACCTGATGCTCCGCTACCTCCACCCATGAAAGGCAGAGCTGAGAGGGAGTTCTTTGTCAAGCTGACGGGGCAGTCCTACTGGCACTGTACCTGGATCACTGAGCTGCAGGTGAGAGAGGAATCAGATAGCTGTTTTATATATGTGAAATGAATCTACTGCAGCTTGAGCTCGTCACATATATAAACAAAATTTCACAAAATGATGTTGTTTTTCTCCTGATGCATCTTTCTTTATCCCTGCAGCTGGAGATCTTCCACTCTGTGATGTACAGAAACTACCAGAGGAAGACGGACATGGACGAGCCACCCAGCCTGGATTACGGGTCGGGTGGTGAGGATGAGAACGGAGTGGGGAAGAGCGAGAAGAGGAGGGCCAAAGACCCCCAGTATGCCATCCTGGAGGACAAATACTACAAATATGGCATCAAGCCTGAGTGGATGATGATCCACCGCATCATCAACCACAGGTATGTGTCCGTACATACGAGCATTTGAGATACTCGTTCCTGTACTCCACTCACTCGTCTGCATGTGTCTCCCTGACAGCGTGGATAAGAAGGGGATGTATCACTACCTGGTCAAGTGGAGGGACCTTACGTACGACCAGTGCACCTGGGAGAGGGACGACCTGGATATCCCCGACTTTGCAATTTATAAGGCCAGTTACTGGAGACACAGGTAGAAGCGTTGGCTTATTTTTATTGTTTATTTTCAGTCTTTACAGCAAGTCAGTCTGTTATTTTCCTTAATAACAGGTTAAAGTTTGATGTGTTTCTAGATCCACAATATGTACATATATAGTCATATCTCTAAATGTCATTGATGAATCTGATCTCTCCTCTTTGGATCTCGCCAACATAGCTGTAACATTGTCACTGTTTAACAGGGACGCCATAATGAAGGAGGACCCGGACAAACCCAAGAAGATGAGGAGCAAGAGCTCAGAGGGTGAAGATGACTCTCCTGCCTCACCCGTCACTGATGTGAGTTAACTGTAGCCTTAAATTCAGTGTTACATATATTGACAGTATTCCCTTTATGTACATATTAGTTTGTACTTTAAGCTTTGTATTGTCACTTTCACTGATTTCACAGATGTATAAACCACTTTCTTTTAAATAAATTCAATTTTAATAAACAAATAGAGCAATAACTTGTTCTTTCCTGTTGTCCCTCCAGCCGACAATAAAATACGAGGAGCAGCCAGACTTTGTCACGTCGACGGGCGGGACGCTGCATCTATACCAGCTGGAGGGTCTGAACTGGCTTCGCTTTTCCTGGGCTCAGGGCACTGACACTATCCTGGCAGATGAGATGGGCCTGGGCAAGACCATCCAGACCATCGTCTTCCTCTATTCGCTTTTCAAAGAGGTTACCTGAGTTATTTTTCTTTCTTCGTTTTCTACCTAACTGACGTCTCTCAGTGTAACACAGTATTTCATTTCCTCCGTTTTTACCCCAGGGTCACACTAAAGGTCCGTTCCTGGTCAGCGCTCCGCTCTCCACCATCATCAACTGGGAGAGGGAGTTTGAGATGTGGGCGCCCGACTTCTACGTGGTGACGTACACGGGGGACAAGGACAGCCGAGCCATCATCCGAGAGAACGAGTTCACTTTTGACGACACGGCTGTCAAAGGTGGAAAGAAGGCCTTCAAACTGAGGGTGAGGAGGGGTCGGTGGCGGTGAACGTGAATCACCGCAACGTGAACAAACAGTGCCGTGATATGAAATGACATCCGCTGATCCTTCCCTCTCTCCTCGTTCCTCCCCCTGCAGCGAGAGGCTCCCATTAAATTCCACGTGCTGCTGACCTCCTACGAGTTGGTGACCATCGATCAGACGGCGCTCAAGTCTATCGACTGGGCCTGTCTGGTGGTGGATGAGGCTCACCGCCTGAAGAACAACCAGTCCAAGGTACTGTAACTACAGTAGTGTACGTGTGAAAGTGCACTTCAGCGCTCTCTGGTGGACAAACGGTGTAATAGCAACACTCTTTGGAAAATAACACAAGACAGCCTTCCAGTCAGGTTTATACAGTAGACAGATATCATTTATAGAAGTGATAATGATAAAAAACTTCAAGTAAAAAATATAAGACATTATTTTAGTTTTTTCTGTGGAAGCACTGCTGTGAAATCCCAGGAGAGAAAGATGATCTCTTCTTGTCTATGGTTCCAGTTTTTCAGGCGTCTGAACGACTATAAGATCGACCACAAGCTCCTGCTGACAGGAACTCCACTACAGAACAACCTGGAAGAGCTGTTTCACCTGCTCAACTTCCTCACGCCCAATCGCTTCAAGTACAGCGTCTGTTTTTGTAACGCACACGCATGTACACAATAACTTTTTCCTGGAAAATATAGCTAATTGCAGCTTGTTTATAACTAGTTTTAACATATCCTTTTCTGAATCAAGTACAACCTTAAAGACAGGTTTTTACCAGTCCTTCACTCCGTCCCTTTTTCTGTTTCTGTGCAGTAACCTTGAGGGCTTTCTGGAAGAGTTTGCCGACATCTCCAAGGAGGACCAGATCAAGAAGCTCCATGACCTGCTGGGGCCTCACATGCTTCGGAGGCTGAAGGCCGACGTCTTCAAGAACATGCCCGCCAAGA
The DNA here is from genome assembly GCF_963514085.1 of Chelon labrosus. Lineage (NCBI taxonomy): Eukaryota > Metazoa > Chordata > Actinopteri > Mugiliformes > Mugilidae > Chelon > Chelon labrosus. The sequence continues at coordinate 9,634,756 of NC_140337.1, forward strand.
CCGAGCTGATTGTCAGAGTGGAGCTGAGTCCTATGCAGAAGTACGACACTGACACATCTGGGTCCCCCCACCGACATCCAAGCAGTTGGTTAACCAGTTATTTCACTGCCAGCAGTAGAGATAGTCATAATTGTAAAGACTTTGAGGTGGAGCGGAGAACTCTGGAAGTTCTTTTAGCATTTAGATATTGTTTCAACTGTATTTCACTGTGCTTTAGGTTTACCAGGTTAATACTCTATTCCAAAGAAACAACTTGCAAAGTTCTATTTAACTGAATTGATTGAGATAACTCCCTCCTACCAAAAGCCCAGTCTGCTCTAATTGGCCAGATCCACTGGCACCCAAACATGTTCAAGCAAAGAACTGATGCCAGCAATTCTGCTGGATCAGGAGGGATGCAGTGGGAGGGAGGGGCTTCAAAAGTCACGAAAGCGTTTCATTTGGCCCAAAAAAATGTATACGCCCCTTAGTGCAGGATGAGTCATGAACATTTTTTTCATTGTTTGCCAGGATATTATATACACTAAAATACCATTAGAACTTCAAAAATTACTTTTAGGTCAATGCTGGGCCAGAGACTGGTGTATAGGTGACATGTACACCCATCAGGCATAACATTGGTGTCTGGCAACAGGATGTTGTTAGTAGGGGCCTTTTGGGTCCTGTGGGTTGAGGGGAGGGGCCTCTGTGGATCATCCCACAGATACTTGATCAGTTTGGGATCTAGTGAATTTGGAGGCCAGGTCAACACTTTGTGCTGTTCTTCGTGTTTTTTGAGTCGTTCCTAAAGCGTTTTTGTGTGTGCGCCTGTGTCAGTCTGCATCCTGCTGGGGATGGCTGCTGCCATCACGGAGTGTCATTGCTATGGGGTGGGGGTGCCCGGTCTGGTCTAGGTGGGTGGTACATGTCAGAAGATGGTCAATGTTATTTACTGCACCTGTCAGTGGTTTTAATGTTATGGTTGATCGGTGTATAATGCAATATATATCTTAAAAAAAACACTTAAACATTGAGTTTGAGTCCAAACATGCCATAGCTTCTTTAAACCAGAGTCTTTATCCGACATTAATTGTGGTTAAGTAGCTGTGATTGTGCAGTGTTTACATTATGTACGGCTGTTGAAATAAAACAATTAGTTCCCTTTAATTTCTTGTCATTGTAAGTTGTTAAATGTAATTTGTAACACTAAACTAGACACTGAGACAGCTCTTGAGAAAAAGAGAACAAACTCTGCAGGGTGTTTGATGTTATCTTTAAATGCTGGACAATGTAGTTTTGAGAGATGAAAGGGGAAGGAAGTTCATCTTAATCTACATGTGGTTTTCATCAAATTGGTACATCAGCGATTTTATCGTGTTGTGCTTTTAAATGCAGGAAATACTACAAGCTGATACTGACCAAGAACTTTGAGGCTCTGAACTCAAAAGGTGGAGGAAATCAGGTCTCCCTGCTCAACATTATGATGGATCTAAAGAAGTGCTGCAACCACCCCTACCTCTTCCCCGTCGCCTCTATGGTAAGAACACACACACTTTTTTCTTGGAATAATTACCTGTCTTAAATATAAATTATATAGTTCCACAGAAAGTTGGTGTTTGTTTGCTAGTACTTAATCTCTTCTCAAATGATTCACTTTGAATTAATCACCAACTGCTCAACAGTGACACCTTGTGGTAACGTGCGATAGTTCTCCTATTCTTATTTGCTGTTGGTGATTCAGTGCAGTGCAAAATCTTGCCAGGACAGACTCATCCAGCAGTGTTTACCTTGTAGTTTTATTTGTGTGTGTTTGCAGGAAGCTCAGAAAACCCCTAGCGGTGCTTACGAGGGGTCAGCCCTCACTAAGGCCTCTGGGAAATTGATGCTGTTGCAAAAGATGCTGAGGAAACTGAAAGATCAAGGGCACCGAGTACTGGTCTTCTCACAGGTACAAACACATACAGTATGCATAAGACACAGCAACTCTAAACACATAAACACACCAGATGTGCATCTCCCTGCGCAGATGTTGTGTAGATGTGGGACACCTCCAGAAGGTACTGCAGCAGGTCGTGATTCCAGCCGTGCAGATGCATGGGTAATCAAGTATAGATAAAAAAAAAAATCTAATGAACAGTTCTCTCCTCTATCTTCAGATGACTAAAATGCTGGATTTACTAGAAGATTTTCTGGACTATGAAGGTTACAAATATGAGAGAATTGATGGAGGTATCACAGGAGCACTGAGACAAGAGGCCATCGACCGCTTCAACGGTGAGATACTGAACCTCAGCTGGGGACGAGTCGGAGTCATGTTATCACATTGTCATATGCTCTTCCTGCTGCCACAGCTTAACATTTTTATTTACAACTACCACCACTCCCGAGAGTTATTGATCTGTGAAGCTACTTCCTCCAGTATTTGATGCCCATGCGTTAAAATGTTGCTGAGTGGATTATGTTTGTCTTAATGTGGAACATCACTGCCATTCTGGAGCATTTGTTGGCAGTGAATGCTTCTAAATAATATAACATGGTTAATAGCCTCGGGATGAGTGATACATATCCTGGAGCTGGTACAAATGCATTGACTACCTGAGGTAAATGCGCACGTTAAAATGTAATGAAACAAACAGAGGATGAAATAGGAGTAGCTGAATATAGGAAACCGCATCATACTTTGAGATAACTTTAATTGTGACTTTTTAAACTTTTGATCTAATGTGAATGAGAATTTTATTCCACAGAGATAACAGCGTAAAAGCTGCACATGTGCCTTTCTCATGTCAAAAAGAGGCAGAAAATTATTGGCATAATGGTTCATATATATACTTCATGACATCAATGTCCACTGTGTGATTCCCAACCATGGGGTATTTGTCAAAATCTAGCTACCTTCCTCTGTCAGCCTTCTGAGAAAACCAAGACAAATCTTTAATAAAGTAACAATAAAGAGCCCCCTTTAAGAATTGGATAAGTAAGCAGAGCTGAAGAGTGTAATTTGAATTGACTATGGAAAAACCAAAAGTTGGAAATGAAACCAGAGAAACACAGGGGGCCGAGGACGGAACCTTGAGGAACACCTTTTTTCTAGACAGCCATTAAGTTCGGCTGATTTTTGACAACATCACCTTTCAGAAACTGGAAATCTGTTGCTCACAGAAAATTCATCATTCTTAAATGTTCATCCAACTTTGGGTTTTAGATGTTTAGTTGTTATATACTGCAGCTAATTTTGAGACATCAAGCAAAATCTTGTGAATTTAAGACTAGACTCCCAAATTAATTTGTGTACAACATTATATATTTTGTGACGTCCACTCTCATCGAGGACACTCTGAGGTGCATTCATGAAGCTCTGCAGAAGCCTGAGGTTCTGTGACACTGTCATTTAGTTTAGAATATAAGATCTCAAAGATACAGTGTTATATATAAGAGTCAAAGCCTGAACTTTATCTACAGATCTCAGTTCAAGGTTTAGACCAAACTAGATTAAATTTGAAATCGAAGTGCGACACCGTTAAAGAAGTGCTCGACTTCTTGTTGACATAGCTGAGTCACTGTTTATTCCTCTATCTATTTCCAGCTCCTGGTGCTTGCCAGTTTTGTTTTTTGCTCTCCACCAGAGCGGGAGGTTTAGGCATCAACTTGGCCACAGCAGACACCGTCATCATTTTCGACTCTGACTGGAACCCTCACAACGACATTCAGGTGCTGTATAAAAGGCATTCACAGGAGGAAATAAATCACAGATTAACTTAACTTGTATCACAGCTTAAACCGCACCTCCCTATGTAGGCGTTCAGTCGAGCTCACCGTATTGGACAGGCCAACAAGGTTATGATCTACCGCTTTGTGACACGAGCCAGCGTGGAGGAGCGCATCACCCAGGTGGCCAAGAGGAAGATGATGCTAACTCACCTGGTGGTGCGGCCAGGTCTGGGATCCAAGGCCGGCTCCATGACCAAGCAGGAGCTGGACGACATCCTCAAGTTTGGAACAGAAGAGCTCTTCAAGGACGAGTGCGAAGGTGACAACAGTTACTGTTCAATGTAAAAATAGCTGCGCTGGATATTTTTGTCAAATTCAATTTTCAGGAAAATATAACAGTGTGGGGTTCCGTGTCAAATTTAAATTGAGACTGATTCTAATAGACAACCATTGGCAGGTTTCTTTTCCTGAAAGAAATAATTTTGTCAAACACAATCATTTTATCATTCGCTCATCGCGACAAGTTTGGCCACAGGGTCTTCTTGGCATATTCCGGACTTATCGACAATATAGTTGGTGGAAGAGAACATTTTTTATTTGCTAAATTGGTCTGGAAGAACACAACGAACCTACTTCTTAACCCCCGTGTTTGGCAGGTATGAAGAATAGTTCAGGGGATAAAGTTGAGGACGAGGGCAACGTAATTCACTACGACAGCACTGCCATCGAGAGGCTGCTGGACCGAAGCCAAGACGCTACAGACGACTCGGACGTCCAGAACATGAACGAGTACCTCAGCTCCTTTAAGGTGGCCCAGTACATGGTCCGAGAGGAGGATAAGGTGAGAGACAGCCACGTATAGTTATGCATACTCCACCAGGTGGTTCTCCATCCTTTTCCAACCTGCGTGTACGTATCTGATGTTGCAGATCGAGGAGATCGAGCGGGAGATCATCAAACAGGAGGAGAACGTGGATCCAGATTATTGGGAGAAACTGCTGCGGCATCACTACGAGCAGCAGCAAGAGGATCTGGCGAGCAAACTTGGGAAAGGCAAGAGGAACCGCAAGCCTGTGAACTACAACGACGCCGCACAGGAAGACCAAGGTAGGAGTTGAGGCCTGGTGAGGCTCTAGGAGTACACGAGGAGCTTAAGCTTCTTTTAGGAATTTATTGCTAAGATTTATTATTTTAATCTTGGGATTTTAGTAGGGCTTTGAGAAGACATTATCTTCGGTTTGAGTTATTACTTGCACAGTGGAAGTGAATGGGCCTGGCCTATTGACAGACCACTGTGTGCTGTTTCAGAGTGGCATGCTGACATTTCAGATAACCAGTCCGAGTATTCGGTGGGATCCGAGGAGGAGGACGAGGACTTTGATGATCGGCCAGAAGGTAAGAAGAGATTTTATTTAAATTTTTTTAGAAAGAGGCAGATAGAGAGACAGAAAGAGACGTCAAATCATGCAGAGCTCTTCACGAGCAATGAATGATGTCTCTTGTATGACACGCTCTCAGGTCTGTGTTGAATTAGCGTTCGAAATTGATTTAGCGGTTACAGCTCCCTGGCAGAGCCGACCCAAGCTAGACTGCCAAAAATGCACAGTCCACCTTCCACTTCAGTTTTTTTTTTTTTTTTTTGAAGAGAACGCTTCAGGCGTATCAGAAGTTTTTAATTCTTTGTTGAAGTGGCTCTACTAGCTATAAATTTTAAGAACAGTCTGCAAAACGTAAAATAAAACTCAGCTTTCTTACAGCTAATGTTCCTTTGCTGCATGCTTTTATGTGCAGGCCGAAGGCAGTCACGTCGCCAGCTGAGGAACGAGAAGGATAAACCTCTGCCTCCTCTTCTGGCCAGAGTGGGAGGCAACCTTGAGGTCTGTGCATCTCTGGAAAAAGCTCTCGTATTTTTTTTTTTCTTGTGATATTACTCAAACTTGTCAGCTTTTATTTAAAGCAAACTGGCACCCGTACATATTTTTCTAACAATCTAACAAAAAAGGAATTATCTTAAATTGGGGAAGGCAGCTAAGCTATTATATCTGCAGCAACTCTGAACCTTCCAGGCTCATTCATCATCCTGATAATGGTTGATGTGATTATAATGGCCCGCGCTGTTCGAGCTAGGATCAGGAGTTTATTTTAGCATTATCAGGCAGTTATTTAGAAAAGGCCTTAGGAGGTTTGAGAAATACGCAGAAGTCGGCAAGAAGATGAAAAAAAAAAAAAGTTTTCTGGCATTTATAATCTAACAAACTGGCATTAGTTCCACTATTAAGCAACCATTTATTTCAATACTAGGTGCTGGGTTTTAACACACGCCAGCGTAAAGCATTCCTGAATGCAGTGATGCGTTGGGGGATGCCATCCCAGGACGCTTTCTCCTCTCAGTGGCTTGTTAGAGACCTCAGGGGCAAGACTGAGAAAGAATTCAAGTAAGTAACACACGAGGAAAAATAACAAATAAAACTTCTAATTCCCCTTTAATCATCTTGCCATGTCCTCTTTTTTTTTTTTTTTTAATTCGCCAGAGCTTACGTCTCTCTCTTCATGCGTCACTTGTGCGAGCCGGTCGCCGACGGGGCCGAGACGTTCGCCGACGGCGTCCCGAGGGAGGGCTTGTGTCGCCAGCCGGTTCTCACCCGCATTGGCGTCATGTCGCTTGTCAAGAAGAAGGTCAGACAAAAGCTGATGGCTGTCTTAGATGAAGATTTGGGGGGGGGGGGGGGTTACAGTTGTAACCCTTATGATTTCCAATCTGGGTGATCCATGGTAACGGAAAGTGTGGTTTGATACCTTAGAAAAAACTTGTTGAGCAGAGAATTACCACAATTACCAAAAATAGAACAGAAGGTTCACTGGTGCGTCTGTTTACACTGTAAAAACTTGACCGCATGGCCGTTGAATTTATTACCTTGCTGAAAAGGAGGAGGTAGCGGCTCCATTGCTGCCCACACCTTTAAACACCCTAGAGACAAATGTGACAAATACATTCATTTCCTATGAGTGCTTCGCAATAAAACCAGTTTTACCAGCTGGGTGCTCTCAAGCTGCAGGGAGTGTTAAATTTCTGTTATCAGTATTATTATTAGTTCTGATGCGCCTTTGGAGCTATGAACAGAAACTGTAATACAGAAGTTTATTACATGAATGACAAACACTGCATCCTTTGTGCAAAAGTCTAGCAACTGAATCCGCAGTAGGAATGGTAAACTCCACTAATTACAATGAAAACCACTAAACGGACACAGTGTAAATACACAAAGTGACTCTTGCAGACAAATTTCAAACATGAATAACATACAAAAACAAGTTCTGACTTCATCAAAGTCGTCTTAATATCAGCAGTGTCTTTGCAGCTCTTCGTAAATAAAACATCGTTCACGTGGAGAAGCGAAGGCATCAACCGTGACATTCTGAAAGATGTTTGATTGCCCCTGCTACTTTTGGTTTGACAGTTTATTTTAGTTAATCCAAACATCTTTTCTATCCAGTTTTGGGTCCAACTTGTTCAAACCTGCAGACGTCCTCATCTGCTATCTGTGCCACAGGGGATGTGTGATTGCTGCCAGGCAAACAGGGCATGTGGGTGGTGTGTTTAAATCAAGTGGTATTAAGTAAAGTGAGCGCGTGCCAAGTATTTTATTTTGTTTGTTTGTTTTATTCAGTTTTCGCTGAGTGTTTCATGTTTTCGTTCAGATCCAGGAGTTCGAGCACATCAACGGGCGGTGGAGCCTTCCAGAGCTCAAGCCCGAGGTCAGCGTAGACAAATCCTCGTCCAGGGCCTCCTCTCCTGCCGTGAAGACCGCCACGCCCACCCCCGATGCCAGCTATAACAACACCCCGTGCACCTCCAAGCCAGGTAACAGACTATACTGCATGCACCGCATCCAGCAGGGGGCACTCCGCTTAAAGATCAGCAATAAAGTTAATGTGCGTTTGTTGGAACGCGTGCAGCGACCCCTGCTCCGGCGGACAAGCTAGAAAAGAACGGGAAGGAGGGAGAGAAGGAGGAGGACAAGGAAGAAGTTGGGGCCCCGCCGGAGAAGGAGAAAGACAAGGAGAAGGAGGACGGGAAAGAGGTGGACGGCAACAAGGCTGGAGACCCTGAAGAGGTGGGACATGCTCCTCAAAGCGCAACACACTCCACAGTTGAAACATCTCTGATATTCTATTTTGAGATTCAAATAGTTTGTCTATTTTAAATATGAGTTTAAAGTCTTTAAATTTTGCCGTATTTGAATGTGTCCCTGCTTTAATTCTCACATCTTTGAGGGTTTCTGTCTTAACTTCCAGGCTTTACTTCTGAAAATCTCAAATTAAATTGAAATAGCATTGTAAACAGAGTAGTTTTGAAGGTGTAGTCCATTTATATATAAGCTGAATAAACTGTAAATGTAATAAACTGAATAAATTGTGTGGCAATCAGTTAGTAAAAAAGATAATTAAAAGCCGACATTTGAAGTCTTCTCCATCTTGTTCTATTCTCCTTAGTTTTCCTCCTCGACAAAGGAAGCGTCACAAAATGCGTCGCCCGGACAGAAAAGTGAAGGCAAAGAAGACGGCGACCTGAAAGAGGGCGAGAAGAAAGAAACGAGTGACGCTCCGGCTGCTGCCACGGAGGAGGCGAAAGCGCAGGAGGAGAGCAAAGAGGAGGCGAAGCAGGCGTCTAAGCAAGAAGAGGTCAAAGAAGAGAAATCAGGTAAGAAAAAAAAAACAACAAGAAGGATTTGATAAGCTTCACCTTTGTGATAAAATCTGACATGTACAAACACATAAAATAGGTGACTTGTTTGTTTTCGCAGAAGGAGAAAAGGCTGGGGAGGAGAAGGAGGAAACCTCTGCGACAACAGAAGCGGCGGAAGCCAAGGAAAAGGCAGAGGTGACTGATGTGAAGAAAGGTACGTGTCACTGTCTGATCGCAACTGTATTAGTCATGTGACTGTTAGTTTTGCTACCTTTAAGCGATACTAATGCGTCTGTGTTTTGTCTACGCCGTAGCCTGAGGTGCACCTCTTCAGAAATGTAGCGTTGAAGTGACGCAACCTGCATTCACTATGACTAGCCCGAAATAAATTCCCTGTTCCGCATCGCTCAGTGACTGGACAAACACAGAAAATTCACCCTCCTTCTGCACACCTTCACACCAGCTACTCACACGTCTTCTCTCCTTTTAGTTCTTACTGTAAAAGTAACTGTAATGCCATTGTTAAGTTCGCAGAGAAGCTTAACAGCTAACAACTAGCGCTTCAGCTGCGTAATCAGAGAACGATGCTGGCGCACCAACGCACAAGTAAAAATGCTTTTAACAGCGCTGGCCACTTGCCTAGGCTATGACGTAGGCTCTGCATACTTCTGCTGCAGAAATATAAATCAATCTTTACTGTCTTTTTTGATAACAGAAGAGCTCAAAGGTGAAAAAGATGCTGGGAAAGAGGTCAAGGCAGCGAAGGAGGAGGCGCCCAAGGGTAACGGAAAGCCTCCGACTGAGCGACCTCGCTTCATGTTCAACATCGCAGACGGCGGCTTCACTGGTGCGTCCTGTATGCACATTCAGCTTGTTTTAACTGCACTCGTCTTCCTCTAGAGCTTTAAAGATCCGGGACATTACATTTATTGTGTGTATTTTAATTGACCAGTTGGCCAAGTCAGAGCAAAATATCTTAAAGATTGGCGTCAAAATCGCCAATGATTAATTGAAAACCGGGTCAGTGAGAGGTATTATAGGAAATGTCTTGCGGTCAGAAACAGTGAATCAGAAGGCGCAGCACTAGAGAGTAATTTCTTAATTTCTAAGCACTAGACGTCTGGGGTGAGATCATCTGCACACAACAGATGTCAAAAAAAGAGAACCAAGTATGAGGCAATTTACGGATAAATATGTGGTTCTCCTTAAAATGAAATTTCATCGGAAATGCCACCTAACAACAGAAAAAAAAAAACACAATGTCATGCTTACAGTGTTCACTACGCTGGAAATCAATACTCAGTTTAGCAAAGAATGTCCTCTTTTTTCTGAAAAATTATTAATGCAGAAGGGAACATAGCAAGCATATTTTGTACTTCAGTATTTTAAGCAAAGACAGAGAAGTAGCTCCTCTCCTGCCAGAATCCTTTGCTAATTGGCAGATAAAGGTGTAAGTGGTGAAAATAACTTTAATAGGTTCACCAGAAAAGGTTGCTCTGCCGTCCAAACAACATAAAACATACCACATGCCACTAAAATGAGCAAACAAAACATTCACCCTGCTTTCCTCGGTGTCCGTACAAAGGCAGCTGTGAGCCAAAATTATCTCCACCTTGATCACAAACACTTGCGGATAACCTGCAGCCGTGTTTCAGCAAGCGAAGCACTCTGAAACCAACCTCATTTTTACCTCGCGCTGGCTTCACCCCGCAGAGCTGCACACTCTCTGGCAGAACGAGGAGCGGGCTGCCATCTCCTCCGGGAAGATGAACGAGATCTGGCACCGCCGACACGACTTCTGGCTGCTGGCGGGAATCGTGATGTATCCTTGACAGCAGTTGCCCGGGCGATGACCCTGGTGTGTTTATTTTTCTGTCGGCCGGCAGAAGCCGAGCATAATAAGTCAACAAGTCAGCCAGGGCTCAGTAAACAGCGGACTGTGTCTGCTGGAAGCTGATGTAGTGGGTCATTTAGTTCATGTTATTCTCTCTATTATGGTAATTCAGGCCATGTAGTATTCACATTAAGATCTGTTTTCATTCTTCGTGCTGATGATAAAGTCCAGATAAACTGAACTAGACGTAGAGAAATGCTTTAGAAAATGCCTAAAAGCTTTGTGTTAAGTATTAAAATAAATACCCATCAAAAATCAATGTTCTGCTCAAAGGAATAGCCCAACTTTTATGGGAAATATCCCTTGTTTGTCTATTAGCTTAGCACGAAGCCTGAATGTAGGGGATACAGCTAGCCTGGCTCTGTCCTCATGGTGCATTCACATGCTCCTTGGAAGCTCTCAGTTTGGAGGTAATCCTTCTGATTTATACACTTTTGCTACAAGCCTTTAAACAAATGAGGAAATTATAACATTAATCCTACTTACGTCCGCCATTTTTCTGTGTATATGACGTCTACAACTGTGAATGTTGCTCCTTTCTGAGTTGTTCTGACTTTGCGGTCATTCACTTTCCCTCTAGAAAACAAATTTCTAATTGTTCAAACATTACATCAGATGCACTTTAACTACATAACTACCCTTTAAAGGATACAAATAGTAAATTGTATATCCCTGTATGCGAACATATTAATCACATCACTATTATTACGTTCATTATTTTGTATTGAGCTGGCAGGCAGATTTTGTTTCTGACAGAAACAGGTTAGCTTGCGTTTCCTGTCCAGTCTTTATGCTAGTCTTTAAACTAAGCTTAGCTGCAACCGGTAGCTGTAGTGGCTTTAGTAGTAGCCAGTGAACGGGCTGTTGCGACAGGAGTAAACATCTGCTCATGTGATTCATTCATTTTCTGTAACCGCTTGTCCTGTGAAGGGTCACGGGGGAGCTGGAGCCTATCCCAGCTGTCATCTGGCGGGGTACACCCTGGACAGGTCGCCAGTCTATCACATTGCTAACACAGAGAGACAGACAACCATTCACATTCACATGCAATCAATTTAGAATCACCAATTATCCTCATGTAATTTCTGCTAAGAAATTAAATAGGTGTACTTTCCAACATGTCACTATTCCTTAGCAATTAGCTTAGCTTAGCATTAAGTCTGTAGGGAAGGTCTTTGTGAAACTCTTTGTGTTTTTGGTAGGAGAACATTAGCTTAGTCCTGTAGACCATTAGCCAAGCTGATGTTGCTTTTCCTTTCTAGAAATTTTGTCATAATCAGATTTGTTAGCATAGCATATGCAGCTAACTAAAGCTTGACACAACGTACGTATGGTACTATAGCTATTTCGGTGAACGAAATGAATTCAAGATAGCTATTTTCCCCTTTTTACTGCCTTTAAGCTTTGCTAGGCTAATGGTCTCCAGGTAGGCTAGGCTAATGGTCTAAAGGACTAAGCTAATGTTCTCCAGAATTCAGAATGAATCTAATGTTGTATTCATGATGTTGGGGATGTGCGATGGCCCAGCGAACACTGCTTCAAACTATCTCTGACCCAAAGTGTAACCTGATCCTTGACCCTTGTGCCAGACATGGCTATGCTCGGTGGCAGGACATCCAGAACGATCCTCAGTTCGCCATCGTCAACGAGCCTTTCAAGTCGCAGGCGAATAAAGGAAACTTCCTGGAGATGAAGAACAAGTTCTTGGCTCGACGCTTCAAGGTAAGACAGGACGCCGCTACTCCTTCGCTTTGCTCTCAATAGGAGATGATACTTGATACCTTTCACTACATTTTTTAATTAAAAGAACAGTTAATACAAATGTTGCTAAAAATAGAAATGTCCTAGTGTGGCAAAATCCGGAACAACTGTAACCAACTGTGGGTTGTGTTTCAATTCCATGTGTGGTGGACACACAATGGTGGTTGGTTTCGGTTACTATTAAAAAATCTTGAGGTTCTTCAATCACCTGACTTGTTTGATGGTCGGATGACAATGACATATGCCCCTAGACCCACATGTTAGCTAAATGGTATTGCTGACCGCTGCATTTCTGGAAGAGCTCTCATCCTGTTTTTGAGAGCCTCACATGTTTCAGATCCTGCCCTCAACATCCTCATTTACTTTGTCTCTTTCTCTGTCCCCCTCCCGTTGTTTCTCGTTAGCTAAATTATCACAGGTTTTTTTGTAAATCGGCCACGAGAGAAGTGCAAGTCAGCCCAAAATATAATTTGTCACCAGTATCCCTCCAGTAATGTTTTAGTTGTAGCTGGTTGTGTAATGTCAGCCTCTCAATGCAACCTCTTTTGCAATACGTTTACTACAAATAACTTTTCCGAGACATACAACTCAGCTCAATTACGAATTGAAACTGATTTTTTTCCTGCAATGCTTGTATTTCTGTGCTTTTCCAACTAAGACACTGATTACTGTAAAATATTAGAAAAAGACAAATTTCAGACAATATAATGAGGGCAGAGGGAATACAATTAGAGGGAATTACAAGAAGGTTTTTATCATTTTTAAAGATATGGAAAATTAGGTTAAATATAATGTGAGAAACCACCAAACTGTTCATCTGGTGTGTTGATTTGCTGCAGGAGCACATGCATGAGAAACAAGTCTAATTTCAAGCCTATCTGTTTATTTGACCTTTGACCTTATTATCCAGCATGACACAGCCTTCTCGTTCTTTTTGTGGATAATCTCCTCGGAAAAAATCTGACTCAGTACACTTATCCTATTAAGAATTGTTTCATGCCTCATATATTCGCTTTATTTGACCAAATAAACTGCTCGGTATTAATTGCCGTTTGTCCGCAACGAGCAGTGTTTCGGCGATCAGGACCAGAATTTTGTGTTCACACTGAAAGTCAGCGATCATATTAAACACACCTGAAGTTGGCGTGTGCCAGTAACGTAGAGCACAGAACAATAAAAGAGTCACAGCTGCGAAATATAAAAACAAACTGTCCAAACAGCAGATGGTGAGAAAATCTGTGGATCGACCAGATCCTCGCGATCCTCACACAGTTTTATATTAAACAACAACAGAAAAAGCAGAGTTAATGTATTAAAAAATCAATTACATGTTACAATTTAATGATGCTGGTAGCTTAATGAATTAAGTAAAACATTTGCTGATGTAAAATAGCTCAGGATAATCTGAAAATTTAGGTTACACTGTAGATTTTAAGAATCATAATTTGACTGATGTCCACGTTCTTGTATACTCAATAACTAGTATAATGTACATACTGTAGTGCATTAACATAAAATATGGATGCAACGAAAGAACACCTACTCTTTAAAGCTATGTTGTTGCTGGTGCTGCCGACCGACTTTCTGGCTTTTGTAAATACTCCTTCTAAACTTTTTTTCTTCTGTTAGCTCACAAGTCTATAGAACATTTGTTAGTTGTCGCCCTCTATAAGATGCAGCTTAGTGGAGTTTTATTCACATATATATTTAGCATCTTACACTTTTTTGCATATTTTTATATTGTTATTTTATTCTATTTGTATTTTATTCTATCTCCTTGCAACTGTCACTTGATAGGAGCAACTGCAACAAAACTATTTCCTTACAATCTTATTTCTTTTTGTGTAAAATTTACTATTAATTGCTGCATTTTTTTTATTTATTCTCAATATTTTTAGTGGCCCAATTTTCATAAGTAAACCACCGTGTAACTGCTTTAAAAAGAGCAGCACATATAAGGTCTATTATTAGTATCATAATAAAGTAGATGGATGCTTAAAAACATCCTTCTCTTTCCTCTTTCCTTCCTTTTCCCGACCCTCCTATCCTCCAGCTGTTGGAGCAAGCGCTGGTGATAGAGGAGCAGTTGCGGCGGGCTGCTTACCTAAACATGACCCAGGACCCGAGCCACCCGGCCATGGCGCTCAACGCTCGCTTTGCGGAGGTGGAGTGCCTGGCGGAGTCGCACCAGCACCTCAGCAAGGAGTCGCTGGCAGGCAACAAGCCAGCCAACGCGGTCCTGCACAAAGGTCAGCGCCGATGGGATGACCGAGGGAGAAGTAAACGAACTAGCTGCCTGCGTCGTACGTTTACATACTGAGACGCTGAAGCAAGCACATTTGAGCCGAGACACGCAGATGGATTTAGAAAAAGTGGGAGAGATTGGCAGACAGACAATCGCAGGCGCACAGTGCGAGAGATACACATCAACATATCTCACCGCAGCTGTTGTGAAATCTTTCCTGCCGCACCGACCATATCGCTCCGCCTAGAGCCGACTTCAGTAATGCCAGGCAGATAAGCTTACACCATGTTAAGTGATAGTTCCAAACATTTCCTCACTGGCTTCCTAGCAAGTCTGCCCATGTTTATGTTGTACCGTAGAAAGAATAACACGCTGCGCACACTACTGTTCTTGTTCTCGTCTCGTACGTCTGCACGTAACATTTTTATCGAGCTGCAAGTGGCTCTCATAGTTTGTGGTCAGTGATGAATTCAGTGTAGACATGTGATGACAGAGAGGGTGGATAATAAAAGATGGGAGCTATAATCCCATAAGAACAGAGACAGAAATGTACTGTTTAAACGGCTATATCTCAACATAATGAGAAATAAAAGCTTTAACAGTCTGTTAAAATGACATTATATCTATAGTATGGAGACTCTGCTAAGGATATTTAAACTTCATTAAGGTTATTTTAAGTGTAGAAGAGCTTCCAAATTATTTATGCATTAATTAAAATAAACAACTGAGGTTCATGAAAGGTCAAATAGAAGCTTGGCAGCAAAAGCTCATTCCTCCGGTCAGTCAGTTGTTCACGTTTGTTGCTGTCATCGCAGTGCTGAACCAGTTGGAGGAGCTGCTGAGCGACATGAAGGCCGACGTGACTCGGCTACCGGCCACGCTGTCCAGAGTCCCGCCCATCGCCGCCCGCCTGCAAATGTCCGAGAGGAGCATCCTCAGCCGACTGGCCAGCAAGGGCACTGAGACGCACACCCCCCCGGTCAGCAGTCTGCTTTTTACAGACACATAAACAGACACACAAGTTGAAACCTGCTCGGGCTGCCTCCGCACAGTGGAAAAAAATATTAGATGGACGGCATCCAGTGAAAACAGACATCCCATTATCTTGTCACCCACCTGTGCTTTTTCACAACTGCTTAGTCAGCTGCTTTTTTTTTTTTTTTTTCTCAGCTTACATAAGTTAAAACCGGTTGATTTGACTTTCTTTGTTCTTAAATCTTCCATTCAACATTTCCTAATCAGGGGGTTTTTGTTCTTTGTACAGCCCATACCTCCAGGACCCTACGCCACACCGCAGAACTACGGAGCCCCCTTCACCCCAGCCCCCCCGAGCGCCCTACACATGGGAGGGGCCAACTACAGTCAGATGCCGCCCGGATCCTTCATATCAGGTCAGTGTTTGATTCTCCACCTGACATCCTTTTACTACTCTAAAATAAGCTGTGTTAGTGTGTAATTGGTAAAAACTAGCAAATATCAACACTGTGTTTGTGCGGGAAAAAGGTAATCTGACCTTCAAACTGTTCAGAGGAGAATCTGAGCAGTAAAAATGCTTTGTCTGTAAGAATGGAAAATGTGGGAGAGGAAAAAACTGGTGAGTTACAATCAGTAATAAAAATAACATCATAAGGAATTAAAGCTGAGATAATGACAGTATTCAAGATAATTTACAGAAGAAGAATACCACTTGTTTGATCTGTCTGACACTTGGCAGGCTAAAGTTTTAAACCAGATTTATTCTCCTTTGCGGAGGTGTTATTGCAATCTCTCAGGAGGTGCCGCCGGCACGGGAACTGATTTATATCTCGGCACAGCGTTTAAGCTGCCGATTGTCATGGCACTGCTGCAGCATCAGGCTTGGTTCATTTAGTTCATGTTGTGCATTCATTTTATACCTAAAACCGTCATGTTTATGGGCTTGGAACTGCTGGATGGTGGAAGCTGCTTTGGTAGCTCAAGCATAAATCCACCAATTGATAAAGTTTACATAATAGTCACAGTGATGTCAGTAGGGTTACCCCTGCTTGGGGTTGAGTCTGCTAATTTAAAACAGAGAGCTCTGCCTGGGGAGCTGGGGTCACAGTGATTTAAGGACAGAGTCGTTTTCCTAGCACGAAGGGGATGATGGAAAGAATTTGCTGAGTTGCATTGTGGGAAATGTAGGAGGTTTCTGCAGCCTGGACTAAAAGTCTGGACATCTCGGCCTCTGTTGCAGCAATTTTGATTGTATTGTGTTCAATGCAGGCCTGCCATTTTTGCGCCAAAACCATTTTACTACAGACTACAGATTTGTCTGGCAACATTTATAAGGAGATGATAACTGAGCCTTTGTTGGCCGTTCAACTGGTCTGCTGACCGCCAACCAGAGGGCTCCAACTCTTCATTAAAGCGTAATTTATAGTACCGTGGCCAATTGATGGCATAGGTACAACATACCTCTGGACCCTACACCCGACATGAACCTCCCAGACTTCCCAAATTCCTGTTACTGTCATTAGGTCAGACAAACAATAGCAATGTCACAGCAGACATTGTGACAGCAGAGGAAATAATCAAACATAAAAACAGAAAACTGGCGAGTAGTCTGGTAAATTTTCCAATGTCTGTCAATGTTAGCATCATTGCTAACGTTAGCTGTCCTCACTTCCACGTTACCTCTAGACTCTCTTACATGTTCTCAACGTTCTGGTTTGTCTAACCGTGCAACAGTCACATAGAAAGTTTGGATTTAACAAAGGGTAGAAGCTCTCAGAAGATCAACAAAGGGTCGATTGAGCCCGTCTTGAACTTTTTCAGCCTCTTGTAGCGCAAACGCAAGCAGATCAGCCTCACAGAGGTTTCTGGGTGGCATCTCTGCAGTGTAAGTGTAGTTATATACTTGAGAAGGTTGCAGAGCTGCAGAGCCGCCATGACACCCTGACGAAGAAGCACCAACCCAGGTTCAAAGATCCCGACTTGATCGCTTGGCAACTTGCATCGATGATGGAAAAAAAGAAACTGTTCTAAATGTTTCTCCTATTTCTAAAGATACCATCTGAGGAATTTTGTCTTTATATGGCTGTGTTGTTGTGGAAAAACATTTAGCAAAGAAAATGGAAAAACATGTTCAGTCTTCATGAAAATGACTGTCTTTGGGAAAACGGGTATGTCGGGATTTCTGTGCACTCTTGGCCAACATGTCAGGAGTGCACAGCACTCCACACAGTTTAGTGATCAAGGACAGCAAGTCTTGAATTTCATTCTAATCCTCAAACGAGTGTAAAGAAGTACCTAATGGCTTCTAAGGCAGCACAGTTTAAAGCACTTTGAATGGACTCTTTATCTCCCCAAGCAGCTTAAGTTGTGAAACCTTAAAATCCAGAATGGAGGCTTTATCGGAAAAACACATCTGAAGCGAAGTTTCTGATGTGGCTGCCAGATAGACACCTGAAATAGACATTACCGAAATCAAACACAAACGTGCCGCGCTGCTATAATAAGGTATTTTCATCTCCTAACATGTCCAACCTCAAAACCTCAATACTCAGCTCAGCAGTTATTGGACCTAATGACACATTGTGCAACGATAAAGCACCGTCTGGAGTGCTATCAAACCTGTCGGGGGAGAATTTTTCTTTTTAAGGCATGTTTATTCTCTCTGGTGAAGTCCTATTGTGGCTCTTGCTACTTTAGAGCTAGCTTCGGACTTAAATTTGTTTAAAAAAAAAAAGAAGTTGATTTTGTTTTGGCCTCTTGTCTCGCTCCGCTCGCCTGCAGCCTGTCAGAGCTCACTGGCAGTTTGTGAATTTATTTTCTCATAATTAGTTTGGTAACAGCATATGCTCTCCAGACGCACTCTCTGCTCTGCATGTGTATTCGTGTTCGGAGATGTTTAGATAGCAGAGATGTGGCAGAGATAACTGGTAAAACCTGATATTCCCCAATAGCTTTGCCCTAAAAACCACAGCACCCGGCTCCCTCGGAGCTGCGCCTGCCTCTCACTCAGTGTATCTTGATTTTTGTAATTGTAGACCTAGACATCTGTCAAAAGCATTGCATTTTAGAGAGCCAGGGCCTATCTCTGAAAATGTCATTATGCTCAGCCTGTCTGAGTCTGCCCGTGCCAAGAAAACATTCGGACTTTGTACCAAGGTATTTTGAGAGGGACAGAAACCGCAGCAGTTTGGTTGTGTAAACGTCGTGTTGTGACTTGTGAACCGGTGGAGGGCTGGGCCCAGTGCTGGCTGTTCAGAAATAGTCGTGTGCAAGCTGTTGCTCCATGGGTTTTTTTGCTCACCAGGGTCCCGCGGCTAGCTGCCGAGCTGCCGAGCTGCCGAGCTGAGGGGCATGCAGTCCTAACGCTGGGAGGGCACAAATGAGACCACATATATGGTCGCGATTGGGGTTGTGCCGGTCGATGACCTTTTTAGATTTCAGCCAGAAATGGTAAAAAAGAAATGAGCAAGAGAAATAGCCGGAGTTAAAATAACAAAATTCTCTGATTTGCGACCTCCTAGCTTCCCTCCATTAACAGCACTTCCCCGAGAGAAGCTCCCACACTTGAGTACACAAAACATGTCCAAAAATATACTGTCTGCTGTGGCGCTTTTTAACTACACACTTAAGCAGCACTCTGTGAACTCCAAAATGTAACAATGCACCAAAGGCTCCAGTGAAGGATTGTTTTGTGCTGTCTCACACGTGGCAATATATCAGCAATTTCTTGAATTGTATTTTGGAAAACCTGTTTCTGCCATCAGGAAGCTACACATCTGCGCTAAAAGGAGTCCCACATTCTAGACAAAACATCATCTTTTAGGGACGTAGACATTAAACAGATGGAGTGGAGCGCACGGGTTCAAGCCCCTCATGTCTGCAAGCACCTGCCCCGCTGAAGTGTCCTCGAGCAGGACACTGAACCCCGGCCAGCTCCAGTAGCTCTCCCCTGACCTCTGACCTCCCGGGCAGAGGAGGGAAGGCAAACAAAAAAGGGAAATCCCTACGGGGACCAGTAAAGTGTCACATTATCCTGCTCCCCTCTCCGAGTCTCCACTACAGTCTGCCGCTTGTCTGCCCCCACAGAAGCCGCCGCCGCTGCTGGGGCCACCGGGGGAGCTGCTGGTGGAGGCGCCGGAGGGCCAGCCGCTGCCGGCGTTTGCCAGAAGACCAAGGAGCACGATGTGGTGCAGCGGCAGCGAGTGGTGGACCTCTGGAAGGACGGCAAGTCCGAGGGGGCCATCGGGCTGGAGCTGAGGATGCCCAAGTCCACGGTGCACAGCATCATCGTCAAATACCGCCTCAGCAACACAGTGGAGAACCTGCCTCGTAATGGGCGACCAAAGAAACCCTGAGGGAGGGGGGGTGGGGAGACCCATGAGAGGAAAGAAGAACAATTAAACCCTGGAATCCTGGACAGAAAGAAAGCGGAATCTAAATAAAGAGACCTGAATACATGAGAAGGAATTCCAAAAAGGACCCAATGAGAGAGCACTCTGACACTGCTGGAATGTGAGGAACATAAAGGGAGAAGAAAAACTCACTGGCTGGATCGAATGTGAACAGGAGGCAAAAAAAAGAAAAAAAAAAAGGAGACAACAGGAGATTTTAAAAGTAGTGGCGGCACTTTGATCCACAAAGGAAAATAAGCAGTCAACCGTAGAAAGACTGGGTCCAGAATAAAAAGGCAGAGGTGAAACTCTGGCCCTGAGATCAAGCACGAAGGACGCCTGGGGGGACAAATGTTTTAGCAAAGATAGAAAGCACTACAGAGAGAGAGAGAGAGAGAGAGAGAAAAAAAAAAGCCTAAAAATGTGACTGTGAAGGTCTGGACCGGAGAAAGTAGGGAAATAAGACATCATGTTAATGCAATCAAAGGTTTTTAGGAACTCAGACATGAAGGCTGAATCAAAGCTAAACGCAACAGAGGAGTTCTTCCTTATTCCTCCTTGAAGGAATAGATTTCTTGAAACTTCTTTTTCTGTTCTTCCCTCTGAGCCGAATAAGATTTCCCCCTGGATCAATCCTTCATCCGTCGGCTGACTGAACAAGCCTGTCCCCTCGATCTGACCCTGTACTCCCTCATTCCTCCACAGTCCTCCACTCCTCCGTCTCTATTCCTCAGTCTTTCACACATGCGTATGCATACACACACACACCGAGGACCTCACACACAACCTGAAAACCTACAAAAGGCTTAATTTATTTGCAGAGTGCAGGCTAATGAAATCCTAACTTAAAATAGAGACGGACAAACTAGATACAGATAATCTTGCAAAAAAAAAAGAGGGGGTGGAAAAAAGAAGAAAAGGAGTTTTCTAAGTATAAAACACTTCTTCCCATGGACCTTCTTGCCCTGGCATTCCTAAGTCCAACCAAGCGTAGTAGCAAGAACCATAGATATAAAAAACTGAAACGCTGCCTTTGTCCAACAGTCAGAAGCAACATTGCTCCAACTTAATCTGACGGACTGCTATTGACATATGTACTGTATTACAAAGCATATTTACAGTTGCACCTTTTTTTTTTTTTTGCGATGGGGTCACTTCAAGGGAAGTATCACTCCAATAAAGTATTCACATTTCCTGTTTTTAAGCCTCATCACAGCAAAAGCTGCTATTTATGAGCGGCTCTTGCCCAAAGATGAAAACGGCAATCTGTCACCGACGGAGTCACTTTGAACCCCGAAGAGACGTTTCTGTTCTCCGAGCTTCTTTATTGTGACAGCGTGATGGATTCCACGCTGGAAAATGTCCCCTGATCCCTGAGAAAATAAAACACTCTGGACTGTGTCATCGCTTTTCCAGCTTGGTGTGTGCGCGCGCGGCGGAGCTGTACATCAGGGTGACATCCCAGAGCGGAGAGGCAGGATGAACCCTTCTGCTTCGCTTCTGGGAGGACGAGAAGTGAATTATCGGTTACACGGTCCAAGCTCTACTGGGATGCCTGAGTATTTTTAAGCTGAAACTGAGTGGTATTTCCCTTTAAGCTGAGATGACATAAAGACCAGAGAAGTGTGGTAGTGGTGTGGCCTGCAATGAGAATATACTGAGTGAGTGTGTAGGTTAAGGGATGCCGTATGTGTGTGTTAATGTGTGTTTTTGTCCGTTAAAAGTTCAGTATTGGTGCCAGTATAATACCTGAGAACATTTACAGATTCCAAAACTATACTTTTTTGATAACTTGCTTTGACGAATATAAAAGTGTTTTTTTATGAAATGTTTTTTTTTTTCTATTTAACACAATAAGCTAAACACACATGCCTCAGTGTTTAATATTATACAAAAAATAAAACCTAAAGAAATTAGTCAAACTTAAAGCTGCACTTATGATTTTTGTTTTTTATATTAACAATGGATAGAATGACTATGTGTAATGTGAAATGTGTTGCTTCTAGTGACAAACCTACAGAAAAGTATCATCAAGCTGTTTTTTAGCTTAAGGAACCATTTTAGCGTCTTTAAGTGCATTGTTTTGATTTTACAACCTGCAGCTTTAATTTTACAATTTAAGTGTCACCGCACTCAACATTGTCTCCAGCTGCAGGCAGCTGTTTTCACTGACAATAAACTTGGCGTACCCCTCCTGCCCATCGCTAAGCAAACTTAGAGACGAGCTGGGGAGCTGGGGAACACGGTGGAGCACCAAAACAGAGCTAAAAAGCTAATAAACTGTTGTAACTTGTGTGGAAGCAAGGTCAGCGATACACGGCGGTAAATTGTCCGCCACGTTGCGTTGCCACCAAGAAGTGCTCATTAAAACTCTTCATGCTAGTTTAAGTCTCAGTCAATCAATATTTCTTCACTCCCATTTCAAGTGTTATTCAGAAGCATTCAGGTGTGACACCCGGTCTCACATGTGCACACAAAGGAGAATAGACGTGCATATAAATCATTTGACGCCGAAATCCTTGATTGATGATTTTAACTGATACATTTCCGGCTTTTTATGTGGATTGTGAAACGCCTGCAACTCATGGATTTATGAATTCTCCGTTGGGCAGGCTCTTTAATTCTTTAAAAAAAAAAAAAAAAAAAACAAGCCTGTGCTTTTTTAAGTTCCTGAAAAGTTGACAGTTCAAAGACACGAGGTTGTTCTTCTTGAAAGGTTTTGGCATTGATGCGCTCACGCAAAGCTTTTCGCAGAGCAAGAATGCTGCTGTTCTTGCCAAGATGGCAGCGTTCGCTTCTATCAGATACGGGGTAGGACCTACAGGGGAGAGAGATGCAGGCTGACATGCTGGCCAGGAATGTTCTTTACTGCCTTCTTGGACCTCAGATGCTCCATCCAGTGCAGTCTGGCGTTTCAAGACCCGGAGAGGAATAAAACGGCTGAAGCTTGAGAGTCCTTGATATTGTGTGACTTTGTGAACCGCTGGGTCTGTTGTGTTTTTGCTTTATCGCTACCGACTTAATCTGGAATGACTAAACACTTATCTCAAAACGTCTGCCGCTACTGTAAAGGCAGGAGTCGGCGAGTTGTGTCAGCAGTGAGTGAGGAAGAGTCTGGATGAGCAGAGGTGAAGAATTGCAGGAGGACTTTGGCAGCGGAGAGAAATGTACAAAGTTGTACGTCGCACAGGGACTCTGTTATCTGGTTAAGTACAAGTGCTCCATTGAATCCCTCCCTGTGTTTTATCTTCATGGCTGCTTCACCTCACATGCCTTTTTGGTAGAGCCCAGCGGATACAGTACTGTTGCAAGGCCGATACCGAAACTGATAAATAGAAATCCTTAATTTTTTATTTGTTTTGGCGACTATTAACCTTGTCATAAATCCCACAGAGATATGACTAAATAAACTTAATAAAAAGGAGTAGGTCAATGATAAAACTGATCTGCTCTTATAAAGTGCTGAATGTCTCAGTCTTATTTCATGCACACATTTCAGATCCAGTCTCTGCCAACCTTCATCTGACTTTCTCACGATAACAGTTCCTCTGTATTTCATCCTCTGAATACTTTTAATGTGAAAGGGTCTCTGCAGTAAAATTTGTAGGTCATATTTTGGGTAAAGGAAGTAAACAGTCAGCAGAAAAGCTGCTCTGAGTCAGATTAGTTGGATTACATGCGCGCTGTTTCCTGTGAATCACTTCTGTCCACTTCACTGCTGAATAAATACTTTGAAGAAAAGGAAACACTTTAGCATCTTTCAGGTCATTGTTTTGATTTCGCGGCCTGCAGCTTTAATGACAGAATGAGCCTCGCTGCTCTTAACTTAGTTTCCAGCTGCAGGCAGCTGTTTTTAGTGAGTATCAAAAGTAGGATTTTTGCTGCAAAACAAATGCATAAGAAATTTTTTTAAATGCATTCCTTTAAAGTAGGTTTTCAGACGTTATACAGCTCTCTCTAGTAGATAAATTATCTCAAACTTACTGCATCCTTAACATTCCTGTATCAGTGGCTGTAACCAGTTTTTATTTTCTCCACTTCTACAGGTTTGTTTTTGTATTGCAAGTGTAATTTTCTCTTGCTCTTTCACCCAGTCTTTACCTCGATTTGTTTTGCCTCTTATCAGATTTTGTCTACCCCCCTCTCCCCGTCCTCTCTGCTGGCCTCCGCTGGCCAAATGCCATCCGCTTTCCCATAAGTGGTCCCCCCTCTGGTTTCAGACACACAAAACATCTTCAGATCGGTGCGCTTCTTATCGCACACATGATCTGCACAGGGGTGTTATGACAGTTTATCTATCCCCGTGGCGCGAGGGAACGCAGCGCGCTGCGAGTCTATTCCTGGCTTTTGTTTTGGAAGGAGCGCTAAACTCGCCGTTCCACTCCCCGAGCACATTCACGATAGCGCACAAAATGTGGGAAGCACACATCTCTCCCCTTGGCCAGCTGTGCAGCCGCGCAGAAAGAAGTTCATTTTCATGCATGTGTGTGTTCGTGTGTCTGTGTCCTGGAGTGCCTCTGTGCATCTGTGTGTTTCTACTCATTGCTGGCCTCACTTTCTCCAGGTTAATAGTTATGCATTCTGATACTGTATATGGACTATGATACATTAATGTACTGTATTATGCAAGTTTTCTCATTAAAAAGTATCATAAAACACACTTGGATGTTACTTATTTAAAACTGCTGTTGTAATATGTCAAAAAAATCCAAAGCATCAACAATATATTTTAGTACGTGTTATTCTCAGGATCTGGCAACATTTCCTACCAACAATGTTGCTTTATTTTACGAAAGAGGAAATCGCATATTGTGCCAATGCAAAATATTTCTATTCCTCTTGATAAAACATCTTGGGAGAGTATTTTCTTCTGGTCGATCTCCTGGTTTTCATGTTCCAAAACACAAAAGAAGCACAGTGGTGTAAAATAATTCAACCTGGAATGCATGTCCTCGAGCACCCAAATGTCCAACGCTGAAAAGACATAAAAGACACTTATTGTGGTTTACCATAAGCAACGTCATTCTGTGCTGAGCAGGGCTTAGAAACCCCTTCAGTAAAGACCATAGCTACATAGTACACCATTAAAGTGACTGAGGTTCTTAGTATCTGGTATTTGGGATTGGTGATGCATATGGAGCCAATCCCTGCATCACTACCATAGTTTTTATACTCATATTTAAACTAACTCCCCGGAATTGTACTCTTGTTTGGACATACAACAAATAATGGGAATATTTGAATCAATAAACTAGTATTTGTTAAATTTCCTTTTGGTATGTGGTCATTCTCAACGTATTATTGGCGCACTATCAGCCAAACTAATAAAACACTATCTATGGCTACATTTACATGGATTACATTTTTTCAGTGCGATTGAAACCCTCCAGATCAGAAAATCCAATTTACCTGTTTACATGGACACTAAACGATACAATCTGATGAGATATACAATAGGTGTTTACATGCCCCAAAATATCAATTAACTTGACTTTTCTGACGTGCACAAGTGGCTCCGCCCACTGTTGCCACCTCCTTCAGTCTCATTGATAGTTCCTTCTGATCTTGTCTCTTCTGACTGAAGTGGTTACATGAAGCATTTTTGTTCCGATTGAGCTATTACAACAGCTATTGGTGGAGTAGTGGCGTCCAGGGGCGACACAGCGGTGTAGTGGTTAGCTTCACAACAAGAGGTTTTCTCCAGGTTTCCTTCCAAGACATGCTTGTTAGGTTGATCCTAAATTGGTAGGTGTGTATATGAGTGTGAATGGTTATTTGTCTCTTTGTGTTAGCTAAGGGTGTACCCCACTCCTCGCCCCAATGACTGCTGGGACAGGCTCGTGCCCTCCCTGCCACGCTTTTGAGGGCAATCGGTTGAGGAAAACTAATACTAGTGTTGATGTAAATGCACCAAATGTCTTGGAACATTGTCTGAATATGTCCCCATTTAAATATCACGTCTCATCAGACCATATGACAGCATTTTGGGAGAACAACAGGCACATTTTAAAACCAACTTAAATTAATTCTTTGACTGCATTCCCCTATTTCACTCTGAGTTGGAAGAACAGCGCCCCCTTTCTGTTTTGAAGAATTTTTTCCTCCTTTAAATTTTCTGCAACTTCAAACCTGATAACGTTGCAAGCAATGCTTGCCATTAGTGTCCTCTCTGTTAGGAATATCTATTGTACTGTTTGCAGAATAATAGACTATTGCCTTAGAATTAACATGTTTATATATTTCATTCTTATTTGTCTGCTCTGATCAGTTGAATTTTATGTTGTCAGTCTGAAAACAATGACAATCTACATACTGTACATGTTAAACTGACTGAATCTGAACTTGCGTGTCTTTCTCCCGCTGCAGTACTGAACGGGCCTCCCATGTCCGTGAAGAAGGAGCGGGAGGCGGAGCTGCTAGTCAACCGGAGGGAGCAGCGCAGCGGGGAGGTCATCTGCATCGACGACTAGGCCACACACGCGCATACATGCACGCACGCTGAAACCCATCTGCTGCAAAGATATCTCCAGTTCCTCTCCAGGAAAGCTGTGGTGGTAAAACCGGCACCACTGAGTCTCACATCCAGTGTTACTTCTTAACTACACGACTGACGGGGCGAACTCATTGACCCGCTAGTGGTTGTAGTTGCTTCATTTGACACACATCTCTAAAATTCTGCTCTGCCGACTGGTACTCCCTAAAAAATAAAAGTACAATCTCACACACATACACAGAGAGATAACATAAGCACTCACGCACATATGCACTTACTGTCCACGGACACACGCAGACAAAACACACAGTCCGACTTGTCTCATAACTTCTTTGTGACCTTTTCTCGTCTGCCTCAAACCATTATACTCCTCATGAACGGCCTCCTCTCACAGGCCTCCTCCTCCTCCTCTAGGGATGCTTCTAACCTCACCTGCGCACACATACACGCAAACACACACACGCGCACACACACACAACGCTAAACCCACCTCAGTACTAGAAACCTTTTAGATCTCTCAAAAGACCATGTAACCTTCCTCCTCCTTCCTTTCCTCCTTTAACTCTCAACAGGAAGCTGCATGCGAAACTAAACTCATTTCTACCATTGCACCCCCCCTTCCCCCAAAGCATGCTCTCATCACAATAATGCTGTCTCGTGGAAAGAAAAAAAAAAGGTTAATAAGCTGTGCCTACAGTCGTTTTAATACCGTTTCTAATTCTCAGAGAGAGGATGTAACTCCTGATTTCTCAGCCCGAGCAGCTCCAAGCACAGCTCCAACTTTTTTTGGCCTTTGTTTCGTTTTTTTTCGATGGTACACGTTGTGATAAAATGCGCAGCAAGGTATGATATG
The DNA here is from genome assembly GCF_963514085.1 of Chelon labrosus. Taxonomy (NCBI): domain Eukaryota; kingdom Metazoa; phylum Chordata; class Actinopteri; order Mugiliformes; family Mugilidae; genus Chelon; species Chelon labrosus. The sequence continues at coordinate 9,661,745 of NC_140337.1, forward strand.
ACAAATATATTCAGGACTAGTTTGAAGTGTTTTCTGACAACCCATCCCGCTTCCCACCCCCCCCAGGTCTAAGTTTATGTACAGAGCTTTGAGGTATTTTGGGGGGGTTTGTTCCAGAAAAGGCCTCGCGTCCGACGCTATTTTTCAGAAACCTCCTACGAATGTTTATAACCTTTCATAAGCAAATCAGTGTTATTAAAACCTATCGACCACCTCTAACACTCCCCTTCCTTGTCTTTCCTTCCCTCTTCTCTCTCAATCATTGTTTTAATTTTTTCCTGTTTTTCAGGGTTTTTTCTTTCCAAGTTTCTATTTCTTTCTACACAATCCTGTGATATACTTTGCATATTTAAACCGCTCATTCGTGTTCTCTTGTGTTTTTACTCTCGCGATTATGAGTATTGTTGTTGTCGATGTTGCTGTTGTTCCTCGCCGTTGCTATTCGAGACAGAGCTTCTACCAAAAGAGACATTTTTTTGTAACGAGAAACTATGGAAAACAACACAGTATGCGCGACACACGACGCACCTCTTTGCCATGTTGGTCCTAATATTTCAAGAGAGCGCAAACGAAGAAGTTGAGCTAACTTCAGACGTAGATATATAACAAGGAAAACTATTTTTTTCTTGCTTACATTTTAGATTTGGGGCTTGCAAATGATATATAGAAAAATAGGCCGTATGTAACCCTAAATGCTTCTATAAGCAAAAAGAAAATGCTTACTATCTAACTCCAGTAAAAATACATGATTATTATCTGGAAAATCAGTGGCTGGAAATCCATTTTATACACCGCATCATTAAAAACGCCTTAATAAACATAGCTGAATAAATGTAAAGTCATTAAAATGAATTAAGAACCTGATGTCAACATGTAAATCCAAGTCTGCATTGTCTGTTTTAAGTAAAAAATAAAAAATAAAAAGAAACAAGATATCTAAGAGTTAATTTACCCCATAAATTTTAAACTGATCTTCCCAGGAAGTAGTCTGAGTCCATTTTACAAATGTATTACGTTTAAAACGAAAGTTTTGCAACCCCCGAACTAAAATGTCAAAAAAACAAGCACTTAGTTCTTTTTTCCACTTTTACTTTGTCCTCTTTCCAGATTTGTTTTTTGTGTTGATTTCTGGGTATCTTGTGTCACCGTGTATGTAGTGGTGCTGATCAAATGATGAGTGGCAGTTTAAAACATGTCAATAATGACGCATCTCCTTTTTTTTCTTTCTTTTTTTTGTTTGTAATAAAACTGAATGAAATGATAAAATGCATGCCTGGAATTATTCTGACTTTATACATTTTATATTTATTTAGCCATGCTAGCAAAGAGACTGAAATATGGCAACAACTGTTAAACGGGTTGACAAAGTTTGTACATACACTCATGCTCCTCGGTGCATTAGCTGTATTAACTTTAGGGGTCCCCAGAATTTTCATTTTCATTCGCACCATCAGACGTAGCACCTTTTCTACTATTTAGCAAATATCAACATGCTAGCAAAGTAAGACGCTTTAGCTAAGTGACTGTGTGTTAGCATGTTGATAACGTAGACATGTTGGAGTGCTAGCTAAGGCTAGCGTAACGTAATTAGATCTACAATGGTGCACACAAAGACATGAACCGGTTCTACAACTTTTTTTTATATATTGCAGTAGTTTGTTCAGGTCTGAAAACAAGTAAAAGAAGAGTCACTGACCTGACTTTAATGTTAATTATGCCAGAGTTTGCTAACGCTGTCTTGGACTCTTTTCTGCTCCCTATTTTCAGACTGTTGGATTGGTTTCTCCTTGTGTGCTCCTCCCTCATTAGTTTCACCTGCGTCTTGTTAACTCCTCTGCCAGTATGTGTGTATATATAGTCCTACCTTTCCCTTTGTTCTCTGTCAAGTTGTCTTTTCTGTGACGTTACCCTGTTTGTCTCACTGTTCCTCATAATTCCTCATGTTCCCAAGTTTTGGTTTTGGTTCTGGTTCCTTGTGACAACACACAAGCTAATATTAACCACTTTTAAATCGGTTCAGTCAATGTCTATCACCAAATGAGGTAACACAATGATGACTTAAACAATGGTACTGATAAAAGTCTTGCAATATTACATTATATACTACGACTACTGCTGAAACTAGGAAATGATCGGTCTATACTAACAGAACAGTTGTTTTCAGAGAAAAGAAATTTCTTGATCAGTGTGCTTTGACGTTGGTGGATGCTGCATAGAAGCAGTAAGTTGCTGTAAGATGTGGGAGGCTGTGTGAACAACACTGATTCGGTTTCTCCTCCTCTTTACTATAAGCAATCAGTTCCTACTCTTGCAGCTTCACATTAAAAGTTTTCAAGTGGCAAAACACTTCCCATAACTCCTTCATAATTCAGACATCCATCAAAAATGCATCTGCAAAACCATACAACTCATTTTTTTGTGATATTCTGATGGCAGATCAGTTTGAAATTTTTCAGGGAGCAGCTACAGTGAGCTGTTACATGAAGAGCTGCAGGTCACAGGCTGCACACCTCCAACATCTCAGTGAGTTAACCAAGACTAAATGGGTCGCCAGATCAACCAGGACTCAAATGTTAAGCTAAAACTCCAGTGTAGTGAACTGGTCACGGTTGTATTTTAAAGCTTGCAAATGTAACTTTCCATTTGCACAAGTATGTTTGTGTTATTTCTTCATAGTTACAGTGTGTAGTTAGAGTATGTAATCACAGTACAGAGTTGGGAAATCTTTAAAATATCTTCCACAACACCACATTCATCATCTCTTAATTTACGCACATACCACTCAAAATAAATTTAAGGTCACTTCAGTTATTCATGTGTAGTCTAATTATACTGAAATTCGTAAATGATCAGTCTAAATTCACAGAACAGTTATTTTCAGTGAAAAGAAATTTCTTGATCGGTGTGCTTTGATGTTGGTGGATGCTGCATAGAAGCAGTTGCTGTAAGATGTGGGAGGCTGTGTGAACAACACGGATTCAGTTTCTCCTCTTCGTGGGACTTTATCAGATATTCCTCGTCTCCCACACACACATGCACACACACCCTGAGAAGCAGATGGTCAGTGATTCATGATGACTGAAGGTGAAGAGTCATCTTTCTGTTATTCAGAACAGATTGATGCCACACATTCTGCTATTTACTGTTATCACAGCTTTATGGTTTCTAATGGGAGAGCCTGGAGATTATGTCAACTCCAGTGAAGGCTCGTTGCACATAATATACTGACTTTCTCAGATGAATGCTCTTCTGTGCTGTATGCCCATTAATTTTACATTTATGTTTTGGGCTATCTCGTGTTTTTACATGGAGAAAGTCTTGCTTTAGGTCACATGTCAGATTGTCTAATTGAAATTGAAATTTTAAGAAAATTAATATTACCTTTATCTTTTATATTATTGCAACAAATAAACATGAAAACTTGCAGACTGCTTACAGCTTATGCCAACATTAAGCCAAGGATGTATGGTTGGGGAGTTTAAGGGTTTATTGTTTGGGGTGAAAGCACAAGATATAGAACATTTCTTTTGCCCTGTAGAATATCAGGGATTTCACAACAGATCCAGCAGACATGGAGCTACACCATTATTCCCCTCGTGTTTCTGTCCACCTGATGAATGTACGTCTAATGTTCACTCTACTTTTAGATCTGCTTTGGTCTCTATCATCTCCTAGGTTTTTTGTGGCTAAATGCTGCACAGTGTTTAGAAGCTACTGTTGCTTACTTTACCTGTAAACAATTTAGAGCTATTCAGGTAGTTTAAAGGCGGTTCATTTCCATCTGCTTATCCGAGATCGGGTTTAAAGGGGGTTATTTACACACACAAAAAAATAAAAAATCAGAAAAAACAGTGGGAATGAACAAAAAGTTTTGTTTCAACAAAATGTTTGTTCAAACAAAAAATTAATGTTCACTCTCTGATGGGAACCACATAGTGATATTAATCTGTTGGATTACTTTTGCAAAACACTTATTTCACATTAAAAACACTTATTTGACTCATGGGTAACATGAAAAATATTCATAACTGCATCTTTAAATTTCTATCCCATCTCATTTGCGGGAGAGTTATTCTTTTTTGAGAATTTACTGTTTTATATTTCCTGCTGACCTTGATTTCCCTTTTCCATTGAAAACTGAAAACTGATAGTATAGCTTTTCAAAAACAACAAGGAAGGTTTATTCAACATTTATGATGAGCGTGTTCCGAAGAAATAAAAAGGAAAAAAAAAAAGTTCAGACGATGCATACATCATCATTTTAAAGACAACTTCTTCACAAAATTTTCCGAGGTGGTAATAAACTTTGACATTTAGAAAAAAAAGGAATCGGGGCAGGGAAGTGTGGCTGCATGAGTGTGTGTGTGTGTGGTGACGGGGGAGGGACAAGGCATGTTTTTCCTCAAAGACCTTAAGCTATGTGGTTCAGGTTGAGATTCAGGAAGTGAAAATTTAGATGGCTGCTGGAGTGTGTGTGTAGAGGACATTCAGAGTCCTGCGTGTGTGTGTGTGTTTGCAGTTTGATTGGTGCTGACAGGGAAATATGAGGTGTGCATGGATGTGGATGGGGGTGACTGAGATGCCAAAAGGAAAGAGGAAAATGGTGAGGAAATCAAACAGGATATAATGTCTACACCTCAAAAATATGACATTTTTCCATCTGAAAACACGAATGTTTGGCTGCAATTAAAAACTCTACGATCGCTGCAGTAAAGTGCTGAGGAGAAACCAGTGCGGTCTGTCCGCAAAAACTACTTATAAACAAGAGTGGGAGTGCTGAAACCCACTGCTAGAAATACACACTGTTTGTATTGTAGCAGGGAATATTACAGAAAGCAGCAGCATATAAGAGAATGGAAGGAGTTTCCAATAAGACATAAAAGTGAGGACGTGATTGAAAAACAATATGGATATCTGGAATAGATATACTGATTTTTGGATTTTAAATTCCAAACATAATAACTGAAACTTAAGGGTTATTTTTTGCAGTTATCCAGAAGTGTCAGGGCAAACTGGTACCATCTGGCTTCTATAAATTCAGTGAAAAAAAATATCAAGTTTATTAAGGTAAATATACAGCTACATGCTAGCTGCTGCTGTGCTAACACTGTACAAAGTGCTAACGTTAGCAAGCGAGTCCGCTCTCAATGCTTCCTTAGTTTAATGTTGGCATGCTAACATTTCCTAATTAGCACCAAACCTCAAAACTAGCCTACGGTGGAGGCAGCAACAGGCTTTCTTTGTTAGCTGACCTTCTTGTGAGGTTACATGTCTTTATGTGTAAATAAGCACCAGAATAAAGGCACAAATGTTTTGCGAAATTAGCAGCTAGCTGTGCAGTATTCAAAGGCAAGGCTAATCTTGCAAGTGAGAGCCACGCTAGCTGCTCTTTGAGGCAATAGTTTGAGCTAAATGCTAACATGCTCACTGACAGTGCTAACATACAGATGTTTAGCATGTGTAGTCCATGTGTTAGCATGCCAGTGTTTGATAACTAGCACAGAACTCAAAGTCTAGCTAAGGCTAATGGGAATTTTAAATTAATTTTCACAATCTTGACATGACGATGGTCACCCTTGGTGAAAAGTTACGGGGTCAGGTGATCATACAGTGGTGCAGATATATTTGGGCCTCATCAATCCTATTTTGATTGAGAGGTTAACAATTAACAGGTCATTTATAAAATAAAACAGGGAAGTGATGGTTATTGTGTCATCAAACAGAAGAGTAACAGGCAGAAAGGACAGATAAAGCTATATTTAAAGGTGTATGCATTGCTTCCCATAACTTTCACCTACTTTTCAAAAGAAAGATATACAAACAATCATGTGACCTTAGAAAAGAGAACAAATTCACATCCATGTTCTTTAAAATGTCCCACTTGCTGCACATATATAAAATGTGTATAACGTATATATATACAGAGTATTTAAAGGAAAGGCTTCCGTTAACTTCACACTCACACAGATTGCATTGGTAAGATCATAAAATCGGTATAAACAACAATAGTTTGATTCGTTTCATTCACACAGGCGCCAAATTATATAAAATATCAATGACAACTCGTGCAGGCTTCTATAGTGTCGAGACTCTCGCAGACGTGCTCTCAGCTGTGGAAGTGGAAGGTTCATTCGCAGCTTTACTGTCAGTCTTATAAAGTGAGAGTAAGCACAATTTATTGCATGACACAAAGGCTAAGATGAACTTCCAAGGAATTTTCTTTTTTTTTTATATGAAGCTCTTTATCTACAGAGCAGCTTCCATCACATCTGTTCTCTCGGCACACGTTCATCGAGGCATTTCGTTCACTGTGGGTCTTGGGTTTAATCCAAAATCTGCTTTCCAAAACAGGCCTGCAGTCCAGAGAAAAATTCCACAACAGCTTCCACAAATGTCAGGTTTGTCTTTCAAATTAATGTCTCCAGGAGGAAACTGTAGCATTAAGTGATGGCTCAACTGATCATGACTGATTCACCATTTAGAAAAAAAAAAAAAAAGAATCTCATCCATAGGAAAACAAGTTAAGTTTGTGGTACTCAAGTTTGTGTATTCGTAAAAAGTTCCCAACGTATATCAGACCAGCGCTGAGCTTCAGTTGATTTTAAAGATGCTGAAGACGTGAGGCGAGGCGGAAGGATTGCCTACAATATGGAGTTTGAAGGATGAGCCTGTAATGGCCTGAAGCTCTGTGCCTTTGTCCAGTCGCAGGAGGCCAGACACCTGGCAGGGCTTCAGGAAGTGGAAAGGGTGCGGACCAGCGGACGGAGTTGTCCCGTAGCCCTCCATGCACTGCAGCTTCTGAGGCCTTGGGCCGATTGTCACCACATCCAGCTTCACATACTGAGACTGCTGCTCATTGAACAACACCTGATTAGACAGAGGAGACACCTCATTAAGAGAAGTTCAGCAGGGCCACAGAAAGAAACTGTTCCTATACTTTTGAAATGAAAACTAACCAGACTGCCTCAGGATTTAAAAGGTTAAAAGGCTGCTTTCATGACTTTTTTCTTTTTTCCGTTTTGGCTAGATTTTCTCCAGACTTCTGTCAACCTGACAAGACGAGGGTCTGGCTATGTGAGATTACCCAAAACCTGATATCCACCTCTCTAAAAACAAAAGTATACATACTACTACAATATGACTGCTTGACCAAAATAAAGACAGATATTGTAAATCACAAGATCAGGCTGATGCATGAAAGTTAGCATAGACTGTATGTCTCATGACTTCACTTCAGAAATTAGAAACTCAGTTACTTTAAAGAAACATGTAGCTAGCTAAAGCTAAAAAAATAAATAAAATACAATCGTTGGGTTTCAGTACAAAATCATACGTTTAGATGATCTTCCTCAGGATAAAATTAAATTCTCTTTTTATGTGATGTCTTAATTATAGAGTATGTCATCTACATGTCACCACCAGGCCCAACAATAAGAAAATAAGTCACTTTGTAGGTATTTTAGTATTTTAGTTGTTTTGATGACTCATCCTGCTCTTGGGGGCGTGTACTAACTTAGCATCCAATGAAACTTCGTTCAGTTTTCATTTCCCTCCCTCCTCCTGTGTCTTTCCTTCTGTAATGGCTCTCGGGTCGAACAAGCACTGGCAGCATCTCCTCTAACCTTTGGAGCTGACCAGTCACAGAAGACTGGGCTTTTTCGGTGACGGGGGGAGGGGCTCCCAACTTCTGTTTTTACGGGAAACACGCTGACTTTATGGGGACTTTGGTTTATACCTAGCCCCTCTTAAGAACCCTTTTAAAACTAAAATCCCAAGGTTTTTGAATGAATAAAATTATAAAATTGATAAAATTATTTGGCAAAATCTATCAGCTAAATTTGATAGTTACTGTAAGATTGATTCGCAAAACAGATATATACATTCTGCAACTTAAAGCTGCTTTAATACACTTTTGGCTACTTGCATTCAGTATAAAAGCTGAAACAAATGGCATATCATCATCATATAAAACATATCCAGACGGCTATGGTAGCCAGCTAGACGCTAGCTGTTGTTGTTGTTAGCGGTGTGGCAGCTTACAGTCAGTTTATCACCGTTTGTTTTACTAAAAATAAATGCTGAGACCAGTGATTGAGACTCAAAACATTAAATTTAAAGCCTGCCAGATCCAGAAAACCAAAACATTGAGCTCAAAGATGCTAAAATGCTCCATATCACTGAGGGGACTGCAGAGGTCATGCCATAGTTCAATACACCCAACAGACACTCACCTGACAAAACAGGAAGTAGACACCCGCTTTCTCCACAGTGAAGGTGCCTTGCTCCTTGTTGTATCTCACCGCTTTAGTCATATTCAACGGCTTCTCCTCCCAGCCCTTTATCACACCACCTTCTCCCACTGCAATACACACACACACATCCCAGGTTATTAATCACGGACAAAAGATTCAAAATTATCCTCTATCCGTCATTTTTACGACTCTTACCTTGCTGAGAGGAGACTTTGGTTACTGGTGGAAAGAGACATGACACGAGACGGAGAAAGAAAAGGGAAAGTCAATTAAGATTTTATGAGTGCAATCGTATAGGGGTATATGATTGAAAACACTTCAGCAGATGCTACGTGAGACGGCCATAAGGGGTCTGCCAAGCCACTTACTCTCAAAATGAGACGCCGCTTTCTTTCCATTTCCATTCCTCCCTCGCGCCGCTCCCCCTTCGGAAGGCAAAGACAGGCCGAATATGAGTGTGAATGCAAAGAAAATAACGTCTGTGGTTTTTTTTTGATAAAACAATCATTCCCATTTGTATCTGTCTAATAACATGGTGTGCTAATTTGCTGCCATTTAGATTCAGCCTGGCCAGATTTAACGCGGCTAGCAGATGGACAAAGGATTTCCTTTCACATGCTTCAATATATTTCCTCAAATCGTTATTCCCAGTCAGAAGCGTGTGTCTCTCCTACTTTTTTTTATTTTTTTTCCTCCTGTGGGGGCTAATCTTAGAGCCAGCTGGTCCAAGTCATCTAGAAAATACAGAACAGAGTGAAAGGATGGAAGGAAGAGGATGGAGAGCTGTGAAAAAAGAAAAAAGATGGACAGGAGAAAAGTGAATAAGAAAGCTTTAAAGACAGGCTTTGAGAGACAGAGCTTAGGGGCTAGAGGGCTAAATAAGAAAAATGAAGTGCTGGAAAAAGACGGTCAAAAAGGTCTTTGGCTGCTCTGCGACACAAAATAGTCGAGAACAGAGCGGAGGAACAGCTACGGCCCCTTGCTCAGATAAATACAATAAATAAAACACAGCACTAAAAGGCTGGAGCTGAACAACGTCTGAGATAGTTACTCACTAAAGGTTTATTTTAGCCTCGCAATCTGGCCTGCGGGGAGCCATTTCAAACACCGGCACAACTCCCTGGATGAACTTTAAAATACAACATACTTTATGTTTCAGGACGGAGCACCCAAACACCGGGCCCCTGCCATCATTCAGGAATACTAAGTCGCTGCTAAAATAGCTCTCAGGTGGGTGACCCTGTGGACTTAGGATTTGCTATGGGCCAGCGTAAAGCCCTGAGGCTGGCCAGATTTTCCTGACTTAACCTGTCAGTCATCAGGAGAGAACATAACAGCAGTGTCCTGCTGAAACGCTGCACGGCGGTGGTCAACTTTCCACAAACTGGAAAAAGCTGTTTGGGATTTTTTTGTTTCCATTGATAGGCCATGAATTTCTGAACACTGTTTAATGCGTTTTGGAAGGCGAAATCGGATATCAGTTACTAAAGGGAAAAGATAAGTACCTGCAGGATGTCAGTGTAGATTTTTTGGCGAGACACGCCGCTCTCTAAAGGAATCCTTTCGCTAAAACTTGAACATTCACCTCTCAGCTGAATTCCAGCGCTAAAGCGTCTGCGAGTTCACCCTCGGACACAATGTGAAACAATCGAGCAGTCCCATGATGGTGACGCAAGCAGAGGCTATAAATACTGCAATGATAGGTCATCAAATATCACTGCTTTCACAACAAACCGTGGATGTGTCAGTCGTGTGCTCAGGGCGGAGAAAGAAAATCAATTTCATTGCCCAGAAGCGTGCAACAAGGCCCCGCTCCCGCGCCAGCTGGTTTTCTGGGCCCTGAGTCCGCTCTGGTCAGACCTGTAATTTCTGAAACAGTCATCCAGCTGCCTACTTTTTCCTGTGTCAACTTTTAGCAGCGGGCAATGCCTGTGGCCCGCTAGACCCGACCAAAGTGGCATGTGGGCCAACACTGGCCAGCGTTTGTGTTAAATGTTCTTCCCAAAAAAACAACAGACTGCACTTGTAAGTATATTGTGTCTGTGGTGATCTGGGCAGCTAAAAAGAACAAAACTCCTATATGTATGTTGGTGGTGCGGCTCTGGCAGACGTTCGATTTAGAATACCATCTCTTTTCACTCGCTGCCCCACCAGCAGCTCCCTCTTCTCCAGAATGAGCTGAACGATGGCCTTCCTCTGCGTATTGACCTGTTGAAAGGGAGAGAGAAAAGCCACACTATTAACAAATGTCAAGTTAGCTTTTCATGACGTTTCTCTGGCTCTTATCCACAGACGACCTCTTCTGGGGGGGGGTGACATAATCAGGCTCATCCTTTCCGGTATCCTGCCCCTGCTGCCATGCAAGCTGTAGGTCTGCCACTTCCTCAGAGAACGGTTGCAACACTTAATGCAGCGCTTTACATTCCTCACGTGGAAAGAGACTTTTTTTGTCAAAGTTTTAAGCCCCTGGCTGGGGGCCCACTCAGTGACCAAAGGAGGCCTAAATCGAGTATGGGGAGAAGTTGCTCAGGGGAAAGTATGTTTAAATTTACTGCTACCGTGGAAATAGAGGCAGAGAGTTGCACTCCGCTCTCCAGACGCTCACTCGCTGGCTCTCATCAAGAGTTGGCAAACGGTCAAATGGACGGAACGGGGCCCCTTGGGAAAGGCTCCAGTATCAACACTCCACGTGTCCAATTTTGGGGTGATAGTGTGTGTGCGCAGGTTTGTCAACACCATACACAGCCAACCTGTCTCGATTATCTGAAATCCAGTGCAATTTGGTTGTGTAAATACTGTGAACTCAAAAACCAGAAGAATTTCCATCAGCTCCCCTTGGCTCCTTGGAGAAAATAATTAGCCGTGTGATGCAACCTCATGCCAGAGTCTAACATCTGCTGCAAGTGCAAGCTGCCTTCAAAAAAAAAAAAAAATGCACTTTGCGTGAGGTTGCGCGATATTCGGGAGTACTTTCTGCAAGTTTTAGGTGACCTGCGCATGAGCAGCGGATATGCAGGCTGCAAATGATTTACACTTGCCACACTTTATCATCCAGCCTGTTTCACGCCTCTCGCCTCAGCGCAGCCAGTGGGGTACGACATGCTCCTTGGCCAAATAGTTTGAGGCTTTCCAGTAAATTGAGATAAAACTGGAGTGCGACTGGCACCAGAGTAATTAAACATGGCGGGGGGAACAGAGTGGTGGCGGCGGCGGCGGTAGCGGTGGGGGGGCACAAAAAATAAGCAGCGGCTCCGCGCAACTTTACCGCAATTATTGGTGGGTAATAAAAGTGCCAAGCAGAGAAATGGTGGAACGGAATAGGGTGCGTGCAAAGGGAAGAAAAGAAAAGGGGGGGCGAGGGGGTTAAGTGTGGAATTGTCCATATACCCCCCACTAAGATTCCCGTAACCGCAGTCACAAAAGAAGTTACATAAGAAATACTTGAAGTCGCAAACGAGTGATTTTTTGTTGTTGTTGTTACTGGTGCAGGAATGCATGCCATTCTTAGAGTTTTTTCTTTTTAGGTTAGGCTTGAATGTTGTTTTAAGTGTGATACAAACCTGCTCGAGTCGGTCCTGCAGGATCTTAAAGGACTGCGACAGGTCCCGCGTCTGTCGCCAAGTCCATGCCGTGAACAGCGCGCTGCAAGCGGCCAGAGACAGAGCCACCAGCGCCAGAGAAGCCCAGACGACCCGCAGCTTGCGCACTCGCCTCCTCTGCAGAATCCGATGCATGTTGCTGCAGAACTGCACTGCTACTCACCGCAGCAAGCCCCGCTTCAGCTCCATTCCAGCAGAGCGCGAACTCCCTCCAAATGCATTTCAGTCCAAAACGTCCATTTGGGTTAAGAAAATAAAATAAAATGAAATAAATAAATAAAAAGACGCACCAGTGGAGAGCGCGTAACTCACTCCCTCTGCTCTGTGGAGAGGCTGGTCTGCTGTTTAATTGGAAGGGTTATCTCACAGTTTTAAAGCCGCAAAAACATCCGTTTCTTTCTCCTCACAGATCAGAGCCACCATCCTCCTTGTGCGCTGCACGCCGTCTCCAAATATAAGAAAACTGTGCAAGTTGCGCACATCAACTATTGCATCCTTCTCCTTGTGATTCGTTGACTCAGCTCTCTTGTCTTCCCTTTAAACAGCGTGCTGGGGGGTCAGTCTAATAGACAGACAGACAGACAGACAGACTGAGCACACATGAGCCTGAGTCCACACACACACACACAAACCCACGCACACACACACAGAAACTACTGGAGGTGAACTTGCGAGCCCTGATGTTGCGATACCAGCTGGCATCCAGCGTTAAACCCCGAACAAAGAAGGCAGACGGGGCGCACCGGAGCTTCCTCTGGTTGTCAAATCACTTTCATCAAATTGCATGCCTTCGAAATGTGTGCCATTCATGCGTACAGTACAGCAGTACCCTTTCGAGCCACACGATGGCCGTATAGGTAAAGATTGACCAAACTTGTTTCCACTGCTCCATCAACAGGTGAGCCAAGGACTGGAGTCTAGGACAGAGTTTCCATGGACAGATTTTACACCGTGACCTCAGTAAATGTGTGTTTATTTTGTCACTTTAGGTGCTAAAATAGATGATTTTTGAAACTTAAAATGAGAACAGGAAAAGCATTTCGCCCTAAAAGCAGTTTCTCTTCTCATACAGTCCAATTTCAATACCACCTGAGGAAGTAAATGTTTCCAAAAACAGGAGACCTTCAGTCGAGGTCTCGACCCTTAACTTGAGAACCGCAGCGCTAAAATTACCAAGAATCCAATCTCCGAATGTTACGTTAAATAAGCACACCACTCCTCAGAGAACTATTCATTAAGAATAACAGGGATTCAAGACATTTTTAAAAGCCCTGGTGCATTTTTTTACGAGGCCCCACTCCCTGAGAATTAGAAGCCAAACCCTCCCACGCACCAGGCAAGATATCAACCACCTTTTAAAAGTCAGTGGAGTGATTCCACATTAAGTGCATCATTTTTTATTTTTTTTTAAGAGAGAGAGAAATTAGAAACTTTGTCTCCAGGTAACGGTCTTCTTCTTCATCCACGGCCTCGTTTCTTGGCACATTTAAACCATAAAGCGTTGATGAACATTCTGATGTAGAGCCCATGGAAATTGTCATAGTTTAAGTCATATTTGGACAAGAAAACACTTGATCCAGTGTCTTCAAGTAAGGCAGATTTACTCAATGATTAGGCATAAAAGTGAAAAAAACAAAAACAGAATGTAAACAGGCAACTAGTTAATGCTTCTACAATCAGAAGGAGACTCTGTATATGAGGTCTGATAACAAAAAGCCTCTGTTGTACAGAAAGACATTAGAACAAAACTAGACCAGGCCTTTCAGCATAATGTCCTCTGGGTAGCCGAACCACGGACAGGGCACATGTTCGGTGCAGACCAAAGCTTGCGAAACACCACGGGCAGCTCGCGGTCATTTGTTCGATGAATTGCCGCTATAAATTCTGCATAATATCAAAGAACGCCTGAAGCAAACACGAGGCCATCTGTGCGAAAGTTCCACCGAGGAACGGCTCGGAAAGAAGAAGTGATGGGATATGGCGCGACCTGGTCAGTGCCCAGATTCGAAAGGTTGTGGTGGGGATTGAAATGGACAGGGCGTGCAAGAAAAGCCCTCAAACATCTTGCCCCTGAAAGAAGTTTGCGTGCGAAGAGTGGTCAAAAAGTTCCAACAAGACAATTATACGAAAAGGCTACAAAAGGTTATTTCTGCTTAAGAGGGTAATGCAATCTCCTGAGGGCAAAGGTCTAGTTGCTTTTTCCACATGAGTATATAACACCCTGGGGTATTTTTGCCGAATGAAGATTGAAAAGGCTTGTTTACTCTTGCTTTTTTGCCCAAACACAACCTTTATACACCTTTACCTGAAGGCACTGTAGCCACAACTTTCAAAACTCATCACTAATGTCGCTATTGTCTTCCTCACATGGAATATGGAGCATTGTGTGCCCTCTAATTGTGACACAGTTGCACTTTTCAGTTTATTTTAGCGCAGTGCACCTTCAGTTCAGGCTATCCCAATTCAGGGTTTAATAATCGATACATGGTCATGTCATTTATTTCTACTTTTTATGGTAGTTCATATATGTATACCTTCTTTTACAGTGTATGTAGAGACAGCATGTGTGCTAGCCAGGTACCTGAATAAGCATTCTTTAGCACCCTATTAGGAATTAAGAGACAGGTGGTGTTGGGGCGCCCCCTATAGGTCACACAGGATGGCATTACTGTAGATTTCACATTTAGAAAACATAATCTACTCAGGTTTACTGCAGTATGACAGACTTTATTATTATGATCAATGTAAACTTAACAGTCCAGCAGCTAAACAGTAAAACACACGTGTGGTTTTCATGGGGTGACAAGTATACAGTACTTTTGTGACACCAACATTTGACTCTCATGCAGGTTCTGTCACAGCAAATGACACAAAATTCTAGCAGCTACATTTCTGAGGCCAAAGTCAAGCTTTTGGCCGAGGTCATGTGAAAAACTTCTGAATCCATTTTTGGGGATTTTCACCATTTTAACCGGAGCGGAGGGATTTTCGCGCCCCTTTGAGGGTTTGAGGGAATTTATTTGATCCCTTGAAGCCCTTTAAAATGCGTCCTAAATGCAACACGCTCCTGAAACGTTCGCTTTGGATTCACGGGGTTTCGGCCAAACTTTGTTTTTACGAGACAAAATAAGAAAATATGGGCACATTAAGTCGTCTGAAATAAGACATCATGATTTGTGAACACCTATCGCACCAAATGAACGAGAATTTGTGTTAAACTAAACCACACCAAAGCTGTAGGAATGAAAATAAATCAACACGGTTGTAATGAATAAACATCCCAAGTATTTAATGGTCTGTTCTTGCTGTTGCCGTTTTCTTCTTCTTGAGATTTATTGTAGCAATAATTGACAGGAACCAGCTTGAACTTTTGAAATAGGTTGAGACATCCATCTCTTCATAATCCCTTGGACTCCTTATTTTTGGCGCATGCACTTTGTAATATCACAATCACAGCATATCGAATCCGCTGCAGTTTGTATATATTGCATGTTACAGCAGAGACGCGTTAATTGGATTTCCCAGCATGGATGGTAAAATAAAATACTGCACATTCTTCACTGAATTATCCTGTATACAAGGTTTAAACACAAATGCAAATTAAAAGTTACTAAGATGGGTCGGTGGTTTTTACTTGTTTAGAGAGAAAGGAGACAAGCTAAATATAACCCACAACTCAGCTTGTTTTCATTAAAAAGCTGGAAATAATACAAAAAATGCCTCTTTAAAAAAAAAACGAGACTGTATAAAACTGGAGCACAGACCAGAACAATGCCACTTTTTATTTCTTTCGAAGCAGCTCAGAAGGTTTGGCTGCATGGCCGGAGGTTTTAGGTCCAACTGATTCCTTTAGTGCATATTTTCATCACAAGAACTCTCTATGTACAACGCACAGAGGAAAAGAAAAAAAAAAACTGTGCAAATACCAACATTGTGCTTTACAACAGCTGCACAACACTTCTCGTCTGGAAGACAAGGGGAGAGGTGACCGACTCTTTGGTTGCTGTTGTCACAGTTCACAATAAATTTAAAGGGACATTATATGTGAAACTCACTTTCTCCACATGATGAAATGTATGCCTTGGCTTAGCAATAATCCATAAGGTTTTTGTGGATCTTAGTGCAAAGTGATAATAATAATATTTCTTGGGCAATGATGTTTCACACATCAAGACTTTCTCTAATAATCCCACCACACAACACACTTATCCTCAAGTTTGTTTTAGATCAGTCGTGTCATCTGACCTATTTATCACGGAAATCATAACACACCACAAGGGAAAAACACAACACAGATTTCATTGCTTCTATATGTACATTTTAAATGTATTGCATAGGCCCTGTTCCAATACTTAAAACTCACACTTTGACTTTTTAAAATGAAAAATTAAGACAATCGACCATTTGGTAAAAATCTTCCCGGACAGTGATTGTCGCATTTCTCCATCCTGTGGTACATACAGCTCAAAGACTCTATAAATTATTTGGAAAATCTCGAGAGTAAAATCGTATGGAATGAATTAAACTGTTTATTTGCTCTAACAGGCTGCGAACATTAGCATGCCTTGCTAACTAACTTCATACTAGTAGGACGCTAGCACAACAAGCTAGCTAACATTTAACTGTCTAACATATTTGTATGTGTATATACATAACATATGTATTAGCGCTACACTAACTATCTTTTCAACATTTTTTTTCCTAATCAAGTTTGTTTTTTTGGAAGATCCAAAACTAAACAGCATGTCAAAGCAGAAATGTGTAGTTTTGCTTGCTGCTGTTTTGTTTTTATGACAGAAGATATTGTTTTATAGCAGCCAAAAATCTGTTATTGACTATTCCCCGTCTCTCGGCTAGGCTACATTAAGAGGCGACAGGATGAAAAATGAATTAATGCAAGTTCAGCGGCATATTTTGACTTCTGTACTCAGCTGTGAGAAAATGCTGCTACTTGTTTACAAGCCTTGGGACACCTGTTGGCATTTTATCATGCAGATATTTAGAATGAAAATGTAGATGTAGGGTTTTCAGCTGACTCATGGAGTTATCGTTGGATAACATTAGCTTACTATAACAACCTTACCAACAGCTGGCATTTCAGCTGACGTGGATGGCCTCTGAACAGAACAGAAAATTTTGACAGGCTTGTGTTCACTCCTGTGCACAAGAAAAAAACTCACTGTTTGGGAAAGACTTTTGAGAGATAAGTCTACCCTTCATTTTAGAATGGCTTTAACATTTATATCCTTAACTGTGACTTCAGGGGGAAAGGTTTTGCAAACAGTCATTTTTGGCAATTGTCATTGTCAAGTTTTGGAAAAGGGCCTCTGAGTGGTGCTATCCCTATCCCTGCATTGTGTGGGTTGACCTGGTGACTGCAAAGGTTATCGAGGTCAGGAGCCCAGTGTTGAGCTAAGGCTGGGCCAGGTGCTCCAGCGCCTCTCCCTCACAGCGCATACACTGGTAGCCCATGGTTGTTGTGACATTGAAGCAGCCCTGGCTCGTGTAAAAGTCCAGAGATGATTTGTTCCAGTCCAGGACAGTGAAGTTGAGCTGGTTGCAGCCGGCAGCCATGCCCAGCTACAGGACAGCAAAATGAATCAGTAACAAAGATATGACCTACTGTGTATTAAGAGAAAAAAACTACACCTCCAGTACATTTATATTTCTAGACAGTTTAATAATGTTTCTGATTTACTCACCTGTGCAACCTTGCTCATAAGTGCTTTACCAATGCCGTTCCCTGAAAGACAGAGACTTTCTTTAAATTTCCTGTTGATGTGATATTCAAGCTTTTCATTTTCACTTGACACTACTCCATCTATCTATCTATAAATCAAGAAGCGTCTGTGTGTCTGTCTGTCTGTCTGTGGCACGCATATCTCGCGAACCGTTGGCCCGATTGATTTGAAACTGGGCAGGTGTCTCGCTACGGGCACGAAGATGTGCACTGCTAAGTTTGACGTTGTTTGGATAAGAAATGTAAAATATATCGGTAAAATAGGTTTTCTCCGCTCTAATATTTCCACTACTCCGGTTGCCATGGCATCAAAAACAGGCACTTTCAGAAATTCACCAAAAACGGAGAGGAAGAGGCGGAGCATGCGCACAAATCTTGAGCACTGTTTACAAATCGGCTTTAGAAGAAACCAAACTCAAGGAGAAATGATATTTTGCCCTGGTAACCCTAATAGGCTCAATATCTTCTCCAGCAGGAAAACTAGCATGTAGTCCGCCATCTATCTATAAATCAAGAAGCGTCTGTGTGTGTGTGTGTGTGTGTGTGTGTGTGTGTGTGTGTCTGTGGCACGCATATCTCGCGAACCGTTGGCCCGATTGATTTGAAACTGGGCAGGTGTCTCGCTACGGGCACGAAGATGTGCATTGCTAAGTTTGACGTTGTTTGGATAAGAAATGTAAAATATATCGGTAAAATAGGTTTTCTCCGCTCTAATATTTCCACTAATCCTCATACACAGCACCTGTAGGCTCCCACTATAGGAATACATACTTCCGACGGGCACTGCACTAGTGATAACAATGACAAGTCAAGACAGCGTGTTGTACCTCTGAACTCAGGCATCACGTACAAGTCCTCCATATAAATGGCTCTGCCTGTCCATGAGCTGTAGGAATACATGTACAGTGCATAGCCTATCTTTGTATGGCCTGTAAGCAAAAGGTCAAAAATGTGAAATAGTTAGTTACAAGAATTTACTTTTTGAAGCAGCCAAAATAATTTCAGCATTCACAACAAAAAATAACTACATTTGCTCTTTTGGTCCTTCTACTAAATTAGGCTCAGCGGCTTTAGCCAAGACAATAAAAGAAGATAACTACAATCTTCTTTATATTACAAATCAAAAAGCTCAAAACCATCTGTTTTTGAATATCGTGCACACATGACTGCGGCTCGTTCGCTAAACATGTGAGAAATGATCACTTTTGATTTACTGTTCAGCGCTGTGGTGTTGCTGAACTGTCAAACATGTCTACACACAGATTTATTGGAAACAGATCTTCAAAACCGCTGCCTTGTACAATCTACTTGTGCAAAGATTGTTTCTTTAATTTTACCTTCTCCAGGTTAGCTAAAAGTTGTTGGGTTTTTTTCTCATTTGTAGTAAATATACTTTTTGTCAGCAGAACAAGTGATACATCCAAAGAAAGGAGCAACATTAGCATTAGCTTGGGGTCATGTTTGTAGTCACCTGGTGAATTTGAGTCGCATTTCAACTAATTACGTTACCAATTTTAGCAACTAGCTTACATCGCTACGTTAGCTAGTTGCTTTTGTGCTTAATTTGTCTGGGGTTATTACATTTTTTTCTGAAAACAGCGGTCGAATGCTGCCTGAAACAACATTTGTGATACAAGTGAACCCCAAACAAAGAGTTTTAGGTAATTAAACCAAAACGAGCCTAAAATAAATGTATCAAAGAAAATCAACTTGATGTCCTGACATTTAAAAGTTAATTTAATTTAATGTATTCTTGTTGTTTGTGCTATGGTTTGTTTATTGCTGCCAGTGGCTAAATTTTAAAATGGTTAGCATTCTAGTTTGTATTCTCTATGGTTACTGGGCTGATTCTTGCTACCATAACTAAATCTTTACCCATATGTACAAATATGCATATGGTGTATGTTTGACTCAGGTGTCAGTGACGGATTATCTTGGCAGTGAAATTCTAATACACATATACAAGCAGCCGCTCCTCAGTGAGTAGTCAGGTATCTGAGGCTTGTGGATCGTAGACAGTGGTGACTGCATGGAAAACAAAGGGCCTGTGTCATGGAAGGAAAAGGCCAAGCTGGGCAGCAGAGCGTATGTCGGTGATCTCATTAATGTATTCTGAGGAACAGCAGTGCATTAGCCTTGTTATGTAACAGCTGTGGAAGGAAGAGAGGGACCACATCAGCCGTGTGCTGTTACATCAGGTCACGGAACTAATAAATATGGGCCAACAAACATGGAGACTGGCTGACAACTACTGCGCAAGGAATTGATCTAATAATTTAATGACCTCATCAAATATCTTAAGAGACTGCACATACACAGAATAAGGTTCAAACTATTTAGGTTTTTACTATTGTAATTAATAGGATCCCAGTAAGGAAAATCTGTGGTATTCAAATTTTTAGTAATGTCCGAGTCGGAACATGTTTGCTAATGTATCCAGAAACTGCATTTTCTTCACTATTTTATAATATGTCTGAGGAAAATGTTAATATTTCCATTGGTCTCATCCTCAGTCTTATCCTTAGCCTCTGCATTTCCTTCCATTAATTTACCCCTATTGTTAACATGCTAAACTATCAGACTCTGTGGCTTCCCCACCAGCAGATGCCTAGCAGCGCTGTTCTCATGACTTACGACGGATGTTACCACGTGATCGGCCAAGAATTTCGAGCACACGACTTTGCAGTGTCATAGCAACGAGATCACGAGTTCCATTTGAAGACAGCAAAAACGCCTGCTGTGATCAGATTCACGACAGTATAGGAAAAGTAGCAGCAAATTAGCTTGAAGCTAAAGCAATTCTGAACTGCTTAGAAAAGTGATAAAACCAAAATCATTCTGCCATTTGTGCCTCAAAATAAGTGATGTACAGTATCTCTCTCACCTTCTTTGGTTTTGTGCTGTTCTGGCACCTCAGCGATGATCCCGTGAAAGAACGGGTTCTTGGAAAAGCCATCTTGTTCTAAATCTGCAAATAAATAAATAAATAAATAAATGTATATATATAAACCACACAAATGTTGTAGATTTGTGAGAGTTTTCCTGATGTCAGGTGTTGCATGGCGTTTTCTAACCTAATGACTTTTAACAGGTAAAATCAGACATATACCAGTGTCTGATTCTTTCTTTTTAGGATGGAAGTGACCATTTAGTCATGTCATCTCCTGCTACTGCCAAAAACTCCAGCTGTGTCCTAATTCTACATCACTAATACTATTAGATGTACACTGCCTGGTGTACTTATTTTCAGGGCATTTTCATTTGTACTGAAGAAAGAAATGGCCTTCAGTGTCCAACTTATTCAAGCAGCTGCATTTGACGAACATTTTTTTGCGACTGACTTCCTCTGGAAGCTTCCGACAACATCCACCTGATCTCAGCTTTTAACATGTTAGGGGAATATCATCCTCGTTTTAGCATGTGTGGTAATCATCTGGTTCAGTGCTTTCATTCTTTTACTGATTTGAGATATATGATAAAACAAACAGCATCCTTTTTAGTGTCCTGATTCTACTATTATCTCAAATCGTTGTCTCGGATATGGTGTAAAAAGGTTAAAGACAGCAGCCATAGAGCTTAACATGAGGCAGCTTATCTCAAGCTGTCCTTCAATTTCAGCTCCTGAAGCGGAGGACACACAAGATTTTTTGCCAGATTTCACCCATGATTCGCAGTTGAGCAAATCTGCACCAGTTTGCACTAGTTGGGGACAGTCTGCATGGGTAGTTGGCACAAAAATCTGCAAGTGTGTGATGGGAACAGACCCGACTCCTTTGCACGAGAGTTTGATGCGTTCAGTTGGCTTTAGTTGGTTTGACAAATCCTGTAGTCCGTGACTGTTAAGTGTGTGATCCTCAGTCTTTCAGTCGTCATACAAAAAAAGTCTGTTAGTGCGTACTCCTAGTCTTTTCAAAATCTGTAAAGACTGTGAAAGTTGTGTAGTGTGTCCCTAGCTTGAACGGGAACTACTGTTTTTTTACAACCTGGACCTTATTTCTGGCATAAAATACGATCGTTTACTCATAGTAGTAAGTGGGGCACCGAAAACGTAGCCTCTAAATAACGCATTATCTGCTGCGAAACTCGTTCATTTCATCAATATTTTGTTATCATACGCTAGTGCTATTCCCCATTGAGTTACCTGTTATCATCATCCGGGGTCTGTAGATTGACCTACACATAACAGTTGGCTTGTTTACCTGTAATTTGCTACTGCTAGTTTTTTGCAACATGGCTGAATATTTTTCAGATTCTGAGGTTGTGAACAAACCATAGCAAATTACAGGTAAACAAGCCGGTGCACACGGCGCTCAGAGAGGACATCATCCAGGTCAGAAGACATCCAGGTCAGAAGACAGAAGACATCATCCGGGGTCTGTAGGTCAGTGCCCCAGTCACTCCCACTATATGGGTATACGCAGATCTAAATATCTCCGGAATGACTACAAATTCCACAAAAGTTATATGAGTGAGTAAACGGTCGTATTTTATGCCAGAAATAAGGTACAGGTAGTAAAAAACAGTAGTTTCCCTCTAAAACAACATGAGGGTAAGTATGTATTTATTAAGTATTTGTTTAAGGTTTCTTCCTGTTAAGGGAAAGTTCAGACTCTTGGTTCTGTAAAGCATCTTGAGACAATTTTGATGGTTTCTCTGTAAATAGTCATGCGATAGACGCCCCCCCCCCCCCCCCCCAACCCTTCACAGGACAAGCAGTTACAGAAGACGAATGCATGAATGAATTGAATTCTGAACGGTGTACATAATATTTGGTGCCACCATTTTTCTTTGTGCTTTCTATGTGAGTGTTTAAACATAATACCTCTCTGGGTGACTTTGATATGATCCGCCACTTTCTCATATTCTGCCAGTTCCTGTGAAACATATAAATGAAATGAAATAAATATCACTTGTATAGGCAGTGTATGAACCTAAACACTAACGGGCAGTAACGAGCAATGCGTGCAGCACATCTGTAATCCACTAAAACCTAGCTGATCCACCAAAAGTCAAGAATGTGACAACAGCAGGTTCGTGTTTATGAACAGATCCTCTGACGTAAACCCGTGAGTCATTAACAAATGTCTTCCGTGCTGCACGTGTCCGCTCACCACGATCATCCGCGCGATGTCCTTGCAGTCCTCCACGTTGGCCGCTCGGATCGAGTACTCCATGTTCAGTGAGATGAGGAGGACACACGGCGATCACGGAAACCTGTCAATTACTGTGTATGAACTGGGAGAAGGACTGGTCCACGGGTCCCCAACACGAGCTCCGCCGCAAACTGAGCAGAGAGCGCCCTCTCCAGGGCGGATGTCACTGGGGGAATCGGCCCCTCGTGTTTGACTGAAAGGTGCACCAATCGTAAAACATCCTCTGTTAAAAGGGTTAACTGCAGCTGTTTTAAGTAGTCATTTGCTAATGCTTTATTGACAAGTGTCTCTTTGAGTGGTGTTTATCCGCCTGCGTGGTCCACATTAGTCCTGTGGGGGTCTCCGGAGTTAAAAACAAACGCACATCTTATTGATTCCCAATTTGTTCAACTATGCATTTGCTTGTTTCCTGTT
Organism: Chelon labrosus; assembly: GCF_963514085.1. Taxonomy (NCBI): domain Eukaryota; kingdom Metazoa; phylum Chordata; class Actinopteri; order Mugiliformes; family Mugilidae; genus Chelon; species Chelon labrosus. The sequence goes on from NC_140337.1 coordinate 9,684,903, forward strand.
GTCTTGCCAGTGTCAGCTTCATTCAGTCAGTCCTTTGCATATATTTGATTGATTAGGCCTCTGCATCTCCGCTAGGTTTGCTTTGTCAATTTGATGAAGTTATCTAGCATCAGAGACAAAAATAGATTTAGACACACGGTTACTCCAGGACAACAATTTCAAGAAAATAATGCCGGAGTAATTTGTAAAGTGAAGTCTCTTCTGTCTTTTGGAGATTTTGAAGGGGTTCTTATTTGGTCTCGTGTAGACGATTGTAATTCCCTCTTTTCTGGTGTCAGCTGGTCCGTGTGACCACATTTCCCCTGTCGAGGCCTCCAGGCGTGCACCGTCAGGACAGGCAAACCAATCAATTGTTGGGGGCCCGTGGAAAAAAAGAAAAAAAGAAAAAAAGGTATATTTTGCACGGACAACCATAAAATCCCCTTAAACCTATGACGGACTTTCATTGCATCGACAATACTCCGCTACCCCCACTTCTGCCTACCCTGAGATTTGGAATGTATATGTTCAATAAATCTGGTTTGGTAATGTAACTAATGCAATGAAGCAACATCTCTGGGCGACAGCACACATGTGTCTTTGTGTGGTGGCCCCCCAAGAACCCGGATAGCCCCTGCAGACCTACTGTCACTGGCTCCCAGTTCCCAATGACAAGTTTAGGATGGATTTTAAGATTTTAGTGTTTGCATACGTATCACTGAATGGACTCTGGCATAGTTTTCCTTTGTACCCGATGTAGGCCCGGACACAGTATACATATATTTTTAAATCTTGTCTTAAAACTCAGTTTTATTCTCTGGCATTTAATACAATTTGAGATATACTTTTTTCTTATGTGTCATAAATATTCTCTGAGCATACAAACAAGAACAAGCGAATTGCTAACTTTTACCAGTTTTTGTTTAGGACAAACATCATATTTGAATTAAAAAGAACATAAGACACTCTTTTGCCAGTTATAACAGGCATAAGCGGGGGTTTATAGCAAGATACAAGATGGTTGTATCCTTAACTGTTGTGTACCTATTATTTTGGCAAGTGGGTTCACATTGTGATTTCCTCTAAAGCTTTGTTTGTTTGTTGTAATATACATATCAGCCTCTAGAGGGCGCAGTGGGGTTTGAGAGTTTGTTCTCTCTGCTGTTTGTTCTTTGGTTGCATTTTACTTATGATTTGAACCACTTCTGACCCCATTATTCATCCTCTTACCTCGCTAAACTAGGCTAATTACTGCTCTAGTTCAAGCAGACATATTAAACACGTGGCTGTCCAGCTGTAATCTCTGCAGCCTATTTAACACTGATCTTAAGTATCCAAACACAAGCTGATTTTTGTTCAAGCTGGCTTCTATGTCTGTTACAGTATATGGGTGGGGTTTTTCTCAATCACACTCCAAAAGTTTTATGAAGCTTTTTTTATTCAGAGAAATCAACTAAAACAGGAATTTAACAGAAGGTGTGCTGGGGGGGCGGGGGGAGGGGGGGGGGGGGGGGGGGGGGGGGTATATTTGGTTCAAATGACGCACATTGTGGATATGTCATCAAACTGTGAACTCCAGCACCAGAAATAAGGATGAGCTCATGATTTTTACACCGTTTCACACGAGCTGAAGAGCAACTCCCCGTCGACCGTAGAAGTTAGAGGAACTGAGAACACCTCGGTGAAAGAACATAAAAATGACTTGATGAAGGAAACAGTCAATGAATCAGTGAGAATCAGTTTACATCTGAATATAACTGATACAGGATGAATAGGGTATATGAAGTAACTAAACATTAGAGAACTCATGGGTGTTGGAAGGTCACGTCTTTGTTGGTGGAAGCCCGTCACATGAATTTCCCACATTCCCAGCGCATAAGAGTGAAACTGCTCATAAAAAGAGAAGCGGTTTTACAAAAAATACCACGTCCATGACTTCATTCTTTGGCACAAACTGCTAAACGATGAGTCGCATCACTCGTGTTAGCAGACCTCGCCCATACCCAAAGGACATAAGCTGATGAATTCTGTCTGTTATGTAATGCTAGGAAGTGAAATTTAAACACACAAATATGAACCCACAAAATTATTATTATAGCATTTATTTCAGAGATTTCAGTTTAGTAGTTTACTTTCCATCTAATCACAGATATTGAATTCAATAATTGCAACATGGCTCTCTAAAACAGGAGTATTTAACATAATGAGTAGCTTAATATTTTAAAGCTGCAGAGCATAACGTTTTGCTACCCCTACTGGACGTTAGCATAATTACAGAAACACGTATGTATATGATGTAAGCCTATAAGCTCTGGAAAGTCACATGCTGGTCTTCAGAACCAGTATAAAAAATACTAAGACGTTCCAAGGCCATAGTTAATTATTTAGGCAGGGTAAACGTTAAAGCTACGTAGCCTATAAATATTTTATAAATACCAACCCATTCAAGAGCAGTAAGGTGACATCTCAGTCCCTTCTCCTCTTTCAGCGATCTACAACAAGGAAAAGTCACACCATTGTTAATTCATGTTTGTCCTTGACATCAATTGCTTCTATTTTGATCCATCTGGTGAACGCCAAGTTTTTCCATTTAGAGCATCAGAAACCTTTCTTGGACTTGATTTCTCTGCTGTATACTCCGCCATACTCCCAACTGGTGTAAGTTTCTCCATCTCCATCGGACTGGTTGTTCTCTTCATATTTGGCAAACCAGTCATTGCTGGTTGATGTAAAATAACTGGCAATGGTGCACCACCATGTGAATGTTGCTGCAGATGCAGAGATATTTACCTGTCATTTTTTAGCTTAATCAGCATCATGTAAAGTCATTCGACAAGGGCCTTTAACAGACGTTCAGCTCCAGCTTTAAGTATATTTCGCTTTTAAGGAGTATTTTTACAGTGTATTGTGGCTACATTACCATTTATTTAGGTGAAATAATAGTCTAAAATTTCATTAGCTTTACTGGATGAGAAACACAACAAGCAACACCCAAGTGTCTTTGATTTTAACTCCAAACTATCTTGTGTGCCTCTTATTATAAAGCTGAACAGTGATATGTGTGGTCAAGCAATAAGTCATTTCCTCATACACCAACAAAACCTCTTCCATTTTTATTCATAAAATTATGTTTAAAAGCAGGTTTTCTTTCAGTTTTCTTTCTCCTTTTGATTCTCCTCTTTACAAAGCCACGTGTTAAAGCTAAGTCTGTACGATCCTTTGGTTAAAGAGTAGCGTGATGATTCTTATTGAAACCAGACAATGCAAAAACAGCTGGTTTCACCAAGTGTGAAGTCTGGTTTGAACTAATAATTGATGAATGATTCAACAGTCAGATATCTCACAGAGGGTCGCAGGCTGTAAGATATTTTTTTTTCTTTAACCTGAATGCAATTCAGTGTGCTAACATGCTTATATCTACCTCACTTTCTTCAGAAAGTTATGTGTTGATTCTGTGCACAAGTTACAGTATAAATAGGAGATTGTGGCAGCTTGGGGCTAAAAATAAATATTGTGAGAGATTCGTCACAGTACATGGCTTTCTGTAGAGTGCAGGGTGGGGAGGAAGTGAGCAGGGAATGGGGGATTTTGCGGGGCTGGCTTCAAATGCTCTGTAGCCAGCTTTCTCCTGGAAAAAAAATAAGACAGTCTGTGTGTCTATTAATAGCACTGGTAAGGCGGTGTGTGGCTCTTTAAGACTGACTAATGCTCCTTTCATAGGACGCAAGCAGAAAAAGCCAGAGCATTGCCATCGTTTTCATCAGCGGCCTCTCTAGGTCTACTGATGACGTGCGTAAAACACCCCTGACAGTTTTTACAGACGCACTAGAGGACTCACAGGCAGCTAGAAGCAGCAACATTGTAGACAATATTAGTCAGCGGATTGTGAGTAAGAAAGAGTGGGGCCTCTCACAAGGCTGTAAACACCTAACAAATGCTACAAAGACCTGGAGAAAAAAATAATAGTCATGCTTGGTGTGCAGGTAGAGCGTAATTCTGACGTCGTATCGTTTTAGTTGCGGATTATCATTGTCGCAGAGGAAGTGATAAAGTTCAGTATTCTGAAATCCGTGGCATTGGGGTACAAGTAAGCTCTTCATTTACCTTGACTGAGTCATGACTGACAGTGTGATCTCACTGAACAACTGCACCATGAGGTGTTTGAAGCCGTCTCTATTCTAAACCCTCTCCCATACAGTCCCGATATTGGGCTAAGGTTTCTTTGGTATTTATTACATGTTTGCCTGGACATCATGGCTTTTTGGAGTGTCACATGTGTGCATTCTCAGAAATTATTGCTACATGTACATGTATAATCATCCAACATGTCTTTGCTGTTGGCGAGCCATCAGTACCTTTTTTAAACTTCCAGAAATAATTGGGAACAATTCACAAATTACATTTGTGCAGGGCAGAAAATGTTGGAAAAGTGGAGTGGGAACAATGGTGATAGCATGTTTCGTCCACCAGTTGCCAGATGCCAGCGCTAGCTCCGAACGTTTGGTATGTTTTACCACCAAATAATCCGGTAAGTGTACAAAGTTCTATAGAGTTGAGTTGTCTAAGGAAGCGTGTAGTTATCTTTGACATTATTGGCTTTCTTTCAGACCCCTCGTGTTTTTCCATTCAATATGAAATCCTAGCCAGTAGCAGGTTAGCTTAGCATTGTCACCTGGAAACAGAGGAAACAGCTAGCTTAGCTCTGTTTTAAGGTAACAAAATCAACCCAGCATTACTTGCTTATTTTGAATTGTGTTACTTTGTATACAATCAAGTTAGCAATTTTTGTCTACATTATTTGTGCTAAGCTACGTTAGCTGGATTCAGCGCCATACTGTTGAGAACAATGTCGATCTTCTAAGCTCTAAGCAAGAAACTAAAAATAGTATTTTATAGCATGTGAAACTCTCAAAATATTGCTGTGGGTGAGATGATTCTTACAAATAAAAATAACCACAGTAAATACAACATATGCAACATATGAAACACTCCGGAAAACAAGCAAGACCGTTAAAAATGGGAATACGTGTTCATAATTACAAATGAATGAGCAAAAGGTCAAACACGAAAAATGACCAAAAATGGGAAATACAAGCTGGACCATAACCAGTAAAAGAGGGCTAGACTGAATTTCACAACGGATCCACTGATGGTTCATCAAGTGGGTGTGATACACAGTCTTTTTCACACGATGACTGTAAATTGGAGGCTCCTTTCACTTCAACAAATCATTCTTGTGGCGAGGAGGGGGACAGGATACAGACAGATTCAGTTCAATAGATCACTCATAGAACGGTGCAGAAAGTGAAAATACATCTATTCATTTTGCACGTATTTTTTTGTGAAGTCATTTCAAACGTATCCGGAAATAAAATTTTCCCACATTTGTCTTGCTCCATTTTCACACTCTTAATGTTCATAGTTCTGATGTTGTAAGAGTGTTTTTTGCTGAGCAAAATCTAAACTCCTGATTTTATCATTTGTGTTGTTTCATTGGTGATGAATTCCACATAAACTTGGTTCTGGGAACGTAGATTTTTGAAAAAGAAAAAGCAAAATGTGTTATAACTATAGAGCTCAAACAATGGAAGATATTAACGTAACAGTAATTAGGCTATAGCTGTCTACAATATTTTATTTATTATACCTTCTTTTTTTTATGATAAATAAACTGAATTGATACCCAAATGTTTTTAAGGCTTCCACAGAACATGACAGGAAGTGACTCATAATGATTTAATGTAGCTGTCAAACTCTGTTGGAGACTGGAAGAATGGTCTGTGTCACTGCCATTGAATTAAAACTAATGACAAGACTTCTCATTACATAACCCTGACATTATTAACACCTCTGAGCAAAGAAAGAAAGGATGGAATTCAGTGTGCCAGCTCTACAAGGTCAGTTTGGAAAAAGCTTCGCAGCCAAGTCCTGTTGGCGTCACCGAATGTGTTTCTGAATTAATGGTACTGGCATTCTAAGAGAAATGCAAACATTCAAACCACACTGTTGTAAGTTAGTATTTTAATAACGGTCTAAGAGTCCTGCTGTTCAAATACCGAAAAACAAGCCTGATGTCTGTTAGCACTGAGAGATGAGGCCCGTTGACTGTTGGAGAATAAAGTGTTTAAGCCTTTACATCTAAATATATATTATTTTATCATATATACATCATAAGCCAGACCAAAAGCAGGATCATGTGTTACCATTAAGGACAAAAGTCCCTTTGCATTTCAGTCAAAGTGCACTGAAGCTGCAGTTCATATCACATTGCCACATTTTTCTTTTCAAGACACGTTAAAGGCCCATGAAGCCAACAGAAGGCCGTTGGCCAGTGTCAGGACATCAGTGAGTGCCAGTGAACCGAGTTTTTGCGGCGTGTCCGGGTGCATTAGGCTGACTTCTTCTGAGGTTTTTCAACCAACTGAGCATGCTGAACTGGTGCTGGTCAGAGATATCCCTCTGATTGGCTGATCAGGTTAGAGAACCAGAAGAGAGAGAAACGGCTTTTCAGTTCATCTGAATGTCGTGAAAATCTTTGAATCTTTCATTTTGAGTTTGAAACGGGACTCCAGTTCATTCATTCATTCATTCATTTTCTGTAACCGCTTGTCCTTTGGAGGGTCGCAGGAGGGGCTTGTGCCAAGCTAAGCTAAGAATGTTTTCCTGTACTCAAAGTTCAGAAGCATCGATATGACCTGAAACGCTTTTGATACTTTATTTTAAGCTGTTGTTTCTTCGACTACTTTAGATTAGTTGTCCCAGTACACTCAATTCAGATTTGGTACAGTCACAAATAACGACAGCTCCTTCAGGCCTGTACAGGAAGCTGCCTCCTCTTCCTGTTTAGTCTAGATTCTGATTGGTCCCTGAGCTTGAGAGCATTTCCACAACAAAACAGTCAACACCCCATTCATCAATTTCTAAAACAAGCTAAATGAGGCTCGAAAAAAATACATATATAGTCAAAACACAAGAGGAGCGACAGCTGAAACCTTCCTCCTCTGCCTCCTTCATGCTCCATGACTTCCATTTTTGGACATTATTGTGCTTTTAAAATAAGTGCCCTCCATAATTGGTACCTCTGCCACATTAGTGTGCCTGTACATAAATACAGAGCAATGCCCAGTGCAGGGGAAAGTACTGTGATAAGAGCTATTCAAGTCTCCTTTTATTATGCTTATCAAGAACAGCTCACCCTGGAGACAAAGAAGCCACAAGAGAGTCCAAAAACAAGAGTGTTACATAAGTGGTGATCTTGGGTCTCCTGTCAAGAAAGTCAGAATAGCACGAAAATAAGGCTCATGATTTAAGGAATTCCCCCCAGACAAACCCATCCCCCCTTTGTCTGCTCTGCTCATGATTAAACCACACCAGTTTGTTCAGACTGTCAGAAGGGGGAAAAAAAGGGAAATTAGCTCATCAGCAGAATGATGCAACCCACTAGTAAAGATAACTGTAGGAGGAAAAAGCAGACAGCGTGTCATTCCTCCTGTGCCGCACGAGGACATTAACATGCCTTATTAGGACATCTGAAGCCAGTTGTGTGTTGGAGCAGTCGGCTGGCAGATGTTGCTTTTTGTTTTCTGTATTTTGAAGGAGGGGGGTGGGGGGGCCGCCTGCTTTTCATAACTTCCCTCAGACAGTCTGAGTCATGTGATTCCTGTGAAGGTCAGGTCACTTGCTCACCATGGGACACTGTCCGAGTGGGACAAGAAGTTGAAAATTAAACAATGGCCCCGCAGGTCGGTTTTCGGGAAGAGACAGATAGAAATACAACTTTCCTGTAAGTAAAAGAAAGGGTTTTATCATTCTGGCACATCTCCATAAAGGTGTCCAGTTAAATGCTGTCAGATGGGCTGTAATTACATCTCCGGGGTTCACTTTTGGTAAGCTACTGGCAAGCATCAAAGCCGTGCTGCTATCAGTCTGGGATAAATTATCGCATTCACTCACAACTCAAACAAAACTGTTTTATATATGAGGATCATATTTCTTTTTCACTGATAGCGCCTCTTTAAAGCCTCCAGCTTCCCTTTCTAATTCCGAGTCTGTGAAAAGGTATCTGTCCTGTCACATTTTTAGCCTTAAAGGCAAGTCAAAACTGAGGTCAGCACTGTTTACAGACAACAGCTACTTACGTGTAAACCTGTTGCTACTGTATACATTAATGGTTTTGGAAGAGTTTAAAAACTATTCCTAGCCTTGGGCCAAATGTTAAGCTGTTCTGCATATTTGTGCACTTCCTGATATATAAAGTACTTATTAAGCGTAAGCTTTCAGAATTTGTCCCAGTTAGTTTGTTGTAGCTGATATCGTAACCTTAGAGGAAGTAAAACTGGAGCCAGGCTTTTTCTAAGCAAGGAAGCAAATGCTAAAACAGCAGATGAGTATGACAAAGCTGAGAGTCTACAGCTAAGCTAGCAGCTATCTGGGGCTGTACTCAGTTAACTGCTAATATTAGCATGCAAATATGCTCACATCAGCAGAGCTAACATGCTGACGATTATCAATACTGTCATAACATGTTCACTGTCACAAGTGTTAGCATGCTAACTAAGCATCATGGAATGCATGTAAAATCATATGAACCCTCAGTTATGTCATGAATGGGTTTTCTGAACTGAAGTACAATTTTGGTATCTCGGTATTGCCTGACTCTCCCTTAAGAAGTTGTGTACCATGTTTATTTCTGCTGTAAAGTCAAGTGTTTAAAAAAGGGATTAGTGGGGACTGACTAGAATTCAGAGCCAGCCTTGTGTGTGAGTTTTTGGCACTGTGTTAGCTTCATTAATATAGCCACGGGGCTTGCTGTTTGATTGGCCTTAAATTAAAGGATTATCTTATTTTACGTCTGGCCCTCATACCATTTTGGGAAAATCAAGGAATATCACATAACGTTAGGGTTCATCTTCTAGGAACCACGATTGTCTGTAGAAACCTTTGAACCAGTCAATCCAATCTTTAGATAAACTGTTAAACAGATATACTTATGGATATTTTGGGGGGACTGACAGACCAACAGATATACGACATTACCTTAGATCAAACACTTTGACTTAACAATGTGATGTTTTTAATCAACTGTTGACTCAGCAGTGTTTACCTAGTAAATACCCTGCTATGTTCACAGACCACAAACACTAAACAAGCAAATGACTGTACGTCATCCTGTATTTCCACAAAAACCTGCAGCTTGGGATGTGAGCGCAGCGTATCTAAACTCCAAATACACCGAATCACATAAGCTTCTGTAGCAACATCCTGAGGAAATCGCCTCTCCCTTAAAGCCTTACTGTAACGAGGCATCAAAGCCTGGGCTGCAGCCAAAAAATGTGATTTGTGCGCGACTGAAGAGGGTTTTAAGTGTATATACAACCAGAGTAACTATGTCGCACTCCACACTTTTCAGTTTCCAGTTATCAAATGGTGAAACCACCCATTTCTTTTATTTCTTCTTAAGTCATTTCCTGAGATTGACTCCTTTGAATTAATTCAAATAACAGGAAGACATGACTACAAGGCCAGCAGATACAATGAAACCCCACCAACGACTTCTCTTTTCAGAAACTGAGCCTTTTCCTTCTGTGAAACCTGAGGCCTGTTGTACTTGTTCGGGAAGGTGTGATAAGAGAGAGTAGATAAAGACTTGGACTTACACACTTCATTGTGATTAAATTGGCCCACTTTGAGTGGAAGAGCCGTTTTTGTTGCTTGATTGTGTCAGACCCAAGAAATTAAACCGAATTTTCCTAGTGTTTCACAAGCAAACCAACATCCTGAATTACTTGAATTCTACACAACACAAGTTATATCAGTAAGTTGTTGTTTTATCTGTACCGTGCTCGGGCACATGCCATACTCATCATAGACAACATCTCAGGACTGGCAGGCAAGTTATGTAACGCACCTCTGCTCCGATTATGAGATTTCACTTGATACTGGTTATGCAGGACACTCGTCATAACACACACGAGGCAGAGAAGCTCCTCCTTTCATCTTGCCTTCACCAGCAATTATTTGATAACAGAGCACAGCAACCCATAAATTTGTAGTCGCCATTTGTGTGTTCATATGTCAGTCATCCTCATCCGACTTCCTCTTACAGGTACTTACAGAACCCACCTCTAAAATATGTAGTGCATAGGTGAGTGTGCCATTCAAGTCAACGACAGCTCAAACTGGTAGGTTTGTGGACAGGTTATGTTTCGTAAAAAGCCACACATGAGTAAATTATGGTGAAAATAGGGAGCAACAGCAATGAGTTACAGTCTAAGGAAGTATGTGTCTCCCGATCCAAATTAATGTGAGCATTAAAACTTGAGGAAAATTCCATGTAGAATAATTTAAATAATAATAATCTACTATCGATTTTTGCATTTTAGGGTGCCTGTTAAGATCTGGCTAGGGACAACAGATGGAAACTAGCACTTGTAGCTAACTCTGGCTTGTTTACAGCAAGTAACTTGTTTGTTGATTAATGAGCATTGTCCCTATCAAATAAATAAACAAATAAATAAAATAAATAAACTTAAGAGGGATACTAAGATTACTGTGCTAGCATGCCCATTGTCACAGTGTTGCTAATATTGAGCACCCATGTCATTTGGCCTGTCACCATAATAGTATAGCAAGTTAGCATGTTAACATTTGCTAATTAGGACTAACACAGTTATTAGGTGTGCAGGTATTTGGTCGCCCTCCTGTTGAATATGTTGACCTAATGATGGTACGAGATAAAAAGTTAAAGGACCGGTGTGTAGGATTTAGTGGTATGCAGGCTGGAACCAGCAGAATGCCTGTCCCTTTCAAAGCATGTAGGGCAGCCGGCTGTGGGTACCACTTAAATGTAAAAACCTGGCAGCCCTTGTGTTTGGTTTGACTGTTCTGGGCTACATGATGGTGCAACATGGTGGACACCCATGGAAAAGAACCGTCTCCTTAAGTAGACATGAAAGGCTCAGTCTGAGCTAATGAAAATTCAAGGGCTAATACAATAAGTAACTATAAATGCTATAATCCATTTCTGCTAACAGATTGCCCTAAATCCTATACATTGGACCTACAACAAAGCAATCATAATTCATCAATAGGAACCATTTAATTATCGACAAGGTGTTGATGATTTTTACCAGAAACTACGAAAGTCAAAACCTGCTTGTAGAGGAAAACTCGTGGGATTACCAAAGTGACAGCTCCTCTGCTGAATGTGAGAAGAAGATTTAATGTCAATCCATCTAGAAGACGTGGAGCTATTTTAGTCTGGATCAGGTGATACACCATTGCGTTGATCAGCAGCTCTGGCAGATCACATGAAGGTAAAAGTTCACAGCATTGTTTTTGTAGCGCCGGTTGCAATTGCGACTGGATGAGCAGACTGTAAAGTGTTGTTTGCTTTAATAGAGTTAGCAAACTGGAATGCTGCCCTCATTGCAGACAGGCCTAAATGCTGCCGGTACGCATCAGTAAATGCCAACATTGTTTGATTTAGAGCACTTTAAAAAGAGAAGTGACTATAAAAGACTTGTACTCTGAATGGGTGTAGGCATAGTGTAATTTTACTTCCTAAATTTTCTGTTTGCCGTGCTTCCAACAATAGAAGTGTTTCATATCTGTTCTCAAAACACCATATTGAACAGAGGTCACAGCCCTGTAAGCATGATGGCACCTCTTCTAGTTATTTCTTCCATGCAACCTGTTTCTTGGAACAAAGCCCTTTATTTTGAGTCTTTGGTTAACTAGACATAGAATAGCCTTCTGGTCTGGGCTGGTTACTGTCTATTTTTAACCTGAATTCAAATCTAATCTCATCAAGTGTTTTTCATTTCTCTGCTAGTCATCTGTCTTTTTAAAGGTACATTGCGTGATTTTTTCGCCCATCAGAATCCCTGAATGTCATCCAATCTAAACTTTGAGCAGTGTTGATTTGACCATTCAAGGAGCTGTTTTGTTATTAAGTGTACTTTTCTTGGTGTGCCTACTTCCTGCTCGCTGTGGTCACAGATTGTCTTTGTTTCCCCACAATGACTTGTAATTATCTCCTTAGAGGGCTGCTAATTCGGTGGTTTCAGTCACAAGCAGCAGCCAGAGCCTTTGAATTAATAGCTGCCAATTTGTTCCTGAACAACTGGGTGTGTCTGTAGCTGCCAGACCCACTGATAATAATGGGGCTTATCTTATCAGACTTTGCCTTTTGACTATTGGAGATTTACATTTAATATAAATGATTAGCTGTATATCTTCTGCTGCAGGAACAATAACAAGACCAAAGGCCGATTTATGGTAAAGCCTTGGTGTCCGTTTGCATCACCCTCTCTACACAGCGCAAAGGATTCTGGAAATTCATCCAACATGGAGGTTACAAAAATGCAGTACTGCAACAGTTCCCAGCCCCTCTGTGATGATGACATACAAAATCTGAATGCTGATTGGTTGAAAGACTGGCTTGACTTGGAATGAGAATGACCTCAAGAGTTTACTACAAAACCCCCAAAAGAACAAAGAAGCAAGAGAGAGGCACAGACAATTGTGACATGCTAAAACTTGGTTTCACTCCTTTACAACAACCTACACAGATTTTTTTTGTCCAGTCTTTTGTGCAGCAGGTGTGAAGCTAAAGGACAAACAGCAGTCCAAACATGGGCAATAGTAGCTTACATTTTTGGGAACAGGTAGACGTGCGAAGTGATACGTAGTGCCAACGGTGTACCGAGCCGTTGCTTTAAGAGTCTACCGCTAAGCTAGCACTAAGGCTATGTGATACCACAGCTTCACTTTAAGCTAATGCTTATGTCGTGCTGACAAGCCAGCAATGACATTGCTAATGCACATACAGTCTGTTTGACACGATGATGTTGTAAGGCAACTGGTAGCTAAATGCGAAGGAACGTTATACTTGCTTACAAGAGAGGACACAACATTGTTAACTGTTACACTATCCTAATTTGGTTTAGCATGCTAACATTTGCTAATCAGTCCTCAACAAAGTACAGCTAAAGCGAATGGGAATGCCAAATTATGCACGATTTAATGAAACCTACAGAAGTATCCAGCATTTTTCTACCTCTGTACTTTGACCCCTACAGTCTTTACCAATCAATTATGCAATTGAAGACCCCATTCAATGTTTGCAATCACTGAATGGATCCCTTGATTGTAACGGTAAATAGACTGTACCTCCAATACAACAATCCTCTGCATGTTCTCACATGCCCAAGAACTGCAGCTGCAGCCCTGCCTATGCCGCAGCTTGGATGCTGACTCTGTTCTTGCTGCCCGTTGTGACATACGCAGGCTGTCTGAGATCGTCCATTATGTCACCGGTGCCCCAAGAATAGTTCCAGTGTGCCTTGCAAAGCACTGAGGCGAATGTGACGTCCAGAACTTAACTGTTGTTGGGCCAAACCCAGAAGAAACAGGGGCCCTACTGTTTCCCCACGCCAGGCCCGCCCAGCCACACACACATACAGACGCATACACACATGGAACCGTTTAAAGTTTTTCCTCTGCCACTGTTCAAAATACCCGCAGAGTAAACACTTGAAGCAGATCTGAACCAGTGAGGCCAACGATCCCATTAGAGACAGGCTGTGACGCAATGCGATGGTAATGAAAGGTAGTGGGTTTCAGATGTTTCCTCAGTATGGAGCTTCACATCGGCTTAAATAGAGCAATGTGAAACTAGCAGTTGGAGGAGCAAGGTGTCATGAGATTGTGAAATACTGCCATGTCAACAGTTGCCCATGTTTGGGAATATATGCGCAGGTTAACAATTACAAATGTTTAAACAAAACTTTTTAATTAGTGCTTAAAAAAATTGTCAATTAATCTGTTGGATAACTGATAGATACATTTCCAACAATTGTTGTACTAACTAACTAACTAACTAAAAAGTGATTTAAAAGCCAATAATACCAATGAGTAGGCAGTTGGAGCTCATCTGGATATTGTAAACTGTAAATTGAACAAATCTGGGTACACTGGCATAATGCCTTTGAGGCATAACAAAATAGTTTTGGTTGGACAAAATCATTTGAAAGAAAAGTCAATTTGGGAAAACGTGAAATCAGATATTCTGAATTGATAATGAATGAATATTTGTAAAAAGTAAAAAGAAATGCCAGAAAGTATTGAATCATTCATATGAGGCAAATGCTTTTTTTGGTTTCTAAACATTACATCCTTGCACATTAATTGTACATGTTAATTCCTCAAATAATCTGATCAACTCAAATAATCCAGATAATAATCTGTCTACTTAAATAAAATAATCTGTTTTATTTTGTATTTTTATAACTCCAATTGTTGAAAACCTCACATCTTCATATCATTCATTTCTAAAACTAATAAATGAAGAAATGGGTGTAAAATGAGACACACGTCTACATCTAAATACACCTAACTTTCGCTGGAACTGCCTAAATATTTCATAAACCTCAAGATAAGATGCCAAGCAATGACTTTTTAACAAGCTTCTTGGAGAACAAACTGATAAATCTATGTAAATATGTATAAGGCAATAACACAAAGTCATAAAATTCTTAATTATATGAATGCCAGTAAGTGGAACAAAGGCGGGTTAATTGTTATTCATCCTGTCTCATATTGTAAATCATTTTTCTTTTGTAAATCATCCCTTCAGCTCAGCAGACCTTCTCACTAACCAGCCTCCTCACCGCTCGGGCCGACGCAAGTGCTCGTCCACGTGTGTGACGGGGCCGCGCCTCCGCCGTTTAAAACGGTCGTCGCCAACAGCACCACTCACTCCGTTCTTAAACTCACCGCGCGTCCTTCACACACTGTTGCTTTCCGTCTGAGGAGCTCCGAGCGCAAAGAGCAGACGCTGGCAGTCGGACAGTTTTGTGTGTGAATGTGCAATTTGGCAGCAGATTTCCACCTGCTCGGTGTTGTTCTTTAAGAAATACATTTTTTTTAAAAAAGAGGAGGACGGGACGCTACGGTTTACCTGAGGCGCACGAGGACATCGTTTGCATGAAACTGTGGCCAGGTAAGACAGACTTTGAATGCTGTCTACTGAGAAATTTAAAATGTAAAAAAAATACTACAGTGTTTGTTTTATTCGCCTTCATGATATTTATTGAGGGATATGTTGCCTCTTGAGTTTTCCGTACAGTTTTTGAATGTATCATTTCTTTTCTCGCGGAACTGCGTTGTAAAATCTGTGTTTTTAAAGTTTCCACTCTTTTTTTCTGAGATTATATGTCCCACTGCATACTTGCGACTGTTATTATATCACCACCAGGCTTTGTTTTTTAGTTCGGCATGGAAGTGACATGCACATAACTTGAATTAAAACTTCTGTTTGAAAAAATATCCCCTCCAGCAACGAGTTATAGACTAACGCAGTGCGTCTCGAAATCAGAATTAAATGGAAATTTGAGCATTTAATCTTGGAGAAAATGTCATTTACATTCATATAAAATATCTAGAAGCTGCATCTTGAAACAACTGAACAGGATCAATGACTCAATGAAGGATACTATTAAAAAATATATCTTTAGTAGAGGTTAAATGAGTTCCTAATATAACCTCTTAGTTACCCTTATGTTGAGTGTGTTTGTGTTTCTGCCACATTTTTTGTGTAAGATTTTGTCCAGGAATATGTCAAGATGACTAGCTGTAGCTTAAAACAACTGTTTAAGGTAAATATTTGCAGAAATGTTCTGTCCATTTCGAAAGGCTCTGCACAGCAGGATTAACTGTACATGCCAGCTCTTTGCTGTGTCAGTTTACATAAGTATAGCTGTTTATTCAGATGAGGATGCATGATGTACCTGAATGCAAATTTAGATGATTTCTGTTTGATTGCATGTGACACTGTAAACCAGAGCCCTAATGGCACTGGTTTACAAAAATGTGGACAAATCAGTGCGTACACTATCTTTCCAAGTGAAAGTTGCGGTCTTGCACCGTCTCATGCAACTGTTATGGGTCAACCCAGGCCTGAGGTCAGCGTGCATCTTTTTTTTTTTTTTTTTGATGTGACATACTCACAAAAGCATGCCATTGTTTGCAGGAGAAATATTTAGGGGAGGGAATGCAAAGCTGTTTCCTGCGCAGGGGCTCGGCTAACAATGGCCACCTCCTTTAGAACAGTCGGTGGTTCTCCGCGCGACTCACTTCTGAGGAGGGAGCTAGGATGTTGAAAGAATGGCCAAGAAAAGAGAAAGAGGAAAAAATATAAAGATTAACACAATGGAGAACGGGCAGTTCTGTAGGGTTTTGTAGGATGGGAGACAATGGGAGGCCAGATGTAGTTACATAACGCTTGAGTTAGCAAGGTCACCGGAGCCTGAGAGTCCTCCAGTCGGCTAACAGTATAGCGATGTGAGAGTTGTTTGTTAATGCGCCTCAGTGTCACTTTTGTGTTGCCTTTCATTTATGTTGGCGTGCCTCCAGTTGTGCTTGTGGTTTGTACAGTATGTCTCTTTGAGGACAAGAACCCAAGCCAGCCCTGCCTGTAAATATTTAAAGGCTGGTGTCTGCGGTGAATGAATATTTGACACCGAATGCGTCACAATCCTGTTTGGTGGCCTTTTTGGTTTTCCACAAGTTGTGCTGACTTGCATGTTTTTTTTTTCTCGTCATGGATGAGATGGCACAAAAACCATATCGAAGTTCGATCTAAGAAAATCCTTGGAGTGATAAAAATCAATTCAAAGCCCTCCTTCACCTTGTTTAACCGAACACAGCTTAAGCATCTGTTTCCGCTTCATGCGCATTTGAAATGGATCCACTAACGTCACCGTCTTTATCTGCCTCGTTTCAGATAAAAGCAGTGGATGCAACTACGCTCCATCTACAGGGGGAACGTGGAAGACTGGGAGAGGTTCTGAAGAGGACCAGCTGACCACGGGCAGTTACACCTCAGCTAAGATTTGCTCTAAACCGAGCCTGAAGCGCACCATGTCCCTCGGCACTTTCCACCTCATGCAGACCCTTAAAAACTCGCCCGCTGCGTTGCGGCGTCGCTTCCGCCGCGACCGCACAGAGTCCCTGTCCCATGGCGATCCTTTATTTAAAGTCCACTATCTGGGCACCGAGAAAATCTTCTCTCTGGATCGAGAGCAGGCCCAGGACGCCATCACGCACCTGCTCGAGGGCATCGCCAACGGGAAGAAGCTGAGCAAGGACCACGCCCTGGTGGTCCGTCCGAGATACGTGGAGGTCAAGGAACTGAGCACAGGCCGGCAGCTCACCAAGACGTACCTGCAGGACATCGCGTACTGCGCCGCCGACGCCAGCCGGCCCAACGTGTTCCTGTACATCTGCAAGCATCAGGGGCAGCAGCTGCAGTGCAGGGTGTTCTGGTGCAGTCGGGCGGAGCGGGCGCGAGACATGACCGCTTGCCTGGCCCACTCCTTCCAGCGGGCGCTGACCGACTGGCAGCAGGACGGCTCGGCCACGCTGACGCCGGGAGAGGTCAAGGGAAAGCGCGTGGAGGAGTCCAACTCTCCCGCCAATGCGAAGAGTTCCACGCTGCCTGCCAGTCTGGGCAAAGGTGAGATTTCAGTTGAAGAAACCACGTGCTGTTCTGTAGAGTGAAGGCTGACAAGCTGCCACTGCTAGTTGTTGTTCCTTTTTCAGTTAAGCTAACCTCACTGTGTCTTGTCTTTTCAGTTCGCTGGAAGAAGAGAGGCTCTGTGTCTCGCAGCCCCCTCAGAGCCATCACCAGGAGAGGATCTGCCTCCGACAGCTGGAACTGATCCCCCGCTTTGACACTCCAAACGTGGGACCGCATTAACCTGATGACAACCGCAAGGTTGACAGCACTGAATGAAGGAAAGAAGGGAGGGAGGGACTGATTACAAAACATAAGGAGAAGGGGACACAAGTGGGAAGTGGGGAAAGTCCATATTTGGACATGTGAGGACCGCTTTGAGAGGATGTTTGCTATAATCAGTGAGTGTATGGACTTGAGGTTTTTTGACGCGGCAGAGTTGCCCAAGAGTGGCGTCCAAAGGGAAGAAAGAGTTGACGGGTTCCTTTTGTTCAACGCCGACTGCAAGGCCATGTGAGGACTGGACGTCCACTCCTCCTTTCGGCTGGTTTGCTGAGGTGCTCTGCTTGATACTGAAGCCACCACAGAGTTCGGTCTGTTGGAAAGAGACCGCTAAACCGACGCAGGCAAAACTGGAAAAAGACGCTGAAAGTCTGGACTTTTGAACGTCGACTTTTATTCAACGGACATTCGTGACAGGTTGTGACGATTTTGTTTTATTACCCTGTGACATTAGCAAGGTTGTCCCCGTCCTCTCCTTTGATATTGGATGGACAAATTCAAGATGAAGAGGGAAAATGTCGGCACATCATTTAAAAGTTTTTGTCTGGCGCTCATGAATGCAGTTACTTACTTACGCTTGGTAATCTCAGGAGCACTTTCTCCCAGTGTGATTTTTTTTTAATATGTCCTGCTCAAGCAATTGCACATTTGATCATTTTAAGAGGTCACTAGTTTCCATGAAATGTAGGACAGGCCCAGCACCTGCACCATAAAAGTAAAAATAGACCAGGGAAGAACTTGCAAAGTGAACAAAGTCCTTCACACAGCAACATCCAGCTAAAAAAAAAAAAAACAAAAAACAAAACAAGCCCAGATCCTAACCGTCCGCAGTGATAAATTATTTGCATTTACGTAGAAAAAAAAACACTCAACCGTGACTTGCGGGTGTGTTTGTGCTGCCCGAACACTGGGAACACTGTGTTCCTGTGTGGATGGAGCCTCTGTGAGGAATGCCTGGCCATGCACCTGCATTCCAATTGGGGGGGGGGGGGGGGATAATTTGAGAGCGTTCCTAAAAAGACCCAAATTCTTCTCCGAGTCCACCCCTGACTTTGCACGCTGAGCAGCTTCATTGGTTACAATATGCTTTTTACCTTTTCACACCGCCAAAGCCATAAAACGTGCCCTTACTACTTGAGTCCGTGTTAAAAGTGAAAGGCATGGGCATGTGCTGCACTGCGTAACAAGCTCTCGTGATTTCTATCTAAGGTTTACAGACGAGAGCCTCTGGGGTTAGTGGTGCACCCTTGAAGCTACCATTGTCTTCTCATTTCGTGTTTTATGACCAAAACTAAGCTAGAAATGTTACACTTTTTTTTTATTTTTTTTTTTTAACTGATGTGCCACTAGTCGGTTATTTTTTATCATTTTGTACTCGATGTATCTTTTCAATTACAAACGGCATTAACCCTCATCTCACAAAAGGGGGGTTGGCGTGCCTGCTTTAAAGTGTATTTTATCAATGTACAGTTTTACGTCATTGTACATATTTAATTATATATGTATTTTATTGAATATTAAAACTTTTTATACGACATTTCTTCGTGTCTGTGTGTGTGTATCCGCTGTTCAAATGTATAACCAGCTTAAACTTCTGAAGCTTTCACCCTGATTAATGATTCAGTTTCCAGGCTCGGACGGTTTTTAAAATGTTTTATTTGGCCCGGAGAAAGCAGAATTCTTGTCTTTAACTGTGTGTGTGTGTGTGCGTGTGGGAGTGTGTGTATGTGTATGTATGTGGGAGTTGAGAGATTGAAGGTTTTAGGGGGTGGCAGGGCAAGACACTCGGAGAGGCCCTGGGATTTTTAAACCTCGGTCATGTGATTCGTTTCCCAGGGTTATTACTCCTGTGTTTTCACATTTCGAAAAAGCCTCGTACGCGTGACTACCTTCCAGTGTCCATCTGGATGGTGCAGCCTTGAAACCAGTAGGGTTTGCACGCGCTGTACCTAAACAGCCGTGACGAGCTCTTTTCAAACCTGGCATTCGAGTTCATACGGGTTACATAAACGCAATCCGTAAAGTACAAACGCAAGAAATAAAAAGTATCCCACAACATCTTGTTGCAGGAAGTCCTCCTGCTGACATTGAGCTCAGTTAAATATTTTTTTTATATATATATATATATATATAAAAGTGCACCCAGGTGATTTTATCTTTGATCATGAATGAAATATTACAGTTACTCTTCTCCAGAAAAGTCCTTCAGCGTGGGGCTGCCGGCCGACCCGGGGCTGGCTCTGAGTCGCTGTAACTCCAGCAGGGATTGGACATGGAGGCGCCTCAGAGGCTTCACCTCCTCTACCACTGAAAGAAGAAAATGATATCAACAAAAAATGCATTCACTTTAAAATTAGATATACCGTAGCTAAGCATTGTGGGGGAGAGTATGTCTGAGGCCTTTTGTAATGTAGCTAAACAGCACCACCTGCTGGCTGCAATAACAACAGTTGTAGTGTGTTAATATTCAATGATTTACGAGAACTGCTGCCCTCCAAAGTATCCTACCTTTGTCATAGTGAAGCTCGTCCCGGTTCCCGTAAACCACATACAACTCCAGGAAGTTGAGAAGGGCTCCTGTGACGAGGAAGCGCTCGGGGACGGGAAGACCTTTGATGTAGCGCATGTCCAGGGCGAACGGGTTGGAGGGAGAGGGAACGGTGCACAGGCACACCAGCTCGCTGACGACATCCCACACACGAATACCTGTGTAAAAAAACAAAACAAAAAAAAATGCATTTATTGCAACGGAACCTTTGTAGAAGTCTTACTGTGACTGCTATTATTATTATCACCACGAGTAGCTTGTTTTTCTTTAATCCCCACAAAATAGACCAGTGACATCTGCATCTGATTTAGCTCATGGAAAATGGTGTAATAATTGAACACTAACTTAATCCTGTTAGGATTCCGCGCATTGTTTCCATACCTCGTGTCTGCCAGTCCGAGATGGACTTGAGTTTCATGGGCGTGTCCTTGACCATCGAATCGGTGCCGCCGATGTTGACCAGGCGCTCGTGGTTGGAGCGTATCCAGGCGTGGGGGCGTCCGTACTTGACGTAGCCGGCCAGCAGGAACAGAGTGCAGTTGACCTCCTGTTGAGGGGGCGAGGCTGGCGTGACTGAGTGAGCGAGTTAATGATAGAAGAAGGGCCGAGGTGGCTCTGTGTGAACTGGACTGAGGGCACTTACAGGTACTGCTATCTCTCTTTCACTGGGAGATGCAGGGAGGAGATGCTCCTCTGTGCTGGGCTCCCTATGAACACAGGAAGAAGTCGTGTTTTTTATCTTTTTGGCCTGCATATGTTTATCTCATCAGTTTACGACAGCTTTGGAGATAAGTCAGCAGGAGGTTTAAACACATACATGTGTTAAATGCAGTGTAGCACTATAGCAGTCTGCCATATAGATGATGTCAAGAATGACCCCATCTGCATCAGTGAAGGCCTTGACACACTAATGGATGTCAATCAATATGCTACCCCTGAAACTAGACACAAGTTACAGTATCCATACATACACACACACACACACACGGCTGCATCAATCACCTGACAGTCTGCGGCTGCGTCCCGGTATGTGTCTGCGACTGCTGGGAGTCTCGTGGGCCCGGAGGCTCCCCGGGCAGGGGGGAGCTGCTCCGGCTGGCCAGGCTGGGAGAGCTGCTGCTGGGAGAGACATCGCTGCTGTTGCAGCTGCTGGCGGACGAGTAAGAGGAGGCCCGGGACACCGCGAAGCCTGGGGAACGCCAGCCCTGCGAGTCGGGACACAGGGCATGAGAGTGTTTATGGAAAGTGTGTGCGCTTTCTAATACATCATCAAAACACACATCGCCTCGAGAAACTGACCAGATCCTCATTGACGACTGTCAGCAGCAGCTCCTCTTTCCCTCTGAGCCACGGCTGGAAGTATTTAAAGCCCTGTGAGGGAAACAATAGGTTTTTTTTTTTAGTCTGATGAGCTGTGTTGGACATCTCCTCATTATCTGTGTGTGCAGCCAAACCTGTAACGATCCAAGTAAAGCAAGGTCACTCAGGAAGTGCTGCAGCTTCCTCTTCTGCTCCCTCTCTCTCTTCTATCAAAACATAGACAGGACACATATTAATTACAGAGCAAGAACTAGAGCACCTTAGGGAGCTTTACAGGCCGTGCAGCACATCAGCACCCTCCCAGTTGTATCCTAGCAACACATGCAACGCCTCCCGGCAGCATCCTGCATCTCCATCATTAATAATGACTCCTTTCTTTAGATTAAACGATGAAAGAAAATCAGCATGGACAGATAGTTAACAGTAAACATTACATTAGAAGCAGTAAAATACACCTGACAGCTCTAAAAAACATGCTCCAATCTGTCTCATTAAAAGAGTACTTACACTAGCACTGCTCATCTTGAATCGAATTGCAGATATCTCCCACACAGGCGACCATGGCGTGTTATAAGCTACTGCATGCTGCACTGAGACTCATGTAAATACAACCTATTTTATGGTTGAACCGCCACGACGGTACACAAAGAGAGGAGCAGCTCTCCTCGGGTGTCGCCTTTTGCTTTATTCACTGTGCAGCAGCATGAATGTGGTTTGGTTAGTGGGGAGGTGAAGCCCCTAGCGGCCATGTTGGCGAACTGCAGCCCAGGTGTTAGCTTTGTAATGAAGCTGTATCTCATTCTCGTTTATAACCCCATCAAATCATTATGTAGCTAAAATATAGATTTTAAAAAAAGAATCCCTCAGTTTAAAGTATAAATGCTCATTTTCCAGATGACAAAATGTGAACTACTTTTGCATCTGTGCATTAATAATTATGATTTACCTGGGAGTGTTAGCTAAGTATAGCCTATTTTAGCATATAGCATGTTGTTGACTTCAGCTAACTTTCTTGCATTTATATTTTGTATTTATCAAATTAACATAATATATTAATGTTAATTTTATTGTATTTTTACTTCAGACACAGCCAAGATTAAAGGTTTGCCTCTGTTGTATTTTCTAAAGTTAAATAAGATAATCATATTCTGATTTAGCTTCATTTTGGCATAGTATTATTCATTTTGTCATTTAACTCTTTATTTAATTTGAAATGTTATAAAACAATATGTATAAAACAATAATGTTAACATGTAAAAATGAAATGTTCTATTGTGCTGGATAGCGTTTGTTTTTAATTCTCTTAATTAGCCAGCCTTAACCTAGCCCTAATCTAAAATCCCTTCTCTGTTAACAGGACAAATACAAAACTTTTAGACATCTCTGCTAAAATTTAGATAAGAATACAATGCTGAAACTCTAATGCAGTGCAGGTTTGTGCAGCTTTCACTTTAATTAATGTATGGATATACATAATTTCCGTTATCAGACAAACGTAATGTCTGTTAGCATGTGACAGTTAAGTCCGACATTTGATAGAAACATTTAGACACAAGTGTGTCAAAAATAATCACTTTATTCTCAGGACTCAGAAAGTTCAAACGTCATCAACACATCAGTGCCTTGTGATAACTCAACATGTGCAAAAACAGCATTAATTAACAGTGTAGGAAAGGATCAAATCTTTAAAAGAACTGTCAGATATTGTCTAAAGATTGGCGATCTTCACAGAAGACAAAACAACCTAGAAGTTATTGGAGCTGAAGTGAATAAAGAAAGTCCTGATCTCCTTGGGTGAGATGGTCACGGTGAAATCTTCATCTTGACATCTCTGACACCTTTTGTTCTCTAAAAAAAAAAAAAAGAGAGAGAGAGAAAACAGTCAGTCAAAGACAATTATCTGTGATTGGATATAATCAGGAGACACTTCAGTCCTAATATTTGTTGTTCTTTAGCAATTTCTCACTTTCTTCCGTATTATCTGCAGTTTTCCACTTCCACTTCTGCAGACTGGTGATATCCCAGGTTCCTGTGAGAGAACGTTCCTCCAGCATTCTCACTTCTCCTATTTCCTTCAGAACATCCTGTTCACACGACCATTAAAGAATAAGAATAAGAAAATCCAAAATATTCCTGTAGATAGAGATTACATTTTATCGGCACCTTTAAGTTTATGGTGACTGGCTTCGAAAGCTCCGGGTCTTCTCCCTCCTCGAAGAGATGCATGATTCTCAACATAACCCGATTGAAGTCTGGCTCAGAGTGCAAATCCTGACCTAGATGTATGACATAAAAAAATAGATCTGAAAGTAAAAACTACCTGAGAAGCATCTACAGTAGTTTCACATATTGTTTTTCCACTGCTGACCTGAATGTATGCGGCTGAGATGAACAGCATGATTTGAGCTGTAGTTCCATCCGGGGATGCTGAGGCTGAGCAGGTGGAGGTTTGGCGGCAGAACGACTGGACGCAAAGAATTACTTCTTGGCTCCTTCTTCTGCCAGGGCCTCCCTAAGCATACAATCATTTGGAGGGATTTGTCAGCTAACACAGACAACACATAGGTAATATAAGGTAGTATGAGTTCTGAAAATCAAGAGCTCAGACTTCTTTGTTCTTCAGGATGCTGAATTTTCTGTGCTTCTCCAGAGAGAAGAGACAAGGACAAGAAAATGAATTTGGACCAATCACAGTTGTTGTGGAATGCATAACTGTAAAGTTTAGTCACATTTCGGGGAGGTGACCATCAGGCATTAGCCATGTATAACAATAACCACTTACAAGGCTGGTCTATGGGCATGATGACAGGTCTGTGCTGCAGCTGTATTGCCTCCCTTTGGTAGAGCTTAGAGGTGGCGCTTACGGAGCCCAGCATCATCCACAGGGTTGGCCTCACAACCGAGCTGTCATTTAGGGTCAGGTTGTAGCCGAGGTTCCAGGCCAAGTTGTTCCAAAGTCGTCGATGGAGCATGACCTGGGAACAAAGCGCGAGACGTTAAGATGTCTCTGAGGGAGAAGATGCTAAGTGACCGTGTGTTAGCGTGGATTTGTTTTGTACCTCTACTTCTCCATTAGCTTGGCTGGACACACCGTGAGCTCTGTCGCTGAGAAGCACCAGTCTGCTGAGGTCATCCTCAATGTAGGCTGCCCGAACCATGGGGTAGTAGTTCTGGAAAATACATATGTGGATTATTTTGCATGTTCCAGAAATAATACAAGTACATTTCAGAATCAGAATCAGAAAAGATTTTCATGATTGTCCAGGTTTACTTAAAGACGTACCCTTGCTAACGTGTTATTAGTGAACTTCCTATACGTCCTCTTCATCATCTGGTAGCCATTGTCGTCTGTGTACAGGGTCTTGTTGTTCTCCAAGGAGGAGCTGGTCTTGAGGACAACCTCTGTGTTGAGATGGAGGGGGCCCAGCGAGTAGGTCTGCTCCAGCCTATGACACGGCAGTCTGGACCCGACGCATTCTGGGACACGGGTGGTGATTGAGTAGGCGTAGTCTTTATCGCTTTCCTCTCTGGAAGATGGAACATTGTCAAATGGACATGTCAAAATGTGATTGTACTGAACGTCATACATAGTAGTGTTTGCAATTAAAAGGTGATAATTGAAATTCTAATTAAACCTTGTTCCATAGTTTAACCCACCTGTAGAAGTACTGCCTGATCTCACTAACAATCTTTCCAGGGATAATTTCCATTTCTACAGCCTTGTAGGCCCGCACAGCTGAACCGTTCGCGCTGAAGATGTAGTTATCAGAGATGGGCCCCGCTTTTGTGTCTCCGTTTGCGTTGTATTCCCAGAAATCCTGCGTCATCCTCACTCGCCTTTTTTCCTGACTACCAATGACAGAAGAAAGAAAATTTGTCTAGTACGGTGGTATTAATGCTAAGCCATAGGGAGGAGAAAAAAGACTGTGTTCTACGGGAAGATGACCTAAAATCTTACAGATACGTGATGCTGTGCAGTAGATTGGTGTCCTGGTCAAACATGAGCTTGTAACAGTCATTCAGAACAGGCAGAAGCCGCCTCCCCGTTTTCACCCAATCCTTCACACTGCGTCTCTCAAACAAAACCCCTTTGGCTTCATAAGTGTAGCCACACTTGGACTTTTTGGAACACGGCTTCTCTGAGTACTTAATCAAGTATTTCCTGTACTGAAGGCCTCCGAGCTCCACCATGATGAAAAGGTCGTAGGTCACATTGGACTGTGCTGACTTCTGGATCTATAGCAGAGAGGGGAAGATTTTGAACAAGCTAATTCACACAAGATAGGGCAAGTACCAGGTCTAAGCGCTCATTTGTTACAATAAAATAGATATACCATTGTTAATTTAGAAGAAAAGTTTGCTGGAGTCTTACTTTCCCTATAATTGAGTAAGACTTATGGCAGCCAAAGTCTGCCACAATTTGGCAAGGTTATATATATATATATATATATATATATATATATATACACACACACACACAAAATATATAGATATATTTTGGTTTCGAACAGCTTTAGCATGTTTTTGCAAAAGGTCTTAATTTGTAGTTCAAACAATCAAAAGCTACCTGCGCAGGGACGGGCTGTCCATTGTCATCAAAGACGGTTGCACTCGGGAAGGTTACGGTGATGTTGACGATAGTGGTGATGTTCCATGCCAACGGGTTATAAATGATGACATGTTGCTCCAGAGCTTGAT
The DNA here is from genome assembly GCF_963514085.1 of Chelon labrosus. NCBI lineage: Eukaryota > Metazoa > Chordata > Actinopteri > Mugiliformes > Mugilidae > Chelon > Chelon labrosus. Next base: position 9,711,248 of record NC_140337.1, read on the forward strand.
GAACACCTGATAAGAGGAAATATATGATTAATTTACTCAGACGGCAGCTCTAATGTTTACCACAAAAATTTGTTGGGTAAGCTTAGCATTAGCCAACAAATGCATTTAGCCTAATAACCGTTCTGCTAATATTTGTTAGCATTTTGAGAGTTGTTAAAGAAGAAGGTTACAGAAAAGGAATGAATGAATGAATGAATGAATGAATACTATCTGAGCCAGAGCTAACAGGTGATTACCCTAGCTTAGCACACACACTGGATACAGTCGGGAAAAGCTACAAAAACATTCAAAATCTTAAAATTCATTTAATTCATACACAAACAGAATGGAAAAATTGCATGCCAATTTACACCTTTTCTTTGGTAACGGTCGCCGAGAATGTCAAGGTTATGTGGCAGCAAAACGAGTGCAGCGACGAGCTCTTCCACTCCCATCATGGCCTGCACGAGGTGCTGCATGTACATGTTTGACACTTTGGGAGACTCTGTCCCTGTGATGCCATCATGGTGCTGGACCTACCAAATACACACCACATACAAGACTGTCTATACTTCTTCCATTATTTATTGATATTTCATTTTATTTTATTACCTTTCAGAATGATTAGGTTACATATCTGGAAAAATTACCTCAGAGACAGCCCAGCGTAGAGATCTGAGTTTGTCCAGGGCCCAGTCTTTAGCTACAGGTCCGTCTGGGAAGCTGATTCGATACCGGGTGAAAAGAGTCTCTGCTGCATACAGCTGGGAACTGGCCCGCCTCGCAACTCCTTTCAGGACGTTTCTGGAGGCGTAAAATCCCGTCCACGCCTGGTAGGGCTCTAGAAAACACGTGCACTTCCTGTCTTCAAATATATTTTATGTGACAAGCATTTCCTCTTTTTTTTTCGTGTTAGGAAACCGATGTCTTACCTGTTGAGTACGGCAGGAAATCTTCACCCCCGCGGACCTCCCACACAAGATTTGATTTGTAGATGGCTTGGAAATATTCGCTCAGAGTGGCATACTGCACCGTTACCCCAAACTCTTTGCTGTTCTGGTTGATGTACTTCATTAGAGGATCCATGTTGCTGAATTGAACTGATGAGTTGTAGAACTGTTTGTCACAGCCCTGAAACACAAGGATGGACTTTAAAATGTGTGTCTCAAAATCCCACATTTCTTCCTATGTTTCTACTTTACAGTAAGCCTGAATACACTCAAACAGATCTGACCTAAGACTGTATATAAAGACAGACAAACGCTCTACGACGTGACTTATGGGATTCATAGGTTTAAACATGGGGGTTTCTGGGTAGTGACTATCTTTTGGAGCCAGCCTCAAGTGGCCATTTGAGGAACTGCACCTTTGCGTTAGCTTCATTTTTCCTTCTGCCGCTTCAATTTGAAACAGCCCATTTTTCTCACCCATGGCCAGAGCACGTGGTTACTCCTGAACCACTTAGACCTCTGCTTGATGTTGTCCACCATGGTCTTGGCATAGGCATGTACTGTCTCCTTGGTGACGGGCAGGCTCATGTTGGGGTAGATTCCATTTTTAGGGGGGTCCGGGAACAACGCAACTCCGTTCCAGTAGAAACCAGAACTGAGAAATAAGAACACAGTGAATCACTACAAAAATAGTGACAGTAACGTAGATCAACAGAGAGTCTGAAAAATGGATTACCTGTTGGAGAACGGCAGGTGGGATGGAGTGCAGTAGCTAAACTGGTCCATAGTGTGAGTGAAGATCTCTTGCTTGGCTTTTAAAGATGGAGAACCTCGCCATACAAACTGCAGTTTCTGTAGATTAAAAAAAAGGAGATAAACATTCATTTCTCATTTTTCATGCAAAGCATTGGGGGTCATATTTAGATCAAGGCAGCAACTAACACCTTGTTTTTCTGCATGCTGTCTTTTAGGTCGTAGTCGATGCGCGAAATGAGATGTGCGTTGAAGCCAGCCAGGGAAAACAGGACCGGAGTGGTGGCAGAGGCTCCAAACGGATCCACGTGCCAGGAGAACTGAGGACGCACCCCGAACGTCTCATACAGGAAACCGTGTCCCTCTGAAACAGCGGGGAGGTTCTGGGTTATTACATAAGTCTGGAATGGTGGATTAAAGAGGGAAGGAAATGCGTTGCGTTACCCGTCATCTGCAGTATCTCATCATCTAGGTCAGTGACAGCCTCATCGTGCATCACTTGACCTCCTATGATGAACTCAAGTCGGCCTTCTTTCACAAGCTGTCGTACCTAGAAGGACAACAGAATCATATAACAGGATCAGTTTATTTCTCACAGTTAGAACGGCTCAGTGGCCATTAAAGAAGTCTTGTGATGAGTTGTTCAGACTTTATGTCAAGTCAGCACAAAGTATCGATCATGACACTATCATCATGTGACCTTACTTGTTTCTTATGGGAGTCTGAGGCAACAGTGTCCCACCACAGTCGAAAGAACTCCTGCTCCACGGCGATAAACCTGCGGTCTTTAAGCTTTGACAGCTCCTCAGTCACACTGGTGTACACATTGGCTGCATAGGCGTGCATACTCTCCTGTATCAAACACACACACATATTTATATTTAAAATAAAGAACACACTTATTTAGAGGCTGCCCAATGTATGCTTCACGAGTTTAACGCTTAAATAAAAGCCTGGCCATAGAAACCTACCTGAATAGTGTACACCCAGCCAACATCCATGTGGCTGTGAGGAATTACAAAGGTTTGAATTGGCTCGTTTTCTCCTGAAACTCCATAAGAGTAACAGCAACAAAAGCAAAACACGATAACGAATGTAAATCTCATCTTTTCAGCCCATAAAGGGTGAGGGTTTTTAGATAACTTCTCCAATATTCACCCAGACTTCCTTATTATTGTTGTGCTGCGGCATGTGACTCGTTGAGTACGGAAGCCCAGGCAGACCAAACTAACTTGACTTCGTTTTTAAAAACTCGTAGTGTCGGTGACCTTTACACCGGAAACAATCGTTGTAAACATTGTGTACTTGAAGGTGAGACGTTATCACCCGATGCAACAGAAATGTCTAAAAATACGAGAATAGTGTTGATATTTGGAGGCTTTGTAACAGCCATCGCTGCTGCGTTTTACCCCATATTTGTCTACCCTCTCACACATAAAGAAGAGTACAGTAAGTAGCCATTATGGAACTCTGTTTACAGTGTCTGAGATATGGACAACATTAAAATGCGTGCTAGCAGGTAGAGTTTTATAAGACGTTACACTTCGGTGTATTGAAACCCACGTGTCGCCTTAAAACGTTCGATTTCGGCACGCGTGAGCACGAAAATGTGGACATCAGACGTCTCATTTTGACGTTTTAACACGCAGTTGAAGATTGAATGATTATGTATCCACGTTACATTTTAGTGTGTTGACACGCGAAAGTCGTCTTTATTCGTTACATTTTGGTCTTAATACGCTGATGTCGTGATGAAACGTTACATACAACTATAATCTAAATATGTTACATTTCAGTGTTACGCAAATAATGTCACGAGACGTTACGTGTTGACGTTTTAACACGAAAATACAATAACACGACACATTTCGTACTACGCAAATACCATTTTTAAATCTTACATTTTTGTGTTACTTTGTTCAAATATAATTTTCATGTTACATTCAGGTGTTACGCAAAGAATATACCGGGACGTTACATGACGTTTCAACATACATTTTGGTGTTAATACGCGAATACAATCTTTAAATGTTACATTTTTGTGTTTACACGCCAATGTCGTCTTGAGACATTACATTTTGAAAATACAAATATAATTTTAATGTTACCTTGAGGAGTTACGCAATGTTGCCATGAGACGTTACATTTTGAGGATGCATTTATTATCCTTGCACGCAGTAGCCTACAACGATAGTTATGTTGATGTTTAAACACTCAGATATCGTCTTTAGAGGTTACATTTTAGTTTAAACACACAGTGACACCCTTAAGACGTGTGTAAAACCTAAAACGCAAACACAATCTTAACCACTGACTGTTTGTTCTTAACACGTCACATGTTGGCGTTAATACGTGAACACTAAAGCATTCAATTCTGTCGTGTTAACACGCTAATACTTTGTTTCAGCCAAGCATTGTTCTATTCTTGTCTAACAGGTATATATTTTTTAAAATCTCTGGATGAGATTGGATTAGATTGGATTAGATTTTTGACTCTTGTTGCTCCCAGTAAATTCATTTGTAGTGGATCTCAGCTTTAAATATTAGACTGAACATCTATTCAGTCTAATGTGCAGTCTAATGTACTCATCTATTAAAACCTGGAATTCATCTTTATACTGATAATAATTTAACGTCTTAATATGTTACTGCATCACAATACAATGATAAAGATGTTACTGCTTGAGTAAATTATGACAGGCAAAACTTTACTCAATAAAAGATATGAGTTAGCTGTAGGTTATAGATGGAAATGTTCTGCTTTGGCTGTTCCGCCTGATGTTGCTAGTCTCTTACAACTGTTGAAGTGTGGCTACAAGTCCAGAAAATTCAGCTGTTCCAATGCCAAACCCCGGCTGAAACTAAAAATGAGAGTTTTCTAAACCACAACTCTCGATTTATGCAGATTCTTTCGTTTGTGGTGTACATACTTGTAAAGTGGCAACTGTGTACACCATCTCTGACATTGGTTAAGTTAATATAGTTGTCATTTTAGTTGGCCAGCCTCAGTTTGACCAGTCCTTTCTCGTTAATCTAACTTTACTGGGGTCTTATGTCAAACATAGGAAGACATTCAACCTCTTCAGAAGGCCAAATCTGTCCCCCCAAATGTGACCAAAGCTAAAGGCGTTGTTCACCCACCCTTCCAAGCAAGCCACAGGAGCTTCAACACCCACAGCGTTCATTTTTTCCATTATTTCAAAACCACTAATTTGTAGTTAAACAAACTGCTAGGAATATTCATTAAACAGTTGTGGTTTCAACATACTGTAACTCAGCTGCTCCTTCTATTGAACAGTCTGAGTCAGAGCAAGTGCTGGAAGATAGTAAGCTTTGTCAGGATATACATTACTGGCTATTGATCGGGGTTGGGGTCTTTTGTTGTTACTGACAGAGCAGACAAAAGAGAGCAAAACAGGCCAGATAATAACCCGCTGCAATGTAAAAATTTGAATATAATTGCCTGACATGCCATACTTTTCTGTTTTTGCTAGGAGATGTCCAAAAGATGAACCGGGCAGGAATCAACCAGGCAGATATCCAGCCTGTGGGTAAGAGCATTTAGTAGATTTGAGCAGGGTTTAATTAAAACGGAAGTAAATCTTAATTGTGCAAGCATGCTGATGTGTTAGGGCTGTGAAACACTAAGCCGATAGTATGTTGGTCGCCAGTCGAGCAGTAGTTAAGCGCCTGGCCTTAGTTTTGGCAGTGTGTCCTGCACCTTTGCTTCTTGTTGAACCTCTGATGGCAGCTTATCAGCTTCTGCACACGTAGGTAGAAGACAAACCTGAACAGAAATAGATTGTGTTATGTTATGAGGAAGTTTCGGTGTGCTACACAGGTAGATTATCTACATGCTAAACGAAGGCTAGAACAGCTTTTTGAATAACCTAGCGTTGTGGTCATGTGTCATGTGCACATGTTGACACTTTCTATCTCTTATTTCCATCTGAAGGGGTGAAGGTTTGGTCTGATCCATTCAAGTCTTCAGACAAATGATGACCACCAGATGACCCGTCACTGATTCCAGACACTGATGAAGACTCTAAGAGGAGGATGCTTTTTGATGTGTGCTTGGTGTGTATGTGAGTGAATGATTTCAAGAATATGTTTATTTTGTTGAGTGATGCCTTACCCCATCAATAAAGTTCTAAGAACTTAACCTTAAAGGGCTTTCTATTTATTGCGTTTAGAAATGGGAGAGGACAAGAATGTGGTAATACTCCCAAAACTTAAAATGGAATGACGTGCTGGTCTTTGTCCACACGGGGGCGCACCACGCCTGTCTGTTGTCACAAAAGGCTCTGGCCTGTTTAAAAGGTTTTGATTGTGCGTCTTAAATATTTTTGGAAAAACCTTTGTATTTTCAAACGTCTCGCTCTGGTATGCAGCCTGTAGGAAATTATAATAAAGCACAGTGGTTTGTTTACTCATTTCATTCACAAGAATTTAATTTGACGTTTTATTTTGATTTAGTTGACGTGGGAGTCATGAAATGGCTTCAGCAGATGAGGGACAATGTCCAGTAAAGTGCGGCGTTATCCTCGGAAATGGAAACAGTGGAGACAGAGTCGTTCCAGCGCCCATCTCTATATATATTATCATTTCACTGTCACAGACGCAGGCTTTAGCTGTTGCGTGGCCGTTTTAATGGCATGCGACTCCTTTGCCCATAGGCTGGAAGGACGGGGGCAGAGCTCCACCATCGCCTTGTTCAGAATCCCATTCGATGTGATCCAGACTCCCTTTACGAGTCCACAGCTGCTGTAAAAGCAGAGAATTCCAAAACTACCATTTTTTTTTTCCCCCTGTACTTTTGTGGTTTCCTGACATTGACCAGCATCCCCTTTCAGACTTTGGTCCATCAAAGTCCTTTTGGAGGAAAGATAGATTAAGAAAGACCTAAAGCATGTGTTTATGGTCCTTCAGAGATGGTGCATTTTTAAAGTTACCCTTAAATCTTTCACAGTCCTCAACACAGCCTGTATTTTCGGGCTTTTAGGAGCGTTCTCGGGGCCCATTGCCAGCAAAGCTGACTGCACAGGCCAGCAACGGCCACTCTCCTTCACAACCCCCCAATCAACAAGCCCCATTGTTTATGAGAGGTTGTTATTGTTGGGCTGCATTCAGAAACAAGAGAAAACTCAAGAGCCCGGCTGTGCAGAGGCGTCCAAAGTAAAGAGAGCAAGGGGTGAGGGGGGGGGTGGCTAAGGAGAAACGAAAAGCAAAAATTCCTCTCATTCCCCGCTGGTGTTTTCCAGATTCCTCAAGCGACAGCTTCTCGCCTGTGTGAGTGAAGTAAGCTACCAGAGGGGAAATTGAAGCGAACGGCGAGAGGAAGAGAACCACATTCTTGAGGGGACGCGTCACCTACACACAGAATAGAAAGACACTCAATCTGTGTTAACTTTGCCTGGCAGTTTGTAACAGGTTGTGCAGCCTGGCCCTCAGCTTTTTAGCCACTGTGACACTGTGACGTTTCATTTCAAACCCAAACCCTCAAGTCTGCACCAAGGTTTTGTGGTTGTGTGTTGTCGAGTCCTCTTTATGTAGCCTTTGTACCATTCAGCAGGATATGTAGATAGACACCCATCTCTATAAAACGTTCAATAGGGTCACAGCATGCTATAAACCAACATGAACTCAACAATGTCGCCTCCGCTGCACTTTTACTATCCTGCCATTAACCCATCACACAAATCTCTCCCAGCTATTGAGGAGGATGTGGAAAGTGGTGGCACGTCGACGGGCGTTCAAGAGCAGCAGATAATGGGCAAAGGTTTCTCGCTAATTGCTATGGGAACAAGGGTCGACCGGCAGGCCACGGGGTTGCAGAAGGGGTGGGATGGTGTGTTAAATACAAGCGGTGCAAACGCCTCGCTCGAATCGTGTCAAGTGTGGAAAATAGAAACAGAAAAACAAGAAGTTCAGAGAGCTTTCAGGGCCTTTTAATAACACGCTGCAAGACAGAACGGCGGCATTTCTGTTTTAGGAAGTGTTACAGTTCAGGAGGATTTCTTTTCCTTTTTCTTCTTTTATATGCTCGTAAACGATAACATGCATTCTCCCACGAGATAATGTGTCTATATATTCACATTAATAACTGTGAGGAAGTTATTTACTTTTTTGGCTTTTATGAATCATTGTTGTCCTCTCAAGATAAAACCGTTATAAAAAAAATAAACCACAACTACGATCAGATAAATCAGTCCAGCTTTAAAAGGATACACCTGTCAACTAAAAGAAGAGCAAAGACTAAAAATAAATGTTTGCTGAAACTCTTGGTCTGACTGGAAAAATGAAGAAATAAAGGACAGTGCTGCAACATTTAGGCATTAGACACAAAAGCAGAACAAACAATGAATTAATTCCATTGGGAAAATAATAATTTCTGCCCAAATTAAAGTAAAAGTGTTGTTTTTTATTGCAGTTAACAATGCTAAAATACAATGTCTAAATAAAATACACAGTAACATACAGTAGCATCTGTAGCCACAAATTGTGTTTTCGTTAGCTTAGAATTGGTCAGATGGTTTAACGCGTTTATGCAGAGGGAATTCAGCCACTACTGGATGGATTTCTATGGCATTTTGCTTAAACATTCATAGTCCCCAGAGGATGAATCCCAGCAACCTAATCATGTTGAGCCATTCATGGTTCGCGGATGAGGAATCAACTGACTTTTTGCCTAGCGCCACATGAGGCTGACATTTATAGTTGCACGAAATTCACATGGATATTCACGTCCCCCTTAGGATATATTCTAGTAACTTTGGTGATGTCCTGCATAGGGAAAAGGTCCCTGAACCCACCATGTTCTGTTGCCATATTTCTACAGAAGCCCAGTACGGAAAAAACGTACGCCTTGGCTATATTTTTACAGACTAAATAACTAAATCCAGTAGCATCTATGACATAGTATGGCTACTTGATGCAGACGATGCCGTGAATTTGGAATTAGCTACTAACAGGCAACAAAGGTTCTGCTATGCTACAAAGGCAAGGATGGAGGAGGAGTTTTAAGTTGGTTGCAACCAGCAAACTCACCACTAGATGTCACTAAATGCAACACACAGATCCTTTAAATACCATTTTTACCAGTAAGGCATTTTTATGGTGTGAAAAGGAGAGATGCGGTATATTTTCATTTTCCGCACATACTGTATATTACCCACAATGCAACTTAATTAGATTCATCAGGCTGTACAGAATTTTATGTGTCATGCTGGTAGCAGCTAATGTAGGCTCGAGGCTCCTGGCTAAAGGAGAGTTAAGGATGTGACTACAGAAGGTTTTGGGTACGAATCCATCTGCCAACTGGGGCCTTTCTGTGTGAAGTTTGCATGTTCTCCCTGTGTCTGCGTGGGTTCTCTCCGGGTACTCCAGCTTCCTCCCACTGTCCAAAGACATGCTCATTAGGTTAATTGGGGATTCTAAATTGTCCTGTGTGTCTGGTTGTCTTTCTCTCTGTGTTAGACCTGCGATAGACTGGCGACCTGTCCAGGGTGTACCCCGCATCTCGCCCAATGACGGCTGAAAGTGAACCCCCTAAATCAGAAAAGAACAGATGCATTGTATATACAGTGTGCAGGGGTACAAGTTACATAAGAGTTTTTGTTCTTTACAGTATGTTAACAACTAAGAGGAAATTCGTAAGGAGTAATCTCCCAGGTTATGACTTGAAAATAAATTCAACCCAAGTGCAAACACACACACACAAAGTTGTCAGTCAAAGCCAGTCAACATTTCACTTCTCAAATACTCAGCTCAGCCTTGTAAAACAATGTTCCAAAGCGCCGTCCACATTCTTGGGTCAGCAGGCGCACGGCTGTGGAAACAGATAGTGGAAGTCTGAAGCAATGTCTAGGAAAAAAAAAAGGCACTGGTCAGGCTCTCAGCAGGCAAGCAAGGCAAACTGCCCCACTGACAGCGTGGTCTGGAGCGAGCCAGTGTACATTCACTGTGTGCATGTGTCATTCAGGAAAGAAAGCAAAGAAGTTCAGCTAAGAGGAACTCAGTGTCCCCTGGAGACTAAACTGTGGTTGTGGAACTGACTGGAAGTCCAAACATTGTGTGTGTGCTCTTGTATTATGTTCATTTTTGCCTGGAGCAGCACCGCAAATAGATAATTATGGTTTGTTTTAGGCTGCATCTCCATTGCCCAGTCGTGAAGGCATTGCAGTTCATTGCTGTGGTTTGTCAGTTCTTAGTCGGAGGGGTGTGCATAGAGAGCCAATGGCGAAGGACACATGATGCAATGATGGTTTGTCTGTTCTCTCCCTCGTGTTGGTTGGTGTAATTTTGACTCATACAGGAACTTATAGTTATAAACAGGCTCTGAAGCCATTTGGCCACCCAGCAATACACGTGTGAAAACATGTCATGCGGTTTTTGACCCTTTAAAAGTCTGTTATTAGCTGAAATCATGAAAAACATTCGTCTAGTAATTAAGACTTACATTTGTGACACAGTCATTTTCACAGTATTCAGAGTAGTAATTATTCTTGTTTCTGACTTTAGTGGGACTTTAATGTTCTTGAGCAATCAAATGTTTTTAGCGATGCAGAAGAATAGTTGCATGTCTAAACACTTTTGTCCAGAGTTAACTATCAGACTGATTTCTGCAACATTGTGTGATATCATTCATGTTCCTGAGAGGATGAACCCTAATTATCCTCATATTTTACATATTTTCACAAGCTAACATTTTAACTTTCATTAATTTTAGAATATCTCACGTATACCCAAAAGCACCAAATGGTCCCCAGACATTCATGGTTCCCTGATGTTGAATCTTCTCAATCCTAAGCATTCCAGGCATTCCTGCTCCCCACATGATGAGTCCTCACAACCCTTGTATTCTTTAGCAACATGTTGACATTTTCCATTATGATTTAGAACATCTAATCAGTAAATAAGAACTAGATGGTGTGCCAACATTCGTGGTTCCCAGAGGATGAACCCCGGTGATACTCATGTTATCGGCCACTAGTTGACATTTTCACTTTTAATTTAGAACTCATCATTTAGAGTATCTCATGTACCCATTAGCACCATATGGTGTCCAGACATTCATGATTCCCTGATGCCCTGAGGTCCTCTCAATCCTTAGCATTTTTCAGCAACAAGTTACATTTATTTAGATATCGCATTTACACATTAGCAGAAAATGCTGTCCAGGGGTTCCTGCTCCCCAGATGATGACATTATCACATTAGCCTTGTATTTTTTAGCAACAGGTTAATATTTAGAACATCTCATCAGCAAATAAGAACTAAATGGTGTGCCGACATTCATGGTTCCCAGATGATGAACCCATATGATAATAATTATCCCCTGACGTTTCACCTCGCACCACATGAGGTTGACGTGACATACCTCCGCAACTAGCAAGGGTAATGCCATTAGCCTTAGCTGTGCTTCATTGCTAAATAGCAAATGTTAAAGTTAGGATAGGGAATATTGTAAACATTACACCTGCTAAACATCAGCATGTTAGCACTGTTAAAATTCACAGAGGTGCTAGCGTGGTGCAGACTGTTTTTCTTGAAATCAATTTGCAATTAATTAATCACAGGAAATAAAAATAGAAAATATGTGTCTGTGGAGAACTTTTCCATTCTCCAAGCATCTGTATTATTTGGCATCTGTTAAACTTTTGATTTTGGTTTCCTGCAGAAAATGAAGCCAGTAGAAAGATATACAACTATATTTGGATAAATAACCAAAAAGACCCCACAGAAACATCAAATGGTCTAAATTGTATTTATGGCTGAACTCAAGGGGGTCTTATTTCTTCACAGTTCTTCAGGCAGCCAGTAAATGTGATTTAGCAACACCTCAAATGAGGTAAGTAGGAAATTCTCAAATGTGGCTCAGAGGGTGCCAGAAGCCTGTCGCTTGGCTCCTGTCCACAAATGAATCTTTAGAGGAAATGTTTAAGCAATTAGTTGGAGTTTAAGGTTGGAAAAAAAAAAGTTAATATTTCCTCCTCTTTCTTCTATAGTCTTTAAATGGAGAGGAAAATCTTTGTTATGGACAGACCTCATCACGCAGGCCATCTTTTCCTCTTTAACGTGTTGCCCCATGTTCCATTGATTCTGTGGCAGCAAAATGTTAAAAACCGCAATTACATTCAAGTCTGAGCTGTCTGATTAACAGGCAACCGCACGCACGCACAGCCCTGATTGAAATATTACTGTCACCCACCCTAAACACACACCATTACGGCCTCGCAGTCTGCGCGCGTGCTATGGCTTGGAAGTCAATCACGGCATATAGCAGGTTTCCGTTTTGCAGTCCCATTCTAATCTTCAAAATTTCTTATGCACTAAAACAGCAGGGCGATTGTTGATTTAGGCAAGGTTACTGACAAAGGGAGCCAGAGCTGTAAGCAATCACGCTGTTCTTCCAAACCCTTTAGAAAGGCTAAGAAAAGAGGAGAGAGGAAGGAGAGGGAGAGTGATTTATAAGGCACCTTAACACTTGACACATTCATTCGCGAAAATAAGTCTGTAGCCTATCAAAGCCATCGCTTACATTAAAAAAAAACAGTGGAAAGCTCTTTTAAACCGCATCCTTTATACTCCGTGGGCCAGTTTTCATTCATATTTCCTGGCGCGGCACTTCGCTCCCCGCTCAATCCGAGGGACTACATCAAAATAAACAGCTAAAACCCCCGAGACGGCATTTAAAGATTATATTGAGAACAATACAGACGGTATGCGATTTCACGGAGCTGTTTAACAGCTTGTAATTCAATAAAGATTGATAAAAATGTAATATTATGATCTAATATGACACGATGGGCCTTGTTTTAGTTGGACTGGACGTGCTACAGTGACTGGATGACTCATGTAGTGTTGAAAATATTCACACTACCCTGCTATTTGCATTCAGCTACGTGGATTAGTGGTTTACACACAGAGATAATTAATTCAGTAAGCCAGGAGAATGGAATAGATTTGATGGATAATAAGCATCCAGAGTGGCCAGTCATATTTGGAGCGTATATGCGTCTCAGTGTAAGTGGCATGTGGGTGAGCAGACGAGATGTGCCCCTGTGTTCCCCGTGGGTTTTCATTAGGGCCTTGCGGATGACAACAGAATATACGACTTGGCTCCGGACGGGAATTCTGGGAAAGTCATGGAATTTTGGACGCCTTGACGGAACACAGGCTGTCTGCTCTTGGCTCGTTCCCGCACTGAGGAGGAGGAGGAGGAGGAGGAGGAGTACTTCTGCAGTGTGTGTCTGTGTCCTTGTGTGTGTGTGTGTGTGTGTGGGGTGGGCCTTAAGGACATCCTTTGGGAGCTGACCCAGAACAATGACAGGTTTACAGCACCAGGCAGGGAGACTCACATGTGGCTAAAACCGAACCAGGATCTCTCAGAGCGCTAGAGCAGATCTGATGAACCCGATCATCCTGATTATTCTACAGTAGTATACTACAGTAGTAGTATCTGTTCATTGCATCCACCGTCCTCGTGTGGTCTTAAAATCCATACAGATAAGGACTAACTCAGCCTCTTGTCTTGTGGAACCACTTTGTTTTTGAGCTCTTGTACAACAGTCCAACAGGGACAAAAATGATCCAGTTCGGTGTTCTGTGTGCAGCTGTTGCTTTCGCACGCCAGCAAATAAGTTAATAAATGTCATTGTTATTCCAGTAATCATCCCGCAAACTTCTGTTTCTGCAACACGTTTAAGTGTTTTATTGCACAACTTATACTAGCTCATCGCGGCTCGCAGAGGTTTAGGTCAAAGACTTGATTCGAGATGATTTCGACTCGACTCCTGTGAGGCTTGACTCCCCGAAGCCTTGTCTCCACTCTTAAACAGCAACACTCAAGTCTCAGGTTTTGACCCTGCGAAAACCCTGGAACAATAAAACAAACCCGCTATTTGCACAGCTGTGAAAAGAAAATGTTTCGATGTAATGTTGTTTTATCGTTCAGAATTGGGAGACCTGAGAGATTTGCAGTTGACTTTGACCTGCCCTAAAGGCCCAGAGACTGGAGGCTTTCTGCTCACGTTTAGACACTGGACTTGACTTAGCCCCGCCTTGAAGGGGATCATTGATTGATGGGGTCACGACTCGATTTGAACGTGTCTGAAAAGACTCAACTCTTCAGCTCACTTCCACTTAGACTCGCCTCGGGTACTTTTATTAGGATTGATTTTAACTTCCCTCAAATAATTTCAGTCTTAAACTGGACTTGCTTTGAGACTAAAAGTGGATTTAATCACCTGTGACTCTTGTTATAACTAACCTGGTTTGTTACACGGAACCGCTGGATGAGGAAAGGATTGGACAAACCATATATCACTGTCCAGACCTTTGTAGGTCAATCACCAGGGATGTCCTGATCAAGTGTTATATGCCCCTTTATTGTACCTGATCGTTTAATCAGGCCAATCTGAGTCCCACTCTTAAAGGGGAACTACTGTTTTTTACAACCTGGACCTTATTTCTAGCATAAAATACGGTTGTTTACTCACCCATATAACTTTTGTGTTATTTGCACTCATTCAGGAGATAATTAGATCAGCGTATGTCCATCTGGGTCTGTAGGTCAATCCACAGACCCCAGATGATGGTACCAGGTAACTCCGGACTCAATGGGGAATAGCACATTTCTCGGTGCCCTGTCACTCCCGCTATATGGATATAAGCGGATCTAAATATCTCCCGAACGAGTGCAAATGACACAAAAGTTATATGGGTGAGTAAAAGACCGTATTTTATGCTAGAAATAAGGTTCAGGTTGTAAAAAACAGTAGTTTCCCTTTAAATAAACAAAATTTCCTAGTGAAACTGTATTGAGTCCAGTGAACAGGGCTGTCAATGTTAATACGATGATAAGGCCTTGTAGAGTTCTGGTAGTACTGTGGCTGACATTGAGAGAATAGCTCGTACCTTGGATCCAGAAGCTCCAACAGGCAGTGAAAATCTTCGTTCTCTACTACAAAAATGTACTACAGCGACGTTGTTTTGGTTTATCGCAATTCTAAAACAAATAAGTACAAAAGATCAGCCTTGGCTACTGCCTGGATTGGCCCCGACACCGATCTCCCACTACTAATCGGGACTTCCCTAGTCACCAGCACATACAGTAGCTGGAAGCAATGCAAGATGGATGATCATGTGAGCTTGTGTTTGCACGAATCCTGCAAAAATCCATCTGTAAGTAATGTTATTACAAGTCTTCAGACATAATTTTTGACTTTAGCCTTGCCTCTCATTAATTTTGACTAAGCTTCGGCTGGTCTTTAAGAAGTTGGGACTCGCTTTGCAAAACTTCAGACTTCACTTGGACGCATCTCCGAGGAATTACGTCTTGACTTTATTTGGTTTTTAAGGACTTGACACTTGCTCTTCCAAAATTTTAGACGTGACTTGAACTTTCTACAAAACTCGAGACTTCATTTGTTCCAAATGACTTTACACTCGCTTGACTCTGACCTGTCTGTAATGACTCAACGTGAAGCTCGACTTGATTTAGCCTCAGAAGGAATCTGTGATTGCTCGTCATGTTTTCATAATATCCCAGCTGCCGGGGACGGCTTCATAAATTTTAATTTGAGATTGTGGAAATCCTATTATTGTATCCCTTCAAATTGCCTTAAAGCCTTGGAAAGGATTTTCTTTCCAGAACTGCTGAAGAACTTCATTATTTCCTTCATTTGTTCGCCTCTACGTGCAACGGAGGGTCGAAAATAAACCTTGGTCATGTCATGTGCATAACCCTAAACCTAACCACAGGATTAAATAGCACCCATATGTCCTGATGTCAGTAGGAAATTTGCAGAAACGATTGAATTGCATGCGTTAACCTCATCCTCATATTCTGTCCAAAGGGTATACTTCTGCTATTTAATGCCGTCCTCAGAAGAAAGCCACCCTGAGATGAAAGCAGACTCATATCCCACCTGAGCTACAAATGATCTCTCCCTTTGGGCTATGAGCTTACTTTGTGGTCTCCCTTTTCCCTGCTCTCCTCATCCATCCATCCCTCCGTTTGAGCTCCATTGAGGGAGAGAAACAAACCACATGTTTCAGGGAGGAATCCTAAACGGGCAGCATCCCAGACCAGAGTACCTCCAGCTCTCCTGCCCCCTGGCATCACTTAGCTCTACCCTGTCATTAAGGACAAGGTTGGATGATTTGTGTTGGAACGCAGCCCTTTATTTGAGCAGGATGGGTGCAGAGGGGGAGAGACAGGAAGAGAAAAAGGGGGGACAGAGGAATGATGTCACCACAGGTCTGGGCTGGAAGTGGGTCGGGACCTGCGGCGGCGGCAGGATCGGTGTTGCCTTTGGGTTTCACTGCAGGAAAAGACTCTGCATGTGTCTGTGCGGACAGAGTGGAATATAGCGAACGAAACTGTGTGCATTAGAGTGTTCGATCTGTATCGGGATGAGTAAATGTGTCTTTCCTCGTTGGTTTCGTTTGGTGCAAGCGAATGCATGAAACTTACAGTGTCTGTGTGGGTTTGCTCATCCGCGTGTGCGAAGGCATGTGGTCGGAAAAGTATAGGCTGTTTGATGTTGCGTTCAGCCTTTGTTTCAGTGTTTCTTTAGTGGGTGGATGGTTAAATGAATCATTTGGATCGAGGCTGAGGTATCAGAAGGAGCGGTTTGGCTCAGGGGGAGAAAGGGGGAGACATGAGAGAAGGAAAACCAACTTGTACTTGTGGCTTCTGGATTCCTAATGCACACTACTGCACAGTGATGCCTTTCTGCCTGCCGCTACCTACAGTAAGCAGCGTGGAACGTATCACATCCACCACAGACAGCGAGGACTGAAACTAATCACCCATTTCTGTACAAGTATGGCGGTTAGCGACCTTAGCTTTATTTACTTAATCTCACAGGATAATTCCAGTTTTATTTTTCTAGTTGTGGCTTTATACTCCAATGACTGATAATAACCTTGTACTCATCAAGTTAATTAGTGAAATCTGGAAACACAGAAAAAAAGAGTTTGACTAAATTTGGTCAAATTACCTTGAAGACTTCGACTGGGTCCACGTCTTTGAATCCGCTCCACCGAGTTGACAGATTAGTCTGGTGTTTTGACATGAAACAGCCACTTGTCGGCTGTTAAAGCAACGAGTACAATGAGCACTATGGGAGGATGACAGGGACTGCAGTGATGTGGCAACAAGAGACCGAGGCATGTTAATTAAATTCACCAAGTTGTAAAGGTTGTAAGGATGACGGGTGTAAAAAAAAAAAGCGTTAGTGACGCAAAACTGACAGGTACCAAGTTAGAATAATCTCAGCCTTGTGGTTGCTCAATAATCCTGGTGTAGTCAGACTAAATTCTTATCAGACTGAGAGGTAACGCGCAATTTGGATTTCATTATGGGGTGTGGCTCGACTGAAAAAAAAAATGCACATTTGGATGGTCCTACAACCAATCAGGGCACCCATACGTTACTCACCCATATAACTTTGGTGTCATTTGGAGTCATTCGGACGATATTTAGATCCGCGTATATCCATATAGTGGGAGTGACTGGGGCACCGAAACACAGCCTCTAAATAACGCATTATCTGCCTCGAAACTCGTTCATTTCACCAATATTTTGTTATGATACGCAGGGTTGGGTCAGATTACTTTGAAATGTAATCGATTACTGATTACAGATTACATGGCAAATTTTGTAATCAGTAACGTAATCTATTGGATTACCCAAAACATGTAACGTAATCTGATTACTTTAGGATTACTTTTTACACAACTTGTACAAGACATACACAATCTTATTTTCTTCCGTCTTTAATTCAAAGTTGTGGCGATGTTGCCAAGTACTGAACGTATTTTTGCTGACTGGAACAGGTCTATTCCCAGATAGCAAGAGGCTGGCGGACCACCGTCAGCCCACTGGGGATAGACCTGGCAGTCCGCTGGAGTTTTGCACATCGGTTCACTGGCGGTCCGCGAGCGAGTTGTCGTCAAATGCCCCAATATTTTGTCACTATTGGTCTAAAACCTTTTTCATTTATTCAGTTATACTTCATCCATCACTTTAATAACATTTCATGTATTTTCTTAATATTCATGATAAATTAAATTTCAAGAGATGGTGGTCCAACGGTGGACCACAAGTGGCATGCCACCAGCGGTCTGCTATCTGCCAATCTGATTTTGCTATCTGGGTTGGTTGACGTTGACGGTTCCTCCATCTTGGGTTTTGATTTGAACCTTTTTCTTGTCAAGAAACTACACAGGCAAATGGATGATAATGACATCTAGTGAACAAACAAATGGGCTGCTTGTCAAATGAAAACACTGGCTAGGCTATCATAAAAAAGTTGCATTGTTTGCATGATAAAATGTAATCAGGTAATCCCCAACAATGTAACTGTAATCTAATTTCGCATTTTTGTATTGTAGTCTGGGCTGATTACAGTTACTTGATTTTTGTAATCTGATTACGTAATCTAGATTACATGTAATCAGTTACTACCCAACCCTGATGATACGCTATTGCTATTCCCCGTTGAGTCTGGAGTTACCTGTTATCTATTCACGGACGTGCAGCGGTTTGTTGTTCTTTTGCCAGCTGTTCCTCTCTCTGCCTCCGCATCCTCCTTCCAACAAGCTCCTCATCCTTATACTCTGGCTCAAAACGGTAAGGACGTCCATCATAAACAAAGTCGTCGTCCACAACCTCAGAATTGGAAAAATATTCAGTCATGTTGCAAAAGACTAGCAGTAGCAAATTACAGTTAAACACGGGGTGCTCACGGCGCTCAGAGATGACATCATCCAGGTCAGAGCTTAGTAGGTCAATCTACAGACCCCGGATGATGATAACAGGTAACTCCCATCTCAGCAGGGAATAGCACTAGCGTATCATAACAAAATTTTGGTGAAATGAACGAGTTTCGTGGCAGATAATGCATTATTTAGAGGCTGTGTTTTGGTGCCCCAGTCACTCCCATTATATGGATATACGCGGATCTAAATATCATCTGAACGTCTCCAAATGACACCAAAGTTATATGGGTGAGTAAATGATTGTATTTTATGATAGAAATAAGGTTCAGGTTGTAAAAATGATTCCCCTTTAATGCTAATGGATAACTTTCAGTTAGCAAGCTCACCGTAAGTTCACAGTCTATAAAAAAAGATGATTCACAAGTGAACTGGACTGATTTCCAATATTTTTTTTTCTCCCTGTTCCACCTCACCGATAAGATCTTTGCACTTTTTCAGGCTTAATATTGTGGGAACTGCTCATACCGTACAGTCTTAGATTGCTAAAATCTGTTGTGATTTATTTCTCAATACTCACACAACGCTGTGTTAATTCTGTTCATTTGCATGACTTTTACTGCGAAACAGAAATAGTTTTGTCGCTATTTATTGTCGCTGCGGTTGCTTTTGCAGAGAAACCACGTGAGGGCTGCAAAGAAGATGACGCATCTTTTGACTCTCGGCCATCTTTCTAGAGCGAGAAATCAGATCAACCATTAATGGACCACAGACAATTTAACATGATGTTGATAAATCTTTTAATGGCCTCGAGCTGAAACACGGCCCCGCTCCTAAAGAACCCTCTCACTGGCCATGTACAGTGGTTTTAAAGTCACTCCTATCACATTATGACTTGCATTTCTTAAGAAGCTTCACGGAGCGAACGTGTCCGCACTTCTCATATTAACACGTTCATTTCAAATGTAAACTGCTAAGGAAGCGGGCTTGCTGTGCACTCCGAATGTTATTGCGCATATTTATTGCAACTTTTTATTATCTCAGCCTCCAATAATATTTAGATGGAAGGGGACTGATAGGAGCGGAGTTCCAATAACAGAGATTAAGTTCTCTAGGGGTGATTGTGCAGCGTTTTTGAGGAGCGAGGCATCTGCCTAAGTAAACTCAGCCCAGCACTGAGGAACTGCGCTCTGGAACGTGGTGGTGTAACCGGAGTGCGGGTTTGGGAATAGCCCAAGGGAACCGGGCTCAGTTTTCCAAAAGCCTCTATCTCCCGCGATATGTAGTGTGATTTGAGGAGAGGAGTCTGTGTGTGCGTGTATGTGTACGTGTGTGTGCGAGCACAACAGGGGAAGTGGATGGAGGGCTTACAGAACGGCTAAGTCAGGAAAACAAGTCTCAGGAAACCTTATACCTCACTCTGGCACCAACACAGACGTTCTTTCTTTCTTTCTCTCTCTCTCTCTCTCTCTCTCTCTGTCTCTCTCTGTCTCTCTCTCTCTCTGTGTCTGTCTGTCTGTCTCACTGTTTCTTTCTGTCTCTCTGTCAGTCCTATATCCCTCTCTGCTATTTTCTATACTGCAGGAAAGAGGAGTGAAAGCAACAGCAGCCAGACTAACAATAAAACAAAAGGTTGACGCTTCGGTGCTGTTAAGGAAACGGGGTTGACCTTATCGGGAGTTCAAACCAACTCATGTCAAGCATCTTTTTTTCCTTCTATGATCTTTTCTTGTGTTTTGTGAACCTCACATATATTGCAATCCTCAAAACAAACAAAATTAAATCCAAACCAGTTCCCTACAAAGTGTAAGACACAGCAGAAGCAAAGTTATACCTTCATTTTTTTTTACAGAGAACTGTAGAAAATGTGTCAAATTTGACCAAAATTATGAAGCAGGCTGTTCAGTGTAAATTTGAAGTCCACTTACTTGCTCGTCCAGAGCTTCTGATTGTATCACACAGCTATATTCAAATGTCCTTTTAGCTCTAGTTTGGTCTCCACCCGCCTTCAAAGAGCTGGGAAAGCATGCACATGCTCAGAGGCGGTTTGCGTTTCTTTTCTAATTGTTTGTTGAACGTGTACACTTGTGTTCAACTCCACGTCAAATCCTGGGAAACAGTCGAATCAATCAAATCACGAAAGTAAGCACATTGCATTGTTGAGATTGGGGGAGATTTTAGTGGCATGTGTTCTGTTTTATGTGGGGATTTGTGTTGACGTGCAGTGGATTTTCATGTTGCTTCGTGCTAGAGTGGCTGTGGTAAATGGCTGAAAATGAAACAAGTGAGTGAATCAAATCACAGGGCCAAACGACAACAAACATTACCACTGAGATAAACTACAGAGTTGGGTTAAGGTCTTCCATTCATTTTGAGTCAGAAAGACTCGATTCGCTGCTTTTCCACTCAAGGAACTTTCCCTCGGGATAGGAACCTTTTCCACTACGAGGACCAGAGTACAAAACTAAGTTCCAGGTAAATACTTCTACTTAATTGGGTGGGGTTTGCGGAACGTTTCTCATTGGTCATGTACTTTCCAAGTCCATCTCAGTGACCCAACTTTAAAGAAGGAACTTACGGTCAAAAATCGCAGTTTAAACTTCCCCTGCAATGTCACACTCACTCACTTTCTGATGTTATCATCGTATAGTTCTCTGCGTTACCGCCACCTAGTGGACGGGAGTGTGGCAGGTTCTCGTGTGACTGCGCAAAAATGGAACCAGGCTTGGGAACACCTTTTTCTTACATCAGCGGACTAACTTTGCAAGTCTTCAGACCTTTTAGTAACTTGAAACAAGTTCCTGGGACTGAAGCGTCAGGGTGGAATCGCAGCTCTGGTTACTGCTAAAGGGGAACTACTGTTCTTTACAACCTGGACCTTATTTCTGGCATAAAATACGATCGTTTACTCACCCATATAACTTTGGTGTCATTTGGAGTCATTCGGACGATATTCAGATCCGCGTATATCCGTATAGTGGGAGTGGCTGGGGTACCGAAACGCAGCCTCTAAATAACGCATTATCTGCCAAGAAACTCATTCATTTCACCAATATTTTGTTATCGCACGCTAGTTCTATTCCCCGTTGAGTCCGGAGTTACCTGTTATCATCATTTGGGGTCTGTAGATTGACCTACAGACCCCAGATGATGTCTTCTGACCTGGATGATATCATCTCTGAGCGCTGCACGCACCCGCAATGGTCGGCTTGTTTACCTGTAATTTGCTACTGCTATAGCTCGTCCACAAACTCAGAATCGGAAAAATATTCTGCCATGTTGCAAAAACCTAGCAGATAACAGATAACAAAATATTGGTGACATGAACGAGTTTCGCGCCAGATAATGCGTTATTTAGAAGCTGCGTTTCGGTGCCCCAGTCACTCCCACTATATGGATATACACTGATCTAATTATCTCCCGAACGACTACAAATTACACAAAAGTTATATGGGTGAATAGACGATTGTATTTTATGCCAGAAATAAGGTCCAGGTTGTAAAAAACAGTAGTTCCCCTTTAAGAAGAAGATGTTTTAAAGGGCCCACCACATAGTTTCCTCTTTCAAATGTACAGTAGGTAATCGAGCACAGTTTACACTTCTTTGCATGTCAAATAATGCCATGATCATGGACTAATGTACATTTATTCTATTCATCATTTGAGACAGATGTTTCACTCTGGCTTTAGGCCAATAAGCACCCTTCTGGCCTTTCTTCCTCAGACAGGTTTTCTTATCCGTTTTGCCAAAACATGACACATTCTTTTATGGAAACAAGTGTAAGTTGTTCTGGGAAACTGTAAAAAAAAAAACTATGAGAGACTGGCGTCCCTTGGAGTATACGTAATTAACAAATATAGAAACACAGGACATATAACTGAGATATAATTATTGCAGCTCTCTTTAAAAACGTTCCACTCTCCCAGATTTCCTCCAGGTTTCAACTTTCCCTAATTTCCTGCTTTGTCTGAGCACATAGAGAGAGCTGTCGTATCTCTCTATCTGCTCAATTAAAAGATACTTTGCATGACTTCAGACCACTAACGAAAATTAGCTGCCTCTCTCCTCCTCTTTGTCTTCCAATCTCTTGGCCTCTCTGCCTCTCAAGCACACACACACTCACCTCTCCTGCCTGCACTCCTCCCTTTATCTTATCCCTGAAGCACTTGCCCGTGTCTGTCACCCCCTTTCCTTTTTCCACAGGCTTTTCCATTCCTTTATCTCTTCTCTTTATTCCTCCCCCCTCTCTCTTTATGTCTCTCCCTTCTTTCCATATCTCTGGACACCTCACTCCGCCTCCCGCAACAAACACACCAGCTTATAGCCCGCCCGGCCGTCCCTCTTCCGTTCTTTCCATTTGTTTGCTGCCATCTTTTTTTCCCGTTTTTCCACACGTTCTTTCTCTCCCGACACCTCATTCTCCCTGTCTTTCTGTTTTCCTCCATCTATCACTATCAGCCTCTGCTTCCGTGTCTCCCTCTGTCTCCACCTTATCAGCTTGTCCTCTCTTTGCTCACGCCACAGTTCTTCCCTCAGTTTCCCTCTTTATCCTTCGCTCTCCACCTCTCCCTGTCCTCTTCAGTGTGTCTGTGGGGGCAGCGAGTGGTCAGGCCTGCCTGCAGGCATCAACAGCACAGGGCCACCGCCTCGGGCTCCGTGACTGTGTGTGTTTGTGTGTGCGAGGCTGATTGGCACGGCGCCCAGATCCACCTCCTGTGGTGAAACTCACTCCTTTTTCTTCTAGCGGTCTGGACTCATGCCCAGACTGACCCTCACAAACACATATACAGACCATGCAATCACACGTGCACAGTTAGGATGACCGGCACACAGATGTGGACCAGCAACACACAGTGAGACACACACACACACACATACCTTAACGGAAAAGATTGAATCACATCTGGGTTTTGATCCATAAGTAATTAAAGGTTCATATGACATATGACTCGCTTCTTATGCTTATACACCGATCAGCCACAACATTAAAACCACTGACATAAGAAGGGAATAGCATTGATCATCTTATAACAATACAATGTTCTGCTGGGAAACTTTTGGACCTGGCATTCATGTGGATGTTACTGAATGGATGTACCTGGCCTCCAAATTCACTAGATCCCAAACTGATCAAGTATCTGTGGGATGATCCACAGAGGCCCCTACCCTCAACCCATAGGACCCAAAGGCCCCCACTAACAACATCCTGTTGTCAGACACCACAGGACACCCTCAGAAGGCCCATGCCCATTCTCTGATGAGTCAACTGTTTTGGAGACCTACACAATATTAGGAAAGTCGTCGTAATGTTATACCTGATCACTATATGATGACTGTTTCTAATGTTTTCATTCTGAATGTATGGTATATAGCTGCCTCTAATGAACACTCTTTCCCATAAGCCCCAGATGCTCGTAGACTAAGCATCACAGCTCGACAGACATGATGTCTTCACCCTATATGTGCATCTCTGCACTCTACATATGCATGCATGTACTATGTTATACATATGTGTGTGTGTTTAAGGGTTTCCTAGGCAGCCAGTGACCAGCTCCCATCTACAAGCCTACCTGCGTAATATTCAGTTTTGCATGTTTGCGTCAGATTAGATCGCACGTATGAATTCCACCCTTAGATAAAAAATATTCATGATCCCCAGCTGTTTCCAGGTGTTTCCAGGTGTTTCTTTCCTGTTAATTGTTGTGCTTTGATTGAAATGAGGGAGTCCAGATTATGTTCCATTGTAGCTTAAATTCTATAGTGCAAAATGTGTTCGCTGCCTTGAGAACAGTTAAATGTCAGCTTCCAGAAAGTGCAGATGCGGATTAAAAGCTTCCAGTTTTATGAAAAAGAGAACCAAGCTGTCTCTGATGTCTGCGGCAAAGAAGCAGTACAGTTTGTTGTGGGAAACAGAAAAGGCGTAGATATTTATAGTTGCATGTGTTAATTCGGAGAGCATCTTTATTTTACCGGCCCACGCCCACCGTCACCTCTATTCCGCACAAAAACAGGAAGCGAGACGGCAGTAAAGTTGAAATTCTCATTTAGAGCTAGAATATAACAAGTGATTAGTTCAGATTCATTTGTGACTGGATGAGTCACCACTTTATTATTTTGCCCACAAATATATTTCATGTCATTAAGAAATATTGCTACGGACCGCAGCGCCCATCCTAATAAATTTGGGACTGTCATTTGGTGATGCTTGCTGTGTAAATAGGAACTTCTGCGCACCTTACTACAAAATATTTGCCCCTGATTTAGATGTTTTAATGGTCTTAAAATGTGTCAGCGTGGATCCACTCCCCCGACATAAAACAGGAACAGCTGGATCCATGCGAGGAGCAGTTTGTCTTTTATCAGTCCTCTGGCACATCTTGCGCAGCAGTGTCACTCTTTCCGTGTCATGGTCAACTAGCGTGTGGCTGCTGGCCTCCACTCTCGCATATCTTGCTCCTTCAGGCCTTTGAGCCAGACTCTGAAATGTGAAAAGCGGCGTTATTTATCCTTGCTGTCTGCTGCGGTCTCCGCGTCGCTCCCTGTATTTGTTTTTCTTTTGTCTTGTGTCCCAATCTTTCAATCACTTTCCTCGCTCCTAATGGCTCTCTGCTCATTTTTAAAAGCCCGTATTCATTTATACTCATTTAAAAATCAAAAGATGGACAGACAGATTGAGAGCTACCACAGCTTGTTCCATATCCTTTCCCCAGATGTATTGCAAACGAAGGCCAGCGTCAGGCTATTAGCAACCCCGGCCGCTCGTTCCCTGACACTTGGATGCCAGCTCCTCTGTGGTTTTTTAGCCAATGAGCTCACCCTTCTTGAAAATAACAACAGTGACATCACCGTTTTGGCCCATCGCAGCTCCCACCCAGTGAGGAGTCAGAGGTAACCCGCAGCGAAGGGAGCCCAGGGCTAAAAATGAACGGAAAGAAAGGGGGGGAAAAGATGGGGAAATGGTTTTTATTTAAAGGTAATAAGGTTGGTTTATTGGGAGAAAGAAGGGGGAGCGGCGGGAGAGGCCGGATTCAGGACAGACGAAGGAGACATTTAAATAGATACACTTTTTTTTTTTTTTTGCTGCTGGCGCAAAATGATGCCTTGGCTGAGTTTTTGTCTACGTCTGTCAACATTTGACTTACGTTGGAGTGGTTTTGCTTCTTCTAGATCAGTGAGGATTTATCACCCAGTCTTTTTGCCTCTTCTTCTTCTTCTTCTTTTTTGTTTTTCAGGGTCTCAGGGTCATCAGCTAACGCAGCAGCTGCTGTTCATGACCGTGTCTGCCGTTGAGCTTCTGACCTTTCAACATTGACCTCTGCTGGTCTGACCCTTCACCTCACACACACATGCACGCTTTTCCATTAAATTACCAGTAAACCTCATTCAGGCCACCTGACACTTATGAGGATGCATTGAAAAGATGTCTAACAAGCCTCGCCTTCTTCTGAATGAGTAGCCTGTGCACGTAGGACAATGAAAGTGGGGGTAAAAATTAATTTAGATGAACATTACAATTTTCAAAAATGTTAAAATGGTTAAATATGTACCTCATATTCAAGAAGGCCTCTGATCTAAATTAGGGACCCTCCAGAATAAGGCACTCCTGTTGGTTAGCATTTAGCTAAGATACATATTTACCTTTTATAAAGATCAGGGCTTAGCAGAACTGGTTATCATTGTGATTATAAAAGAAATTACCCCAGCAAACAAAACAGAATCATCTGCATAATTATGATATTTACGTTTTTTACAAAAGGACAGATAATTTAGAGAACCACAGAGGCCCCAGGATAGACCCCTGAGGAACGCCTTTATGGATGCTTAAGGAAATCAAGCCAGTTCTGTCAACACTTCTAGGACTGTTCTCTAAAGAGAACTGCAGCATCCGTTGTTTCAGTGTCAGCAAAGGAGGGGAATTTGGTGACACTGGTTAGGCCACACGGGGAGGAGTTCTGGGTGGGTGGATGGATCCAAAAAAACACCGCACTTTGCACAGGACACCATTAATCGTTTCCTGTTTCAAGCGTGAAAGCTGTTTAATCATTCCAACAAACTCATAGTAACTTGAATCACATAGTGTTTATGAATTAATATGTGTCTCTCAAGTACTTGTAATGGTTTTAGAGGGCACAAATGAATAATACTGTGAACTGTATTTCACTATATTGTATTTCAGTTGTATTATCTGAACACTGGTGTGGCACAGTAATAATGCTATTCCCTTTAACTCTGCACACAGCAGCCACATCACATTGCCTCATATCATGCAGGAAAGGTTCGTAGAAATATTTTATCGAGCTGCAGGCTTGAAAATAAATAAAATAAAAAATAAAAAAAGGCGAGAGGGACAATATTCAATCTAGTTAAAACTTGAGGATTTTTCCAAGACGTCTGCCATCGCGATATGAAGCGCCAGGCCCGCAGTCACAGCCTCACTTCATTAACCTTGAGAGGGTTAAAGTCACCCTATCCTCGGGTGATGTCATGTTCGGTGATGGAACTGGGGGGAGGGTCTCCAGGGTGATCTGTGTGTGTGCGTACTTGGTAGGACAGGGGAGAAGGAGGAGGAAGGAGGTGGTGGTGGTGGTGGTGGTGGGGGTCCTATTTGTTTGTTTTGCCCTCCAGACGTGTCCGAGAGCAGATTAAAGGATTTAGCTTTGGGGGGGGGGGGGGGGGGGGCGGTGGCACAGGAGGGACTTAAACTCCTCACCCATCTACATGCATGGATGATGAACACACACGCACACGGCTTGGAGGTCAAAGAAATCAAGAAGTTTCCTTTTGTTTATGATAAAACCAACGGCAGCGCGGGTTGAATGGGCAGGAGGGTTAAAAAATAAGGACGAAGAGTGGAATGGAAAAGTGGAAAAGAAAAGCAGACAGGAAGTCGTGTCAACACGCCGATACCCTGTCTGATCTTCTCTTGTTTTAGTGCTAATCCCAAACTTAAGCAGCGACTGAATTAGAGACCCAAACTCTTGTAGCTTTGCCAGCTCTCGCACGCAAGGGCGTTTGCGTGTGCTCTTGCAACACCGTTCTCACCGCTGCAACATTCTGCAGCAATAATAACACCGCTGCTGTATTTATTAAGGCTGGATTTAAAATTTAAATTGTGTACGGGGCAGCAAATCAAAAGCAAGTGTTGTGGAATTAACATTTTAAAATAATAGCACATTTCAGAGGCAACAAAAAAAATTAAAAAATGAATTTACTGACTAAAAACTATTTTTGGTGCATCTTTTTTTTCCCCATCACCCACTGTATTCCAAAATGAATGCAAAATAACGCCGCCACCTCCACGCATCACCAGCCTGCCACGCGCACATTCGAGTGTGTATGTAATTTTGCCGGGGTTAAGAGGAAGGAGGTGGGGCTGGGTGGTGGGGGGGGGGCGCAAACTGCAAACAAACGAATGAACGCCAAGCTCAAATCCAACCGCAGGTCAGCGAGGCTGAGCCCGGGGACTGCCGTGGTGTGGCTCTTTTGTAATGTATATCAAGTTCACCGAGGGGCTTTTCATCTGACAGGCCATTGTTAAGGAAAGCTAGCCGGCGTTCCTCTCCCCTCTTAACCCCACCCACCCGACACGGGAGCAGGTTGGCCTGCAATTGTTTTATGGAAATGCACGCGGGCCCGGCCGGGTGTCTGTCAGGCGAGGGTGGAAGGGAGGGGAGATTGTCCGTATGTGTGTGCATGCATGAGTGTGTGTAGGTGGAGGGGGGGTGGGGGGTGGGGTTTTTGAGGGGGGCGGCGGGGGTGGATGTGACGCCGACCCCAGCAAACGCCCCTGACCCTGAGCAGATGGCGAGGCAGGGTCTCTCCGCTGAGCCAGAATTAATAGCGTGTGCCATGTCACATTGTCTGAGACGGGCCTGACTAGACCCCCCCCCCCCCCCCCCCCACCTCACCCCCCCTCACTCCCCACTTCTATCCTGATTTCTGCAACTCCTCCTCCTCTCCCTATCTCTCTTTCTTTTCCTTCCTTTTATCCCTGCTTCGCCACTTGTCCTTATATTTTTTTTCCATGTCTCTTCTTCTGGTTCTTTTTCACCTCTTACACATCACTTGTCTCTTCCTCCTCCCCCCCCCACCCCTGAACCCCCCTCCCCCTCCCCCGCTATGTCCACAATCTTCTCCAGCTTCCCCACCGAGTGCTTACTCTTCCAGGCACTCGTTTGCTCATTCATTCACTCATTCACTTATTCACGTGCACCTCATTCATCCCTCCTTTTAACAGACACTCATTCACAGGTTTGCCCACTCGCCGAGGCTTTATCGGAGGACAATTAAGGCACCTGCGTTTCTAAAGCTCCCCCACTGAATGCCTGCCACCCCGTTTCCTCACCCGTCTGTTCACACTACTACTACTGTTCGCCCGCTCACTTGTTCTCATATCCGGCCTCACTCGCGTACAGTGCAGCAGGCCCCGGCCCAATCGCTCGCTGTCATTCAGTCACGCCACATAAAATGCAGACAGAAGATCAGTTTTCCATTCGTGCTAAGGCCGCTGAAAGCTTTTCATAGATTCTCCCCGAAGTGAATAGATTTGAAAATGCTGGTCACGCACGTCAGTGTGGATGCGAGGGGGGGGAAGTTTTCTTAATTTATGACTGTCATGTGACTGATTTTTATCGGATTGATGGTGCCAGCGCTTGTAAAACATGTCCTCAGAATTGATGACAAGCTACTTGGCGGTAACGCTGCGAAACCGCAGGTGCCGGCTCAAGTGGGCTACACGTGGCCAAGATGGAGCTTTGCAATGTTACAAACGTCAGTAAAAACAAGAATAAATTCCAACTTTTGACTCATAAATCCCACCAGTGTAATCGACTTTAGATTTCACCCCCTCACCCCCCACCCCCCAAAAAAAGCTAATTAACACTAGTTTTATTAGTGCTTTCATTAACACTTCATGGCTTCACTGACACAAGGACTTTGCTCAGTTGCCATGGTGACACCAGTGCAGACTACTGTCTCCAAAGTCAAGAATAAACTTTCTGTGATTTTACACTATAAAACAAACTATGATATATATATATATATATATATATATATATATAAAGAGGCTGAAACAGTTTGCATATTAAATTCAGATTCATTTTATTTGTACAAAAATTTGCGTCCGTCTTGTTTAGACGCCATTCTCAAGTTTTCAGGACTTGTTTGATTTTCTGCTGTATTTTGCATCCACCCAGAGCCTTTATGATCCCTGAGAGCCACCGTACAACCAAAAGTTATCCAAAATCGCTTCTGTTAAACTATACACCGATCAGCCCTAACATTATGACCACCTTCCTAATATTGTGTAGGTCTCCCTTGTGCCTCCAAAACAGTTGTGAGTCATCGGAGAATGGACATGGACCTTCTGAGGGTGTCCTGTGGTGTCTGGCAGCAGAATGATGTTAATGGGGGCCTTTGGGTCCTATGGGTTGAGGGGAGGGGCCTCTGTGGATCATCCCACAGATACTTGATCAGTTTGGGATCTAGTGAATTTGAAGGTCAGGTCAACACCTTGTGCTGTTCTTCATGTTTTTTGAGTTGGCCGATGTTATTTACCTCCTGTGAGTGGTTTTAATGTTGTGGCTGATTGGTGTATGTCCCCACTTTAAACATACCGTTCTCACCAAGATTCATTCTTTTTTACTAATCTGTGGTTCAGGTATTGCTGGCAGTGTGTCAGGCTGGACTACTAGCATCCTCACAGAGCCCAGGAAGCCATCTGGATAATTCAGAAACTCTCATAAATACTTAGATAAAACATCGGGATCGAGGTTTCTCAAGATGTTTTAACCAGATCACATATTTAAAAAATGCCAACATGCCAATTTCAGCATAGTAATAACGTTAGCATGTTAGACAGTTAGCTAATTGGTGCTAAATTCTAAACACAGAACAGGTGAGGCAGGTGGGAATGTCATTAGTTTTAAAGGTTTTGCTGAGATGTAGACCGGCCACTACTTCCAAAGACACCACCTTGGCTAAAAACCCCATCATGCAGTGCTCTGTGTGTGAGTGCGGATGTCCACTATCTAGTCTGTGGGTGTTACCATCACAAATATTTGCAGGGCCTCCCTCTCTCTCTCTCTCTCTTGCAGCAGCGGGGTGGCTGCCAGGAATTGGACAGAGGGTCAGGGGTATACCCCCCCCCCCCCCCCCCCCGCCTCCGCCACCACCACTCCTAATCACCCAGTCCTCTTCCTGGCCCTCGCCAAAACTCCCGCCTCTCTTCTTTCTACCGGCCCCCAGACAGATACCCTGGGAGATGGAGGAGGAGGTAGGAGGAGGGAGCAGAAGGTCACGGCCTTAGCGGTGCAGTCACTTGGCCAGAAAGTGTTTGTGTGTGTGTTTTGCGTGCTCCGTGTGTGGGCGTTTATCTCTCACACTGTATCACCTCTTCCCCTTTGTGAGAATCTTTCTTAATTTCTGCGAACGAGGCAGGCAAAAGTGTTTTTGTTTTTTTGTATTCGGTGTGCGAGTGCATTAGTGTGTGTGTGTGTGTGTTCATGTGGAGACAGAGAGAGAGAGAGAGAGAGTGAGTGTGTGTGGGCGTTAAAGAGGCAAAGGTCAAGGTTTGAGAGGTTCACTTGGCTGAGGCTTGTTCCCGCTACACCCCCACCAGCCAAATATGCTGCGGTTAACACAGAGAAGCTGTCTATCTAAACACTATCTCCTAAACATTTGCAGTAACAATCCAAATGCATATAGATAAAAAACTCATATAAATACACAACATATTGCGTTTTACAAGTTCATGAGTACATGGGGAAGAGAAAAACTTCACGAATATGAGCTCAATAATCATCACTTCACTGAAACAATTCAGGGGAGATTCTCTGAGGTTTGGTTCGAGCTGAGCAAAGTACTTTGTGCCCACTAATAAGTGTCCATCAATCTTTTTGTCATGATATAATACAGCCTGTCACTTGCTCTTGTTAAAAAAACATTAACATTCTGTATTGTAACATTATCAGACTGCTTCTGCTACGGGCCTTCACCACGCTCTGGCTTTAGAAGTCTTAACTGACAAGGGCGGCAGGCCAAGCTAAACGAGTTATGCTCTTAGTTTACTGAATGTGAATATCCCGAGAGGTTTTTTTTTCATAAAATGGAGAGCTTTACTTTTGTTGGAAGGTTCCATTGTTATGACATTTTTTGACCCTGTTCCTGATTAGTCTCTTAAGGATTTGCATTTTGGAGCTCTTTTTCTGGTACAAAACGTCTCTGAAAACACTTGTGGCCTAGCCCGACCACGACACTGAACCTTCAGGCACAGAAGATGATGTTTCACCCACATCCTGACAACAAACAAAATAACTTGTGTTGAGGTCAGAGTATTCTGCGTATACTCCATATAGCTTCCATAAATCACGCTTTGGATTTGTACGAATGTAGAATCCAAAGCGAGAAGAGCCTCGTTTTGGGGCTGCATGCATCGACTCAGATTTTCCGAGGTGGAACATAGATGTCAGTCATGCAAAACATGCATCTAATTAAGAAGTAAAAGTGACTGGATGCATCGCAGCTGAGTCACTGAAGAAAGCGCTGAAGCAGAAGAAAAAACAAATCATCTCAGATTTCCTCTTTGCATGTTGCTTCCTTTGTACCGAACTATGTTTTTTTTTAATTCTCCCAGGGAGATTTTGATGAGTATACTGGTATTACAACATCATGTCAGAAGAAAGATGTTGTGCTTACACTTGAGAAACTTAGATTTAGGCTTATTATAGCCTGCTAGGGAGTCTCAGTGGTAGTTGTTGAGGGATTGGACAGCATAATTGCTTTACTCAATAACATTCCCCTTGTTGGACTGGGAATAGGAACCAGCAACATTTCAGAGCCTGTTTGGCTGCTCTTCTAGGTTCCCACTGCTCTTAATTCCAAATGGAGACTATTTTAATGAAATAGTTTGAATGCTTGCTGGCATTCCAGGAGTTACATGATAATGATAATATTATCAATGCCATGCTTGAATGTTAAATGCAGTGCTGCAGATGGGACATGGTTAGCCTAGCTTAGCATCATGACGCTAGCTGGTGAATCAGTTAGCCTAGCTTTGTTCGAAGTGAGAAAGCATGAAGTGTTTATGAAAAAAATTGAGAGTGGTATCAATCCTCTCATCAAGTTCTTGGCAAGAAGTTACTTTGCAAATATTAGAGTTAGGCACAACTATCAGCTATGGTGTCTTTAAACCTACGGACTACTTCAGTTGCGTCAACTATGTCAATGACGTCAACTACAGCCATGCTAACTACGGTGTAAGTTAACTGACTGCTTAATAGCTTTCAAAAGTCATCATACTCCAGATGGTTGTGTTTCATCTCTGGCTCTCTAATAATTAATCATGTGGTTCACTGATCTGATTGGTTGAAGTTAGCCTGTGCCTGCCCAAAAATGGCTTCCCAGAAGGTTCTGTACGGCAAACCTTCTGGTAAGAAAGCCAGTTCTCAAAATGTCAAACTAGTCTTTTACCAAAGAAAACTAATAATCCGTTTACCCTAAAAACATTTTGAACAATTCCTTAAAGGTGAATTACCGTTTTTCCCACCTGGACCTTATTTCTGGCATAAAATATGATGTAACTTTGGTGTCATTTGGAGTCATTCAGAAGATATTAAGGTTCAGAGGAGTGTCGCGTATATCCATATAATGGGAGTGACTGGGGCACCGAAACACAGCCTGTTAATAACGCATTATCTGCGGCGAAACTCGTTAATTTCACCAATATTTTGTTATGACACGCTAGTGCTATTCCCCAATGAGTCCATAGTTACCTGTTATCATCATCCGGGGTCTGTAGATTGACCTACTAACCTCTGACCTGGATGATGTCATCTTTGAGCACCGTGAGCACCCGCGACGATTGCCTTGTTTACCTGTAATTTGCTACTGCTAGTTTTTTGCAACATAGCTGAATATTTTCCGATTCTGAGGTTGTGGACGACGACTTTGTTTATGATGGATGTCCTTACCGTTTTGAGCCAGAGTATACGGATGAGGAGCTTGTTGAAAGGAGGATGCGGAGGCAGAGAGAGGAACAGTTGGCCAAAGAACAACAAACTGCTGCACATCCGTGAATAGATAGCAGGTAACTCTGGACTCAACGGGGAATAGCACTAGCGTATCATAGCAAAATATTGGTGAAATGAACGAGTATCGCAGCAGAAAATGCATTATTTAGAGGCTGCGTTTCGGTGCCCCAGTCACTCCCACTATATGGATATACGCAGCGCTTCGCTGGATCTAAATATCTTCTGAACGACTCCAAATGACACCAAAGTTATATGGGTGAGTAAACAATCGTACTTTATGCCAGAAATAAGGTCCAGGTTGTAAAAAACGGTAATTCCACTTTAAGACTAGAACAACTTTTCTTTTCATGGCTGAGGAATAACTTAAGATAAGACTAAAAAGATAGACTAAAAAGAAACTTTTGTCACACATATGTATAAAATGTACAAAGGGCATCACAACATGATAGTCGTATGAATTTTACATTTAATTTGATTTATGAGCATTTAATGAGCATGACAGATAGAGCAAATAGTGAATACGAGCCTCTAGGGTAAGCTGATAAATCAGTACTGTAATTTAGAGGGAACTGCAAAAATAGATTTAAATTGTGTCCTTCTCAGGCCGCCATAGAACTTCATCAACATGCTTTACAGTCACAGTAAAGTGTTATTATGTGTTTCATACACAGAAAAGGAAAATATATGTTTGGATGTCCACTTTTCACTTCGTTTAAACCCATTCACATGTCCCAGTTCCAAAAATCGCCCTCTGACAATTTCCAATCCTATAAGGGCTTCACGTTGCTTCTTTACTTTCCATAACATGATGCACTTGACATATTTTCAGAGCTTTCTGCCTGCTCTGCTTTTTTAATCAAAGCACAATACCCCGAGGCAAACGCTGATTTAAAAAGACGGTGACAAGAAAGAAAGCCAAGTCGGCCCAGACCGGGGCTCATATAACTTTTTATGAAAAGACGTCCCTCTAGTGAAAACAAGAATGAAGTCTGCTGCGTGCAACCCTCAACAGGATGATTTGAGAAGTGCTATGGCTGCAAAGCTGATACAGGTAAAAGAGTAAATGTGCTAGTTTTGTTGTCTTATCTGCTCTTGTTGTTACTGATTATAGCAATCCCATTAATAGATTTATGGGTCCTTGTGATTGCGTCATGCCTGGGAAAGCCCATAATCTAGCTGTTTATTGTGGTAGGCAAGGCTGTACAAATATGCTCTGTGGATTGATTGCACTTCTTTATAAATCTGGGACACTATCAGTTATCAAACAGCAGGTCATAAAGGGTTTCATCAAGCCATAAGCAGTGGAAAGTGTTTCTAAAGTCAGATGCGTCAGATGAGTCAATCAAATCACTAGTTTTCCAGTGTCATATACAGGCTGTCAGAGCTGCCAAATAGTGTGCCTGTTGAGTTCACACCCTACATATGTTTGGCAGCCTGAACTCACCGTGAACCGCTCAAGTCCAGGAAAGGGGAAACGTCTCTTTCCTCATGCCTGTGATTCGCCTCTCTTTCAAAAGAGTAGGCTTGTAAAACAGGCGCTCTTAGCTCCCTGGATAGTCTGCAAACTTATCACCCTGTCATTTTTTTTTGTAAAATCGGTCCGTCTTTGGGACCTGATTGTTATGACAGTCGTGTGATAAAAGCGGGATGCTTTGAACAGGGGACGAGAGGGGAGTTAAGGGGTGCACCTCTCCAGCTCACCGTCCTTTCCATTTGTCAGACTGTCTACCCTTGTCCACCCCTTGGTTTTCCCATGTGGCCGGCGAGCAAGACAGATGGACATAA
Source organism: Chelon labrosus (assembly GCF_963514085.1). Classification (NCBI taxonomy): domain Eukaryota; kingdom Metazoa; phylum Chordata; class Actinopteri; order Mugiliformes; family Mugilidae; genus Chelon; species Chelon labrosus. The sequence continues at coordinate 9,746,472 of NC_140337.1, forward strand.
CGGACGGATGATTAGACAAGGACGCCCTTCTGTGCTGTGAACTCAGACTCACACGAGATGTGGCTGATTCATTTTGTGATTTTTTTTTTTTTACCCTTATGACGTTCACTCGGGGAATACGATGTTGCTGAGTGGCTCTGATTGTTGCTTGGCTCCAAAGGTTGAGTGTGTTTACTGCTGCAAACGGAATTGGAGTGGCGTCCAAATTTCTGACTTCCTGTCTGCGCTCGGCGCACGTCCCATCATTCGAGTCAACATTCATCATCTTGTCTGTCTGCTCGCCAGTCTTGCGTTTGACCCAGTGTCTCTTGACCCACCTTTCTCTGTCTACCACTGCTTCTCACTTTGAGTGCGCTTCACAGTGTCGACTCATTTCAGGAAGTTTCACCATCCTCCGGCCGCGTCAAGTGACTTTGAGTCAAAGAGCTGCTAATCGGGAAACAGCAGTTCCTTAATTGCTTCTCCCTCGTTTTGTTTTTACTCCTCAGACATACAGATAAAATTAAATTCCCCTTTTCATATGCCCTATTTTTATAATAAGTGCTAGTAGTGCTCGGGCTTAGCGGGATAAGCTGGATGTGAGAACTGCCTGGACCACAGAAAAAAAAAAAACTAAAACGTGTTCATTTCACATATTCAGCTTAAGGAATTATGAGACTTTACTGTCGAATGGTGCGCCAACACCTTTTAACCGAATCTATACTGAGACAACGCAGATGGGATGATGCACGAGCGAGTGGCGTATCCACGCGGGGGCAAGGATTTTCCTTTTCTTTCCATCTCAATCTTTCTTTCATTCTGAGCCGCGAGCTTAAGCAGTCAAGTGAGTGGATTTATAGACCTGAGGCTTATGGCTTAGTCCTGATTGCTTGAATTGGCTCGGCCTCTGTTAAAATAAATGGCTTTTACTCCTAATGAGAGAATAGGAACACGGGGGGAAGACTGAGGTGATGAAGGAAAGGGAAGAAAAATCAGAAGCATTGTGAAAATGAAAGGAAAAGCCTCTTAAATCATGTGGCCTTTTAAGTCCGTTTGGTTTTACAAGAACCTAAGAAAGGTCAAAGTTCAGATCTTGCAGTTGTTAAATTGCTAATTCCCCTGCTCTGACTGTAAAAGCGAACAAGCCTCTTCTGCTTTTCTATTTTGCGCTCATTTTCTCTGAAACGGACTTGCATTTTTGTAGCTCTTTTCCTTTTTTTGAAAACTGTGTTCAGCTGTAAAACATTTGAGGAAACTTTATGCTTCCCCGTTCAGCTCTGAGTTTAAGTGGAGGTTCTCCGCCGGCTATAAAAAAAGAGAAGGAAAGGAAAAATGGTTGAGGGCAGGATGAGGTCCTCGTCTATGCGTCTTCACAGTGCGGGCTGCAGTCCAGGCACACTCTGCCCCCCCACCCCACCCCCACCATCACCCCTTTTTTTCTTCTTCTTTTCATTCTGCTAAACAGCGAAGCTCCGTAAAATTGAATCATGCATCTGAAATATATGAAATGTGAAGATTTATACAGAGATATACAGAAACTGTTTGGTATGGTTGAGCACTGGCACTGGTAGGTGGCCAAAAATATTATTTTCTGTATTTGATCTTGATTTGTTCATCTAGAAGTGTACAAAATAGTATTCTTGGCTTCCACGGCGAGCTATCGGAAAAACCCTGTTAGCTTAGCTTAGCATTGCTAAGCACAAAAACTGGAAACAGAGGGAAAAAGATAACTTCGGCTATGTTCAGAGGTAATAAAAACTGCCCACCAGCACTGACCAATATGTTCTTTTGAATGCTTAATCCACACACACACACACACAAAAAACAAATTGTAAACAGCTCTTATAACTCTTGGCAGGAAAGCAAATAAGCACATTTCCCAAAATGCAGAGCTATTTCTTTAATCTGAGGCCCACATTTTTCAGTAAAAAGAGCTACCAGTTTAAAATATTCAGTGTATTTCAACATGGCAGCAGTTCTGCCAAATATTCCTTTTGTGTTTGTCTTTTTCGGTCTTCTTCATTCTGCCAACAGCCACTTTTTCCGTACAAAACAGCCACAGGCGGATCACACAAACATCTAACAAATGAGAGCATTGACTTGCAGACAGTGTGGTCTCAGATGCCTTCATTTTTTTTCCCCCTTTGAAGTTGGAAAATCTCCCACCAGAAGTCGCTTGTTAGGTGAACAAAGATGCCAAACAGATTTAAATGAAGGCCGCGGCGACAACAACACACAAGGGGATGGGGACCTACATGAAGGTTTACGGCTTTCCGGCCCCTCCCGGGTAAACAAGAAAGGCCTGACCCGTTTGTCGTGGGGATGATAGAACAACACAGGGATAGTTTTGGGGGAGAAAACCCAGGCAGACGCTAACTGGAAGCCTAATAAAGCCGATGCCACATTTCCAAGCGCGATCTTTCTAAATAATAGCCTCCCTTGTACTTTTGACTGAGGTTTGGTGTGGAGGGTGGTCATGGGACTCCCCAATGTGATGGCAATGCACTAATCTGCCCTGTATGGCCTATTCACATGTGTTCACACCATTGTTTCCACATTCTAAACAGGGACTGCAATGTCACCCAAGGGAATTGTAAATTTACTGGTTAGAAACCCTCTTCTAATACCACCTCTTATTTAAAGTGAGCGTGTCCTTGCAGAATCATCACCTCTCATGCTCGTTGTCCGTAGTCTACTGGGAAATATATATGAACAATGTTTTGGCTGCAGTTACAGGCAGCTGTTATGTGAAAATTGCACAAACGACACGAGGTGACAGGATGCGTTAAAGAAAATGTGTGTGAGCCTGGGAAAATCGAGGGTTTTTCCTCGCCGCTAGGCGGTTTCCCCCCCACAAACCGATCGGTGCTGTAATTTATTACCCGGTAAACACGTGGGAATAGTATTTCAGCGCCACAAGATAAACAACTACTCTACTTCGCGCACGTCTCGCGATAAGGGGCGCTCCCTCTGTGCTCGCCTATTGTGAGAGTTTTCCAACTCTCGCGCGAGCTTCGAAGTTTCCCACGCCTGTTGTTGTGGCGTCTGCCCTTTTCGCTCTCTCTCTCTCTCTCCCTCCCTCCCTCTCTCTCTCTCTCTCTCTCTCTCCCTCCCTCTCTCTCTCTCTGAGTCGCTGTTACCCGCCGCCTCCCCTTTTTCTCTGTCTTCCTCACCCACCCCCTTTCTCTCCGTCTCCCTCGTCCCTACACCTCCAGTCTGCTTCTGTTGTCTCGGCGGATTGTTGGGCTGTGGGAGAGAGGAAGGATATCGCGAGTATTGGAGTTTTGGTGAGAGTTTGTGGAAGATGGCGCCTGTTGTGACAGGGTGAGTCTGAGATTCGGGGCTGGCGGTGGGGAGCGGAGTTGAAGAGAATATAACTTATTGCCATGAAATTGCTTAATATTAGTTCATATTATGTAGCCCGGGCACCGTGCTGCCTTTCGACCAGCGGTTTAGTCGCCAGAAGTCGTTTCTTTGTCCCAGTGTGTTTTGCGTGCGAGTGTTTTTTTTTTTTTTTTCTTTGACCAGTTAACGTTACTTGCCTGAGCTGACTGTTGCTGCAGTGTGTTTTTGTGAGCTAGCCCCAGCTAAGCGATACTTCACCCCCGGTGGTCTTTTTTCTCCCAGACAACGGCGAGCTGCTAGCTTCGAAGGCTAACCAGCGAGCTAAACACAACCAGTGAAGCATGTTTGTGAAAACAGCTCAACGCGAAACACGCCGTCTCGCTTTCTCTTCCACTGGCGCACACTGAGAGCACTCAGCAGAAATCCCAGTCATTTTTTCGAAACGTGCTCAGCAGCTAGCCGGGGCAGCACGTTTACCGAACTGGACCCACGACAACACAGCTAGCTGTCCGATAATGGACGTTAGCTAGCGGTGTTTGACTGAAACACGTTGTGGCTTTGTGACCAAGGTGTCCATTTGGTGATGTTTTTAAAAGTATGCACTGTGGTTATGATAATTACGCTTTACACGGCGTGCTAGCTGTGAATATTTAACCTTAAAGCTGACGCCCGTTGCCAATAGCGTGCACTTTTACGACTTCGGCTCTAAGTAGTGCTGGGAAATAGTGTTTTACAACGTAAACAGCGATCTTGATCTAATGAAACCCCCCATCCTGATGCTAGTTTCCCTATGCTGAGTGCACCTAAGGACAAAATTCACAGATAAGCACCCGTAGCCATGTGTTCTTGACCCTATCCCAACACCGCTGATAAATAGCCGACGTCTCCCTTTTGATGCTTTAGTGTCTCATCTACACACGCCTCAGTGTAATTACTGCGACTTTTGAACAATGTGGAGATATCTTCCCGGAGGAGCTCTAAATCTTTAATATCCAGCCTCTTAAATGCCACCGTGTGTTTTTTTTTGTGTGAGTCAAGTGTACATTTTCCCAATTTAAAAGTACTTAACTGTACTTAGTGCTCCCTTTAGTAATTGCTGCTAGATCACAGATCCAGTGCAGCTTTCTCCTTTAACAAACTGTCCACAGAATTAATAGATTCTCAAGGATGTGTTTGTTTTAAAAGTAGAAATGTGCTGCTGTGTTTTGTTGCTCGTTCCTTATCAGCAGTCAAAGAATTATCTTGTAGTCTGGTTAAAATGAGCCGACTGGCTTTTCTGCACCCTGATTATTTGCCTGCACATTAGCTAGACACTATTTTATTTTTTTGTTGTTTTTTTTTTTTTGCACTGCCGAGGCAATAATCCCCACAGACAGCTCAGTGGGTGACAGACATTTGCAGGGCTTGTTGGAGGTGTGTGTGTGTGTGTGTGTGATGGTAGAGGAAGGGGAGCTGGTGGATTGGGAAAAGAGTGGAGGGGGGCCTTGCCGTGCATGTTCATCTGGGGCTTTCCAGCAGACCTGAACTGATTTCAGTTGGGGGGTGTAGGGGGAGGAGGAGGAGGCTGCTGGAGGGAGGGAGGGAGGGAGCAGGCAAAAGGGCAGGCGGGTCAGGTCTGGGTGGCTGGCCACCTGTCCAGATGATATCTGCAGATTTGCGTGTTTTTCTGCCATTGGGGACGAGGGAGTGGGGGGGGTCGCGACGATGGGCTGGTTGGTTGCGTGCTTGCTCGAGAGAGGTTTAGCAGAAAAGTGACATAAGGGTCTTTCTTTTTATCTGGTGGCAGACCTCGTTCACAGTAACGGTTGGAGACATCAAGAGAGCCCCCACATAGTGTGTGAATGGTTGTGGCTTCATACTGGGAGGGGCTTCATAACCACAGGCTTGTTAATGGTGTTACAGCTCTCTACTACAGCTCTACAGAAAGGCTGCAGTCAAATAGTTCTGTCTTTGAAAGTTGCAGCTTCTGCTGACGTCACTGTCACAAAGCCAGGAGCTGAATAGTCGGGGTGTAGGCTTGTCTTTTAGCTTGTATTGCATTTCATGTGGTCATTTTTGTTTTATTTCAGCCAGTTTTTGTTTACTGCTAGAATGTAATTTGTCAACAAATCATTAAATAGATTTTCTGTGTCTGGGTATTCTCATTGTGTTTGGACAGCAGGTGGCAGCTGCTAATTAATCTGTCAACTGGCGATGAACTTTTACTTCTGTGACGTTCGACTCTAGTGATTGCCAAACAGCTAGAGCTTTGGAGGACTGACCGAAAATACTATGATACACTACACAAAATCTGCATTTCAGCCGTCGCTCATTCGCTTAGAGTGACAACAGTTTGTTCCTTCACTAAGAAGAGGAGCTGCGGTTAACTTGAATTTTTTTTGTCGCTTGCAGCTGATTCATCAGAAAGGTGGTAATTTAACTGATCATTTTGAAGGATGCAGTTTGTGGTGCTGTTAAACTTTATTGAAATAAACACAAAAGTGTTTCTGTTTTTTAGCCCTGTCCCCTGACTAAAACGGACCTGCCAAAATAATAAAAGATAATCGGTGTAACGCAATACAATTCAGTAGTGCTACAAACCGCTGCCTTTAAAATGAAAACACAGTTGAGTCAACAGCGCTCTGATGATTTAAAATGTTAAGATAGATGACCCTGGGGTTTTAGCATACAGTTATTTCCATTGTTGACAAATTTCTCGTTGAAATAGGGGACCATTTTATATATGGACTGTCGGAAAATTGTAATAGAGGGCCTAATGTCTGACCGCGACACTGGCAAAAACCCTCCGGATCTCCTAACTTCATGTACGCAAGGAGCAAAAAAACAAAAGTCGAAACAAAAACTGTTGTTTTGTTTTTTAGTCATTTTCCTCCTCCTTTGCTACAGAAACTGATTGTGCTAGCTGAAAGAGCAGCACTGTTCACCTGGGATGATAAAAGCATGAATCACTTATTTCAACACTGCTCCGCCTTTGCTGTGCCCCTGGGGGATGGGATTCCATTTAGCTCACCCCCCCCCCCCTCTGTCCCCCTGCCAGAAAAAAAAAAAAAAAAAAAAGAACGATGGAGTCTTTCAGGCCGAAAGCCAAGCGTCTCAGTGTTGGTGTAATGATACCACTGAGCCTTTCTTTGAGACACAAACTTGTTTTCTTGTGTTTGTTAGCATGAGCGTGTGGTTCGAGCTCTGGGGCTGTGGTGATCTGATCAAGTGGATGTGTGTGTGTGTGTGTGTGTGTGTGTGTGTGTGTGTGTGTGTGTGTGTGTGTGTGTGTGTGTGGAAGAAAGAGTGAGTGTAACTGGACATAAAAGTTGATATGTGTGTGTGTGTGCGCACGTGCATCCATTCCCCCGGGTCCTCTCCTCTTCCCTGCTTCCTTTTATAAAAGGAGAGATTCAGAGAGAGCAGCAGATGTCGAAGCGCTGACCTTTATGGTGGCGATGGCTCAGGCTGGAGTTAAAAGACATGCCGAGTCACCCCCACCCCCACCCCCCCCCCCCCCGCCCCTCAAAGCAGCCGCCCCACGTCCACCCGCGCGCACGCACACACACGCGCCCGCCCTGCTACCTTAGCTGCAGCGCTGATGGATAGGTTAACGATGGAGGCGATACAAGCTACCTGAGCTGTGTGTGTGTCACCTCGGGATCCCGCAGCCTCCAAAGCTGCCCTCTATCCACCTGAAGCTGTGAAAATCTTCAAAGTGTGTGGCATTTTGGGGTTTACAAGCCAGGAGGGAGCTGTGCAGAAAGTCACAGGCGAAGCAAACGTGCCACCGCCAGACATCTTTAGGGGGATTTATCCTCGCGCGTACAGTAGCCTATTGTTTTGGAAGTTCATACGTATCCATTACTTCACATGACTGACTGAAATATCCCCCGAAGCCTGTAGTTTCGTTGAGGGTTCGGATTCAGCTCGTTTGGTGGAGTGACGATGGGCGTCTCGGAGCACCGCACGCCTGCAGTTGACGCTTCGTTTTCTTGTTTCCTTATTCAGACAGTTCGTGTCTGTTTGTCTTGGGGGAACAACCACAGCAGACACCCAAGGGAATAGACGCGTGCAATTTTGCGTAATTTGTCTTGGGTCACCACCAGTTTGCCATTTCTCATTCTTAGTCTTGAACCACCTGCTCCAGCCACGGCCTCATAGCATAACCATGCATTTTCATAACACAAGGGCTCTCTCTATTGATGATGCTTTTGAGGGACCTTTTTCATATAGGTAGCTGAAGAAAGCCAAGCCCTGGGGTTTGATAACACGGTTCGATTTCTCAAACAAAACCACGACAAGGAGACGGGGGCATTCATTTGCTTGTGCAAGGCTCGGAATGCGTTAGTTTAAGGTCAGAGCGTTTTTTATCTCCGGCTCTTCCAAAAAAATCTTGCTGCCGTTTGCTCCGGCGAAGATGGGACGGAACATTCTGATGTAAATCTAGAGCCAGTGTGGTTTTGAAAACAACCCTGGCGTCATGTTTGATAGGGGCCCAAGTTCTCTTGGTGTTGTTGTTGGCATGGGCCTCGCCGCTTAGCTAAGACAGGCGAGCGGACGGGAGAGACCGAGAGCTAACACGAGGCAAATGCGACGGGCGGTGGAAGTGCGCACGTCTCCCCGCCGACTCTTTGTCTTCCTCGCCTTCTCGCGTTCTCCCTCCTTCTTCTGAGAGAATTTCCTCGGAATCTGCCTTTCCCTGCCCCTGTTCCTTTACCGTTCGTAGTGATTGCAGCTTCGCCGAGGGAACGGCGGTTTCTCCTGTGTCAGCGGTTTTTCCCCCCGCTGTCCCTCCGCATTCAGGATGTTTCATTCAGAAAACATGAGCCGATCCCCCTCCCCGTCTGACTCCTGTTTGCTTTCGCTGCGCTCCAGTGAGCAAACTCTTACCTACTTCCTATGTTGGAGCAGCTGAAATTGAAAGGGGAAAAAAAAAATATCGCACCGAACACTGACACTTTGTGTTTGTTACTGAAAGAAGAGGATGTGTAACTTCTATTTGAATAGGAATGTCACGTCGGCCCTCTGATGCATCACCTAAGCATCGAATGCTTTAAGATGTCAGGAGACTTCACCGACTACGACGTGAACCATTATTTCTTTCATTTAATCGGCTTCAGATGATTTGCGCTGGATTCTCAGCCACGGGTTTTGAAGCATTGTTCAGGCGCCTCCGTGTCGTCGGAGCGCCGCGTCTTGTTCTCCGGCAAACACGCTGCCCCAGCTCATCCATTCAGAGGAAGGCTGCAAATATACACAGGATCTCCCGTGTTGGGAAAGCCCCGTAACGACGCCACCTCCCACAGCTGTAAGCAACTGCCACTATTGCTGTATTTGATAAGGAGGGAGTGGCAAACATTGAGATTGTCTGTAGTAACCCTTCCACAAACAAATGTTGTTATAGCCTTGGGGCTGTTAGTGGGATCATATAAGGTCTACTGATTGACCAAGGGCATTATCTCATTCCTATTTTCTCTGGGTAAATAGTTCGTGATGAAAACATTGGTTTTGATGTTGGCCGATCCTGCCGTCGTGTTGACTTTTCTAAATCTAAGCGTATCACTGCTAGTTAAGGAATAAGATAACATGGTTGTCGGTGGTACTCTACTGAATAATTAAGCCTATATTGCTCCGTTGAATATGTATTTCACACATTTTTCAACTCAAATGTATTTCAGCGTTCACCAAGCCTTCCTCCTGGGGGACCACTGCCGGCATTTGCCCAGGCAAGCAGAGGCCGCGCTGGTGAGACGAGCAGTCTGCACCACCCTCTGCAAGGGAAAGAGCGAGATGGGCGCAGAAAGGCGTTATCAAGTGTCAGGAAAATATTGAAGGAAAAGAACAAAGACGAGAGAGAGAGAGAGAGGGGTTAGGATTCCAGGAAAGGCGAGCTGTTATCTCCAAATGCTTCTTTGCATTGTCTGCTTGTTTAACTAAGGCTGACGGAGAGTTGTACTGAAGAATCCGCCTGGTGGCATTCCTGTGGCTGTTGACGTCAGGAGGTTTTGGCCTTTGCTTAGAGTCACAATGAAGTAATGGACATGTGTGGCGTTTTGTGGAACGGTCTATTGATTGTGGTTTAGGAAACAATGCTTTTTTTTTTTCCCCCTTCAAGGCAGGGTTGTTCATGTTGTGGTTGATCATCTTGCACTTGTGGCTGCAGTTTGATGTTTTCTACAGTTGCGAGCATTTGGAAGCACTGCTGAAGAATGTGTGAGGTTTCACATGATGAGCTCATGGAAGGAGACTAACTTGTTTTTTATCCTCGTTTATCCTTAAAAAAAAAAAATAAAAATCAGCAAAGTTTCTTGCTGTTCGCTTTACAAAGCGTTCATTTACCATCATTCAACTAGTGTTCATTATTTATCACCCTGCATAAGACATGATACATTCCGCTTTGTTTTATTTTAAATACAGACTTGAATATTTGGTCTCTTATTTGGGGTTTGGAGTAGATCCTTGCGGTTAAGATTCAGGAAACATCTTTGGTGTCACATCTTGTTAATTGTTGCCTATTTGGAAAGATGGCATGTTCTGAAGAGGAACAAGTAGCAGGAACAACGTCCCTCTTCCCCGTCATGACAACAACACTGAAACCAGACGGCAGTCTTGAGCTGACAAAGTCCTCGCTAAACTGCGCATACATATACACACACACACACATACACACAAGCGTGCTGCGGTCTGTACATTTGGTTTGGTTTGCTGAGGATCATCTCGCTGCATGTGAGCTAAAGGTCATGTCTCATTCTCCCTCTCTCTCTCTCTGTTTCTGCCAGGAATTCTATTTTTTCTCTTGTCGCAGCGCAGTCGGTCCTTTGGGTGGTTTTGAGGCAAGGGCAGGGCAAGACGGTGGTTAGTTGGCCTGAGCTGATAAATGCCCAGAAAGAACAAGACTGGCATGAGCACTGGAGAGGTGCAGTCACAATGTGTCGTAGGACTGTTTCGATCATCGATCAGCGACGAGCGCTGACTATTTGTTTTGAGCGTAGAAAAAAATCATTTCTAGCTGTTTTGACACAAAATTCAAAACTTTTCATTCCAGCTCTGTGAATGTCAGAGCTAGCTACTCTTCCTGGTTAGAGCAACTGAAATAGTTTGGGGTTTTAGATGTTTTTGTTAAACAAAACAAGATACTTGAAGGCTGACTTTTCTGGTATTCTTTCTTATTATTAACCCCAGTGCTAGCCTGGCTTAACACGTCATTTGGATTTTATTATGGGGCTCTTGGTTGGACAAAACAAGACTTTTGTGCATGCTGCTTTAACCTCTGAGACTGTAGTGTAAACAGTGAATCAAGTGGAGTCAAGAGTCAACAAATTAATGGATAGTGTACTTGTTAGTTGTAGGAAAAATTGTTTGTCACAACCAGGTCTTTGTCAGTACAAGTACTTCATATTAAAACTCCTTATGTCCTAAACCCCTTAGCGAGCTGTAGTGCAGATCAGGCCTGTGATATTTTCCCCAAACGTTTCAATCACAAGGCCATCCCGCGGTTTATATTGTCAGGCTGAACGTTCCTGCTTCTCAGACAAGAAAAAACACATTCAGTTCATGTTATGAAACACCTGGCCGTTTGAGGTTTTTGGGCTTTAATGAGAAAGGCAGGCACCGAAGAGTTTTTCAGTAAAGTGTGATCAATGCCCAGTGAAGATAAATGAGAACGAAATTCGGTAAGGACGGCATAGTTAGGAAGGAGACCACCTTTCAGCAAGGAGACCTGTGATAGGAAGCATCTGCTGCAACACTGAAACTCTTGATTCTGAGCTTTGAGATCTGTGGAAGAAAGTCTTATTGTTTATATACTTACGATTGTTAATATGAGAGAAATTCAAGACTGAACAATATTTATTTAACCTGTATTTCTTAGGAGTTAGCCGCATAACACTCATCTATCATATTTGTCAAACTGGGCCGCAGTTAACAGTTACTTTTAAATTAATCTTCCAGTTCTTTTCTTGATTGACTTTTGTTTACTCGGTGTTAGTCAATATCGCGGAAATGACCATGTAGTTTTCTGTCACCATTTAGCAGCACTCTCCGAATAAACAATCAAAAAGAAACCCAAGAAAATCCAAATTATTATCGTAGAAGTCCAAACAGCTACATCTTGCATCGGGAAAGCCAGCATTGTGCCAGACTAACGGCATCTCCTTTACCGGATCCGTTACCTGCTCTCGCGCCGATGCTAAGCTGCGGCAGAGTGGCGGTGGTCCGTGTAGACTCCTCGCAACACTTCCCCCTGGGTTCCCTCTCGTTCCAGCAGTGAGTCATCAACTCAGCAGAGAGTGAGAGGGGGAGCAGGAATGGGTGGTTCACTCAGGGTTCAAGGCTCCCTTGCCTCGTCCCCTCTCTTCTCTTTTCTGACAGTTTCCCCCCCAAGCACATGACCTGCCTCAACCCTAAGCCCCAGCAGTTCTGTGCCGTTCTTAGGCTGCAGTTTGAGTTTTTTTACATCACGAATGTCCAGCGTTTTTTTTTTTTTTTAGAAAACTGTGCAGCGTGTTGTCCTGGATATCTGTGAGAGAACTTTGTTTTCCACCACCACTGTTGTTTGATTTAACCCTGGACTAAATACTGTTGAGGCTGGCCTACCACCTGATTATGTACACGCTCAGCCCAATACACTTTCACTTCAGTATGTGCAACACTGGTAAGCGAAAGTCATGTTAAAATGATCAGTCTTATTAGATAAATTGCGAGTAGGAAGCAGTCTTCTCTCTAACCCACACATCTTTGTAGTTGCACCAATATTTCAGTTTTGCTAACCACCAAATTAGAGTAAGACCTCTGAAGAATTTGGTTTCCTGTCACAGATGCAGGTGAAGATAGATGAAAAATTCACTCACACATTGACCACACGTCTTTATGCTAAATTTGGTATCTGACTTTGCCGTCTGTCTGCATAGGATGCCTGAAGACTGATAGTGCAGTGCTGCACGGCTCTTGTGTTTCCTGTATCAACTCTCTAGAGCAACACGTCAGACTTTAAACCATAAAATGTGTGTAGACCACATCTCTTTAGCTTTGCCAGCTACACAATTCACTTCAAAACCCAGAGCTGTGTCCTGTCATCAGCCCTGAATGAAGTGATTTAACCTTGTCCTCAGTGCTTCTACGTCCCCGGTTGGATTCTTTGACGAGATCTTTTTTAGATACCAGTGCGACTGGTCAGGAGCCTCGATTTAGGACACACGTTATCTGAGGACTGAATGGAGGCAGGTGGCAGGCAGTGGAGAGGAGACGGAGTCAGAGCTGCAGGACTCACAATGGAGGCTTCATTAAAGATAGAACAAGCATTAAGGGATAGTGTGTGTGTGTGCGCACGTGAGTCCAGCTTGGCTCCCCGCTGCACGCTGGAAATTTCATTACTTTGTTTTCAGGACAAAATGACATGTGCACAAATACTGGAGCATGTACTCGCTCAGTATGTTCCAGCCCGTGCGCCAAATTGCACTTGTTAAAGTGTATAGTTTGGTGTGCAAGTAAGTGTACATCTAGATGTCTTATTGATTGTGTGCCAGACCGAGAGCGGTTTTCAAAAAGTCTGTCCAGAGGGCTCCATATGGAGCATTGATGTCAGGGAGTGTGGTTAAGAAGGGGAGAGATGGAGGGAAAGAAAATGAAGGGAGGGAGAGAGAGAGAGAGAGAGAGACAGAACGAGGAGGCCTTTTCTTTGGCTTTTCTGCCTCTGTCATTAAGCTCTCCCATGTCAAAGACAGATGGAGCTGGTGCCTTGTGTGTATATGTGTATGCAAGTACTTGCAAGTGGAGACCGAGGTGACCCACCCACACACACACACACACACACACACACACACAGAGCCCTGCCCTTGATTCTGCCCCCAGCGGGGCGTATCAGGGCAGCTACCAGACCTCTGCCATCTGCAGTCAGTCAGCCTGGAGGGTCAGACGGCTCATCAGCAGTCGGTTAACTTAGTCACTTCTTGCCGTTTCTGCTTCTATCTGCTCATGTAACACAGACACGGGTCAGTTTTAGGCCTTTTTCTGTTCTTTTTTTTTTAGCTCCATCACACTAGTGTTGCTTTCGTCAATGAAAACTATGACTAAATATTGTCGTCAACGAACCTTTATCACGTGACTAAAACGAGACGAGACGTAACGTAAATGCTGGTCATGCGACGATGACTATAATTAAATGTATAATGCAATATCGTTGACGAATAAAAACGAGACTAAATGTGGTTTACAAAATAAAAACTATGCTAAAATGTCTCTCCATTTTCGTTGACCAAAACGAGACGAGAGACGAAATGTTACAACGTAATTTTGTCTTGTTTAGTCGCGTTATTATTATTATTTTGTCGTTTTTCTGTTTCCTGTGTCCAGAGCCCGTTTCTCTCGCAGGCGACGTCACTTCCTCAAGCTCCACTCGCGGCATTAGTTAGAAGTAGCGCGACAGAGAAAGGGAACGATGGCCGGCCAGCCGGGGGTCTTTGGTAGAAGAAGAAGAGAAGACATTTGGAAAAACTTTAAATACATCGAAGTGGAAAATAAAACCGAATGTCTTGTGGTGAAAGATAGGGAGATAAGATAATAAGAACCTTGTTTGAAATAGGTTTGGCTAAAAGAAAATTTTGGTTTTGTCTATACTACAAGGTACTTATACTATATTGACTGGGTTAAATAGAATTGCATTACTAAAAAGAGACTAAAATACAATTTTCATTGACTAAAACTAGACTAAATGTCATCAGTTTTCGTCGACTAAAACTAGACGAAAATAGTCATGGATAATTCTGACTAAAATAAGACTAAAATGCTCAGACTTTTAGTTGACTGAAACTTGACTAGACTAAAAAGAGTATGAACATGACTAAAACTAATAAAAACTAAAATGACAGCTTGACACAAAGACTAGACTAAAACTAAAATTAAAACAGGCCGCCAAAAACAACACTACATCACACCCCTTTCCTGACGTGAAGAAGTAACACACGGCTGGGTTTGTCGTACCGGCATCAGGTGCTCAAACGCTAAATTGCGCCACTGTTCTCTTGTAGCATCTGAACAAAATAATTTCTTGTTTGTTTTTCCTCTTGACGTGATGACACATGACAAATATTTGGTTAGTGGTTTGCTGCGCCGCTTTTAATGCGATGTCAGTTAGATATTATATTACATCGGAAAAAACAGAAAAGTTCCTGCATCGTTTGTCGCAGCTTTGCATATAAACAGTGTTTTCACCTTTTTGAGCATTTGCTCAACTCTTAGCGTTAGGGCAGCTCAAAACACCGTCTTGAAAAACTGAGAAAAGTCAGAGCCTCCGTGTTACTTTTTAACAGATCTTCCTCTTTTTCTGTTTGATTGTTTTGGACGTTGCTGAGAGGCCAGATTGTGACAATATTTGTTGTGACTCTGCCCTCCGCCGCAGTTGCTGGCGTGTGCGGTAACGCACGCCGGGCAGCAGCGCCAGGCCCAGAGCGAGCCCCCCCGGCTCCGGGCGCGTCTCTCTGTTGTCTCCGTTTCTGCATCCAAGACTTTCTGTCCACTCCCCCCCCATTTCGTAATATCCTTCATTCCTTCCACCCATTCTTTCAAACATTTGTCCAGGTTTGAATTAGACTACAGATTTAGTGCCCAAACTTGGCCGCTTCAACTGTGACATTTTTTATTTTTTTTATTTTTTCCCTCAATGATTAAATACGTGCCTGAAAGATGTGTGTGTAATACTCACGCGGAGGGTCACACACACACACACAGAATAGCACAGCGCTGCTGAGGAAGTGAGTGTGTATTAAAGGAAAAGGCCGATGTTTACTCTTGCTGTGTGTTATAACTGTGCAGCAGCGTGTGTTGGAGCGGTGACATCAGTATGCAGGTATTTTTCAATGGGCTGCCAGGGCTAATGCAGCCAGCGGGCTTGAATTTCCAAATTTCTCTCACTTAGCTCGACTCCCCCCAACACACATTCACTTGCTTGGTGAGACATGTTAATTCCACCCATTTCTCTCTTTGTCCCATCTTGAAGTTTTGAACACGTAATGCGCAGGTAAGTGTAACAAGGAGCACAGTGTCTCAATCTCAGGCTGTTCTCGTCTTTCAAATGGTGCAGATCTTTTTTGGCCGGGCTGCTAAGTAAGACTTCGGGGCGTGTATGAACTCCTCACACGTCTTTTTTTTTTATATATATATAAGTCTTTTTGTAGGTTTACGTGTTTTCAGCACTCAGATTCTGAGAAATTCTAGAGAGGATTGTCATCTGAAAACTTTAAGCGTGGTAGGATCAGATTGGTCAGGTGAATCACACGATTAGCTTGTTATCATGGTCAGTGGCAGTGAGTGAGCGTTTTCCCCTCAAAGTTGGAAGCAGTGGAAGGATTTGATCTGAAAAAGTTAATGCTGATTCTGATAGAAAGGTGCCAGAACGTCTCAATGGACGCACGAGCATCAGAACTGGACTATGGAGTAACGGTGGCCTGGTCCGTTGACTCATATTTTCTTTTACGTGGATGATCTGGGGCGCTGGGATGCAGTAACCCTTGCTGTTGCCAGTCGGGGCGTGCTTGGTCTGCAGAAATGTTCAGGTGGTGGAACGTGTCAGAGTAACATCCACGTAAATGCCAGGATCCGTTTTTCTCAGAAGAACATTACCTTGTAATGAGATCATCAGTATTTGGTGGTTTCACAGCTGTATCAGGGCTGTGTGTATTTATACCTGATGTTAAGACGTGATAATTAACGGCACACAATCTAAGGGAGCGTTTACTTTTAGTTGTTTCTCTACCTTGTGTTTTAATGGGATCTAGGCGTTGCAAATGAGTCTGGCAAGAGTCTGTCGATTTGTGAGCGAACACGGCGCATTTACGAATAGACATCAGTCATTATACACTTTTAAACAACATTTTACAACGGAATAACAGGGAGAGCCGCAGTGAATGGTGTTTGCGAGGGCAATTATCCGCTTCATTTGGATCCTGCGTGCAGTGTTTAGTTGTATTTGAGGAACAAATAAAGCAAGAGATTCTTGATAAAGTTGAAAAAGTAAAAGTGTTGACGCTTCATCTATTTATAAAACTGCTGTTGACACTAATCTTGTTCTCTTTTTTATTGTCTCTTTTTTTTTTTTTTTGGTTTTTCCACTGAGCATTATGAAAAAAAAGGGGAACAGTGTTACCAGGGCAGAGAGCCCACGCATTAAGACTGTGCACACACAGAATGACTTGACACATCTTAAAAAAATCAAGCAAATTTGTCAGTAGTTGTTGCATACCTGTAAGACAGCGGGCAGTCATTAGGGAACACGTAATTACAAAGTCACTGTATATGCTGCTTGGATGTATCCAGAGTTCTTTGAAGTCACTTACCGCGTATGCTCATTTCAAGAAGTTTCGTACGAAATTCAATGTTTCCTTGTAACGTTGTGCAAGTACCTTTTTTTTTCAGCTATCTTATATATTTGGTGTCACTGAAGAGGCCCGTGGCTACGGAGGCTGGAGGAGGCTGCGAGGCAGAGTGGTGCTGATAATGAGGTGTACAGCCACTCCGAGGAGTTGTGATATCTGCTATCGGCCCTCAGGCGGGGAAACCAGACACCTTTTTTATAGGCCTAATCCCTCATCCCTTCCCTCCTCTTTCCTTCACACCGCTGTTTGTGTGCACTGTCCTCGAGCTCTGTGTGTCTGCGCACGAAAGGTGTAAATGCAAATCGATACGTTAGTGGCCTGTGCCGGGGTGCTCTTGACCATCCTGCTGTGCGAGAGTGACTACGTGCGAAAAGCTGTTTATTTACGTGCAGATAGAGACGTTCACACATTTTATATCTGTGTTTTATATCTGTGTTATCGTTAATTTGTAAGGATACATTTATGTGTATATATATATATATATATATATATATATATGATTCGTGTTATTACAACAGGTGCTTTTATTAAGAGACGAAGCATCTTGCATGTTCTCAAATCAGAAAGACTCATCACTTTATAGTTGTATATCCTGGATCAGGGGACGTTGACGTGCACATTAGCGCATGCACGCTTTGCCTGCTAGCTGACCCCAGAGGCTACACCCTAACCCTTGACCATGCGCGTATGAATGATGGAGTCTGGCGTCTCTGTGTTGTGTTTTGGTCTCCTGGGAGGGTCAGTGAAAGATGGATATGTTGTGTGTGCGTGCGCGCGCGCGTGTGTTTCCGTGTATATTTGTCTATCTGAAACCTAGACAAAACATGAAAGTGCTCAGCCAGAGATGTCGCACATTATCATTTCCACGGCGTCGGGGTTCAGGTTTGAACGGTGCCGCTGAAACGTTTCGTCAAGTTTTATCGGCGATCGTGTGAAAGAAGTGTTTTAGAAGGCACAAATACATATTTTGGTGAGCTCCTATGAGCTGTTTGATATTACTCTGCAAGGAAAACGTCTGTCACAAGTTAAGCGTAGATTTTCATCTATCTCTGGTCAGCATTTCCTCTGAGTTTGTAATCTAACACGTGTAGATTTCACAAACACGTTTATGCTATTAGTAACGCACATAGTGGGTTCATTAAAAAGCGCATATTCTTGAGCAGCACAGAAAAAGCCCCAACAACTCCTCATCATTTTGGATAAATGCACCAGATCCAGTTGATTTGAATATCTCCATGTTCTACCACGATCGATCAGACTCGCCTTTACGGTCGTTTCAACCCGGCTAAATAAATTCTGGTATACACAGCCTGATGCTGCAGTCAGTCAAATTTGCTTGTAGCCTGCCCGTCTCCATGCTGATGTTTTCAGTCATGTCACAGTATCTCAGTTCCTGTAAGCATAGAAATGAGTTCTAAGTCGTTTTTCCGAGTTCCTGCGAATAGGACGGTTGTGTATGCGGACGTGACTAGAAAATATGGGGTGATTTGTGCTTGTTTCTGGTGCTTGAAGCGAGCTGTTGGAAATTTTTTAATCATGCAATTCAGCAAAAAGTTATTCTCAGCGCTTTTCCACACCACACATATCACTCCACTTCAGAGTTAAATGTGCCAAAGTGTACCTCTGGTATATGTAACGTAGCGGCTGAACGGCTCGATCATTTGCAGCGCCTGCATCATCAAGTGTTGCAGCACTTCTGTGAAATTTCGACTTCTGTCGAAACGTAGGTCAATTCCTACCTGGGATATTTTAAGCCCTTTCTCGAGAATTTGCTACATCAAACAAATTATCTGGCGTGCAGAATATTGTCATTGAGAGATCATCAATTTGTCCTTATTATTGCAAAACGCCCAATTTATGTTCTATAAAGCACCGGTTTTAAAATGGGCCTTACCTTACGTGGAACGGAAAACGTTGTGAACAGAAAACTTAACTTTGCTGCAGTTTGATTTATTAGCGATGCACCAGATACATGCCTGAGCAACAGAGCAAAAAGCATGTGCGCCTGTGCACCTTTGTATCAGTGTATGTGTCTCTTCTGGCACACAGCACACACTGAGGACGTGTCATGGTGTGTATTTCGGGCTTTTTCTGAGCCTACGGGTGTTGATGCGCGTTTCTTCCTCTGCACTGTTTGGACTGTCAGTCACAGCTGTCAAGCACATCCCCGTACGAACGGCAGGCCGAGTTCACACACTCTCAATCAACCCCCCGTTGCGTGCGCATGTGTTGACGTGTGTTAGCATGTTTGCGTGTTAGCGTGTGGAGGCGGGTGGTCGATTCTCTATTCATAGCAACTGCCGTGCCTCGTATGTCATGCTACCTGTCAAAAGAACGGTGAGAGAAACCTCACTGCTCCCCCGCCACGCTCCATCCAGAGGTTCATTTTATTCTATTACCATCGTGTCAGTGCATTGCAGATGTACATCTGTAGTATGTCTGGATTGAACAGACACCTAACAAGTGAGTCATCGGTGAAAGCTAGAGTTTAATGCATTTAATAACAAATGGCTGGACAAATAAAATATAATAAAATTTGGATACCTGCCATGGATACAATTTTCTTTTTCAAACACAGGCTTGATCTAGAGTGTCCATTTTTTTGTTCAGTTAATGTTTTTGAAAGTCTAATGCAGAGTCTAGACAAATATTTATTCTCATAATTCACTAGTTCGCTGATTGTGTTTTTGTAATATTTTTTTTATAATTTGTCCAAAAAAATTTAAACGCATTAGATTTAAAGTTTAATCTTAGCCGGCTGTGAGAAGTCAGTCTTATATTGTATGTGACGATATGAGCAAAATTTTTTAATCCTAAACGGTATAACCAGAATATAGGTGGCCATAGTTTCGAGCTCAAAAGTGATTCTATTAGCTCTAATTTTAATTACAGATAAATCGATGTTTAAATGAATAAAACGTGTTTTATGGTGGGCCTACATTTATATGAGTTTTCGCTGTAAAGTGATATCTTTATTTGCACCGCAATTACGGCCGCATTACATTGTCAGCCGCAATTAACACACAACCAACTTGAAAAATAACATATTAACATAAAGATGTCCTACTTTGATAACAACTTTTTATTTATTATTATTGCTGATAAAATATAGAGAGAAAATGACTTTACCTCGTTTTACTGCGTGAACTGTCTGATTTCTAGATGACTGGATCTGTGTCTTTGGTCCAGATTTGACTTTTCTTTAAAAACACTGTTTTAAGAGATGCTCACTATGACTTGCGGTTGCGTATGTGCTCTGTGAAACAGGCCTGAGGGGAGGGTTAGTGACAAGTTTCACTTTGTATCTTAGTCGTATCTGTTGGTTAGAGGTGTTGGGGTTTATTAAGCTACCACAAAAATATGGTCTGTCACCCTCTGACTGCTTTTGTGTTCAGCTTCGGAGAAATTAAAGTGTCAGTCTGGTGTCGGTTTCTGAATGTTTGTGGCCATCTGTGTGAACTTCAAAGCAGCCCGAATGATAGAAAATGCTTTTTAGAATTAATGGTGTAAACAACATATTGGCTCTCATTTGTACAAATGCATCTTTTTAGTATACTTTTGAAATTAGTATATATCTATGAATTACATTTTTTGGATGACAATATATCAAAATATTGTTGTCTTATCTTAAAGGTCCTGTGTGTAGGATTTAGGGACATCTAGTGGTGAGGTTGCAGATTGCAACCAAGTCAATCCTACACCCTCACCCTCTTTGTCCAGGCATGTAATAGGATATACCACTTGAGCATAAAAATGCAAGGTGCTCTCTAGAGATATTGTTTTGTTTGTCCATTCTGGGCTACCGTAGAATCATGGTGGTGTAACATGGCAAACTCTTCCTCTTCCCTCAAAGGATAAACTTATACTAGTCAGACAAAAAGTGGTATTTTGCATCTGTAATAAATTCTAACCGCACACTGGTTCTTTAACATTTTAGCACCCATATGCTTGACATATCATTTTTTTTTTTCTGCCATAGAATATCATTGTTGGCGGCACGGATGAGCATTTAACAATTTACCCATGATTCCCAGGCATCAGTTTTGTTCCAGAAAGCGATGTGAACAATTTGTTTGGTGAACAATCAATCACTGTAAAGGAGAAGCTGACTGTCTCGGTTTGCAAAGTTGCATCAGAATGGAAATATCGGGCGCTACACTTAAATATATGCCTTCAGACATACAAGCAGGTGACAAGACAGAAGTGTTACTTTCTACTTCTCTGATTTTCCGCGTCTGAAAGTTTCAGCCAGGCGCTAAACGCTCTGTGTGGCTCTGTGAGGACCCTCAGTCTGTCAGTTACAAGCCAGTCGAGCCAGTAGACGAAGCAAAGCGGAGTGCTTCTGCTAGTCACGGCCCGTAAAATTAAATAGAGAGGAAATGCTGACTTCAGACAGTTGCTGTTTAAATGTCCAGTTACATCAAGTGTGGCTTTATTTTGAGAAAAACGCTGTACTAGTTTTTAATACCGACACAGTTTACACATGAACTCTTTCATATTATTGTCGTCTACATTTAGTTAAAGTAATTAGTCATATTTACGCATTAACTGACACGTACAATGGATAAAAATTAAGCAATTTCTCAGAACACCGATCTTTTGAAATCATTCTTTCTGCAGTTGTATATTCAAAGACATGGCATTAGAGCTCCTTAAGCCTTCTACTCTACTGTTTTGGACTGATGGACACAAACACTATTGAAGTACAGACTCGGGGCATTGTAATCCACCTCTCACCTGTAAACGGAAAGACTGTTTGTCCTGTCTCATACCAGTTCACTGCCCTTGGCACACTTACCCATTGGTAACCATGCCAGGGTAAGCTACCATCAAGTTGGCTTAGCGGTTTAATGGGCCTATCAGGTTCCTGTTTAATAGGATATTGCCAGTGTAGAGAGGCTTGTTACGGAGTTCATAAACAGACGTGGGAAGGAAGAGAAAAGCAGGGGAGATCAGTTTAACAGTTTACAAGTTGTGAAAGCAGATGGACTCCGCAGAGATTTGTGGAGTCTACATGCTTTATCCTTTGGTGACATTAATGGCAATTGTTTCTCTTGGAGGAAGTTATAGTTATCAAAGAAATGTTTATTTGCACAGCTTTTCCAGAGCGCCAACGAGACCGATGAGAATTTGGTTGAGCAAGAGAGAAAACGGCCTGGAACAGCAGCCCCGTGTTTGACCTATCAAATAGAGCCCTGGATAAATGGGCAATGCATTGACGCTATTTGGTCAATCAGATTAATCATCAGCTGGCCTTCAGCTCCCCTCAGATTAATTAGTGTTGAGTTGGTAGTGGCGTTACCTCGCGCGTAAGGAAGTGTGGGCACACTTCAGCATTCCCAGTAGCTTCATTATAGCAGTATTAAAACTGTTATGGCACATTGCAGATTTATTATTATTATTATTATTATTATTTACTAGTTTATTTTTGACATTAAAGTGACTTGGAGTCAGAGTTGACTCAAGAGGTCCCTTCTGAGTAATTCTCCATGCCATCAGTCACATCACCCACATTATATTCAGAGGAATTGGTGAGGAGGAGGAGAAAGAAGGAAGGAAGGAGTGAGCAAATCAGACAAAACCCTTCTTTCTCTCGGCGTCATGTTCATACGAAGTAAAAAAAAAAAAAAAAATAGACACATTTTCGTATTTAGTAACCACTCGTCAAGAGCATTAAACCAATTAAAACACAGAACCAAAAGCTAAAACCACCAAAGATTTTGTTTTGCAGCTTATGACAAAATAACTCCGCCCCCGTTTATTTCAACAAAGTTCAAAGTTGCAAAATTGTGACCTTGAACCGGGGGTGAACTGTGGCGTTTCACTGGAGGCAAGCCTACCTAAAAACTGCAGATGCAACAGTCAGCATGCGCCTTCGTTGCCTTTGCAACTTCACCTTTTGTGGTTTCCTGCACTTGGTCTTTTTTTTTTTTGTTGGTGTTTGTTTCTTGAGTCAGTGCGTTCGTGGAGGTGAATGGAAATGCGGACTGTGGTTTTTCACAGAAGATGCAGACTTCACAGTAAAACCTCTCTTACTGTCACCAATATTTTCATGGAACCTCATTAGAGGCTTGCATTGTGATGCATGCACAACTGTAAATACACATTAAATCTTATCCATTATGTTTGCTAATGGGTTCAGCTTTTATTTAAGTAATAAATCAAGAACTAGTGAGTAAATGCAGCGGCGGTAAATCCACATGACTTGTGTGAAAGCATGGCTTCTTGCAGAGTCTCTCCCCATTTCATCTTCCCTTTCTCTCTCTATATCCGCCTCTAAATCCCTTAATTTTTATCTCTCCGTCGATCCCGCTCTTCCTCTTTCCACAATGCACCATCCACTTCTTCTGGCCTCGCCTTTAATCTCACCCCACACTTTCCCTGCAGTGTTCCTTCCTCCATCACTCCCCGCTCGCAGTGGTTGGGGTGAGGTTTAGAAGCAGGAGGAGGGGAGAGAGAGAGAGAAGAGAGCCGTCTGGAATCCATTAGCCAGTTGAGGCATCAGAGTTTCACTGTGGGAACCTTATTGATTGCCCTCCTTTATAATTATTCCACCTCCATTCCCCTCCTTCTGTCTCTGGCACCAATCAGCCTTTCAGTTCTTCCCTCTCCCTCTTTCCTTCCTTTCTCTTTCTCTGTTTTCATCCCTCTTTTTTGTGGTGTCATGCTTCTTTAAAGAAAATTTCCCCACTGTGCCTGCGTGCCAAAACTCTTAACCAGTGACACACTATCTCTGTGCCTGTCGATGGCATTTAAGATGTATTGACATACTTATCATCAGCACGCAAAGCTACCACATCCTACGCAACAAATAAAAACTGAATCACTTACTTCACTTACGCGAGCACTCCTATATGCAGTCACCTCCACATGTATACTGCATAACCTTACCTGCTCTTTATTCCTGGCAGATGCCAGAAGTTCCACGTTACTGTAGTGACTCAAGAGACGGATGTGTTTAGGTGATGGCGTTTCTAATCCACAGCTGAGTAGTTACAATGTTTGTTTAAATAAACACCAAAACTAAACGGCAGTGCATTGTAGACGTATGCGCCTGTATTTGTAGAGTATATTGGAT
Organism: Chelon labrosus; assembly: GCF_963514085.1. Classification (NCBI taxonomy): domain Eukaryota; kingdom Metazoa; phylum Chordata; class Actinopteri; order Mugiliformes; family Mugilidae; genus Chelon; species Chelon labrosus. Next base: position 9,770,223 of record NC_140337.1, read on the forward strand.
AGGGGTGGAAATCTTTGGTTAGATTGTTGGATCTACCGCTCCAACAATTAGCAAGTTGGCGTTTTAGTCGTCTGACAGGAAATTCATTGGAAACTAACATTTTTTTTAAAAGCCAACACATTTGCATTTTCTGGAGGATTTGATGCTTTTTGCCCTCATACTCCTTTCTGCGACTCTTTTGGATTATTGACTCTTGGTCAGACAAAGTGAGCCGGTATAAAGATATGACCTTGGTCTGTGGGAAATTGGTTGCGGCCCTAATGCGGTAGATTCCTGTTTGAAAACAAGAAAATCAAGTCTCTATTCAATAAATAGAGAACGTACATTGTGTTAAAGCTCTTAATCACCGCGTACCAAGCAAAATAAACTTCCAAACCACCGTACTACTGTATGTAACACAATTTACAGTGAAGCTAACCGGTCTTGATAAAGATGTGTCAGACTAAATAAAAAGAAACTGACTGCCAGTGTAGCTTGTTTGCTTTGATAAAGCTTCAGTAATTTGGAAGCTGAAAAGCTCATGTGTCTGATGACAGAAAAAACAAAAGTGTAATTTCCTCACCACTAATATTGTTAAATGTTAAAGGACGTCAGCAACAAAAGCAGACTACGACTTTGCGCCACACCGCCTGCGTCTGGGCCACAAAGTTGCATTCGAGCACACCACAGAGAACACGGCGTACGGCTTGCAGACACACGTGTTCTGCATATGCGCGAAAGGCCGTGAAACCGGAAGGGCTGCTATTAGCCGGGAGGTCAGCAGTATAGGTTGTCGTGGAGAGATTTGTGTGTTTGAATGTGGAAACGCCTTCTGTGTGTCCTTTGAGCTCGTCACTTCCGGGTTTCGACTTGCTGAGTCGGGCGGAAAAGCCAGCGCCAGGGGTCAGGCTTGCGGCAGTAACGTGAGACACGCTGGAAAATTGATAGTCACCGTTGCTCATCGATGGCACAACGCTAGAAAATGGCCAAGAGTTGGCTTGGTGGGTCACGGCCCTAAGACCTCATGGTTCTCCTTTGATGTTTGCTGTAGGCTCAAGTGTGCTAGCGATGCAGGTGGAGTTTACACTTTCACACTGACTAGGACCTGCGTGCTGTAATTTGATTACAGCCACTAATAACGCGCTAATTATCAGGTTCATAGAGCATGTAGCGCGTGGCCCGTCGCAAACACCTGTGCTGTAAAAACCCAAAGATGAAAAGAACTTTTCACTCCTCTTGTCTGTAGATCGTAGACATTTGTGAAGACTTCAGTGCTCATATATGCTTATTTTGCATATTTGAAATTAAATTTAATGGTTTAAAATTTTATTCCAGGTGCTTCGACTTGATCGGCAATGGCGTCAAGACTGCGCCGTTGAGCTTTGCCTCTGCTTTTGTGTCCCTGTTGCAAAAACGTAATAAATCATGTTTTGATGCGTATTTCTACATCCTTGCAGATTTAGTGATGTCTCCCCCTTAAAAAAAAAAAAAGAAAGAAAAAAACCTTAACATGCTGAAACACGTTTTACCAACAACAAAACAAGAAGCGAACCATAAAACAGCCACCCAGAGCCGTGATATGTCGCAAGCTTACGGCCCTTTTTTTTTTTGTACGTGCGGTGTCGATAGTGGTTTCCTTGCTACATGCGATGGATGACTTAAGAGTTTTCAGATATGACTCAACCTCAGGTTACTGATTCATCAGCCTTTCAGCGGGCTGAATTTTACTTGAAGTCAGCTTTCCACATTAAGGGGCTGCGCCGCTGTCGTAATCATGGAAATTAGTGCTTCACTGAAGGTGGTATCATGACCTGTAACCAACAATACCACATCACGCTGAGGGGAAACGACATGGAAATGCTTGAAATGTGACACCGACTGGGCATGTGTCACTCTCCCAGTTTGTTTTTTTACTTGACATGCGTAGAGCACACCCTGCTTTGCCTTTCGTGTGGGTCTAAAGTTTAGCGCGTCGAGGGGGGTCTTGGAGCGGCCCCGCAACTTGCATCGTTGCACAATCAACGCTGTGACTGTTGTCGAAAAGTTTGATTTAAGTGCTTTGGGGAAAGCTGAGCTGTGTTTCCTGTGTGTCATACAGGAATAGCTGTACACCACGGACAAATGAATTTTGAAAACGGCTGAATCATTACTTTCGAAAATGATTGGGTAAGGGAAAATCTAAAAAGCATCTTCACGTTCTCCTCTAAAAACGGTGCAACTGGCCGCGCACCAACATAATTGCATGCTGTCATCAGTCCGTTATAGCCTCTCTGTTTACTTGAAATTCTTCCTAATCATGATTTTCAAATATTTTTACTCTGCATATTTTATCTGCGAATTTGCAAAAGAGGTTAATCAGTCTTCTTAAGTGAGACCTACACCACCCGGGGCTCATTTGTACGTAATGATGACATCTTTTAGAATAATGGAACGATTTTCCCTGTTATATTTCAGTGCCCTCTAGTTTACAAAATGCTAAATTAGATGTTAAATCAGACCAAATGAAATTTGCCCGGGGCTCTCGTGTGCTGTTGAACTGAAAGCGTCATCAAGAAATGATCGTTTATCAAGTTAAATGCCTTTTCGCTGAGGTTTTCATGGGTTTGCTTTTATCTAGACAAACATCAAGGGCTGCATCACCGCCACATCTGCAACATTTAGGATATTTAAAGCTATAGTTTGTAAAAAAAAAACCCAGATAAGGCTCTGAGCGCACGTAGAAGTCGGTGCAATCTCGAGCTGCCCGCTCCTCAGCGCAGAGCTTCACGTATCTGTTGCCCGTCCAGGAGTTTCACGTTTCATAAATTTGACAGCAACGATGAAAATGATAATTGGTTAATCTGAAACTGGGAGACATTTTCCCCCAGACGGTGCGTGACTTGTTTCGACACGCAAGGTATTAGTCGGATTCACCTGCTTTAACCTGCCTGCTGCCACGAAAGCATAAAAGCACACTGGCGCTTCGCCTCGGTTTGCGCCGCGGCGAACGCTGTCAAGGCCGCGGCGTGCGTGCGTTTGTGCCATTTTGCAACGCGGTGTTTACTCTCTGTGTGTGTGTGTGTGTGTGTGTGTGCGTGTGTGTGTGTGTGTGTGTGTGTGTGTTTGTGGGTGATAACCGGCTCACTCATGTTTTCTTCTCACTCTGTGTCTCTGCAGGAAGTTCGGGGAGCGCCCTCAGCCACAGCGCCTAACGAGGTGAGTGTGCATACATGTGTTCCCCTAAGACCCTGTTGTGTTGTCATAGCCGTATTCGCTTGTGCCTACTCGAGAAGACACGCCCTTCCCTAAAGTAGTAGTCATCTTTTACCACCTTTTCACACCAGGGTGTTTCACTGTGAAATCTGACCTGAGCTGCCTTTGATTGTGTATCAGTTAGCACTCGGGTCATTTTTGAGACACTTGTTTCCCACAGAATTTTGTGCAGCTGTGGCTCTTAAGTCTCAGGTCTGTCTCGTGACAAAAACACACTCACGTACAGGAGGTGATGGCAGCTTTGATTGCACGTCCAATGCAGACACAAGTAAAAAGCCGTAAAAGCAACGGCACAATCTTTTAAAAGCACAGAGAGTCAGACGACTCTCTTCACACTGATTGCTGATAACTTCTGCAGTCGCATATTTTCTCGGCCCACGTGGCCTTTACATCAGCTTCAGCTCTTAACAATGCATAATGAGCTTTAGGGAGACGAACTGGTGGAGGGAGATGCTTTGCAGGAGCGTCGGGGCCAAACACAACACCACCACCACCACCACATTGTTTAAGTTATTTGATTCGCACAGAACTATTTGTTTGTTGTGAGACTGTGGCGGGCCGCTGTAGTCTGGGTAATTAATTGGAAACGCTGCGCTTGTGTTGAAGCGAACTGTATTTCTCGCAGTTGTTTGCGAGGAAACGCGAATCAATAATTCGCCTCATCCAGGGACTTGCAGTGTAATCGTGCCCTCTGTGCGCCGCACCGTGCGTCGCGCTGAGCACCGCTTTAAATAGCCACGCTGCAAGTTTTTGATTACTCTGCTCCTCATAAGTTTGTTCCAAGTCATTTGAAGCAACATTCGGGGGAACACAGAATGTTGATGGATGTTGTGGCTTGCTTATGGAGCTTTGCGCGCGTCTCTGCGTGGGTGTGCGCGCGCGCACTTGTTTTTTGCTTATTGGTGTTTGTTACAGAGAGCGGGCGTCGGTTTGCCTGTGTGTGTTGTGTGCGCATGACGTGCTTGGGCTTTGCGCGTGGCTCGCAGCGGGGAAAATGAGGGGTTGCATATTGCCTGGAACAGCCAAGCATGGTTTTTGGGGAAAAAAGGGGGCCCCAGCACCTTTTGATGTGTCCCCCCTCTTCATTCATGTGCTGCCAGTCCGCTGGCTTGCGCCGGCCCTTCGATTCGCCTGATGGCTTTTGATGGCCAGAAATATGACGGACACAAAACGCTCTTTAACCAGCAGCCCGAGGCACAAAACAGAACTCCTCTGGTGTGTGTGTGTGTGTGTGTGTGTGTGTGTGGTGGTTGTACCCTTTGGTATCGCGATGCTCCGTTCCTTGTGTCCGTCAATGAATCTGCCTCGGTGTCCTCATGCGCGCAGGTTCACTCACACCCACTTGTCCCTGTGTGAGCAGCTGTAGCTGGATGATTTTTTAGCAGCATCCTGCAGGGGCTTTTTTTTTTTTTTTTTGGAGAGCGAAAGCTCCAGCTCCAGGTCCAGCAGGGCCGCACTGTCAGGAAGGCTGCTCGACTGGAAATACAATACATGACATGCACGTGCGCACACATCTCAGACAGATGCGCGGATCCACTCGCACGTACGGCGCGAGCGCACAGCCTGGATAAGCCGCTGCCTCTGCTGGGGGAGTCTCCCCTTCCCTTCGAGGCCTGATCCTCCCAAACAAAAGAGGAAGAAGCCATCGCCGCACATGGAAACCCCTCGCCCAAACCACTATTTAGTTTTCTCGGGAACTATTAACAGCGACCGCACGTTTGCTGTGGTCGTTATTTAATGTGGAATTGCTCGCTGACGCTTTAATGTTTCCGTCGCTGGATTTATTTGTATATATTTGTTTCCATTTTCTGTGTGATGCTTGAGGTTGATTCACGTGTGACTTTCCTGTTTCACCCTCGCAAGATCAGCCGAGTGTTGCGTTGAGTTTTCGCTGTATGTAAATTAGAAATATGTGGTCTCCTCCGCCGCGTTCGCTCTTGATGCTGAGGGCTAAAGTGTCACGATGAGAAGATATGCCAGCCGCTATTTCTAGTGTCTTTTGATTATAAAACATCAAGATTTAGCACATGATTACGCTGCTTTAAGCAGTTTTGTGTCAGCGTTTCAGAGGCTCACAAGGGTCTTCTGTGGACCAGACATCAAACACAGAGGCAGGCTCTTTTCCTTAGGTCACTTCTTCTCAGTTCTCAAACGGAGCGGACGTTAAATAATGCGGGCTACAGATAATGTAATCCACCTTTTGTGATGCATAAGAGCGCGCGCTAATTGCAGTCTGATCATCTTAATTGAGCCATTTCAAAGTGTACGAGTGTGTTCGTATACCCCTCCGCTCTCTGTGTGTGTGTGTGTGTGTGTTTGTGTGTGTTCACAGGGGGTCTTGTGACAGTCCCACTCTGCTTTGGACGCTGTGGCAGATGTACAGGACAGATGCCCGTCTGCTCCACTGCATCTGTAGCCTGGCTTAACCTAGCCCCTCCTCACACACACACACACACACACACACACACAAACACACACACACACCCACCCCTCATAGCGCCGGCTGTTGAATATATCAGTGTTTTTTTGTAAATCTGTGTAGCACATTTTTTGCCTCGCTTCACAAGCACTTCCTGTTCCGTTTCTCTGTCTCTCTCTCTCTCTCTCTCTCTCAGCCTCACCTCTCCCTCACTCCTTGCCCCTATCTTCTTCTATTTTGCTTGTTAATTCCCTCAGCGCGTAGGCCAGAAGAAAATTCAACCTGTTCCTCTGTCTCTTTCCTGTGTGGTTGCCAGCGTTGCTGCTGTGATGGTTCACCTCCTCCTCCTCCTCCTCCTCCTCCTCCTGCGTTGACATTGCCAGTCCCTGGTTGCAGGTTCACTTTAAATTGACGCAGCCTGTGCCCTCGCCTCCTGTCACTGATGAAATAGCCCCGAGTTTTTAGTCATGTTTATTTACTTCCGCAATCGGTTCATTTGTGTTTCGTTGTTTTTTAATTCGTGCAGGCCTGCTTTAAGAGTTCCCCCGTTTTCACATTCTGTGTGTCTGCACGCTACTCTTGCACAGGAAGTTAAGCTGTGCCCTGGTCACTGTCTCTCTCACTTCTCCTTCCGTCTTTAGCACTCAGGAAGAGACTGAATCGCTATCCTGTGTGTGTTTCATTATGTGTAAGAGATGAGTGATTACTCAGTTGTCCCTGAGCGTCACTTTTCCCTTCACTTTTCGTAAGCGTCAGTCTATACATCTTCCCCCGGTATGGCCAGTCAGCTGGGTCACGTCTTTACAGATATCCAAAAGAGAGTCGCAAAGGTTTTTGGCCTGAAGAGCCATAATTATTGTCCCCAGTGTGACTCATGTTTCACCTGAAGTCACCTGGAAACATTTTTTACCACAGCTTTGGCTGGGATCCTTTCCTGTCTCCATTCTCTTGTTGTATCTTGACGTACTTGGGTGTAGCTGTTAGTTGCGCATAAAATGCTGCTACTTCTGCACAGAAGACGAACGGGCTGTTGTCACGTATTTGTTGATACACTCTTGAGCTGTGCCTACAGTTTATTTGGACACATGTACTCTCCATTGTCATTAATTCCTCCTTAATGACTGTTTTACTCTTTAAATAATGTGTGCACTTCGTAAAATATTCAAACCCTACATCTCAGGAATCCTCTTGCTCCACCATTACATCAGGTTGATGCATATAACATGTCTTGGGGATAATTTTGTCCACGTATCTCCCAAAATTCAGCTTGACATATATTGTGTCTTTGTAAACATTGTTTTCCCCCGCCAGAACTTAATGTGAATTACTCTGGGTCTGAACAATGCTTGGCTCCACAACGCGAGTTTGCAGAGACGGACCCACTGCTGCGTTGTATTTGATCATTCTGATTCACTTGATTGTTGCCACATGTGGTGTTATCTATTCAGTATACAGAATATTAGTGATAATGAGGGCATTGCAGGGGGCGGTACCGACGATGTAATCTTACGTCAAAAGGAAAGGTCTCTCTCCGTCTCACCGAAAGTGGTCTGGAATGGTTCGGTGATCAGTGACACACAGTTAACCACAAGCCAAGGTTGTCGCGCGTAACGCTCGTGTTTGAGTCTGGTGTCTTGATGTAACTATGTGGTGACTTATCTGAATATTTGGTAAGACTGTTTCCTTAATTGTATGAGCCAGCAGACTGTGTCTGATCTATTTGCCCCTTCACTTCCTTGACGTCGAAAAAGGCCTGGAGCTGAGCCGCTTCATACCTCCACTCAGACTTCATTGATGAAACTGAGCTCTCACTTGTTCAGCATAGCGCTCAATGCAATTTCAAATCTTAACCATAATATAAAGTATCATATTCATCCACTTTAACCAATGCCAGCGTCTGTCAATAGTAGTTTTATAGACTGATAAAGGCCCTTTTTGTGCTTTCTGACGGTCTTATCTCGGAACGTAGAACAGATTTGCCACTGTCATTAACTTTTCTGCATTTTGTATGACTTCTTGTATTTTTAGAAGATTATCGACAGTAATAATCATGGACTGCCAACCAGTTTCCTTAGGGGAGGTTTTTGAAGCTCAGTGTGGGCGCTCCATTTAATAGACAGTAAGTGGACCTGAGGTGGGTGGGTTGGTCGATGCCGAGGCAGACAACTAGCAACCTGTGACAGCATCCACATGTCTCCTAAAAGCGGCCGCGCCCTTTTTTTTTAAATGCATAAATTCAAGACGTCATATAATTTAAATGGGTGATATATATTAAAATATATATTAAAATGCACCCCTCACCTGTGTACAGTCATAAATGGAAAAAACTAGTCATAGATTCGAAAACACTTGTTAGACCAGACTGTGAACATGTTTTTTTTTTTTTCCTGCTGTAAATTTTGACATTTTAACATGGAGGCCCTCAAGTGGCCGTATGAGGAACTGCAGCTCTTAGTTAAAATTTTCCACAACCAGACATATCTGCTGGGTAATAATAGAGTCAAAATAAATTATTATACTCTACAACACATACCAGCTGTGTGTTTTAATTCTCAGTATACAGAATGTTAGCTACCTTGACTGTATGCAAAGTGGAGAATATGACGCGATTGATACACGCTGTGCGTACGATGTGTCCGTGCAGGGTGGGTGACATGTGCCCTGCAGGCCTCGCATCAGCAGGTCTGGACCGTGTGTTCTCTATATAATCAATCAGAGCTGTGAACAGAGGAGCCCCCCCCTGGGGTTAGAGTGCATGAATCAGTGTTTGATTCGGGTGAGTGTATTGTTCGCTTCCCAGAAAGGGATTGCGTCCTCTAACGTAATCTTGAGCACGTCCATGGGAATGAGCAAAACGTTTTAATCAAACCTCTGCTCTCGGCCTCTGGCTGAGGCACCTTTTCCCTGGCTTGATTTAATTTTCTCCATGTGGTGTTTAAATAATATCAGGCAGCGTCGGATCAGTCAAATGGCCTCAAATGTTCGGAATCCCAGGATTGTACCTTCATCTTTTTTTTTTTTTTTTTTCTGGTTGTAGCTGCCGGTGTTCAACAAAGATAATTTAACTGTATCGTGAGACTGATATATTCATGAAATAAAACATTTCCAGTTCTATTATGAAATGGATAAACCACAATTCCTCTTGGCCTTCCTCCCCCTTCTCCTCCTCTTCTGTAACCCCCTCCCACACGCACACACACACGCACACACACACTATGAGGGGCCCCTTGCTTTTCATAACAAAGGCCCCGTCTAACCCGAGCGTGCGGCCTAGTATTGCGTGGCAGAGTGGAAAGCTGTGTGCGTCTGAGTGGGAAGCCCTCTGAGCACCGCGGGGTGTCAGGTGTCACTGACATCTGCGCGCGGACTGGGTCAGGGTGTGTTACTGTCCATGTGTCTGATGTGTTTTAATTGTGCGTCTAAGCCCGATCTCTCCCCTCACCTCAGCCCACACGCTCCCAAATATTAAAATAATCTCGTGTATGTAAAGGAGGCGGGGAGGTGTGTGTGTGTGTTGGGGGGGGGGGGGGGCAGGACTGACAGGGGTAATTGGAGCACGGACCTTGCAACATTTTGACACGAGATGCGGAATCTTTGCTGGTGAGCTCAGCTCTGTTGTTTTTGTTTTTTCAGCCCTCGTGTTTTCTTTTTCCCCTTTCTTTTCTTTCTTTCTTTACCTCCCTCCCCCCAGTCCCTTCTCTCTCTCTCTGTGTCTTCGTCTCCCCTTCTCTTGCCTTCTCTTCTCCCCCCATGTTCCTCACTGTCCCCCTGAGCCGGTCATTAACGGTTCAGTCCACCCCCCCCCCACCTCAAATCCACCCAGCTGGGGGAGAACATAGCTTTTTGGCGAGCGGATTGTGCGCGCCGAGTCTTTCCAGAGGTCAAAGCGAGTAGACTGTGCATGTTCGTACAAGAGGGCCCCCCCCCCGTTACATCTTGTCACACCCAGTGTCGGTTCACGTCATCTGCCACATCTCTTACCTAGTCCGTTAACGAGTCTCTCTTTTTCTGCTTTCTCTCTTTTTTTTCGCAGAGAAGCGATGAGGAATTATTTGAAGGAGCGAGGTGACCAAACAGTCATGATCCTGCACGCTAAAGTTGCACAGAAATCCTATGGCAATGAGAAAAGGTGAGTTGAAGCAACAGCGTCTTTGTTATTCCTTTTGTTTGTTATTCCTTTTGCGACTGTTGGCTACGGTTGCTTAGATTAGCTTGGACAACGGGACAATAGCCAGTCTGGCTCTGCCCCGGCTCTGTAAGGCTCACCTGTTATCTCTGTCAACCAGTCTCCACTCCAGGATTAAAACACTGCACCTGTAAAATCAGTTATTGTCAGTCTTAAAGGAACAGCGCTTCATTTTTGGAAAATCCATTGAGGAAAGCCTTAGCGGCTGTCGGCTACAGTTCTTCAGATTAGCTTAGCATAAAAGACGCCGTCTAGACTGTGTGCGAACAAAATGCCAGCAAAAGCTCACTGGTCAGCATGTTATATGTGCTAAAGCAGAAAATGAATAAGTTGTCGCCGCATTTTAACGAAATAAAAGGAACATTACTACCTGCTGTATATAAATGGAGGCTTAATAATTCTTTGAAGCTTGTCTTTTGAAAATTTGTCTGGTTTATTAATGAAATAATGAATTATAACTATAGTCTAATCTTTGTCAAGCACTCTCCAGACATGTGAAACTATTTTACCGACAGATCATGGAGAAAACGTTGGTGAAACTTATAGCGATTGCCGGCTACCGTTGCTTAGATTAGCTTAGCATAAAGACTGCAAACAGAGGACAGTAGCTAGCCTTGATGTGTCCAAGCTAATTTTCCCCCCGCTGCATCTCTTAAGCTCACCTGTTAGCATGCTGTATATGCTAAAGGGTTTTATGTGTGGTGATGCGTGTCGTTCTTGACTGTTCCCACTTTGTCAATACAGATATAAAAAAGGTATCCATTAAAGTCCTGAATGACAAACGGCTCCTTCCAGTTCAAATAAAATTAACAAATACTGACCGTTACACATCAACTGTTGTTGGTGGTGCGTGGCACAGTGGTAGCAAACAGCTGAGCTCTCAGGGGGATTATTAGCATTAAGTATAAACACAACTTGGCCTTGTCCTCTGATCCTTGTCTGCCTTCGAGAAGTGGACCTCTTTAAAGCAAGGATTTATAGGCAGGTACATGACTCATGGGGATGGGATGGGGCTAAGGAGTGGATGGAAAACGCACATTCCAGCTCGTCTGTGTGCCGAGTGGGTATCTTGACCTCCCTGACCTCCATATCAGCAGAGGTCAGAGGAGGAAATGAGCCGGCGACCTTTTGCTCGAGGCCATGTTCAGGTGAAGGCCACGGAGAGCCGGAAGGAAAGGGAGCAGGAAGAGTGGAGTTATGTGGCGCTGCGAGAATAAGGGAGATAAAATTCTCCAGGGAGCACAGCAGGGGTGTAAGGGTTTCAGAGCGAGAGCGTGCAGGCCTCGGAGGTGTGCGAGGTCACGTAAACCTGCAGCTGCCCTGTTTTCTTGTCATTTTCGTGCAACGTCTGATTCTGCAGCGTACACTGGCTGTGGCAACACCTCTTTTTATATCTCCTCTGCTCTCTTGAACCCGTCTTTTCTTCCTCAAACCCTTCCTGTAGCTCGCCTCTCAACTTTTTACCTCTCACATTCAAATTATTATTTTTTTTTTTATATAGCGTTCTGCCTCCCCCTCTATCTCTTGCTCGTTTTGCAACTCTCTTCAGCTCTCCATCCTGCGGCGGGCCAAGCTGCAGCGCTGCTTGCGATCTCATCAGGCCTATCTCTTGGTAAATCAGCTGTTGCACGCCAACTCAGAGGCACCTCTGAGAGTTGGAGCGCAACAGGAGAGCGAGCGAGAGAGCGAGAGTGAGAGGAGATGAATTCTTCAGATACGTTTCACCTCCCCTGTCCAGTTAAAGTGACACCGCCGACGGAAAGAGGAACCATTCAAACTCGCTCGTCGCATATGCCTGCATGCAAAGGAGCAGCTGCCAGTGTTGCTGGTTGGTGTGTGTCTTTTTGACATGCTCATTCAGGAGTTAAATTTGCTAAAATCACAGCCTCTGTGACCAAAAGACGGGCCACAATGAAGACTCAGAATGAGTCTGCTAACACTCTTCCGCTTTCAAACCCATGGTGTTCATGGTTCGTGCGCGTCCGCCCTCAACACCTCTTGATTATTTCTTCCTGCATTGTGACAAGGGAGCCCAAGAAACCCCAGAAAGTGGGTGCATGGAGAATGTTAATGTGCCGTCTCCCTCTTTCTAGCTGCCTCTTGCTGTCTGCGCTTTTTATAGGAGGTGAAAGTAGACAAACACCCACAGAGACAGACACTGGTGTTGCGAAATAGGTCGCTTTCCAGTTCCACACTGACGCACACGAATTTACTTGAAGTGTTCAGTAATGAGTCGATTTCACGTTTGAAGATGAAGCCGCCACTTATCTTAATCAAATTTCTTTTCCTGACATTTAGAGATGGTGTTTCAAGAGAGGAGGAGGAGGAGGAGGAGGAGGAGGAGGAGAAGAAGAATGACTTCTGAAATGAATAAAAAACAAAAGTTTAAAATACTGGTTTATACATCTCAACAGATCGCTTTTGTTCTGGTCTGATTGTGGCAACATCTGTTGAGTTAAATTAGACAGCCGCAAGATAGATGATTTAGTTCAGTTGTTTGTAACAGCATGTTGTTGCAGGTTTTTGACCGTAGCTGAAGCTCAGTACATGTCTGCCCCCTACTGGTGGAAATTAAGAGATGCACATGATTTTATGAGAGTAATATGTAGTTTCTTATTGTCAGAATAGCTGTCTAGTAGTTGTTTCCTTGAACATGCGTCTTTGTCGTGCTTCTAAACTAAAATCATATTTAAAGATTTGTCCTAAATCTGAAGACTTCAGTGATTGTTTCCGTCCATGCGCGCCAGTAAATAATAAATCCACGCGCGTGTGTCCAGGTTCTTCTGCCCTCCTCCCTGTGTGTACCTGATGGGCAGCGGCTGGAAGAAAAAGAAGGAGCAGATGGAGCGGGACGGCTGCTCCGAGCAGGAGTCGCAGCCTTGCGCCTTCATCGGCATCGGCAACAGCGACCAAGAAATGCAGCAGCTCAACTTAGAGGGAAAGGTACCGTGCTGTCGCTCTGTCGTTTACTTTCACACGGGAACATGTAGTCACTCGCCTCGCCTCCGGGCGTTTGCGGGAAGTCTTTCATATACCCCCAGTGTGTTTGAAGAGTATTAATCTCTCGAAAATGTCTTGACTGAAGCTGCATCTGTAACTAAACAGGACCGCGGTTGACGTTTTTCTGATTTTCTCCCCCGCCTCTCTCTTCTTCCACATCTTCCTCTCCAGAATTATTGCACAGCCAAAACCTTGTACATATCCGACTCCGACAAGAGAAAGCACTTCATGTTGTCCGTCAAGATGTTCTACGGCAACAGCGCTGACATCGGTGTCTTCCTCAGCAAGAGGATCAAAGTCATCTCCAAACCCTCCAAAAAGAAGCAGTCCCTCAAAAATGCTGATTGTGAGTTTCATGACTGTTGTGTGCCACACATTCATGTGCATTATACAGATGTTTTATTTTTTTTCCGTGTTTGGCCTGTGTGTTGTGATTGCAGCCTCTCCCCGTGTCCTCAGCACCTCAACCGCTCGTCTGGAAAGTCTCTCTGTGAATCTCCCAGTTCTTTTGTAGTTTATTTTGCCGTGTGCCGTTTCTTAGTTTCAGACATTCAAATTACTGCTGATAGAAAATGGAAATCCCCTTTCCACAGATGTTAAAGATTGATCCTAAAGCAAGCTAGCTAAAAAGAAAATCTGTACTCCCCCAAAATGAAAGAACAGTTTAGGCGCAAGTTTTGTTATCACTGTCTTCAAATAGATCTTGACACGTATAAATGAAATGACTGGCATAGCATCAGTTTCGTTGCTAGGAAACTGTTGCAGTCTCGAAGCCACCCAAAGCAAACGGCAGATAACTTAATGTAGGAAATGCAGAGGCATAAATAAAGGATGAGGCTGCTGGAAATGTTCCTCACGCACACACGTAGGAAATCGCAAAGAAAACAACTCTTCACCGCTAAATTGCATTTAAAGGAAACATTCCTGAACACGTCAGGGAACTCGAGGCTTTCGGGAAAACCTCCGTTCTGAGTTTGTGAGTACCGCAAGTGGCGTGTGTTGATGTGGAGTCTTGAATGTGGGGAAACCCGACTCCACTTGAAGACATTGTTTGGTTGTTTAAGCTAAGACGCTAAGCTTTCAGTATCGATAGGAGCACATTTTTAACAAAGTTTGCCAAAGTTGGAGCAAGAACGAAACTTAAAAAGAAGGAAAAACCTTGAACAGAAAGTATAAAGTGTTGTTTTGTTTTTACTAAATGTGTGCTATGGATTTACATCAATTCTGTCTGGATGTTTCTGTAAAACAAGCAGCTTTATACTTTATTATTGTCAGTGTTCTTTCCAGCCACTAGAGGGCAGTGTAGCAGCAAACGTTAGTCCAGTAACCTATTTATGTCACCTATAGCACACCGCCACTGCTTCATGCCTGTTTTCCCACCTCTTATCACACTGTAAATACAACTGACCTGCACTCAACATGTCATTTTCAGGTCATTATGTAACAGGCCAGCATCTCTATGTTCTCTGTCCTCAGTGTGCATCGCGTCGGGGACCAAGGTGGCACTATTCAACCGACTGCGGTCCCAAACCGTCAGCACGCGCTATCTGCATGTGGAGGGCGGCAACTTTCACGCCAGCTCCCAGCAGTGGGGCGCTTTTTACATCCACCTGTGTGAGTCTCCGTGAAGTTACAGTTTTCAATCTGGAGCGGCTTTGCAAAAAAAAAAAAAAAATGCTCCCATTCATACAGAGGGTCAGCGAGAAAAATGTGGCGTTGTTTGACAGCTTGTCACTCTCTCTTCACGTCTCTCTGTTCGTTTAAACCCACGCTGCGTTGCGGTAATAACACAGCTGATTCATCGCAGACAAAGAAAGTGTCTGATTGATTGAACGTGGGTTTTTTTAGTGTGTGTGTGTGTGTGAAAACCAAAGCTCGGGGGCGGCGCTTACACTCTTGCTTCTTGCGTTTCCAGTGGATGACGAGGAGTCAGAAGGAGAGGAGTTCACTGTGAGAGACGGTTACATCCACTACGGCCAGACGGTCAAGCTGGTGTGCTCTGTCACCGGCATGGCCCTGCCCAGACTGGTAACGATCGCACCGTTTCAAATCGGAAAATAAAATCAATGAGCCCAGTGGGGAGGCGGGGGGAAACAAGATTAGAAATCACAGCAAATGGGTAGAAGTTAAAGGAATAGTGCAACAGTTTTTTTGGAAATGTTAAGCATCTGACATAAAATTAAATGTTAGTTGAGCATATTTAGAGGTACTGGTTGTCCTTATTTCCCCTTGCTTTCAGTCTGTGTGCTAAGCTACATTAGCATCTCTGTACCGGCTCTCCGTTAGTCCGTCCTAATCCCTCTCTCTTTTCTCTTCCTCTCAGATCATCAGGAAGGTGGACAAGCAGACGGCGCTGCTGGACGCAGACGACCCGGTCTCCCAGCTCCACAAGTGTGCCTTCTACCTGAAGGACACAGAACGCATGTACCTGTGCCTTTCCCAAGAAAGGATCATCCAGTTTCAAGTCAGTGTCTCTTTGTAATCTCTGCACATCATTTCACATTCATGTCACCCACGGATTAAGTCACTGCTTTTATTCACAGCTGATTGAGGATCACAGTGTTAGAAAGAGACAGGAATATCTGTGAGCAGGCTGTGAGTAATCTTTCATCTGTGCTTTGTTTCACTAAAAAATACCTCCTGTCTCCCCCCTCCTCCTCTGTCAGGCCACTCCATGCCCAAAGGAACCAAACAAGGAGATGATCAACGACGGCGCCTCCTGGACAATCATCAGCACGGACAAAGCTGAATACACTTTCTACGAGGGCATGGGCCCCGTCCACTCACCTGTCACCCCTGTGCCTGTGGTAGAGAGCTTACAGGTACGCAGAGGAGGCGGGAGACCTCGGCTCTGTCGGAGCCGCACCGCAGTGTGGGTTTCTTTTGGTGTTTATTTAACCGAGCTTACTGGATTGTGTTCTTAACCTGCAGCTAAACGGTGGTGGGGATGTGGCCATGCTGGAGCTGACAGGACAGAACTTCACTCCAAATCTGCGGGTCTGGTTCGGAGACGTCGAGGCTGAGACCATGTACAGGTGGGTCTGACTTATCGAATCTAATCTAAGGCTCATTTAGGGGGCCGCGGGACGCCATAACGTACGCGCGCAGCCTACGCCGGTGCGAGCCATTTGTACTTGCGCACTCATCAGTCTGGCTCGCCACGTGAAAACCACTAGTCGCAATTCAGGTTCATTTTTGTTTCCACTTCCTGCCACTTTCAACGATGCCGACTGAAACTAAGACGAGTCATACAAATGCTTTTATCTCCTAATGACGGGCTGTGGATTTTCCACATAGACTTTCAATGACCTCCAACCTTATTCAAAACAGCTCTTAATATGATCGTTATGACGCCGCTGCTATAGAAACCATCAACATCATACAGATACACAATAAAATAGGACGTTTTGTCTCGTAGCGAGATGAATGCCACTACTAAAGCAAGAAACTCACTTGGAACAATTCAAAAAGTCCCCTCTCACTCATTGCAGCCACCGCTGTGCTACAGCTGCACCACATACGTCAAATCCAGCAGACGCATCAATGTCGACCCAATAAAATGGCAAAAATATACAGAAATGGAATTAAATATAATTCGTTTTACTCGCCATAACTTAAACAAGTTAGAGTCAGGCTAGCTAGCTCCAGGATTGGGTGGTCTTTCCTCACAGTATCCAGCTTTTCCTTCAAAGTCCACCATGAAAATGTCTTTCTAAGAAGATCTCCAACCAAACTGATAGCCTCTCCTCCTTCCGCCATCTCGGATTAAAAAAATAGCTATCAAAACGTCAACAGGGACGACTTGCTTGTGCAGCTTGCAACACATGAACATGAACCGCTAGCTTGGCTTAAACGGAGCAGCTCTCTGACCGTCCAGTCAGAGGACGTGAAAACGCTGACGTTACCGTAGGCCACAGAGAAGGCCTAAGAATGCGAACTTGAAATGTGACTGGTTAAAGGAACAACGTCATTACAGTGTGATTCTGATAAAGTTTAAACTACCAGAGAAGCCTTTTCCTGGCCCTGACGGCGTGCCACTGCTATCTCCAAGCCTCCTCAGTTAACCTTTCCTCGATGTGTTCCATCATTTATCGATCCAAAACAATCAATTCGAAAATTGTGGTGATGGAGAAGCAGCCAGAAACACTAAAGTGGAAACACTCGACTGCCAAGTGGAACAATCACAGCTCTTGGGAAACACAGGAAAGGCATCAAGACACAAACACTCGGCTTCAGTGATTTATCTCTTGTTACATGAACATGTGGTGTAATCTGCCCATTCTCCCTCCGTGCAGCGCTACTTTCAGTTTTTAAAAGCCATCATATTACTAGTGTTGCCCCCTTGTAAAACCCTTATCCTTAGTTTTACAGAGTGATTAGGGTTTATGTGTTTACTAGCGCCACCCACCAAGCATTAAGCTGGAGACATGGTGGAAGAACATGCAGAATCTCTACTGAAGGTGGAGCTTGATCCACGCATAGTATAGTAATAATAGGAATATTATAGGGCTGGGCGATATGGCTGAAAAATGTATCACGATATAAGTGTTTCATATCAGTCGATATCGATAATTATTGATTCGTTTTTTTTAACCTTCTACCCAGACTTCTCAACTGTGCTGAACTGCATCCGTTATTTCTTTATATCGCTTTGATGTTTTGTCGTATGGCACTGCTGCCGTGTACCTCCAGATCAGATGTCGCGCTAGACTTTTTCGTTGTCTGTCATTTTGACTGACAGGGTCATAAAAATCCCGTCATAACCCATTTTTACCCGTCACTTTAATTTTTTAAAAATGATAACAATGACAAATTCAATAGCATTTAATCTTCATTCATTTTTAATTAATATTCAGCAGCCGTGGAAAAAAAGATTTGGCTCATATAACCGGCAAACTAAGGCACTCAGACACTCCCTCACTCACTTAAGCACAATGCGCAGAGAAACGAAACTTAACCGAGTCATAACCGCTGCTCGTGGATCCCTGCTCAACCGAGAGTCAGCAGCCACTCGCTCGGCCGGCAGATAAACGAAACTTAACCGACTACTAATCAAGAGACAAGAGACAATTAATATGTTCACTCGCCACCGAGTTAGCAGACAACATCGGTCTGACTCTTGTCTGCCTTAAAATAACCAAAATATTGCCAAACTGGTGACGTGACCTTTCCTTTTTTATCTACAATTTCCTCTCGCGCTGTCGCACACATATTCTCCTTTCACTCCACGCCGTTCTTTTTTTTTTGTTGTTGTTGATGCCACCAACCTGGCTTAGCTGGGCAGCAAGAGGTCGAGAGGCTAAAGCCCTTCCTCTGCCTACATCCCCCAGAATGAGTTACAGTTCTGGCTCGGGGTTTTCTTCCTATTTTTTTCTAACGGAGTTCGAGTGAAATTATCGAACATTCTATCGAACGTATTTTCTATTGTTATCGCGATATATATCGTTATCGTTTTATCGTCTATTAATGATATAATATTAATGTAACTTTTAGCAGTTGTGGAAAATTCGATTCCTGTTTGTCACCAATACTAATTGATAAACAACATGGCTATATGTCCATATTGGATTTTTATATATTTTTTATTGATATCTTGATGTGTACCGCAGCTACTAACAGATGTTAAGGTAGTTAGAATAGCCAAGAATAGGTCCAACTACTCACTGTACTCACTACTTACTGTAGCGCAACGGAGACGATCTCTTGCTTTCAGTGTCAATGACACAGTGGCGTCCATATTTGGACTGTTACAGTGAGTTTTGTCCGAGTCTTGGTTGGTGGTCAGTGCCTGGGAATCAGCCAGCTCTTCACAGCGAAGCAAATCCTCCCAACAAATGTGTTGAATAGTTTCTGTTCAACTTGCTTTGAAGCGTTACTTTGACTTCATATCCTGTGAGCCAGATTTCAACAATTAAAGCTGCGTTATTCTGGGACGAACTCTACTCTCAGTAACATCGTTCCTCGTGTTGTGTCTGCAGGTGTGCGGAGAGCATGCTGTGCGTGGTGCCCGACATCTCCGCCTTCCGCGAGGGCTGGCGCTGGGTGCGGCAGCCCGTCCAGGTGCCCGTCACGTTGGTGAGGAACGACGGCATCATCTACTCCACCACACTGACCTTCACCTACACGCCGGAGCCCGGGCCGAGGCCACACTGCAGCGCCGCCGGGGCCATCCTGCGGGCCGGCAACTCCAGCCTGCTCAGCAGCAGCAGCCAGGAGCCCGGCTCCGCCGTCTACGGCCCCAACAGCACCTCCAACGCAGGAGTCACATCCTCATCCTCCACCGCCGCAGCTGTGGTCTCCTAACGCACACCGGGGGCCACTCATACGATATGCCTTGAGAGCAAATATACCATAAGGTATATAAAGACTATAGGAAATAAACAAAACTGACTCACTCTAAAGTGCTGCGTATTAATTTTGGATACAAAGAAGCTGAAGTGGATAAACCGGCGGGACAGAGGAGCTAACGCGGGGGAAATCTTGAAGGGGTGACGCCGCAGAGTTGTCAGCCGACGGGAATAACAGTGCTCCTTGACACGCCCCCCTCTCCTGTGGTTACTTTAGGGACCTGCCTATCCAGTCCTGGTGTTTGGAATGAGTGAAGTTCCTGCAGGCTCAGAGCACCAGCACCTTTCTACAGCTGTGAGAATGGAAACCACAACAACAATACATCCACCATGTACAAAAACACAAAACAAAAAAATCAAAAATTGGAAGGAAAGCGTATTTTTGCGCCTCCCGCCCCGGCCTCCCACCACTCGTTTTATAATTATTCCTTTTGTTCCTGTGCCGTTTTGCGTTCGTTTGCGGAATCCCAATGGATGTATTGTTGTTGGAGGGAGCGCAAGGATGCCGAGGGACACACATAAAACGTGACGATAACATAGTTTTTATGGACCAAGGATCTTGTATAAGCTTTAGTAAAGGTACATTTTTCTCCATACCTTTTTTGTATTAAACATATAGTACACTTTTGTTACCAAATAGTTTCTATTCTTCCTCTGAGCTTGGGCTTTGTTTTCCCCCTTTTTGAGGTCCAAAATCCCAACCTGTATGTTATTGCGACCTTACTACAAACGCCTGCTTTTCAGTCTTTGGATTGATTTCTTTTGATACTTCTTCTGTTGGGGGAAAAAAATCTGAAGTCTGGGTTGTTTATTTACATAAGCGAAGGTTGTTTCTTTTGTTTGTTTTTTTTTAATTGGGGAATAACCTCAGAGGGCCTATTTTTTATCTTTGGTTTTTATGAAGTCTTTAAAAAGAAAAGCTTTAAGCAACGCCTCTGCCTTGCCTGCAATACTCTATGTGCGCTAAGTCTCCTGGAAAGTATACACATCAGTACATCTCACATGGAGCCATAGCAACGTTTGCAGAACAAAAAAAAAAAACAACTAGACTTCCATGGTTACGAAAAAAACAAGTCAGTTTGCCATTTTCAAACTAATGTAATAAGCGTAGTCATCGACTTAAAGGATAGCCTTAGTACTGTATATTCTTACTGTGTACAAACCTGTCACATATCTGTATCGGTCACTGCTAACGTATCAAATAACGTAGTGAAAAGTCAAAAACTGCACCTAGCGTGGTGTCTTCCAGTGTGTGCTGTAGTTCTGCTGGCATTTATCTTTCCAAAAAAAAAAACAACAAAAAAAAAAAAACACTTTTCAATTTGATGTGGCCTTACTGAAAACTTCAATTACACACACCAACACACACACACACATAAAAAAAAAAAAAAAAAAAAACGTTTAACTGCTGTTTACTCACCTTGGAAGAACCTGTGCATAGCACAAACGCAAGCTGATTCTTCGCTTCTTATCACAGGAGCTCCGCTGATCTGAGCTCATTGCTGCGGCTCTAGAACCACCTTTACATGCAAAGCAGCCTTCTGAAGGATCTCCTTCATCCTCGGTGTACAAGTACAATTATTAACCCCCCCCTCCCCCTGTTTTTTATTCTCATGCGGTGCGCGGCACCCTATCTCACTTTTGGTACAACGTCTCACGAGCGCTGTAAAGCTCTTCTCGGCCTTCTTCCTTTTTTAGCGTCGTGTGCCGTGTGTGTGTTGTCTCTCTGCAGAACAAAAGCGTGTGTACATACCGCCCGTGCACTCATACATGTTCATGGCGACCGCGTCTCCTGTAGGAGTATAAAGGCCTTCTAAGTGTGTATTATCGAAAAATATGTGCGTTTTTCCAAACATAACAGCAATATTGTACAGGTCATTTCGTCGTATTTTGTCCGCCTGAGCACTAGTTCACCAGCCAGCAAATCTGTGTGCGCGCGTGTGTGTGTATGTCTGTGTGTGTATGTAATGGAATATTGAGTCAGACTCGCTCCATTTCAGACTCCTCTCCAAGAAAACAAACTGTCATTGGGTCTTTTTAAAAAAAAAAAAAAAATAAGAAATCTGTCTTCCGCCAGGATCCAGACGCCTGATAACCGTGGACGAACATTCAGAGGCAATACGTGTGATTATAGCATTACAGTACAACTGTATACACTTCTGGGGGAAAAAAAACAACAACAAAAAAAAACTTGAATGTCTGCTTGATGAAGTATTTCAAAACTTTCTTACACACAAAAATAGGAACTAAAAAAGGATTCGCCCCGTTTCGGTGTAAAAAAAAAAAGATAAGTTATGCCCCCGTTTTTGCCATCTTTGCCCTTCTGTTTGTCATTAATGTTAAATGTTTTATATTGTAATATTGATATTTTTTAAATTATTGGTACAAAGTTTCCCCTTGTCTTATGTCAAAAAGAAAAAAAGAAAAGTGCATTATTGCCCTCGCTGCCTAGGTTGGCCTGTTATTTTATATTTTCTTTTTAAAAGAGGCCACTTCCTGTGCGTCCTGGAACCCGCGGAGGAGCTGAAAGGTGCTGCAAGCGGCAGTGTAGCATCGGAAAACAAACAAACAAAAAAATATATATATATATCGGCGCTTCTTCGAGCTGCAGGTCAACCTGAACCCTTTACTCTGCAGGATGGAGCTGACAGAATCTTAACTGTAGATTTTTAATGTTTTTTCTATGTCTTCTAGCTCTAAATTCAGCCAGTTTTTTAACACAGCCTCTGCATTAGCATCACACTTCCGCCGCCCCCCCACCCTCCCGCCTTCTCCCCCTCGAGCTTGGATATTTTTGGGGTCTTCTCCTTTTTTTGTTTACATGTTGTGTCGCCTCTTTAGGCCAAACCACCCCTGGCTCGTCTCTTCCCGCGAACAGAGCAGCTTCGCCACAAACTAATAAAAGGGGTGATGCACGCTTTTCGACAATAAATGTGTCGCCTTGACAATCCGAGCTGGTTTATGTTCCTCTTTAGAGCGGTTTTAAGGGATAGGGAGGATGCAGAACGTATACGCAAAGGGGACGAGCTGTCAAAAGGGGTCAAAAGAAAAAAAAAAAAAGGAAGAAAAATGTTACATGCCTTCTTAAAGATGCACGCTGTATTAACCCGGGCGATAAAGCTTTGAGAGGGAGAAAAAAAAAAAAAGAACGCCATCATTACTATACTTTTTGTGTGTCTGGTTGTTTTACACCTCCAAAAGCAGCTGTTCTTGTGTTTGTTTTATAATGAGCTCTGAACAATGTATGTATCCTCTAATATGCCAAATGTCTTTTATAATGTAGTTTTCATGCACTGCTAAACAAAACAGGGCAGAGTGAGAGGCAGCTTTAAACAAATAAGAAAAAAAAAAAATAGGAGTGTGGAGCCCTTCTCTGTCGCACTCAGCCTTACTTCTCCTTAAGACTATTTGGCTGTTTGCACTACAGAGCGCTAACCTTTCTATTCTCACTTCATCCTCGCTCTTTGTCATGTTTTTTTTTATTTTTATTTTTTTTTGTGTGTGTGTACATTTGGAATTTTCTCGCCTTTTCTCTCTTTCTTTTTTTTTTTTTTTTTTTTAACACGCAGCCTGTCACGCTTAGCTTCGCTGCAGTCGGATCACTCTTCTTTTCTCGTCATTTTTCCCCTCCTCTTCTTCGCGTCCTTTCACTATCTCTCACTTTTCTCACTGTATCTGTGTATTATTCTAGTAAATGGTAAGCAGAGGTGTCATTGTGGTAGTATACTCAGTGCTCAAAGGGTTGCTGATGGTAGAAACCTGTGCCGTTTGTAACATTTAGCAATAACGTCAAAACAAAGGGGACGGTTTTTTTGTTTTTCTTTTTGTTTTTTTTTGTTTGTTTTTTTTGATAACATACGTTAGTTTGTTTTTGTACATATTGCAGCTCCAGATCATGCTCAAATCTGTATGTCATTAAAAGAAGAAAAAAAGTGGAAAAAAAACTTGCAATATTGGCATAAAAATGAGAAATAAAAAAGTGATATAAAATCTTACTTTGTGTACAATTTTTAATTGTTGTCTGAAGCTTAAGCATGAACATTTATAAATGCCGAATAATCGTAGGTGATTTTTTTCTAAGACATTTCATATTTTTTCTTTTTTTTCCCCCAGTGACGGGTAAACATCTACCAGTGTTCTGCGGGAGCTCTTATCTCTGTGAAGAAGTCACCGCAGATTCCCCTCTTTCCTTTCTTCTTCCCAGAGTCTTAATGGTGAGTTTTCAGTGAATTAGTCATTGATTTCTAAGAGTACACTATATCCTTATTCACAGAGCCACACTCAGATCATGTTTATACATTCAGTTATTTGTCCAAAAATTCTTCAAAATCCGTTCCTTCAAACGTAAAAGAATAACAAAAAAACAACAACAACAACACTGTGTTATTAACAAGGAGATTGTAATACAAACAAATAAAATGGGAATAAGTTGCTACATCACTGCTGCTATATTTAACGCTAAGGAATCGGACATGAGGTGGGTAGTGCCGGCAGTTCGCTCTTTGAAGAGGCGCTCCAGGTGTTTTAAGTCCCAACGATAAGGCCTATCCAGTTCCCATAGTGCACACAGCGCTACAGTATGCCCCTTAGGTATACACATACACTCACAGTGGGTCAAGGACGAGAGCAGGACTATTTGTGCAGTGGGGTGGGGGGGATTTTGTTTTGAAGCACTGTTCGGTGATGAGGCCGCCGCTGCTGAAGATGGAGATGGAGACAAATAAAAATCCTGTTTACAAATGTGAGAGTTTGCTGCCCATAAAAATTGTCACAGGTTGCATGTTTAAAAACTATAAATGGAGAAAAAGCCAAATGTTTGTCACACTTAGCAGTTAGCTTAGCACAAAAGCTAAGCTAACTGCTCCATAATGAGAGAGAAACAACGTAATGTTTTGACATTTTGGTTTGAATTTGTGCAATTCACGAGAGTTAATATTTAGTTTGATATTTTGGAATATAGGCTCACCTTTCCTGCATAAATGATAGAGCTGGAGTCGGGAGGCAGTTAGCATTGCCATAGAAGTTAAGCTAATTACACAAGCAAAAATATTGTGCTTTGCATTACTGTTTGAGGGCAGTTAAAGCCAACAAATGTGAGTCAAGACATTTAACTGGCATTTTTGAGCATTGTACAGTCTTGCTAACTGCTAAGCTAACTAGCTCCCAGCTCTAGATCCAATCCAGGTCAAACTACTTGTTTAAAAAAACGTTAGAGTTGAGAGTTAACGCAGGGCTCCTGAAACACAACAGATGGTTCAACAAGTCAAGAAAGTTTCTGAAGTCTCATGACACATTTTCAAACCTTGCAAAAATGACTGGAAAACAATGGCTGCCTCGATGGAAGAAAATAAAAGACAAAATAAACAAGGCCTGCTTCATAGCTGTTAAGGAGCTTTTCTCACATTGCTTTTTTCTGCTTTCTGGGAACTGTAAGGACACATTAGCTAGTTTCAAACTTGATTCTTTGACAATTTAACTGGGAAACCTCAAATCTTTATGTCACATACTAAAAGGACCTCAAACTGAGACTTCTTTTTTCCAAATCGTCATTACTGTTTGTTTTTTTTACCTTTCCTGAAGCACCAGATGGGTGGAGCTTAAAGCATCAGTACTTGTAGTGAACTCTTTTTATGAGATGTAAGCGAGAACTTGTACTTTTGCTCTTTTTGGCCATGACTGTTACTTCGAAAATTGACGTACATTTACCTATGCAGTATGAAAAGCGATTATATGGAGAGTCGGACACTAATAGGTTGTCACTCCCTTTCTCTGTCAGACTTTTGGCCCCTGTAGCTTAATATAATCAGGCACCAGTCAGCCACTCTGACGCTGCAAGCATTAAGGAAACACTTGGCCATGTTAATCTGCTGTGACAGCACCAAATGTACACCACTTCTGCTCCACGGCCATAAATGCTGCACTCATGTTGTACTCCGAGCTAAAGCAACATAGCTGCTCATAAACTAGTCCTATATGCACTGTGAGGGCTTTATGTTAACACGACACACCACAGATTCCTCTCATGTGTTTGCACTCAGGTCAGCACTCTTGCACGCAGACGTATCAGTCCAGGTTACGTCAGCTCACTCCAAGCTGATGCTCGGATGCCTGTGTAGGTGAAGCGTGTGCTGTCTCCGCTTGGCGGGGTATGACCATTCTGCTCAGGGGCCTGTGCTTCCACTCTCGATCTGACAGTTTCTCCTTTAGTCATCCTGCTTCCAGCTGACTTCCCTAAGCTGCTGCTGCTCCTTCCACTGCTCTTCCTGAAGCAGCTGCAGCAGGTGAAGGTGGCCAGCATGCCCTGACGGAAGCGCTTGTTCATGAAGCAGTAAATGATGGGGTTGACACAGGCCGATGTGTAGGACAGCAGGTGGATGAAGGAGATGGGCGCACCAGTCAGACGGTAGGCAGAGCGCCGGTCGAAAGCCTGCCACGCGTTGACCACGAAGACGGGCGTCCAGCACAGGAAAAACAGAAAGACGATGACCAGCAGCATGCGGATCACACGCTTCTTGGCAATCAGGTTGGAATTAGAGCTGGCACCACACACACGGCCCACCATGGGTTTGCTGCTGTCTGCGGGTTTGCCTGCATTAATTGTGCTCCTCCTTTTGGAGGGTTGCAGGTAACAGCCATCACTGTCGCCTGGTTTGATGCTGCCAGTGCTGGACTGTCTGTCTGTCAGGGAAGAGAATATGAAAAGAAGGAGCATTTTTATCAGCAGCATAAAAAATTGAAAAGCAAAAACTTTGTGGCCTTAGAAGTTGTCTTTCAGGGCCTAGAAAAGGTAACCATCTGTTAAGACCTAGACATGGTAAGTATCTGTCAGGACCTAGAAAAAGAAGGCATCTGTCAAGACCTAGGAAAGGTAGGCATCTATCCGTACCTAGACAAGGTAGGCATCTGTCTGGACCTAGACAAGGTAGGCATCTGTCTGGACCTAGACAAGGTAGGCATCTGTCTGGACCTAGACAAGGTAGGCATATGTCAGGACCTAGAAAAGGTAGGCATCTGTCAGGACCTAGAAAAGGTAGGCATCTGTCATGACCTAGAAAAGGTAGGCATCTGTCAGGACCTAGAAAAGGTAGGCATCTGTCCGCACCTAGACAAGGTAGGCATCTGTCAGGACCTAGAAAAGGTAGGCATCTGTCTGCACCTAGACAAGGTAGGCATCTGTCCGAACCTAGAAAAGGTAGGCATCTGTCCGGACCTAGACAAGGTAGGCATCTGTCAGAACCTAGAAAAGGTAGGCATCTGTCATGACCTAGAAAAGGTAGGCATCTGTCGTGACCTAGAAAAGGTAGGCATCTGTCGTGATCTAGAAAAGGTAGGCATCTGTCAGGACTTAGAAAAGGTAGGCATCTGTCATGACCTAGAAAAGGTAGGCATCTGTCAGGACCTAGGAAAGGTAGGCATCTATCCGTACCTAGACAAGGTAGGCATCTGTCTGGACCTAGACAAGGTAGGCATATGTCAGCACCTAGACAAGGTAGGCATCTGTCAGGACCTAGAAAAGGTAGGCATCTGTCATGACCTAGAAAAGGTAGGCATCTGTCAGGACCTAGGAAAGGTAGGCATCTGTCATGACCTAGAAAAGGTAGTCATTTGTCAGGACTTAGAAAAGGTAGGCATCGGTCAGGACCTAGAAAAAGAAGGCATCTGTCAGTCTCTAGAAATGGTTGACATCTAAAAGCCAAGGCAGATTATGAATTGATGCAATGTAAAGGGTTGAATCTGATGACATATTTATTTTTCGGTTTATTTTTGCAAAAAAGCCCATGCTAAAAAAGTTAATAAATGTACCCAACAAGTTTGTGTAACCAAGCCTGAGTGCTACTTGTCTAAACACTATTAAACACTTAAGTGAGTCACGTCATTGCTCTTAGTGGCATGCTCCTCAAACACAATTTACGCGTGCACCTCAGTATATTTTAAATCATTCCAAATCACACCATCCTGTGCAAAATATTTGCCGTAGCATCAAATGCGTATTAATCCACAGCCGAAAATAGTCCCAAAGCCATTGTTTGAGTAACATTTGCCGACAACTACATCTGACTTTTGGACCAGATATACCAGATAAAAAACAATGCTCACCTCTGCTAGATTTCCTGCTGGACAACTCAAACCTGATGCCCCGGTAAAGCTCCAAGGAGATGAGTCCATAGGCTGTCATCATGACGATCCCAGGGATCAGAAAGAGCAGTAACAACAGAGACACATACCTGAAAGAGCAGATTTAGGCGAGTAAGTAACACCAAAGACAAATTGCTGTATGTTGTATGGATATCAGAAACTTCTGACTTTTATGGTGTTTTTTTTATCTTGTTAATTATGTAATTTACATTCTCCATTTTGTTTGAATTTTGTTTGATATGCCGTTTTTAAATGCTTTTACTTTGAAGGGCCAGATTTGTGCCAGAGTCGACAGAAGTGGTTGTCTCTCACCAACAGTACCAGGCTGAGAAAATCAATACAGTCCCCATGTGAAAATAGAAATGGACTTCTTCTTTTGTTTCATGTGAGTTCATGTGAGTGTGAAGACACCCAGGCTCGCCAGTGAAGGAAGGATGCCGCTCCCTAATGCACTTGTTTCCTGTTTCCTCACCAGGACTGCTGGATGGTGTCGTTGGGCCACACCAGGCGGCACATGTGCCCGGTGCTGTTGTTGAGGCGGGTGAAGGGCTTGAGGGTGCTGGAGATGGGGTAGGGCAGCATCAGTATGAAGGACGCCACCCAGGTGGCAGTGATGACCTTGGCGGCGTGGGATTTTGTCTGCCACACCCTGGAGGTCAGCGGGTTGCAAATGGCACTGTAGCGCTCCAGAGAGATGGCCACCAGGTTGAAGGTGGAAACACTTACTGAGACACCTACACAGACCAGAAAACACAAAAATAGATCATAGAATGAGTATTGCTGATCGGTGAGTTCTGATTGATCCGTAAAATATGAATGATCTGACCACATTTGCACGGAATTTATATTGTCTGGAATCACCTGTTAGCTGTAATAATGAAGCTATAGCTAGTGGACCATTAGCTTAACATAAAATGTAAGGAAAGAGCTAGCTTGTCCAAAAGTACCTTGTAATAAATTACGTGTAAAATGTTTGGTAAGTGACAAAAAGTGTCACATCTATTTACTGTATACAAACATGGACAAACCGTTTTGAAGCTGGCATCATGGCAGTGCCTGACTCCGCCCAACTTCCGGCTAATTCAAGAATGCTTGGAAGAGAAAATTCAAGCCTTAAACAATTGAAGCGATGTTTTTTTAAATATATATTTGAGTTGTATAAAAATTCCCTGCAGCACAGTTGTCATGAATAGGTAAATTATGATTAAGGGGCCAAACTATTTTTTTGTTGTAAACAGCTGCAAACGTGTGGCAAATGTCTAATGGTCTGCTTTTGGACATTTTCCACTGGACATTTTAATATAGACGCCTACTACCACTTTTGGAGCGAGCCTAAAGTACGTGTTTGAGAAACTACAGCTTTTGACGTTTCCCTGTTGTTGGTTCATTACGTAGCTACAAAAACTGAACAGTAAAAATTAACTAGCTGCAGGCTGTAACTTCACATTTACCATGCATCAATGTCAACAGTACTGACTGAAGAAGACTGTATGTACGATAAACATGTAGCTAAAGCTTGGATTGTTAGCTTAGCTTAAATGCTACATGTAAAGACACAATTAGTCGTTTTTACGTTTGTTCAAATTAAACACATAGGATACAGTATGTTCAATTTTGAACTTTACTGGTGCTAATTGTTGTATTCTAACTTTTTAACAAAGCCAGGCTAGCTTGTTTTTATTTACGCTGCGCTAATTGCGCCCTGTACTGTGACTTCATATTTTGTCAAAAGTCCGCTCCCAAACTTTTTAGTGGATCATTAGCTTAGCTTAGCATAACACGTAGGGATGTATTTTAACTTTTTAATGAAGCCAAGCTAGCTTGTTTTTATTTAAGCTATGCTAATTGCGCCCTGTGCTGTGACTTCATATTTAATCAAAAGTCCTACTGGTGATTTTAAAACTTATTTTATCATGCATCAATTTTTATTTTACGTCCCAACGAGCTTTTTTAACTTCCAGAATGTTTAAAATCAGTATGCTCCCTGCAATGTTCATTACGCTGTGACACATTAATGTTTTGTCACATTAGATTTAACTGCCGTGCACTAACAGAGCACACCCTGCGCTACCAGATCAGCGTTAACACACTCAGTAAGAATAACAAGAGCAGCTATAAATACATTCAAATTATAGCTCTGCCCGATCCGAGAACAGCGACACGTAAACAGATAAACGCACGGACAAATGATGTAATAATCCTGGGGGACAGCACTCTGATCTCAGCGAGCGGCCAAATGGAGCGACAGGAAGTTAGGAGAGAAATGAAAATCACATTTCCTAGCCGGCCTGTAATTGGATAACAAATGAAATATTTGCATTATGTGCGGCATCGATTATGGCTGCACCTTATCACAAAGCTCCTAGAAGGGACTTTCTGACGGGGAGAAGAAGAAACCTGAGGGAATTTAACATAATCAGGAGCAAATTAAAGCCAGGGAAGAGCTGATTCACATCCCTGAACACATTAACGCATCTTTTGTCTGTCCGTATGGAGGACTTAATATGCCTATTTAAAAATAAATGAAACAAGGAAATAAAGTGACATACAGTATGAGCTGTTCTGTGTCTTAATAAAGTGAAAGTTATTTGGCTTTTAGCCTTAAGTAACTGAATGAAAGGTAGTTATTGTGACAATAAAATATTTTCTTTGAATTACTTCCTTTGAAATCCTTCATAGAATGTGGTTCATGCTAAAATAATTCAGAAAAGCTTTAAATTTGTAATTGTTTCAAAGTTGGATGTTTCTCAAAAATTTGTGAATGAAATAACAGGTCTTCCCACTGTACCGCCAAAATTCAGCCACATCTATTTTAAATTTATTTTGTTTTATTTACTCTTATTCTCCACAAATAAAAGTCTGTAGACTTATTGTGACACTTCCTGTCACTAGACACTGAATTCAAATAGAGGAACGTCCAACAAAAACTTTAACAAATGGAAAAGAAAATGAAACAAAGTATTAATGTGGAAGAGCAAGTCTGGTTTACCAAGGAATCTTGACACACCTTATAATGATGGCTCCCATTAAGAAGCAGAGATACATAAATAATTAATTTTGGGAAAAATCCAATAGAAAAATAATAAACTGATGAATACATAACCCTAACCCGTCCTTCTGTTTAAATTTGGCAGCTCTGGTCCTCCGTATGTGGGCAAGGTTGTGGCTGAATGTTGTTTAAACTAAAATCAAGCCTTTCCTTTTGTACAAATTTGGACTAACTGTGTTTAATTAACTTTTTTTTTTTTTTTTTTGGCACATCAATAACAGTACAACAGTGTGCCTCTAAAGTTTAACAAAAAACGTGTTATATACAACTTGCATCTGTGCTGGTTCCGGCTTTAAAAGGTTCAATGATCTCATTAGTGTGTAATTATTAAAAAATAAATAAAAAATGATCTCCTCCTTATTCCTCATTCACCCATGACTATGCAAAGTTTGGAGTTTAGTTTCCAAACCACCTGTGACATTCTGTTTGTACATGTCTTAAAGGTGCGAATCTTATTCTTCATAGTGAAGAAAAGGTCAAATATTGAACTCCAGGCAAATATTCTTTTGGTGCAGGAGTTTCGTAAGCTGTCAGGAATCCAAACTTTATTTCTCAAGCCCCCCAACAAACCCTGCAATTATTCGCAAATGCGGCCTCATAAATCAGGCAGCAACAACCTAACCTGCAAAGAAAAATCACAAACTTAACAGCTGGGGGGAAAAAAGAAAAGAATAGAAAACTGAACTTGTGCTGCACATGTTCCTTCAGGTAAACCTGCGCTTTCAGACACAACACGTCTCCTTTGGCTGTTTTTAGCTCGAGCTCATTAAACCTCCAGGAGCATCTGAACAGGCAGGGAAATGAACCTTGCAAAAGACACAGCCCCAGATGACTTCAATTATCCTCTAGCTGATGTACAGTGCAATTACTGAGACAAAAAAAATAAATATATAAACATAATTTAGACATGGGGAAACTCTAGATGGGCTCCAGCTATCCTTAACTACATCTGAGACTCAATATATCAATTAAAAAGTGCGTGCAGCAATATTTAACAAACTATAGAAGTTGAGGGTATAGAGATCAGAGCTGAAAGGCCACCCTCACACATCCACCTACCCATGAAGTACATGACCAGCTTGCATATCCCGATGCCGAAGATGAAGTCCCTCATGAGGTTGGGGATGAGGGTGAAGGGGATGCACACCAGGGAGACCATCAGGTCGCTGACGGACAGGGACAGCAGGAACAGGTTGGTGACGGTCCTCATGCGCTTGTTCCTCACCAGCACGGCGATGATGAGGCCGTTGCCCAGGACGCTGAGGAGGAAGATGAGGCTGTAGAGGACGATCCGCACTGTCTGGTTGATGTCTGAGCGAGACGCAGCGTGAGGAGACACATGGATGCACACATTCAAATGTCACTCGTAAAACTGACTCACCCTCTCTCCTCTCACTTGAAGCAAAAAACAAAAACAACAACAACAAAAAAACGCTCCAATATTCATAAACCAGTGACTCACATACAGCAACCAGTGTTCAGTATGCGCATTTTTATCTTTTGCTGTGCTACTACAAAAAGACCAAACGGAATTACTTGCGCTTCTTGGATTATACTCAAAAATGTCCTCTGTTTTGCGTCACTGAAGCATATAATAGTTCCACTCACTTGTCATGTAGAGAACTAGCCCTCAGTGATAACATACTGCATGTGTCACAACTAACATATAGCAGAGTATCTCTGTGGAAGACCTGAGCCGTATGCGTAATGCGCACTGACTCAAGAAAAATGCCCAAAGCATCTGGCACAAGCTTGAGTCAAACGGATCTGTCTGGACTAAAATGATGTTATTTAATAATAATTAAAAAAAAAAAATAAAATCCCAAATTGGATTTGATGAAGTTCTATTGACTTTTAGTTACAATAATAATAATAAAAAATAGCCAGTTTCACTTTACCTTGAGGTTCGGGTGACGGCTCCTGTTCGCTCTCGCACTCCGAAAGATTCTTGATCCCAAAATTGCACAGGATCTTGTTGAGGTCGGTTGAATTAATGAGCACGTCTTGTATTGTAAACGGCTCCATTTCGTTTTTGTTTTGTTTTTTTTACTCCTAGAACCTCAAGTAAAATCGGTCATATGAACAGGAACCGGCATGCTTTTTGTCAAGAAAATAAAAAGCAAACAACAGCTTGCTCCAAAGGAAAATAAATAAATTAAACAGCTGTTTTTTTTAAAAAATGAGGAGATTTGAAAAATGAGAAGAATACGCGCTGCTCTCCGCAAGTCTCCGTGCGCTCTCGGTGTGGCGCGCTGCACTCCTCTGCTTGCTCTGCGTGTCCAGCTACTGGCAACATGTGGAAGGGTTGCATTCTTGAGCGCTCAGCCCGCCTGTAGTGTACACACACCCCCGCCCACCTTCTTAAGTCCTCAGCATCGTTAAAATAGACAAAGATTTTAAGCCACACCAAAAAAAATAAAAAAATTTTTTTTCCTCCCCAGGATTGCGCACAGAATGAAAAGCCCCCCAAAAATGCCAATGTCAATGCGCAAAAAGACCTGAATTTAAATGGAGATTTCTAAACCTGTACCATCTGCAGGTTATCCACGTTACTCTGACTCTTTGCCACATTTCAGCCACGATATATCCGACTTCATGAGAGCATGCCAGCAACAATATGGACGCTCGCTGACTCAGGCTGTAATTGTTGCTGATGGGTGGAGTGACAGGCTGCCATTAGCCAGCAAACAAGGCCAATATTTTGGAATCGGTCACGTGTTCACAGTGGCACCGGAGGCTGACTCACCTTCTTGCAGGAGCGTCCAAGTGTCTTCTTCAGTACTTGAAAAAAAGTTCCGAGAAAACCCCTGGGGAGAGAGACGATTTACACCTTGCCGTAACCTGTTATTATTCAAATGATTTGGAACCCTTTTATGAACTTGCAGACACTCTCACGTGAGAAAAAAAGGTTAACCTGTGATCAGCAAAATGTAGGCCGCAGCACTTCAAAGTATCGAAAGTAGGAGACTTCTTATGGCTGTAATGATCCTTATTACAGGAACTTGATTAAAATGTTGCATTGTCAATACAAATGCATGGACATCTGTGCAGAATTTGATAATTTAAGGAGGAAATGAGTTGGGATGAAGCTAATTTAATTGCTTTTTTATTAATGCAAATGTCAATAATATAACATCCCAATCAGATTTTATCATGAGTATCAGACTGATACAAGATTACTGAGCATGATATTCCTCTCTATCAAATGCAGCATCAGATGTAAATCTGTTTATATAGGCCTTTATATTTTTTAGGTTTTGCATTTTTTATTGACGTCATATTAAAAATCCAAAATAAAAGTTTCGTATATGAGAAATTTAAATGCTCAAACCCATTCAAATATCGTCGGAACCGTTTCTGTGGTCGGAACCATACTTCCGGGTTCTTGTTTCCCCGGCACGCACGCGCTAACCAGTTGCTAAGTAACCTCTGCAGGGGCTGCGTCGTCACGTCGCTGGATGCTGATGCTGGTGTAGCTAAAACAAAACCAAGCCGGTTTTATCAGCGTCACACGCCGAAACCTTGACCGGGAGGATGGACGAGGGCGCCGACTTGTCCCTGACCATCGCTCACATCGTCCAGCGGCTCAAAGGAAGCCATTTACACTCTCAGATAGAGAGGCAAGCCAAAGTGAGTTAAGTTAGCATGTGGCTAACGATGCCGAGCAGGTAGCTGTCAATCTCAGAGGGGATGTGTAGTTGTTTACTTCCTGTTTACATGGCTGGCTACATAACGAATTTGTCTCCTGTCACAAATTCTTAGGAGTGTTTACATCAACCTGACATAAAATTGGAGTCTTTAAAAGAGGACGTGCGCAGTTTTCTCAAAACATCAGGTAGCCGTATTAATGTGCTAATGTGTTACACTCATATTATTTTTCTTTCTGTGCAGTGCCAATAACGTGTTTACATGTCTTACAGGCTGGGAAAAAAGGCTGCAGAATGCAGTCTATAGAGAACTGCACATGTAAGTGAAACTCAGTCTAAAGTGATAATGTATCTGCACACGTTTTCCCACACTCCATCCACCTATCAGGATCCTGTTCAGTTTTAATTCCTGTGGTTTGCCCTGTCCTTTCAGCAAGCATTACAAGTTCTATTCTGCAGAATCTCTTAGATATGTAAATACCGTCCGTATTGTCCCCTGTGTCTTTCATGAAATGTTTGTATGTTGACTCCAGTTATATAGCCTGTGATTTATTTATCAGGTGTGAAAGGCTTGTTATAGTCACATGTATTATTACACGTGTGTATGTTGAGATGCATAGATCATCTGTGATTATTAGTATTAGTCACATTGCAATCCACAAAATAACAAATTAGTCGTTTTTTTTTACTCCCAGACTCAATGGAGTTGTACGCACCCACGCAACAGCACCCTTAAAGCCACTACACACTACCACGAGTGAAACCTCCTACGGTTCTAGCGTGCAGATGTTTCGTGTGTTTTGTAGATGTTCTGTATCAAGCATCTCCCTGTTATTGTCCCGTCTCAGCTAACACAATGTTTGATTGCAAAACTTATTCACCAGAGCAACTTTCAAGATTCGTCTTGCTTCAGACTGTGACGTGTGTGATCATCTTATCTTATTAACGCCAAACACTCGAAAACACTTGAAACACAAACCATTTCTCGTACGAGGCACACTCATTGTAAAGATCTTTGAGGCCTACTAAAAAGCGCTTTTTGATTTGTATTTTTGTTTTTATTTTGTGGAATTGCTTGTCATGTGCGTGTAACCGTGTGCATTTTACTCGACAAGTACCCGATCTGAGCGCAGAGATGCCAAAAACCAAGCTGAAACCCAGGCAGCTGAACGCACCCAACACGTTGCTTTTGCAGTTCTAAAACAACATCTGTGAGAGGTGCCCCATTCACAGTACAGGTCTTTGTCTCGAGTGTTATGCAATGAACTAGACGATTAAGAAATCTGCACAGACATGTCAGGTGCTGTAGTCTTATGCCCACTCTGGCACTGAGAGTCTCCGTCCCAGTGAACAAGATGCATGTAAGAACAAGTCTTCTGATGCCGTTACGCGCCAGGTGGTTGTGTTATCTGTATCATACTGATTATCATTCAGAACGCTTTGACTCCAACATGTAGATAAGTGTTTTCAGTCACACTGATCTCATACACGGGCGGAGAAATGTGCAGTATGTAAAGATATGCCAGTACAGGCCCAGCCTGTTGCTCTGCCCTGCAGCTCTTCAGCTTTCTAGCTGACTTTTTTTTGCCATACTCCTATCTTACTGCTGTTGAATTTATGTTTTCTCACTTACCAAAAACACAGAACACACAAAACATCAGAATTCACTGGATAACTTTTTTAATAATAATAATAAACTTAATGAGTTAAATGTCGCAGCGACAGTGATTGCTCCGCCCGACGTTTCCTTGTCCACATCTCTCAGTTCGCCGCCTGTCCGCCTCATTCTGTTCAGAGCTCATAAACACAATCTCCTCTGATGTCTCCTCTCTTTCCTGAGTTGCACTTAAAGTAATTGCTGCAATTTATTAGCTACAACTCTAACATCATCCGCTTGGTTTCAGTCACCGTTGTTTGAAGTAGATGAATAAGCCCAGCTGTGGCGTAGACGCCCAGCTGTCTACTAGTGTTTTGGAGCTGTGCAGAAATTGCAGAGCGACACGGACAGAAGTATAAACGCTCACAATTGTGTAGTAAGGTGATGGGCTGTCACGTGTGGCCAGAACAGTCTTGGTATTGACCCTACAGATCTGTGAAACTTTACAGTAGGGATGAAACCATTCCTCCAAAAGACATTCCCCAACTCTGCGTTTTAATTGACACGATGGAGGGCGCCACCATCATCAAAACCATTTACATTCGCATGCGTAGTTGTTGCCCTTACAGAGAAATGATTCCTGCTTCCTTCCCACTCACCGTTGTAAGATTTTCGTCCAAAATCTCTCGCAGGTGTTCTTTTGACTTGAGATCTGGCGTCCGCAAAGGCTGCAGCGTGCGATTCACATCGTTTTCATACTTAGTTAATTATCCAGTGCCATGTAGTTCCCATCAGTGTGTTCAAAACACATTCCACACATCTTTGTAGACCGGTTCTTCTGCTTATCGTACCACTGAACTATCATTAATTTTCATAGCAGAGTTCATTGACTAAAACACAACTTCAATATCCCTCTGTACGTACTGTTGTATGTACTGGCTTTGCAAGTTATTTTGCCTTTAAACACTGATAATGACCATAATCCAGAGTTATGTTGTGTTATGTTATGTTAGCCTGGCATAGTCAGACTCAGTCCTTACCGGTATTTGAGTCAGGTAGCACACAGTTTGGATTTCATTATAGACAGCTTTGAACAGATGCAGACGGCACGCAGAGCCATCTTGCCACAGCACTCAGATGACCAGCGTGACTATGCGGTTGTTACTCATCTGTCCACCGCTGCATAAACCCTGCCCAAGTGATCTGATTAGCCTGATATTCAATTCCCAATGGACCAAGTTTCTTCCACAAAATGTTATGTTGGCGGGGGAAGTTCAAGTTTGCTTCCAGGCTACATTTATTTGCCATTTTAGTTGGGATCCTTATTAGAGTTTTCCAGCTCAGTATCTGTAAGTCTTCAATAAACACGTTGGAAAGTTTTACTGCACCCTTTTATCATTGGAAGTGACCTGACCTCCTCGGTCTATTTAGGCTCTGACTGAAACATTGGCCCCTTAATGCTTTGGAAGAAGGACATATAGCACTGACTAATGCCTCCGTCTTCTAGCCAGCAATCAGTCCTATGCGCTCTTATAGGTGTTTAGATTAGGTTGAATGTTGTTTAACGCACCGAGACCTTGAGTCATTCAATATCCCATGAGCATGCTCAGCTGGAGAAAGACGTGCATCTGGTGGAGATGTGCTCTGACTCATCTGTGGTCTATTTGCGGGCCATTAATGTTCACCGACTGCCTGTTTTAGCAGCAAAAAAATATATCTGCCCACCTTTGTTTGACAGCCTCCTTCTTTTACACACTTTTCTTGTTGAAATAAAACGTTGTTTGTGAATTTGTTGGCTCCAGCTTCTAACGGCCGTCAGTCTTCCTGTAAAAAAAAAACAAAAAAAAAAACAGCGGCATTTTGAGGTATTTACTTGATCGGCCCTTCCATTAATGTACTGTAACGTTCCTTGCCTCCACTCTTGCATTTGCTTATTCTAGCCAGCTGCCTCCGAGCCATCCCACGGCTCCTCCAGAGCATCTGAAAGAGCCGTTGGCCTACATGCGCAAGGCACAGGTCAGTCTGTCTGCTCTTATCTCCGTCACTGCTCGCTCGCGCTTCTTCCGCCTCTCTGGACCTTTATTAGTTTGCCTTCCGAATCCACATCCTGGATCCAAATCTTTTTTTAATCACTTAGGTGTTTGTCCAGTGGTATTTGAAACTAAATGTGTTTGCTGTCTTCCACAGGCCAGCTGGGAGAAGCGTGTCCTCAAAAGCCTGAACAGCATGAGTACAGAGCTTGGACTGCCTCTGGCTCGCATGGTAGCTATTGTCAATCACTGCTAATGCAGCTTAATCACAGCAGATTGCAATTCATGTCTCTGCAGTAGCTGTTGTCATGAAAGGGCCTTCATAATACGGTATTTTCTAACATACCGTAGTTCTTCTAAGCCTGAATTTACTAAGTTCTGAGCTCTTTTAGGGTACTGCGGGACATAGACGACGTAGCCTATGCAGCCTACGCACGCAACCTACGTAGCCCACGCACGCAACCTACGTAGCCCACGCACGCAGCCTACGCAGCCCACGCACATAGGCTACGCAGCCTACGCACGTAACCTACGCACGTAACCTACGCAGCCTGCGCACGTAGCCTACGCCAGTGCGAGGCATTTATACTTTTGCACTCGTCAATCTGGCTTGCTCTGTAAAACGCCACCCAAACACTAGTCAGTGCTGTGTCTTTTTTGCCAGTTGGATTCATTTTTGTATCTACTTCCTGCTTCACTTTCAACAATAGCAACTGAAATTATTAAGACGAGTCATAATAATGTTTGTATCGCTGAACCTCCTCAGTTAACCTTTCCCTGATGTGTTCTATCTTTATGGATCCAAAACAATCAATTTGAAAATTGGGGATGGAGAAGCAGCCGGAAATACTAAAGCGGAAACACGCTACTACCAAGCGGACCAATCACAGCTCTTGTGGTCTGTGTCGCCGCAACACGTAGTCACATTTCTGGAGAGGTGTACGTCAGGCTACGGTGCTAGGGTCTGCGTGCGCTCTGTTCTGTCGCCGCAGCTATGCCGTCAAATTGACGCAGGAGCCTAAACCGCCTATCCGTCTGACATTAACCAAGAATTGGTCGAGCCATTTTCATTCACAGCCTGACCACCTGTTTTCTAGCTGATGCCAACCAAACAATGCAGTCTCCAATCAGTTTTAGTATTTAGTTTGTTTCGTTAACGAAGAAGCGCTTTTCCAATGTCACATTACCAAGCTTGTCTTTCTTCTGCGTGTCATTTCTAAGCTGAAATCCTCTCTTTCCGCCCACTCCACAGAGGCCGGCTGCAGAGCAGAAGGAGCTCACCAACAAATGGAACGAGATGGGCGCGGATGAACCAGGTGTCAAGACATTACCCAGGGGTTTGGCGGCCGGGCAATCCGCCTTTTATGACAGATTAGTGTTGATGTTTTGCGCTGGAGCATTTAACATCCGCTTAACTCATCTTCAAACCAGATCTGCCACTTCCATGTTTGTTTTTTAAGCTGTATTTATCCAGGGAATGCTTTCTTAGTGGCTTGTCTTAGTGTCTATCTATACGCTGATTCTTACTTATAGATAAATGCTTGCTTAAATCATGATTTTAGGTGTCTAAATCATGATCGTTGTGATTTCGTACTACTCCAAGACTATTTTGATTATCAAGCAAAAACACATTTATGAATGGATCGTTGTTAGCTATAGCGGTTACTGTCAGAAGACACGTCTCATACGTCACTATGAAAACCTGAGCTGGTAGATATCAATGAACCAACCATTGTCACTTCGAGCTTGTATGCTTACAAAGAACACTTTAATCCTGTGTCCTAACAGAGCTATCTCAGCTCACTGGCATACAATAACATTTAGGATGTGCCGTTCTCTGTCTGTAAATAGTTTGGACTGTGAATATAGAAGCTGTCCAGACTCCCTGTTCGGGGGAGGCGATAACAAGCAGCGCCGATCCTTCCGTTCAAAACCTTAATATGCCCTTGGTGTTGGACGACACGGCACTTGAATTTACTGCCACTCTGCGACGACAGTGGAAGGAAATCCCACTTGAAGCTTGCCTCACCTCCCCTGTGCTGTCCCTTTGACTTTGTCCAATGTGAATGCATAAACACAGAAGTGGAGCCTCACAGCTGGAGATATTCTAGATTTTTCAGCCGTTTTTCAGCC
The DNA here is from genome assembly GCF_963514085.1 of Chelon labrosus. Lineage (NCBI taxonomy): Eukaryota > Metazoa > Chordata > Actinopteri > Mugiliformes > Mugilidae > Chelon > Chelon labrosus. Next base: position 9,809,998 of record NC_140337.1, read on the forward strand.
GTTCAACCTGTTATGAAGTTCAAACACTATTTGCATGTGGAGAATTTGTCTTTGTAAGTGGCAGCATTAAGAAAAGCAAGGTAAAGACTGTCATGTGTTTGTGTTGCTGCAGAATTGGCTCGCGTTAGGCCCGTCTATGCCCCCAAAGACTTTCTGGAGGTAAGCACATTCCTTCCTGCTCGGCTTATTTGTAAAAACTATTTCAATAAAGAGCCAGATCAAAACTAAACCGTTGCTGTCTAAACAGGTGTTAATCAGTTTGCGGAATCCCAACCACGACGGCAGCGAGGACATCGGCGTCCGAAGCCACTGGGGCCTCATCCAGGTCCCCCTCAACGTCAGGGACATCCCACAGCTGGTAGGTATCTGTGGTGCTATCAAGTTTTCCGTGATTACCCTTAAATGTACATCAAGCTGATCCAAGGAATGGTACAATTGATTTAAAATGTGTGGGTTCTTTTGTGTCACTCTTTCAGAGGCGGGCCTACTCTGAGCTCAGCCTGACCACTGGGCAGCTGGGGATTGATGACCATGCACACATTCATCCAGGTATTCACAGAAAGTGCAAATAGACCTCCATGCGAATTAAAGAAACTATTATATTTGCTTTCCAGCCAAGACAGGGAAAAGGTTGAGAATCCTCTGCTCTCTGTGCCACTGAAGTAATACTAGAATGACGCGTTGGTAGCTTTACAGAGCTAAACCTGCAGTAGCTTCCTTGTGGTACCAGTCAAGGCTCTTTTTAGCTTTTTGCGCTGCACTAAAAGGGGGTAGTCTCAATAAATCATTCTCTCTCACATAATACCGCAAATTGACGCACTGTTGAAATTACAAAAGTTATTGAATTTACAATATTTACAACTGGGAGTCTGTGCAAAATCACCATCAGAGCAAAGTCCCATTGGCGACTGTGGCTATGTTTACATGGATGAAAAAAAATCAAAATCATCTGCTTACATGGACGCTAAATAAAATTAATCTGATAAAATCTGTGTTACATAACCCCAACCTGACAACGTCAATGGAAGTGCTGCGTTTTGGACCTGCCCAGTGCGTCGTGCCGCGCGATTTGACAACGCTGAAGTCATTCATGACCAAGACAGACCCACGTTCTCAGCAGCGCTGTCGGCATCATCTGCGATTCTGTTAATCTTTTGAACTCGAAGCTCTAATCAGCAAATCAGAATCTTTTTTGCTACAGAAACTCATGTCGCCCGATGTTTACCCCATGTCAGGGGAGCATACACAGAAAGAACGGATTTGTTTCAACCAGAGAGAAACAACCAGATCAAGTGTTTACATATTAAGCGCTAATATTTTCCTATTGAATGGGTTACCAAACGTTAACACCATCCTTCTTAATTTAGTACAACATTCCTTCTGATTGGGCCGGTCTGTTCAGACTAAGGTGGTATAAAATATTTCCTATTAAACACGTTTGTCGACGAGCCTGGGTCATTCAACAGCTTCTCCATACCCGGCTTAACCCCTTTTCTAGTAGTGAATAATCAGAACTGCTCCGTAATGACTGTTTACCTAATGAACAGAGGTGTTTTAATGGTCTATAAACCGCGCCGGCCCCGTATCAGCTCCCGTTCCTCTCCTGATCCACGCGGCTGTCTGGGATTTCTCAAACGGTATCTCAGCGAAGTCCAGATATTGACTTTGTTGCAGTTCAGGCTTTAAATAGAATTGTATCCACCATCTCTGTGTTTGTAAATCAAACAGATAACACCACCATGAATCAGTTACATTCTGTCCTTCTTGTCCCTGTGCAGACTTGTTTGAAAACGACTATGTTCAAATCGGGAAAAAAGGTCAGTGCTCGCTGTTTGGTTTTTATATTTATCCTTTTGTTAAAAAAAAAAAGAAAAAAAAGGTTATTATTTAAATGAGATATTGCATGTAAATGCACGTTAATACACCTTTTACACAATTCCTTCAATTTCTCAATCCGCCATCTCAGAATAATTAGAGAAACTTAAGGCTACAGTCTCGATCCTACTAAATTTAGACATTTTGGTTTTATTTTTACATTAAAGAGTCTTTTATCTGGAAGGCCTTATAATGACAAAAGGGTGATTATATCCACATTGACCCATTTAGTGCAGAGAACGCATTTGTCTGACTGACAACCGCACACGACCTCATCTGCTGCCTTTAATAAATGCTTTGCCCTCTCAGGTGTTGTAATCGGTAAGAGGGTCACTTTAACTAATAATTCATTGCTCTGCTATCAGCTCGGAATAAACACCAACCTTATTATAGACCCTGTTCAAACATCAAACGTCAGGAATCTTAAAAACACAGCCTGATATTGTATATACATATCCATGTGGCCTCGGCCTACTGTTTCAATCCCAGGTCAGCTCCCGGGCTGCCACTTTTCTAGGCCAAGTCTTAAGTGCACTCAAATCGGAAATTTAAGAGGCAAGGAGTGTGTTGGTTTATGTTATGGCTGGCCAGCACCTTAAGCCTAAGGCCACGTGTTTTCGGCTACTGTCAAAGCGGAGATTTAGGGTCGAATAGAGCGCGCGCCTGAGCGTTCTTTGGAAAGTCGTGTTGTAGTCACCGTGATAGAAAGGCCTGTGTTAGGATTTTTACTGTTTATGCGTTCTTTGAGGGCTGTGGATTTAGATGTTTATATAACACATTTGTGCTAATTTCGTTTGTCTCTCTGTTTTTTGGACGCATTGCTTTGAAAGAAAAAGCTCTATTTCATGTACTAATGGGGAGATTTCTAGGTTTTTCTTGGAGATGACAAAGCTCTTAACAGTCTTAGGGCTGAACCGCCTGCATTTTCCCAGCTTGTTTCTTGCAGGTTAGCATTTCAAATTTAAGGATTTCCTGCTCCTATTGTTGCTCTTTAGTTTTAGCTTCATAGCTTGACTTAAAGGTAATGCAATGTTTAAGAGATTAGTATGGGATCTTAACACTATGAGCAGCAAAAGTTGAAGAACAGCCGAGGGGAGCCAGTTACATCGTTGGCGAGCCGCTGCTGAAGCGTTGCTTTAACGCTCCTTCCAGTTGTTACGCCGTCATTCTGTTTAAATACGGTTGAAACAGACGCGTGATTGGTTGACACGTTGAAGGAAGTTGAAGCCAACTCAGCTTCCATTTATAGCGAGTCACATCCATCACGCGCCGACCGGCGTCCACCATTGGTTTGTAGCCTCTTATCCCCAGATTCCATTGAAAACGACTTTCTGTGTTTCACAAGTAACAACGGGTCTCATACGTGGAGGTTGCCTTCCAGCACAAAGGAGTAACATTCAGTAATACACAGGATAAGATGTTATAATCCCTTGTGCCAAAATCCCAGGCAAAACACATTTAGAGGCCCTGTTCAGCTAAGAGACCCTACCAAACCTATGGTCATATAATATGACAATTAACCTATAATCTACATAAACTAAGTAAAAGCTGCTGGCTTGTAAGCCCATTGAGCAGCATAGTTCAGACATTGTAAAACATTAACTAAACGCTGCTGGCTTGTATGGCCCGCTCAGCAGCTAACCATAGCTACCACGTAACAAGAAGACAACAGCAGTATGCAGCATGTCATTGGGGTTTTCGAGTGGGCACCTCCCTTCACCGATGTTTCGTTAAGTTAGGCCTACGACACCTCGAGAAGGCTTAACCGTGACTTCCAGCGTCCTGGAGTCACCCCCCTCAGCCTTTTGCACCGACGTATCAACTAGTCTGTTTTTAACCAAGTAACTAGACAACCTCTGTGCCACAACACTGAAGAAAATCTTCCCCTCAACATTAAGCAGACTAATTAGTCTAAACTGGCTTATTTCCAATGAGTCCCTCTCTTTGGGAATAAAAATCCCCCCTGCCCTGCGCCATGCCTTGGGAATAACCTGTTTCTTCCATACTACTTTCATCAATTTCCACAGGAACCTCAGCACATCTGGTGCACTCTTATACACAGCCGGTAGGGGACCCCATTAGGTCCCGGGGCTGAAGAGGCTCTTGCACGTCTTACCACTTCTTGAACCTCTTTCCACCTTAATGGGCTGTCATCACACTGGCTAACTATTTCACCAATAGGTGGAATATCAGAGGGTAGTGCCAACTTTCTAAACCTGTCCGTATCTTTATGCACCTCCTCCAAGTACTCCTCAAGCCTCTCTTTTGGTACCGTGAGGCTACCATTCTTTTCCTTACTAAATAGTGACTTCACAAACCTAAATGGGTCCTTATAAAATGCTAATCTAGCTCGCTCTTTCCTTTTCCTAGTTTTCCTAATGTTCTCCGCCCTTCTTAACGCTGCCAATCGCTTCCTAACATCTGCCTGTAAACAATCAATACCTTCCTTCTCTTCAGCTGTAGCTTTCCTCCACTGCTTCTTAAGGAGTCTCCTCTCCTGTACGAGCCTATCGATCTCTTGCTGACGCCTCGATCTAACCACCTGTCCCTCTTGTTTCTTCTGTTTCTCAACCACACCAAATCTTTCCTTACCATAACCATAAATAATATCTCCCATTTTCTCCAACTTACTCTCCGCCGTCCCTTTAAGTCTACCTAGTACACTACCCAAATCACTATTGATGTCCTCCCACTGCCTAATATCTGATGCACCTGGCCATTTGATCCTTGCTTTCTGACCGCTAATTTTCTCCCTTTTTGGCTGGCTGGCCTCTCTGTCTGCCTCAGTGCTTGTACCTGCCTCAACATTAGGGGTGCTGATGTCCTGCGAACTGTGGGTTAACTCCTGTCGCTGGACTTCAACCGACTGACTTAATGCACAAAATAGAAGTAAAACTAATAAAACATTGATCTCAAATCATGAGAAGATGTTAGAGGCTTTAGCATACTGTATTGTATTGTATGTATTTTTATGGATGAATGATCATTTTTTTGCTCAGTTTTTTAATAAATAAAATTTTATTTTCCATCATCATTATAAATATTATATTTAATAATATTTCATTTGAAATGATGAAACTGAGAAAGTCATTGCTTTTTACATTTTTGCTTCACAGGGTGTAATATAATTTTGCTCGTAAATATACTTCTTATTTGTTTTTGTGTTTAAAACATTTTACAAGGATGGAGCCACTTAGCTTAGCATAAATACTGGACGAGGGGGGGCAGGTGGGACAGTTATTTCGTGCACGTTCCTCTCACCGTCCTTTTTCTTGTGTAGTGCTTGTGGAGCAGGACAGCGCCGCAGCGCAGCAGTACAGCAGGCAGGGCTGCCCCACCGGGCTCCGTGCAGACCTGTGGGCCCTCATCCTCAATTCCACAAACCAGCCACAGGTACAGTAGCGTACAGACACACACACACACACACGGCTGAGTTTGACTCCGACGGCTGCTGTCAGTGTTTGCTATAAAGCAGCCGCGCACACACAGCTGCAGCGATTCCCAAACTGCGTGTTTACTACAGGCTTCAGCTCTTTTCAGTTATCTGGGCCTTTGTGTATATGTTTCAGTGGAGGCTCCTGCCAGCGCTTTTCGTTTTATACCGTAGCGTTTACATTGTGGACAGAAAAAAAAAACAACAACGTGTGACACAAAACACCCACTGACCTATTATTCCTACACGATCTGCATTCTCGCAGCCGTGCTATTTATCTTAGCCCGGCTTGTCCCGCGCGCGCAAATGTTGAGATAATCGAATGCTTTTGCTCAGTAAGCCCAAACAGTGCGGCTGCCTGCCTGTGTGGCAAGGGCCTGTGTAAACGCCGGGATCCACCAGAGGCTTACGTTGGGTCCAGGTCGATAAAACAGTGCTTGTGATTGGGAGATTGATTTGCTGGGGAGACTTACAGGGAGCATAGTGAGGTCTGGAGAGTGTTAGCATGGCTCTGGGCAACTCGGGGCAAACACATTAAACAGTCACTGTTGGCGAGTGACAAGCAGTCTGCATCTCCTCAGCTATATCATGGATTTTACTTTGCCGAGGTTTATCAATTTATATTCATTGATAAATATGTAGAGGTTTTGTCATAGTGCCTAGCCTGTGTGTCCTACCGCTGACTCTTTTACTCTCTGGCCTAGAAAGTGAACCGCCGTGACCCACGTTTCAACTTTAAAACCCGGCAAGACGTACGATCAGCTCTAAGTATTTTTCGCCGAACGTCTTCCCCTGATGCTGTCCATGTCGCCGCGAATGTCTCAAACTCGCCATGTCTGTTTCTGCTCTTACATCCGCACCGCAGATCACTGCCAAGGTGCTTCACAGCCGTCACACAGGACATTTTTATTGCTCCCCCTGTTCTCTGGTTCATTTATGATAACCTGTCCCAAACCGGAGGCGAGTTTGAGTTTAACCATGTGGTCGGAAACGCGACACCGCTCCGTTAAACTTCTCCTGCTGTCATCACAGTCGGGGAGAACACATCGGGTTGATTTAGCAGCATCCGTTAAGAGGGTGAAGAGGGTTTTTAAAAAAAAAAAAAAAAAAAATGTAAATGAGTGACAACAGGATTAACATTAACTTCGTAAACAAATGTTTTGTCACACGTTTGATAAATGGCGTGCTGTTTCTGCTCTCATATAGCATGCTGGTTCTTTTCAGGATGTGATGCATTATGAACAGCTGAAGGCTGGAGTCATACAACACGACCTGCTAGTGGACAACCTCATCTATAAGGTAAGCTCGTCTGCACGTGCAGTTACAGTAAATGAACACCTTTTCTGGTAACCTTTGGAGTCACACTGTTGAATCATACCTCCGTTTTTAACACAAATATCAGATGTTACTTTAAATGTTCAGCTCTTCGCTTTCAGCTATAAAATATTAATATTGCTGCTCCTTTTCCGAAATGCCTGGGCCAACAGGATGTGAAGCTCACCGCCAGTAATGATGACTACTACTTTGTGTTTGAAGACTTCCTCTATCAGGTCGGTTCTCTCTTTCCCACATCAGCAGTTTTCCCTAGAAATGACACAACCTTGACATCAGCATGGTTTAATTGTTCTCATTAGGGTTTTTGTGAATCACATTTAGGAAGACATAGCTGTTAATAGATACTCCTTCACATTTTTGTTGAAGTTATGGGTTGTAAGTGTTGTCTACATAGAGTCTCAAAACAATGAAATACAAACACTGACTTTATTTTACAGTTCAAATAAATCCGTATCCAAACGGGACTAGTATTACCTCTAGTTATTTTTATTAATTGTAGGAGTTTGTCTGTGATCTTAGAGTTCTTAGTCCTAGGATTATAGATTATAGGTTGTGTTGGCAATTATATATGAACGCTTGGACCATTGGAAGAGCAAAATCCCTAAGGGTGATGAGCTGGTTGTGGTGTAACGGGTGGAAGCAGACCGAAGCAGAGCCTTGATATCACATCCAGGTGGATGTCAGTAGCTTTGAATAAAACACAGAGTTTTTTAGAGAGAGCACAGACATAGAGGAGTCATTTCTAAATCACATGACGCCTCCAGGCACTACTAATCTAGTGCGAATAGAGTGGTACTGTGCATGTCATAACAAAATAATCGTAAAAATATTGTCTTCCGTTTTCTGCTGGATATGCATGTGCTTAAACGTCAGCCGGGATTCGACTGCTCCAAACTTGACACGGGTCAACACCACTTTTTCACGTCCGATACTGATACTGCAACCTGGAGAATCAGCTGATACAGTCAATATTAAGTTTGTCTTGGTGTTCTCCTTTCTGTGATGATTCATCAAGTGTTTCTGACTCACTTGCTTCCGACCTCGAAACACCCAACAGCTTTGACTGGTCTTTAAATGTCACCTCAGAGCTGATGACAGGTCTCACTCATGTTCCACTACTGTTCACGTGACACAAGTTCATTCAAAGTTTAGGCTTACGGATCTAACCGATGCATTATCCGACCCAAAGATTTTGTCCAGTACCGATGCTGAGTATCGTAAAGCGCTCATCTCCCCCTCAAACATTTGAACTCCGTTCACCGTCGCCTAACGACAGTTGCTGTACGACTGCTTTCCTCCTTATCTACAGTTACATATTTCGGCCCAGACATGGCTGTGACCTCGTCTTATTAGCCCCTCCGGTAGGCAATGCTCTGTTTGCATTTGGTGCTCGGCTGATAACCACTCAAATACGCCAGCAACCGGTTTATTCAGCACCTATTAGCCTGTCCTGCTCCTTGGCGGCTAACCAATGATTACACAGGTGTATCAAGAACAAAGCTCCTCTGTCCCTGTCAATATTGACTAATGGTCAACTCGCTAGGCAGTGAAAGAATCCACTCGGTGGCGTGAGAGCCTGCGTTCGGGGTCGTTCGAGAGTTAGAAGAAGCTTCTAAGAACCGGGGATTGGACTTGGGGATGGGGTCATTTTGAATATCTTTCTTTCTTTCTTTCTACGGAAACATGGGGAATTGATGGAGAATGCCTCACAGTATATAACCTATCTAACAGACAAAAAGTTATAGACCACCCTGATCTTATACTCGGCAAATAATCCTAAAGGTCAAATGAAAACATTTTCTCCTGTAGCCCTCATCTGCCATCATTTTAAGTATTCCACTTTTAATCAGCTGAAAGATGATTCTTCTCTGTAATGTAATTTGTCTCGAGTGGCGGTCGGAAATGAAATCTGCTCTCAAAAAGACGCAGAAATTGGGACTGTAGCGGAAAGAGCTCCCACTTATTCGGCCGTTCTGTGGAGCAAGCATCCACTCGGGGGCTCGGTTTCCGCCTGCCTCAGTCCGCCCTGAAACGCTGGCTCCAGGTGCGCTGCCTTAATAGAGGCCTTACCCAAGAGGAAACGAGGCCGCTCAAGGCCACATCACCAGCGCCAGAGCAAATAAAAGATTATTAACTACTGTCTCCCTTATCCCCTGTCGTCAGGCGAGGGTACGATTACATGTTGAGCACGTGGGTGTCGGACAGAGATGGAAAAAAAAAAAGAGTGAAAGATGATGTTTTTTGTGTTTAAAAAAAAAAAAACCCTCCCTACATTTTCCACGTAAAGTGTGAGTCCTCCTGTTCCCAGGTGCTGCTCTGCTTCTCCCGTGACACCGCCGTCTTGGATCACTTCAAGTACAACAGTGCCACTCCTCCCAAATCCTACATCCAGGGTGAGATGATGTGCTCTTCTTTCAGCCCACAGGACACGTACTCCTCGTAGACACACGCCGCATCGTAGCAGGAGCTCTGAGGAGTGCCACTTCACTCCGATGACCTTACGCGTTCGCCCGCGCAGGCGTCTTTGCGCGTAGATGGGTATTATGGGAATTAGGGAGCCAGACACGGCGCTCCGAATCTTACTTATCAGCGTCTTTGTGTGTCTGTCCCGCAGGGAAAGTGGGAGATGAGGAGTGTGCTGTTGTTTATCCGCCCAACGGTGAGCCTGCATCAAATTACTTTATGTTCTGACAATGAGCTGCGTAGGTGCAGCAGATATTTATTGTTCTGATGCGTACAAAATGCACTGCCTTCAATGCACTTACTTGAAAATCTCATTTGAACAGGTGTCATCCCCTTTCACGGGTTTTCCATGTACGGTGAGTGCGTTCCGCTGCTTCATCGTGCTCCCCTTCCAGGTAGAGAACACATTGATCAGGATGTAACAGGAAGTTTGTGCGTGTTTATCCCCACAGTGGCGCCGTTGTGCTTCCTGTACAACGAGCCGTCTAAACTGTACAGCGTATTCAGGGAGATGTACATCCGCTACTTCTTCAGGCTGCACTCCATCTCGTCCTCCCCCTCTGTAAGTTTTTCCAGAGGAACCTCTTAAATATTCTGCTCTCCCGCCTCCGCGCGTGGACCTCACGCTGTCGCACGTGTGCTCCCGCAGGGTATAGTGTCTCTGTGCCTGCAGTTCGAGCGGCTGCTCCAGACCCACCTCCCTCAGCTCTTCTATCACCTTCGACAGATCGGGGCGCAGCCGTGAGTTGCCTGCACGCCGCTTTATCCTGCTGCCTTTTGTTTGGCCTCAGCAGTGCTGAATGATGGGCTTGAAGAGTAATTCACCACCAGTGAATTATTTATATAAATCAACAACTAGCGGTCGTTAGTTCTATTTTGGACATCTCTCCCAAACATCCTTTGTCTGAAATCTTCACCAACACGTGCAGAATATCACTGAAGCTAAACAGAAACCTCGCACACTGCACTGGTAAAATTTGATATTGCCATGGAAACCGTGGTATCCTGAATAACACTTTCTTCTTCCTCCGAGTAAACCTGTCTCCAGTGGTGCATTTTGCAGTGATAAAGACATCAGTTTCATGGATGCGGCTCAGCATTTCCACTTCATATTCGTGCACACCGATCAGCCGTAACATTATGACCCACGAAGCGAATAACAATGACGTCTCATTACATTTATGATGAATTTTTCTTCAAGGAAACCTGCTTCCTGACATTTATATGGATGCTGCTTTGATATATACCACCACCTGAACATTGCTAGCAGAACAGAAAAGGGGTGATCTTGCATCCTGGTACCATACGTTCCCTAGATTCACACTCAACTGTCCATCCAAACAACCTAAATGTGATAATACATCAGACCAAGCCACTTCTTCCCGTTGCTGTGTAGTTGAGTTCTGGTGTCCACTGGACAGGGGTCGGTATGGGTGCCCCAACTGGCTACGCAGCAACACACAAAAGCTTCAGTAGCTCATGTATTCGTTCAGACCCCTCCTTCGGCAGTGAGCCTCAAGACCCCGTCGCTGCTTCATTCCTTCCATGGACCACATCTGATAGGTACTGACCAAAGCAGACTGGGAACTCTGACTCAGTCGTCTAGCCGTCACAATCTGGCCCTCGTCAAAGTCGCTCAAATTCCTTCTCCTGCTTCTAGCGTCATCTTTAAGGACAAAATGTTCAGTTCCTGCCGAGTATTTCCCACCCACTCACGGGTGCCGTGATAACCAGACAATCCGTATTATTCACTTGACTGTTGTGTCATAATGTTATGGGCGATGTTGACATACGATTAAATTATCTTCCTGTTTATTTCTTACCGTACATCATCATGCACCATGCACAAAGATTTCGTTCTTGGAAGGTCACGGGCTTGTTGCCGTCCTCTACTAATGAGCTACTGCCATCTTGTGTTGAAAGGCTGGAACCACATTTTCATTGAATATTTCATGGAAGCTTAAATAATTAATATTGCGCAAAATGGTGTCGTTTTATCTGCTTTTACGTGCCAACAAGTTACATTTGAAAGAAATCTAATTAGATCTTTGTAGATTTCCTTTCTTTTCTAACAGATGTGATGTTTCTGGCTCCAGGTTGCGTATAGCCTTCAAGTGGATGGTGCGGGCCTTTTCTGGCTACCTCTCCACTGATCAGCTGCTGCTTCTTTGGGATCGAATCCTCGGGTACGATTCGCTGGAGGTAGTCGCAGGTAGGCAAATATAACCCTCACTGACAAACTACGGAGTAAATCTAGATCTTGATATTTGCACTGACACCAGTTTAATCTCTTCCTACATGTTCTTCCTCCTCCTCCTCCAGTTCTAGCAGCTGCCGTGTTTGCCTTTCGAGCCGAGAACCTGATGGAGGTGACGTCGCTGGCCTCAGCCGAGGTATGTCCGTCTCACGTACGACTCCTGTATGTGTTTGAAACTTGGGCTCCAGCCCTCTCCCTGTCCCCCCACATACTCCTGGAGGGCTGTAAATAGCCGCTAATGACCGGCCAGGACCAGTAACCCGGTCTTCCGAATGTCTGAAAAAACCCGACACCTAAGAACCCTCACCTTCTCACCCCGCCCCTGCGCAACCGGCCCACCACCGCCGTAGCCTCCATTTCCCAACACCGCTTAAAAGCTGGCTTAAAACTTGTGTCAATTCCATCCAGGAGAATCCATAATAAGCGTCTCTATAGCCCTAAAAGTGAGTCTAGCCGCTGATGGCTTCTTCTTCACTCATGTTGCGTTGTTACAGTAATCAGAAACGCAATTCCTGTACATGCCTGTCCTGTATACATCACCCGCTCTGATACAGTGGGCCCGCTATCATATGACTGAAACCAAGACTATGCCATAAGATGACTCGCCTCGCTGTCACCCCCCTCTTCCCCCGAGGGTGAGGGGGTTAAACTACGATGTGACGCATGAGGTCGACACGCACATCTGCTGCTTTAAGATGGTGGCCGGCACTGTTTGCTTGCTCATTTACCACCTGCCCCCAGTAGAGAGAAGCTACCATAACACACTGCTCCTTATCTTATATTTAGAACCTCGGGCCCAGCGTTGAAATATTAAACCCTCTCTCTAAACACGATAGGGTCCCTAAATTTAATCTCCCACCGATCCCAAAAGGACAGGGTGGGGAGCGGTGTGCTCTTAAGCGTGGATTGTCGCTTCCCAAGGATCCTGCATCATCATTATGCACGCCGCCCTGTGTGCTTCTTTTTTTAAATGCTGAACTATGTCTCTTGGGAAGGGGGAGGGCGCGCTTCATAGCTTCCCATGGGCTTGTTGAGCTGAGGTGAGACTGGTCAGGAGGGGCGGAAAAATTTCGATGACAAGTCTCATTTGTGTTTTTCTTTTTTTCTGTCTCCGACAAACACTTCGACCGCAGGCTGTCCTCGCTGACCTGTCAACGCTGAAGGTCATGCCACTCATCCAGATCTTTCTCTTTGCCACTGCCATCTGAAGAACGCCGGGGGAACTTGTACGGGTGGTGCGTACCGCTCGGACGATGAAGCTAGAAGAACGCCACTTTGCTCCGCCACAAACGCACCGACGCGACGTCCACCGAGAAACCGAAGCCGCGCGCTGGTTCAAGCGAAAAGCCAAACCCATCTTTAGCATGTGTGCACCACAAATAGTCAACACTCAGTATCGTGTTTGAAGATATTATACAGTATGTCAGTATAGCGAACACGCCAGTGGGGCTAAGCTAGCCTCCTTAAGCCATACGCTCTGCAGGGAAGACGATCTGCACAGCAGTGCTCGGATCAGCTGATTAGGAGATGGGTTGCACCAAGCAGTAATTGTGTTGCGACAGAACAACAGTAACGTCTCCAAGCTTGGCTAAATTAAGTGTTAATTAGCTCTTGCAATTTATTCTGCTCTGTGACTCCATCGCATTATAATGCCATTAGATAATGCTACTGCTGATGAATGAGGAGATTGGAGGCACTGGTCTGTGCCAGCGTCTTCAGACACTGTTACTCACATAATGTATTTATGAAGGAATCACATATTACTGCACCCTTAAGGGACATTTAGCGCCTTCAGTGCCAATATGTATTTTCAATTTCAAATCATGCACTTCGAATGTATTCACCTATTCTGTAATGTCGTTTTTTTTTTAAATACCTCATTAATAATAGTATTCTTTGAGCGTCAATAGTGTTTTTCTGCTAAATTAAATAATGAAATGAAATAAAGTTTTGTTGCATTAATGACTTTGACCTTTGCATGTAGAGACATTTTTAGTCCCTGTTTCCTCAGCATATTTGTTGCTGATCTTTCCTTCTCCTTTAACTGACTGTTTTTCTCACGTTGTGTGACAGGGTAAATATTTGGACAGGGCGTACTGTACTCTGGAAGCTCACCACAGTCATTTCTAGAGAAAAGCAGAATGGGTAAGTGACAGGAGGCAGCATTCAGCGACTTGACTGACTCCCCCAGTCCTCCTCCTACACCAAGCATCTGCTCTATTCCTCCTTTCGTTGTTGGCTGCCTTCCTCCCCGGTGCCCCCTCCGCGGGCTCGTATCGAATTATGCTGTTCTTCTCTTTCGTCTCTCCCTCTCCTCGTTTCTGCTGCATCTGCCACCTGTTTACTAGGACTCCCACGGCATGACTGTTTTATCAGCCGTGCACCTCCTTTGGCCCCCGCAAGTCTGTTTCTCCTGAGACAAGTATTACCTGCTGCGTAATTCGCTCATACAGCAGTCCCTCCTGGTGGCTGATGTGTGGCAACGCAGGGCAATGTGCCTCCTGTCCATCAACACTCTGAGGCTGGCCATCGCTGAAAGAGGTCTTGCTGAAAGCCGTATCAAGTACAGTCAGCTTAATAACTGTTTGGACGGCAGCGTGTTGTTTGATGTTTTGACCCCACTGATGATATAAAATGTCTTAACAGCTCTCACACCATAACTCCTAAAACAGCCTTCCTCACAGTGTAAAACTAAACTGCCTGTCCTGCATTGAAAGACTTATTAGTCTTACGACATAAACTAAAATTAAAACTAACTTATGAAAATGACCTGATCAAGGAAAATTTAGATTTAGCCATGGCCCTTTGAAGATTGCGCAGCATTAAATTAAACAAAATGCATTGGTTTAAATACGCAGTATCATGTTCTGGGAAACATTACCGACCTTGAAAAGCCATTGAAAAATGTATTAGAAAAAAAAAAGTCCAAACCTTGGACTGGTTCTTTCATGAAGTAATCCCAGAAGTTGTAAAACAGGAATGATGTTGGATGTAGAAACAGTTTTCATAAAAGCTGGTGTTGGCACACAGCCTCCACCAATTTGCCTGTCTTTTACTTTATATGATACTCTAAACCTGGCTAAATAGTTGGACTCTCAAAATGGCTGTGTAGTTTAGACTATCTACCAAAACACCTCCAATAAACAAATACCTGTCCACCCTGCCATTTATAGACACACAAGGAAACATACTGTCTAATATTGAAATGACTCTCTAAACTTGGCCTATTTGCATGCGATGATCCTGGTGTTTCCCAGAGACCTACTATGGGAAAGCCACCTTTTTTTAAACAGTGATCGGAGAAACCAAAAGTTAAGGTTCACTTACTGAATTTACTAAACATCAAGGACGTGATATAGAAGTGCACCTTGACTTTTATACTTTTAAACAGGTCAAAAATCATGTTTACATGAGTAGCTCTCTACTTCTTCAAAATGCACACTGTAAAACATACCTTAAAACACAGTTTAGTATTACAAAGACACAAACGTAAAGATTATATTGTTATTTTTTAATACTTTTGATGGTGTCTTTGATAATAAAATAACTTAACAGTATACAATCATCCACCATCATCCATGTAACATGCATTTTCTATTTACCCATTAATATAACCATATTATTAAGGCTCTATATTAGCATTATATTCAGTAATTCCCATGTCAGTATCAATAAAGTTTTATTTTTCTGATTTAATTTTCTTTTATTAATATTATATTTTAATTATACTGTATTCACCTACTTATTATTACTTTGTATACATAACTGTATTTTTATTTCTATATTATAACACACCTTGAATCTTGAGTCTAATTTCCTTGTCAGGATCAATAAAGTTTTTTTTTCTGAATTAGATTTTTTTAATTTATTAATATAGTATTAGAAGTAGGAGGCCATACTTGAGCCACATTTTCTACATTACCGATTAATACAGACAAATAAATGACAAAACATTCCTTCTAAGTAAAAAAATACCGGTATTATCCTTTAACACATTTATATTTATATATTTTTAACCGCGCTTAGCATCTTCAAAAGAGATTAAAAAAAAAGTGCTGTCTGAGGCAGCCAATCAGGTTCTGCCATGTTGGGACAGTCCAGCCAATCAGAGCGCTCAGTCTGGAGGAAAACTTGGATGTGTGTGTGTGTGAGTGGGCTGGCGAGGAAGGAACAATGAGGAGGGTATCAGCCTCATCCTCCGCGTCAACCTGCTGGGAAAAACACTCGAAGTTTCTTCAGAGGGCGTCTCTACTTTGGCTGAGGCTGGACTAAAAAAAAAGAAAAAAAACTCGAACCGCTCGTGGGACGCCCATTACCGGTGCGTGAAGTTCGGGGAGGGAGGGGGGTGGAGAGAGAGAGAGAAAGGGGAAGCGGCGTCCCGCAGCTTAACGAGCCCCACTGAATTTCCCTAAAAACAAAAACAAATCCCTCTGGTGGTGTCATCCCGCACGCTTTAGCTCTCTATCACTCGGGGCTAAATGAAAGTCCAGCCCCCCCCCCACCACCAGTCTTTCCTTCCTCCCTCCTCCTCCTCCTCCTCCTCCTCCTCCTGATGTCAAACCATTTTTGCATACTGACTTCCGCCCCTGCCCGCTCCTGCTCGGCTTCTCTTCCCTGCTGCTCCGCATCAGCCGGCGAGCAGCTGATATGACATGAGGATACAGGATCACGTCGAGGCACGAAGGGCTTTGACTTAAAAGAAACTTGCTCCAGAAACCAGGACGAAAAAACACCTACCTTTTTTTTTTTTTCTTTCTTTTTTTTTTTTTTTCTAAATTTTTATTTCAATGCAATGGGATTTGCTACTTTCGCGTGAAGAGGCGGACCCACGAGACTCTGCGAGTTCAATATGCTGAATCTGTCGCCGGCGTTTGTACACTGTACGTGGAAGTACACAGACTGTTTTCTTCCAAGCTAAGGATTTAACACGGCTCTTGACATTATCATTAGCTCACGGATACCCTCCATTTTTTTTTTTATATATATATATATATATTTTATTATTTTTTTTTCCGAACAAGGAATTACTTCAGTTAGGCTGCATGTGCGTCTCTTAGCTGGTGTATTTGAATTTATAAAATTAGATATGGGGTGCTCGCTGGTGGTATCACAGAGCAGTGCCCCCTCCGAAACATTCAGCAGAGCCATTAGAGGCTGTTAGAGTTTTTTTTTTTTTTTTTTTTTTAAAGAGGGTCGTAGTTTGTCTCGTCGCTGACCCACCATGAACTGTTATTTTAGAGGCATTTTCCACGCTCCTGTGAGGTTCTCTTCTCCGGTTTTGCCTGTTAGCCGGTAGCTTTGCAAACACTGCGGGATTTTTTTTAAATTCTTCCTTCTCCTGAAGTTGGTGCATTTTACCTGTGCCACCATATAGACAGGTTATATATATATTTACAGCTTGCCATCTCTTCTTGGGATCGGCGCTGCGCTTTTAATCTCTACTCGGATATAAATATATATATATATACTAGGCTTTCTTCCCCCCCCCCCTTCTCCAACCATCTCCACCATGAGTTACATCCACAAGGTGGTGAATGTATTGCTACGTGGACTCGTCATCTATGCGGTACTGGGCTTGGAGTGCACTTACTCGAATGATCTACCCGGCAGCCACTCGTCTGATGCTGAAAATCTAGCCATCACAGGTAAACACAATCCATGTCGGATACAAGTGTCCTCCAATTTATTTACGCATGTACTGTTTCGCCCCCCCCCCCCCCTCTCCCTCTCTCTCCCTCTCTCCCTCTCTCACACACACACACTCTCTCCTTTCTCCGGGAAAGCCGAGGAATGCCCTACGCAGGAGCTTTAATGGAAAGTGATGCATCTTTATGTCACCTTCCTTCTTTTTTTCCCCCCTCCTCTCCCTCTCTGTACATTACACGAGGAATGCATGCCATGACAGGAATGCAGGATGCGCTGAGGTGTTTCCAGGGAGGCTGACACTGACAAACCCTTCCGTGCATCAATTATATAAGGAAGCGGCATCACATTTGTTCCAGTAGTCATCGTGATCATTACAAGAAGGTTACAGGTGACCCCCACCTCCCATCCCACCACCACCACCTCCGCTTAAACTGCCCTATTGACATAACCTAATGAGAGCAGGATCTCCATCTATTTGCATCTGTTTTTAACTAGACAATATTGATCGGTCGCTCGTTTTTTGCAGGCTTTTGCTCAGGGTCGTCGCCCCCAGATGAATATTTTTACACATGAAATAAGCTAATTTACAGGCTTCCATATTCAGGCTGAAACGCCAAAAAAAATGGGCTGTGCAAATACATCCCTCGTTACATGTGTTTGCACTGACATATAGACACAGGCCTGTATGTGAGTGTGTGTGTATAAGCTTATGCTGTATGTTCTGTGTGCAGACAGAATGTGGCCTGGGGTTCAGTTCAAAATGTTATATATTGGTAAATTATGTCAGTCTTGTCTGATATAATTTTACGCAAGTTAAATAAGCTAGAGTTTTAGTCTATATGTGATAGTTTTGTGTCATTTTGCATTTACTTTTTATGCTCCCTCCCCGTGTCCTGCCTTTCATCTATAGAGACTGTCTCTGTCTCCGCCGCCAACACCGACTGTGTAATTGAAAGTGACCACAGACTGATAGACTAGGGTCAAACAATACTCAAGGCACGAAGTGGATATGTAACCGGAGCTTCATATAAATATTTTCAGCGTCACATCCGTGCTAATGCACTTTGACAGCCGTGCATAGATTTGTTTATGCCTGCGCACTGAGCCCCTTTCTTCCTTTTCAAGTACTCATTAAAAGTCTGCTCTCTCTGTTAACTCTGCTCCAAACTAAACCATTTAAAGGCGGGCTCCAGACATTTTGGGGAAATATGCTTTTTCACTTCTTTTCAAGAGGCTGGTTTTTTTTTGACCTAGATCAGTTGCCGGGCAACCAATGGGAAAGTCCAGGAAGTAATTGTTCTAGCCATGAAATAGCCCAACACAAAAGCCCCTTTAAGACTGGACATTGGTGCTTCTACTCTCCACTTTAGTGCACATTTAAACAAGCAAGATATAATATGCTTTAATAAGATCTAGAGGTGCTGGTGGGTGGATTATGTAACCTTTGCACAGAGAGAAACCCCAACTCGACAGTTGGACGCTTTTTCGATAGCCATGTTGATTTGGGACAGAGTTGGTGAGAGAGCTCACTCTGATTGGCTGTTCATCTTAGAGAACCAGCGCACGAGATGTAATGCGTGGTTTATACATCTGCGACAATTTGAAGCTGTAGGCCCAAACCCTACACAGACCCTAGCGACGTAGCTGACATGCACCTTCCCAGAAGTGTAACTATACGTCACGGCGACACAGACAACAAGTGCTAGTCCGCTTAGTAGTAGGAAATAGAAACAATAATTAATCCGACTGGCCAAAAAGACACAGCGCCGACTAGCGCTTGGGTGGCATTTTACAGAGCGAGCCAGACTGACGAGTGCGCAAGTATAAATGGCTTGCATCATCGTAGGCTACGCGTGTCGGTTACGCCGTCTACCTTCCGCAGTATTTTAAATGAGCCTTGAAAGAAGGAAGGAAACAATATGACAAAGCTCAAAGGACGCACAAAAAGCTATTCTCATTTTACAACTTTATCTAAGTTAAAATACACAAATATTTCCACAAAAACAAACTGCAACTAATCAGCAAAATTCATTAGAGGCCAACTCTGTATACAACAGTTTGTAGGTCCTCTTAGCTTCCTATCCACCCAGCTAATAGTAGCTCTTCGGGTTTCATGGTCTTTTGTGCAGGAACAGAACGTACCTGCCCATTGGCTGTTAGCTGTAGTCTTTGCACTGTGTTTATGTGCAACCTTTGCTCAAACAAATGCAACTTGAGGCTACGTCATCCACTGATGGTTGTTCTTTGAAATCAGTTTGGTGTGCCCCTACGTTTGTAGAGTAGTATTGGTATTTGTGCCTAACTCTCAGCAAGATACTGTTCTTTTTAATCAAACTTTGACAAAACCAGCATTCGAACAAGGTCTACTTATTGAGACACGTCTGGAGCTTCAGCCACATTTAATGGCCTCCATCTGAAGATGAAGTTTCCCAAGTTGTCAGTGAGATGGTTGAGATGACAGAGGTTATGATCCACTACATATGCATTATGATCTATTACCATATGACCAAACGTTAATACATGTCATAACTATTGATCTACTTGACAGCTGAGCAAGCTGCCTTTTTATTTTTCTTTATTTCTAAGGTCACTGACGAACCTTCAAGCTCAAACCACACATTTGCACATTTTTCACTTGCTTTGCCTTACTTGTAGGCAAAACTTCAGGGACGTTTCAAATACTGATGTAAATATTAGCAGTCATCTTTTGTGCTATTCCAAGTTTAATGAAGGTAAATTTATAATGTCAATGTCAAGTGTTTATTATCTGACTATTCTTCACTTTGGGCTGTTTGTACAAGTACAATATTAGGTCTGTGCTGTACTTCCAACATTGACAGAACACAGTTTTCTGCTGCAAATATAGACACACATGAGGCCTTGTAAATGAAAGCCTATGGACTCATTTAAATATTCATGCTCATCCAACACATCCACCACGTCTGTCGAAGCTGCTGGGGAAGGTAATAAACCCTGTCCCAGGCAGCTGTTAAGCATTCATGACAGTGTGTTTACAAGTGTTAAGCAGCTCCTGAAAATAAACCGTCTATTGATTAATAAGGCAAAAGCGCACTTGCCCTTTTCCACAACAACAGCCCGGCAGAGTAAAAATGGGCCCGGGGAACGATGTCAGCCCTCTCTCCCCGCGAACAATGAAGCGCAGTGGATGCAGCGATAGTGCTGAATTAATACAATGTCAGTAAACATGAACGCAGTGTTACCCATTTCCCGCCCGGCCCCGGGGAAAGGTCAGCTGCGTCGGCCTTGGCGTCAGACGAGGAAAACACGAGTCTGTATGTGTGTGTTCATGCTTTTAAATGTGATATTTTTCACAAATTTTTATTAAAACAGACCATCTTCAGGCTTTCAAAGAAGACCGTGTAACTTTTAACAAAAGAAATAACACATTGTACAGTTGAAATACTTCCAGTATTCCTGGGTACTTGAAGGATCTGCTAGTGTACCAGTAAAGTTTCTCTTCATAGAGTGTATGCAAGGCTATTTGCGACTTCTGTGTACTTTGCAATTTGTTGTGCCCTCTACACTGCAAGGACACCACTTCCAAGTGGACTAGACTGTAGAAAGGGCACATCAGACTATGGGCCATGGTACCGTGCTACTCTTTACCTTTATAGATCTGATGCAGAGACACACTGCAAATCAGGCTTTAGTTGGTTTGACCCAGCCATTATGATGGCTAATGTTAGCTCACCTTCAGTTCATGGCGTTAATGAGTTAGCTAACTAAATTTAAGCCTATTGTACACTTGTGTTACTGTTAGCAATTTGGCTAAATGCTATACAGTAGTACAGCTAAAATGTAGTGTGGCATATAGCACTGCCACATTTACACACTTACTCTACAATGTTTTCACATTTAGATATTAGATTTCACTTCTGAGTTGGGAATGAATACTTCTGTTTGCACATTCATCTGCAGTGTAGGGCCTACACTAAAAAGTGTACACTGTAGGGTATGGAGCTGCGTTGCACCTATGGCATACCTGTTGCGTAGATTTGAGACGGAAGCATACATTTGTACTTGACTTGCTAAGCCCATTAGCCTTTTATGTACTTGGTTAATTTTGGCAATGTACCATTACCACAAAACAGAAGTAAAATAGTGTCCCTTGGAGGAAATGATTCGTTTTATCTAAGACTACTAACACTTAATATGTTTGCCCATGCAGATATGCGGTTATAGTTCCAAGTTAATAATGAATATTTCTGGCTGCACATGTATTTGCATGCGCACACATCCGTTTTTGCCTGTAACTGATGCACACATTCAGCAGAACTGGAGGAATTCCTTGCTCTGGTAATTGACTTTGCAGACAAGGCTGTTGTTATTGAAGCGGTTCAAGGTTCAAAGCTGCCATTTAGCAAGCTGGGAGCAGTTAGGTGGTATAACTGCAGGGTTGGGGTTTAACATTTGGTGGGTCAGGCAGTTCCCTCGTGGTTTCGGATCTTCAAAGGCCAGACCAGACGTCCACAGGGCTGGAAATGGATTTAAGGGACAAAAGAGGAGAATGGTTGCAGTTAGTCATTCATGTCCTCTTGCAAAAAGTAGATTGTGTCTGTTCTGTATTAAATAAAATGAATATGAAAAGTGTAGATCCTGGTGTAGGTTAATAATCATCATGGATAATCATGTTGTAGTTAAAAGCTGGCAGCCAGCTATCATTATATTGAGCATCAGCCATCATCTTTATTGGCGTCTGTGATTAGGCATGTGATCTTAAAATAGAAAATGACTGTGAACTGATCGACTTTTGTCTTTGCGCATCTCCCTTTTTATCAAGAAAAAAGACAAAGATGAATCAAGAGCTGAGCTGATGTTTCTGTTGTAAATTTAAATCGAAGGCTGCGGCGTAGAGTTGTTTTTCTGCTGGCGTTAAACGCATTTTACAGTCTGTCTGAGTCTCAGTCATGTAGCATCTTTCACTGCTTTGTCCTTACCAACGAGACGTTTTCCTGATCGTAAGCCTTTTCAGCGATGCAGAGTTCCTGGTTTATGCGCGGCAATGCATCAAAAATGCGCCAAATCCACATTAAGTCCTAACAACAGCGAGCATAAATCTTCACTGTGCTCCTCGAGGAAGCAAACAGGGCTAACATTTGTTTTGCCTGTCAGCAGAAGATGCAAAACAACAGAACGGGGAATCTATGGAGGGGGTCTGCTGAGTGGCAATGCGAACGTGGTCTTCCCCTGTTTTAATGGAGTTGTTTGGCGTTTCAACAAACAAAGCCCTTCCCTCTGTCTGCAAGGAACATCCAGTTCTGATGTAACGTGTCTGCTGGATGATAGCTGTCTGAGATACAAGGCCTCCCGTTGAATATAAGATTTATGTAACTTACACATGTAGATACTGGCATACATATTCAAATATTTTGTCCAAGTTTCTAACAGAGTTCAATGAATATTACTTTGTTTGTCCAGCTAAAGTAGAGGTGACATTGTCTATCTCGGCAACGACATTAATGAACTGGTTTGTTTGGAAGGGAGGTTCAACATTTGCCTATCTCACCGGTGCTGGCTTAACTGTTGCGGGGAGCGCGATACTTTAGTGATGCTCCCATCGCTGCCGGCTGGCCTCCGCTCTATCAAACTAACACTCAGGAACACTTGAGGAAAAACAGGCTTTCTCTCTCACGCTGGCGTCGGAGACTCGGAGAGAGTTTGTGGGGTTTGCTGTGGAGGCTAATGGTGATAGAGTGTCAGCGCGAACGTGAATCAAGTCATAATGTCCTGGTTCTGTGGAAGCAAAGTCGTTTCCTTTCTCCCGATGAGAACACACTGTTCTTAAAAGTTTCACATGGGCCAAAAGAGGAAAAAAAAAAAGAACTTGAATAATACTCAGCAACCAGGCCACGGCTCACACTGTAACGGCTAACTAAAACTTTTCTACGAAAGTTAAAAATATGTAAAAAATAAAACCATTTCCCTACGTAAAGCTGCACTAACTCTGGAGTTCGCGTTAGCTTAATAGAGCAATTTAGTGTCTTTCAGCTTATTGTGTCGGTGTTTACAGCCATGTCAGTGGGCACCAGGATGGGTGGCAGGAAGACGAGGCTAGCAAGTAGCTGGTTGTAGTGGAACATTAACAATAAAAGCTAAACGTAACGTAGATAATTTCTTCAGAAATTGGTGGAGACCAAAAACGGAGCAAAGATTTGTGGTATTTGTTGGATTTGCTGTCATAAGGTGTCCAGAAACACAACTCAGAATAAGTGATAATGTATTTGCGGTATGTGGAAGTGGTCAAGAGTTTAAAAGCAAAATTATTTATTACAGGTTTATAGCTGCATTAAAAATGTTTTAATATATAATTTCCTCAGGAGTTGGTGGAGACCAAAACAGAGCAAAAAGAATAGGTGATAATGTATCTGCAATATGGGAAAATAGTTGATGCTTAAAATATGTAAAAGCGGAAACAAGTTATATTTTTAAATATATAGTTCCTGTTTTGGTGTTAAATTTATGGCTTCTCTGTTTCATTTACCTATAGAGATTCCTCAAATCAACTATTTAAAATGCTATTGTGAATATAGTATTTATGAGGGTTAGGGTAATGGGTGTGCAATCGTCTGTGTATCATTGTGTTTCCACTGCTTAAGATTCCTATCTGCATGTGACAGTGAGCATCACTGCTCTGACACCGGTCCATTCCCCCGTTCAGCTTCCCCCGAATGTGGACAGCTGCCGCCCATCTCAATCTGTGGCTTTAGAGATGTGATCCAGCTTAATGAGGCCTGTCACCAAACATGGCAGACCCCTCGAGTGTATTTATAAAGCGAAACGGAAAGGCTTCCTGTGTGCATTTTCCACCGCGCTCCCCCGTTGTGGTGGCGGCTAGCGGCTAACCCAGTCCTGACACTGAAGGGCTCAGAGTGTTCCTTATTGTTACCGAAGTCGGACGATGTCTGAACCGGTCCGACTTTAAGCTGGGCCCTGCAGCGAGCCCTGCAGCGAGACAAAAGGGGCTTTATTTAATGGCTGGGCCCACATTCACCAACCGTGGCAGACATCAGAGACTGGATTTGAAGTCACCAACTAAGTGCTTAAACAATCAATGACCTGATTCACCGGTATGTAGGCATCGTGAAGTTACTAAGTTACCCTGTTGTTTCGAGTAGTTTGTTAAAATACCTCACGAGGAAAACCGCAATGTTTTCCTTCAAATGCTGCATCGCTGTCAAATAAGTTAAAAACTAGCCTGAGACAAAGGCTTCATTTACGTTCTTGAATCTCCGATGCACAGACCAGCGTGGCGTTCTAGATAATTAATTCATACGCAGACAACACTGGCAGCCAGTAAGCTGATTCACTGGTGCAGAGAGCGCTTCAGTAGGAGATGTAGGTCAACTGTACTCAGCTGTACAGTGCTTGCTGCCGCGAGTGGCCTACAGTAGCACAACTGTCTGCCCTCAGCCCTCCCGGAGGACGCTATTGTTGTCGCTCCCCGGCGCACTCGAAGGTGTTGATCCCCTAGCTGGCAACGCACGGAGCTGCTTGGCTGGGTGAACCCTTCACGACAGACTTGAGCGACACTGCATGTTAATATGCAGAAGGAAAAAAAAAAAAAGGCCAAAAATATACGCTCATGCACATATGCAAACACATTTGTAGAGGTTCCTTTTTCATTTCTCGCTTCCCCTGTGTTGTTTAGCTTGTGAAGTACAAACAGTAGTTGTTAAATTCAACCGTTTGTGAGTTGCTGGACGTTTGAAAAGATTTGTTGAGCTCTGGTTGGACGAGCGACAGCAACAATAAATCGATTCAACACAAAAAAGCAGTGTTAGTTGTGACAGAAGGAAGGGCCGACAGAGGTCACAGCCTGGTCCTGTTACGAGAGTGGGATCCTGCTGTGATAATGCTCGTCGCCTTAACACAGGAAGAAGCCAGCGCTGTGTCCTTCACCCAAGCCTGAAATTGTCACTGTGGCTTTCTCGCTTTGCATGCCATTTCCTGTTCAATTTATTTATTGAACTTTTTGTTTTCACACCATATCTTCTGCTCTTATGTTTTATTTGATGTTGTAAATGTGTCGCCCAAAGGTTTATTTCAGACTCTTCAACGTCAAGACTAAAGTGGATGGAAATTCCAATTTAAAAGGCGAACAAATTTCATATACAGGCAACACAGCATTTTACATCTGCAGCCGATTCCTCATTCAAATTCAGCCAAATGCGTCTATATATACATATATATATATATATATATATATATGTGAGTGGGAATTAAAGTTAGATGTTGGACGTGAAGAGCAGTCCCCTCTGATTTCAGGGACTTTCCCCTCGGCGGAGGGCACGTGATGTGGTGGCCTGGGCAAGAGGGGCAAAGAGCGGTGTGGATTTCTTTGGTATGCCGTCCCTTCTCAAGTCTGTCTCCACCGACATTCATGCCCCGACCTGCGCTCAGAGCAAAATAATTTACAAGTGGAGACCAGGCGCAACAGGGAGACTCAGATGTAAATATAATCAATGAGGTTGAAGTGGAGAAAACAACATGCACGTACTTTTCGCCTGCCTTTTTTTTTTTTTTTTTGTCCCCCACCTGCTTGCGAGTACGTTAACATGCGCAGAGACTACATTTTAACATTTTCTAAGCTAGTAAATATGTGATCTTCAATATTTTTACATTAATAATAGGTCAAATTACCTCATACGGTCACCTATCTCTGTTGTTGCAAGCACATTGGTGTTTTTTTTTAATTGGATATTCTAACAGTGGCCAAAAAATGACTTAGGCAAGTTAGCTGTCGTTAGCCTCATAGCATAATTGCTAGCTAACGGTAGCTAGGTACTCTAGCTTGCTCTGCTACCTGGCGTGCAACTCCCCAGCAATATAAATACGTGTCACGGTCTCATAGCCCATAACAACTGTGATCGGTCAAAATGTATTTCCTAGTTTCTTGAACGTGCAGACAACAACAGAAAATTCGCTCTCCTTTTCCCTCAGTTAATTCAGTGGTCATAACAACAACATAATTTGATGAGTTTTATACACTGTAGTTTGAAGTGCAGGCTACAATATGTGTTCTGCGTGGATCCGTAGAGGAAGTAGAAACCAAGCTGCTAATCTTAGCATCTCTAACAGTAGCATGCCGTCTCAGGAGCCCATTTGACCTTTCTGTGACCTGGTATATTGACATGCGTTTTCTACTTCTGGCTTATTTATTTTTTTATTTTTTTATTTTTTTAAAAGAAAAGTCAAAAGTCAGTTAAAGGTTTGGGCCTTCTGTCTGCACCTGGTTTGATATTCCTTTGTTTGGTAGACAGTATCTTTATTTATTTATTTTTTAGCAGACAGTGTAGCCTTTAGTCGTACCTTATTGCCAGTAATGAATGAATCGTGCCACTGAGAACTGCGATATCTTCGTGCTTTACCTGTTTATCCTGAGCATTGGTATTTCAGCGCATGTGGAAGTCAGTGATTTTCCCTTTTTCAAATTGTATTTAATTACTTTGCTATTGCCTGCAGTGTGTCGCTTAGCTTAGCTTCAGTAGCAGCCTCCGCATTTGGAAGCGCCACATTAAAACAACAACAACAGAATCCTGTCGAGCAGGAAGGTAAAGGACGCTCACAGGATGGTGGCACAGAGCCAGGCCTGCTGTCTGCTGTCAGCTACAGGTCACAAACTGAGGCATTCCCACGCTGAACGTGATGACAAAACTGTCTGAAACCGCTGAGCCGTAAAATGAAACTACTGATATGAGCGCACAGGTTTTTGTTGTTTTGTTGTTTTTAATTTATTTATTTATTTTTTGTAGATTTAAAGATAGTGGCAAAGTTTTGAACAGGATGTTCTCAAAGCTCCTTTCCTTCACATAAATGTCCAAAGGCTGTGCAGAGGAGTCTGAGCTGGGGGCGTTTATAGTTTGAACGATTCTGGGAGAATGTAAACATTACAGACAATAAATCACACGCCGAGGAGAAGGAGCTTGCAGGATGCTGTTTTTCACCTCAGATTTGCAGGCTTCCTTTACAGTTACCAGCAATACGATCCTTCCTGTTGAGGGAATTAACAGAAAGAGAAACAATGAGGCCTGCCTGGTTGGGGCTACATTCAGGTGTCAGATGCAACACTGAACTCGGATCATCTGGTTCACACTGAAAGGTTAATGTGAAAATTGAAATAGCGTTGAATGACTTGACTCAATTTAAAACTAAATGCATGTATGTTCAAATCTCAAAACTCACCTAATTGAAAATTTCACATTGCCTTGTGTACGAACTCACCAAACTGTAAATTACCGGCAACGAAGGTCAACACTAATGTTGCCTGAAGTCCGCTGTGTCTTGGCCGTAAAGTTGCACTTGAACACACCGCGAAGACTACTGCCCGCGGGCAGCTGGTACCTAAGTTTGCACCTGTGTGAAAGGAAATAACTCTACCAACAGGAGACTGTAGTCTGTATTCATCAATCAAAAGGGGAAACCGGAAGACCTACTATTAGCTAGGACGCTAGGAAGAGCTACAAAGCCTCTTCAGTTCATATACAGTTTATAAATCCCAGATGATAATGTCCTTAAGAACATATTTGTGTATTTAAATGTTTAGATGAGATAAAGATGAAAGGCTAGAGCTGTTTGCCCTTTGAACGTTGTAGATTTCTTACTTCCGTCATTTCAGATTCACTTCTTGTGGTTTCTAAGCCGACCAGCCAATCAAGGAGGTCTCTCCGACCGCCTCGTTTTGCCGCCAATTCAACATGCTGAATCACCCGGAAAGCCGCCGTCAGTGGCCCAACTAGTGGAGTTGGGGAAGAAACTAGGCTCGCAAACATAAAATCTGGTAAACAGCTAACCAGTGGCCACGGCCTGAAAATGCAGTATAACTTATAGCCTGGAAACGGATTTAACCAGTCCAATATGTGCCTGACATAGACTTTTAATTCAGAATTTGAGAACAATATGTTGGACCTTTGAATTTCTTCTGTAAATGTTTTACAAATTGGGAATAATCAGTATTGTCTAAATTTTCCAATTGAGTTTTGAGCTCTTTCTTAGGTTCAAATGATTACTGCCTTTTTTTTTAGCCATTTTGCAAAGGTCCAAGAACAGAACAGCTTCTCAGAAGTCCACTGCTGACGGAGAAGTCTGAACCTTCAGTTTTTCCAACCCCGGGGCCATGTCACAGCAGAGGAACACTTAATCCCCATTAGGGTTGTCCATCTTCCGTAAACTTGCGTGCGTGACTCCACAAGTCATTTCTGCCGATCAGATTCTCCAGCCGTTGTGCAACAAGAGGCTCATGTGCAAGGCTAATGCGTGCTGAATTCTCATCACGTTATTCATTGCTCGTTGTTAATTTTGAATGCGATCTCTCGCTCAGTCTCCATCTGCTCTGCCTGTCTCGCTTTCTATAGACATCCAGTCCATTAACCTTAACATCCAGAGGAGCGTGTCGGAGGCAGAGCCGGCTAATTAGAGGGGTGCTTTTCATTCTCTCCTGCTTTTCCTTCCTCGGGCCGGGGCCGCATACATCACACGTCTCGTGTTCGGCGCTGAAACATTCCTGGGCTGCCCAGGCACAAGGAGCGTCTCCTTTTCTGGAAGTTTTTAGATCGGACTTAGTGAGCCTTCACACGTTTTGCTCTAGTTCTCCCCCTGCTTTATATGGCCTCTTTTTTCTTTTTTCTTTAAAGCCGTGGCCTAAGCCGAGGATTACTGATACCCCTTAAGGTGATTTATATGAGTATTCTATATCCCAGCTTCATTGGACTTCACTGTGGTCAGCAGGTACTTGAACTTGAACCGTTTTGGAGGCTACTCATGCAAACTTAAATGTGCTTTATGGAGATTCCTTGTA
Source organism: Chelon labrosus (assembly GCF_963514085.1). Taxonomy (NCBI): domain Eukaryota; kingdom Metazoa; phylum Chordata; class Actinopteri; order Mugiliformes; family Mugilidae; genus Chelon; species Chelon labrosus. The sequence goes on from NC_140337.1 coordinate 9,838,822, forward strand.
AACAAACAAAGGTTGTGTTCATATTCAGCCTTTTCCATGAACAAAACTGGGCTCCTCTCATAAAAACAATGCAACTCCGGTCAAAAACCTTTAGACTTTATGGAGTGTGTGGTTGCCTGAGCTCATCCACCTCCGCCTGAACCGTTTGCAACATCTATGTTCTCACGTTCAGCAGTTCCAACGAAGATAATCCAGTTCAGGGTGGGTCGGATTCAGTTCAGACTTGTTGAAATGCGTGGGGCCTGGACCCATGCAGCTTAGTGTGTGGTGTTGCTAGGGCTAGGGCGAGAGATGCGTGACTCTCTGCGTTAGTGGTTCTTGAGAAATCTGAATCATGTTGTGTGTTTGCACAGGATTAGCTCAAACAAATAAAAAAAAAACTAAGATGTTATTTTGCAAGGGCATGAAGACCAAAAATGCACTCTTGACGTGTCCATTTTAACAACTTGTGCAAGCTGAGAGTAACCAACAGACACTTTGCATGTCCTGTTCCTTCCTCTTTAACCTCTCTTCTTCTTCTTCTTCTTCTTCTTCTTCTTCTCTCGCTCTCGCTGCACTCGCTGGTGGCATTTGTAGGCAGCTAATGATATTTGTGTCTTATTAATGGCTGCTGATGAGCTGAAATGGAAGACTCTCCAGAAGCTTTATTTACTCGCCTTTAATACTGACCCGTCAGCTTGACTTATGACACTGCCATATGGACACCGGTTCCAGAGGACGAGTCTGGTACACTCTGACGTCGCATTCCTGCCCTCACTTTCACACAATTTGCAGCATGTAATCTGTGCAGTGAATGCGTTTTGTTTGTCGCGCTCACGAGACATGCGCAGGGACGTGGGATTGTTCGGTGCGAACAGTGCCTCAAAGGGCGTCAGCCGCCACTCGCATCCCGTCAGGGCGTCAATAAAATGCAGGAATTTATAAGAATAAGCGCAACGCGTCGTTCATCATCCACGCGGTACATGCGTGTGTTAATGTGTGAAAGCTGAGAGGAGCTTGGTGCAGCGCCAGTGCATCTAATGAACTGCTGACACGGCTGACACTGTGCTAATATACTGTAAGGAGAAAGGTGTGCAGAGTGGCAGGAGGGAGCTGAGTGACACCCAGGCAGGAGGTCACCTGAACTCCTTGTGTAGCTGAGTCACGTACTGTGCACGTAGCGAATCATGGGAGTGGAAGTATCGTGTTCAAGAAGACGGGGCCTGCATTGCTGAACTGTCCGTAAGCAAGACTGGAGTTAGGTTAAGTGTGCTGCAATTTATTCCTGACATCTTCTTCATCGCGGTGGCTTAAAAAAAAACACTGCTCCTCACTTTGGATGAAGTTGAAATCAAGCCTTCCACCAGCTGCGAGATCCCGAGATTTCTCCTGCAAGCTAGCGCTGGCCAACTTTGGCAGCGAGCTTATCTGTCTCATCCAGCGGAAGCTATTGTAAATGTTATCTAGATTGTAATTCAGTGGCCTCGAGGAGCACCGTGGAGATTTCCTGCAAACTGTCCCAACTTGTCCTGACGTGTTTAGATTCAAAGTTTTCCATCGGACATTCTCGGGGGGAGGCGGAGAAACAATCTGAATGTTTGCATCCATGTTTGCGAGGTGGTGAACTTTAATTCCTTGACACGTTGCTTATACGACAGTAAATTCTCAATCGCTGTCAAGATGATGGCAACGGGCTAACATGCCAAGTTCAGTCCTGATCAGCAGCAATTTGCAGTCTTTCACCGAAGAGGCCAAGCCTTAACTAAGTGTTACCTAATTAGGTTTTCACATGAGAGACTCTTTGACCCCCTTTTAGTGTTTGCCTGGAGGCTCACCGTCATCCATTGTAGCGTGTTTGCTCTCTGATCTGTATCCTCATTACCTTATCCTGGTCTGTTCTTTGAGTCTGCCGTTCAGACGCCTCACGGTCTGTGTGTTGCATGTGTCTGCAAGGTGTGTGTGTGTGTGTGTGTGTCTTTGACGCGTGTGCCTTTGATGCGTGTGCCTGCCGCATCTGTGCTCTACAAGAGGGAGGGAGGCGACGCGCGGGTGTCTGTTGTGTGTGAGAGCAGGAAATAGCTGAGGACACTGAGAAATCTGGAGCGGAGTCACATGTCAAACCCATCATATCCTGCTATCTTAATTCCATGTTGCCTGTGCACACACCCAGCTAGCTCCCAGATACTCTTACACTGAATGTGGGCCCTCGTCCACCGTCGGATTTGAAGCGAGACGGGGCTGGGGACGGGGTTTGTCTCTCAGGTGGAGATCTCACTCTGCGGGCTGCGGGGTGCTGACTTGATGGTGCTCTGAGAAAAAGATGCTGGCTCCTTCTATGAGACCAAACCACACTGCTGAAATAGTTGAGCCAGTATTTTTCTGCATGATTTTCTGTATGTGTAGACCTTTAGTTCGTTGTGTTGTATCCATCAGGTAAAATGGTTCCTGTAACTCGGCTAGACAACATCCACCGGTTCCTCTTCTTTACTTCTCCTCCTCGACTTTATGTCAGTGCACCAAAGCAATGCTGGCCACAAGATCTAAACCTTTTCAAATGAGCTGCATTCATATAATGCATTTGTCGGGGAGCATTTTCAGCTGCAAATTAATACTCCTTTGGATACAAATGAATATCAGTACGTTTTTACAATGCAGGATTTAGTTCAATTCAGTCAATTCAATTGTATTTATATTGCGCCAATTACGATCCAAAATGTCTCGAGGCGCTCTACAGAACCCAGAGACTGAAGCCTGAAACACCCAGAGCGAGAACTAAAGGCTCATTTTGGGTTCTGCGGGACATAGACGCTGTAACCTACGGCGTTGCGAGCCATTTATACTGTACAACGCCACCCAAACGCTAGTCGTCGCTGTGTCTTTTTTTGCGAGTCGGGTTAATTTTTGTTTCCACTTCCTGCCTCGCTTTCGACAACGGCGACTGAAATTGTCGCCGAAACTTCGCCGAAGACGAGTCGTACCAATGTTTGTGTCGCCGATCCTCCTCAGTTAACCTTTCCTTGATGTGTTCTTTCTTTATTGATCCAAAACAATCAATTGGAAAATTGCGGAGATGGAGAAGCAGCCGGAAATAGTAAAGCGGAAATACGCGACAACCAAGCGGACCAATCACAGCTCTTGCGGTCTGCGACGCCATAGCGAGTACTTACATTTTTGGGGAGGTGCACATCAGCTACGGCGTTAGGGTCTGCGTACGCTCTGTGCTGTCGCCGTAGCTAATTGACGCAGAAGCCTAAACCGCCTATGAGGCACCAGTACCAAGGAAAAACTCCCTTGGAACAAGAAAAAAACTTGATCAGCTAGTGTGGAGGAATCCATCTATTCAAGCTGGCCAGGTAGAACCCACGACCCACGGATCAAGAGTATCATGCTCTACTAACTGAGGCAGCCAGGCTATGAAGACAAGTCTGAGGCAGCACACTATGCCAGTTATAGTCATTCCGGTAAAAATAGGCTGGTGTCATGAATGCATATTTTAAGTGTCATAGGCCGTTTTGCATAACATTTAGGTAGAGACTGATGCAATGAACACTGGGCAGGTTGGGGGGACCAGGATCACAGATCAGAAGCATGCAGCTCCAGGCCGGGGGCACACACAGGAAGTGAAAAGAGAATTATTCTGTGGGAATCTTCTCAGATCAGTTGCATTAGCAAAGGATAAAGTTCTGTCTCAACGCAGACTTTCGAGGTTTAAAAGCACAGGAGCATAGAAAGCCTGTCAGTTCTGTCATATTAACACATCAAACCACTGCAGGGGCCAAAGAGCAGCGAGCAAACCTGCGTATGAAAATAATTATCTGAGACAAGAAGCGTTGCATCGGCTCAGTCGTGCAAACACAACTGACAAACGCCACAGAGGCCGAGTTCGAGGAAGTCGCCAAAAAAGTCACCATGAACACATCAAAGACACACCACACAGCCCTCCCCGTCTGCTTAACCTGTCACTTACTTAACGGCTTTTTGTGAAGACAAAGACGAGAGCCTCTTAATGATATGCATACAGTGAACAAAAAAAAAAACTGTTTTTAAGTTGCGGCGTTCACTTTGTAGGAAGCAGCTGACAGCTAAATGCTTTTGTTATCAAAATTCTTTTGAAGCAAACGTGCCGTCCTCTGACAGCTCGCACGTGAGTTTGTGAGTTACTGTACAACCGCATTCCTACTTGTGTTTGTACATAACCTCTGCACGCGTTTGAGGAAGGGGGACCTCTGCCATTGTTAAGCGTTCACATCCTGACAACTGGGAGCCCGAGAGGTTAAAAATAGCCCAGTGCTTTCCAATTTTGCCGTCTTTCGGGACCGCTTGTCCCAGCTGTTTTGATTCCACGCGCAGGAACGCTCTGGCTCGCAGACGGCCGCTTCCCGTCGCATGCTTCCTCATTGTAGCGCTAAAAACTCTCCCTAAACGTAGTAGTCAAAAATAGGACACCTGGGACGGAAAGGCCTGCGCTGTCACATCTCCGAATCAAACACACCCCACCAGGTGTCCCGGGCCAAACGCCCGTCTGTGTGTGACAGCGGTTTTATTTGTCCCGTCTCGGCAGTTATCTTATCCTTCGTGAGCTTCAGAAGATAAATCCATCCTCTCATGCGGAACAGAATTAGGCCACGGGAGGTGTATAGAGGGAAGTGACAGACGAAAAAGATCTTAGGAAGTTATTTGTGAAAGTGTGCTGACATTCCTGCAAACAAAGAAAATTAAAAGTGGGACTCAAAAACAATAAGCCGCGCAGCTGTGTGTGTGTGTGTGTGTCTATGTAAAAACCAAGTCGTTTTGTGCCTCTTTAAATAACCAAACAGCCAAATAGGTATGCATGCTATGCAAACAAGAGACTATGTAAACTTCCCCGGCGAGCTAAGCAAATGAATTATGTAACCTTGTTCTCAAGCATCAGATCTTTTTGAACAGAACAGAGACACTTCTGAATGCAACTTCCTGATACTGGTAGATGCTGTCTAACCTGATGTCTTCACATTGTTGACGGAAGTAGTGTTTTCTGTTTGTTTTGTTCCTGTTCTTGTCAGTGCATGTCCACATACAAACACTTTGCTCAGACTTGGTCGGTGCACTCACCAGGAAGTAGCTGGTGAGGGCAGCCGCTCAGTGTAAACACAAGTTAAATGTTGTGTTTCGGTGCATTGTGGTTCCCCTCTTCCCCTCTGAACTAATGCGTCTATTTACATGAGAACAAATGAGCGCCGTGTTACCTAACCTCTGCCGCCGCATCGTTTTGCCTCTGAGATTCAGTAGCCGTGAGGCCGAGGCCAAGTCCAGGGCTGGTTCCTCATTCTGACACATTGGTCCCTCCCCGGAGCGGTCTGGTCCAAACTTAGCACGGGCACGCGTCCAATCAAATGTCTCCTTTTGCCTCGTCTAGCCGATTGCCAAGTGGCAATTCCATAGTCTTTAAACAGATCCTACATCAAAAACCAACAGAGGACGCCGCATACGTGCTATTCTTTGAATGTTCGTCCAAAATAGGTGACTTTATTATGGCTAAGTTGCACTCTGTCCTACAGTATCTACACAGCTGGAGGAGCAGCCACATGGTTGACGGTGGAAGTAGTGTTCTTTATGCTAAACTTAAAGAATACATTTCCCGAGATGTCAAGCTTACAGACTCTTTATCTAATGTCACAAGATTATTTGTAACTTTACTTAATGCTTCTGCAAAAAAATTCATTAAATAAAAGTCACATCATTTCCTTGTTCGTATATGCAGTTACATTTTGTGCAGCTAATTCACATTAGCAAGGTGCCTGCTGTCCGGGCAGTTAGTATGTGCAGGGGGCCGGGATTGAACCGCCAGCCTTCTCTATCATCTGGGCCATCACCGGCCCACCAGTGTCTATTTTTAACCATCTCTTCTTTGCATTTTTGGAATATTCTGGTAGCTTGTTTTCCATAATCTGAAACTCTATCTGTTGCCAAAACTCTATCTGATATATGGGCTTTGGTGTGCGTTACCGCCTCGTTGTTGTTGTGTTGGTCTCGGTTGCTGTGTGGTCTGTTTGGTCTGGAACCGCTGCCAACAGGCCACATCATTATTTGTTGGGCCTGGACAAAGCGCTTGACTTAGACTGACAGCTTTCAGTTTAAAAACCACCCACGCGTACGTAGTGTATTGATGGACGTCGTTAGGACCGGGGATTGAATTTGATAATTTATCTGTTTACGTGTGTGTGTTTGTACACGGGCCGCTGTCTGTGCGGCCGTTTAAATCTGGCCCTGTGTGTGTGTGTGTGTTCTGTGGCTCCGCTGAGACAGTTTGGCTTCCGGCCAGCTCCGACTGTCCATCGCTTGGAAGGCTGGAAGTAATGGGCTCATTTCCCCAGTGGGGGCTGAATAAAAACAAGAGGGGGGGATGCCTGGGGACGCCGCAGGAATGACAGCGGCACACGAGTCCAGCAGCAGCAGCGCCGATTTGTCTGTGCGCTGCTGCTGCTGCTGCTGCTGCTGCTGGACGGCCGAGCGGCTTCGCGCGTTGTCGTCAGCTCAGCGTTTGGGATAGTTATCGATCACGACCGCGTCTCGCAAACAACAAATTTCAAGGCTGAGCTGCAGGGATGATTGTAAAGTGTTCTGGGATCAAACTTGAAGCCTAACTTGCCATTAGTGCGTAACCATATGCTTAAATATTTCTTATTGCAGGTCAAACAAGAAAGAAGAGTGCATTTAAATTTTAAGTGGCTGGGTGTGGTCAGGCCCTGAGGGCAGGCTGAACCATGTTCATGGCTGCAGGCAGGAGGACAAATATGTTTTTTTACCTAATATTTGTCCACTTAATATTTGTCTTCATAATTTTGTGCGTAAAAGCCACACAAGAGACATTATTATCACACATTTTTGTGCCAAAACTGCTTGTTCCCTGAAACATATCTTGCCGGTGGAGACACCCGGCATTTAGATGTACCTAAACCCAGTCTCGGTTGAGTGAATGCCAACATTGTTGTTCGGTGTGTCAGCCGAGTAACAAACAATACAAACAGATATTCTTTAATCATTATCATTCTTTGAAGCTGCTGTAATTTCATTCTACTGAAATAGAAGTTGCGTCAGCATGCTTTATTTAGTTTGGTCTGGAATGCAATCACCATTCAGTGGCGTACCCGTGTGCCAAGTCTGCCATTTCTAATGAATCGCATAGCAGCAATTCCTTGAAAGTATCTTGAACTAACAGCTGGTTCGTTCAATAGGCCGCACGAAAACCGGCCCACGTGAGGAAGGTGTGCCCGACTAAGTCTAAGTCTTTGTTCCCCCGCAGACCCCTGTCTCATAGTGATGCCGCCGTGCATTGGCGACGACGACCGCTTCAGCCTGGAGGCGCTGCGACACATCCACAAGCAGCTGGACGACGACAACGACGGGGGGATAGAGGTCAACGAGAGTGTGGAGGTAAGTGCAGAGCGACGCTTGAGGAAATGGGACCAGGCGGATGAGTTCAAACAACACCAGGGGCAAAAAGTGTTTAAGTTTTTTTAGCCAGGACAGTCAGGATATCCTTTTTTTGTTTTGTTTTTTATTTCAACGTTTCGCCCAGGAAAATTAGTTTTAGCTGCTCTAACGGCATTCCATTGACATGTTCACACTAAGGGTTGTACAGGTTAGTCAGTTTGTCCACTCCACTTAAAACATCATGTCCGAGAAGACGGGTGAGGAGCCCAGTGGGTCGTTGCAGCACGCCAGCAGCGGTTCATCAAGTGTGTGGGAAAGCTTCCCATACAACCGTGACATACAAAATATGTAAGTCAGTCCTGAAATACATCAAAAGTACTACTGCAATGCACAATCACCTGCAAGGGCTTTCTCTAACGTTAGCAGAGGAACAGTCCAAACCCTCTCCACAGCAGTCAATTAATGACTTCACCAAACGTCCTGTGGTAAGAGAGAGAAGGAGGCTGCAGATCAACAATTTGTTGGTGAATTTAATTGTCAAAGATATTAGACCTTTAGCTGCGGCACACGGAGAAACCCACGATCCCATCTTACAACCCGTTGTGGAGTACTATTAAATGATATTGATGGTGCTGAGTAGCAGCCTGTTTTTATACAGGCTGTACATATCAGCAACATTACTTTCTACTGTGTTTTTCTTAGTGACGTTGTCAGCGACTAGTCGGTTCCAACTTCACTTTCATTGCGTAACGGTCGAGTTTAAATAATGAAGTCGTGCAACCCTTAGTTCACACTAGGCTGTACTTTGTGTTGAAGGGTTGAGACTGCTTCTTTTCAAGTGGTTAAAAGCAAAATGGCCTCTCTATCTCCTAAGGCAGGGCTATTCAGTTAATGGGGAATAGGGGCCAGCTCATGAAACTGAGGCAAACTAAGGGGCCAGAGAATAAAAGTAATCACGGTAACAAATAAAGAAATTACAACAACATACCGAAGGAGTCAGTGTGTTCTATTTTGTAAATGCAGAACAACATATGCACAAAGGGTTGCCAACTCCCTGAAAAATAAATAAGGGACACCTCATTGGCAGGGCCAGCCCTTCCCAGAATGGTGAATTTTTTTTAGCTTTTTTGTGTGTGTGAAACGATTTTTGAACTATTTGACTCAAACCTGAATTGAATTAGATTCATATGTTTGAGTGATATGAACACATGCAAAACAAATTATTATTCAAACATTTATTTTTGATACAAAATAAAAAATTTTACAGAAACCTGTCCTGCTTAACTTAAAACTGTATAAATTAATATAAAACAACAGAAAGCAGAACATTCCTCTTGTAATAGTGCAATAAGAAAAGTTCAAAGAGAAAGTGTGAGGAAAAGTTGTTGCTTTGTTGTCTTCCGGTATCTTCTTCGCAAACAACAGTACCTCGACCAATGAGATGAGCGGGATTCCCGCTGTCAGGTCACAGAGCAGGAGACGCCTGGGAATAAGTTTACCGTAAATGTTCATATAAAGCGCCCTGTTGTTCATTCATTCCATTGACATTTAACACACTATTTTTGATTCTCACGGTAATATGGGAAAAGTGCGTCCCGTTTCAGCTCAATACGTGACGATTCATATGGACAACTACTGAACTAATTTTTTTTGAAAGTAGAGAGAGATATTTTGTCTTGTTAGCCAACCTTCGTGCTTGAAAGAAAGAAGTCAGAGCGGTCACAGCCAGTCCTTTATACAGTCAGCGCTCAGAGCGTTGCACTCGAGCGCGAGCGGCGAACGGCGACTGTGATTGGTCATGTGCGGTCCCTCAAAATATAAATATAGGTCCATCTCCTACTGCACGTGAGAATGTACAATTAGCCATAGTCATGCGCTGTATTAGACTATCCATATGTAATAACTACACGACACTGTAAGGGCCGGTACAACATTCCTCAGGGGCCGGACCCGGCCCGGGGGCCGCCAATTAAATAGCCCGGTCCTAAGGTAATAGGACCGGGCAGAAGATACCGGAAGACAACAAAGCAGCAAAACCGTCGTTGTGGGAAAGTCTCTGGTTTTCATGCCGTGGTTCTCATATTTTCAATACTCAAGCTGAAATCCTGTATTTTGTAGGTTGCTAGGTTAGCTAAACGGAACTGCTTGTAAGTGTTTCAAGTGTTGATACAAGGACACTCACGTCTGAAAGTGGATCGCCACATGCAAGTAAATATTTAGCTTACAGTGCTAATAGTGGGTAACAGCTTATGCTTGTGGGTCAGGCTTTGTGGCTGCTCTTCAGAGTCAAATCATTTTAATATTTAGCACTTATTCTCTTTGTCGGAGGAGACGGTTGAGTCATTGTTCCTAACTTAGTGATATTTTATCTTTGCTTGTGAGTAAATAAGCAAATAATGCAGTTAAAGAGGTGAAAGTACTGTGTATGTGGGCAAAGAGGCCACATGTTTCTGTGAGTGACTAGAGGGGCACGACTGACACCCGAGAGCGCTCTGACCCGCCGTGCCCTGTACGTCTCTTGGTAATGAACGACCTCTTACGTTCAAAAGAAACCAGTTGGGACCACGGTCACGTTTTCTGTGTGTATGTTGGCAGGAGTCATTTTTAACTGGCCGGTGTGAGAAACAGTTATACCCCTCAGCCCTGCGGTGGCGCCTCAGTGAATACTCGGACAGTGTTTTGAGTCTCGTCTGAGGAAGCCTGATGGACTGTCAGAACTGGATTCCGGCCCGCATTAAGAGGTGGATGTGCATGGCTCATGGTGCCTTGATGTACAGTTTAAGACTATGTAGCAAACTGCCCTCTCGTCTGTTTTTGCACTTTACAATGCCCTTCACAGTCCTCTTCTCTGGGCTTTGGTAGCAGGCGGAGTTGCATTTTGTAACATGATGGATGTGCATTTCAAAAGTGACTTTTTCATGTGATACCAGGAGGTCATGAAAAACTCAGTGACTTCACGCTTCTCGCACGGTGAATCGAATTTCTCCCCAAAATATCCACCTGACATGTTGTACAGTATGTGACCTAAGATAAAATAACTAGTGAACATAATGTTTTGTAATTTCTTTCTTCAGTGTCAGAATATAGCGGGTACCGGGTCGTATAAGTCACTAGGACCAGACAGATTTGTGGACTCTCTGAAGGCAAATACCCATTTGGCACCTCCCGGGAGCTATATACCTTCAAGGGTTTGCATTCGCACCACCAGTAGCAACGCTGAATTGATGTACTATCCGGCCACCTGTTGGTATAGCTACACCACACAGTTCTGTGGTTATAACAACATTGCATGCAGACTAGTCCCATGTTTTGTTCTGAGGCTACTGTTTGCTAATGGAGGATTTTTTTTAAAGCCTAGTTGCCGCATTCATGTGTTACTTAACATTGACTATCTTGCAACAGTACAATGTTCTGCTGGGAAACGTTTGGACCTGGCATTTCATTCATATTTAGGAACAACTCAAAAAAACATGAAAAACAGCACAAGGTGTTGACCTGGCCTCCAAATTCACCAGATCCCAAACTGATCAAGTATCTGTGGGATGATCCACAGAGGCCCCTCCCCTCAACCCATAGGACCCAAAGGCCCCCACTAACAACATTCTGTTGCCAGACACCACAGGACACCCTCAGAAGGCCCATGTCCATTCTCTGAGGAGTCACAACTGTTTTGGAGACCTAGACAATACTAGCATCTACATAATGTTATGCATGATCAGTGTACTAGATCATTCAAACTGAGAAAGAGATACCCCAGACAAGGTTATAGGAGCTTTACAAAGAAATACCAGATGACAGTGGGCTAGAAATAATGCACAGTTATTAAAATCACAGGACTAGAACATTTGTTAAAATCCAGTCTCCTCTTCAAGTGGAGGAGTTCAAGTATCTCGGGGTCTTGTTCACGAGTGAGGGTAAAAGGGAGCGAGAGATCGACAGACGGATCGGAGCGGCATCTGCAGTGATGCGAATGCTTAACCGGTCGGTCGTGGTGAAGAGAGAGCTAAGCCGAAAGGCGAAGCTCTCAATTTATCGGTCGATCTACATTCCAACTCTCACCTATGGTCATGAACTTTGGGTAATGACCGAAAGAACAAGATCGCGAATACAAGCGGCCGAAATGAGTTTCCTTCGTAGGGTTCCCGGGCTCAGCCTTAGAGATAGGGTTAGGATCTCGGACATACGGGAGGAGCTCAGAGTAGAGCCGCTGCTCCTCCACGTCGAGAGGAGTCAGTTGAGGTGGCTAGGGCATCTGGTAAGGATGCCTCCCGGACGCCTCCCGGGAGAGGTGTTTCGGGCATGTCCCACCGGTAGGAGACCTCGAGGCCGACCCAGGACACGATGGAGGGATTATATCTCTCGTCTGGCCTGGGAACGCCTGGGGGTTCCTCCGGAGGAGCTGGCTGAAGTGGCTGGGGAGAGGGCTGTCTGGGCTTCCCTGCTGAAGCTGTTGCCCCCGCGACCCGGACCCGGATAAGCGGAAGACGACGAGTACAGTCTCCTCTTGGATTTTACAAACAGGCCACTAGTGAAGGGTCTCAGGATCATATGGGTCAGACATGTACTAATCTTTGGCTAATCCCATATATGCAATAGAAGTTATCAATCTATTTTAATCGTACAGGCAGCTGCTGTACATTCTGATTTTAGATTTTGTGGGTAGTTTGGATACAATCAGGACCAGCTAAAGCACTGCTAGATTGTACTGACTCAGGAATATTTGCCCTACTGAAAAACATGGGCATCATAAATCAGGTGCCTGTATTTGATCTGATCGAGTTTGGTTTGGGATTTTTGTGGCATCGGTTTTATAATTTCGTGTGAGGCTCTTCCTGGCAGCGACGAGTTGAAAGGAGTGACAGAGCCGCGAGGGAGGCCGACGAGTGTGGGGTCGGAGGATGTCAGTCCGCATCTGGCCTTTGCGCAGACCTCATCATCACCCCCCCGCCCCTTTGCCACCTGGCTGAAACCCCACACCTCCGACAAATATCCCCGCGGCACTTCCCGCCACTCTCTCCCCACCCCCCGCTACCTTTATCCCAAAATTTGAGAGGATGACTAACACGAGAAGGCGGGCAAGGCGGGCATATCTGCAATGTCACAGCCGTGGTCAGCATACTTGTTTTTCATGACATGCATTTCAGAGATTCTTATGAGGCAATAAAGATGACATGAAATCTGATTGGGGGCAGCAGCGTTATATGGGAACGGTATTTACCTGCTTAGGTTTTTGTAGACGTGCTGATCAATTACGGGAATCATTTCGGAATATTTTGCACAAAGCTGTTGCGCAGGGTTAGGTTTAGGGTAAGAGGCAAAGACGATGCTATAAAGGCCCAATGGTCCAGACAGAAAATTAATCCTCAATAAGAAAATCTTACAGATGAACCTGCAGAGAATTTTTAGCCAAATCTGTTTCATAGACTTTTCTCCCAGTTTGTGTAAATAAGCGACTGTTGGCTAAAAAGACTGATATATCTAAGAGGCCAAAAAAATCTGCCATTGCAGGTTTAAGCAAAAATGTTATGTTAAGATTCTCAAATGTGAATATCAGCTGTTTTTTTACCTAGGTTTCCTTTTGGATTTTGGACCGTTGGTGTCAGAAAACAATCACAGTAAATGGTTCAGCGAATGCTCTTGGGAAACTGAAGCAAGTTTATAGAAAAATTTCTCGCCATTTCATGATATTGCAAACTGGGTCTGCACAGACATAGCTCTTTTCTACAATCCCTCATATCCCCATGGTTTAGATGGACTATTCATGTGTTAATGTAGCCGCTTTGTTTCACAGTTGCACACAGCTTCAGCTTACGCAGGTATTTTGGCCTCAAACTACGTGGTTTCACACTTATTTGTGGTATTCTAGGTAGGCAGCTCGGCTCGTCGACCTTCAAGTGACTCAAGAACCAGACACCGGCATGTTGATCTATCATAAGTCAATGTTCGAAAATGTGTTTAGAATCTATGCCTCGGCGTCTCATCATGTCATAAAATTCGTTTTAGCTCACAGGAGATGCAATATAATTTTGAAAGACGGTAACCGAACAGAAGGTGGCCTTATCAGTCACTCGTGGGTTACCTGGGAGAGCTGGAAAGCAAGATTGGCTTTAGCTGTAAAATTCCTTGGTAACTTAACAACTCAACACTATTACCGACATAAAACGTACAGACAATCGATCAGTTGAAAACGAAATCCTGCCTATATTAGTCGATGTATAGTAAAACCTACAGTAACTCCTCTTCTCTTTCCCATGATTTTTTACTAATGTCAAGTTCCCTTTGCCAGGTGTACTTAAACATATTGACAGTGGCTGTGGAGTAGTGAAGCTTTGAGAGCAATCAAGGAAGCGGTGAGGTCAACAAGTATGTCAGTTCCCGTGTTTCACGTCACTGAGGTATCAGTCAGGATGATGAACAAGAAAGGCTCTGGCAGCTTTTGAAGTTCATATTTGGAGCGGAGAGTGGTCGCAGAACACAAATAGCTCTCCAGGAAGCAGATTTTTGTCAGAATCACTTGGCATGATGAGAGTACATTGCAAACTACAGGCGTACTAGCGTTGATTGCCCTGTCATGGTTATGTGATATTTGAAGCTGGGTACAAATAAAACATGTCTGTAATCTGTTCCCACATATCTCCTAGAAGCAAGCTGTCCCTTTAGCCTTAACTTGACTCTTATTTCACATGTGCTCACATATGACGTGCACATAGAATGTCTAAGTAATCACTTATTTTACGCTCCTCCAGGAGTATGTGAAAGATGACTCCTGGGGATGAATTTTGTAATGAATCCAACCCGGTTAAACATAATCCCGTCTCTCGTTACTCTGAGTCTGGGTGTTGTCGGGGGGTTTTGAGTGACGTCCGGGCGTCTGTTCCTGAGCACAGCCACAGGGGACGGCAGGTGCACGTCCTCGCCTCGGGGTGCTGAGCTGCGCGCTGCCCGTCTGCCAAAGAGATGTTCAGCTGGATCGTGTTGCATCACTTTGAAATTGCGTGAAGCCAACTCAAGTCACAGCAAGGGCCAATGGTTCTGCTGTGTGTACTTTATTAGTACTTGACAGGCCATGCATAACATATCGTTGAAAAAAAATTAGGCCTGCATGCGAGTTCTGCATCCGTGGATATATACGTCGTACTTGCGTTCAGCCTGTTATGAAAGGAGGAAACTCAAGGAGGCTGTGGAATATCTATATAAAGAAGGTTCTTGACTTTGTTTGTTGATGTGTCTGAGAATGTTCTAGAGTTTATTTACAACCTAAACATCAGAAAAGACAAAGTGTTCAGTGTGTTCAATGGTTGGCTAAATATCTTATCTAATCTCTTGCCACGGTTAGAGTTTGATACTGTTCTCATTTTTGTGCGTGGTTCAGCACTCCTACAAACACCTCTCAAGTGCAGTAACTCACATCTCATCAGATTAGATGTTCACTTCCAGGAGTTTTGATGACACCGTGGCTTTGCCTAAAGTAGTCCTAGTAGCCCGGCAGTACATTGGGTTTTGTTTGTGCAAGGATTAAACAAATGAGATGAACCGGTGTATTTCTTGAACTTGGGACAAAGTCATGTGAAAACCTTCCCTCTGCTTCCTGGCGTTATGCTAAGCAAAGCTACTTCTAGCTGCATCCTTAATGCACAGACCCAAGAAAGGTAGCAGTGGAAAAACACTGGGTCCACTTTGTATTTTGACTGGGAAGGAAGAGGGTTAGGGTAAAGGCTCTTTTAAAATATGGCGGGACCTAGACGCCCTAACCTACGCACGTAGCCAATGCCGATGCGAGCCAATTATACTTGTGCGCTCGTCGGTCTGGCTCGCTCTGTAACAACACCACCCAAACACTAGTCGGCGCTGTGTCTTTTTTGGCACAGATTAATTTTTGTTCCTGCTTCCTGCTTCACTTTCAACAGTGGCGACTGAAACTTTGACTGAAATTGCGGAGATGGAGAAGCTTCCGGAAATACTAAAGCGGAAACACGCGACAACCAAACAGACCAATCACAGCTCTTGCAGTGTGCGTCGCCGCAAAGCATAGTTACATTTCTGTAGGTGCATGTCAGCTATGGCGTTAAGCTCTGCGTAGGTTTCTGCGCTGTCGCTCTAGCCAACTTCACGCAGAAGTTTAACCGTCTATTAGTGGTAAGACTTTGGTTGTAGAGATGAAGGAAAACGTCTCCTCTTCGTACCAAAGAAGGAAGTTGTAGTAATGTCCTTAATACCCTCCAGATCACCAAAATGTTTTATTTTGCTATGTGTAAAAAAAAAAAAAAAAAAAACCTTCTGCTAATGACAGTTTTCATCCTCGAAAGTGAAAAAAGTACCAGCCTCTACTGTGGTGAGACGAAAGCCAGAGATCATGTGTCACATGCTCCCAGAAAAACACTACATTAGAAATTAATAACGACTACAGAGCACTTTGTTAGGCAAAGACTCGCAGGTTATCTTTAACAGGCCTCAATGAGCCAAAAACGAAGGATGATTTTATCATGTGAGTGATGGATTGAGTCTGCCCGGCTGTCAGCGGTGATGAACGAGCTGTGCTGCCCGTTTTAATAAATCACAGCCACCATACTTTTTGTCCCAAATTTCTGACATATTAATAACAATTAGATTAATTATCCTCCCTCTGCAGGGTTGATGGCTTAGATTAATGTTGAGGTATGTCGTTGAGTAGAAATATCATCACTTAGGGTTATGATGATGGATAAGCGATGGCTGTAATAACTTTCAGTAAATTAGATGTGGACAGATGGGCTGATAGAGTAGATAGCAGGGGTGAGTCGGCGCTGTTTCGAGAGAGCAGAGGCTCATGGGAAGACTCCAACTCAACTCCCTCCAAAGTGGATAACAAATACGTCTTTGTTTGCTGCAGTATGACCATGTGTCACTGTGTCTGTGCTAGGCCTCTGTGTGCACACACATTACTGTCTCTTCGGGACTGACTGTTGAGCCTCGGGGAGAGTCGAGGCTTTCAATCCCATCATGTTGTCATCAACTGTAAACATAAAGACTATTTGATCATTTTTTTTTTCTTGCCAAAGTGTCTTCTCCTTTCACATTTTTAACCGGCTGCCATGGCTTTAGTTGTCACAGCTATCAGGCTAACTTAACTCTCAACCACGGAAGCCACAAGGTTCCCACGCAAAGACTTATCTTTACTGTATATTCGTCCCAAAGATTGTAAAGCTGCCTTTCACCATATGCAAAGCTGCTCTGCCAGTCTCTCTGCAAATAGGTTCATGACGTAGCATTGGAACCAACTCAATATGGTGATTAAGCAGCTTTTTGACCTTGCAGCATGTGGTGTTGAATTCTAAAGAAGAAAACCAGTAGTGACAACTGTGACCATCTCTCAGGGCCATAAATTTTACTGAAAGTATATTTGCCCATTCAACGGTCTCTTTCTAAGTCGGCGTCTTTGCCAGCAGTGCTTCTTTTCTTCTTCTTCTGTCCCATAAAGCAGTCGGCATTAAAGGCTCTGCAAGACATTTGTTCGTACGAGCACTGCACACATTGCGGTCCCTCCAGTGACTCAGCAGGCGGTTGGTTCCCTTATTTGGTGCCCGGTTTTTACGTCACTGAGAAAAAAAACAATTTGCATTTGTATTGTGAAAGAAGAACAGGAAGAGAAGGAACCGCCGTGCAAAGTTTTTTAGACCTCTCGGAGGATTTTTGGCCACTGCTGATGTGGTGAAAGAGCTGTTCATGGACCGAATGGTAATCCTAGAAAAACAAAACAGGCTTCAACAAGTAAACTACGCCACTCTAGGATTATTGTACTCAGATACAAATCCAGGCTTTTTTTTTTTGGTTTTACCATGGCATAAACTTTCTCTTGTACCTCTCATATTGAGTCCTTAGGCTAGATTCTGGTCTCTTCAATGCTAGTGATGTCTTTCAGATCTTTTAATTCAAATTGTGCCCAATACTTCTGTTTATGACCCGAATACATGTGGAACTTTGACATTTCCACGAGTTGTTTGTGTTTATCATGGATTCTAATGGACATGGCATGTACTAAACACCCGCAGCATTAGCGTCATCCCTAGGTGCAGCCTCTCGGAGCAGCTAACCCTTTAAGATCCTGTTCACGCTTGCATTTCTCTGATCCAAACACAAGCGGTCAGCAGAGTCACGTTGCCATCCACGCCTTTTGTTATGTGTTTTTAACGTGCTGAGCTCGCCACTTGTGTTCATACCGTGTTACTGCCTACGTGCCTTCCACTAGAAGCTCAAAGGATCCAATGTACAGTTGCAAACGCTAGCTAAGAAAACGTTCATCACCAAAGCTACCTCGGGAAGTAGCTGGAACAATCGGGTGACGTTCCTGTTTTAGTGATTGCTTACTTGTATTTAGCGCTGTTCACTTGTGATCCAACCCCAGGATACATTAAAAACCAAGCATGGTAAACAGGGTTTTGAGTATATTGACTAACAATGTACATATTTATCAGTTACAACTGTGCACTTGTATTGACATGTATTACATCGTGGCCACTTTCTACGTTTTAGCTGTAAATGAAGAACCCCAGTTGTGGACCGTTGTCTGGACTGAGCTGGCTATGTTTTGTCGTCATTAATCACATGCAAGTCTGCGTTTAATATCCTTTGATACACTGGGCTTGCGTGTGAAGGTGGACTGCTGATAAACACACTTTACAACAGCGGCTGGCACACCCTAATCTCACTGGTGTTGACACAACCTAGAGTTTTAAATTAAGCCAAATAGAGGAAGAGCACTCACAGTCTCTGTACCTTTATGCCGAGATGCAGTATTTTGTGTTTGTATGACAGGAGAAATGCCTCAAGTTCTCTCGTTCTTTGTAGTCGACATCTACCAGACAGCCATTGTGTATTCAATGTCAACCTCACGGCACTCATTCAGGCTGTCTGAGCACACAACACAGATGTGTTAAAGCGCTGGTAGATTCGGTTGATGGCTGCCGTGTCAAGCATACGTATGTGTCATGATAAAGACAGTCGCTCATAGATGTATCCAAAGCTTTTAGGGCCATCTCAAAGGAGCTCGGTGCATTCATGCATTGATGATAACGTCTGTCTTATAGCGAGGATATGATATTTTCCAAGCTGCGTTAGAATCTGGTTGTGCCGTTTTATCCCTTATCAAATCAGATGTGAAGCTCATTGATCTGTAACTATGATTCATAACAGTGTGAAATGTCAAACACTCTCAGCTGTGGCTGCAACACTGATGAATTTTCTCCTGAATATCAGTCCAAAGGAGAGTCTTTAGCACATTTATTCGCTGCTTTCGGGCACAAACAGTTCATGCTAGAAGTAACTGTTATTCACAGAGTTCACCACTGACCACACCGAGGTTGAAAACATTACATTTATAATTTTGCTGAGGCATCCTTACTCCTCTTTATCTGTCCCTTAACCTCAATTAAAACCGCCTGGTTTCACACTGGCCAGTTTCTGCTAACCTACATACTCGTATAAGATTTTCGCATGCATATACAAAAATCACTGAGGCATGTTTACTCAATACGTAGTGAGATGTCTTACCTTTTACAAGTGTATTGGAGCCTTAATATAGGCTTTCTAAAGTGGACCAGGAATTGAATTTAAGGAAGAGGTAGACATTTTGGAAATACGCTTGTTACTGTACTTTAACTCTCTTGCTAGCTTGAAGTGATTAGCCTAGCTTTACAACATAAGACAGGAAATGAGGGGGAACAGTTAGCCTAGCTAACTTCAAACTTGTTTGTTGTAACTACGAGCAACCTTTAGTTTTACAGGGTAGTTTTACATAAAGTTGCCGCGTAAAGTGTCCATGCTAAGCTAATTCTGGTAGCAGCTTCTTTCCTTGCACAAAATTAGGACTGGATTTAGGATAGCTGCTAAGGTGAGGATTACAAGAATATGAACATGTGCTACCTGCATCCATAAAGTAAATTGGTTTTATACACCAGCATGAATAATAGCAGCAGGAATAAATGGGCAATACAGAGGCCAGAACCTTCTGACACCACCGTTAGCCGAGCTAACGTTACGCTAAGACGATTCAGAGCCATAAACATTGCTTGCAGTTGACAAACATTAAATATAATTTTACCGTATATTGAACACAAGTACACCTAGCTCTTGTTCTGTCGGCTGCAGCCCGAAGTAGCGAGTTGAATAGTGAATGGGATGCAAGCTCATCGTCTATGTCGTATTCAAACCATCAATAGATCCAGAGGGACAGCGAGGATCTGAAAAATTAAATGTTAGCTTGTTAACGCTATTCAGTAAATAGTCAATGGAGGCGTTGACTGCATTCCTGGTGCTATAACTCACATTTTTAGACCATGGCTGAGCCAATGGCATTCATTTAGAACGGGGAACAGGCTGTTTCAATAGAACAGTATGTGTCCAAAATCAAGGATTAATTGCACATTCTGCAGCCAGTCAGTGTGAAGTATTCCCCCAGACCATGGTATATCAGGAATTCAAGGACATGCATATTTTCTTTTTGAAACAAAAAAAAACACACTTTGAAGGGAAGTCTTGTTTTAATTTTCAGGTTTTAGTGACATGCAGTTTATTATATAGCTATCCTAAATGCAACTTTAGTGCTTCTCCTAATGCCCATCTTAAATCTACACACAAAGCTAATACTCAGCTAATTATAGCTTCACATGGGAAAACACTGACTGACTGAACACAGCAGCCGTTCAGCGATCTAGTGCATGCTTGCAGGAAAACATACTGCGGCAATATCAAAGACTTATTAGTTATCAAAAACAGGTAAGGTGTACGAATTAGACAAATGTTTTTACTGTATGCCAAGGCCACACACACTCACACAGACATACGCAGCCACAGTGCCCTGAGATGAATGCTTTGAGGTGTTTGGTGTCCAGCCACGGCCCTTGTTGATGCTGCTTTTGTCCTGGCAATTCTTTGGCGGGTTTGTTGGCGATGGCTTTCTCTGCAGGGGCAAAGAGGGACGGCCGGAAGCTGAACACACACACACACATGCACAGTTACACAAAGGTGGAAGTGGTGCCTCTGCCATGTGTCTCTTTCTCTTTTCAAAGTCCCTAAAAGGAAGAAAGTGGAGCAAAAAGAAAGTGTGTGTGTGCGTGTGATCCGGTGCCAGACTTTGAGGAAAAGCCAACTCTCTCAGTCAGACCCACACATGGACATGCACACAGGCACCCTGCACCTCCCCTAAAATCATTCGTAAAAACTGCTAATTTTTTAACTAACATGTGTACGTGTCTCTCTTGTTTCCCCAGTTCATAATAGAAGACATGAAGCAGCAGCAAACCAACAAACACAGCAACCTGCACCGTGAAGACCAGCACATCACTGTGGAGGAGCTGTGGAGGGGCTGGAAGACGTCTGAAGGTAACATTAACTATTTACATCTGAGATAACAGAAAGAATATAAGGGAGAAGGCTTCTGTTCTCACAATCATCTCAGTAGACTGGCAATACCACTGGAAGACACGCTGCGTGCCGTCACAGTTAAAATCCTTGTAAAATATTAATGTTGTTTATACAGAGTAGCATTATCGCTTAACATTTTTGGTTTATTACAGAACACAAAACAGACCAGGAAAAATGAAACTGCTTGACAACAACTTGCTCGTTCACCGTCCTCCCTCAGGCTGCGTAGACGTTGCACACTTTACAGTTTAACTTCAACACATCACATGACACAGGTGTGGCTTCTACTTAAGCGTTGGACAGGTCCGACATCGTTTTCACCGCCTCGTGAGTCTGCACGTTCACGTGCTTGTAAAACCAACACTTCAGAATATCAAGTGAAATCAAAGTAAACAGATCTTTTTTTCTCTCTCTCTCTCACGAAAGCCCTCTGTAATTCTGAGCAGTTTCAATCGTTCACAGGGAATATCTTAATTATTAAGCTGCTTGAGAGCAAGTTGGGAAAGGGGAAAAAAAAAAATCCTTGTAAACGGCGAAGTTTGTAAAGCCTAATTACTTCATCCTTAAATAGTTATTTTTTTTTCCTCCGCTCTTTCTACACGTACACCCAATCTGTCAGCATGTACGTGCCAGTGTTTGTTTATCTGTGGAGCGAAGTGGTTTTAGAACAAGTCCTTCACATGCATCTCAAACAAGAGCGCACGCTGCACAAAATAAACATCCCGGCTTTCGGTTTAGGTGTAGCGCGGTGAAATCGTTTGCTCGTCCTGCGACACTTCCAAGCTAAAGTAAGCACTCGAAGTGGCGGCAAAGCTGATAAATCAAACCGTTAGAACACTTAAACATTCACACATTAACTATTTATTTTGTGGCCGGTTAGCGTTTTTTGATCGGGGGAAGTTTGCACTGAATTCCACTGAAAGCGGTCCCCCGCAGTGTTCACAGTCGGCCTGTCGAGTACTTTTCAGTCAGCCACATTTAATTAAAACCTCTGGTGGCTTTTCAGTTCGGGAGTCTGCACAAAAACGCTGCATAAACCGGCCTCTTTCATGCTAATAAATCACCACTAAACCTCATATTTATCCACTCTTTGGAGCGACTGCATAAAACTGCCTAAACAATCCCCACATCCACCAGATATTAGTATCACAGTACTTCTGGACTGTCACTTTACAATAGAATCTGATAGAGAATAGTGTTTCCTGTTTATTCTTCTGTTATTTTCTGTTTTGCTCTGAATAATGATAAAAAAGAGATAACAACATCCCTTGTCTGTTCCCCTCTATCAGTCCATAACTGGACAGTTGAGCACACGGTGCAGTGGCTGAAGGAGTCCGTGGAGCTGCCGCAGTACGAGAAGAACTTCCGGGACTTCCGGGTGACGGGGAACACTTTACCTCGGTTAGTACAGCGTCAAGTCATCTCTCCCAAGATCACTGCTGCATATCAACACAAACAAGAGTGTGATTGTGCAGGGCTTCACTAAGACAAAAATAATGAAAGCACATAAGATCTTGGTCTTGCTTAAACCAGCGAGGTGTGTTTATGAAGAGTGCCATAATTAGGATCTTTGTTACAGTACCCAGTGGTACCTTTAGTTCTCATTACTCTGTTCAATGCTGCCCACTGGTGGTTGTAAAAGGCAGCACGGGGGGACTCCAGAGTCAGTTGAGAAGTTTCAAAGGACTAGTAGGAATTTTTTCTAGGCCAAATGTCTTTTAATTACATGTTCTAACGTGCAGCTTGTTAAATTCAAGAAATGAGAGTTGTTGAATGTGAAATTGTCATATGAGTGCCGCCATTACGGAAGAAATTCAAGACGTCGGTGGAATGTGACCGGCCGCAAACTGCTTGTGCTGCATGAGCAGACCGGAGGGGAGGGAGGGCGGCGGGTCGTTGAGGGGTTTCATATTTCGTCGCGGAGCTAATCGGCCCTGACTCACGAGGTGATGTCACACCAAGGGGGTTACAGTTTCCCCTTGCAGCCATGTTGTCTGAGCCGGTTAAGATGGTGGGGGTACGCGGCGTACGCCCCTTGAGATGAGATGATGGTGTCTCAAAGGTTAAAGTGGGCGCAGTGATCCACACAAGCCCTAGTGTGTGTTACTCTGAATGTGAGAGTTGAAGGACAGGTTCACATGTTGAGTAAACTGAACACAGAGAGTTTGTGTTAATGTGCACTGAGTGTCTCATGATTTTTATTTTGCTTTCCTTCTCTGTTTTAGAATAGCGGCAAATGAACCGTCGTTTATGTCGATGCAGCTAAAGATATTAGACCAGCGGCATAAACAGAAGTTAAACCTAAAGGCGCTAGATGCGGTGCTGTTTGGGCCTCCTCTCCGTAAGTATGCACGGACTTTTAAAACAAAGCCGATGCAGATTGTCCAAAAAAATAAATCACCCGTATGTAAACCACTAATCTTCTCCTCCTCAGGCCCCCAACACAACTGGATGAAAGACTTCGTCCTGATGGTTTCCATAGTGATCGGCGTCGGAGGCTGCTGGTTTGCTTATGTGCAGAACAAGTCCAGCAAGGTGCACATTTCTCAGATGATGAAGGACCTGGAGAGCCTGCAGCACGCCGAGCAAAGCCTGTTCGACCTGCAGAGTCGGTAAGAATGGGAGAAGTGGAAGGAGGGTGGCTCGGCGGAGCAGGGTTCAACGGTGTTGCCTCAGTGCTCAAAACATTGACAGTACACAAACACAGACCTGACATCAGCCGTAGAATTTCTGAAGAGCAGTTTTGTTCAGCGTAGTGGCTCGTTGCATCAAATCAGTGCGTGACTCCGAAAGAAGCCACACCCTTAAGTATTTATAATTAACACACGGGGCAATTAGTAGTAGAGTTTGTACCTGGATGTAAACATGTTTATTTCTGCTGTGAAGTTGGACATTTTGGAGGTCAAGGGGGATTGAGTCGTTTTTGGAGCCCCCTAGTGGCATATTGAGGTACTGCACACAGAAGATGAGGCCTTTATGTACAGACATGAGATCTTCTCTCTGCTCCGGCCACCTCCTACAGTCCAAAAACCAGATTAGGCTTAATGTACACTGCGTCAAAACTGGCTGTGGCCTCATCTTGTCCCTTTCCCGTCTTCTCTCAGACTGGAAAAGGCTCAGGAGGAGAACCGGACGGTGGCCGTCGAGAAGCAGAACCTCGAGCAGAAGATGAGGGACGAGATCACCGGGGCCAAGAAGGAGGCTCACAGGCTCCGAGAGCTGCGAGAGGGAGCCGAATGTGAGCTCAGCCGGCTCAAATATGCAGAGGAGGAGCTCGTGCAGGTAGAGATCCCCAGAACGTTCCTTGCCCACGCAATTTATCAGTCAGATAAGAGAATGAAATGTCTGAGTCGCTGCCCGGGATTTAATTTCAGCTTCAATGAAGATATGACAAATATTAGATGCATTCATATGTTCGTAAAGTCATCTTAGATTATCATTATGTAAAATATACAATTAAATATTCTCTTCAAAACTTCATTATTCAAAAGGGGCTAGTGTCTGGATGTAAATGTATTCATTAGTCTGGCTCAAACACCTTGAAATGAAAAGATACATCTCATATTTTCCACATTAAATTTTCATTCCTTCCACAAAATACCTACTTTGCATATCTTCAAGATTTGCCCTCACATAAAAATACAGCGCTAATATATCTAAGGGCTCCTCTCGGTAATGAGTTCTCTCCTCGCAGACGAGGCAGGAGTGGACTCATTTTTTTGCAAATTCAGAATTTTAACAGTAAACGCAGTTCATTTGGGATTCAGCGAGCATTAGGCCTCACTTACTGTAAAGCGTTTGATCTACGGTCTTGCGAGGGGGGAAAGCTCTTAAACATTTGGCAGGCACCCGAATCTGGACCCTGATGCACTCCGTTCCTCTAGGTGCGGAAGGCTCTGAAGCGAGCGGAGAAGGAGATGCAGACGGAGCGCTCGGTGCCGGAAGCTCTTCAGAAGTGGCTGCAGCTCACGCACGAAGTGGAAGTTCAGTACTACAACATCAAGAAGCAGAGCGCCGAGTTTCAGCTGTGCGTCGCCAAAGACGAGGTAACCGGTCTGGCGAGGCAGCCTGGGACATTTTGCTTGTACAGTATTTGAACTGATTATTATTTTAAAACTTTAAATAGGTACATTTTATTCTAATTTTGTTCTAAACACACATAAAAAATAAAAATAAATCAAGTTTTGACTTCAGATTTTTGTCATTGAGGCTTTAATCCCTGAGCGTTGACTGGCAGGCATTCAAATCAAAAGCACCCTTTTCTCCCTGGCACAGAGCTCCAGTCTTTTTCTCCCTGGCTTGTAAAAGAGCAGTAAATCGTGTTTACTGCCGCTACAGAGGACGCTCAGAGCGTCACACTGCTCTCATGTGGACAAGCCAGTATTATTTAAAAGCAGTGCGTTGCCAGCCTGGCAGGCCTGTGATTGTTTGGCTGGTGCACCCACTGATGGCAGCCTCCGCCTAAAACGGACATGAAACGGCCGTTTGATTAATGAGTTGACATCAGACTCATTGCTGTGTACTCTCAGCCAGTCCCGTCTGAAGCTGGCTAACAAACCTTTCATTAATTTAAGTCGGACATTTTAATGACGACGGTGCAGCGGGTTTTCCCGAGAACAAGAACAAGAACCATTATGTAAATATATCTCCAACTCTAAACAGTTTTTTTTAACATGTTATTTATCTACTTATTTTTTTTTTTTGTATTTCAGGCCGAGAAAATAAAAAAGAAGAGGAGTTCTGTGTTTGGAACTCTTCACGTAGCCCACAGTTCATCACTGGACGAGGTGGACCACAAGATACTAGAAGCAAAGTAAGAAAACCTCAGCTCTGCGGCTAGAAGGTCAACTCACTGAGCTTGAAATGAGTGAATTTTGACACCGTTTTATCCGTCCCCGTACACCCATCAGGATCCTTGAAAGAACCATTTGAGAGAGGTGGTATTTTGAAAAAAGAACTTTGTGTTGTTGGGTTGTTGTTCAAGGTATTTCTGTGGTACAGACATACCTCTCTGCACAGCAACATAAACTGGATTCTCCAAAGAGATCATAAAGTTGATTCAACACCTCTCTGAGACCGCTTCGACGAAAAGTGCAGCCAGGAATCTTCATGAATGAATGATAGATTTATTGCAGGACTCTTTTATTAGACTGCATTGGTTTCAGCCATGAGTACCTAATGAACTGAGAACTGCATGTATAGATAGATAGTAGCTTTTTTTTTGGATCAGTTTGATTTGTCAGGGATATCAAATATTTTGCTCAAGCCAGCAGAGAGCTCGCTGCATATTGGGAACAATACTCGCACTTAATGCTTTTATATTTCTATGTAAACACCAGAATATCTACACCGATCAGCCACAACATTAAAACCACTGAAATAACATTGACCATCTTGGGACAATTCAATGTTCTGCTTGGAAACTTTTGTTCCTGGCATTCATGTGGATGTTACTTAGACATGTACCCCCCACCTAGACCAGACCAGGCACCTCCACCCCATAGCAATGACACTCCTTGATGGCAGCAGCCATCCCCAGCAGGATGCAGCCTGACACAGACACACACACAAAAACAGTTTAGGAACAACTAAAAAAAAACATGAAGAACAGCACAAGGTGTTGACCTGGCCTCCAAATTCACTAGATCCCAAACTGATCAAGTATCTGTGGGATGATCCACAGAGGCCCCTCCCCTCAACCCATAGGACCAAAAGGCCCCCAACAACAACATCCTGTTGCCAGACACCACAGGGCACCCTCAGAAGGCCCGTGTCCATTCTCTGATGGTCATGGGTCATAATGTTATGCCTGATCGGGGCATGTAGTACTTTCTGAGCTCTTGTATAATCCAGGTACTGAGGTTTTGAACGTCTTTGTATTCAAAAGCCAAGGATATTACGTGAAAGCGAGAACTGAAGTAAAATCTTGTGTGACCACTTGTTAGGCACAAGTCCAATATCAAACCTAGGCTCGTGAGCCAAAACTGACGAATCAAAGCAAAGCTGGCTTTGTAAAGGCGCTGACAAAAATTGGAATCGTATTCAAAAGCGGTATCAGATTAATATTAGCCTTTTTTTTTTTTTTTTAGGAAATCCCTGTCAGAGGTGACGGCGTGCCTGAGGGAGCGGCTCCACCGCTGGCAGCAGATCGAGAAGCTCTGCGGCTTCCCCGTCGTCAATAATTCGGGTCTGCCGAGCCTGACGGCCAGCCTCTACTCAGACCACAGCTGGGTGGTGATGCCTCGGGTCTCGGTCCCTCCCTACCCCATCGCAGGAGGAGTGGACGACCTGGACGAGGACACGCCTCCCATCATTCCACAGTTCACAAGTGAGTAAGGAACCGGACGGTTTTCATTCTTTGCATTCCTGAGATAAAAAGTAACATCTTCGTGTTCTTTTTTTTTTGTGTTCCTCTTCTTCCTCCCAGCGGCTACGCTGATCCGGCCCTCGCTGACGCGCAACAGCAGCCTGTGCCGCTCCCGCCGGAGCCTGCTGAGCTCCCCGCAGTCCACGCTGATGTCCCCGGACCCGGACCTGCTGTCCATGGCCGGCTCGTCCCTCTCCTATCACCCCGAGGCAGACGACGAACATATCATGTTCAGCTCGGATAGGAGGGGGTATGTAGCGGTGGCCGGAACGCCGCGGAATGGTTTTACAGTTTGGACTCACAGGTGTTTTATCCAGACATTCACACTGATGCACTAACCTTGGGGCTAAACGGTAACTTTTCTGACTGGGTGTCGACTGCTGCAGTCTGTGGAGGACGCGCCGGTATCTGGGCTCCACTGAAGAGAGCACAAGATAATAAGATAATCACTTCACATGATCAAATCTCAGTCCCTGAAGTGCTTTATTAGTGTAGCGGTAAAAACTCAACACTTAAGCCTTTAGCAAAATAAAAAAACTGCAGTCACTGCCGAATTTGGATGAAAGTGAGCACAGCCCACACCCCCAGCTACATCAGCTGATGGTTTACAACCCAGCTCCAGAATAATCAAATATGTTTATTTGACTAAAGTGACTGATTAAAGGTGGAGTCATTCATTTCTTGAACCTTGAAGCTGTACGACTTCTCTCAATTCTCAATCAGAAGCTCGTACCCCCAAATTCACAGATCCGCATCACCATGGCAACAACACTAACAACTCTTATTCTACTGCAGCTAACATCACAGTAACAATTCATCATTAGAAAACTAGCTGCTTGGCTAACGCCGTCATATCTACGCAAATGTTTTCAATGTCTGAGATCTCGTGCTCTTCTTCCTCAGGGAGGCGCCTCAGGAGGGCAGCTCCGACACAGACTCCCTCAGCTCGTCCATGGGGCGCAAGCAGCTGCAGAGCTCGGGCTCGGAGACCCCCTACCGCAAGATCTCCCGCGAGGAGCTGCTGCTGTTCAGCCAGAGCCCGGAGGCTCCCGCCTCCACCGCCCTCACCACCAGCAGCAGCAGCAGCAGCAGTCTCAGGGACTCCACGCCGCCCCCTCTGCCTCCCACCCCGGCCACCACCCCGTCGGGCCCGCCCTCCACCTCGCCCTCCCCGGCCCTGGAGCACCACCCGTTCGCACAGAGAGGCTCGCCCGACCTCACCCGCATCATGCCCGAGTCCCAGAGCGCGCCGTTCTCGCAGGGGAGCGCCACGTCCCCGACGGGCAAAGGCATGTACAACGGCATCCTGGAGAAGTCGTACAGCTTTGGCCAGCTGCCGGCGAGCATGCTCCCCAAGGTGGGGCGCTACCCGTCTCTCACCTCCCTGGACTCGGAGGGCCGGAGCGTGGGAAGGGAGTCCAAGCTCCAGAGCACGTCCTCCCAGGACTCCAGCGACAATGGGGAGAAAATCAAGCGCTCCTCCTCGAAAATCAAAAGCTTATTTAAGAAGAAAAAATAAAACTTCCAGAGTGAGATGCGTGCGTGTGTGAGAGAGAGAGAGAGAGAAATAAAATATAAAGAGTGGTTTTAGCCTGAATACTAAAAAAAAATGAAAAAAAAAGGATGTCACTGTAAGCTAAAACATTTCATTTTCTCTCTTAATTTCTTCTTTTTGTCATCACAGATGGAATGTAGCTCAGCGTGGGAGCCTTTAAACGCCCTCCACGCTGGTAGCCTTATTTTTCAATAATGCCTTTTTATTTAGTTCACTCACAGCCTCGAAGGGAAAACCTGCACAGGTCAAGGAAAAAGTCAACAAAAGGTCACTGTCTTCTCTTAATTTAATTTTGAACCAAAAAGCCACTAATGTCAAAGGGTCTAAAAGGTGCAGTCCGTACGTTTAGTTGTAAGCACACGACGTCAAGTGTTCCACTGCTGAGGTTTGCTGTTCCTGCTGAACGCGTTGAAGTCTTTCAGTCGCAACAGCAGCGGAAAAAAAAAAAAAAAAAAAGAAGATTTTTGTAAAACATATTTTCAACAGTTTCTTTCTCAAGTGTCTGAGCTGCTTCTCCCCCATCGGACGGTGGCGGACTGCATCTTGTGAAGTGTTGCGAGTCCTGAACTCATGTACTTGATGAATTAATCCTGCTAAAGTTCGTTGCACTACTGCTTTCCTGGTATTGTGGGAAAGAGAGCCGCTGCTTGCGGAGTAAATATTGAATAAAGATACAGAGATGAGAGGGACGCATGGGCAGCCGCAGTGAAGACGCAGCACCTAACGCTAGAGCCAAAATGATCTGATGCGTCTTCACTGCCGCTGCTAATGGATTTCTCGATATATATAAATATATATATATATATACTTTTGTTTTCACATTATTATGTTCTTGTAGATGTTTTGAAATAAGCGGTGAGGGTTCCTCTGAACTGAAGAAAGTTTACGGATTATGCAGATTTAACCCACACCTGTCACTCTCCCTGTGTTCTAACTGCCCCTTATTACTTGATTAACTGCATCCTGTAGCCATACATAAACCATTTCCATTTTACAGTTTTTGTCTTGTGCTCCCCTCCTAAAAACAAAAACAAAAAAAAAAACTGCGGTGTCACCACCAGATTTTGATCAAACTGTCTTGAGAACGAGCGGAGGCCGGGGTCCCGTACTCCACGGTGCCAGGAAGAATGAGACAATTGTGAGATAAACACTAAGAATTATCTGTTCAGAAACCATTTGATCCAGATCTGACCGGTACACCAAGACCTTCCCCCCTCTTCCCACCGCCACCATCACCCCCTCCCACCCCCACACACACTACGCTCGAAGCCGACCCATGCAATACGGTCCCGATCCTCACCTCTGGGCCCGCACCGAGCGCACTGATGTCAAGAGCTCCTGCTTCACACTGTGATTTCCAGCTTCTTCCCTTCATCTGGATCCTGGGGGGGGGGAGGGGTGATGCCGTGTACGAGGTGTGTCTGGGAGGACATGATGAGGACGGGCCTCTGTTTTTAAACAGGAAAAAAAAAGATTATATATATATATAATAATATATTAGGAAGGTTGTGGACAATGAAGGAAGCGGAGGACGGAACTCCAAGGAGAACATGAATGTTTACGAGACATTAGGGTTTTTTTTTTTTTTTTTTGAGAACATTTGTGTGTGAATATTTGTATACTGTAGAAGAATTAATAAAAAAGAAAAAAATGGAAGCACCCGAGACGTTTCAGAGTCGTGTTTGCAGCACCGTGTTTTAGTTCGTTGTTAGCGTGTTAGCGCTATAGCTGTGGCTCTGCAGGTAAATAAAGTTTGGAACAGTAACCCTGATCTAGGCCATCTCTGCAAACTTGAGAAATTTAGATCCTCGAGGTCGGAGAATAGAACTGTTACAACAGCAAACCTGCTCAACAAGCTGGTTCTATAAGGTTTTCCTGGTGGGACTGGCCTAAATAAATGACTTAAGCTGCATTATAAAGAACTGAAAGTCAGAATATCTCAACCACTGCAGTTAATACCATTTGTTTACTATATCACAACAATCCCCTTTAAAAATAGGACATGTCTTAGACCACAGCTAAAGATTAAACATTTACAATTGATATTCAAATCAATAAAAGGTGCGTCATGGAGCATTTTTCTCTTAACACATCTTAATCACCCAAAGTGTTTCTGAACCGAACCGCACCCACATTGTGAAAGCAATCCAGCCGAGTTGAAAGAGCAAACCACCCTGACCCTCCTCACAGCAGATTAAGTGCCGGGAAGAATATCACTCTGACACCCCATTCGTCTCCGGAGCTGGGACACGGTGAAACACAGGAGAGAAGCATGCACGATTGCTTTATCAATATGAAGTGATGAAAGTTGTGTTGATGGTTCATCAATTCGGCGCACCGGGTGAGGAGTGGGAGGTGGGGGAGGAGGGGTGGGGGCATCTGCTGGTGATGAATGTTGTTTGGGCACCTCTGTACACAGCAACAAATCCCCAACCTTTCACACCGGCCTCATTGGCTCACGCTGGAAGGTGCAGTTTCTGCGCGTGGCCGCATGGTGTCAGCAGAGCATCAGAGGAAACGGCCTCGCTGGCCACTCCCTGATGAGGAAATGTGCTGAGAGGCTGCATGTTGGTGATGGACACACTGGAGGTCCACAACCAAAGGAATGTGCTCAGTACTGCAGCTTATCTTAGTATTTGTTCTGTGTGCTGGTAACTTGGCATTTTACTTCTTTACTGCTCAGGTTTACTTTATGTACAAACCAGAAACTCGACAAACGTACGCACAATAGACAAACAATTTGTGTGTCTGGTCTGGGACAGTTTATGGTAAATCATATTGCCATAACATACAGTAGTGTGCATCCACTCTTGCAGCAATATGAAGGGCATGCCCTGGATATTATAGCTTTTCAGAATAGCTGAGCCTGTAACAGTAGCAGTTTAAGAATACAGCGTCAACTGTCCACATACTTTTGGCCACATGGCGTTTCTTGCTATATGAAGCACAGATTTTCATTTTCAAACATAATATTCATAAATGTGAGTAATGATTGTGTATCATGTAAAATTTTGGCCGCATTTATGTCCAAAAGTATGTGGACAGTATATTAATATATATAGTGGAGAAGAATAACATACACGTCCACATACTTTTGAACACTTTAAGCCCACAATTTTCCAGCAAACTGGATTTACATTCATGTTTGGGTACATGTATAATTTTATATTTATGACCAAAAGTATGTGGACAATATACTGTATGTAGATAGATAGATGGATGGATGGATGGGTGGATGGATGGATGGGTGGGTGGGTGGGTGGGTGGGTAGATAAATTGATTTAATGCGCAACAAAACATGAATTGATTCTAGAGCAACTGCTTTCAGCTGCATTCAGACTCTGTCCCATATTCTCCTCCTACTTTCCTCTTCTCTGCTTCCTCTCTATCCTCACAGGAACATTGCAGGTTGGGGACCCGTTGCGGATATTTATGGCCCCCGAACGGCACTGCAGTGTCGTAATTGGCCCCACAATGACACTAATGCTCAGAAAGAGGAGCGGCGTATGCGAGCAGAAGATGGCAGATCCTCCCCTTAATGAATGCTGCTAGAAAAGGTAATGAATAGATAGAGGGCTTAAAGGCACACATACGCAAAGTGATTGCGTATCAGTGAGGCTTTTACCCGACCTGCCATTGCGCTTCATCTCCCCCTTCTCAGTCTACCACTCCACTCTGCCAAAATCTCTCCTTTCTTTATCCCCATCACTCAACTCTCCCTCTCCCTCTCGTTTGGATCCCATTCCATGGCAGTGTAATGGGTTTATTAGTGTGCTTAATGCACTGTGACCTACTGGGGCTTGCAGTCTACCTTTTTCATCCACGAAAAAAAAAGAAAAAAAGAAAAAAGATGGAATGTTTTTAAAAGGGAAGTAGAACAGGAACGAGGTATAAAGGGGCAGCAGTAACGAATGGGGGTGCGTCAATTTCAGGAACGAAATTATAATTAAAGCATGAAGCAAATGAAGACACAATAAAGGAGGAAATGCTCGATCGCCCTGCCAAATTCAGAACGATGGACTGCCAGAGCAGATGCAGACACTGACAACCATTATAACAAACAGCAGCAGAGAGTCAACCCCAAACAGCCTGGGACAGTCAGAGTCGATAGCTGCCATGTTTACCCAGATTGGGACGAACAAAGTCAGCTTTGGAACCAGACGTGCTCGGTGCAAATGAACGTTTCTGCTCGAAAACTCTGCCAGCGAGACCTGCAGCCAGTCTGTGGTATAATGAAGGCATTTCAGCCGGGACCGTGGTGTTCCTCTGTCTGCAAGAGCTCAGCCAAACCAGAGATTTAGGGAGCGGCGTTCGGGTTTGAACAATGACAGCCATCGGAGCGCATCTTTAGAGTTTGACTGTAGATAAACAGTGAAGACTTAAAGCTGCGCCAAGAAATAGTTTCACATTAGCAATCAAGAAATTTACTATTTGCAATGCGAAAGATTTCGCATATAGTCACAAACATACAGAAAATGATCACCCAAATCTGCAATGTGAGCTCTACAGACTATTTTTTAGCTCATAGTTTTGGTTTTACAGCCCCTCTTAGTTAATCGCTGCAAACTATGGCTTCTGTTTGGTGTATAAGAGGATGGCATATATTGTATTTTGGCGGGAAAAAGTTGCCTGTTGCTGGAAACAGTCATGATGAGAGTGTAGAGAGTCAACCAAAAAATAAAACAGCCCTTTATTTTTTTTGGTTGACTCTCTACACTCTCATCATGACTGTTTCCTGCAACAGGCAACTTTTTCCCGCCAAAACAGAAGCCATAGTTACCAGCGATTAACTAAGAGGAATACTTTTAATGAGCTATTTTAAATAAATAAGCAAGATACTTCCTTCAGTTGGTGGTGGAGACCAAAATAGAGCAAACAAACAGTTAATATTGGTTTTTAATTCACCAGTTGTCAAAATATATGACCCCAAATAAATTCTAACATTTCTTTCATGTCTGCTAACATGTCAGATTTATAAGGTTACAGTGGGTTGAACCACTTAGTGCAAAATAACAAAAGTTCTTCCTAACTTGGGCATACCTTTTTCATACGCATATCATTTTATTTAGTGTCTGTGTAAACGAATGAATGAATTCAATCTGGTTGAAGAGATATTGCTAACATTGTTTGGATATTCTCCCCGTGTCTGCGTGGGTTCTCTCCGGGTACTCCGGCTTTCTCCCACTGTCCAAAGACATGCTCATTAGGTTAATTGGTGATTCTAAATTGGCTGTAGGTGTGAATGTGAATGGTTGTCTGTCTCACTGTGTTAGCCCTGCGATAGACTGGAGACCTGTCCAGGGTGTACCCCGCCTCTCGCCTGATGACAGCTAGGATAGGCTCCAGCAGACCCCGCGACCCTTAACAGGAATAAGCGGTTACAGAAGATGAATGAATGAATGAATGTTTGGATATTGTAGATGTGCGGTTCAAAAGTACACCTGCAATTACTACTTAATGACATAGGGGGCGCCAGAAGCAACAAATATTGACACTTTAAAATGCTGATGTACTTGAAATAAGAATTTTCTACATTTCTACATAAAAATGACTCAAAACATCCTTAAAGTCCTTAAAGTAGACACCCATCAAACAAATGAAACAGAAATATAAGACAATCATGCTAACACGGCTTAACTGGACAAAGCTGGGAAAAATGTATCTTTAGAAAAGATGCCAGGCGATAAAAGAATCTGGTATAAGTACCAAAAATATATTTGTAGCTTCAAAAGATGGTTCAAGCTGATACAGTCTCATCTCAGTCCTGTGACCAAAAGTCATCTTTTCATCAAATTAGCTACTTTATCAGGGCGACACATACGACATTCAGTATCTAACACATACTGCTGCACATTTTGTTCTGCCACACTGAAGTGTGAACAAATTCTCAGTTTCAATTTCCAGCAAAGGTAGGCCTGATTAAAAGCCTTTCTAAAAATAATATCGCCACACTGGAGCGCCGCGCGCATCCTTTTATGAAGCAGTTAGGAGTTTAATTTGTTGGCCCCTAAAGCATCCGAAATAGATCAAAGACCTCATTAATATAAATGAACAAGTGGCAAAAATGTTTGTTGGGAATCGTCTAAAACGCCTTCCGACGTGAATGACACCGCTCTGATTGATTCGCCGCGATTAAACGGGGCTTAATCAGATTTGCGCAGGTGATCACAGCGATCACATCAGATGAACGTTAGAGGCTCCTCTCCCTCTGTTATTTCTAATTTACAACGTGCACACGGCTCTAAAGATTTACGCAGTGGGCAGACTTCCTGAATCACTTGTAAGGACAAAGGCGGGGCAGTTTTACCCCAAACCCATTTCAGGATTATGAGTGTGTCCATATTTAATGTGAATTAAACTGCCCTGCCTGTCCAGCCACATGTGACCCCAAAATACACAATTTAAAAGCCGGAGAGTTAAGAGTGGGTCGACAGTAAGATGAAATATTTTAAGATTAGGGCAAAAATAACATGAAGACCATTAAAACTCGATATAGAAATGTACAAGTAACATTTGAAAGAGGGAATCAAATTAGCCTAAACCAATTATCGCTTTATTCATTAATAATAGTATTTAAAACTCTTTTATATGACACAGAAAACCGGTTAGTATCAGAGTTGCTGCTGTGCACACCCGTTTAGACCCACTGCGGTGCTCCCACTGATGACTCACATTCCTGATTGAAGCCCTTTTTTTTCCCTTGTCACCTTAAATTACGTTTGATAGTTACAGTCAAGCTCTTTAAGTGACACCACGAGTTACAGAAAAAAAGCCTCGAGCAAGAATGAGAGAGAAAAAAAAAAAACAGCTGCTAGCAAGGGAGAGTATTCTAATAGGCGTCAAGATCTTTTCCGGCGCAATTACCTTGTTGTTATTGTCAACACTGTGTCAGAGGACAGGGAGTCCAAACAGACTTAGCGTTGAGCCACGCTGAGGGCCAACAGATGTGACATGCCGATGAGTGACTGCGGCACCTATTAGATTAACGAGGACAGTTCCACTTAGAGGGAAGCGCAGCGTCTCCCCGGGAGGCTTTGAAAGGATGCAAGCGGACGCTGCCTTCAGAGGCCAGTCTTAAGGGAACTTTACTCTGTGCTCCCACTTTGTTGAGCATTTAGAGGCTCATTCTTTATTTTTTTTTTTCCCCAAACTGACCTGAGGTTAAAAAATGTCACGCTTCAACACGTGTCAATTTTGTTTAATTACAATGCAGAAAGCACTAAGGCGACCGTGGCGAGAAAAAGCTCCCTTTTTACAAGAAGGAACGAGAGGGATCTCATATGGGACGACCCACCTGCTTTGAGGTCGGACGAATAGAGAGACAGAATAAAAGAGGGAAATGACACATCTGGAGGAAGAAAACATGCAGCATATATATCCACGATATAAAGAAACTAGCTGATGCACATTACATGCAGTAAAAACAACTTAGTGTGATGCATCTTCTCCTCAGTGCTGAATATAACTCTTATTAAAAAGCATACTTCTCTGGGTCCAGTAACGTGAGCTTGAATTGAAGGAAACAATTTTTCTCCACTAGAATTTATGTCTTAAAAAAAAATCTCTTCAAATATTATTTCATATTAAAAGTTTTCCTTTCTTCTTTTAACAGTTTCTCCAACACATTTTCACAGTTAAGCTTACTAAAGCTGATGAAACGCAATGAAATGAGGCAAAAGATAAAACCAGAAAAAGGGAAAAACAAAATAAAATAAAAATAAAAAAGCACTAATAGAAATTCACTCTTAATCACTTTAAATTCCCGCTTGGGTCAATTGTGCACTTATCGAGAGACAGGACCTTTCTGGCGGTCGCTCAGTCTGGAAGTCAAACAAAGAGGCCTTTGTAAATACCCATTACTGAGTTTAGAATGAAGTGTTTAAGGCATCCCTTGTTTTCACTCAGATTTACTCCTCAGTGCTGAATATTGACTTTAATAAAAAGGATACTTGTCTGGGTCCAGTAATGAGAACGTGAGCCCGAATTGAAAAGCCCGAATTTCATTTTCTTTGAGAAAATGAAAGCTCTGACAGCGCCGAGATCCACTTGTTTCAATCATTTTCTGCACTGCTCGCTGAAAAAAAAGTTGAAAGGTTGAAATTAGGTGTTTGAAAACTTCAGATCCGATAAGTTGCTGCTTGTCTGAACTAAGTTTTGAGCAATGTTTGGAATGTCTGGAAAAAAAAAAATCCAAATCTCTTCACGTTTTCAGTTTGGGCATCATTCGTCAGGTCTGATCTGTAAACTGCTGAGGATGTGGAACCTGAAAAGACTGCCAGCGTTCGTATCGCCCTTCTCTCTCAGAGCTGACTTTAACAACACCCACGTTCAGTTGTTGAGCTGACAGGCGATTTCTGGGAGCTCCGGTTTAAAATTCTGAATCATAATCTCAATTTTTTTAAAAAACAAAAACATAAAAGTATGTATCCTGGAGGACTAGATTTCAAGACTTTCAAAAAATAAATAAAAGCATTGTTTCAAATTATGGCATGCTATTAATCCTGTAGATACTGGCTCAGTCTCTAAAATAAGGAAATATGCTCTACAGATCCAAACTTTTAGACACGTTTCAAGTTTTTTGAATACCAAATTAAAGTTTCCACCGTTTTCTGTCATGGTTTGTGTTTTCCTCGGTATGAATTATAACTGCAAAAGCTATTAATAAAACATCCAAAGGAGCAGCTCATCGCTTTGGTGTCCCGCGTTTTTCCAGGTCTCACTGAAAAAAAAGAAATAAAAAGGATTTTTAGGTTAATACCGACACAGATCTGTAGTTTGAAGTGTGGCGCAATGCGAGGCGGCTTAAACCTGGCATAGGAACCGGCTGCACTTTAACTGTGTGGCATCGCTACGGTGACCTGGATCCCGCCATGAGCCGAGATGACACTCGACGTGAAGTGAGTCTGGGGGGGTAGGGGTTGGGTTTAACTTCAGTTTACTTAAGTTGATGAAACACGGTGAAACAAGGCAAAGGATAAAACTGGAACAAAAGAAAAAAACTTAAAAAAAAAGATAAAAACCTAAAAGTGCTTAATAAAAATTCACTCTTAATCACTTTAAATTCCTGCAGGGCTCTGCTTGGGTTTATCGTGCACTTATCGAGAGATGGGGCTTTTCTGGCGGCCGCCCACTCTGAAACTAAAACAAATTTTACATTTTTTTATTTTTTTTTTGCAAATCTCATCTGACCCCGGTGCGCGCCACTCCAAAAAAAAAAAGTATTTGAATTTCTCTGACAGCGGGAGATCAGAGTGGGACAGAGAGGCGGGAGAGGGAAATGGAATCTGAAAGGGGGAGCGGCGCGAGCGGGGAACGCGCGGGGATGAAAGAACGGCAACAAAACAAGTGAAGCAGCGGGAGGCCAAGGTCACCTGAATTTGAGAGAGGCTGACTTGCCGCAGTGCGAGAAAAGTGACAGAACTAAAAGACGACGCGAAAGCTGAAAAATTTGGATACTAAAATAATGGCCATGAGTTGGTGAAATAAAAAATACTTGCGTTAAACTTTAACAAAACATCACCCTCTCCTCTCTTCTTCTTCTCTCCTGCAATCACAACTTTCTCCTCTCTCCCCTCCTTTTTTTTTTTTTTATTTTATTTTTTTATAACTCCAAGAAATCCAATCATTTCTATATGTGTCAAACCTCTAGCTTGATCTCTCAAACAAAGGCGGGCGAATTTGATTTGAGTGAATTCAGGAGCTTTGCGGCGATGAATAAAACATTTCTTCTCCTTGATGTTACCCGGACTTATCAAGTCACAGATTCCCCCTTTGAGCTCGGTGGTGACACAGTATAGGAACCCCTGCGCAGGATGAAACAGAAAAGATGAAGTTTCTACTGTATATCTTCAGCTTTGGCTACGGGGGGAGATAACTGCACAAACGCTGGAGATATAGAGGTAGGTGCAACACGCGGACACGGCGAAGGAGATTGACTTTAGATCAGCTTTTTGATGAATGATGCATCGCACACGGTGGAAAAGAAAAACAGAAAGAATAAAGAGAGTCGATCTTCAATTTCTGTCATGTACAACTTGTGTAAATCCCTCCAATTGTGCAAAAATTGGATATGTGGGGGATTAAGAAGACTGTGTGGGAGTTATACAAGATATACATTCTCCCTTAATCCACAGTTTCACTTGCAGGCTCACTGTGATTTGAGACTACGTGTGACATTTAATGCTGCTGTGGGATCGAATTAGTAAATTAAATGAGGTTTAATTCTTTTTAAAGTTATCAGTCAGAAGTGGAATTAGCAGCTTTGAAAGCAGCAGAAGACTTTTTTTTTCTCTTTAATGTCACTGTAGCGCACTTACAGCATCAGAGCGGCTTTACCGTAGGTGGTCAAGTTGCTTCTAAGCCAAAGGAAGAGGTAATAAAATCATATTCTCACCGGATCTCTTCTGCGCTTATTCTCCTGCAGTCTGTCGAAACTATTATTTGTAAGCTCCTCAGGCTTCACCGGATGTCACAGAGCTAGGAGGTTGATGTGAGGAAGTCGACACACGTGTAAAACAGCAAAAACATTAGGTTTTACAGAAACTCTCAGGTATAAATGCAAACAGTCCCCATTTAATGTAGTTAAATGTACATAACTGATAAACTGCCTGGATTATACATCTGAATCCTTTAATGCCAGGTAAGAATGATCACCTTTTTGACAGGTTAACGTAATAATCGGAATAAAAATGCTTCATGTAACCACAACAATCAGAACAGTCTGGACCGAACAAAGGTGATTTTGAGTCAGATTGATTTGTGATTTGATTGTTTCTCTATTGTTCAAAATTCATTGTGATAATTTGCCCCACACGGGGTACCAATCAGGTGACAAGTTTCCAGCTGGGACAGAAACATGGAAGCAGCAAGAGCTGGAACCAGTGTGGGCAAGGCTGTTTAAAACTCATTTTTGTCTTGGTCATCTTCTTCTATTGAATGAATTCGGTGTTGTCAATAAAGCAGGAGGGAGTCTTCTTCTTCTGTCTGCAAAAAACAAGTTTAATTCCGATTGCTGTTCTGGGGACATGTAAACCAATTCTGTATACACAACCAGGTCATTTTAGTAAGTGTCAGTGTAAACCGTTGAGTTGGAATCATTCCAGTACGGTTGAAGAAACATTGTCCATGTAAATGTAGTTCACTGTCAGCAGCCAGGCGAGTCTCCACATTAAAAAGAAATCAAGTTGACCTGTCAGCATCAGGCAGCCAGAACAAACCTGGATAAATAATTCCTCACACCACTATACAAAGGTGAAGGCTTACACATGCTTTTATACAGGATGTGCCAATCTCAGGAACTAGTGGCAAGGTACAAATTTTCACCTAAGCACAAAGGGATCTTTATTACCTGCAAATCTAATTTACTGTAACGACTATGTAAAGAGATCATCTTTAATTTCCTCCTTCCATCATTCCTTAGTCTACACATTTGTAATAATTTGTAACTATATTTATATTATTTTAAATTCCATTATAGTTATTTATGTGAACAAAACCCAAATTGGATATAGAAAACATTACAACGCCCTCGCTTGACTGAAGATAAAATGTGCTTGATCCCAGTTAAAGACCTTTGTGGTCAGTCTTTCCCTTGACAGCTGAACTAGGCAGTTACACTATCTCTCTGTTCCACGTCTCCGCTTTACAAGACAAGGAGTACAAGCACCAATTAACACCATCACACTTTGAAAGTGTCTGTGTTTGGAGTGTGAACTCCTTTTACACATTTAAACATTGTAATAATAAATATTGTCTCTTGGTGTAATCACTTCCCAGAGTTAGCTATAGGGTTACAGCGATGGCAAGATCTGTCACTTGACGGATTGTCATGAAAGACATCTGCTAGAGGATAAATCCTACAATCCTTCAGAGTTTGGTGATCCACTGATTTTTCCCCCCTGACATTTCTCATATTGATTAGATTAGACAGATTATTATCTCCTTTGGAATAGGTGCGGTAACTTCTGACCTTTGCACTGGCTTCATTATGTGCTTTAACATGGCCTATAGCGGCCGTTTGTGTTCATTGCTAATTAGCAAATGTTAGCATCCTAGAACGCTAAACTAAAATGCAAACATGTGAACACTTACTGAATATTTTAGCATGCTACCACTGTTGGAATCTTAGCAGGCTAAGATTAGCATGTATTGTAGCTCCTGCTTGTAGCGCCACTGGACATGAACCCCCTCCGAGCAGCTAGTTTAATAATATCCATATAAATAGTTAATATTCATATCAAGCGGAATTAAAGGATTCTTAAAAATCTCATCTAATATATTAAATATTGAACCAATGATTAAACTATGTTAAACGAAAGCTAACAGTGTATTGATTCAGCTACCTTTCAAAACATGTATCAATATTTGTAACGTAATAAAACATTATTATATATGACAGACTTCAGCATCGCAGTAAATGATTCTAACTGAAAACTGTTTAGGATTCTGTTAGCATAGCCAACAGAAAGCTGGTTAGCATTCTGCAGAATTTAGGTACCAGAATAAATGATGCTAACAGAACGCCGGTTAGCATTCTGCTAGCATAGGAACATAAAGGTGGTTAGCATTCCATTAGCATTCTGTAGAACTTCAGTACCAGAATAAATGACGCCAACAGAAAGCTGGTTAGCATTCTCTTCATCTAACAACAAAAAGCTAGTTAGCATTCTGTTACCATAGCAACAGAAAATGGTTAGCATTCTGTTAGTATGGAGAAAACACTCTAGAATTTGAGTTTAAAGGGGTTAACACAACTTTGATGCTTCAAAATAACCAGAAAATAAAATATATAATTCGTTACAGGTGTTAGTCATGCTAACTAATTCGAACCATTTATTTAAAAATGTGTGCTGTTAACCCACCAACTGTAGCCTACAGGTAAAACAATACAACTTTAATTGACAAGAAGAAATTCCTATATGCATAGGTTGAGATGTAAAATAAGTTTCTCAGTAGATGGCAGACTTACCCTATGGAGGCATCCAGGCAAAGAGAACCAGCTCCACCCTCACATATGTCTGTATGTCTGACTATATCCACAATAAATATGTGTGTATGTCAGGAAAGACAATACAAAAAAGAAAGGAGGGATACTCAAAAGAGATGAATGT
The DNA here is from genome assembly GCF_963514085.1 of Chelon labrosus. NCBI lineage: Eukaryota > Metazoa > Chordata > Actinopteri > Mugiliformes > Mugilidae > Chelon > Chelon labrosus. Next base: position 9,880,643 of record NC_140337.1, read on the forward strand.
TTTCTTGTGTGTGGTATTTATTTTTGAGGCCAGGCGTACCAGACAACAGAGTAGGATTAATAGAACCTGAATGCAGCTTGAAAATTGTCCTCAACGGCAATTACCTAAATGTTTTTTGTTGATATTATTTCATTGAGTGCTATTTTGTGAGCGTTTGTCCTCTTTTATAAAACTTGGAGACTCGTCTTTTTGCCTTTTGTAATGACTTCGCAGCTCAGCGTTTCTGATAAATACAACACCATCGAATCAAGTAAAGTCACACGCTTGGCACAAATCCAATCATCCCAGTGATAAGGTGACCAGACTAAGTGCCAGAGATGCTATGGGAGTAAACAAAAAGGCTTCACATTATTTTTTTTTAACACTGATTTTCATTTATACAGTACCCAACAGGTGAAAGACAAAAGTATTAGAAACTACAATACCAAGATGAGATTTAATGTGCCTTTGAGCGAAGTTAAAGATGCACTTCAGCAATTTAGTATGGCCCCTCTACGAAATTGGGTAACCAACTAAATCAAAATTGAAACAGCAGATGAAGAACGATCATGACTTTTGGTCCCCAGTGTGATTCATGTTCTGAAATCGATTTGACAGCACCTCACAATGCTACAGTATTCGTTGTACCGTTGTAGTAGCGAAAAAGCCGATTAAAGGCATGAATTAGGTGTTCTGTACCCATCTTTGATAGTTGCTACCGTAATTGCTGAATTCATCCAAAAGTGACAGAGAATTGAAAAGCGAATTGTTCTTAAATGCAGTTTGTGTTTCACTTAAGCCCCGTTAGTGCTTCCACTTGCTCTTAGCGTGGTGGCAGAATTTTAAGTGGACGTCCACCACAAGCGTTACATGCACATGTGCTTTATGCGTCTACTTTTTTTTTTTTTTTTTTAAATCAAGGCGTTTTGCTTCGTGGCGATCCAAACCCAAGTGCTTATGAAAGTGCTCATAACAATTTCCATTACTTTGTCAATGGGGCAAATGGATTATGGTGCTACAAAACAAGAAAATAGTTCCTTCCACCCCATAACTCTCTACACAAGCTGCAGTGGTCCTTGTGATAAGTAAACTGAGTCCATGTGTAAAATTGATGGAGTGACCCTTTAAAACTTTAAGTGCTTAAATAACAATGATTAGACACTAAAACTCTAGTTCTACAAACACACACAGACTGCCCTCTTACTCTGGCTTTCTCAAGTGTTTACTGTTCAAAGCTACATTTTGGCATTCTAAGCTTTCCTTGTGTGCCTCTGAGTACACACCTGTATTTTCCACGGTGCACACCTGAAAATTATCACCGCTCACACGAATCATAACTCCTCACCCCGGCCTGTGAAGTGAAAAATGTTCCACTGAAAACACACCACTCCTGACCAATCATCAGGTTTAGCATTTCCTTTGACTGGGCCGTGATTGGGTGCTGGTCGCTCCAAAAGGCTGCGCCGCACTTGAAGGCGGCGTGACAAATGGGGAAAGTGCTCAACTTTTTATGAACTCGTGAAGTGGCAAGGCAGTCGAGGAATTTCGTGTCGGCACCGGGCCCTGCGCTGCAGAATATCTTTGAATAATCCCATGCAAGTAGAAAGCTCTCTGTATAGCTCACTTGGTAAAGCGTGACAGTAACACTAGCGGGGTTAGTGGTTTGATTCCCTCTGTGGCCGAGTGCGATAAAATTGTACACCCACATGGCAGCAAGAGGCGATGAAAGCAGCTACCAAATGGTTTGTGTAGTGAATCTTCTCTGAAACAGCAGTAATACATGTAAGGCTTTCACAGTTGGGTGTCAGTGTCTCTACACTTGCTCAGCAGCTGTAGAGCAACGTAGGTATAACACAGCCTCGGCCCTCGTTCAAGGTAAAATATCAGCCTTATTAGTCCTGTCAAAAATACAGCTGCTACATGGTCCGTCCGTGCACCCTTCAGTGAAGACAGAGAACGGGAGGAGGACGAAAGAGGATGAGAGCGGTTTGAAAGACAAAAGGGAAAAGTGCAAGGGGAGAAAAATGTAAAGCGGCGATGGGCTTGAGCGGTGGTGTTTCTTAAAAGTTAAAGCCTTAAAGAAGAAAAAAGAAACTTGGGAAGGTTTTGTGGTAAAAGGGTGAAGACAGGCGGAAGGTGGGAATGAATGATGAGAAACAAGATGAAGAATGGGCTTTTGACAAAGCAAGACATTAATGGAAACCATTGTAAATGTCAAATTACCTTTCCGGAGTTAAGAGCCTGTTTCAAAATTTAAGCTGAAAGAGTGTGAACTATAAAAGAGGTGAATACAGGGAAGAATGGGTCTAAGATCAGACTGACTGCAGGTTAATGGTAGAAAAACGTAACTGGAACAAAGAGGTCAAAAAGCTGCTCTGCCTTACTTTTCTTCAAGGCTGTCTCCACAGCTATATAGCTATATATTCAGCACCACAGTGACCATATTTGTAAAACTGCTCTGGTTGGCTCAATGACACAGTGTTGTAAACATAGTATATGGTATACCATGACCTTAGATCAGCCTTATCACACATGAGAAGGGATTTTGTATCAAACTGTATGAAATGAAATTGCATTTTAAAGAGTTGCTCAAAAAGTTAGTTTTCCTGACGTTTTGTCTTTAACTGACATGAATGTCATCTGCTTTTGCCCCTTTTGTACTTGAAGTCGCTCTGAGTATTATGTCATATGGATATTTGGTCAAATAACTTTGTGTGAAGCGATGGCTGTTGCTCATAGCAGTACCAGAAATAGAAGATTATCGCCTTGCTGTTGAGTTCTACTAAGCTCTGTTGAGTGTCTCACTGGTTTATTTAATTACTGTTGTGGTTGTTGGGCCTGCCACTTAAAGGTCAGTCTCATCACTGTTCGTAGCAGGCAGCCGCTTGCAGTGAAAAAGCAATGAGGCACTCACTGTATTGGCACCTGTTTGGCAGCCAACAACCGACAAGCAAACACGTATTTAGAGGCTAAATAGCTAAATATCTCCTGGAGGCACTGGCAGAGACCAAAGCAGAGCTAAAAGGAAGGTTATTTTTGTCAGAAACATATCCAAATGAATGCTGCTAACAGGCAACTATTAGAACATTTTCCTTAAGCTGTTAATGTGCCAATGCTTTAACACCTCTGAGGGAGGAGATCAGGGCTGATGGATGGGTCTCCTGTATACAATAACAGTTGATTATAAGAACAGTTTCCTAAAAGCACAACATATATATAAAGTGCTCACATGTCAGTTTTAAATTTTACATTAAAAACCAAAGCATTTAAAACTAATGAAAAATCTCCAGTTATGGTCTGAATACATTTTGCTAATATGATTCCTGATACCCTTGATAGCAATAAAAGCTTACTTTTACTTAAGATGTGCTGCATACTGTATGAGTGTTGCATACTCATACATCACATGGCACTGGTCTTCAAATAGCAATGACAATATTAGTGTTTAGACAACTAAAAGCAATTCATCTTTGTTTACTATAATCTTCCAAATATGTTGTTACGCCTTGAAGGCTCTTAAGGAGGAGAGGATGTTGGGGTGGATAGACGGGTCGAAAAATAAATTATGCTTGTGTCCGGTCTCCTTCATCTTTTTCTAACATTAATCAAGTACTTTTAGCTGATGTAGTGGGAGCTTAAAAAATATTACTTTAAAATCTCACCATCCCGTATTGAAGCTAGAAATATTTCATAAAGGCGTCGATGACAAAATTTGAGCATACTAACAGGACATTTTTAAAAACATTGCATCCAACATTAAAAAAATATCTTTGTGCAAAAATAAATGGGGAAAATCCACCCTAATACGTTTCGGTGATTGGAAAAATACTGCTGCTCGGTGTCTCTCAGTTAAACCAATAACAAGATATTTGGATTGATGACTTTGAGAATTAGCATTCGAGCAGCCTTTATCACCATTGACAATGATAAGAGTTAAAGGGGAAAGGAGCTCGTTGAAAGGAGGATTCAGAGGCAGAGAGAGGAACGGCTGGCCAAAGAACAACAATAATGCGTTATTTAGAGGCTGCGTTTCGGTGCCCCAGTCACTCCCACTATAGGATCTAAATATCGTCCTAACGACTCAAAATGACGTCAAAGTTATATGGGTGAGTAAACGATGGTATTTTATGCCAGAAATAAGGTCCAGGTTGTAAAAAATGGTAATTCCCCTTTAATGTATTGAAATTTTATCACCTTAGTTTTATTATGTAATTTCTTTCTTAAGTGGCCACAAGTCATGTTAGCTAATGTTGTGTTACTTGCTAACTTCCCATTAGAGTTTGCTACTTATGTAGCTAATATAACTAATGTCATGCCACAAATTTGTGGGGTAGCCCTGCGGTATTATGCATGGTCACAACAATCATGATAAGGTTCCGTGTTGAATGTTATTGTAATGTTAAGTGTGTTAGCATACACATTAGCTTTCCTGGAAATTGTAGAAACTAGATAAAGTAAAGGATGACCACAATAAAATGCACCACTACGGTGAATGAAATGATGGATTTCTGTGGGTTAGAATACTGCTGGAAACATTTGGGACGATGTAAGGACGCACTTGTTGCCAGGGGTTGTCAGATCAGAAAACAGGAAATCCCGCTCTTCATGTAAAACCGACGTAGTAAATGAAGAATGAGTCGAATTTGGAGCAGCATAAACACTTCATGTCGCAAGAGTGATTGCATGCCATGATCCCATCGTAAGCCTTAAATGAATGCAAACACAAATGTACAAACAACACATGTGCATGCACATCCATTTATAAGATTTAGTACATATGCTTACGTGTGGATATATCCATTTATAAGTTTTGCCATTATGTTTTTCTGCGTCTCTGTTTATCGTCTGGTGCTAGTTGCCCCGTGTGCACTGTGTTACCGCACTTGCTCACCATTATTCCCATAAAGCCGGCCCTTAAATCATTCAGGAAGCCTATTCAATTTCAAAAGGGAGCACCATTGAGGTAATTCAGTGGCTTGTGTATCGACCCGCTGAGGATTTCTACATCCCGCCTCTTCCTGTGCTTCACATCTCCCGATATGATCAGCGCCAGACACCGAGCTGAAGATTCAGAACATACAAGAGACCATTATGATCTGCTGAAACCAGAGTATCGAAATAAAAATCATGCAGATGGATGCATTGTTTTGTCATAACATGATTACTGTTTATAGTGAGCTGACAATGGGGCTTTGCTCTGTTTGACGTTTCTACTTGAGGCTGTAAAGTCCTTCATGGAGAAAAAAGAGAAAATACACATAGTATTCAGCCAGTTGTACTCTTCCACCTCTGTCTATGAAGTGAATTGTGACACTACTGACATCTGAGCATAAATGTATCCCTCTGGTTTGATAAAACACAAGTAATACAATGTCACTACTACAGGAGGATGATATCTTAATAACTTGGACCATTGGACTGTCAAAAAAACAAAACAAAAAAAACATGAAATGCTTTTTTTTTTTCCTACTGCACAAGTAACCCCGCAGTTGTTGCACCCTAAAACACAACTTTCTATTTTGTGTCCTCTGATGATACTAATGTCAACTACGGAATCAAACCTCCCTCACACTGGTGCTTTGTGTTGCCTGCAGTTCAAATTTGATGCCCCAGCAATCAGATGTTGTGTGGCTGTCTGGTACTCTTTGCTACAAGATGTTAAAACGAGCTGTGAGCAATTATCGTTCACCCGCGACCTGCCAGTCTCGATTCATTGTGTCTGCTCTGTTTGGGAGGTTCCATTCAGTGTGTTTCAACGAGAATTCATCTGCAAACAAAGACCAAACTGCTGTGCAACGTATGAAAGGGCTCAATTATTAAGGACGACTAATAAAAGGTAGAGTGGTTACATTTATGGGTCCAGAGTTAGTGGTCGCAATAAGAAAGCAGACTGTTAAACAGATGTTTGAACCGGAGTGCTGAAAAGAGGACAACAAGGTAGGTTTTACAAATATGTCAAAGGACTGAGGTTATCGAGTTGAATATGATTAAACTGGAGTGATGCATTTAAGCAGGCATGCACCATCACTTCTCATATTTGGAGGCTCATGCAAGTATCTTGTCAAACCCAAAATTACAGTACTGTTAAAAATGTAAATTAATGACCATTTCTTAATAATGGGGGGGCTATATATTAATAAATTCATCTAAGTTACATGTGAGTAGAGACAACGGGACAGCCCCTTTAAAAGTGAAGCCCTCCATGAAGTGGTCCTGTAGGGCCGTGAGAGTTGGAAAAATAAGTTGAGTACTGCGCAGACTCTGGCTCCATACTCGCAAGATGGACCTGTCCGTATCCCTGGAATTCTAGCGTCAGTCTGACTAATGGAACGAAGTGGATACGCTTGTCCATATTTATATACAGTCTGTGACACAGACGACAGACTTGGGTTTTACAAAGGCCGTAGTATTTGGAATACGGCATCTTGTGGAATCACTTGAAAAGCACGTATTGCAGAAAAAAGGCAAAATGAATTTTATAAATGCGTTCACGAGCCAGATTAAACAGCCCACAGGCCGTAGTTTGCCAACCACTGCCCTACACCCTAGCCTGACTTACACATCCTCAAAAATTTAAGGTTTACGTGTGGCCAACAATGGACAAGCACAGTTGCAGTAATTTCAGCAAAAGTATCCGTTGTACTTTATCAGTTCAATATGAGCCACTCAGATCCAGCCACCATCAGCTGAAGTTTAGGCACAGCGGCATGGAAATCAACGGTGAGGAGGCACAATTACCGAGCAACGCTGACACACACAAGCACAAGGCTCTGCGTAGATTTGATGCAGAAGTGTAAACCAACCTTTTAAAATGCTTTTCAGAAAGCTCAGAGGGAAAAGTTCACAAAATTACTGGGGATTGAATTCCACAACCTCAGACCCTAAGCTGTTGAAAATGCAGATTTTGAAATAACTATTAAACTTCGGAACCGTATGCAAATTGTTGAACGGGAGAACTGCTCAACCTTTAAAAGGCAATCTGATTTATTCATGCGTTTGGGGAAAAATGCAATCGGGTGTATAGGTTCCTTTGTCTTTTGGACCACTGTTTACATCAGTATCATTTTACAGTATTTATCCGTGTGACGCTGGCTTGATTATAATTTTAATAAACCCGCCAGTTTGAGATGGCGCTGTCTCCTGCATGTTCTGTCTGCAGCTATATGTCCCAACCTCGTATAACCTGCCCTTTTCTCTGCTGTGCTGTCACAGTCTGTAATTAAACAGGACAGGACCAGCTTTGGTTTGAGTGTCACCTCAGGAACAAATACAGACATAATTACCGAGGTTTTACCACAAATGACGCATCAGTGACAAACATTTCTAATTTTGTCTTTTGCTTTCAGTCCAGCTATCATTACTAGATTATTTTTCCTTTTCTAATTCTGAAGGGTACTTACATAAACGGTGACGCAGAACTCCCGGATATCAGCTTTGACAAATGTGTCATTAGAATTTTTATATTTTACACACACAAACATGTTTATCATGTCACGTCAGCGTTCGCTAAAAACTGTGCAGGGGAACTTTGAAGTAGACAAGGCAGAGAAAATGACAAAACACAGGTCGCGGCAGGGTACAGTAGCTGTCTAATGGTACAAGACAGGTCAAGACAAATTACACCGAACAGGACACGGAATGATCTATTGCAGCCTCGCACTTTTTTTTTTTTTTTTTTTTTTTGAAAAGTGTCTTTCAAGAGGTATGGCCTTGAAAAACTTCTATCATCTGTACTGAGACACAGAGATTAGTTACAGAGCTGAGGAGGAAGGAGTGCATAAAGGATCCTTTGTAATAGATTGTGGCTCATCTGTGTCACTAATTTTCACATTAACCAGTGGCAAAGACTGATGATGGGGGCTAAACTGGGCCACCTACAAACATGATGGAATCAGGTGGTTTCTGAGGTGGCAGGAATCTTTTCTCATAAGAGGTTCACATACCCAGAACCTTAAGAATAGATTTAAGTATAGAAAACAGAGATAATGGCACTGTGAGGCTGTATATTAGCAGACTAACAAATGAGGTATGGACATTTTTAATATGTATCTTAACGTGGATGTGAATGATTCTGCATGGATGCAGTGACAGAACACAAGTAGTTATAGCTTGATTAAAGTTGATTTTCAGGAGCAACGTTGCTTTGAATTGTGCACCAACGTTCACATGTATAGTCTATGATCACTGATAATGCTATGCCAGATATGGTGGAGGAAGTAGCGTTTGGCACAAAGTAGTTAAAACCATACCCATTTTTGATTTTATGAACTTACTGGGATGCACAAACTGGACTTAAATAACACAGTAATACAATAATGTTGAAGAACTATGTTAATGACGTCACTTCACACAAGTTGTAAAGACAAAAACAACACCCAGGAGCCACGTAGCATTCGGCTTTGCAGTGAACGTTGGCTTGGCTTTCACATGCTATAGACGCTAACCAAGCTAACCAAGCTATGACAGAGAAAGTAGAGATTGGAAACACAACGTGGATTTTAAAGGCAGGCATCTGGGCACAGCAGATTGTATGAACTTATTGGGAAGCACAAAAAATGCAGTGACCGTAGGGGAATTGTGTCATAAAAAACAAAAAAAAACAAAAACAAAAACACTGTCATGGCCTCTGATGGCCATATATTGAACTATCAAGCTAACTGACATTTTAATAAGGCGCAATAGTGCAGACTTGCTCATCTGTTAATGTGTTAGCCATGTAGCTTGGGATGCAGGGAATTTGGAGGCCAGGTCAACACCTTGTGCTGTTTTGCGTGTTCATTCATTGTGAAGTGTTGTACTACACCTTTTCTCTGTTTGTGCGTATGTTGTCTGTACTTACTTCAGTCACTGTGATTATTATTTTCCTATATATTTAAAAACCTGTATTTGTGGATATTTTGTATTGCAGTTTCACAGTCAAGATATGTTCTTCAGTAAAGGTCAGAGACAATGCCACCTGTCTGGTCTGTGAGTCTTTTCTGGGCATACTCTATTGTTTGGGCTAGCTGGATAAACTACTTCAGCACGAAAAGGGAGGCCAGTAAACCCACAATGGTAATATAACTAACCTGAGGAACCATGTTAGCTATTTTCCATAAAAAACAGAAGTTATAGTTTAACTACCTATTGAACACACCGGGGCCACGATGTAAGCTCCTATCATGAAATCAGGTTGTAGAAAAGACTACACCTACACTCTACAGCAGCCAAGACCAGGGAATGACGCTAACGAGCAAAAGTTAGTCAAGCAGTTATTGCAAGTGACTCACTTGTTTGTAACAGTAACGGCACATTAGCTTAGCGAGGACTGGAAGATTTTGTCACATGTGCTGCAAACAAATGCCACTTAATAAAGTTGCATGGTGTCTGATGTCCTTTGTTTATCTCTCATGGGGACATTCTTTCCCTACATTTAACCCTACTGCCTGCAGTGTGCTGCCACATGTGCATCACCTGTGGAGTGTTTTGGGGGTTGGGTACTTGTTCAGTCAACCTCAGCCATGGACATAAAGGGACGCAACCCTATAGTTATGTGTCATTAGAATTTTTATATTTGTCTAGAGGGACGCAACCCTATAGTTAGTTCCCATGACAGCCATGCCTTTGCTCTAGACTTTCACTTTTGCATTTTTAATTTCAAACGTGGGCTTGAATCACCAACCTTTTGGTTAACAGCCAAACACGCTAACCGAATGTGCCACAGAGACACGCCTCATAGCAAGACCGAGAAAGTACTTGGAGAGGTGTTGTATCAAGCTGCGTCATGATGTATTCTGTATCCAGCTCAGATTATCGCCTCTATTTCATTGCGTCAACAGCAGGGGTTGTTTGTAATGTTCTCACTTTAGGAGGCGTATGTTTGGAAATTACAGCCGATTTTTGGTGTTTAACATTTTATCTCACACGCATTCTGTAAAGCCTGCAACTTTAACTCTGCTAATAAAATATTCAGACTGTTTTCAGTACACCGTGGCAAAATTAGCTGTGATAAGACATTATCTTATGCATAATATACGGCGTGACAGCACAAACGCCTAGAGTGTGACTGGTGCTTTTTTTAAATCGAGTTAAAAACAAGCTTCTCTGTAACTGAGCTGACTGAGCTAATATCTAATAGCTCTAAATACGGATACTGTCAGGGAGAACATCAATATGGAGCGCAACTAGGAGGAAACGCCGACTGGAGAAACGGCGAGGAAAAAATAAATGGGCGAAAAATGAACGCGACTAAGTGGAAGAACCAAGCAGTACGGGGAAAAGATGGACTCTGCAGCAGATGGAGAGCAATGAAAAGATAAAGAACAATGAGGGGAAACAGAGATAAACAGAGTGCGAGAGGGGGAGTCTGGTGACAGAGAGGGATGGCAGCGGCAGAGGAAGAACAAAGTTTGTCCACGGGAGAGAGGAAAGGGAGGACGTGGCAATGAGAACGCAAGTGTGAAAGTATAAGAAATTCATATATCATTCTGATAGAAGACAGAAACACTGAGAGATGGATAGAGGACTATTTAACCCAGCACAATGCTGCTTTCCAGCACGGAGTGGTTGACATTTATCAGGCGCAACGCTGAAAGGAAACCTGAGGACATTAGCGGCTGATCACGCTGTGTGTCTCGCCGAACAAGCCTCTTTAAGGACATTCAAGATGTTCTCTTGTCACTTACTTTGAAGAACACTGAAGCAGCCTGTTGGCATTTGTTAACTACACTGGCAGACATGACAATATGAATGGAGTGCCATGGGGTACACATCAAGGTGACGTGGATGCAAAGGAGTTGAGGCCAGACTGAGACGAAAACACTCGCATGTTTCAGTCCTTAACAAATAGTATCACCACTGGACGGCACATTATGTCACAACACTGGGCCTTCTGAGTAGTGGAAAGGTGCTGTTCAGATTTTAAATTGGTGGTCTATGAACACTAGTCACTATCAGTCAAAATAGGGAAATCAGACACAACATTAAAACCACTGACAGGAGAAAAGAATAACATTGACCATCTTGTGACAATTCTGTATTCTGCTGGGAAACTTTTGGACCTGGTATTCATGTGGATGTTACTTAGACATGTAGCACCCACCTAGACCAGACCAGGCACCCCCACCCCATAGCAATGACACTCCTTGATGGCAGCAGCCATCCCCAGCAGGATGCAGCCTGACACAGGCACACGCACAAAAACAGCACAAGGTGTTGACCTGGCCTCAAAATTCCCTGCATCCCAAACTGATCAAGTATCTGTGGGATGCACTGGAACAAGCCTGATCCACACAAAGGCCCCCACTGACAACAATTTGTTACCAGACACCACGGGCCATAGGACACCCTCAGAAGGCCCATGTCCATTCTCTGATGAGTCACAACTGCTTCGGAGGCACAAGGAGACCTACACAATATAAGGTCATAATGTTACACCTGACCAGTGCAGGTTTAGTGTGCAGTGTGATGGCAGGGCTGGTGCTCGGGTGTTCAGGGGGTCCCCCCCCGTGTGCATGTATGTGCCCAGTATTCTGTTCTGTGAGCTTGCATCTCGTTCACACCCTGATGTATAGCTGCACAGGGTTTGAGACTACCGTATGTATTTAAGTAAGCCATAGTTGCCAGGCAACCTGCAGAAACTCCAGTAAGTGATAGTCTGGCACATAGTCAACTGCAGATCAGCACCTTGGTGTTTTTACACATTTAACATGTAAATTAGTGGGTTTTAGAGGTGCTGATAGGTAGATTTTATTGACTTTGCACAGAACCAGGCCAGCTGTTTTCCCAGTTTCAAGTCTTTACTCCAGCTAACTGCCGTGATGTGGAAGCAAAAACCACAGAGGCTACCTTTATCAACATGCCATCTTGCTGTGTTGTAGGGTGCCACAATCGGAGGAATAAGGTTAATAGCTCCAAACTAAAATTTTATTGTATACCAGCTGCTACTCCGAGTCAAAAAGATTGGAGAAACCTGTGGTTAAACGCGATTAGACCAAAGGATCGGAGTGAGGTGATCATCAAAAATGCTTGTATCCCCTACTAGAAAGTTACCGAACATCAGCATTAACAGTGATACTTCAATAGCAAGCTTCACAATTTACTTCACATTTCGATAAACATATAACCGCTAACAACATTAGCCTCTTAGCCATTAGCCTGTGTGATATCCTCCAATGGCATATTCATTAGCCTGTATAACTATCCAATAACGTGTATGTAATTAACTTTATGGTTGACAAATTACGAGATGTAGGTTACTTATCCAGTTGCGTTTTCTTCCACCTTTGTCAAAAACTAGTCAACACCAACAGCTAACTACTACTAGCTAACGTATTCCTGTGGATTGTTTTGCCTCCAGCTAAGCCACGCCCACTAGAAAAACGTCATCATGTTTACTAACACATAAAGAGGTCTAAACCAGAGAGTATAATGTATTTATAAAGAGTATATGATCTATATAGAGGCAAAATTAGCATATTTCCAAAATGTTGTAAAACTAATTGTTCATAACATTGTCCAACGTATTATTGTAATCTCACGGCGGCATAACTCATTTGGGAGAAATGTTGTGTCTGAACATACATACAAGAAGTAACAAAATGTCAGCCTTTGTTATTTTGCTCAAAAGTTTCTTGTTTACTTTAAGCTTATATGGAGCATATACAGAACTGGGTTCTGTGACTCTTTGCCTTTCTTACTTTCCTTTTGCTTTTTTATTTTTTTTTTTAAATTAGATTCAATCAGCGATTTCTACAGAGTGTAATCATGATCATGTTTCCGGAGGTGGAAGGAAGGGTCAAGCACCATGACCTCTCAGTTATGGGATGGCCTCTGATGGTCAGACCGGCTCTTATTAAATGTCGAGTTATATCTCTTTTTTTCTTTTTCTTTTTTCAGTGGGTTCATTGCCTTGTTCAACATTGGCCATAGGGATCTAATTTAGGGCGGTCCTTCGAGTTAAATCTGTCATTTTAAGGTAATTGCTACAGATGGAATAAATGTATGGATTTGCTTGCATGCACTTTTACTCTAAGGGCCATGACGCACAACTATATTTTCCTCATTCCCTCTGAACTGCATGTATAGATAAGGGTATAATTTCTACTGGGACATGATCACCTCCCATTTTTAGCTTTGGATGGATTTACACACAAAAACAAACAAACAAAAAAAACTGCATCTGCTTATGTGTTGTCCTACACTCACTGCAGTAAAAACAATAGCATAAACAAGAAGGACAAGCAAGTGACAGACTTGATTTGGAAGAAGTTGAAAGGAATACTTGCAGAGTGAATTAGAAGTTAATATTTTATAAAAAGACATAAATAGTGTTGACCTTAAGGAATAGATATACCAAACTGAAATCAGAGGCTGACTTAAACACACCACAAGACAGCCAACAACTAGATGGAATATCGATTCTTTGCTTGCACAAAAGAAAATAACTCATTAGACCAGCAGGTGGCAGTAGTCTGTATTCCAAAAACTGCAGAGAGAATTAGCTGTGAGGCTATGAAGCTAGGAAGAGCAATTAACTGCTGAACTGCCCCTACGGAATCATGCTTTGTGTATTTGAATGTTCAGATGAAACTGAGGATGAAACCAGTAGTTTGTGTGTCCTTTGTTTTTATTTGTTTTGTCATGCACTGGTTTGTTAAAGGGCGTCACAGTGGCGTGGTGGTTAGCACTGAGACCTGTTCCGGGTTCAAATCCAGACTGAATGGGGCCTTTCTGTGTGGAGTCTGCATGTTCTCCCTGTGTCTGCGTAGGTTCTCTCCAGGTACTCCGGCTTCCTCCCACCATCCAAAGACATGCTCATTAGGTTAATTGGTGCTTCTAAATTGGCCGTAGCTGTGCATGTGAGTGTGAATGGTTGTCTGTCTCTCTGTTAGCCCTGCGATAGACTGGCGACCTGTCCAGGGTGTACCCCGCCTCTCGCCCAATGACAGCTGCAGGCTCCAGTCCCCCCGATCAATTATATCCACCAACAGGTCTGACTGGTGCCACAGCAAACCTTGTGTCCACTCTGTGGCCTCCACAGCTCCAATTAAAGCTAAAAATAAGAGTGAGAAGATTATCCACCACAACTGCATTACCCTCAGCATTACACTTAAAGCTATAATTTTATGCACTGTTGTTCCGTTTCCTGCAATAAAATATGCCACTCAGATACAGATAATAAGTTGTGAATGTCACTGACGGCTCCGCATTACTGACATTTCAAAGGTGTTATCAAAGGTTAATGCACATGTCCTATACTTATTACCTTATAGAAGAAAATCCACTCAGTGACCTTTGTTGTGCGTCCGCCTCCTCTTTGCCAATCTCAGTTCATCATCAGTGATCTTTAAAGCTGCAATTACCTTTAAAAAAAGAAAAGAAGAAAGACACCATGTCCAACCGCGGTGACGAATCTGTAAGTGCGTGGTGGTGACGAACATACAGCGAGAAGTCTGTGTGTTGGAGAAGTCTTACATCGCAGAGGTCTCTTCAAGAGCAATCAAAGGGCAAGTGGGCTGAGACATGTTCTGATTATCTCATTAACATCATACTGGTAGGTAACGCCACAAACACTGAGAAATTATCAAACGTTCATTAGCCTGTTTCCAAGTACCAAAAGTATAACTCTGACTGACTTCTCCATTGTGGCTCTGATTATATCCTTACAAATTATGTTGTCAGGAGTTAAAAAAAAATATAATTGCTGGGTTTGACTTCTATAGTCCTTTAATCCAACACTGCGCTAAAGGTAATTTCGGTCGACCTTGTAATGCTCAAATTTGCAGCTGCGATGTGCAGCCTTGCAAGTTACTTCACTGATTTTAGCAGGAGTTCAGTTTCCTAATTAACATCAAATTAGTATTCTCTCTGTTCATTAAAATGCAATAATTCCAGAAGTCTTTTGAAAGTTGCCAATTAGCCTATATATTTCTGCTTTAATGAAAGATTTCAGATTACATTCCTGCTACATCCGTGCTTCTGACCTATTTTTTTTTTAAAAGAACAGGTGGAAACTCTGTAAATTGGCTTCAAATCTTACTTTGTGATCTTTGAACCAGGGGAAATTGAAAATCATTTGGCGAGCTGAAGCATACAGTACACACAACATAAGATGGCCTCTCTAATATTGACACTTTTTTTACACAGCTGGCACAAGGCTTAAATGCTTCCTTTTTTGTGGATGCGTTTCTCAAATGTCTCCTTATCTTCTTCTGTTCATCAACATCTGTTATTGGAGAGATAAATAGATATTAAAGTTACAATAAATTACTGGAAATGCACTATTTGTTTTGAAACTAAAGCCAAACCTTGTTTTTCATTTGACTCCCAGCTGCACTAAACAACACCCCAATCTAATACAAGCTTAACGCATTTCAAAACACTGCACCTAATATACGGTGGGTTCATTTCGCCGAGTGACATTTCCAAACTCTCCTTTAGAGAGCCCCAATTTTCACAGCGATAAGTAGACAACTATAACCCAACATGTGGGCCCAGCCTTCCCGAGCTGTAATGAGTTTAAGTCCCTTTCTGGCCAACTGTGCTGTCTCATTGTTTGATAGCAGTGTTATCCACACTCACTTACCCTTTCTCTTAGGCTCCGTGGGGCCTCCGGGACTAGGCTCGTTCTGTGTGTTTACCAATTCCCACAACTTAGCCAGGACTCTCGGGGCGTCTCCTGGAAATTACATTCCATAAGGTCCCTGAGACTATTTAGTTGGCTGGGTGGTAATAAGAAGAAGTGCAACTTTCCACACACAGTACATATAATAATGGAAGAAACATGTATGTGCATTGAACCATCAGGCGCACCCATTTTTTTCAGGATGTTGTTGCGTTCATGTGTTCAGAAAGAAAAAATTAAACCATATGGTTTGACCTACACCTGTTTTTTTAGGTTCTTAGGCCTTATTTATTTAAAACAAATCTTTCAGAAAAAATTTAAACAAATAAGAAAATACTTCATACGAGCAGGATTATTATGCATCAGGTTAGCTTCAGTAAAATTAAACTGACCAGAACTTCAAATTATCGAGCACAGAGAATCATTAGCATTCATTCAAGTTGTATTTCTTACCATCTAACGAATGTAGGTCCAATAGTCACGCTTATTTTAGCTTTGTTTAGCTTTGTTTTGCTTTGTTTTGCTCTCCATCAACTACTTAGAGAAACACAATAATAGCTGCTAAATGCTCCACACACAAGCTTTGTCCCCACGCAAGTTGCTAACTTTTCTTCCTACCAATTGACCATTTGAGAAAAAAACTGTAAACCAATGTCATTAGTTCACCATGTAATCATATCAATTTATTTAGCACAGAGAACCATTAGCAATTGTTTATGGTTGTGTGTCTGATTTTAATTTTTGATTTTAAGTGCTCCACACGCAAGCTAGCTTCTGTTCCCATGCTAGTCGATAACATTGCCTTCTACATCTTTCTTCATTTGATAAAATTAACGCGTTAGCAAACAATTTATAACACTAACTTTCCTGCTATTTGTTGGTTTTTAATTAGTAAAACTTTTGCTGCGAACAGCCTCTTGCTACATCTGAAAATGATACTGATGAGAGTGAGAGGAGTGAATCACAACAGCCAAGCTATTTTGTTTCACTGAAAGATTCCAAAAACCTAACAGGATCTGCAGTTGAATGGTAGCCTATTCCTGTGGGTTCATCACAACAAGAAACTACAAGAAATATCCCAAATATCAATTATAGCAGCTTAAATGTGAGATGTACACATTTACACATGACCATTTAACTCATAAGAAGTCCTGAACCCGATGCCCTGCCTTTAAGTTTTTCCTCCCAACTGTAGACAGCTGAATGGCTAACTGACTCCACCACATTTCTTCACATGAAATGCCAAACGTCTGTCTATTTGACCTATCTCCCTGCTCTGAAGAACACAATGACTGACTGACTGCGAGAGCCAAAGGTAAAGAAAGAGTGTCAGGGGAGGGAAGAGAGAGGCTGATAGAGCGCAAGGCCATTATTAGACTCATTCTGCATTTTTTGGTGGGAAGCGACGCTGGAAATTGGAATTGTGCGACCTGCCAGCGACCGATAGGAGCCCCTTCAGTGAAATAAATAAACCAAAAATAAATAGATAACGCGGCTTATTTTTAAATTAAAACAATCAATCAAAGGGAGAGGGGGGAAAAAAAAGGCAGGCCGGGTGTGCTGAGACTGCCCATTAAGACGGTGGTGGGGTTGTTATTTCCGTAACCGTGGAAGGGCATAGCTCAGGCGTGTGAAAGCTGAATATGAATGCAGTCAGGGTGGACACTAACCATTATCTGCTAGCAGCACATACACTGCGCATCACGTGTCGCGAGGCTCGTTTAATCTCAATGCAGTAAATGTCTCCACTCACGGTGACATGCCATGCTGAAGACATACATCATGAATTATGCTCAACGGCTCAGTGCAGGCTGTTTCCTTTTTATCCTGTGCTCATATGAACTTGAGATCCCTTGTCATATTTAATTACCTATATACGCAGCCGTTTTCCAATAAGCAACACAACACTGATGCGATGATCAATGCCGGATTTTGGAGGACACCTTTGAGCTTCCCTCTGCGGAGAGCATGCAACACAGACGGGCCGAAGGGTGGCGGGATCAATTTTACCAGATAAAGCTGCATCTACTTTGCTGTAATGGAGTCCCATGTGTGACCTTATCACCCTGTCACACATTCGCCATAACAAGGCGGTTGATGTTATTGTAAACAACTGATATTGTTAGTCCCCTCAGCCTCCTGTCCTCTCCATTCAGCGGGGGCCTAATTAAGGCTGGATTTAGATGGTGGCATTTGGGTTTGTGTGGGCTGAACGAGGCTTTCTGGTAAATGACCACATCAACGTGATGATCCCTCTCTCTGTCTTACCCCCCCCTCAACTTTCCCCATCCTCGCCCCCTCCACCTCCTCCTCTTCCTCCTGCTCAACGCTTTTTTCATTTCCCACCATGGCTGCGAATCAGCCAGTGATCCATGCAGATGCGAGGCCCCCCCACCCCCACGCCGCGGCCTGTCTAATTGTTATCATATTTTGTCATCTGCGGTCTGTTATTTTAGCCAGCTGTTAGGGACGCATATAAATACCGCCTGACGTTTATTGAATGTCAAAGGCCACTGGGCGGCTGATTGATTCTGACCCCTTTTCAGTGATGTCAGAGTGTGATTTGTTGCCACATCATGGCAATCTTAAAAAGCTATTTTCTCCGCCAGTGGCAATACTAACTATCACTCTGAGAGGAAAGCGAGTCTCGGATAACTCAGAAATTAAGATTAATGGGCATTTTAGGAAGCCTGCCAGAAACTATGAAGATATTTCTCGGATACTATTTAAAATAGAAAAGGGGAATGTCACAGACGGCGATAATTAATAGATTTTGGGTAAAACTTTTGGGAAAGGGCAAGGCCTTTGTATTTTCAGAGGTGTGTGTTGATGTGTGACGTAGAATAACGGAGAGCTGGGGCGAACAGCACATAAAGTAATATCCAGAGTTGAGATGATGTTTCAAAAGTATATATTTCCTTAACTAATTAACCTCTATTCTATTAAATTAATGTAAATATGAGTGGCATCTTACTAATAAAAGTCAATATAAATAACTTGAATTAATTTCCAATTAAAAAGACACTGTACTTTACTTAGTGGACATATTTTAGATTTTGTATGTACTTGTAAAGCATATTAACTCTATACATTCATCTGTTCAATATCTTTGACTGTCATGTCATGGGGCGTCAAAACATCTGGTTAATTGTCTGAACAAAGACTGCTTAAAATAACTGTTACAGCCTGTTGAGAACATTTATGGAGTATTTTACATGTCGTGGGGAACTGTAGTTCTTAAGCAAAACTGGTTCCTTTCTCTTCTTTTCACCTACTTTTTCTGTTCTAGTAGCCGTTGCTCAGTAAGTTTTTTTTTCTGTTAGCATTTTGACTCCGAAGCCCTCATGTCTGAGTAAAACTGTAATTGAATTGTCAATAGACAAAATCAAGTTTAGTGTGAATGCCCGTGTTGTGACAGGCCGATCGATCCGTACTACGTGAGCATGGAAATTGAGAGAGCCAAAGTGAGATCTGCCTCGCTGATGATGTTTTGTTCTAATGGAATTTGTAACTATTTGGAACGATCCCCCTTTTTACGCTGACATTAAAAGAGGAATAGGCTGGCAAGAAGAATGTCGTGTCACTTGGGTGAGACAGGCCTCTGAAACTACGGGCCAGATAAAGCAGGAACTTTCTTTAGAGTTCCTAACACTATCTTAGTTCCCAGAACTCCGTCTTTTTTAGCTCCTACTTCATGATAGGTACTTTCCCAGCACAAGAAGAGCTTTGACATAAATGTATAGTGACCAATCCAGATGAAGGTAAACACATAAACGGAGAAACTCTTTTTATAGTTCCTGGTACTATCTTAATTGATAGAACTCAGTTTTTTTAGATCCTACTTGAGGATAGGTACTTTCTCAGCACAAGATGAGCCTTGACATAAGTGACATATAGTGATTGGTCCAGATGACGTCAATGGGATGAGCTCATAAATTAACTTTAGCTTTAAAGTTACACCCTAAAGAACTGAACAAAACACAGACAAGTGGACCGACACTGAAGTCCAGACTTTATTGAGGCTTTATTGAGGCTACTTATATGATGTTGTAAACTTTATCCATGTCAGCAACAGCTTTTAAGTTTTTAAAGTGGAACAAAACATAAATATGAACTGACCGTGAAGCCCAGGTAATCAAGCCTATATTAACATTGTTGTATGTCATGCAGAACTAAATGACACTGTCACACCGACCTTCTATGTTTAATCAGCTTCATTCGCACAAAAGTATGCACACACATACAAGGAAATAGAGCAGTGGGTGCCTTGGTCAAGGGCACTTTGGTTGTGGGTGTTGAGGGGATTTGAATCAGTAACCCTGGAATCACAAAAACTAATGGAAAATAACCTCCCAGTATGTAGTTTTTAGCACCGTGCTTGAGTTCCTTCAGAGAGTTCCAGGAACCGTCTGGTCCAAAAGTGCCTCATGAGCGAAGCCAGGCTAACATAACCCTACACTGGGCATATTAAGGTTGTTATGTTTCACAAGAGAAAGTGAATACACTCTCATCAAGGTCATGAGATATTGAAGATACTCATGAGCAGTACCAGTTCCTACTCATGGGCAGTACCAGTTCCTGCTCATGTAATACTGGCAGATGGTAGGTGACCGGAAGCAGTGTATGGAGTTGTTCAGTCTTACAACAATGTAAGTTGTTTTGACAGCAGATAGAAAAATAAAGATCTCTGAAATTATGGTTAGATACTCTACAAACTAAAGAAAGCTCTATCAGGATTTTTGGACACTTAGTTTCAGCTCCTTGCCTTTGAAAACATCATTAAGACCGAAACAGTTGTGCAGCTCGCCATAGAACACAGGACACCGCAAACGCGGACAAGCCATTACCTGCTCGTCCACCCACGTCGCCTGTCTTATTGCTTCTTCTTGCGGACAGCGATAAAAGGGGGAGACCAAATGACATTTTAGAATACAGATTAATGAGCGCGGGAGTGTCGGAAGAAGTGAAGACACGCGACAGAGGTCAAGCATGAAATGGGTGACCTTAAATTCCGGATGGTAAAACTGTGTGTGTTTGAGTGTGTGGGCGTTTGGACCAGTCAGTTAAAAAAAAAAAAAAAAAAAAGCTTTTAGGGTTTATTTACTATGCCCTCTAATTTTTCTGTCGGTTTTGGATTATGATTAAGTGTCAGCTTAGTTCAGTTCTTTATATGTCCAGTATGATAAAATATAAAAAGCTATGCTAAAAGCAACATAATATACAGAACTATACAACGTGAATTATAATTTTTTGGTAATTAAAAGTGCGAGTAATAAAGTCTTTCAAGTGGCTTTTGAGCATGACAACCACATTTTTGTCTTTCATTAAAGCTTGCACATCTGGTGTCTTATTTTGAAATAATCCTTCCTGTGTGTTTGCTATTATCGGCATCATTGCGGCTGATTATGGCCTGAGCATTCGTAAATCCTCTCCAAACTTGTGTGATGTTGCTTCGCCGGAGAGTCGGCTCCGAAAAATCCGGCCCAGCTCGCACTACCTGCACCCAGTGAACTGTAGCTACAGTGTGAGAGTCTTCTCTGGGGTGCACGGGAAGACGGGAGGCAGCCCAGTTGTGCTGGGGAGTCTGCTCCTTCCCCTAACCGTAATAAGACAGAAGCTCTTATACTCTGTAGAGCAGGATGAAAATAGACACGTGTTAGACAGGAACACTTTAATCTTTTCTTCTCCCCCACTTCCCTCACTCCTTTCTGCCACTGTCACACAGCTGAACAATGTCTTGGGATGTAGGAGTGTGGGATTTGAAAACCTATATCTGCTCCGCAAGACAGAACTGGATCTTCTTTTGTGTGTTTTTTTTTTTTTTTTTTTTTTTGCTGCAGTCATAAATTTTGCATGTGGGAGCACTGGGGGGAGCGCTGCTTACCGAGCGAGCCTCGGCAGGCTGCGTGCTGCGCCAAGAGAGGACGGCTGGGGCTGCTATTAAATAGCACCACGGTGGTTCTTGGGCTGCTCAGGGGGGAAGAAGGCATTTCTGTGGGAGGCAATTGGTGTGCAGCGAGGAGAGTGACCACGTGCAATCTGTTCGGCACAGCGGCGCTGGAGGTGCAAGCCAAAGCCTTGTTTGGTATTCAAAGCAGCGGGCTTTAATGCATTGATCCGTGAAGGGACGGGCTACACAGACAGACTAGCACATGACTATAAATCTACAGCCAGCAAGCTATTAGGTGGCAATAACACAGACCGAAGAGGTGCATATGTCTACATACTAAGAACCTCTGTGCAGGGTGTGTGCGTTTGTATTCTCAGCCTCAAACACGGGTACGGACACAAGTGCAATCTCCATGCATAAACATGTACTTGTGTGCTCGCTTCCGACTGCACACACAGACACACTGGAGAGCCGAGGGATGAGAGCGTCTCTTGTTTTGATGGTGGGGAGGCTCTTATTTGTGCTGCTGTAAAATTAAATGTTTTACTGCGTGTGTGTGTGTGTGTTAAAGATTCATGAGAAAAACTGACTTGCACTGCTTTCTCTGCTGGTTGCAACTGGCATCCCTCCCACGCAATCTTCTTTCTTTGCCACCGACTCACACACATAATCAAAGCTCTTCTTCTCTCTCTCCCTTAATCACACGCACACACACCCAGACGCGCACACGCACACACACATCCGCACACACACACACACCCACACACACGTTCGCTCAAGCCCACCTATCAGAAGCAGAAGAAAGACGGGAGGGAGAGGTGAGAGAAGAAGGTCATAAGATTCAGTGTGATCCTGCCTTCACATCTTTGCCCTGTCTCCCTCCAGCCTCCCACGGGATCATGGGAAATAAATGACGGCCCCTTCCCTCTGCAATAGTTTACACATGATCGAAGGCGGTGTCAGCCCCGTCGGCTGGCGAAGGGGGGGAGAGTTTGGTGGTCCACGGATTAGTGAGCCGGGCCGGGTGTTTTAGTTTATGAGCGGCTACGGAAAAATGCTCCATTTTTTTTTTGCCCACAAATTACCTCCTGGCTCTCCTCTCCCCCCTCCTCACCAGCGCTGTCCTAGCTGGATTTATTGTACCCAGCTAGCACATGACACTAAGAATTTACTTAGGAGAGCTCAGTTTTTCTCTTTGGTTGAGTTAAAAATATGACAGTGTGCGGAAAAAGACATTCAGCGGACATACAAGAGGACACAGTTATACACACAGAGGCTTTTATGTGTCATGGTCTGCTGATCTGCCTTAAAGGGGAACTATTGTGTTTTACAACCAGGACTTTATTTCTGGCATAAAATACGATTGTTTAATTTGCTACTGCTATGGTTCGTCCACAACCTCAGAATCAGAAAAATATTCAGCCATGTTGCAAAAAAATAGCAGTAGCAAATTACCGTCGCAGGTGCCCATGGCGCTCAGAGATGACATCATCCAGGTCAGAAGGCATCATACGGGGACTGTAGATTGACCAGATGATGATAACAGGTACATCCAGACTCAACGAGGAATAGCACTAGCATACGATAACAAAATATTGGTGAAATAAACGAGTTTTGAGTTATTTAGAGGCTACGTTTCGGTGCCCCAGTCACTCCCACTATATGGATATACGCAGATCTAAATATCCCCCGAAAGGACTACACCTTACACAAAAGTTATATGGGTGAGTAAACAATTGTATTTTATGCCAGAAATAAGGTCCAGGTTGTAAAAAACAGTAGTTCCCCTTTAAGCAGATCCTAGCGTTCTCTTTGTAATTACATGCAGTCCTCGTGGGGTGGTTGTATTCTGCTTCCTACCTGTGCTGGGATCATCTTAAAAAAAACAACATGGTGAGTTGACACGTCATAAAGACGAGTCTCTCAAAACTTCAGTCCGTGTACTTTTATACGTATTCGCCGGGGTATGAAGCTTGTTGCTATGGACACGACACACTGCATTAAATGAAGTCCTCATTCAAATCACCTCCATAAATTAGTGTGGACCATTTACTGTGGCGGAAGCGATGGGCAGGCGGCCGCGGAGGAACTTGCAGAATGTTTTTGAAGTGCATCGGCTGAAGCCAGAAGGCCAACGGTTTCTGTAGGAGTTAGCTACTGACGATGTCAGGCTATCGTTTGGTGCAACTGAGGTAGCATGTGTTTTCAGAGAGCTCTTTACTGAAACTAACTGAAAACATGTTACTATAGATGCAAGAGTGAAATAAAACAGTGAGGTTGGGTCCTAAAACCAAAACAATGAGCTAAAAGACGCCAAAACATGACAATTCTCTGTACATTTATCGCAAACCATAACCATAGTCATCTGGTTCACTTGTAATATAAAAATATTGGGTTGTGTGGCTTTGGGATGGAGCAAAGGTATTGTGTAAATGTAATTAGGTTGGGTTTAACTGCATATATCAAAAGACATCCTAATCTTCAGTGTAGACTTCCCCATAAATGAGTTATGGTGTATCAAAGTGGAAAACTCAAAAATGTAAATCCTGGTTGATTTAGTGACAGGTGGTAACGGCAAAATGAGGTTTAACACTACGGGTCAATCAAAACTGGGGGCAGTAAAACAAACCGTTTTAATGAAGTGATCTGCTGTTATGCTGCAGACAGCACGAGTCTGAAAACAGCAGGGCACAGAGAAAGCGTTTGGTCAACTCGATCAGAGGTCGGAGGTGCGCATCCTGTCGCTCGCAGCTCTTCATCTAAAAGCTCACTGTGGGCGCTGCTTCTTGTTCCATTACTCCCTGCAACATTTCAAACTTATCCTGTCAAAAAAATCTAAAAGAAATGTCCATGTCTTGATTTGTAGATGCATTGTTGATAGATGTCAGCAACAAAACACATTACGCTTCCAGGGAAAACTTCATAATAAACGACAACTACTGTATGGGAAGCTACAGGAATAGCAGTTTTCATTTCTGAAGATTTAGCATTCTGAATTCATATCCAGATATCTGCTGATGGAGATTAGCTTTTTCAAAATTCTCGTCACGGACAGACATACAAAATAATATTTCACTAACAAAACCATGCATCCTGATATTCAAAGAAGTTTATTTGACCAGGTTAGGAGGAGGAAAGTTAGGACATGGAACGGAGGGGTCGAGGGGATGGGAAAGAGAATGGAATAGCGACTGATGGTGATCCTTGGAAGTCGATGTAGGAACCCGGGGAGAGAGATTCAGGGTGGGGGCATATCTCTGGAGGCGTCGACTCCTTGACCCCCAGGTTCCTGCAAAGAGATTGTGAAGGAGAAGAGAGAATAGAGAGGGTTGGGTGGAGGGGTTTGAGAACTGAGTCAAACGGGCAAGGAGAGGTTAGATGCGCCTATATAGGCAGGTGTGGGTAATTGGGTGTTTGAGGCATGGCTCTGTTCCTGAACTTCAGTTATTTAACTTCATTAATTTCATCCATAGGCCATAGTGTAACATCATTTAGCGAAAGACGTAACTTACGTACATATTTATTTAAATTACATATATATTTCCTTATCAGAAAGATCACAGCCGTTTATCAAGATCAAATATGCAAATTTCAATCTTGCATGCTGTAAGGACTCTGGACGACGCAGGACATTCTAAAATTTTAATGGCAGCATATTTCACGACACCATTGAAATGCATTCCAGGATATCTGGCTGTACCAAGCCCGCGCAAATTACCGCCTGATACATCCTCGATAAAACTGGCGGGGCAAAAACACATCACTGGAACAGTACTAGGGCAGCAACTGATGACGTATCACAAGGACACAAGTATGGGCAAGAATGGAGAGTAAGTTAATACAACATTTTTTAACTTTTGCCATTTAAACTTAAGCATCTTGCAGGTCAACAGATATTTGTTTACGATGAGTGCTAATTTGAGAGAAGTTTAGCAGTATTTTGTGCAGTTCAGCAATCACAGTTGTTTGAAATGACCCGTCCACACACACACACACAAAAAAAGGGAGGTGATGATCCCACAGGTGTCTGCGCGCTAGCTTCTCTGTTGACAGCAGACGGGCTCTGCTCCATTGCATTTTGTCACGCACGCTGACCCTCTTTGTTTTCCCCTAAGCCCCGCGCTCAGACCTGCTCCTCTGTACGCTCTAAAAGGCTACGGTGCATTTGTCTCCGCTTCTACTTTCCGTCAGACAGGCTCTCGCACGCACAGAAACATGACAAAACTTCCCCCTAAAAACAGGGCCTCTTTATCAACAGGTACATTTAGTTTTACAGATTATATGACAAGTTCATTACCTGTTATGCATTGCTTTCGCTGTTCAAGCATATTTAATGCCAGAGGATGCTGAGGAGAGGTAAGGCGCTTACAAATGCATAAGAATACTAATAGAAAGGAGAGACAAGAAATAAGAGCTGCACCTTTTTCATTGCTCCCAGTGTGTTTATTAAAACTTTCCCTCCGTGAACGCACTTGGGAGCAGAGAAGTCAGTGTGACACAGCTGCAGCTGTCTCTGTCTTTCAGCTCCCGGAACGATGCTACCTTCAATCAAACTGCACAAAAGCAGACAGCTAAAAAAAAAAAAAAAAAAAAGGATAAAGTCAGAGATGGAAATCCATTTCCATTCACCATGCGCAGCCCGTAGACGGAGGAGGCGCTTGACTCCCGTCCAAGGATTCTCTGCAGACGGCTCGCGAGCGGTTGCTCCATTTTCCCGCCCATGATCCTCATCGTTCTACTAGGAACGATTTATTGGGATTGAATGCAACGTTAATGACGACACTGGGTCGTCATGTGCACAGAATTCTTGAAAATATATGAAATAAAAATACAGTTTCTCATTTAAAAATTTTAAAATTCTGATTTTATTGTGACTTGCAGTTCAAAAATCCATTCATTCAATCCAAATGACACGACTCAGCAGTGATCAGTCTCCATACATGCACCACTACAGTAGTCAGATTGCATACAGTACAGTGGATTGACAGACCAGCAATGAAAGCTACTATACATGTCTCTCCATGTCAGCCAGTCAAAAATATCAAAAACGAGGTTTGACTTCATGACAATTTTAAGAAAATAATGTGATTTAAAAAAAAGAAGTTGTGAGACTCCCTCCTGGACGGTCAGGATTCACTCTGCTCTCGCCAGACGGGCGACAAAACCAAAAGCACGTAAACCTCAATAAATGAAAAGAGAATCGTCGCAAATCCAGATGCTTCCGCGCAGACAGAGGGGAGTCACTGATTGCTGGGGAAAAAAAAAAAAAAGGTGTGAATCATATGGCGTGACCAAGCCGGTTAAACACCTGTCACATGTAAGACTCATCCAGCAGTAAAATACTAAATGAGAGGATATCTTTGGAGGAGCTTCAGTAGATTTGCAGAACCGGAACGAAGCGAAACTCGGTTGAAGTATTTGTTCTTTTACCTTTACACCTTCATACCTGTGGGGTTACCAAGATTTAACTTAATGGAAAAATGCGCACCGATCAGCCACAACATTAAAACCACTTACAGGAGAAGTAAATAACATTGACCATCTTGTGACAATCCAATGTTCTGCTGGGAAACTTTTGGACCTGGCATTCATGTGGATGGTACTTAGACATGTGGCACCCACTAGACCAGACCAGGCACCCCCACCCCATAGCAATGACATTATTCACCAAAAACGGTTTAGGACTAACTAAAAAAAAAACAAAAAAAAAAACATGAAGAACGGCACAAGGTGTTGACCTGGCCTCCAAATTCCCTAGATCCCAAACTGATCAAGTATATGTGGGATGATCCACAGAGGCCCCTCCCCTCAACCCATACCCTCAGAAGGCCCATGTCCATTCTTTGATGAGTCACAACTGTTTTGGAGGCACAGGGGAGACCTACACAATATTAGGAAGGTGGTCATAATGTTATTCCTGATTGGCGTATGTGTTAATTAATGGCAAACACCCTAGTACAAGCACAGAAATATAGAATAAACTGTCACCTGTCCTATCTACCTGTCAATCTGTGCCCTTCTGTCCCTCCGGCACCCCTGGCTCCCTCCCCTCACAAACCTCTTCAGTGCCAGCTCATCCCTATCATGGCTCCATCACACGTCTACCGGCGCTCCAGCGAGAAGCCATGCAGCTATCCAAGTGAACATAATCGATTCCTCCTTCAATGGAGCACAATGCGACCGTTACAGCCCCTCACACCGCCATCCATCCTGCCGCTGTTCACCTCGGCGGCGGCAGCAGCAGCAGCAGCAGCCGGCTGCTGCACACAGATGGGCCTCTGCTCTGCCATGAAATAAGCTCAGTTTGAGCAGTGTACGCTGGGTATGTGTGTTAGTGTGCAGGTGATGGCGATGAACTCTGTGTGGGAGTCACCAGGGGACAAACCGGTGTGGTTTTCAGTCAAACTTTAAGATAGTGGACGTTAGAAGGATAATACTGATGCGTTTGCACGTCTGTTGCGGTTTGCACTTCAAGCTGGAGAACTGTTTTCTTCCCATCAGCGGAAACTGGTTGATGCAACTTCCCGCTGCTGCAGCTTTCACAGTTCCCGAGTCGCTTAATCGATCGCAGCAAATTTGCTTTGTTCAAACTTATTATGGATATATAAGATAAAGTCAATTGTCGGTGCATGAAGGGTCCAGATTGCAAGAGAACACCCGGCGAGATGATGTAAGAGTGCTGAGCTATAACTAAGAAACAAGAAAAAAAGAAAGCAAGAGCTGGCGAAAAACACACCACTTACTTTACATTACATCTGAGGCCTGTCACTTACACAGCAGATATCCTCTCCACAGCTAAATCAGCAGTATGCCGCGCGGTAACCGCGCCACAACTTCGGCAGACTCTCCTGGAAGGAGGGAGCGCTGTCACAATTTTCTGAGGAGCGGGGAGTGCTCTGTAGTTATTTCTCTGCCCAGAAAGCGATACATATAATTACAGTAGAGAAACGCAGGGTGAAATAGCGGGGTAGCTGACATGTCGATGTTTACTCCAAGCAGCTGCTGTCAGGGAGCAGGGAAACAAGGCGTGGTGTAAATAAGCGCGGGGAAAATTAGTCGCCGGGTTGTGCTTTTTCTTTTTCTTCTTTCTTTTTTTTTTCTTTTTGAGGTGTCTGAAGACGGAAAATGGATTCTCACAAAAAGAAGAATGAGGGGAATGGAATAAACGTGAGGGGCACATGCATCCAGAAAGAAATTTGCGCTTTATTTATTTAATGGAAGACAGAACATGTAGAAAAATAAATCTCCCTCGTGTCTTGGTTGTGTTTGCATGTGGAAGAACAGGCGTAAAACTGAGAATTCAGAGAAATACAAGTGAATTGCTTTATCCCGGTTTGGCTCTTATTCTTATAATTGTTCCCTGCGCACCTGCCACCTGCGTTGAGGCTCTGGAGCCGCCGACTCCAGCAACACAACACACTCTTTTATGCAGTTTCAGTGAAAACCGAACTTAACTTATTCGACAGCTTGTGCGTTGGTTGTTGTGGTTGTGGGCATCTGGGATTTTGTCGCTGTCTGGGCCCCTTGTTCTTTCAGTGCACAGAGCCAAGAGTGCAGGTTACTGCTGCAAGTCCACACTGTTCGAGTAGTTTTAAAAACGATTACTGTTGCTTTTTTTTTTTTTTATTTGTGTCCGGCACTTTCAAGATGGCTCTCTGAGGATGCAGCTGCATTTCACCTGTTGTTTATCCTATTAGCTGGTAAATGCTCACGATGAAACTGATGCCCATCACTTGGAATGCTGCGTCTTTAAGATTAGATAATCCTTTAATTTATCCCACAGTGGGATAAAAGTCTAAATTGAACTATCTTCTGTTGAAACTTCTTCTGATTCCCAAATGAATAAATGAATAAAGAACTGGTTGTCTTAGCCCCACTTGGGCATGGCTGCCAATATCATAGTGTGTTCAACAGTCAGTGTGATCAATATTTCATAAATTTGTATTTGATTGGGAAAATTTGAAAAACAGAAAGATAGCAAAAACCCTGACTTGTCCAGTTGCTGATGTCAAAAAAGCTGGTGAACGTAAGTAACCCTAACCTGTAAATGTCACCTGAAACATGTACAAATATCTGTCTTTCACAACACCACACAATCACAAAAGCAGATGTTTCTACGTTTTAAGATTGACAGGCGTATGTTTGAGATTAATCATATGCTATTGCCGCTGTAACTGGTTTCCTTTTCTCTTTGTCATGGCATCATGTCACGATGCTGGAAGCTATTAGTGTTGTTGCAAAGCAATACAACACATGTTGTCTGTAGCGTCCATATCGTTCCTAGACCGGGCCGAGTGTGGTAACATGCCACTGGGGTTTCATTATGGGGCGTATTTCAACTGATACAGAGAAAAAAAACCTGTGTACACGATTGGATAGTCCAACAACTTACTCATTTTGTTGTAAATAAATTCAAATTTACGTTCTTATTCTGCAGTCTATCAGTGCATAAAGCCCGCCCAAACAATTGGGCCCAGCAGATCTTTGCTGGAGCACAATCAGTTCCCAGTGGAGTGAATCCAGACCAGTTTCTCCAGACCAAGACCTCGACCAAAAACGTAATGGCTGGATGAAGTCGGGCTGGCTTCCAGGCCTCGTTGTTTCCACATTCAGGCTTAAAAGTACAGGAACATATCAAAGTTGGAAAAATTCACTTCCCATCTTAAAAAAAAAAAGCTATCATTTGCAGAGCACATGAATGCATCATTAAAGTCATAATTCTGTAGCAGCTATGGCCAGCGAGTCCTCCATCATCTTCCTTTTCTTTCCTCTACAGCATCTTGGGACCTGTT
The DNA here is from genome assembly GCF_963514085.1 of Chelon labrosus. Classification (NCBI taxonomy): domain Eukaryota; kingdom Metazoa; phylum Chordata; class Actinopteri; order Mugiliformes; family Mugilidae; genus Chelon; species Chelon labrosus. The sequence continues at coordinate 9,910,908 of NC_140337.1, forward strand.
AACATGACCTGCATTAGCACCGCCACATTTCCAGTTTTGACAGGGTATCCCCACTTAGATGTTTAGCAAAAAAAGTTAAATGCAAAAGTAAAACAGTGACATTAAAATGTTAAATGAGAACTGCGAACACTAGCATTTCTTTATGATGTGTCTAAATGTAAATGTTATAATATGTCGTAACTCTAACTAATTTTGGAGCTTGCAAAAGACAAACACAAAGACCAAAAGCAAAACCACAAAAAACAAACCCATGCTTCATTCAGTGGCACAAGAAGACGTTCATAGTGAGCCTTGTCAAACTTGAAACCAATCTTAAAATGTTCTCCACATGGAGAAAGAAAGTACAAAATTAGCTTATGTATATAAACACGGTACACCAGTTCTCATATCACTAGCCTTAAGAAGGCTTTACACCGTTACAAAAACTTCCAGCTTTGTTAAATTTAGCCCAGACTAAACTCACAGCTACTTTTAAGTTCTTGTGTTGTCACAGAAGTCATGGCATAGGCTGACACCATCACATCCGTGGACCTCAGTCTTTCTTTTGTATTCTCACTTGCCCTCAGATTGCAGTCTGCTGGTTACCGGACCGGCTCGAGAAAGAACCAGCGGGCAGCAGAGTGTTTTCCCGCCGAGCCTTCCGTCTTTGGAATCGACTCCCCCGTGTGATTAGGGAAGCAAATTCTGTGGAAGCCTTAAAATCCAAACTCACAATTTGTCCATTTTCAGTTCCTGGCGGGGGAGTTTTTGCAGTTGCCTTTCCTACTTCAGCTCAGACAGCGTTAATGTAGAAGCCTACTGTTGGTCTCCGTCGGCTGCTGTGTGAGCCTACAGCTGAATGCATTTGTTCAGGGCGGGTTTATGTGTTTGCTTGTCTTTTTTCCCCCCTCACTTATTGTACAGTGGCTGTAGATCCTCCAGTTACTGCATCGGCAGCTCATCTGTTGTACCTTCTTTGCGCATAAATGTGTTATTCTTAATCTTATTGTCCATTTTAGAGTTTAATATTTCACCTAAAGCACACTCCGGTGTCCTTGTGATGCCACTTTGAATGAGCTTGCCTTCCTTTTTCTGCCTTAATAATAGAGTTTTCCCTCTTGGACCCTGTAGGTTTGTTATTCAAGCTACTTCTGCTGTCTGTGCTCTGGTTTGTTTCCTTAGGTTTAATGTTATTGCATATCCCTGAGCATTCCAATTAAAAGTCATTTAAGACTGATTAGCTTTATATTATGTAGGATGGCTCTGTTTTAGTTGTCTGCCGCAGCATTTCTATATGGGTTGACAATCTAGGGACAGGGGTTCGCTGATTTTGTTATTTCTATTTGAGAATTTCTATTTGGTTGACATATTCCCAAGTAGGTTTGCCAAATCCGAATTGAAGAAAAGTCAATTGGTACATTAAAGGGGAACTACTGTTTTTTACAACCTGGACCTTATTCTGGCATAAAATATGATAGTTTAGTAACCCATATAACTTTTGTGTAATTTGTAATTCTTTTGGGAGACATTTAGATCTGCTTATATCCATATAGTGGGAGTGACTGGGGCACCGAAATGCAGCCTCTAATTAATGCATTATCTGCCGCGAAACTCGCATTATCTGCCGCGAAACTCGTTCATGTCACCAACAATAATGTGTCACCAAAATATTGGTGACACGAATGAGTTTCGCAGCAGATAATGCATTATTTAGAGGCTGCGTTTCGGTGCCCCAGTCACTTCCACTATATGGATATATACAGATCTAAATATCTCCCGAAGGACTACAAATTACACAAAAGTTATATGGGTGAGTAAACGTATTTTATGACACAAATCAGGTCCAGGTTGTAAAAAACAGTAGTTCCCCTTTAAGTTAAAGATTTGGCAACGTTTCTTCCAGGCAATAAAGCGCAACAGTTTGTTCTTCTATTGCATTAAAGGTGAGGAGGTCAGAGTGGATGGTGTGTATACACCTGGGGTTTGCAACCTGTGTGTTTAGGTTAGGCTACTAAAACCCAATCTGATAACATAATCATAAAGTTTAAAGGTGATGTTTGGTCTTTTAAGCCATCATCACCAAATTTGGTAAGACAATGGTATCACAGCCTATAGCCTACTGAACTATTGCAGTATTTAACCAGTATTTAGTTATATGAATATATTTTTTTTCTTATTCTGGATTACGTTACTGTCAATGTAATCTGTATAATCTGTATGCTAAATCGTCATCAGACAATATCTGATGAGTTTGCTGCCAGTCCAAGCTGAACGTTTCTTACTAGTGTAGCTTCAAATTCAAAGCATTTCACTGGAAAGTCACAGGAAATGCTACGTATTCTTTCAGTAAGATAACGCACAGCTGTTGTTCATCAAATACGCGTCATCAAAACAAGACAGCGGACATTTTTTTTTTAAAAGCGGCTCACTTTGCAAAGAGTAATGAGTGAGAAAGACAGTGAGCTGTTAGATGAAGGTCTGCAGGCAACAGGCTGCGACGAGGTAACCAGATAACCTTTAACCGTGTTCTGCTGTTCACAGGCTCAGAGCATGGGAAAAGGCCAATTAGTGTCTAACTTTTTTTTTTACTGTCACAGGAACAATATATTTTGTTTTTCGGCACATAGCATAATGTTACTTGTTGCATTTACTGTAACAGCCAGTAGCTACAGGTGTCCCAAAAATCAACCACAGCGGAAATGGTCGCAATTACCCCTTTAATCATGCTTTTACTACAAAAATGTGTTCATTTAAATGGATTCATTATGTTAATAACCTTAATCCAGATATTGTTTGTGTAAATACATTTGTTGCCACTGTATAAATGTTATTTGAAGGAGACAGGGTTGCTAATTCCCAGAGTCAACAACAGAGGCTGTAAAAAGGTGTCCGTTTAACACAGTGACAGGTAACATACCATGAAGCAGAAGCATTGTTGCTATGGTTACCTGCAGTATACCTTACACACTGATTTAGATCAGTGGATAAAAGTGATGGCTCCAACCCCCCTCCTTTAGCGTGTACTGCTATTTGATCTAAATGGTCAACAGCTCTGTGAAGCAGATCCACGGCATCCACAGGTTGAGACGTTCACTGCTTATAGGTCGAGGCTTCGTCTGCAGACACAGACACAATGTGCAATGACTGCATCAGAGGGGAAACTCTGGCTCAGAGGCTGCCACTTTGAGAAACAGTGGCAGAGACAGTAAGAGGCAGAATTAGGAGGAGACTGTGAAAAGTTGGGATCAGCGGAGCAAATGCACGGGAAGACCTTTTCGCAACCGGAACAGAACGCTCTTGTCATAAAGGTCTGCGTCTCCCTATTGTGCTTCAGGGCTGCGGAGTCTCTCTGTCCTCGCAAAACGACAGCTCTCTCCCCAGCAGCTCCTTGAAAGAATGTAAACAGGGAGATGTGTGACATTTTCAATGGTATTACTGCATAATTACTTTCAGTTCAGCGCTCAAAGCCACCGCCGCCGCATCTTTGAGTCGCTGCCATTTTATCTCTGGTCGCTTACATTTTGAAGTCCTGATGCGGGTATCCGTATCACAACCGGCATGTTTTTTTTGTTTTTTGTTTTTTTGCTGCGCACAGGCAGATAAATGCCTCCCCGGCTCAACTGTGATTTGTCAAAGCAATTCATGTTTGGGTGGGAGCCTGCTCCTCCTCTTAAACAAGCCAAAGTACACAACAGTGAGTCTCCATTTTAAATAGATTCTGTCAAGAGCAGCAGCACAATAGGCTAAAGAATGCAGCGCCACTCCGGATCAGGAACCCTCTCTCTTTCTTTCTGCGTCTCCATTAGTGCTTTTTCTCACAGATTTCTCACTCTACATGGAGAAAAGTAAAAAAATTAAAAATACAAATACAGCAGGTAAAAGACAAAAAAAGGTAAGAATTTGATTAGCGGGAATCCTTGCGTCGGGGCCAAATTTCTGTCGAAGGCGTATTAAGTTGTAAGGGAGAACTGATTGGAGGCCGGTGACTTCCATTAATTTCTCCCAGCCTTGTGTGCTAAAGGTAAGTATTAAAGATAAGTGGCTTAGCCTGATTACTGTTTAATAACTAAGAGGTGTCATAATTAAATTTCCATCAATCACGGTACTCCGCCTCTAACAAATGTCTGAATCATCTGAATCATTATGCAAATTAATAAGTAATATTCTCAGAATAAATTGGGCTATTAACCAGTGGTACATGCTCTATCTGGTTCAGCTCAGTGGTGCCGGGTTTTTGTGTGTAATTGCCGCCGCGTACACCTTAAGTTTTTCTCCCGACGGACACGGGCCTGCTTTGCAGTCGCGCTCGGGGCTTGTCGCGCCACTGAGCTGTGAATGTCAAACACGCAGGAAAGAGGAACGCCGGCAAAGTAAATAACAGCGAGGAACATGGTCGTGTGCAACATTTTCATTAGGGGGAAAAAACAAAAAGCAAAAAAAAACAAAACGCCTACAGTCATTACAGCTGGAAAGTTGGAACGCACTTATTAGAGCTGAGAAACTTTTAACGCTGCCGACTGAGGCTTCAGGAGCACGAAGGAAGGAAGAGAAGTGAGGGGGGAAAAAAAAAATAAAAAATAGGGCAAGAAAATATCAATATGAGATATGAACGGTGGCGGGTGCTCCCTCCCTTTTTAAAATGGTGGTTGAGGGAGCCACTCAATATTCATCGATTAGAGACGCTGCGTCGGCGGGAGAGAGAGCTGACGCTCCTCATCGAGTTCCCCTTGTTTTTCTAACCCCGCGAATTAGTTCTTTTGTCTACAAGGCAATTTATTCCGGAGATAAAACAGCCTGTGGTTAATCCAGGACCCGACAACGGCTTTTTGCCGTTGTTTTCTTTTTTTGTTTTTGATTTTGTCTCTTGCTTAAGTACGGGGTGTAAATTGAGGAAAACTTGCAGTCAGCCTGACCCCGATTGGTCCCGCTCTTGAGCAGAGGTGTCTGGTTAAAAAAAAAAAAAAAAGTGTTGAAAGACAAACAAGGGACGTCCTTTTACTCTTGATGTCCCTGGTGTCGGTTCAGCTACATCTCAGGCGCGCAGGTTTGTCTTCGCCGCTCCCTGGCTGTGTCTACTTTGTGTTTAAAGGGCCCCTGCAGCCCACTCGGATGATAATATAAAGCCGCCATATTCAAACCGCTTCCATATCTTAAATCTACATAGCACACAGTGGCTCAGAGGAGAGACAACGAGAGCGAAAGGAGGCAAGGGCAGGCTCTGCCCAGCAGGTAGCTCCTGCAAGAGAGACAGAATTCAGCTCCTTCTTCCTTTGATTATCACCGGATGTTAGTTCTCTATCTCTGGCCCGCCAGCTAAGCTCCTCAGCTGCCTTTTCTTCAGCAATCTGCTGCCTGCGCTTCACGACAGACACACAGACGCGCTTTGAATGCGAGCGCACATGTACTATAAGAACAGAAATATGCAAAAAACACACACACACACACGCTGTCTTTCACATGACACATTTCTCTCTGTCTTATCAGTTTCCGCGTTTCAAAGTAAAGAATCTTAGCTTTCACATGAAAGGAGGAACTTTCACACCTTCCACCTGCTTCTCTCCTGTCTCCCGCTCACTCATTCAGCATTATCTCTCTTGACTGCGCTCGTGCCATCTGCTAGATTAATTGATCAAAAAGGCTCCGAATGTTCCACGACGCTTGCTTGATTGAATTTGGGACAGCCGGAGCCTTCATATTTTTCACCCCGGCTTCCCGCGGCCCCTCTGCCGCCTTTCGCACAGTCCTCGACTGTCTCTTCCTCACTCTAGTCTAGCTTTTTTTTTTTTTAACTGTCGCTCCTCTCTTTTATATTCCCCTCAATTTTAACACCTACACGCTTGGTAATAACCCAGATAGTATATCACACAAGAGGAAAAACGACATTTATGTGCTGAGGAGAAAAAAAAAAAGCCTTCAGCTGGATTTGTTCCGAGCTACCCAGGCAACAAAAAGAGGAAAAAAAAAAAAAAAAAGTGAACTGCGGGAAAAGTTAAAGATCTTCAGCTTGAGTCTTTTGAGATCGAACATGTTTTCTTTTTAAGGGAAGTGTCTATAAAGTATTTTTTTTTCTCGCTTGGAGCATGGTGTAGATGCAGGGAGCCTCTCTGGCCAATCAAAATCCCAACAAAGGGCCCCAAATCAAGCAGGAGCTGGGACACCCCTGTGTTTGTGTATTGGCATGTGCATTTGAGCGAACACTGCGTGTGTGTTCTTGTGCAGCTATCTTTCTGAGGACCAGGTTGTAGTTTTACACCATCAGAGTGAGGACATTTGTGCAAAGTGAGGACTGGTCCTCAGATTTTTACAAGGCTGTTTTAGGATTAAGATTTGGTTTTAGGGTAAAAGTTACAATTAGGTTATGGTTAGGATTAGGGAAAGCGTTAGGGTTTGGCACTTAGTTGAGATGGTTGGGGTAAGTGGCTAGGGAATGCATTATGTCGATAAATGTCCTCCCAAAGATAGCTATACAAACGTGTGTGTGTGTAACAGCCAGACTTTATTAAACTATTGTTTTTCAGCCGGATAACCCTGCTGTGAGCATCCATGTAGCACTGTCTCTGAAAGCCACGCTGAGCTGACTGGCTGAGCCCCCCACACACAGAGAACCAAATACGTATAGATAATTACATCGTAGAGTTTTAGCTCATCATCTTCCAGTTGCCGCACTGAGCAGGTGGTGCTTCTTCTAAGACTTGTTCAAAGCAAGGATTTGAGCGGTTGTTCTTGTGGACACGTGACTGCACATCTGCAGCCCATCCTGCTGCCGTTTCCAGCTGTCCTCTGGAAGCTTGTCCGTGTTCCCTTGGGAATTAGATTTGGGAGCGTGAGGTGAACTCTGTGGGACTCATAGTATCCTCTAAGATAACCTACCTGGTGGTTCCAAATGATCCAGCTCAATGCAAAATGAGCATCAAAGAATGAGTTGGAAAGAATCTAACTGATGATATTTATGTACGCAATTACGGACATAACCCCTCGAGTTCTTGTAATTGGCCAGAGTGAAAACACCTTTAAGTGCCACTAATCAGAGATAGTTAGTTGGTCACAGTTGGGAAGCACTTGAGCAACATCAGCTAAAGAGCTCTGTTCAACTTGACAGTAATTGATGTTGGGTGTGAAAAGTGCTTTTCAGGCTGTTTCCGCAGTAAATGGGCTAAATTTGAAGTCTCATCTTTTACTAAGGGTTTTCGCTTGTAACGCTCTGGCTCTAGGGATGGCATCCGCGGAGGATGTAAAAGTTACAACATATTCAGATAAGGATACTAAATCCTAACACTAGTATAATAATTCACTTCCACCTAAGTCCTGTTGCAGCACTACCTGCAACATGGATTAAATTTTCTGACTCTACTCTGACGCTCAGAGGCCTGCACATGTTATGTTCACATGGTCACCTGATTGATTGATCGTTTGCCAGTCGGTAACTATTTGTACTTTTGTATGTATTTGGAGCTGACCAATGGTCATGTCCAATTGGAGACAGCTTCAAATTCCAATGTACATGTACTGTACGATGGTATCGTAATCCAATATATTTCTCCTTGCACAGAATGTAAGGAGACAAATGAGGCTTTTGAATCTATCTATCTATCTATGGATTTGGAGTGAAATATGTTTAGTATGATATATCGTCCACATACTCTTGGTCATAAATATTTGGCTAGAATTATATAGACACCTACATATTATTGTAAACCTTGTGTTACTAATTAGTTAATGGGTTACACTATCTCATCAAAATGTCTGTGCTTTTTTAACTGTTCAAAAGTATGTGGACAGGTACTGTATGTTATTAACACTGCATTCCCAAACTAATCAATCTGTCAACCAAGAGGAAATGAGGAGAGGAACACATGTAGAAAAAATGGCAGCCCTCTTCCCTCATCTTGGTTATTGGTTAGTGTGTTACTAACTCATTCCACTAGTGTACAAAAATTTGTTATTGTACGTTGTTGAACCTGAGTCGCGAATTTAGTTCTCTTCATGTGTCAGCACCTTCAGAATGACAATAAACAAGGCTTAGGCGTTCAGTGAGGAAGTTCAATGAGGAAGATCTGCCCCCTTACCATCCGATCCCCTGTCGGTCTATTTCCTTATCCCTTCCATTTTCCCAAGCTGTCAAAATCAGTCCGTCCTCAGAGTCTTCATCAGAGCCAACTTTCTCTTCTTCTCCATCATCACCACCACCACTACCACCAGTTTCTACACTGGGTTCTTCTGTCCTGATTGACCTTCATCGTCTCGGATTCAGCTCTATGACACCGGTCGCTCTCGGAGTCTAACCACCAAACTTCTACCTTGCATGTTCACATTTCCTCAGTAAATGCTCATTCTTCATCCACTTGATAACTTCTTATTGAAATGAACCTTGAACCTTAGGTAGAAACAGGTAGGGAACAAGGGTAGAAGAACACTTGGAGGTACTATGGAGCACAAGGACGAACATGATCACACCCACAAAGAACTAACAGGGGAACAAGACACAGGTGAACAACATAAAGTCAAAAGATACCGCCCAGTGATCAAGCCAATCGGTGGAGAAGAACAAGAACTTTGACACCTGGTTTCTTTCATTGAGTAACTTTCTGTAAAACTTGCTTGTTTCTACATTCTTTATCAGTCTGTCTAACATCATGGGAATAACGTATGCAAATTTAGATTTAGTTTGTTGTTTCCTTTCAAGTCTTGCCAATAAAAGTGCCATGTCCCTGACAGAACAAAAGCAAAAAATATGGGGCGTATCAAAGAAAGCGAAAAACGCATGTAGTCGGGGCGTCAATTTGCGAGCTGACATTCAATGTGCGGCATTCAAAACTCATTTGTAGACACGGCTTGTGAAGACGCTCTCTATCAAGCAGCTTTGACGTCGCGGCTGGAGAGGGAGGGAAAAAAAATACGGCCTTATCTTCGCGAACCGCGCCAAGCCAGCTCGACTGTGATCCGGAGAAACAAAGAAGATTGGAGACGCTGAGGAAAAATAGTCCAGAAATAAGCCTCCAGGTTTGCTACCGATATTGATATAGTAACTGTAGAGAGAGCAAACACACACACACACACACAGCTTGGAAACAGAGTCAGGACTGTGCAAAAAAAGAAAAAGGAAGAGGCTAACGCTCTGAGATCAATAGGAAGTGTGTGTTTGTGTATGTCCGTGTGCATGAAAAGAAGGGGAGACAGACACGAAGGAGAGAAATGCAATCAGCGTGAGTATGAGGTTTCTCCAGACTGAGGATTTGGGTCATTTGAAAGAGTATGGCTGAATCAGCAACTCTGCCGCCACCGCTGAACTTAATCTACTGAATAGTCCTGCAGGCGTAGACTGAGCAAGGAAGAAAGGAAGCGAGGAAAAGGAGAGAGGACGTCGACAGGGAGGAGAAGGAAAGGAGGGAAGGGACAGGGGGAAGATGAAACAAAAGGGAGATAAAGCAGTAGATATGGGCAAGACGGGAGCGGCCGAGGAGGGGGGAGAGGAGAGGAGCGGCGGAAAGCAGTGGGTGAGAGATTTATCAGAGGAGACGGGAGGAAAGAAGAGAGGAGAAAGAAGGAGATAGAGGGAGAAGGGGCAAAAGCAGAGAAGAGATATGGGAGCCAAACAAGAGGCTGTCTGCTCACTCATGGATTGCCCCCCCATCCCATCAGATTAACAAGAAAAGGGGTTGAGAAGTCTGCACCCCCCCCGTCCTCCCCACCACTCCTCCTCCTAGGGGTGCTGTGCTCCTTTATCTTCTGACATTAACACCCATTTTCCTCCGTCTTGCTCGCTCACACTCGCTCATCCCTCTTTTTGGATTTGGCGCACGACTGAAACATTAATTGTTGTGATTGGAACCCCGCTGCGGGGAAGAGGGTTGGAGAGGTACCTCGCTGGTTCCCCAGCTTTGTTCTCCACACATTTATGAATAAATAGAGCATTTCTGAGACGCAACCTCGGGGAAAGAAAAGCACACTGTAAGCCCGTAGTTTGCTCCGAGTGTTTGAGCCTGAAATGCGTTAACAACAGGAGTTTGCTGCAGGCTGACGTTGCACCTTGGTCTTGGGTGGGCATCAGAGGAAATACATACAAGACTTAAGATATTTAAGGATTTGTAAAAAATGTGTGCAGCATGAATTTGGAAGCAAACATAAAAGGAGGTATGATTGAGAGATAGAAATAATATCCAGCCAGGAAGTGAATTGAGGACACGATACTAAAAGAACAGAGGACAAAAGAAATGTCAAAATCCCTGATCCACTCTGATATAGTTAGCCTATAGGGACAATGGCCAGAGTTTCAGGGCAGAACAGCTCCTCAAAAGTGAATCCAAAGCAAGTACAGCTCCCCCTGGTGGCTGGCTGCAGTATAGGTCATAAGCTCCACCTCCTCCATGTTAGTGGATGGGACTCAGGTCGAACTAAAACACTAAAACACCAACATTGCCTTGTAACTGGTGGAGGTAGAGTAGAGCGTAGTATTAATTAAACGAAAATGCTAGTGAGTCTGGCAGAAGTGAGGTCAGGTCATCGATATTGCGATATCTTGCTCGCAAGATATAAATAGCATCCGTTTGGCCAATGCCAGGAAGTGGTGACATGTTGTCCATATTTACACAGTCTATAGTACAAACTAGCAACCTTAAAGCTGGAGTTGAAAGACGACTTCCAAGTATGTACAGTTTAGCCAGTTAGCTTAGCAACCGTTCTATCTTCCTAGCTGACAGGGGGTATGACAAGGCATTCTGCCTTTTTTTCCCTTGACGTGGATTCATGCAACCAAAAGCTGCCCAAATATGATGACTACATGACTATTTGCAGCATAAACAGAAACTGCTACCATTTTATTCAGATGCATGCAACTGTTAAAGAGATTAGCCATTAACTTATCTTATAACAGAATTTTAAAGCAGCGATAAATAGATTTTCGGCCACAAGGGGGCAGCAGAGCAACCCAAAAGCGTGCTAACCGCACAATATTACTGTTAGTCTGATATTTTTAGCTTTGTTTTGGCTGATGTTACCATACCATTAACTTATTTCAAGGCATATGGTTTACTAATAAGTAAATGGATGTGCTCTATTTCAGTGTCTCACTAAGCCACAGCAGCGTGAGAGTGAACAATAACAGGCCGTCACTCATTCTGTTTACCGTTGCGCTTTCCCACTTTGACATCTCCCACAGAAAAGACCCAGAGCTGTAGATCTCGGTCAGTGTTGGCACTAAGCACACTGCTGTGAAGCAGTGATCAAGGATGAAAGAAGTGAGAGTGTTTGTATTTTCTACGTTCCTCCCTTAATGAATTATAAGAATGCTCGGAGCAAAGCAGATCGAAGCGCGCTGAAGCTTTGATCTGATAGCAAGATTCAGGAGCGGCATATGGAATGTACTAGCTAATGTACTACTATAATGTGCTATCGTCCCGAACTGCATCACCGGAAATGAAGGAGCAGCTCAAATAATAATCCTGAAAACAGATTTAGGAACGATCAAAACGTAAATTCTGATTTGACTTGAGCTCCACTGTCTCATATATTAAAAAATGGCACACTGAGTTATGTTTCAGACACCTTACAGCCAAATACTGTGACATCGACGGTACAGTATTTTTGCAGTTATTATGTATTCTGGATTTGGCACCCCAAGAAGAACTGTATGATCATTTTAAATGAACATTTCTCTCAGGTATTTTAAACAAATGCTGAGTAATACCCTAACCTACCTTCATGAAGATGCAGGACTGTTAAATCACGATGCATTCGTTTTCACTCGTGTACCTAATGAACCGGCATGTGATCGTATAGCGCTTTTTATATTGCAGCCTAGAGCCTGTATCTTCCTCTACCTACTGCTTATCCCAAAGGGCCAACCTATCGTGCATCTCAAGAGGTCCTGCAGATGCAAAAACTTTACTTCATGCAAACACATATGTGAGGTAAATTGCTGCAGGAGGAGGTGGGCTGGATAGTTAAATAAATCTCAGTTAATGGCAAAAAAAAGTCCGTGAGTCCATACTATTGATCGGCAGCCGATATGTGGTGGGGAAACCGTACCTAATGAAGACTAAGACCTTATGAAACATCTGGGTTTCGTGTTTGGAAAATCCCCACAGAGCCTTTAATGTCATTAAAATGTCAGTGTCTGCCGCTCGCCACCTACGTGTGAGTGTGTGTGTTCTAATTTTGGGAACAAACATCTAAAAAAAAGAAAAAAGAAAAAAGGAGTTCTGAGTGGCTTATTGGAACTGCACCCTGTTAAGGGATATCTCTAAAATAATTGGTAATAACAAAAGAATCATGTTGCGCTGTCATATTTCTGAATGGAGCCCGACGTCATGACGGCACGGATCGGGGCTAGATCCAATCATTCAGATGAAAGAAAGAAAAGAAAAAAACAAAACAAGTATTCTCTTTTGCTCTCAACAAATTGGATGGAGATTTGCCATCTAGAACCCAGCTCATGAACACCAATCTCCCTCTCTCTCCCTCTCTCTCTGTGCGTTCAGGTCTGTCCGCGCGCCACTAGATGGCAGGCATGTTATGCCGCAGCGCCGCGGCCGCCGCCGAACGCTCCTCTCCCTGGGCTGAGCCTAATGGCATGTGGCGGCTGGTGCCTGTGAGTAATGCCGCAGGAAAATGCGTTCCATAACCTATTGTTCTTATTGGAAAAGAGGAGGAAGAGAGGAGAGGGACGCAAACAAAACAAACGAGAAAGACGGGAGAGGAAGCCGAGGAAGCCGGTGACACCAGGCGAGCGCTGCGGGTGAAGCCTGTGCGGTCCAATCCTCTGACAGGAGGGTGGGGAGGGTTAGTGGGAGATACAGAGGCAGAAAATGGTCTGCTGATGTAGTTGGGTGTATTTAACACTTGTGGTAGGCACACAGCGAAGCAAACAGAGCACATGCTGAGCCAAGGGCTACACAGCGCAGAGAGTCTTCCACTATAGGGGGCATTTCGGCTTTTTAACTTTGCTGCTTTAACGCACAAATTTATCAGAAACGGATTCTGGGAACCACTCTGTGCTAATGAAGCCGTTACACTTGGCTCAACGGTCGAATCAATGCTCAGGTTAAGGCTTCACTCCGATCTTTAATGAGCGAGCAACTCAATTTTGCTTTTGCGTTTTAGGGGAAAAGTTAAGATGCCGAGCGGCGCACACTTCCCCGAAACGCCCAGCTCCTCTAGTTTTCCAAAATAAAAGTCTCCTTACAGAAGCTAACAGGCCGCAGTTAACTTGAGTTAATGACAGAGAGCCGTGGATACGTTTCGCAAATAAAAAAAAAGAAACAAATGAACACGAGAGGACTGGCTGCAAAGAGTAAACAACCCAGACTTTGCAGTAATTAGATTCCATCTGGTGAATTCTTCCCATTGTGCTGTATATTGGACAAGGCCTACAGGAAGCAAGATGATCAATCAGCACAGAGGGAGCAGCGTGCATCTAAAATCTCTGACTGGAGTCGCGCATGCACAGCGGGACTGAAGGCATGCACTTTATGCAGCAGCCTACACAGTGTGACAGCGTGGGATCCAATGCCCACAAGAACAGAGAAGAAGAAATATTTAGATCCTCTGCATCTAACCACTGCAAAGTTAAGAGTCTGTTGATGCCTATAGCCATATCCATGTGATTAAATCAAAAGCAGAAGCTTTATGGTTAATTAATGGGTATTTTCTTTGTTTCTTTGGCGGCGCATTTTAATTTCTACTATCAGATTGTCTCAAATAAAATCAAACAAAAACCCACAACGGGTTTTGATCTCGCATTAAAAACTCAAACACACGCAGCCATCACCCTGACACCCACCCACACTATAGCATGTCAGCTCTGTGGAGAAGAAGAAAGAGCTCACTTGCTCGTCTGTTTCCACACCTAATCACGTTAAAATACCCTCTCCACTTTCTCAAAAAATGTAACTCATGCCCCCGTTGGTGTCTTACTCACAGATCCTCTTCTCCCCCTGCTCTCCTCCTTTATTCCCTGGCGTTGGTATGAGATGAAAAGCAAAACACCTTTGTTTGCACAGAAAGAAAAAAAAATAGGGGCGGTGGGCTCGGCTGGTGGTATGACTCATGCGCGAGACTTGATTTCTAGATCGTTATATCCTCCCGAGAAGCTTCTGAATACAGCTCGTACAGCAGAGGAAGAGGCAGGAAGCCGACTCGCAGGAATTTACTTTCCTTCATATCCCCACTGACGTCTGAATGGGGGCTCCCACTGAAGTGCTTGTGACCTTTGGAACAGAGGGGCAGGGGTTTGATGGGGCTTTTTTGTCAAATTGGGCACACAACGAGCTGAGGCACAGTGAGGGCCCATTTACTGGCTGCAGCCCCTGCATGTCAGGCACAGAGCTGTGTGGCCCACACTGCTTTTGCCAAGAATTGTCAGCTACAGATCTTCGCTATTTATATTTTGATATTTTCCGTGTAAATACAGATAGCCAACGAAATCAGACTCAAAACACGGTATACTTTCAACAAGGGCAATTTGGCTTTTAAATAAAGCACAGCATGGATTTCAGTGCAACAAACAGAATTTTAAAGCATCAATAAATAGATTTCAGCCACAAGGGGGAAGCAGAGCAACCCAAAAACGTGCCAACCGCACAATATTACAGTTACTGTATTTTTAGCTTTGTTTTGGCTGATGTTACCATACAACCATCCTATCTCAGCATATGCTTTACCCATAAGTAAATGGACCTGCTCTATTTCGTTGTCTCACTGAGCCACAGCAGCGTGAGGGTGAACAATAACAGGCCATCACTCATTCCATTTGACGTTGTGCTTTCCTGCTTTGACATCTTCCACCAAAAACACCTATAGCTGTAGATCTCGGTCAGCGTTGGCACTAAGCACACTGCCGTGAAGCAGCACTTCAGCTGGTGATCAAGGATGAAACGCTGCTTTTGCCAAGAATTGTCAGCTACAGATCTTCGCTATTTATAGTCTGATATTTTTCAGTGTAAACACAGGCAAGCATTAAAATTAGAATATTAACATGGTATACTTTCAACAAGGGCAATTTGGCTTTTAAATAAAGCACAACATGGATTTCACTGCAACAAACAGAATTTTAAAGCAGCGATAAATAGATTTTCGGTCACAAGGGGGCAGCAG
This sequence comes from Chelon labrosus, assembly GCF_963514085.1. Classification (NCBI taxonomy): domain Eukaryota; kingdom Metazoa; phylum Chordata; class Actinopteri; order Mugiliformes; family Mugilidae; genus Chelon; species Chelon labrosus. The sequence continues at coordinate 9,925,977 of NC_140337.1, forward strand.
AGCAACGTAAAAGCGCAAACCCAAAAAATATTACAGTTAATCTGATAGTTACTATATTTTTAGCTTTGTACCTGGAGCTTTAGCAGTTCAGAGTGGATACATTTACTATGAATAATAGTATAGTAAGTTATGAGTAATTTATAACTATACAGAGTTATTTGATCCATTCTTTGTCTAAAATATTGGGTAATGCAGCTTTCATTAGGTTATTATTAATGTGTTTTATCAGCATTTAGAACTGTATGGCATCCTCTTTAATGTCATATAAAATGAAATTGTGATTCTTGTAAAAAGAAAAGAAAGTTTTAATGTCATTGCAGGGCTAAAATCTGAACTTTATAAAATTCTATAAGGCGTCTCGAATATAGAAATATACCAGTAAAGTAAAAGCCACTGAATGCCATTAAAACAAGACGTGCGACGTAATCGTCCTAATGTAGGAAAATTTACAGCCGATGAAGAGAAAAAAAAAAAAAAGCCGCCTTTAATGCACTTTGTCAAACCGCTGGAGTTATTGTCTCGCGCTCCGTCTGAGTGCTTTAGATGTTTTAAAAAATGGCTTCCTCCATTTATATGTGCATAATTTTTTGTCAGAGTCTCTTCTTTCCTCATTTTATCCCTTACTCACGCGCCTTGTCATCCTGAAATCCACTTAAAGCCGTTTCTTGTCAAAGGAAATCAGACAAACTGACATAAAGTAAAGTATTCACCCGCTTTGCATCCATCTGCCCTCTCCTCTTTTATTTTTTTTATTTTTTTTTATTGTACAACTCTTTGTACTGCCCTGCCTCCCTTTCTCTTGCCGCCTTGCACCCGTGGGAGTGTGTAACCGCCTGATCCGGATGTGCAATCCTACTGTTCCCAGCTCTCGCGTCCGTGTAGTGATAAATGCACATCAGTGTCTCTCTGGGCTCACTTACATTACCGATAAGAAAGCGCGTGCTTCACTTTAACGCGTTTTCACGTGGACGTACACGTGGCTGCCGGGGAAAACACGCTTGCGCCGGTAAATTTGTAAGTTCACGTACATGAGCCGTGTCAGAGCCGTGTTTATCTCCACCCTCCGTGTCACCGCGGAACATGAGAGTGATGATTTGTGGAGGGAAGCGGCACATCCCCTATTTGTCAGACTCCGGCAAGTGCAGTGGATCCATATATCAGGAAGAGCCTGAAATAGGGAATATACAGTCATGGAAAGGAGATAGAAGGAATGTAAAGGTGTCTGATGAAAAGAGATTTAGAAAGTAAAGGGGGAGGGACGGGAGACTTTAGGAGGTGTCATATTTACAGCAACTTGGAATATAGGAGTGGCAGGAGGAAGGGCTGCAGCAAAAGAGAGGGAGCTTTGAAGGGAGGGAGTTAAAAGGAAGAGATGGAAAGAGAAAGAAGGACCAACATATCTGCTGTGGTAAGGGAGACTGCTAATAGTCTTGGCAGACTTATTGCAGCATTTGTGTCGAACTTAACTACCTCTCTGTTTGGCCTGCCATCAGCTAACGTGTCCAGCATCCACATTCGTCCTCGGTGTCAAAGTGCCCAACCGCCACCAAGCACATGGTCAAGGCCTCATCTGCACTTCCTGCGACTCTCACTTTAGGCCGGTTTGAATGTGTTCTGATTCATAACTGAAAGCAAGAAATGAGAGTTCATGACCCACCCACCACGTTGTCAAACGGGGAGGTGACTGCGATCCGTTAGGCCGCACAAACGCGCCAATTTACACGTTTTGTGTGTGCACGTGCGCGTAACTTCATCTAGCCTTAGCTTTTAATCGCCAGATCAGCGGACACCGGAAGTCCCTGTTTAATAAATGAAGCATCATGTCTGTTTCAAAACGCACACGCCTGCACACGAAGGAGCATGTGTTAATCTGAAGCGACATTGACTTTAATAGCCACTTTAAATGCTTTTATTATTTTAAAGCACTTTATGAGTCGCCCCTGGCGTGGAGGAGTGCGGTACGCGTTGCCGCTTCAATCACGGCAACAAAAGCTGCCTGCTGCCGACCGGTTTACATCCCCCTGTCCTCTAAACCTTAAGACGTGCTCAGGTTTGCGGCGCGAGCGCGGATAATTCGGGTTTATTCGAAATTAAATGCGTGCTCCAGACATTTAGTGCGGCACTTCCGTAAAGATGGGGGCCCTTGAAATAAGTCTTGCTTCAAAAATGCTGCAGCCTGCCCATTAACTCGGAGATAACCCAGTTCATAAAGCTCCTGCGCAGTCACAGAACACATTTCTTCCGCTGACGTTTTTGCACGTTGAATAGGGCTCTCTGTAAGGAGAATATTTGTTGAGACAAAATCCGAGCAGGCAAGAGAGGCAGACTATCCGACAACCCCCCGAAGAAAGGGTCAACTTGACTTGTAGGCTTTCTTGAAGATGCTTCTCCACTCATCCAAGTGGCTTCTTCACTTCTAAAAGACCGAAGGGGAGTTACAACCAGCGACTGCTGCTTGTTAACGGACCCTACATTTAACAACCGACTACCCTTTTCACCTAATTTGCAACATACAGTAAGAGGTTTGACTCGAAGACTAAGATAATACGCTCTTTATCCTCTTCTGCACACATTTAACTATTCTTAAGAATTGCCATGCTTTAAGTACAGGCATAAGAGGGTGGTATGACTCCCAGGTTAATATGCAACAGGTCCGTGAAACCCTGACAACAACTGGGCTCTGTATGGCCTGTAGGGACTGAATAGTGAAGCATTCCTGGAAGTGAAAACAAATGTAAAATTATTATGTGTACCGTCTACTGGAAATTAGTTTTGAGTGACTTCTTAGTTCTTCGGCCTGGCATGTGTGCAGTGTTGCGTGCATTGCGGTGATTCTTGTCAGTTTTGTTTAATTCTTGACTGAGCCATTGTCCTAGCCATATGTGTGAACTGTGAATTGCATTCTCTTTGCATCTCAACCCCTCGTTCAGACAAGAGACTTCGGACGCAGAACACACACCTTCCTATGGGGGAAGATGTCCAAAAATTGTTTGCGGCGTTATCGCAGATTTCAGCGGCGGACGCGGTCAAAATGCTGCTGGTGCTAACCTTGCTAACAGGACTTTTTGTACGTTTACTCATAAATGCACAATTACTTTTCTGCTAATGAGGAACGGATGTGTTAGAATGCGGTACTGAGGTCACTGCTATATAATTCTACACTCCCACAATGGAGACCCACAGAGCCCAGACTGCAGGCTGCTCTTTTCAGCCTCCTGTCTGGCCAACATGGCTTCAGGGTTATGGCTCCTGACAGCAGTAGAGTTGTGCATTTGTCCGCGTGTGGACAATGATTTTGTTTTTTTGAGAAGTAAGGAGGAAAAATTGCACAATTGCACATGTCTGTTTTATTCTTGCCTCTTCAGACTTGTCGTAGCGGTGAGAATATAATCATAATTGATATCCAAAACTTTGAAACTAAATTCAATTTAAATGTTATTTATATAGAATCAATAACAATCCAAACTATCTCAAGATGCTTTACGCAGCCAGATTGCGTGATACTACATCAGTGGTGTCAAACATATGGCCTGGGGGCCAAAAATCGGCCCGCCAGGGGGGTCCTGCCTGGCCCACGGGATTACAAAAATCACATAAAGACATTAGCTGCAATTTTTCCATGAAAGTAACTGCTATTCCTTATTTGCCCACCAGGGTTCACACCGTTTTAATAAGAGTTGCCGACCTAACACAACGAGACCCAGAACTAAACAGCAGATGGCAGCAATGCGCCGAAATTGCGCTTATTTTTCTTAAAAAGGTACTTGTTCATAAAACGTTCTGTTAAAGGATAGTTTATTAAATGTAAACATTTTCACGTCACGTATTTGTACTTTTTTTGCACTAAAACAAAGGGAACAATTTGCAGTTGTTGTTATTTATAGGTTATTATGCTCTTATGTCCGGCCCGCTTGAGATCAAATTGTGCTGTATTTGGCCCCTGGACTAGACTACAGTATGTCAGTGACAATAATAGTTATATTACAGGTGAGTTGGCTGGTATGATGTGTGAATACATAGGGTTTCATAAGCAGAGAAGGGCGCTTAACATCTTGGTAGGAATGAATAGCTGTAAGAAATGAACCCTGGGCATGTTGGTAGAGGCAGGACCACAGACAAAAAGCAGGCAGCTGTGCAGATCAGTAAAAGCAGTTTCAGGCCTGAAACTTTGGTTGCAACACACAATAATTTGAAATAGCACCATATTCATGTTTCACATTGCTAAAATTCAGCCCTTAATATGTGTGTATGCTGAACACGTGCATTGCGCTGTAAGTCAATCTGTATGCCTCAGGCCCACAGTAAACAAAAGCTTTCAAACGACATACAGACAACTATACATGCAGAAATACTCAAATTTCAATCATCAGCACATACATGCGCCACGCCTGAAGCTAATTTCCATCAGCTCCGTTTCTCACATCTCTCTGAAGGATCCGTCTTTTCCCTCTTGTTATCGGCACTCCCAGGTTCGGGGGACTCCCAGTCAGTGCATCCACCGTGGAGGGGAGGCTCGCAAGGAGGGCGAGAACAAGCGATCTTAAGACGTTAATTTAGCAAACACAGGTACGCTAACCTGTTTACGACCTTCCGTCTAATCAGTATGTCGTGTGCAGCTCGTGTTTGCTTTTAATGCATGACTAAAAAGCTTCCGATAGAACCCTCCTGTTTGTCGGAGCAGATAAGAGAGCCGCAGGACCCCCACCTCTCCACAGGAAGGTGTCCGTGAGGTCTCAATGTGCTCCACAAAGGTCAGTAATCCGGATGCTGCGCTTGGAAAAAAAGTGACTTTTCATTAGGAATGGAACAATAAATCTACTAAACAGAAGACGATTACCTCCTTCGTGCCACGTACAAGTTGAGAGTAATCTCATAGACACATCCATACACTTATCAGCTTCGAAATGACACAATGCGGTTACCAGGGGGACTTAAATATTAATTCCCAGCTTGGTGAATATAAAAATAAATCCTTTTGCTAATCGTGCTGGGAGATGCTCGCCCGCGGTAAAAAGGTTTTGTGTAAATTACTAAAAGATTAGTTCCTTGGCTGGTTTTATCTACAGGTCCAAGCCGCAGAGGTGCATTCCTCAAGCACCTAAAATTCCTCTCTAACTTCCAGTAAGAAATGTAAGGATTTACTCTGTGCTCGCGTGTGTGTGTGTGCGGGCCGTAAACGTTCCAGCAGCATCCTTTGAAATCCCGCGATTGTCTCTGTTGAAACAAGATAGTGGCGCCGCTTTGAAGGTGCAAAAGCTGTGACGGGATGGTATTACCTGCGCGCGAGCGCCGCCGCGCAGGACGTTTCCGGCCGGTCGGACGTTCGTCACATGCGACGGGGAGACGCCGTTTTTCCTCATGAGATTAAGGCGCATTAGCCACGCTGGGTGCCAGTCAAAACAGTTTCCTTATTTATTTTTAATCTTTCTGGCAGGAAATAAACATTTATAGCGGGGTGAAAAAAAAAAACCGGATTTTAAGCTTCTCTCTCCTGTCGCGTACTTACACCCCAAACACACTTATTACTGGCCTATTTAGTGGAAATTTTGCTTTGAACATGCAGATAAAAAAAAAAATAAAAAATGTAGGAGCATATTTTGTATTACACACTCAGCAAAAACGTTAAAGCACCTTAGCCGATTACCCCCCTGCTTAAGGCCTCCCTTGGATATGCTAATATACTGAAGGGCCACTGAACAATGTGCTTAATAATGAAATAGCCTATTTTTCTGGATGAAACGGTTTTAATACACCAATAAAAAACAAAAGTCCTATCGCCCTCTACTACTAGCTGACCAGGATCAGCACCGTTCCGGCTGAAGAAGATGTAAAATGACTGCCCTTTATGTCCAAATTTGTTGCATAAAAGTTTATGAATACCGAGAGCGTGCCCTCGTGTTCCCTGTGCAGAAAAAGTGCTCAAGACTTCCTTCTTGCATGAGTCAGGCCTGATCAATTAAAACCTTATTGATCCGTCCTGGAGGCGGTGGGAGAGGCGGCGGCAGGAATGGGGGAAATTACTTCGCCACGTAGAGCCTCTTCCCGATCCCGCGTCCTCGACATTAAATACACACTCGGAGTTAATAGAAGATTCAATTACGTCACGGCAGCGCTTTGAAGCCAAGCATTGTGGCGTACACCGGTCAGGCATAACATTATGACCACATTCCTGATATTGTGTAGGTCTCCCTTGTGCCTCCAAAACAGTTGTGACTCATCAGAGAATGGACATGGGCCTTCTGAGGGTGTCCTGTGGTGTCTGGCAACAGAATGGCCAGATACCACAGGATGGGTTATGGGTTAAGGGGAGAGGCCTCTGTAGATCAGGCTTGTTCCAGTGCATCCCACAGATGCTTGATCAGTTTGGGATCTACTGAATTTGGAGACCAGGTCAACACCTTGGGTTGTTTCTCATGCTTTTGAGTTGTTCCTAAACCATTTTTTTGTGTGCGTGCTGGTGTCAAGGAGTGTCATTGCTATGGGGTGGGGGTGCCTGGTCTGGTCTAGGTGGGTGCTACATATCTAAGTAACATCCACATGAATGCCAGGTCCAAAAGTTTCCCAGCAGAACATTGTATTGTCACGAGATGGTCAATGTTATTCACTTCTCATGTCAGTGGTCATTATGTTGTGGCTGATCGGCATATGTTACAGCACTGACATGCTGAGGTGCTTTAAATATCTGTGGTTGTAGTTGTCAATGAAAGCATGTTGATTTTAAAGCTCCCGTAGGTCTGAACGACAATGTTCTTCAGTTGTAGGCTAAAACACGTCTCCCCGTCAAAGCGTTTCTCTGTGAAATCTCCATGTTTCCTCCTGAGAATTCCCTGTCAAAGTGCCGTATATCTTCACACAGCCATGCCTTGCTTACTGTTGCTCAATATCTTACAGAGATTTGTGCACAGGCGTCGAGTGCGTACACCTCTCATAGATCTTTTAGATACGGATAAAGAGCTTAGGCCTACACACCTTTCTTTCAACCTCTTCATCCCTTGATTTTTCATCTTCCTCCTTTGTCACTTGCTCACCCCTCTCAAAACACAGTTGTACAAACACACACACATACACACACACACACCACCCCTGGAGCTTAATTTGCAATAGAAGACTACTTCATTTGAATGTCTTTGATGTAGCGTGGCTTTGCTCAAATGAAGTATCTGATCCCAATCCCCTGGACAGATCCACGTGGGCGTATCGGTGTAACCAACCACCACTAGCAACCCCCATCCTACAGCCAGCTACTTTTCTTTGTATTCCTCACTAACACGCCGAACCCTCTCCACACTCGTATACCACCTGTCCCTTCCCAATTTAATTCACTTACAGTTTTTAACAACCGTGCTTACGTGCTCCGTCATCTGGGTAATTTATGGAGATGGGGTCTCGGGCTAAGTCCCCTGGTGGCCACATGGCCTTGACGTGTTGGTAAACTCGTGATTTGCTGTGGAAAAAAAAATAAAAAAAATATGCACAAAGGTAGTTGAGATCCTTACAAAACCACAGCAGCATTTTCAAATCCTGCCAACTTTACCCAACACAGCAGTTATTATTTGGCCTAGATGTGGCCCAGATTTAGCCCTGACTGACACCGTTGACTCAGGGTGAGTGTAGCTACCAGAACTCATCTACAGGTGAACCTTATATTGCCCTTGTATGGCTCACATCCACAGTTCACTTATGGCTCATATTGAACCTTGAATGACGGCACTGCCTCACGATCAACCTGGCTGTCTAAACTGAGCCACAGTTGAATCTTATATGGGCCAGAGGTCATGAGGGTTGTGGACAAAATTTGTGCCAGACGAATCTACTTTATGTGGCCCATATAACTGGTATCTTACAAAGTAGGTTTGGGCAAAATCAGAGAAGATGCATTGTCCATAGCTTCAACTTGAATGGAGCAGATTTCAGGCATGGGATTTACAGCAGATTTGAAAGGAGCTGGATCTTGTGGCTACGACTCCTCAAAGAGCTGTTCAAAGGACGGGCTCATTTTGAAATTTATTTACTTTTAAGATGCCAGCCAAAGTAAATAAGTATCCTTGAAATAAGCACTAGCGTAAGATTTAAATCAGAATCAATTCAAACATAGACATCCCACCAATAAGAAGAACGACTCACAAATGTGATTTAATTTTGAACAGAACATTACTTACCATTTGCTGAAACCAAAGTTATGCATGGCTTAAGACATTTGGGCTATCTCTGGCCTGCACACCATTTGTCGTAACCAAGTTTCTGATCGACTCAAGAAATTTGTGCTCCATCCCATGTGCGCAATGTTCAGCCAATATTTGCCACTGTTCTGAATTATGACACTGAATCGAGAGCTCTTCATTTTAACATGGAATGGAAATATGGCTGAATAAAAAATGTTATCACCGATACTCACCAGCTACTCAATATTACTGTGTCCGGCTGCCATTTGGCGCCTTTTATCTGATGCAGCTGGAAATAACACCTTAGGCATAAGGGTAAACAATGAGCTCAAACTCGCCATAAATCTCCATAAAGCCGTGGAGAGCTGCAGATTTGTGAGATTATTCTCTGTAGCTTCAGCATTATGAGCAAAGTCCCTTGTATCTTTCACCCTTTTGCCCCACTGCTTTCACACTGTCATAACAGAAATCAGCGACTTTAAATTTGTGGGTTTAGGAATGAATGATCTACCAAAAAACAAAAATAAAGGAAAATTTGCCAAACTGTGATTTCATGCGCTGAAAGATTAGGTTTCGGAAACGGTGGTGGCTTATTCACACTCAGACACAGATATAGACCTGCTCCCCCAAAACCACGGTGAAAGTCCAGCTGCAGCCTAATAAAGGGATTAGAGCATCCCAAAGCCCAGGTTTGTCACTGACAGTGAACAAAAAGCAGGAAAAGAAAAGGGAGGCTGAACATGTGCAGATAAAAAAAAAAAAAAAAAAAGAAAAACAAGCAGACACATGCTCTGCAATTTTCTAGGTGCTTCAGGTGAATGCATTGCTGGAGTGGCATTGAGTGTGAGTAAATATACACATGCTCCCACAGCCAGTCTCGGCACCATCTTGCACCTTATTGGGGCTAATCCTGTGAGTACACCAAGGCAGGCTTACAGGTGCCCACATAGACTCCACCAGCGAACATGAGGAGCCCTGCCGAAGTGTTCGACTCAGAGCATGAGGACGGCGAAAAAACTGTTTAAATGACCAGCATGTGCAAACAAGCTGGCAGCCAGCAGCCTCAGAAGTACTAATTATGATGATGAGGGAGTGGGCTAAAAAGCTGGGGCATATTAGATGGCATGTGTCGCACAACAATATTAATTCTTGTCTGTTAAATCATTATTATTTCTTGTACAAATAAATCATTGGATTTGAACTGAAAATGCTACGACATACATCTTATACATCTCATACATCTCAAACAATTTAAAAAAACACCGTATTCATAATGATGATGCTATTTTCCTGACTATTTCTAACTGCAGGCTTTTACTTTGAAAGAACAGTCCGACTGTTTGCAAAATGCAAACTAGCTCGCCGAGCTAATAGGTGGTTTAGGCTTCTGCGTCAATTTGGCGGCATAGCTACAGCGACAGACCAGACCCGACACAGACCCTACGCAGACCCTAATGCTGTAGACTGACGTGCACCTCCCCAGAAATGTGTTCGCTTGGTAGCGTATTTCCGTTTTAGTATTTCCGGCTGCTTCTCCATCTCCACAATTTTGGAATTGATTGTTTTGGACCAATAAAGATGGAACACATCGAGGAAAGGTTCGCAGATACAAACATTTGTATGACTCGTCTTTGGCAAAATTCTGTGAAAATTCAGCGAAAGCCATTATTGAAAGTGAAGCAGGAAGTAGAAACAAAAATTAATCTGACTGGCAAAAAAGACACAGCGCCGACTAGCATTTGGGTGGCGTTTTTACAGAGCGAGCCAGACTGATAAGTGCACAAGTATAAATGGCTTGCTCTGGCATAGGCTACGTGTGTAGGTTACAGCATCTATGAGACTTTCTTTAGCTAACTATGCTAGCTCTAGCTAGTTATCATGCTACAAGAGCAATTTGAATTTCTTATCCAACCCTTGGCAAGTAAGCACATAATGGTATTTCCCTGAGCAATTTCACTTTAAAAGATTTACAGAATTACTTAATAAATCTAAATGAAGTGTTTCACAGGTTCACTAGCTAAAAATAATACCTAAAGGAAGATACATTCTTGATTCAGTCTGTCCAGGCTCTTAATCAAAGCAGTACATTTCCTCCTTGAGACCTCCTGTGTCATTTCCACCTCAACTGTCTCCTGTAAATGAGAAAAATCTTGCCTCAAGTTTGCACTCTCTGCCACGACCATCTTGACCTTCCAGAGTGCACACGAGACAAGGTGCCTTCCTCTGAAGAGCTCATTCAGTGGGCTCGTGTTTGAAATGCAGAGGGGGGCATTCGCTGGGGCTAAACTGCGGAAAAGAGGGTCAGCTTCAAGTAAGCCTTGAAATGATGGGATGCGTTTAAGTGTCTTATCATAAACACTCCTTCTGTGGCATGATTATTCCTCCGAGTCTCTGATATGGAACCTGTCCTTTGACTGGTAATCGAACACGGTTTACAGTAAAACAGACTGAACCTATCTCCACTCTTTAGATCATGTGTGGAAAATGCTAAATCTTATTAGAGGCTACCGGATCTATTTAAACACACTGACTGCAAACAGAAAGTGCTGTCACCGTAGCAGCCATTTTATCTACTTTAATTTGTTGTTTGCTTCCAAATTACCCTGTTTGCATACCTGATAGAGAAAAGCCACCCTGTGGCTCTCCATTCGTTAGAGGCAGGGATTTCTGGAGTTTGGTTTTGATGTTGTCTGGCCTTAGTTTGCTTGTTTACCTCTGAGGACAAAGGCGAGGCTGATAGTGTGGCAGCAGAGTCATGGCCGCTGGCCCTCTTTGATGAGGAGAAAGGTCTGTTTGACTAATTACCCTGGTGGTCAGAGCACTTGTTTTTCCATTGCCATAATTTTATGGCTTCTCCCTCGCACAGGTTATTTTTCTCCTCAGTTCCTGAGCACATGCACTGAGCCATGACATCTGAGGCGGATATTTGCATTTGAATTAGCGCTCCGAATCACCATGTATTGATTAGCTTTCTTTTCTTCCGCGTTTCCGCCTTTTGTTTAACGGCTTTTTTTTTCCCTTTTACCTCTTTTCGCAAGGTCATTTCTCTTCCCTCCCATTTCAACTTCTCTGTTTTACCTCCCGAGTTCCAGACTGCAGTTCACCTTGATTGCGGGTCAGAGAGGAGAGGAATAATGTGCAAAACATTGTTTGACATGTAATCCATAATCTCCAAAGTGGATCAAAGAACTCAGAGCTGCATAGCTCAGCAGGGAGTTATTGATGACTATTGTATTGGTCTGTAGGGGAGGGAGAGAAGCAATGACTATATTTACTTGGAAATTGTGGACTCATTCATCAAGACTGGGGACACACTTTATATAGCACACCCATATACTGTAGGTCAACAATTATAGAGTTAGGAGATCACAATTGGAGGTTTCATCACAAACTACCTTTTTACACAAAGCTTCACCTTGAACAACACCAATTATGCTGCATATTCTCGACCTAATTTTTGACGATTAGCACCCTCAAACTACTCGTAGTACACATATTTACCACAGAGAATCCATTTATTTGTGGATCGTGGGTGGTTTGCAGATGAGGCTCGTTGTCAGTCACCAAGGAACTGAGAAAGAGACAGCAGAGTAGGGGGATTTATCATCTTTCAGGACAAACATGACCTAAAAGTACCCACATTGTGCTATATGGGGTTTCAAACACATCACGTACATCCACAGCCACGTAAAATAGCAACATCACACGGCACCGAAGCTTCTCTTCCCCCCCGCAGACGGGTCGTGTTATTATGCCCCAAATTGAAATGACTGTTGCTATTCTCTGGGCACACAAACCCATTCTGGCTACAGCACGGGCCATTTTCAGGAGTTGGGTTCCATCTTGTCTCCTGATGAAGAGCTTTGTATGGACCACCTGCGCTCAGAGTCTGGACAAGCAAAAGCTCTGATTGCAATGTGGACGGAGCACATACATATGTGGCAAACAGAAGCGGCACCCTGACGAGGCTAAGTGGCACTTCAGCACTCAACGCATCCTAGAGGTCTGGCCATCCGGCCAGACTGCGGGCGCGGCCATGACGCAAGGGATTGGCTTGTTGAAGGACACAGGAAAGCAAACAGTATATGGGGACTGAAGCGTCGGGTAGTAACCGGAAAAGAGATGAAATGTTTCCTAACGATAAAATCTAAACTACTTTTGTTTTTCTCTCTCTCTGAAAGGCTGTGATTAAGATTTAATTTCTGACCAAAGCATTGCAGGGACCGCGTGTCTTTGGATGATTACATGTGTGTTTATGTGTTCTGGGACAGATGGTGTCTGTGGGGGTGGTAAGTGATAAAGTGTATATCAACCCAGTAATGATAGCATTAGCTGGGAGTGCTGCAGGTGGCTCATCATGATGTTTGCCCGCTAAACTGCTGACTTATGTCCCTGGGTTAAAACACACAATACTCATCTTCTGGTGAGTGGGAGGCGCAGTCGTTTTCTCTCCCTGTCCCTCACTCTCAGACTCTCTCCCTTCTTTTCTCTCTTTTATTTTCCAAAGACCAAAAATAACTCTGCGGTTCATTTGTTTTAGGGACATGCGGCTGCACCGTGTATTGAGTTGACATAAAGAGTGGACTTTCGACTGATCTGAGGGTTGGCGAGCGGTGAAAAAATGGCCGGCTAATAGAATGAAGGAGCAGCTCTGTGCGAGGAGCGCATCCATCTCTCCATTGCCCAGGTCACTAATCATGTTCGAAGACACCTAGGGAACACAGCCAATGTCAGTTTCTCAGTTTTAAAATTTAGCTTAAATGGTAAAGCAACATGTTCAGTATCGAATTACCTGGAGACCACCGGATGAATACAGAATAGAAATTACATTTAATCGGTGTAAAAGCTGATGTGAGTCATGCAGCGCCAAATGTTTAATACAGTGACGGTGCTTTGAATAGTATTCCTAAAAAACTGCAGCTTTTGACTTGTTTATTTATTCAGACACACACCAAGGGATCCTTTCTGGCAAACGGTTATACATTTAGATTACAGGAAAGGGCCCTGCTCTTTGAGGGAGGCCTAAGGAGAATACGAGCAGCAACCAGGATTTGGCCGTAGCAGAACTAATTTTTCTCTTGCATACGTAGAGACATCATAGTCTAATGAACAGCAGTAGTAACGGTTGCCACATTACAATGGCTGCATTATATACGGTATGCTAATGAATGTGCAAGGACCTCGGTAACGTGTAACAAACAGGTGACAGCAATCAGCTAACACAAGAGCAATCTGTACTTATTTAGATGAAACTGGAAGGAGTAAATATGAAATATCAATGCAATAAGAAGATTAAGTAAAATTCAAACTCATCTGAAATTCTACTATTAACTACAGTAATAACTAAAACGAATGCCTTGCAAAAGTGAGTTGTGTTTTATTCCTGATTACACATATTGCATACAAATATGCAATGTTTCCTTGGTTCTGAATGTTGTTAGTGGGGGCCTTTGGGTCCTATGGGTTGAGGGGAGGGGCCTCTGTGGATCATCCCACAGATACTTGATCAGTTTGGGATCTCGTGAATTTGGAGGCCAGGTCAACACCTTGTGCTGTTCCTCATGTTTTTTTTTAGTTGTTCCTAAACCGTTTTTGTGTGTGTGTCTGTGTCAGGCTGTATCCTGCTGGGGATGGCTGCTGTCATCATTGGAGTGTCATTGCTATGGGATGGGGGTGGTACATGTCTAAGTAACATCCACAGGTCCAAAAGTTTCCCAGCAGAACATTGTATTGTCACAAGATAGTCAATGTTATTCAATTCTCCTGTCAGTAGTTTTAATGTTGTGGTTGACTGGTGTATGTTTTAGCACCATTTAACAAATACCGAGCCCTAGACCAGGTCTTATCGACAAAAGAGTTGAGTCAAAGGATCAGTTGAAGTATTGAGACTAGTTCAGACATGTCAGTAACATTTAAAACCCCATACTGGCAGACTTCTTTATTGCCATGGCAACCATATGTCGTATGACCAGTAAACCCCAGAAGCATGCTAATCGGAAAAAAAATTAGAAATTCGTGTGTGGTGGATCTAGTCCGCTTGGTAACCCCTAAAGGCCAAATCGTGGTTTCTCTATCCTCATGCATTGACTAATGCAGACTCTGGGCTGCACAGGACCTGCACGGAATTGCCCTTAAACTTAAATATACTATGCTCACCTTGCTGAGAAGTTTTTTTCCAGAAGCTAAAATGCCACGACATATAAATACAAAAGCCTCGCACACCTGGTTTCTGCGATTCCTATGTGGTGAAATAGTTGCACTTTCATTCCCCTCTCTCTTTCATTGACACAGGACTGGACTTCAGGGCTTTTTTGGGTGAAGTTTAGATGAAGGGAGCCAGGCAGGAGGCCCTGATGTGGCTGCCTGCTGTTGCTGTAAATAGGTTGGGGGTCTTCAGCCTGAATGATAAAAGATCAGGCCTTATGAATCACAACAAAGGGCCGGTATAGGACCGGACTGCGAGCGTGGGAGCCACACAATCGAAGCTTCACTTAATTCTGATGAGACAAAAATCGTCTTCTTTCAAGCAATCATGAGAAAAAACTGACTCTTTAATAAATATTACATGACAATTCCTATTACATACAAGGTCCTGGTCTTTTAGCATTCTCTCATCCATCTAAAAAATCCGCTCAGTGTTGCAAAGAGGTTACTGAAGAAGTTCAAATCTATTTCTTGCCAACACAATGAACTGGTCAGCCTTAAGACGTTTGGGTAGTGGTGTGTCTGTGATACACGCAAGCTTGTTAGCAGCAAGACGAGATTAAAAGCATAGCAAACTTGTGTGATGAAGTAAGTACAAAAAAGACCCCTAGCCCTAATGAAATCCACATTACTGTATTTTTATTTCCTCCTTGCGGTCTGAGCTTGGAGGACCGCTTTGCCTTGCCTTGCATTCCACACATGCCGGTTGTCCTCAAAAAGAAACTAAATGCTACATGACTATTGCTCAAAGAAAGATAATTACTGTCACTGACCTCAGCTAAGTTGACTTGCCTGGTGGCCCCGCACGTGCGTGCACGCCGAGTGTTCAGCACTGAATGGAAATGAAGTTGCCCTCGTGCTGTCACATCCCAGCTGATGGCTTCAGGTATGCTGTGAAAACGATCCGGCTTTGCGCAGGCAATTTACTCAAGGGTGCACGAGTGGGAGTGAATTAAAGAAATGTCCAACCAATATTATGAGGGAGGGAGAACAGAGGCAGAGAATGGACTGGCATATGCGTGAAACCAGATGCCAGAGAAGCTAGATGTTGGGAGATACATTTACATAACCTGGGTGGAAAAAAGATACAGCAGCGAGGTAGGAAAGAGGAGGGAGCGAAGGGGAGAGGAGCGGCAAGATTAAGTAATTATCCTTTCAAGCCTAATTTGAGGTGCTGTTTGAAATTAACCTATGCAAATGAAGTGGCTAAATCACATTGAGGACCGCAGTGACTCAGACTCTGCAGGATTGGTTTTCACATCTTATCGCAGCGCCATCAAATGCAAATCCTGAACTGTAGCAACATTTTCATGCAGTTTGTTGGGGAACAATTTTCCATACTGTACGGAGAGGTCACATTGCATGACAGTATGCTATTTTATCTATATGTTAGAGAGAGTTGATATTGAGATACAGTAGTCGCAGGAGGCGTGGCAACAACAAAAACAGGCTGCTTTTACGGCATCTAATTCTCATTTGTAAATACTTCCAATTACCTCTATTTTGCCATTTTTGATTCTTTTTAAGGATCTAAATTTAAACTCAATATTATTGTGCAATTTATATTAAAAGATTGCCAGTAATGATTACACACCTGAAGAGCCAAAGAGACATACCGATTTCCAATTAGATGTTAGATAAAAGCTAGGGTTCAAGCTAGGGTGTGGGGCTTTGACGTAAAAATAAACATCTGTTACATTCAACCCAGAGTTGTAGAGGGGAACAACAAAAGAGACAGAGACGAATTAGCTTACAGTAGCTAGGAGTATGGCGGAGTCTGTGCCAATAAAACCTAGGAAGAGATGAAGAGGAAATTCCGATGCTCCAGATAAAAAAAAGAAACTCAGGGATCAACAATGAGGACAAACATGGACCGACTGCTATGGTTTTCCCTCTTGGAGAGCGCTGAAAGAAGATAAGGGGTTGTAGACTATAGCTTTATAGCTTTAAAGGTTCGAAACAGACGTCAGAGAACTACTGGAAACTGAGGCCATCTGATGTCACTTCAGACCACCTGTGCCTGGACCGAGCAGTTGCACATTGATAAGCGGTTTGACAGAAATGTACGTGCCATGGCGATTAATAGTTTTTGATCAATAAAGATGGAATACACCAAGGAGGAAAGGTTAACTGAGGAGGTTCAGAAATACAAACATTGGTATGACTCCGAAAGTTTCAATCGCCATTGTTGAGAGTGAAGCAGGAAGTGGAAAGTGAGGCAGGAAGTAGAAATAAAAGTTAACCCGACTTGCAAAAAAGACACAGCGCCAACTACCGTTTGGGTGGCATTTTTACAGAGCGAGCCAGACTGATGAGTGCACAAGTTTAAATGCCTCCCACCGTCGTTGGCTACGGGCGTAAGTTACGTACGCAGGTTACGGCGTCTGGGTCCCGCAGTATCCTAAATGAGCCTCAATGCACCTCAAAAGCACATGTTCTGCTCCTCTGTCAAAGAAAATAAGTCTTCCTACCAGCAGGTGGCAGTAGTCTGTGTTAGTCATTCTAAAGGAAAGACGGAGGAGCTTCTACCGGAAGCTAGGTAGAGCTGAAAGACATCGTGAAGAGTTGGCCTGATCGGTTTAGCCAATGAGTGATCTCAATCCCCAAAGCACTCCGATTTCAACATTCAGAATTGGATGGAAAGTTGCCAACAGAAGTTCGAATAGCGGCAAAGGTGGGTAACATGTTACCAAAACTAGGTCTACAGATGCTCATGGACGGCCTGACTCCAGCAAACTGCCGAGCTAACATCATGCTAACATCTGTACAGCTATCATTTAACATCGAATCAACTTTTTAAAATAAGTTTTTATTTGTAAATTTGTGATAAATGTGGTATATTTTTGCTATTCTGATTCACTTAAGTCCAAAACTATACTCTGAGTAGTTTGATAGATACTAGCCCTGACTATCTTTGTGGCTACTTTGGAGAGCTCCACTTCCTGCTGACTGACCGCTCTTTAACCTTGAGAACACTCCTCGATTAGAACAAAAGAAAGCATCCGTGAAAACACGTGTTTCCAAACAGGAGCACATCAGCCTATTTTCACCCAACTCCCCGGCACAATCCTTAAACTGGCACTGGTCCATGAATGTGACCTTCGTAACGACCCAAAACAGCACAAGGTCCCCAGTGTGGCTCGCCGCGAGTGCGAGGAGAAAAGAGGAAGTGAGGCGCATGTGTTTAACTGGCGGAGATGAAATTAAAAGTGGTGATTTCCCTGTCGACTGCCTGCTCCAAGCAGCTGCTTGCTTCTCTTTATAGCGAACGTGTCATTATTTATTTTATAAAAGTGTTTTGGGTGTTTTTTGACAAGATCTCTCACCTCACAGCCGACTCTCCCCACAACCTTGATCCAGATTCTCTCTTCTTCTTTCTCAGTAAAAGCCTTCAAACGGTCAAAATCAGTTTAAATGTTTTCATCAGGGACAATAAAAATGTTGTATTGGTTAAATTTACACACAAAGACTCACTCAGCAGCTAAGATGCACTTCATGCGGGTAAAACAGAAATCTCGTTCTGCAGATGAATCATGCAATAGACAGTGTAAATCAATTGGCATTTATATACCCACTATTGTATCGCGCTATGTATCAACATAGCATGGCATTCCGCACGGCTGCAGCTTTAGAAAAGGATGAACGGACGCTTACGACGAGCTTGCCTGGAATCATCGTGCGATCTAAATGCAAATTTAGGAAGGGTGTGAAAGCACTGAGGAAGTTATTACCTACATGGCTGGCTTTGATGAACAGCTCACGGCGTTTGAGGCAAATACCAAAGTGGAGCATTGCATCCATGTGATTAAGATGATTAATTACTCCTTTAAATGTATTCCCTTTTTTTTTTCTCTCTCTTTAACACCTCCTCCAACCCCAAGCAATCACAAGAGGTGTGTTCAGAACCCGTTGTGCCACTTGTTTCGAAGTATGTTGTGAACTCAAGTGTGGTGATTGGCACAAGCTCGGGGAGCCAGCAATGTAATCGGCACAGATGTCGCGAAACCGAACGCCGAGGTAGACGCGTATACAGGATCTGGCTGCATAATGTAAAGTCGACATATGACTGCTGAATAGGCTTCGCTAGATCAAGCAGACTCTGACCCCTTTTAGAAATCCTCATTAAAAAGAAACGTTATACGATGTTAAAATAAAAAATAAAAAAAACGGTATCGCTGAAAACTGTGATGTAGAATGTGCACCCGTGTGTCTCCTTGAACCTCATCCGAAAAAAAATGTTTGAACCAATACTCATTTATGTAAAAAGCACCAATTTGTGTCGCTACTTTGCAGTGATTCCCAAGGACATTTCCAGAACCGGTCCCAAACATCTGCTGATGTGACATCACTCGGTGACAAACCCACTTAAAGATAAACTCTTAAAAACACACTTTCAGAAATAAAAGTCACCTTTAGAAGGGGTGCAGGGGTGGGGGGAATACCGAGAGAGTGAAATGAAAGCAATTTTTCTCCTTTTGAAATGTAAATGCTCTGCGATTTGCTGAATACCTTTGAAGAAATCATGTTATTAAGAATCAGGTGTCGCTGTGCAGCCACCATTGATACGGAGTTCATAATCTTAAATGAAATATTTTTCTTCCTCTTGCAATTTCTCCACCGCTTTCACTTCTCTCTAAGTGGAGAGCGGGGCTTTGTGTGAAAAGGTCATGTGGCTTTCACGGAGCTCACACTCACCTGCTGACAGGCGAATGTCATCACTTTAAACTTAGTAGCGATTCTTTTTACAAGCCTTCATGTGCTGAAACATCACCGTGTGCGCTGCTTCTCGCGGTATTTATCCTCTCACAATATGCAAACTAAATGGTACATGCAGTGTCATTTTAATTAAACAACAAGTCATAACAGAGATATTACACTATTCGTGTGGGGGCCCACAACAACATGGATTCTTTATGTGGCAGGAATATAGTTTTAAGCCATGGGAACGTGAAATGTTGGGTGTCATGTGAATCTGTGCACAAAAAGGGGATTTGTTATGTTAGCTTATAACGCTAATTCCAGGTTAAGAGTGTATTCATCTCTCTCGCTTCTCCTGTCTGTTTTTTCTAATTAACAGTGTCATGAGTATTAATAATTAGGTCACATTCAGACATTCGGAACCAATTAAAGTACAGATGTACATGCCAGTAAAACTGAAAAGATTTAATCACCAAATAAACACTCCTCACATGCTTGGTAGTAGCACAGGTCTCCATTTACTGGCCCATGGCACAAATGATTTGCTACAGGCGTGGTACAAGTTGTCGTAATAATGTGTTGCTATTTTTGCAATTGTTAGTATGCTAGCAGACTGATGGCAGACAGACTGTTGCTAGCAATTTTTGCTATTTACTATTTTTGCAGATGTTGCCATGCTAGCAACTGTCAGTCTGTTGCTAGCAACTGTCAGTCTATTGGGAGCAACAGTCAGTCTGCATGCTAACATTTGCAAAAACTGCGACACGAAGAGGATACGATTGGATTTTTGCAGATGATGGCGTTTGGTGAAACACAGTAGTTGTCACAATTCATCCTGAGGGACATGCATGCCTCAACCAAGTTCTGTGACATTCAATCTAGTAGTTGTTGAGATATTTAACTTAAAACCACAAATATCAGAAATGGCAGAAAGATGGGGTTGGTTTAAGTATGGGCTTCATCTTTTGTGGACACTGAATGTCCATACTTTTATACAAATCTATATAATATTTGTTCAGATGTGTCACTGTGGACCAACCAGCAGACTAACCAGATTTTCCATCCCAACATAGTTTGCTATGAACATCCATTTCACTGAAAAGTGACTTCAAAAAGGACTTCTGTGATTTAGCGACGGTTGTCAGAGATTTGTTTTTCCCAGTCTAACCGAGTTCATGTCCCCACCACGGAATTGCCTTTGTCATAAAACCCCTCGCGATTCCATTGAGATGAAACTACAGCAGACCGGACAACTCATTCTGTCACCAAAACGAGGTTTCAAAATTCACTCGTCTGTGACTTAGGGCTGCTCAAGTCTGCTCTGGTCTGATGAACGAGGACGGCGCGGCGCTTGTTTGTTCTTCGTCAGTGTCTCTGAGGCTGTAACTGAGCTCCCGGCAGGAAGGGGAGTTGTGTGGTTGCTCTGGGGTTTTATTTGTCTCGGGATGAACACGCTGCCATGGAACACACATTTGAGGCACTTGGATTAGTTGTTGAAGTATGAAGTGATTGTGGCTACATCACAGTTAATTCTTCATTTGCTCTGGAGTTAAAAATAAGTATTAGCAGTACAGATGGGCCACACACATCACATATTAAAGTATCATCAGTGAGAATGGGCCAGTACATCATACAGTAACTTATGCTCTAGATATTTGAACATCAGTAGCTTTACTTCCTATTGATGAAACTGTTTAGCATTTCCAACTTGCCTAAAGTATGTTAAACATTCTCATAGATGTCTACTTTCTAAGTGATGATGACTCATCTGTGGACGGCACTCAACTTTACTGCGGTTTTGTTTACCTTCTGTGCATATTAATTATCGTGGATAGGTTACATAAAATGCTCAGGGCTCGCAAGGCGCCACAGAGAATGAAATTACAGCCACAGGTGTCGCATGTAATGTGGATAACACTGGCAACTCTACAAGACATTAAGCCTCGTGTTGCTTAAGACCAGGGGCATTAAGCATTCACTTATTTTTTGGAAGGCACACTTTCACAGTCCCACAGTTTAAATTTATTAGACGTTATATAAATTGACTTTTTTCATTCAGTTGAATGAGTAAAACTAAATGAGAAAACGCTTGTGAGAACACTTTTTGTGGTCACCACAGGCTATCAAGACCACAGTGTTAATTATTTAAGCTATAAAGAAAGAAAGTAGTTGACTCCTCAAAAAATGATTTAATGTAATGCTGTCGTGACTTAAAAAGCAAAAGACAACCAACACTTATGTTAGCTTTCCTGTTGCTTCAAATGATGCTAGTTTTTTGAAGTCATAATGTTTTCATGCCACGAGCTACGCTTGGTTATTCAGCCATTGCTCACGCATAAACATACCGAGAAACACCTTTGTTCTCTACATTTTTCATGTGTAAAAATTTAACTTTGTAGCCATTAAGTTTGAAATTTTAATTGGCCATTAGCTCCTTTGCTGAAGAGAGTTCAATATAATTTTTTATGCAAATACATTTGAAATATAATTTTATATTTTTTGAACACGCATTAATAAGAGCTTAGAAAAGTGTGGATATTGGTAAATTATTATTTGTTAAAAAAAAAAGTAGTGAAAGGCATTTGTTTAAACCACATTTCCATATCTGGCTTAGCATGTAAGCTATGTTGCTAACAGCCTTGCTAGCTTCTGTTAACATTAGATTTTAGTGACATTGAGTACTACAGGTGTCTAAAACATAATGTTAATCAGTGTTAGAACTAAGATTTTGAAATTTGTGAAACCAGCTTTGGATATGATTTTAATTCCACCTTTTAGGAAGAATTTTGCAGAATTAAAGGGCAGGATAGCACTGAAAGAGAAGCAGACACCACACTGAATTCCCACCAACAGATTATTTGTGCATTTACTGTAAAAACTAACCTCAATAATATAAAAAATAAAGCCAAAAAACAAAGTTGGGCATAGAAAACACAAACCACATGTAATAAACAAGCCTAATATACAGGCAAAACAGACATGCCAAGCTATTTATTTCATTTGCAGATTATGCTTTTGAGTTACAAGTTATTGTTGGACTGTTAACAACCTTGTATTTGTATTTTTATTAACAAGAGGAATCAATCGCTCAATTCAACCCATTGTGCACTGCACAATGACTGCAGGTTCCTATCAGCAAACCTATCCAGACCAACAAGTGTGCAGTCAGTGGAATACACTGGTTTACTTCAAGAACCGCCAGAGGAAGCTGTAAATCATTTTGCCAAAAACTGTGCAAACAGATTAACTTTGAAGCAGGTGATTATAAGTCACATTTGGTATCTCTGTGGTGGAAACATAAATTTTTCCTATTGTGTTTTTAAAGGAGTGCAGCTGTTACAGACCCTTTTCCACACAAGACATTTATATGTTAAAAGTGGAAAAGTAGAGGTGTGAACAAATAGACTTGATGGATGAATGCTTTTAGCTGCTTTAGTTTCAAGGTCTCTTTGTTGTGCATGCTGACTTACTGTCAGGCTTTATAGGGACACTGCTGGTGTTATTACCATGTTTGTGCAGAGACCGTGTTCTACAACTGAATATTTATTTTGAACAAGATGACATACAGAAAGTTAGCTCTTAAAGCTGCTGTATGGCACAATGTTAGGCATACAGATATATATATATTCTGATCACTGCTTATGTTACATTGCAACCAACAAGTTTTGCACTTAATTTGCACCACAATACAGTTTAACACCTTCATTTTCAGAAGGGACCATTAAAGCCTTGACAGACTATTAATAAAACATAATTCAGCTCTTTAATTGCTGACACCACCCACATGCACGCTCCAACCTGCCAGTGCTGGTAAACAATCTCCCTTAAATCCAAGTAGAACTCCCAAATGGACTTTATACCTTCCTAAAGGTCAGCTTCACAAGCGTCGTTACTACAGTTTAGACCTAGAGTTTGAAGCTGTTTAAAAACTTGTCTAGACCGTAGCTCATCGCTTCGCCGTGGCCTCCATTCCGGCTTTTCTTTTCTACGCTCCCACATGCAATCCATTTTCCATGCCGGCTCTGTATTGTTTCAGCCCCCCCTGTTTTTTCGTGCTCCTCAGGAGAAGAGGTGTGTTGTCTTTGGTTTTTTTTTTCTGGGAGTGCTGCAGCCTGCTGAGCACAGACAGTTACTTGGGTACACCATGCACTTGCTGAGCACTGCTGCCGTCTGGCATGGATGTTGGCAGTTATCACTTCGAGCGGACAGTGTACTTCAGTGAATCTTTCAAACTTTGTTGGCACTTATTCTATAGTTCCTTGGGAACACAACTACTTGTATATAATTAAGTAAAAGAAGGTCAGAAACATTGCATGTGAGATAAGTTAGTATGTCGTTGTTTTTTAGCTCCTAACATCAAATTTCAGTAACTTTTAACAAACTTCCCAGCAACATTTAAAAGTGGCACACCGTCTGGGATCTTATGAACATTCATGAAGTTTGCTCTCGTGGCTGCCCCACTGTGAGGCAATGAAATAAAAGCATCTCGGCAAATCAAACATGTGGGCTTTATACCTGCGACTGAACATCAAGCTGAAAGGTATAAGGGAGCGTCTGCTCGCCTTTATCACTAATGGGCCCCAAACTGCAGCGCTTAGACTGAATATGAATGTACCTCCGGTGAATTATTAATGTTGTGGTGCGCTTCGTATTCTGCCTGGCACTTCCAGAGGTGATCCACCTCCCACGCGGATTGGAAGCTGTCACCCGTAATTGGAGAAATCACGACAGCATGGAGTTAAGTGCTCCACAGTCCCCGGGTGAAGAATCTGACGGAGCACACTGCAGCGCCAAGAGGTGGGAACATATTCCTATATGGGTTTTGCTTTTTTTTTGTGTTTTATATATATTTTTTCTTGCTCTTTCCCTATCCATCTTTTTGGAGTTTTGGAGTGTAGTTTCTGCTGCAGTTATAGGTAACTTTACATGAACGTTTAAAGAAGAAAGAATTTTTAAGGATGTAAAGCCAGCAGCGATGTCAGGGAGCAATAACGAATTGTCTAGCTGGTGCTCAAGTCAGTACTTGGAAACCAGATGACAATATTCGCTCCCAAATTAACTACAACAACTTCCACCATAACCTATGACCTTGATCACAACCCATGCTTTCTACTAAACATATTCCATAAACCGTGTGAGGTGAACCACATCTGATGAAAAACATAGTCATGTCGCACAAGCCGTCATTCACGAAGACTCTGTGGTACTCTTTTCTGACAGAGTGACAACTCTGTGCCAAGTGCGTGGATCTCCGGTCCCACAGAATGCCCAGGGCACCATCAAGCCGACAGCTCATAGCAAACATGGACCCCTGTGTCCCAATGATGGAGCCAAAGTTGTTGGCGCAGGAACGAGTTTTGTTGTCCTATTGCCCCCCCGAACAAAGACATCTGTCACTAGTCATGACAAGAGCAAGATTGCATGGTCTCATCCTGGACCGACTATGGCGTCTATGATCCATGGTCAAATTGTGGCAGCTTCATCTCAACCATGGAGCACACGGGCAGGTTTGTCTGTCAAAAAAACATTGGTGATTGAGGCCGACAGAGGGATAGGCCAGTGCAAGTCATGTGTGAACTGGTGACAAGGTCGAAGAGATGAAATCCGCCGGGGTCTCGTCTAGAGACAGAGGAGCGGGGCTCTCGTAGCGATAAGTGACGCTTGATGTGGAAAGGGTTGTTGAAATTTGATAAGAATCCAAAACTGGGGCACGGATTTTGCTCTGCCTCACAGGAGTGCACACTTTTGTCAAGAGGAATCCTGCGCAGTCTGTTTTTAGCTCCACAATTGGAACTTAATCGCTATAATCCATTCATTGGATTATGATGCTACCGCTTCATGATAAACCATCTGTGGGAGAAGGTGTCTGTGTTAAATTTAAAGTTCACCTATCTCTGCTTGCAAATCAGTCTCACCAGTTCTAGTTGCTTATTTTCTATACATTTAATTACCACTTATATATTAATGATATCAACTTGCTCTTTAAGAATATGAAAAAAAGAAGAGGCTGCAATATTGGAGCAGATGTGAAGAATAATGTGTTATGCTGTCTCTGAAATGGAAATTAAAAAACAATTACATAGTTCATTCGACTCTAAAGACAGCTTATTTATGTTCCCTATGCATCCTATGCAGGTTGAGCAGGATGTGCAAATAACTCCTTGATGCCTTGTGCCGGAAGTATTGCGGATGTTGTTAAGTCACAGACTCATTCAGTTTTTTCTTTAAAATAAGTCATCTAGTAGGAAATGCCCATGTAGTTTAGAACGAGGACTGAATATCCACAATGACATATTTTAGCATTTCAAAAAGAATAATAATGGAAATTCTTTTTGTAGACATACTAAAGCTAGTCTAAAACTAGCATGCTAGCTCTGTACACATTTAGCCTATTGACTTTAATATAGGTACCAAATTAGCTAAAATATAAAAAGAAAAATAATAGCAAGCTGTAGAAGTGTCGGTAGGCCTGCCTTTAAACAGAGTCAGACTAGCTGTTACCTGTAGCAGTGCTATGCTAACTTAGCCCAGTGCTACTGATAGATACATATTTATGCATAGGGTACAGATGTAAAACTGGTATTGGTAACATAACAGGGAAATTAATATGCATATTATGAATATATTTAAACATTGCATAATTATTTATCTATTTAAATTATACAGCTAGCTAACACATATGGGGAAGCCTCACTTTTAGCATAATTTTGACACATGTTACACTTCAATATACATAGCTGTATCAAACTGAGGTAATATGATTCAAAGAAAAAAAGTGTTATTTTACACTGTGCTGATATAATCAGCAAAATATAATGTGTTTAACAGCAAGCATGAACACCGGGTGGGCTGTGGTAGGCCTGCCTTTGGACAAAGTCAGACTAGGTCTTAACTGTAGCTGAGCTAAGCTAACTTAGCCCGGTCCTACTGGTAGGTGCACATTTAAATATACAGATGTAAAACTGGTATTGGTCACTTAGCAGCCAGATGAATACACAGATTTTTTTTTTATAAAAAATATTGAAACATTATCTATTTAAAGGTATTTTAAATGTTACAGCTAGCTAACATGTAGGAGATTGCCCACTTTTTCTCATTATTGCTAATGCTAATTCTGACGCTTGCTACACTTGAATATACACAGCTGTATCAAGAAGCTGTGTGTTAATATATAGTATTTCATCTGCTTGCATCACACTAGCAACTAAAATAAAATTGTGCGTATTTCCTTTCAAACTTTGTTATAGTGTACTATTTATACTGCCCCCAAAAAACTTCTGAGGTCGTAGCTATACACTACAGACAAAAAGCTTTTCTGTACTGTTCCGGTTTTGACTTATTCAAAATGTTTCTATGTGTAATTGACCTACTGTACATAACTGATAGGAGATCTAATAGACAAATTCACAAAATGCAAATAATATGTCCTGTTAACACTAGCAGTGTGTGTATCTCTACATCAACATCAGCCGAAAAACTTTTGGTTCTTATTCACCACCATAAGCACTTGAATACACAATATGCTGCGTTTACAGCTTGCGGCTTCAGAAAGCAGAGAATACAGGGAGAACTTGAGGGCAGCGTTATATCACATCAGATTCACCTCAGGCTTTTCAGATGTTAACATTCAGAATTATTCATTTAGATGCAGAATTTTTATTAAAAATGTATGGGATGGTACGTAAAATGCTTATTTCTTTCTAAAGATTTTGTTTAAAAATTGTTAAAAAATACTATGTATCTGTATTTTGAAGGTTGCGGTGGAGAGATATGCTGTGAAAACTCCAGTTTTACAGTTTGAAGTGAGGAGTGTTTATATTATATTGTTTGCGTTGGGTAACCTTCAATTGATTCAATATTTTCACCTGAACACCGGGTGGGCTGTGGTTGGCAAGTCTACTTCAATAGCTTGAGCCATTTTTGGATCTGTCTGCCCCAGGTCAAAACACATTTCACAGGCTTTATGGTGCAGTATGGAAATTTCTGATGGGGTTGCTCTGTACCTATGATTGCCTATAACACGTTATGGCCAAGATAAATCTAGCCTTAAAATATAGAGCCGGGCTCACACCTTGTCATTGTGTCACATAAATCCATAATACATTATGATATCTCAATGATATATGAACTATTATTTTCTCGTGCTGCTATTATGCATTATAAGAATATGCAAAGTGTAGTTTTATTTTGAAAATCCTTCACTGGTTGTGTTTGAGACCACGAGATAACTTTGCCTTTCATATTTCAGGCACTATAAGGGATTGAAAGGATGAGTGTGGTCCTCTTTCATCTCTTTTTCTCCACTCTCCTTAATAGATTCAAATGAATTCTGTCTCGCCAAGAGCAACTGAGTTAAGTTATTTGTCCTGGGCCTACACCCTTGTTCCGCTCATCTCTATACAAATTCAATTTCAATTTGAAAAGCAGACTCGCTGTTATTGCGCATTTGTCAAAACATCAACATTAGCTTCAATAGTCCAGTGGGGGAGGCTCTGGCATGTTGCTCGGGATGGTTGTTTCCCTGAAGAAAATCAGATCAAGCATTGTGACTGTCTCCCACACACACCTTGGGTTTAGTGTTTATTCTTTCAAACTGTACTGACAACAGAGGCCTGACAACAATAGCCTAAGTCTATATTTATGCCATTCTTGTCTGCTGTACAGTAGGTGTGGATAATTTATTTTTAGCTAAGTGACAATCAGTTCTCCATACCCCGCATTGTTAACAGATGTGAATCACACAAGAGATAAACCAGACCTCGTTTGTTTTTTCATTTGTCTTCTCTCGGGACAAAAGGAGGAGCGTTTTTCATAATAGAAATAGAAATGTAGTACACGCAAGAAGTGTTAAAATGCATGAAAGAGCAGCAAACAATGATCAATGCAGTGTACACACGGTGTAGGAGGACAATGGGGAAGGCTAGTTTTAAATAGAAAGTTTTGGAGAAAGTAAAGTAAAAGGATTGGTGGTGCAGAGGCTTCGGGCCAGGGAGTTCCTCGGCACAGGGTCGGCAGCGCTAAAGGTTCAATCGCCTATGGAGCAAAGCTTTGCAAAAAAGACAAAGTGTATAAGAGGGAGTGTAGGGCTGCTAGAGGTTGCAGTATTTTTTTTCTTCTCTTGGATCGAGTGCAAATAAAGATGCTAGAGTCGCCCAGACAACTGTTTGTCAGCACTTTTTGGCTTTCTGGCAGTGCCAGATGAAGAAAGACTTGATAGAGAAAAAAGAAGGTGAATACATAAAAGAGGGATAGAGAAGAATGAAACATCAGCAGTGGTTTTGATTCACCTATTGATCTTGGCAGACTGACACTCCCTCTCATCCTTGACAGTCTCTTTCTTTCCCTCCCGACTGAAATCTATTTTTTGCTCACGTCAGCAGAAAGGGGAGGAACACACCGCTTTGGGTTGATGATGAGTCAAATCAGCCCTGGGTCAAATGATATACTTAGTTGATATGAGGTTGAATAAAGAATTAGGTACGTTGCTAATTTTATCTGAACTCCCTTTCACAAGTCAAGACTGTTCCTAATCCTATGGGATCTCTTACTGTATAAAAGTTTGCAAAAGTACTGTATGGTAAAAGCAAGTAGCAGCCTTATAGCGAGATTTCTTTTCAGCACAATCTTGGCTGTATGAATATGTGAAGTATGTGATGTGCTGTGATATGACATCATGACCTCAAGAAACAATAGATACAAGTCTGATTTCTGTACATTAACCTTAAGGGGCTGTCCAATACGTCAGTTGCAATCAACTGGTAGATCACCAAGGTATTTGACATTTGGTTGACGTACAATACAATGATGATCTCTAGATTCCCATTCTAGAGAGCTGAGTTGTTAGCCTTCTAATTTCGACTAAAGAAAGAGTAAAAAATTAGTGTGAAGGTTGGAACAAGAGTCTGCTTGAGGCTAGCAACCAGTGGCCACTATGCAACCCTGACTGACTCCATGCAATGCAAGTCCATGCAGTGACAATAACTGTATTGTATTGTATTCTGCCATAGGCAAAACACATCTATCTACCAATCTATCGAGTATAATTCTATAATGTAGGTAGACTGTTTTGACTTGGTCATTGTAACAGTTGCTCGAAAGACAAAACAGTGTGACCACCAGGTTTAGTGGTACTTTTGGGGACAGAGACAGCCAAGCTGTTTCATACTGCTTCCAGTCAAGCTAACTGGCACAACCTTTCCACATGAGTGCTATCAATGTCCTTATCTAACTCTCAGAGCCATAGAGACAGAGAGTTGCGACACTCCCATAGACCTCCGTTGTAAAAAATGGCGGCGCTTTTAACTGCCTACTTCCGGGATTTGAAAATCGGATTAGTTCCTAACACTGTCATTTGGGCGTTGGACCTCATTCACTTACATTGCTGCGCATCGAGTTGTTCCAGAGGTAAGTTGCTGAAATATCGACCTCTTTTGAATTGTCAACTGTCTATATTGTCTCAGAGGCCCTTTGCGATGCTTATACTGGTCTTCATTTGTATATGCACAGCGTAATTATTTATATTTTATCTTGGTTGTTTCAACCAATTTTCTAGCATTGCCTGCTAGCTAATTAGCCAGCGCGACTTCCCCTGCTGTGAAGGTAGTTCGGTAATGAATCGCTACCACCTTTATAGCAACTTTTATTTAATTGAATTTTGGGATATACTAACTTTTCATTATGTGACGTGTTGGCTGTAATTAATTTGTTGTACTGTTCCTGTTCCATGTTCACTTGGCTAGTGTACAATTTGCCCAGCGCTACTTGCTGATGCTTGATGAGATGCTGATAGATTGCTATCCCATGCCATGAGCTCGTGATCAGGGTATGTCAAGGCATTGTTGTGACTCGTGATTTGAGTGAGGGTTATTTAATTAGGAATGATGGGAATTTTAGGACTGGCGAGTTTGGCATTGTGGTCCTGGGGGTGGCCACTCATCAGAAGAAGTGAGCTAGCTTCTAGGCGAATTCTGAACGGACCGTCATGGCAGACCTCTTTGCGTTATCACGAAACGGAATTTATAAGCAAAATCACGGGAATCAATAGCCTAATACAGCCCAGTTGTGCTCAAATGAATATCATGAGACATCTACCATCAGATGAATGATATGGAAAAGTTAAGTTAGAGCCTCTAAAGCCAGTGCTACTACCCATGCGAACATGAACACTAAGCTTTTCCCTCCAAAAATGTAGCCTAAAACTTATCTAAGTAATATAAGTTTTTCGTTGCCACCCTGCCTCTCAAAATGCAAAACTGACATTAACAAAAACGCAATAATGTAATAACAGCTGAAAAAGTACTTCGGTGTGTGTTTTATTTTATATTTACCATTCAATAATGCAATCGCTGCTGTCTGTCCCATAGAAGAACATGACAGCCAGCGTATGTTTAGGAACTAATTGGGTTTACATGAACCATGTGACAGCCATAGCGGCGACATCAAAGAGTGTCGCAACTCTCTCTCTCTATGGCTCTGCTAACTCTCAGCAAGAAAGCAGAGTGTTTTCAAAAAAGGATGTTAACTTTAATTGTAACATACAGATATGGATGTTCCTGCTCAAACAAATGAACATATTTATTTAGTTTAGTGTTATGAAGAAAACCAAATTAGATTTTTCCTGTACTCACATTCTTGAAACATCATCATAACACTCTATTAGGTTGCCTACATTAGGTTGAATTAGCTTAAACAAATGCAACAAACCATCTATTACAGTTACACGTATGTCTCTGTATGGCCTTAAAGTAAAACAGCAAACTTGTCTTTGTGATTGTCCATTATATCCATAGTCTTCTATTTTTAAAATACAGTGGGACCCCTGGTTTAAGTGATGTTTTTTGGTTATATTTTGACGTCAAACCATTTTCAAAGTGCCACAAAGGAGTTTTTAGTTTTTTACCATCCTAATCTGCCTCCGGTGGAACACTTACGGGAACCCCTAATACACTTAAGGCATCCCCAGATGCCAGGATGCAGTTTAAGTTAAAGTCTGACTCATGATCACTGTTGCATTACATTCTTTATACTGATGCACTCTTTCCCCCTGTTCCGCCTTCCTTTCCTGCTCTGTGCAGTCTAACAAATCGTCAAACATGGCTTTAAAATAATCCTCAAAATAACACCCCACAGGCTGATCATTTGATTGCCACTTGTCCTGCTTGGCTTTCAGCTATGCGCGCCATCAATTTAAAAAAATGAAAAGCAGGGGGTAATTTGCCTTCTGGAGCTGCCATTGATAAATAGAATTTCAAAATAGCGTGCTGAAGGATGCACTTTCGGCCAATAAAATTCATTGATCATTCTGCTCCATCGCAGTTTGAAGACTAAATAGCAGATCAGCGTATTTTGATCATAAAATTAAATTTGAAGTCACATAAGACAAGGTAAAATATGAGGCTACAATTTTGAGAATGTCCTGCATCAGCTGCTTTTGCATGTTCTCTGGTTAACAACACTGTTGTGCAATATTGGTGAGCCAGAGTTGGTTGGTTGGCTTGTCTCTTTAATAAGAGATAACCCTTGATCTAAAATATGATATTATCCTCCGGATTCTTGTTCAGTATTGTACAACTAAACTTAGTCCATGTACGCATACCCCTGTAGAGATGGGTTGATGTCCACATGCGTTGTGTTTGTCCTGGGGTACAATCGGGGCTTTGGCCATGAGCGTGACATGGCTCAAATGATAGAAATATGGGCCAGTGCATAGGTCTTCTTCGGTGGTCACTATGGAAATATCTTAACCACAATTTAATCTAATTTTTTATGAATTGTCATGGTCCCAGCATGACAACCAGCATTCATTGTTCCCAGATAATACATCATCTGGGAACAATGAATGTTGGTACAAAATTATTAAGAAATTTGGATATATCCAAATTTGGTGGAAAATTTGGATATATCCAAATTTCTTTGATAAAATTTCTTAGCTATTGCATCAATTGCTATAAAACATTGTACACATACCAATGTCATTCATCTCTGGATGCATTGTATAACCTTTAATTCAACTCAGGTCATAATTTCAGTTTGTCCTAAGCCTTGTTTATGGATCAGCTCCCTGTAGTGCGAATGGCATTTGCTTAAGCAACTTGCCTTTAGTGCTTATTAGCATGTACACAAAATTATGATGGTGCATATAATAATTATCTGCTACAAGCATGTTAGCATTTGACACAAAGCACACCTGCAAGCGCAGCTCTCAGTCTTGCTTTAATATTTTGTAACTAAATCAACCGATATTTCCAAGTGGAACTGAAAATCAACTCCTTGTCAAACCAACTTGACAGGAAGATTTACTCCAGCGCAGATTCAACCTTTCAATAAAATCATCACCCCTGACAGAAAATTGTAGAAAACCTGTAAATCGTGTCATAGACAGCCTCTCTCAGATAGAAATGCAAGAAACTGCATTTGTCAACTGTGTTTCTTTCAGTGTGCTACCTTCCTGTGATTGGAAAACACTGCTCTGTGACGACTTCTAACAAAAATCTGCATGAATGGCGTTTGAGGAATATTGGTATCAGCTCAAAAGAGACTTCACACAACAATTGAAATGTATTTAAAAGCCCACAAAGGCGCTCCTCGTTTAGCAATTCATAATAGGCTTTCAGTTAAAGGAAGACTAAATGAAAGCCGCGTCACCTTTATCTGCTTTTCATTTATTAATCATTTTTCAAACATGAAGCGTGATTAAAAAAATGGACGTCGTAGCAAGCGGAGTTCTTGGCGCGTGTCTCCTGAGAGCGGTTTTAATTAAAAGGCATGCAAACATCAAACCTGTCTTGATATTGTGGGCCTGCTGTATATAAAAGGGGAAAGGGCTTCGCGTAATTTAATTCCCGGATCAATAAGTCATTGAGGATGTTCTAAAACAGACATTTCCCCCCGGAGGTGTACATTAAGACCGTAAGCTGTGATTTAGTGTTGGGGTCCTGCTGTTTTGTAGCACCCATAGTTCCTCTCCTCTCACCTTTCAGGATCGATTCCATCCCACCACTTTAGATATTTTTTTTTCTTCAAATAAATAACACCCTCTGCACTTCAAAGCACCTGGATTTATACTTTGTTCTTTGCACATTTTGTGTAAAAGTTTTCATGTTCTCATCTTTGTGTGTTCCTGTGCTTATTGGTTGTAAACAGCCCCGACAGTCTTTGGTATCGTGTTAATATTCACCTCGACCGAGGCAATTCTTTTGAGCCGCGGTCTTTAATCAATAAAAAAATAGTTTCACATATCACACGGCACGATACATCTGTGAGAATTTATTTGCGAGTAAAAGAGAGAGGAGAGTGGGGGGGAAAAAAATCATCAACAATATTTCCTTCAACAGCTGGTGTGGATTAATCTCCATCCTAGCAGGACTGGGGAAGGCGCAAAGTTCCAAAATCAAAGTCTTGCAGGTGCAAAATTGAATCTTAAATGTAAATTGATTTGGAGATCAAACATTCTCTCGCCCCTCTATCATTTTAATCAGGCGAAGTCGAGACACTGGTGGAGTAGAGAGGTGCTTGAAATTCTGAATTCACCAAATGCATCTTCCAACCTTGATTAAGGGTGTGTGCCTGCGAGGAGGGAGGGTTCTCAGCTGCTGGTGTAACGCTCTCGGGACAGGTTGGAGAACAGTGATCGCTGTGGATTTCCGCATCTTTGCGGATTTTACTCATCCAAGGCCAGGTCAGGTCAGCAAAAGTTAAGTATGGTGTGTTGTTGTCGGTTATTTGTTGTCCGGATCATTAGGGAGGATAAAAGGACGGAGGAAGTACATTAACCTGCTGGCAATCACACACTTTCATGATAGCATGTGAGCTATTTTGTCAGGACTTACATTAATTACTTGCATTTAATTAATAGTTAGTTACTTTTTCCCTTTTCTGTACATTCATTTAAATGCTTCTCCCCCTTTTTCTTTTTGTATGGGGGTTAGGTTTTGAATTTCAAGATGTTTGGATAGTTTATTTAGTACTTTATTTCTGCTTGACTGGTTGGTTTGTTTGCCCATGGCTGTCTTTGAAGTTACATTCCACATTTTACAATAAAAGCTGAAATCACTGAACAATTCTGACTCTTTGTATTCTTCAGGTTGGCCGTCCCAAGAAACAGCTGTGTGAATAAGTGTAACATCTCCCAGCTTGTTGTGGACTCCGTGGTAGCCAAGAGAAAATGCACAGAAGCTCGTGGTAGCTTGTGGTTTGGGGACGTTTGTTTAAAGGCTGTTACATACTCCATGAGAAGTGAGAATATTTGTTCTCATACCTAAGGCTGCGAGAACAAACTGACCTAATTTTGTTCTTGTAGCTTGTTCTCGACACATCAGTCCGACAGAACTTTTTTCTCATGGGGTGTCCGACAACTATTCTGTGATTGGTCAGGAATTGGAAGTGGGTGTGGTTAATGCGGAAATACTAGTGGCCACTCTGTGAGCTCCCAGGTGATAGTATTCGAAGTGTGACCGCTAATCACTCCTGGGCAGAGATCGGCATACTGTGTCTGGATGCATGCTGAAAGAACAGTGGGATCCGACGGGCATGGCTGTCAAAACGACTGGCTGACATCTGAAAATAATAAGAAAAGTGCGTCCCACCTCACCCACAATGCTCAGAGCGTGGGATGCATGCTGGAGTGGGAGGCCCCTATGAGGACTTCCCTGGAGTTCGCACTTGAGTTTGAAATGACGTATAAATGATTTGGTCAGAACAAAGTTTGTTCTTGTTCTTGCTCACCTTGAGAACAAGAACAAATTTCTCGCGGAGTATGTAACAAGCTTGAGGGCCATGACACAACAAGGAGAAGGTTGGCCATTTGGAGGTGTCGGGCTACTGGTGAGTGTCTGTGGTTTTCCCTGTGTGTGCTGCACCACTGGTGCTACAGTTGCTTTTCAGAAAATCAACAAGAAAAACATAATTGATCAAAGCGAAGTCCAAAGGGCATGAGGAAAGCTTTTCACATTTTTACATCTTCATCGAATCTAACATTCAAAGTTAAAGATTCAAATGCACAAATATTTTTCAAACATGATTATCTAGAATGCATAAACCAGTTGGCTTTTGTTGGTTTGTCGTAGCCTTTGTGGTTAGGGTTAGGGCCAAGACACGTGTGGCGGTTGTTGTCAGTAGTTCTTTGGTGTCCTTTTGGTGTGTCTGTAGCTTAACACTGTGAAATGGTCTCATTTAACCCAGACCATTATCTATTCAAGTTGTTTAGTTTCCTAAACCTAACCGAACAGTGACTGAAAACTAAAGGAATAATCGGAAAAGGGGAATAATATATTGACTGCAAAATCCAGCATTTTACTTATGCCACGATCCACTTTTCTGCCTTTGACAGCACAGTTTTCCTCTTTAGACTACCTTGCCTGCCTGCAGATCTGTCATACAACAGTCACGCAACGATCACATGTAGGTTGTCGAGAGATTAATTGCCAGTCAGCACTTACAAACGTGTCACATGCATCTAATGGCTGATTGTAAGTATTTTCAGTCCAGCATGTGTTTACCAGATGGCGGTCTTCTTGACTGCAAAAAAAAGGCAAGTATATGCACATTTTTCATGGATAAGTGGCCTCATAGACTCTCACAAAGACCCTTTAAAGAAAGGAAAATTTAGGATTTCTTTACATCGTGGGCATGGATTTTCTAATCTGTAAAAAATAATCTGCACATTACACCCACATGCGGATTTATTCTTTCCAGGAACAAATTTAATATCTTAATTTTTTGTGTTTAAACTAGATATTTTGATCTATTATTATTTAGCAGAGACGCATGTGACAGGTCCAAGTTATTTTTGGGAGCGTTAAACAACCATCTAAAATATACAGCTATAAATTTCACATATTATCAGATTGAATACATTCAAATAGAATGTATACCATTAAGTAAACAGTTGCACGGAATATATCAAAAGTATTTGCCAAATACTGACTCCAGACCTGATGAGCTCTGCAGCGACATTTGGGATGCAGGTAAGGTGTCAAACCAGACCCCGGTGCTAAGATGCAAGCTGATAGAATTCATCTGATATCCGGGATCAACACTGTAACATTTGGACTCTGATATATACAGGAATGGACTTCACACGGTCGTTCCTGAAAGGCTGCAGAGCCCCTTTGGTCTTCTGAGAATGTCTCATCTCCTACTGCAAATCTCCTCTGGCCCTCTCATGTTCTATCACCCCTTGCGCATTCTTGCTTCTTTGACTTCCCTTCTCCCTTTTCTCAACACGGCGCATGCCTGATCCGTTCTGGCTTTGCTCATTACGAGGGTCCAAGTGGAAGAATGGGATGTTAGCGCTGAAGGTGTTAGTACACTGGGGCGCAGCCTCTCATCCATGATCCGCCCTGCTAATTACCCTGTGCGGCTAGCGTCACTATTTTTTTTTTTGTAATTTCCCTCCCTTACTCAAGAGCAGATTAAACACTTGGGAATGACCTGCCCTAGATTTCATGCTACATTGAACTCTTAACAAATTAGAGGAGGGTCATCCACGGACAGCTAATTGCAAGAAGCATATGGTGCATTAACTCATAATCAAGATTAAATCACACATTTCCAACTCTGAACGGCTTTTGGCCTCCATCAGCTTATTTTAGCCTCTTGCATCACTCTAATCTCAAGCGCTAACGGTCTGCTTTTGGTATGAAGCGAAACTTAAATCACGGCGGAGGAGATGCTGAAACTGAGCATCGTGCAATTGAGCTTTTAGGCCGTTCGCAGGCTTGTCAAAGGCTAATGGCAATAAGACTGTAATTGGAAAAGGAGAAAGGAAATCTAGCTAATAAACTGTCATCTGACACCCTTGTCATCTTCCATTTGACAAAACAACAAGGAATGAATTAATCATATGTTCAAAATCTCCCATGGTTCTCTCTGCTTTGGCTAATCGTTTCACAAAGACGATTTTTTAAAGAGACTGTTGACAAAATGAATAGATGAGCAATTATGGGTTTCATGGGAACGGCAGATGGAGGCAGAATCAAAGTGAGTGTAAACTGTAAGAGCTCAGCAGAATTTATGAGGGGGGAAAAAACAATGCAAATATGGCAGAACAATAGAGAGTTTTTCTTTCAAGTCTTCTGTTGTACAGAAACTGCAACCAACTCATTGTTGTTGTGGGCTGCAATTCCTTTTTCAAAGCATAAACAGCACCAAAAAAGAAAAGAAAAAGTAATACGGGAAATACTTATTATTTATTTAACTAATTTATTTAAGTGAAGAAGTCGCAATAAATAAGAATAATTACTTTTTCTGGATAAGATCTGCCACGCTGCCATGCGAGTCGGTGGTTTAGAAGCACAAACGAAGTTCACAGTCACCAGATAACATCGATTTCCACCCTGCATGGGGTGTACTGGTGGAGCTATCAACAGCAGAGGCAAAGGCCTCACTTCACTGAGCGCTGTGTGACCCTCCCGAAACATCCACACTTATCAGTCTCACAGTTTTGAGCCTGACCTCTTTTTGTGAAACACAATGCCTATGCTCAAAAGGCGCTGCCATTCACGTTGGCCTTTAGGTGGCCTTTCGCTCCTTTTTCTTATTTCCTTTGGAGAACTGTCACAAATGAGCCCGAGCAAGCGGCGACGGCGACACGGATGTGTGTGAGTTTGTCTTTTGGGGAGGTCTCTCTGTGCAGAGAGTTTGTGTTTGCCGCGAGAATCAGACGAGGTGAGGGATGAGGTCTGCGCTCCAAAGTGAACCGAGAGAAAGACGAGCCAGAGGATGAAGATCCCCTGCCAATAAACCTGACATTTCTCCTCTCTACGCTCCAATATCTCACCAATAACAATTAGCCCAGTAATTGTTTGGCTAATTATGATTAAATATCTGGTGCGGTGCCAGCGAAGCAATCTCCACTGCAGCTCGCGCATCCTCACTTCGAACAGTGCAAATGTCAAGAGGAGTCACGGTTGTTGATTTAAGGCAACGTACTAATAAATGCATATAACTTTACAGTGTTTTCATCCCTGTAAACACAGATAAACCTTAAATAGATGCACCCACAAACACTGCATTCACTACACTCTCTTTTGACCTCAATTTGTTACCACTGCTCTGATTTTTCTTTGTCTGTAGGCTGCTGCTTATCAAAGTTTCTTGAACTAACAGGGTGATGGCATGAGTGTATGCAAATGCGGTAGGAGAGGTGCACTTGGAGTAGCACACATGCAAATTCCTTCTCAGCAGTTGAAGAGAAAGCCTTCTGGCGTGACATCGTGTCAGGTCCTGTCTTAGAAAGCCCCGTCGCCATTGACATCTCATTTGAGAAATACACACGAGCTCGGAAGAAACAGCCTCTTGCAAATGTTGAAATTATTATTGTTCTATGATTACTTGAATAATGGGTAATAATAATAATAATAATAATAATAATAATAATACACCAGCAGGATAAAATAGTACTGAAAAAAAGTCTAATAGACAGTTATCGGCTGACAATATAGAAAATCGTCCAAACGTCACATTCTGAAAATACTTGTTTTCAGTGTCTTGGTTGTTGTTATTTACCTGGTATCCTTGTAAATATGATTACTTGAATTGTAGAATCTCTTGAGAAAACAAGATATGTGAAGATACAAACTTGTTGTCTCGCTGAGACAGTTGACACAATTGCTAGCTGTTGGTTAGCTTAGCTTAGCTTAGCTTAGCATAAAGACTAGCCATGCTTCTCTAATTGCATTCTTTAGTGAAATTCTGCCTCCAAATGGCGTTGTTTGTATATAGAGTCCATATCAACTCCCCGATATTTAGAATCTCGTAAGTGGAAATTTCTGGAAAGAGTTCACAATTTGTGGGACGTTTCAGAAAATGGCAAGTTCATATATTTTCATTTATAGCTTTTTCTACATAACTACTGTAATAGGTCTGTGGAAAATATTGATATTCGCTTTATCATTTATTGTAATGCCTTTCCATTTTCTATATCAAGTTCCTCGGTTGTTAGCATGCTAAAGTATTAGCCTCGTTGGCTTCTCAATGCCGACAGTTGCTCAGCAGAGGTATTTTTTTTGTTTGTTTTGTTTTTACAACTGACAGCTGAACTCCTAGCAATTTGTGTACAACTAACACTACTTTCACATGGTGTAAGCACAAGCTCACCATTTGAAGGCACTTGAGATTTCTCAACCTCAACGGTTGCCATCT
The DNA here is from genome assembly GCF_963514085.1 of Chelon labrosus. NCBI lineage: Eukaryota > Metazoa > Chordata > Actinopteri > Mugiliformes > Mugilidae > Chelon > Chelon labrosus. The sequence continues at coordinate 9,965,183 of NC_140337.1, forward strand.
TTGCTACATAGCAATTGGGACGGAACAACCAGCCAATTTTTTCAGTTGTGAGGAACAGTAAACAGTAAACACTGCAACAAAGTATCATAACATAATTAAGCCGTTATTCTAAATATGCCTTTAGTGATTCGGTAGCAGCTAGCGTAAGCTCAGTAGATCAGTCAAATTTTGCCATTTCCTGCGAGTTGACAATTTGCCTCATTTGATTTGAATCAAAATTCAAAAACTTCACACACTACTCAGTTAAGTTAACAGTATACATGGTGTGTTACCAGGAAGTGTACGAACAGCGACACTTATTCCACACTCTTGTCTAAAAATTGTATTTCTCCAAACTGTTCTTTAAACATTAACCAGTGTATTAATCAAGAGGGAACTTAGCTGGTAGTTGCATCAATCATACCCGTCCGACCTTTCGACAGTAACCTCAGATAAACTGATTCACATTCATGTTATCACCTCTGACTGCCTCTGCCGGCGATTCAAAAGGGACAGGTGAGCGTGCTATTGCTGCTCCACTAGGTCCTAACCCGCGGCTCCAGCTGTGACGATATTGCTGCTGTTCCAGTCTGAGTGTTGCCTCCTCTCCTCCCTTCATCCCTCCTTCCCCGTCCCCTCCTCTCCGTGCCTCCCTTTCGCTCCGGGCCGCTCTTCACTCCGTTCCTGTGGCGGAACCGTCAGGTCCTTGTTGCTAGGCAACCACTGTCTTAAGATTTTCCCAGTAGAGTTTTGAAGGTAATAAAACAATGCCCCAAGACAAACAGCAACTGGAAGCGGAAAGGCCTTAGGGAGAACGATTGGGAGGCACAGAGTGAGTGAGCTGGGAGTATGAGAGAGAGAGGGAGGGAGAGTAGCTAGTTCAAACGTAACTCTCTTTTGGTTTTAAATTAACAATAAATGCTGCTAATAGCACCTAACTAAACTCAGAAATTGTAAAACTAAGCGGGGGGTGGGGGTGTGAAACACGAAACACATTGGACACATTCTGCAGCTACACCTCCTAAATTGAAATATTATTGTGAGATGACTGAGCATGCACGCTGAGAAACAGCTGTCTTTTCCAAGGTTACTGAGTCCCAAGGTTATGCAAACATATGGTAATGTATTACTTCACTCTCCATCTATTGATACATAGCCGTGCTCGCCTCCATTACACTTACAGGACGCCTGCACGGGCGCTTTGATTGACATCTGTCAGCTCGATCTTCTGCGTGTTCCCTGGCGACCTTGCAGAGGAGGGGTTAGGCTTTTATTCACCTAATGGGATGGCTCAGTTCCCACAACGCTGGCGGAGAAATAAATGTGAGCAAAAGCTTGCGTATGCACACACAAACAAACCGATTTGTCAGGCAGATTTGATTGGAAGGAGATTTTTTTTCCCTCTCTCTCTCTCTTTCTCTCTCTTCCTCTCTGCAAGACACCCTGTGAAATTAATGCAACACAAACAAAACATGTGGAGACAGCGCACAGATCCTCTGGCACACTGAATTACGGCGAGGCATCGGGGAGATGAAAACTTTTGTTTTATTTCATTCGCTGCTTCCCTTCCTCCCCATCCAGGCCCTTGTAGGAGATGGAACATCAAAGGAGAGCTCTTACTAATACAAGCAATAAACGACTCCCACAAGGTTCGCTTTGAATTTAGCTGCTTTCTCCCCCTTTAGCGTGCTCTTTATGAGTGACACAAGACAGCAGGAACAACCGCTCTCCATTCCCGCTACTTTAACAGCTGAACAATGGAAGGTGTCGCAGATTCCAGAGCTTGAAATAAACCAAAATGCGAGAGACTTTTTAAGACTCTCTCTCTCGACACTGAGGGACAGGGAAACACTACTCCAAAGTAATCATCAAACATGGCAGGGAGTCGCGACCGAAGCAACCCCCCCGCCCCTTTCGATTCATTATTTAATTGCGTAGTTTCAATCTGTGCATTGGCGGTTTGACTCTCGTCAGTGTTGCCAGGTGGAATTGAATACGAGGCAGACGTTGTCCCCCACTAATCAAAATGCAAATGTCTGTCTCCCCTATTGGGGTATTAGTACATCTTGGAGGTTGAGTCTCAGGGCTCTAAATTGAAAGATGATGAATGTGCAGATTATTTTTTGATACCTGCGCTGCAATGCATCTCTGAAATTAGAAAGTCACAATAAATAAATAAATAAATATAAATGCGAGCAAATGGCAAAAAGGGGGCGTGGGGTGACGATAAGAGATGTGAAAAGGTGCAGAACAAAAGTGTCAAAGGGTTTTTGTGACAGCGTTGCAGCCAGTAACCGCGGCAGCGCTGCAGAGATACAAGGTAAAGACTTGATTACATGGTACTATGACAAATGGACTACTTGGCTCTTGGTATCTCGCTGTCAATCACGGGACGCACTCGAGGAACATGACAGCCTTGTCCTTTGACCGTCAAGTGTAGCTCTCTGGGAGGGTGTGCAATCAGCGCATGAATTTTTGAAGCACGGACGCCAGTATTGTATTCACTGAAAATAGGCAGATTTATTAACCGAAGATGGGTGTAGATCACGGTGAATGTGTCAAGAGTGTTTCGTGTGGCTCTTGTTAGGAAGGCAGCGCGACTGAGAATCTGCAGCTCTGTGAAAATGACCGTATGCTAGCACTCGTCACAATATCAACGCTAACATGGAAGATGCTAATATTGCAAAGACTGATGGGAAATGAGCTTCCTTCTGGACGATATCAGAGCTGATGTATGCACCACCATAAACGTCAGATGACCACTGAGGTTATTATAATTCATCCTACGGAGGGAATGAACACAAAACTGTATGACAATCAATGCAATAGTTCACAAACACAAACGTTAACGCTTAAGAAAGTTATATCCTAAAATGTAAAAAAAATGTTTCCTGCTTGTGGCACACGTGGAAAAGGTTACCACTGTCAGTAGGATACATCCTCTGGGTACCATCATAGGCTGTAAATAAAGATGGATAGTGGAACAGGTTCTCAAACGTGAAGCCAAGGCAAGTAGAGCTCCCCCTGGTGTCTGGCTGCAGTATAGGTCATAAGCTCCACCCCCTCCATGTTAGTGGATGGGACTTGGGCCCAACGAAACATGAAAATACATGTCAATTTTTTTTTTTTTTCAATGATAGTTTCTGTCATTTTGGGTAGTTAATACAATACTGATGTATTTTCAGGTGTCAACTTTTCAGTTTCATTGACACTATAGAAACAGGATGCGACCTCATGATGACTACCAGTTGCTATGCCACCACGTAGGATTGTGGGGATTTAGGGTCAGGAAACTGGTCCAAAGCCACAAGTTGGTGATTCAGTCAGTTTTTCACTCCCCATTGAAATAAATTACTTCCTGTCACCAGTTGAACGTATGTGCTCAGCAAATTCTCTCCTATCTGCATGTGTCTTGTGTTGTGACATGGGTGGAAATTAATGTTCAAATTAGACACTGGACAAGTTTGTGTATACTTTTGTGCATTAAGAGACATTTTTTTGTGAGCCCCATAAAAGGTTGAACGTTATTAGTGTGCTATACACCGATCAAGCATAACATTATGACTACTTTCCTAATATTGTGTAGGTCTCCCTTGTGCCTCCAAAACAGTTGTGACTCAACATTCTGTTGCCAGGCACCACAGGTGAACCCATGTGAGCCTTTGGGCAGGGCAGGGGCCTCTGTGGATCATCCCACAGATACTTGATCAGTTTGGGATCTAGAGAATTTGGAGGCCAGGTCAACACCTTGTGCTGTTTTTCATGTTTTTGTGTGTGTGTCATGCTGCATCCTGCTGGGGATGTCTGCTGCCATCAAGGAGTGTCATTGCTATGTGGTGGGGGTGCCCGGTCTGGTCTAGGTGGATGGTACATGTCTATCTACACATTTCAGAACACTGAATTGTCACAAGATGATTAATGTTATTCACTTCTCCTGTCAGTGGTTTTAAATTTGTGTCTGATGGGGGTAGTATTCAAATAAGACAACTGCATCTGGGGTTCCTCCCCGAATCCATCCGCCTGCTGCCTGCTTCCTGCTTCCTGCTTCCTTTTTGCATGTGCATTTCCTCTCCGTCGCCGTATCTGCTTGTGTTATCGGAGTCTGGGTCTTCTCATTTCAGGCAGCAACAGCGCGCTGTTAATGGAGAAAAACCCCGGAGCGAATCGCACGACTCCGCCGCCGCGCCCGCTGACTGACGAGACGCGTCCTTGTGCAAGATTACATGTGACGCACGAGCAGTTCGCAGGAACGCGCTTGTTTGCTAGCTGATACTCGTATAGATTAGGTGGATAGATGGAGCTGCTCACGTAGGATTGTGCAATTTTGTCATACTGAAAAAAATTGTGTTTGTGCGGCTTTATGAGCGGCCTCCCACGGAATACAGCTTCACTATACAGTCACTGCTTTACATTGAGCATGCAGCACGTTAAATCAAACACTAGTGCTGAAACATATATAAAGAAGTCCTGCACCCACTGATGGCAATTTTAAACAGTATTCTCTTTATTAGCACCGTGACTTCCTTCAGTCATTCTTTTTTTACCCGAGTGAAATCTTGTGAAGTGTTTCGTGACTGAGCTAACGGTCTTCAAAAAAAATTTAAAAAAAATCCGGAGCACAAATTAAAGAAACCGCCGTCCTCATCCTTGAGCCAGCCTGAAAGCTGAAAGGCACAGACTCTTCACATCCTGAAGATCTTTATTCTCCTTCCCTTTCTCTATTCTCTCGGATCATTTGATACGGGCTCGCTCTTGACCTTCAGTAATGCATCCACACTTAACATTTAAATAGAAGACACAGCGGGGGGCGCCGTCACTGGAGTCGCTCACAATGAATATCTGCTTAATTTAAGTTCTGGAGTGGAGTGCCATTGATTATGCTCTGTTAATCTGAATAATGAGTTCATCTCTACTGTAAAAGGAATTAGAAATGCTCAAAAAACTCAGTGCAAGTCAATGTGACACTCTCAGCCCTGAGCGCAGTGTTATTGTGGCAGCATTTGGACGACAAAATACCGGATCAAAGCCTTGCAAGGAGGAGGGACTCTGGCATATTTACAGGTCAGATGGCGGAGCCTCTTATCCTCCTGTCCTGCAACTGAGCTACTACAGGAGGGTCATTAGAGGGAGAAACATATGCCATTCAGCATGCACGGTCTGCTGTCCAATTAGTGGTCTGGAGGCACTCGCCTGAAGCCGAGCGGAGAAATTGGCGAAGCACATGCAGGCCCAAGTTTGGAGCAATCTCCTCCACATTGTGTACCTTCGGAGCATCTGCAGCTCTAAGTTTCCCCGACTTTAGGATCAGAGTTTGAATGTAGAGCGAGGAGAAAAAGATATTTCCTCACCCTCTACAGGAGCGCACAAGCACTCGCGGTGCGTTTCATAAATCTTTTAAACTCCTGTCAAGTCGCACCAATATTCCCCTCACAAAGGAACTGTGTCGCCTCTCTGAGACGCGGAAGACTCTTCGAAGGGAGAATCTTTCCCGAGCTATTTATTTACTTCTCCCACACCGCCCTCGCCCACACGATCCCGGCAGGTTTTCATCTGCTTCATAGGTGCTGATATCCGGGATTCGAGGATGTCTGCGCGAAGATGTTTTTTTTAAATTTATTTTTTTTATTATTTGCTGTCAGAGGAGAAGGCAAGGACAGGGCTTAGCAAGTCACGCAGCAATATCCAGCCAATCCCGCGGTTTGCCGTACATCATGCACAAACAAACCTTTGTGCGCTACAGCTGCAACAGATAAATATGAATCCTGGCCAATTGGTGTTTCGCTGTTCTGTAACTGGAAGCAACAAGTCAACAGAGCAAGACCCCTAAACAGATCTATCTATACGTATGATAGGCGGAAGGAATTTTAACCAAACCAGAGAACCGGGATTAGAGGTGAAAACTCTTCTCTGTTTCTGTGCCAAGGTACATTCAGATACAGGCTGCAGTCTGAAAATTTCATGAGCACAGGTCAGCTCAGATCGTTGCCTTCATCGAGGTGCTCTGAAAGCCGACGGTGATTTCAGAGGTGACTCCTCTTCCCTCGTTCGACTGCAGCTCGTGGCAAGAGTTCAGCCTCAAATGACAAGAAATTAGAATTAGTCACGTCGATCTTTACATATATCTGCGTCTGCTTTTTGAGGCGAGAGCCAGGGCCGCTGATCTCACAGCAGCTCTAGAGATGCATTTATGTAACTCACCTCAACTTTAGGGTAAGGAATTGGCAACGATAGTGTTACCGTGGCAATTGGGGACAATTTTTCAAAAGTGCTTAAGGACGAAAGTGAGTGCGAGAGCTCACCCAAACAACATACGCTTGCGTTTGAGTAATAATTAAGGCTCAAGGTGATGTTAGAGAGTGACACAATTTCAGAATTTAACCCTCACTAGTCCTCTTTCTTTCTTTTTCCCATACAGACCTCAAGGTTGTTAAAGGATTATCTATCTACGCGTACGTCCGTGTCCCTCGTTCACGCTCCACGAGAACGAGCTCGCAGTTCACTTCAGGTGAAGATGAACTCCTTCTCGTTCATTTCTTTCTTTTTTTAAACGAGCTGCTCTCCTCCGCCGCATCCATCCTCGGCCACCAGTCATTACCAAACATCCCGAACTAAACGGATGATGGCAGGCGACTCCCGAGTCACAGGCAGAGATTGCTTTTAACGGCCGGGGCTGTTGGCGCACTGTCTGGCCCCCTTGTTAATGATTTCTTGTGATCATCTTTCACATGCAGATTATTTCCCCAAGACCCGTGGGACGCTTCAACTCTGTGTGTCATTTAAAAATTGTCGCAGATCCGGCTGACGTTTTGACTTCCACACCTGGTGGTTCACAAAAGGCGTGAAAATTTTGAGATTTTGGGGGAGATCTGTACAGAAGTGTGTCTCCAAAACAGTTGTGACTCATCAAAGAATGGACATGGGCCTTCTGAGGTTGTCCTGAATGTTATTAGTGGGGGCCTTTGGGTCCTATAGGGTGGGGACCAGGCTTGTTCCAGTGCATTCCACAGATACTTGATCACTTTGGGATCTAGTGACTTTGGAGGCCAGGTCAACACCTTGCGCTGTTTAAACCGTTTTTGTGTGTGCGCTGGTGTCAAGGAGTGTCATTGCTATGGCGTTGGGGTAACATCCACATGAATCCCAGGTCCAAAAGTTTCCCAGCAGAACATTGTATTGTCACAAGATGGTCAATGTTATTAACATCTCTTCCCGTGGTCATAATGTTGTGGCTGATCGGTGTACATTGGTTTTAATTAACAGCCGAACTTGGTGAACTGAGAGAATGTATTTCCAGTGAAAGGGTTTTTCACTTAGTACGAGTGAATATTGCAGTCCTCCAATGAGCTCTATAGCACAGAGGCTACCAAAGAGGCAGATGAGCACAAGTGATACCTTTTCGTGCTATCTTTACCTTGATTAAAAGATTCAGCGCTGTGGTTTTTGCTTTAGGAGTCCCCAACCTTTCTAAAAAACAATATAAAACAAAAGCAAAAAAAAATCAATTGAGGTTCTGCCTGGGAGCACTTCAGTTTAGCTTGGGCACTGATGACCTCAGAGGAGCCAAGGACTAGTGGTCCAGCACCTCGAGAAAGATGGATTCTACTGCTCGGAATGGGCCTGGATTATCTCTCTGGCACAGGAGCCGCAAGAAAGGGAGCAACCCAACATCTCTGGCCGCTGAAAAATGAGGTACTGAGATACTATTTCTCCTTTAATTCACAAGGGGTGGCCTGGCTCTGCCTGTGATAAGACACAAGTGATCAACATCCTTTGAGTTGGCGGCTCCCCTCCCTCCGCCCTCGCTGATATGTAGGACGTGTTTCGCTTCCGCCAAACAGGTACGGCGTAGGTAAAAAAGAAAATGGAAAGAGAGCGGGGTGGGGGACAGAGATGGGGAGTCATCTGGAGGCTGTAGGCACGGAGCTACCCCACGCTGCAGAGCCCAGATCTGGATTTATGATCATGAGCGGTGGAGAGTGCTCCATTGGGCCTGAGGGGGCTGTCAAGATACTTTTAGGCCCTTTTTCTCATTTCTTGTCTTGTTTCCGCATTCTTTGTATTGTATATTGCATTTCCTCCAAGGACAAAGTACCCCTCCAAACATAACTCCGTCTCAAGCCTTTCACTTTCTCCTCCGTCCTTATTCAAGTGCTGCAAATAAGTAAATGCCTTGCTTTACATATTTAAGGTTTTTTTTTACACATGGCAGACTTCCGTATTTCACGTGTTACCAGATCAAAGACTCAGCAGTTATTGAATACTTGCGAATATTCCACTAAACCATGTGAAAAGAATCCGACTTGCTTCATTTGAAGTAAGTATTGCTAACACCAACCACTCACGGTTCAGTGGCTCATTTCGCTTCAGAAAATACAATATGAAGTGATAGAGGCAATCAAGTGGCGTTCTATGAACAACGTTCCTCAATGAAAGTATATTACATTCACCATTTGCCCACTTTTGCATTATGCACAGATAATGGACTGCATCACTACTGAATAATGGCACACATTCTTTTTTTTTTATATACCGAGCAGTCTCAGAAATTCCGCCAATAAAAAGTTTGATCGACTCAAACATTCATTTGTGCGATGACACTGATATGAGCTTCCTCTCGCATTAGAGAGTTGTGTTCTGAAGAGCATGAGCAAAGTGATTCCTTTAAAGATAGAAAGAATCCACTTTAAAGAAACGTTAATTAGAGGAACTGAGGGTGTTTACCAGTCTTCATCGCCTTTCTGTTGTTCTTAAAGACGAGTGTTCTCGGTTTGGTTAAGAGGCGCTGCAGGTGCGAGACGTCCTCTGTGAGTTGTCTGGCAGGAAGAAAGACCGAACGCGAAGGCATTTTCAAACGGCAAAATGAAAGTAGGAGGAAACCGGAATGATTAAAAAAAGAAAATGTAGCTCTCTTATCTGAATCTTCTATCTCACAGGTGATACAAGTTGTAATGGAAGTCGCCTTCCTGTCGAACACTCTCCCGGGAGCTGGCTCGGGCCCGGACTTTATCTCGCCGTGCTCGGGACAAATGTGACTGATTGCTGCCTGGGCTTGACACCAAGACTCAGCGCCACGGCTTCAATCGTTGCTTTCCTTCACCGCCAGTTCCACCCACCTCCCCGCAGGCTCGCGGTTGTCACAACGAATGTAAGCGATGGTCTCTCAAACCACCCAAACCTTGATTAAATCTCCGTATCTGAAATGCCAAAGTTTGGGCTGGCATCTACTCAATACAGGCTGGTAATTACGTTCCCCTAATTTATTCATCCCAAAATGATAATTGTTCACCTTGACATAATTCAACCATGTTTGATCCATTGCTGCAAATTGTTCTAATTGCTTTTACCAAGCGGGATGGAAAAAAAAAAGTTCATTTCCATACAAAAAAAACCCAGAACAGACAACAACAAGTAACCACTCAAAACAAACTGAGTACAAGTTTGGACCAATTAAAAAAAAGCCCAAATTCAAAAGTTTGCAGTGCAGTGCTATTAGCAGAAAGTAGTTACTTACTGCAGCAGAGATTTTTGTCAAAGGGAAAAGTTGTGAAAGATTGTCTGAGTTATCATTGTTCCTTTTGTGTGCTTTTTAAAACATCAAGCTGTAACTATTAGATGAACTCCAATGAAATGTAGAGGATAGAGGTCCTCTTAGCATGAACTTTAGTGACCTTGATTGTCCTCTGACACCATCAAAACAGGGAGCTTCGGGCCTTTAAGTGATACCCATTGAGTGGATTTCTCTAACATTTAGAGCAACTGTAATAACTGCAACTGTAACTTTGTCAACTGACTTTTCATTATGACCGGAAATGCGTGGACATCAAAATGTTGCCAGTGTCTAGGTCAGCATGCCGTGTCCTTTAGCTTGAACCACTGCCATGCCAATGGCGGTGGAAGAGCCACTAGGGTGGAAATAGAGTCAACAACTACCAGTGTGATTCTTGTTGGAGACATTGCAAAACTCTGAACGTCATATACGGTGAGATCAAAATATGCCTTATCGCATGCCGTGACAGATATGTCACGTGTGCTGCCTCTGTAGTTTTACACCAACGTAGGGACTTAAACCTTTGTAGTTTCAGTAGTTATATACATACCATTTAAGACTATTTGAAGATACTTCATAGTAACAAAATAACCCTAGGTTGATGCCAATCACCAATATGCCATCAGGAAAGGGCTTATGCCACTAAGGTAGCAAACTGTTACTTAGGCTATTAAATACGGATGGTGAATAAGAAAATGAAATACAGTGTATACACATGGCTACTGTTCAGTGTGTTTCGATATATGTTTTTAAATGTGTCCATGTTGTAAAGGACTAAAGGCTACATTCAATAAACGTACATCGTCAGTATGGCGCGGCACATCGGCTACATTCAACAAACTTACATCGTCAGTATGGCGCGGCACATTGTCAGTAAGGCGCAGCACATTGTCAGTATGACGCAGCACATCATCAGTATAGCGCAGCACGTAGTATGGTGCGGCACATCGTCAGTGTAGTGCGGCACATCGTAAGCATGGCGTGGCACATCGTCAGTACAATGCGGCACATCGTCCGTATAGCGCAGCACATTGTCAGTATGGCATGGCGCATCAGCTACATTAAACAAACTTACATCGTCAGTATGGCGTGGCACATCATCAGTATAGCGCTGCACTTTGTCAGTATCGTCGGTGACAGTGTGCCGCGGCATACTGACGGTACATGTCGCGGCATGTGATAAGCCACTCTTCTATCTTAGCGTTACTGCAGATTAGGAGGCATGACCCATGCACGACAGTTTCTGTAAATTTCTCCGTCGGACACTCACACCAACTTAACACAGTGATTGGTGGATCAGTCACTGGAGAGCAACTATGTGGAGATGATATAAAAGTTTATAAAAGTTTTTCAACTCACTATTTCACTTTTCAAATAACAACCAAGTGCAATTTGAGGTTCTCCCAGGGCTGGCAGAAGCTGTGTGCTCTTGTCTCTATGTTGATGTCTCTCCCCTGTTAATGGTGTCAGACAGCCATTTGTCCAAAACTTTGGACCAAGACTAAGTAAGAAGCTTGCTGCAAATGTACAATTTCTAATTCAAATGTTTAATGATCAAATGTTATCATCTGAGTAACCAGCTTTTTGGGGGTAGGTACCACAAAAAGAAAAACTTTCATTACTTGTCAATCAACACCAAGTATTGTTTGTGTGTTCATTTAGATAAATGATCAAATGTCTTTCTATGTGAATCCCAGTTTCAGAACCCATCTTCCTGTGAGGCCACATGAAAAAATAATAATAAAACATCTAATGTAACATATTTCAGTCCAAAACATTATCTTCATAGCCCTCAGTCAATAGTCAGATGCAAACGCCTTTTCTAAGAAAATAATTACGTTATGACATTTAAAATACCACCAAAGCATTTCTTCATACAGTGTCATCTTTTCACCTATGTGTCGACGCATCTCATCTGATTGCTTTGTAATGAAGCTCGCCGTTCGTTTGATAGATTCCCACTCCCCGCTATTAAGGTGGGTCTGCTATGGTGCGTTTCCAAATGACATCCCATCTCCCGCAACAGTCCTGACATTTTGGTTGCCTTATTTGTTTTGCACTCTTTGTCTTCTCTTTGAAGGTCAACCCTGAATTACTTTAAAGCATGCAAATCACGACGTCCACGACCCACCTTTAACGCTTGATGGGTTGGACCAGGAGAGGGAGCAGCCAAACAGTACCCGGATATGACAGCATGAGACAGCGTGTTCTCTTGACTACTCCAAAGGGAGGTCAGAGGTCAGCTATCAAACAGCCTACCCTGACATCTGGAACAATGGCGCTATGATGTCGTTAATCCTGGGACCAACGATTTCTTGTAAGGTGTGCCCTTTAATTTTTTCTACTCAGAAGTCGCCCAGGACTTTTATTAAGGTCTTTTGTGAGTTGTAGTAACCGCAGAGGTCATCCACCACAAATTACCTTCTACTTTTGGTCAAACAAGACTCATCTGATCATGTTAAACTTACTGTATTTTAATATTTTCGGGTTTTTGCACGGTGCTTCCCTCCTACTTCTCCATGTCATGAATTATGAAAGCTGCTGTGGAAGTTATTAGAGACCAGATTTTTGGCTTTACATTCGGGAGGCTCATCCACAACTCAGCGTTTGGAGAAACCTCCAGCTGGGAAGTCAGTGATTTTAGGTGAAATGCAGACTGCAGAAACACAGATAAAGGCAAGATTAATGATGTTGCCCCGTGGTCCAAGACGTCTAAGACGATCCGTCTACAATCTGGCCATGTTCGGAGAGCAGAGGAGTATACTTGGACAATTCTGCACCTCATTATATACATCCAAACCCAACATTCATGCCAGTGTAGGAAGCAGTGTTCTCTTCACGTAGCGAGGAGGGAAGGAAGTGCGCGGGCGGCGGATGGACATCTAGTGAGTCAGACCTTCACGCAGGAGCCTGGAATTCCCATCCTGTCAGAGACGTTCTTATTTTTACCCGCAAATGTGATCTGTCCCTGAGCAAGTGTGCGAGTTGCCTCAAAGCCAAGTTAGGCACGAGAAGAACTGGTTTGTATGGTTTGGCATCTGACCACGCAGGAGGGCGCAGGTGTCTGCGGCAGTTTGCAGACGCCACGCTCGAGGGCAGAAGGAAAAGGCTGCTGTCATCGAGAGGGAGTAGACGTGAGGTTTGTTAAGGCTGAATTTGACCCCAGAAAGGATGGAAGGGGATGTGTAATGACAATCCAACAAGCAGTTCTGATGTAGCATACAGGACCCTTAACTCAACCCCAACCATCAAAACACTAGTTTGAATAAAATTGACCATCTTGTGACAATACAATGTTCTGCTGGGAAACTTTTGGACCTGGCATGCATGTGGATGTTATTAAGACATGTACCACCCACCTAGACCAGACCAGGCACCCCCACCCCATAGCAATGTCACTTCTTGATGGCAGCGGGAGGGTGCGTGCGACGCTCAGAGATGACATCATCCAGGTCAGAAGACATCATCCGGGGTCTGTAGGTCAATCTACAGACCCGGATGATGATAAAAGGTAACTCTGGACTCAACAGGGAATAGGACTTGCGTACGATAACAAAATATTGGTGAAATGAACGAGTTTTGTGGCAGATAATGCATTATTTTGAGACTGTGTTTCGGTGCCCCAATCACTCCCACTACATGGATGTTTGCAGATCTAAATATCTCCCAAACCACTACAAATTACACAAAAGTTATATGGGCTCCCATTTAAAACCGACGGGCCTGCGAAAAAGGGACACTCTACCAGCAAAATGTCTGAAAGGCATATTTCTGCTGTTGACCTTTGATAGAGGATAAAATAATCAGCGTGATAACTTTCCAAAACATCCTCGTACATTTTTTTTTTCTCTTTCCTGCGTATTGTGCAGTTGTCTCACCAGCGTCTGATACAACGCGTCCCTTGCATTTTCTCAAAAACACATAGCTGTTTTGCATCCAGCATTTCGCAGATAAGAAGACAGATGCTGAGTGAACTGTGCAAAATCAATTGTTTGCAGTGACAGTGCACCGAAGCAGCACACACGCCTCAGGAGCATATGAGCTCTCCTACTACAAGCTAAATAACAGTCTGGGTGAGCGCTGACCCTTCTGGATGTAAAGAGCCTGTCATTGTTTCACATATTCTCCACATCCATCCTTTCAGTAATATGCCTCCTCTCGCCAGCGTGTATTTGAATATTTCATTCAAGACAGATGGAATCCTAATCTTAGCTCCAAGCTGTGGCGTTTTGTCACAGATCCATTTTCCAATCAAGCCGTCTCCATCTACTCCTCCATTTTTCCTCCCTCGCCGCTCTGTTTTGTCCTCCCTCTGGCTCTGCCAGCCATCACTCACTCATTCAACTTTCTTTTCGCCCCCTTTCTTTCCTGGTGACATACTTTGCCGAGGTGCGTCGGTTTGAGATGCCTGAATATTTCATTCTCACCATCATATATTATGTTGAGGCTAATGAGCATTAACCAGTTTGATATCTTGACATAGAGTGAACTCAAAGGAGTGAGCTGAGATGGACGAGTGATGACTCATGTTGTTGAAAAAAGACTGCTTTGTTGTTAAAATGAGCTTCTAGCAATGTATCATACTACAGCTCCGGCACCGCTACACTCTATTACTTGTATCTGAGTGCATGCAAGACAATAGAAAGAAAAAAAAGGGGGGGGGGGGGGGGGGTGGAAAATGCACCACATGGGATAATTGCTCATCATGGCTAGGCTGCAGAGCAAAACGATTGAATTTTACTACAGCGGTTTCACATTTGAATGTATTAAGTAATAGTCCCATCCACAATTCTAAGATAATTTATGGTAAGTCCCTCATGAATAATGAATGCGACAGACTAAACCAGGAAGCGACACCATCAGGGAGGTACGTTGCCGATACTGGAGGTAACGGAAATAGTGACGAGATATGAAGCACTGATCAGTGGCTATAGTAACATGGACAACAGTCAAATATGTCATGTAACCACCTCAGCAAAGTGATCACTAATTTATAGTTATCTTTCTGTAGACCTGATGAATATTATGCCCAATGTTCACTTGTTTTTGAAAGCAGCTTGTTGTTTGCAGGTTTGCATGTAACAGTTCACTGTGGCTTCTCCTTGTTGAATCACCTTCATCAATATTTAAAGATGACTTTACAAAAATGCTGAAAGCAACAGTTGTCTTTGAAGATACCCATAAAAACAAGCCTAGTCGTGCCAGTTTCAGGTGAGCAACACCCACAGATGTTCCTGCTACAACCCCATCCCCTCACCAGTCTTTTAGAGGTACTTGGATGAGTGGTGAATCATCTTCAGCAAAACTCTACAAGTAAGGTTGCACTTGTTTCAGCTTTGTTTTTTGTTTTTTTTTTGCATGGCAGCAGGTGACAAATACCTTGTGTTTTCTATCACTTCACAAAAAACTTCAGTGAGAGCAATTAGCAATAGAGTTCACATTTCTCCAATTTAAGGATCTTTACACTTGTTTCCGGTAAAATTCAGAATAGAATTGAAAATCTTTGTCTTTACATTCATTTAAGAACAATCACAGCTGTTACAGTCCGCGACATATGCAGCGTAATTACATTTCTTTTGTCAGGTTATGCCATAGGGTCCGTCGTAGGTCCAGCATAGGGTATGGCACAGGGTAGCTCTGTTTTAAAGAACTCATATAAAAATGTTACATTCCATTCTCTGAATGTACAATTTATAGTACTGTGGTTTTCCCTATGGTGTACCCTATGGGACACCCTATGACGTACCCTATGGCACACCCTATGACGTACCCTATGGCACACCCTATGGCACACCCTATGACGTACCCTATGGCACACCCTATGACGTACCCTATGGCACACCCTATGGCAGACCCTATGGTGTACCCTACACCGTACCCTACACCGCACCCTACACCGGATGTATGCCAGACCCTACGCCAGACCCTACGCCATACCCTATGCTGGACCTACGCCGGACCCTACACCGGACTCTATGGCATAACCTGACAAAAGAAATTTAATTACGCGGCGTATGTCGCAGACCGTAACAGCTGTGATTGGTCTTAAATGCATTTCCCTGTTCACATGACTCAGAGTCCGGAAAAGCACAGAAAGTTGTCCTTCGTTCAGTCTCCTACACGCTGTCTACTCCCGCCTTCTCTATGTTCTGTTCTGCATTGAGTTCAGTGACAGTTACTGTTTATCGGCATTTATTATCTTCAACTCCAACATGAGCCGCTCAGTTCCACTCACCATTGTGTGAAGTACAGAGTGAAACTCAACACACCGCGCCAGTCGCCGCCTAGTGTTTCAGAATTACAGAATAGGAATTTATGCTTCCAACAGCATAACCCCCTACAAAGTACCTACGCCGTGCATGCTTACAAGTGCAGACGTACTTATGGTTCCTTTAGTTTTAAAACTTAAAATCGCAGGCAGGAGCTTCTTCTTTGGGTTTGAAAGAGAGACACCCTTGCTCCTTTTAAGGTTAGGCTTAAAACTTTACTTTTTGATAAGGCTTACAATTGGGGCTGACTCAGGTGACCCTGAATCATCCTTTAGTCATGCTGCTATAGGCCTAGGCTTCTGGGGGACTTCCTGTGATGCACTGAGCACCTATGCTCTACTTTCTTCTCTCTCACTAGCCATGCATCCATGCGCTACTACTGTAAAGCAACTCAATAGCTCTGTGTCTCTCTCTCTAGTTGCCCTCCCCTTCCCATTCCTCCCCTCCTCTTCTTGTGGGTACCTCTAGCCTGGAGCCTCATGCTACTCCTCTGTGGTCTTGGCCCTATCAACCTGCCCAGTGTTCACTGCTTACACTTATCCATTCCTACGTGAACGTCACGCATAATTCTACAACCTGCCATATTAATACATTATGTCAGCCCACTCACCTGTATATACAGTACATGCATAGGTAACTACTCTTTTCACTGTTTTATGCCCCTAGGCTCTTGTTTATTCCTATAACAGTAACTTTACGAGGCACACCGTATACTCACTAAGCGTTTCTGCAATGAGTATTTTAATGGTGGCTCTATCCATTCTTTCTATTCATTATCGACCTCTCATGTAATATGCATCGACTATATCTCATACACTTGTCTGTATCGTGTTTATTTGCGACGCGAGCGCTTTAATCAGATGTATGAATTTATCTCTATCAGGCCGGCCTCCAGCAGATGGATCCCCTCCTATGAGCTGCTCAAGGTTTCTTCCTGTTTACAGGGAGTTTTTTTTCCTTGCCTCTGTTGTTGCTTTAGAGTTTTTTTCAGGCTCTGGGTTTCCGCAAAGCGTCTCAAGACAATTTGGATTTTTATTGACACTGAATAAATACAGTTGAACTGAATTGGAAGAAAGCTGTGCAGCAGCAGCAGTAGGTGACGCTGGGTTCGCATTAGAAGTAACACAATTACAATAAAACTCAGTAATGCTGGATTCCATTCATGCACCACTGCCCATGAAGTGTGAAGGTAATCTGAATCCAGCAATGGAGGACCCCACCACTAACACGGGCACACAGATGTCACCACAGACTGTAAATACATTCCTGGAAAACAATTTGCAGTAGATCACACTGCATGTAGCATCAAAACAATGTCTTTAAAACGGCAGCTTAGTCAGTGTAGCCATCGGTAGTGCCAGGTAAACTTTCCCCGCTGACTGATTGTTAACGCTGCTTTTACAATCATTCAGTTCATTAACTAGAGAAAAAGAACCGTAACTGTTTTATTCATGTAATTAATTTCTGATCATGATGACTTATTCAGATTTTGACCCTCCGGATGCAGACGCATCTCATCTGCGTGAAAAGTTTTACGGATTACATTTTCACTTTTTATTTTTTTTTGGCGAGGAGGGGGGGTTAAAATCAAACTTTCCTCATCGACCCTTCTCACTCGCCACTCACCCCTAATAGATAAGGCTTTGTTTACCTAGCTCTCCAACGGTCCATCTCCCTGATGAGTGTTTTTACTTGCTACAATTAATTATCATAGCGAAATTTTACAGAGGAGGGCCACATCCAGACAATTACAGCTTTCATTTGCTAATTGAACGATGGACCATCTATCTCTCTGATGGGATGGACACTGTTTTGATGGGAGGTCTCTCACCTCGACTGAAAAGCCCAGTCTGAGGTCTCAATGTCACTCTGAGCAGGGATTCCTATTATTTAATGCACACGTCCAACAAAGGTGAGTCAGAAGCGACAAACTGCATACTAATTTACTCAAGAATCCAACTCATTTGCCGGCCTAAAGTTTGCCAACAGACGGTTTGTATGTTATTACGTACTGAATATGTTTCAGTGTGTTTCGTGTGCCTAAACGTGTGTGTGTGTGTGGTTGTGTGTCCCTCTGGGTTGTCAGATCCCATTAATTGCTGCCTTCCTGCTGCTTTAAAAAGTTGTGACTGGCTCACCCCCGCCAACTGTCACTCCACTTTCATTATTTACCCATTCAAATGGGAGAAAAATGTTCACGTCAACATTAATGACTCCACCAGAGAGAGAGAGAGAGAGAGAGAGAGAGAGAGAGAGACAGAGACAGAGAGAGAGAGTGAGAGAGAAGAAAGACCGAGCTAATTAAGGCAACTGACTCACCTCGCCATTACTGGGAATTTAGAGCAGATATTGCGGTGTGCTTCCATCGCCACTTGGACGTCCGCCTCCTTTTAATTACCGCACACTCACAAAAAAGTTTCACCGCAACCAACAAACAACCTGTGAGGAATAGGAAGGGCCTGGAAAGGACTTTCAATGCAGGATGTGGATATTTTGTCCAAAGTTGGTAAGATAAGATTTCCTGGTTTATCCACTTTATCCAGAGGTAAAAGGGCAAAATTAGAAAGCAAAAATCCCCTGCTGCAAACCCGCATGTGGAAATTGGTCTGTAAACTTTTTTACAAAGGTTTTGCTAAAAATTAAACTGTTAAATGTTTCAAACCAATACGCTCTGATAGCCTGGGTGGCATTCTTGGATTAACTGCGTGAGTATAAAAAAGGATCCTCGACTACCTTCCCAGATAGAAAACAAATACCATAGGAAGACTGCGTTTGTACCTTTAAATTGCCAGTACACTCAAAATTCTCCAACGATAAACCAAAGAACATGGTACATGATTGGACAGTTGAAGATCAAACAAACCACTTTATGACATTTACCACTCTGAGGTAAAATGTCAACTTGGAAACAATCCCTTATTGGAAACCTGTCAAAACTTGAATAATAATTACAGGAAGTTAGCCTATTATCTGTGATAGATGGATTTCCATTCCCAATAAGAGTACTATTATCGTTAATGGAGACCAACCTCAGCCACAACATTAAAACCACTGACAGGAGAATGACACTCCTTGATGGCAGCAGCCATCCCCAGCAGGATGCAGTCTGACACAGGCACACACACAAAAACAGTTTTTCAAAAACAGGAACAAATCATACAAAAAACATCACAAGGTGTTGACCTGGCCTTCAAATTCACTAGATCCCGAACTGATCAAGTATCTGTGGGGTGATCCACAGAGGCCCCTCCCCTCAACCCATAGGACCCAAAGGCCCCCACTAACAACATCATGTTTCCAGACACCACCCCAGAAGGCCCATGTCCATTCTCTAATGAGTCACAGCTGTTTTGGAGACACAAGGTAGACCTACACAATATTAGGAAGGTGGTCATAATGTTACACCTGATCGGTGTATGAAACTGAATTTATGATAATCTGGGCAACATTCACATAAACTATGTGAACAAATGTATCCATCAATGGCTTCTCGCAAACATAACACATAGCTAAGTGCAACTGCTCTTGGCTCTCTGAATAGAAACCTCAATTTTGTCTGAAAGTGAAACAGAAAGTGAAAGGAAACGTTTAATCATTTATGTGTGACAGTTGACAGTGCTGTCAACAAAGTCATGGCAAAGTCAATAAACTGGAATGGGTGAATACATTGGGCAACCTGAACAGCATTCCAAGAACTCCTCCGTTAAGTATCTGAGTACTATTTAATATCTTTCACAAGAAAAGTTTCTTGTCCATGAAAACCAGGAAGTATTAACATTTAGGAACTTGTCAGCTATCAAAAGTTGGTGATCGGTTCTTTTTTTGATGACCGTGATCAGTAAATCAAATAATTATTTCAGCTTTATTTCCCTTTCAGTACTGAATCTTGCAGCGGAAGGCAGAATTAGCTGGACCAATGTATAAAACATAAACATGAGCGTATTTATGGTCTCTATTAATGGCATGAGTTTTAAAAATGAATGACCCGTGAATGACAGATTTCCGAGCTCATGAAAAAAGAACCGGCGAGAAGGATTAGATGAAATGGCAATGCACAACCAGCAAGACTGATCTCCTCTTTCAGTGCAGGCGACTCCAGCAGAAGTACCTGCTAAGCAAATTTATTTCACTCCTGTTTAATGCTGCTGGCCCCTCTCTCTGTTTTCCTACCTCTCGGTCTCCTCCTTCTCTCTGTCTTTCCCCGTCAACGTCTCTCTCTCTCCCTCTCTCTCTCTCTTTTTTCCTTAGAGCCCTTTCACAATACTTCCAAGACGAGCGCTCTCTCCCCTTAAATCACATCCCTTTATTTGCAAAACCGACACTTTCCTTTAAAGGCAGGCTTTTAAGAAATTAATCTGGGTGTAGAAAAAACACCATTGCTGATACCTCTGCAAACACTGAGAAAGCAAGCTCGATAATTGAGCGGGTGGTAAATTGCCAATTAGAGGGTAACATTGTACTGCGAGGCCCATATACATTTAAGGGGAGTTCCTCTGTTGTAAGACTAGCTGTCAGTCAAACAGCACCTGGGGCAATTTTGTATTTCATTAAGTCATAATTAATGAAGGTAGGTATTATTCCCTCCCACAGGGACGTAGAGGCCGGGCTTCCATTGTGAGCTACTTTCTCATTATGAAGTCATACTTCCAAAGGAATAGTCGGCCAGGAATCTTAAAACCGCCTTTAATTATGAACTTCCTGATCACGTCACATTTGATAAGCTTGATAGTGAGTGTGTACAGTATGCATTTGTTGGCAGTGTTTATGCGAAAGTGCTTTAAAGGGGCAACTTCTAGGTTAGGTCGAGGGTTAGGGCTAGGGCTAGGGCTAGGGGAAGTAAATAGGGGAAGGTTAGGAGTAAACTTAAGCTGTAATGTTATGTCAAAGGCACATATGTATTATGTTGCAGAGACATTTACTGAAGTTAGCATGCTAACCAGCTAATGGCAGCCAATATCCTCACGTAATACCCCTTTGTAACCACAAGATGGGATAGTAGCCTCTGTAGGGCTGGGTTGATGGAGGGGTTTGTTTTCAGTCTAGCTTGGAGCCCTACCCTCTCTGCCGTGCTGTCTTGCACACCACTTACGACATCCGCTCCAACAGCCACTGGAATTGGGTGACGTCGAAGCTAAAGGCGTGGTCCCGAGATGCCAAATAGTCAAACGGTGACCTGCCATTGCAGACATGAGCACCGGTTGCTTTGATGTCTTTGTGCCTTACAAAAGAAAGAAAGTTAGTCTAACGCCGGCTCAGATTACAAGCGTTTTAGGATGATTTATTTTAGGATTAACCCTTCATGACAATCAAAGGAAAAATCCAGTCTTGACCTCACTAGATCCCAAAGTTTGGTTCAGATTATCTGGTAATGTGAGCGGTCTGCAGATCCACTCTTAAACCTTGTGAACCGCTTGAAGATCATCTGAATGTCCCTGATTAATAGCTCAATAATTAACATTTAGGATGTCAAATTTGGACAGTAGCCCCACTAACTTCAGACTAACCAACAAGAGAAAGAGAGTATACAAATACACAGAGCATCTGATGGCATTGTAAACATGCGAAGGCTAGCATGTTTACCAAAAACATGCTAGCCCTCGAGGCTAACATTAGCTAACATGTTTTGCTGTGAAGGGTCGCAGGTGGGCTGGAGCCTATCCCAGCAGTCATTGAGCGAGAGGCGGGGTACACCCTGGACAGGTTGCCAGTCTATCGCAGGACTAAGACAAATATTAAAACAGTTAAAATCTCACCTTCAGTTCTCTCGTCCTGCCATTTATTATTGTCGTGCATGCTTTCAGCCTTCTTTTATTTTCCTACTTAGTGCAAAGTTTTACAGGGTTGGAGTGATCTTAAGAAACAAAATTAGCACAGTTCAGGATCAGATGGAAGGGTATTTGCGTGCTACTGCTGCGTCACACCACCAATTTTACAAGCCCCTAACCTTCCATTAGTTAGCATTTGCCAGCTTTATACATAATTGTTCCCTACTCTCCTTCTCCAGTGCTTTAAGTACTTTTCGATTTTGTGCACATAGTAGAAGAGCACGTCATGATGACACTGGTTTCATTATGTCGAGGGACAGAAACAACAGCGACTCCATCTGGAGAAAGGTGCCACACCTTTCTCTCAAACCATGTCACCAACGGCCCCTTTAAGGGACACTGGCAGAAAATAAAAGTCCAAAAGGTCAGACTCAGCTGGGAGGAAGAGGTCAGCAGACAGGGCGCCGAGGGTAAACCGCATCAGTCACCAAAGTGCCTTCCATTATGTCTTCATGGCCGAGGAAATATCCTAAGGGCATTGTTCAGATGATATAGATACAATATGTGCCTGCAAAAAAAAAAAAAAGTTATGATTGGAAAGTTGTCTCCCAAGGCAAAGAAGGCAGGGGCGGTACATGTCAGTGCACCTCTCTGCATATGTGTAGGTAGGTGGGTGGTGTTTGCATGTGTCAAAGTCTCAGCCTGGCTTATTTCACACCCTTTACATTACACGCCCGCTGTCACATTCTGGTTCTGCGGTTTTAATCAGAAAACAAATGAATAGCAGGAATTGGAATATGTAAAAATAAAAATATACATACATACATGTGGCGTATGACAATCAGTCACGATCTGACTGCAGATTAGAAACACGCGATCCCTTCGTGATGATTGTTGCGAGGAGACTGTCGTGTGTGTCAAACCAACATTCTGCGTGACTGATCTCAACAGCATACCGTACATATTGAAATGAACCGCGCGTCATGTGTTTGTCCTATTTATCTTATTTTATGTGTCTCTTTTAAAGGGACAGCCCACTCTTTTTTCAAACTACTCAGACAGTAATGATCTGAACAGATGTTTCTCTTATTAGCAGCAGTGCAGCGCCTCTGTCAACTTCTGAGGAGGAGATATTGTGGGCGACGGTAGAATCTTCTTTAGTTTTTATTGTAATACATTAATACATCAAATAAAAGGGTGTCTTTTGTAATATCCTTACACAATTAAAAAAAACTAAATAAACCCAAGAGCCTATAGTTCCTTAATATGCACAAACATACAGCACATGAGGGATGCATGGACACAACCAGATGTTTTTCGACTTTTTTTTATCTCGATAAAATAAAAGCTAAAATCTGTTTTAGAACAACACCCTGTTTTCTACAATAGACAAAAATGAGCCGAGTGTCTTAATGTGCACAAACGTACCTGACACTGCCAAAGAAGATCCGCGCAGCAAGGAAAGGAGTTAATTATGGCAACCTGGATTTATTTCAATCTTCTAAATTATACTCAAAGTTCCAATTGCTGTTTTTTTTAAAACAAAGTACTCTAAACTTTTAAACTTCTTACATTCCCAGGTTTTATAAAATGCCGTATTTATGCCGACAAAGAATCTGCACTGCAGGGCAAGCAAACACGGGAACAAAGAGATGCAGAATACTAGTTAGAGACATTAACAATGCTGCGGCAGATTGGGTGCACAAATCAACTTTTGGAGAAGAGGTATTTTGGGAAACTTTTCAGGAGGTACAGGCTTCATTCCACATTGTTCCATTCTTTAGTGCTTCACAATACTGCTCAGCTTTTATTGATAAAAAAAAAAAAAACATAGTTCAAATCCACAAATGTGACACATACTAAATAGGTTTTTGTTTTCTTCACCAAAATGTCTCGTAAAATCTCCAGCGCAAGGGAGGCGGAGTAGTAATTTCACTGAAAAGCCTTTTAAGACGCGCATACAAACCAAATTAGGCTGAAATGAGTGTGGCCTTAATGTGCACAAATAACAGGAGTGTGTCTTAGAATGGAGCTAATTATATCATCCAGGACTGATTGTAATTTGTGAGTAAATTGCCGCAGATACCTTCATAAACGTATTTGAGCTGACTGTTAAGTGTTTAAATTAACTGGCGTTCTATAAAATACCACAGTTAATCTATACTGATATGTTTCTTGGTGTGGTTGTGACTCATCAGAGAATGGACATGGGCCTTCTGAGGGTGTCCCGTGGTGTCTGGCAACAGTATGTTGTTACTGGGCGGCCTTTGGGTCCTATGGGTTGAGGGGAGGGGCCTCTGTGGATCATCCCACAGATACTTGATCAGTTTGGGATCTAGCACAAGGTGTTTTTTTTTTCATGTTTTTGTGTGTCATTGCTATGGGGTGGGGGTGCCTGGTCTGATCTAGGTGGGTGCTACATGTCTAAGTAACATCCACATGAATGCCAGGTCCAAAGGTTTCCCAGCAGAACACTATATTGTCACAAGATGGTCAATGTTATTCATTTCTCCTGTCAGTGGTTTTAATGTTGTGGCTGATCTGGGTTTGTATCCCGTGTACCTACAGCACAGACATAGACAGGAACAAACAGTGCAGAATGCATGAGCTCCCACCGGCAGAGGCACACATTAACATGCACTATGCCTGTTTATCTGGACCGTCAGCAGCCCTGTGGACGTTCGCTCTTCGGTGATTAAAGGTTTATTTTATGCTCTCTGCAGCCCTGACTGAAGATATTGGATACAGTATATTTCCACCAATAACATCTATCAGACTTGACTGCGAACGACCGAGGTACACTGGAGTGCATTTGAAACCCTTTGAAAACCCGGTCTATCATCTCGCTGACAGTATATTAGGGGCACTGTTAACTCGCCAGATAAGATTTCAATCATGCTCAATAACGTTGCCATATTTACCCCCGCCAGTCATCTCCTCCTGTTTCCTTCGGCAGCCAAACAAAGCAACTTATAGAAATCTACAGCAGAGTGCAAGAGAGAGTATTCCCAGTGAAAAAAATAAATAAATAATAATAAAAAAAAAAAAGCAGGCGCTACACAAGTTAATCAAGGTTTGCATGTTTGCCCTGCGGCTCCGCGGCGGCTGCCTCCAAGATTTCAATCTCACACAAAGCCTAATATTTACAGGGGGGAAGGAGAAAAAAAAAATGTTTAGAGCGTCTGTCAAGGTTGTGAGCGTTTCCTCAGCGTTTAAAAAGGTGACACCTGAGGTGATATTTTTCACACAACTGCTATTGAAGGAGACAACAAGGGAGCTGCTAGCGTGTGGGAGGGGTTATGAAGGAAGGCAAAAGACGTATGTGCGTTGTTGTCGCCCAAAACAAAGGGAAAACGAAAAAGTGCTGCAGTGGAAATTTAGTCTGACGAGTCAGATGTCGGCGGCGGGACAGATCTCATCCTCTGTGTTTTACAAATACACAAGCCGTCGCTCCCATTTTCTAAAGAGGCACCGCGGTTTATTGGATGAAAACAGCAGAGTAAATGTCAGGGTTTCTAAAGGTCTGGAAATGGTGTTTGTCAAAGGAATAGCATGTGGCACCGGCAGGATTTTAAATGAATGCATTCTGTAGATTACTTGAAGGACAAAATACAATGTAAAATTAAAAAATGTTGACAAAGCTGTCTGTCTACGGCTTGATTAGCAGCATTTGCCGTTTGGTCCGTTAAGGGACGAAAGCAATTGCTTGAAAATCACTGGCATCTATAAACTTTAATTTGACACAAATAAAGCTATGCCTCTCATTCCTGAGTGACAATAAACAGTCTACACGGACATTTCTGACTTTGATGAGCTAGCGTCGATGAGATGAAAAGCATTCGGTCACAAGTCAGAGGCTCAGAGAAGAGAAAAGGCGAGGTTCAAGTGTTATCAGGGATAGTCAATAAGAGATGGAAACATTTTAAAGAAGCTCAGCAATGTGCCTGCAAACACCCCAGTGAAGGACCTGAAGGTAAACAAGGATGTAAACCCTGCAGGATTTAAAGCGCTTTCAGTTGTGAGTGCTTTGATGGAGGATGTGCAATCGCCTTTAAAATGAAAAATGGATGCAAACAAAAAGCCTCAAAATGTGAGGTTACGGCATGGCACAAAAAAGGTAAGGTGAAATTGAATTGAATTAGTTTGTACCATTAGTAGTAGAAGTTTGCAAAAGTTTGTGCTACATGCAGTTGTTGCAAGTATCCAACTTTGAACTGAAATACTGCCGACATGTACCATGTTTGGTCCATAGACTGTGTATAAATATGGAGAATGCGTCTCTACTCTATTGCACTGGCCAAACTGATGCTACTTTTGGAGTGGAACCGCCATATTGAACATGAATCAGCATTATATTAACTACCTAAAATGAGAGAAACCATCCTTGTTTTATTATGGCCCAAGTCCCATCCACTAACATGGAGGAGGTGGAGCTTATTTATGACCTATACTGCAGCCAGCCACCAGGGGGAGCTCTACTTGCTTTGGCTTCACTTCTGAGGAGCAGTTCCATCTTTATATACAGTCTATGGTTAGTCTAAGCGCTAGCTTCCAGGGTTGAAAAATCAGGCTCACTTGATTAATACTGCACTGTGCTTTACCTCCACCAGTTACAAAGAAATGTTGGATTATATACTTATGTATTTTATAATTTTTTCCAACTCACATGGTCCTACAGGACTACTTTATGGAGTGGTTGGCATAGCAACTGAACTCATGAGTTCACATCCTGTTTCTATTGCGCCAAATACCTAACTAAAATGAAAGTTCAAAGAAAAATGGATACATCCATCAGCATTATATTAACTGCCTAAAATGAGAGAAACCATCCTTGTTTCAGTTTGGCCCTCGTGCCATCCACTAACATGCAGGAGGTGGAGCTTGTGACCTATACTGCAGCCAGCCACCAGGGGGCCAAAAACTGTAGTTCCTCAAATGGCCACTTGAGGGTGGCTCCAATCCCTCTGTGACATAGACCTCCATGTTAAACACCAATCTTTACATGAGAAATAAATCAGTTCACAGCCTGACACAACAAAAAAAAGGTATTGTTTGTCTCTTTTAAATTGTATCACAGATTAAACCTCTTACAGACCCCCTTACTTGAGCTCCACTCAAGCCCAACCTCTTTGAGCTAGGTGGAGTCACTGGCAAGATGGCGACGACCACAGTAGTCACACTGAGCTTCAAAACTGCTCATGACGTCCCATAGGGTTCGTCCTTCTTTGTATGCAGTCAGTGATTCGGTCACAACTCACCACTATTTGGCAAACTATTTGGAAATTACACCACGAGCTGGTTTTAGAGAATAAATATTGCTTTTGACATACCGGCATTTTCTAACCAAACCGTATAACACCTGCTAATATGTAACTACCACCACTGCAGGTTTTCCTGTCCAAGGTGTTTGACCCGAGGTGGACCCATTCATGAGGCAGCTGTTACCAACGGAGAATCCATTCTGCAGTATCGTTCTGTATGTCACAGATAATCCTTAGAATTACACGGAATTACATCAAGCGTCCGAGCCTTGAGGATTTATATTTCCTTTATCTGCCTTTCTAGAGCAGAGCAGTGTGATCAGATGTCATTACGCACATGCAGAAATGTATGAACACTGCATATTAATGGCGGTCGTAACTCTCTGTCATGAATGTGATGTAACTATGCAGGCAGGAGCGGTGGGACAGAGGAAACCATCAAGGCCCTTGCTCTTTTCTTCATTCCTTTAGAACTTCCAGAGGGACACAGACAGACATCTCATCCGTATTACAAACAGACTTCTTGTTTCAACGCAAATACCACACTTTCCTGTCACATTACATCAGGTCATGTGAGACAAAGAAATCCAATAAAATGTATCAGTATCGTCTTCGGGGCGAAACATTATCGAGCCTTTCATGCTGTCAGTTCGCCGTGCGCCGGATCTTTGTCCTGGAGTCAATCTCTGAAGGTTAGTGTGGAAATAAAAGGAGCTGTACCCTGAAAGGAGGCATTCAGAGGCGTGCCGTGTGTCAGAGTAGGTCATCCAGAGGGGTGGAGGTTCGTCAAAAGAATTAAAAAGTATGAAAAGGAATGAGATTCTCCATACTATGCCAGATAGAGGAATCAGTGTGCATGTGTACGCCTGAAATATGATAGTACACTCAGGCGGACAAAAACAGCGAATTGAAGTTAACGCAGAGAGAAAAACTCAAAGCCGCAAGTCAAAGTAAGCTCTGAATGTGAATAATCCTTTAAAAGTAACTATTTTTATCCGATCAAACGGGAACACAAAAAGAGTGCAGGATGCATCTGCACTTGACGCGCGCGAAGTATATTTCGAGTATTGACGCTGTTCAACCTCGCTCGTTCCCCCCTCGTCCTCCCCCCTGCCTGTCGGATGTGGTCGCCATGGCGACGCCCATTACCTCCTGATTGGAGATCTAATGTAATCTAGACTATGAGCGGTGCCATTTATCTGCTGTTAACACAGCGGCGGCAGGCGCTAGCAGCAGTCAGAGCCGGACGGGCAACTAGCAGAGAATGAAACTGAATCATTAGAGCGAGGGACGGGGCGCGTTGTATTGTGTGCTTACGGCTAAAAGATGGAGAGCGCGCGTGCATGTGTAAAGGCCACGCTTCCGATGTTGGAGTGCACGTGTTCTTGCAGCTTGTTTGGCAGGAAGTGATCAGCGTCCAGCTCCGAATGTCACACCTTATGTTCTGGTGCCCAGCTGCAGAAACTCTGCTCCTCAGTCTCTGAAGCTTTGGCTTCAGATTGCTGCAATGAACTGAGACGGGATTACACCAAACCAAACCGGGAGCTCGCCGTAAACAAATCCACTGCGACGTCTCATGATCTGGAGTCGTACCTGGCTGCCATTTTGCAGAATTCAACCAAACGCGCGCACCGTGGACTTCAGAGGCAACAACATCCGGGATCTGCGTCGCCGCTTGCTAACGATTTTGACGGGCGACGCGGAGCGCTAGCCGGGCTATTGCAATTAAGCTTGAGGGACAGAACGAAAAAGGATCGACCCCTTTTTCATTTCCTCCCTCCTCCACGTAAAAGCGGCGCCGGAATCCACTCCGCCGCCGCCGCCACCCCCTTCACCGCGCAACAACAACAACAACGAAAAAAAGAAGTGACTGACATCAAATTAGTTCCGAGCTGATAGATGCTACACTAGCTTTGTCAGCGTTGTCACCTCTTTGCAGGGATCTCTTCTAGTTTAGAATAATTGAAAGAGTAACCGGATCTTCAGACGAGTCAAGAATCGGAGGGAAAGTTGGCACGTTGGGCCGCGCTTTCTTCCCCTCCCCCCTTCCTTCTTTTATCATCATCATTTCATTCTCTTTCATTCGAGAGTGGGGGAGGGGGGCAAATAATGATATTGGACTGCCACGGGCAAACAAATAAATAAATAAATAAAAGAAATATGAAAAGAAAGGAAATGAGCATTGTGCAACATAAAATATGACTTCAAAGTCATGACACTGACAAGACAACAAAGCCGCGCAGATTGGGGTACTACACACCTGAGGTTAGAGTATTCGTCATTAAAGGAGAAAAATGAAAAAAAGAAGATGGGAAAAAAAAGCAAGGGAGAAGAACAGCGACAGTATGAGATGTTGACTACTTTCTGCTATATTGCCATGGATTCCCCGGAGCCGGCTGCCAAAAGAGTTGTTTTGATGAAGAATATGAGTGATGCTTTTTCAAGGGCAGGTCTCCGCAACGAGCGCGCAGGCTGCATTTAAACGGGGGGGGGCGGGGGGGGACAAAGTTCGCGGCACGTAACAAATATATTGTAAAGACGTAATGCCATACCGCTACACGGAGCCCGGCTGTCGTTGAGCAACCTTGTAGCTTTGGCCAGAAAAGCTGTGATGAAAAAATACGCGGGGGATAAACCTTGAGAGACGTACAGCTGGCAAACAGATTTAAAGAACAGCATGCCACGGAGCAGCGGTGTTATTTGCGTAAACATGTAAACCTAAAATGATTCAAAAGCACGTATTTATTGTGTGAAGTGAACTCTCGAAATGCAAAAAATAAATAAAAATAAATAAATGAAAATAAGGCTAGTAGAAGGAGAAAAGGTCGCAAACTGAAAACCGAAAGCCTTGAGGTAGAAGCAGAAATAAAATCAGTCACCTTGGCTATTATGAGAGAAAATTTGTAGAGAGGGCTTCAGTTGGACCATTTTAATTATTCTCCATTCCAATAAGCGACCGCTGGCCTTGTGTTGTCCTGCCGGGAGACAAAGGCCTGAACTTATTTTAACCAGTGAATGATGAACGGCGAGGGCCGCGCAACAATGATGGGTGCTGTGTGCGCTTTCGAGAAGCGGAACGGCTGATCGGCCTGAACGTTTTCAGAATTAACGGCGTTGACCCTCATTTGGAAAAGACGGAAACCAGCTCAAGCGAGCACAAGAATGCTTTTCCGCTACTGACGGTTCGGGTTAGGGTTTACGTAAACCACACGTGTCAGAATACGTTACGGAAGCACGACTGTCAGATTGGGAAAGTCTTTAACCGTTAGTCCTTGTTCTACTTGTTCCTCAAGAGCGCTCTGTGTGTTTGCAGCTGCTTCATGCAGCAGAATGAATTTGGGTCAGAGCAGATCCCTCCCAGATGATATTGGTAATGGAAAAGAGCCTGGAAATGTTACGTGCTTAAAATATTTGCACCAACATATAGGCGGCTCAACCACAACTTTTATACCACTTACATGTAAAGCGATCAGTCTCTGCTGGTAAGCCAAGGCTACTGGGAGTCATGTGGATGCCACAACATTAAAACCATTGACAGGAGAAGTAAATAACATTGACCATCTTGTGACAATTCAATGTTCTATACTGGGAAACTTTTGGACCTGGCATTCATGGACCAGGCGTACTTAGACATGTACCATCCACCTAGACCAGACCAGGCAATGACACTCCTTGTGGGCAGCAGCCATCCCCAGCAGGATGCAGCCTGACTCCGGCACAAACACACAAAAACACTTTAGGAACAACTCGAGGAACAGCATAAGGTGTTGACCTGGCCTCCAAATTCCCCAGATCCCAAACTGATCAAGCATCTGTGGGATGATCCACAGAGGTCCTTTCCCTCAACCCATAGGACCCAAAGGCCCCCACTAACAACATTCTGTTGCCAGACACCACAGGACACCCTCAGAAGACCCATGTCCATTCTGTGAAGAGTCACAACTGTTTCCGAGGCACAAGGGAGACCTACACAATATTAGGAAGGTGGTCATGATGTTATGCCTAATCGGTGTATCATCCACTTGAACATTGCCGCAGACAAAGCACGTCCTCCTGCACGGCGGCGGCATTTCCCAGTGGCCTGCTACTTCAGGACGATGCACCTCGCCGCACCAAAAGAGAACCGTCAGGAACGTCTTGAGGATCTCCAAATTCCCCTAGGTCTTGACTCGATAGAGCGTCTGCAGTAAAACAACAAGCCCAGCGTGCAACCCAAAGCACCTAAACGTTGTGGCTCACCTGTGCACATTTCTGTTACATTTTAGCATCTGCTTCTTCAAATTAGTTCGGGTGCACGTACCTCCAGGCAGCTGCAGACGTATCTCTACAGAAACCCCTACCACGACATACAATTCACACGAGTTGCAAATGGAGCTCTTTCCTCTCCCTCCTTCACTTGTAAATACCGCAAAACAAACATTTACACGTGACACGCAGAACCGTTCACACTCTCAGCATCCCCAACGTGCCCTCGAACAGATCTGTGACACCTCGCGCCGGCGTGCGCGAGCGAGCTCGCGAGCGTGTCGCTTCATTAAGCATGTTTCCAATCACAGCGGCTCGGCACGTCGCTCCGCAGCTTACTCCCGGCCTATAACCCGCCTGTCAGTCAAGCGGCTGGAGTTCATTAGAGACACTGAGCGCCGGTGACAACTCCCCACTGATCTGACCTGTGTATACAAACGCAGGTGATCCGACCCTCTAGGAGGATTTCGTAAACAAAGACATTGTGTCGCTTGAGAGGAGAGTGGGGGAAGGAAAAAAAAGAGAGTGAGATCCATGAAAACAGCCGGTGGCGTTAGCAAGGACTAGACGGAGAGGCAAGTGGTGGGAAATTGAAGAGAAAACGCGTGTTTTTCAGTTTCAGCTGCAGCTTGTTAGGAATTGATAAAAAAAAATAAATAAATGGTGGCGAGTTAGCTGAGGCCTACTCATCCAAATGAGCATATGTGTGGCTAAAGAGACTCAAATCAATCTAATATTTTACTATTAAACGCTGCAGACGTCTTTAAATTCCATATACTCAGGCTTAATAGAGCACACCAATGTGAATTTGCACAAACGTTCCCTTTCACTGTCAGTACCGTGCATGCCAGCCACTCGCTTTATCTGACTGGTTCACATTGGAGGCCGCCTGCCTCAGAATGGGCTTTATCACGGGTAAACACTAGTTAAGGAGAATCCGTTGTGTGGCAAAGAAAGTCTTAAGACTCCGTCCCGTTAATAAGATTAGAACGTGAAATATTCATTGGGAAAGGCTTAATAATAAATGGCGGGTATTAAAAATTGAATTAATTCAAATTCCATGCATGAATTTTTAAAGGTACATTATTAAGAGTGCACCAACAAGCTATTTCATTAATGTAGTGTTGCAACGCGGAAGCCCAGGTGCCACCTGCCCCCCTCGTCCGTTCGCTTCTCATGCGCTCAACAAAAGTATTTAGTAAAGACTAATAGGCCAGTTTGACAGCAGGGTGAACTAATGTGCCTCCTCCATCCTTCCATTTAGCATTAGCATGCACACCTCCCCGCAAACTGATTGCTGACAGGAGGCGAAAAACAGGGCCGGGGTCAATAATTTAAGGAACTTGAAGCTAATTTTAATCTATTACCCCGCTGTGTGCATACAGTGTGTCAAAGGTAAGGCCGGAGAGGGATCCGTCATGTGATTCATACTCTGGAGGGAGAATTACTTTCGCGACACGTCATAATTTAATACCTTTTGAGGAACTCAGCATGACTTTGCCTGGCTGAAGGAGAGGAGGGGAAGGGAGGGGGCAGGGGAGGAGAGAAGAGGGGGGAGAAAGGAGGGCGATGAAGAACGAGAGGGATATTAAATTATGGAGCACCTTAACAGAGCAATCTGTCTTAGAGAGACATGATTGCCTTACCGCCGTGGATTGATGATAATCTGTTTGTAAGGGGCCGTGTAAAGGCTACACAGGGTGTGATAGGTGGGAGCGCAGAGCTCGGGCCTGGACTAAAACGGATCGGAGGATGGATCACTAGTGTGAAACATTTAAAAACAAACTTCAGAAGCACTTTATCAGGGGCGTACGACTTAAACTGGTTGTTATTTATGGCTAATTAATCATTGAGTAGTCCATCAATAAGAATGATTTTGTTTCCCTGTGATAAGAAAACTCATCAAAAGTTTAAATTAATATATTTTTTTTCACTGAAATTTTACAATTAAAAGATTTTGAGGTCATTAAAATTATGAGAAAATATCAAAACAAGAAGTTAGGGTTGGCGTTGGGGTTAGGGTTAATGCAAATACTCATTATTTTATTTGCATTAATTCAATGATGACAAACTATTATGTTTAACATCACACATCAATTGCAATATTAAAATAAAATTCTTAAACTGAGGTAAGTTATTAGGAAAAATAAAGATGTTATGGGAAGATATGTTCCGGAAACAGCTTTTATTTCACCACCTAGCGACCTTAATTTTGGTCTCATTACTGGTTTATTACAGAGCTCATAAGCTTTAATAGACAAATTATCAATATTAATTAATAGTAGTTAGATGTTATGGAGCATTTGGTTGACAGATTGTCAGAGAAACGTTTCTTTTAAGCATTATTCAACATCAAGTGTTTAATTAACACATAATTATACAATAATAAGATGTTAATAAGCCATTAATAAAAGGTATGTCGTTGTAAGCCACTAAAATAAGATAAGAAAAGGGGATTGGTGTTTAAATATGAAACACTAATAAATGATTTATGAACATATAAGAAAAACTGTCAAGAAAAATACAAGTTAAAGTTTCTTGGACTTTTTTTTTTTACCTTCTCCTTCTTGAACCTCACCCTGAGAGCGGCGCTTCTCGCCTAAAGCACACTTAAAGGGACTCTCTGACAGGTAAGGTCAACCCCTTTCCCTTTCCTCTCATTTCCCTCAGTCTGTCTATTCACCGCAGTCACACAGGCTTTGTCTCGCCCGTGTCCCTGCCTCGCAGCTTGGGCTGGAGTAGGTAGAATGGTAAACTAGCCCATCGCTGCCAGGGCTTACTTCAGAGAGCGGGAAGGCTTTGGCTGTCATAGGTTCTCAGGATCAGAGCCGAGAGCGAGGACACTTCATTTGCCGGTGCTAAGGAGGAGGAAAAAGGTGGAGGTGGAGGGGGAGGTGTATGTGCCAGGGTCAAGTGCTGAGGAAAAAGCCAGGCAGTTATCCAATAGAGCTTTGCTCTCCTCTCTGCTCTCTGTTAGTGTCTTACGCAGCCCACTCTGTCCCGAGGCTTTCTCGGCTTTGCAGGTTCTGTTGTGGCAAGGGCATCCTGGATCAGCATTTGAAAGGCATTATAACTGGAAGAACTGAAGCTGGGCTGTTAAACCTGCAATGCATCAGCAATTCATGAGATGCGAGAGGAGGTCCATGTGAGGAGGCAAAGCTCGCGGATCGGATGGCTTTATGTGGCATTCTTTTGCAAATGTACGGACATCCCAATTTCAGAAACAAAACATTTAAAAAACAAAAATGTTTTGAGTCTGAGAAATGTGTCAGGGAATTAAAAAGAATCTTTTCTCTGACACGCAAATTAATTGCTTGCACTCACCCCTTTCTCCCACGCTTGTTCATTTTAGAAACAGAAGGTAACGCGCTATAATATTGTGCCGAACAGATGCTGTAAAATGTATTGGTAAACACAGAAACGTTTTACACTTTCAGGTAATGTGTTAGTGAGCTGAGAAATTGCACAATCTCCGTTGTGTGATGGCATGGAGAGAGTGACGGAGGAGGAGGGAAAAGTGGAGCCTTTGTTTGCTTCCAAAAGAAAATGTTGAGTGGGTGAGTGGATTGTCACACTTTCTGCATATCCATCCACAAACCTGCCATGGCAGCCCCTAGTGGAAACAATCAACATTGCATGAGCAATTGTTCCCCTATGAACCCAAACATACCTCCTCGCTAACTGGCTGTTTGTTCGACACTGCTTTCCATATTGACTGGCTCGACCTGTGCCCGCATGTATCTGTGCCTGAAAATTGGTGATGGAGGAAATATGTGCGGGTGGAGAAGGATGAAGGGGAGAGGAGATATCGGGGGGGGGGGGGGGGGGGGGGGGATTGAATGGTGGGGTATCACATAATGCCTCACTGAGCCACATGGAAGCAGTGGATCTGGTCATCTGACAAAGTGGAAGCCCACCCATCTGCCACCTGCAAGTCTGATATTACCACCTGGCAGGTGCCAGAATTTGTCTTTAGTGGATAAGACATATCAAAGTCATCCATCAAACATGCCTGTAACTTTATTATAGCTATTAACATTTGACTGCGTTAGCCTGTATCTTGGATTTTGCTTTATGTTCGCCCCTTGGCTGGTGTATAATCATTATGAAACCTACACATAATGCGGTGGCAAGTAAATTGCAAATTCTCTTCGTGGCTATTAAACGTTACTCCCATGTGGGTCACTTGATGATTAATTACAGGCTGAATGACTAAGTTAAAAATTAAAATCTTAATCCGCTGTCACTGTACGCTGTCACTATTTAACGCAGAGCATGACACTGTATACAAATGATATAGAAGTCTTTAATGGTTTACCAATAAAAATAATATTCACTTCTTGTTGTTGTCGGCCCAAATGTTGACCTTGTCATCTGCAATAAAGGAAAAGGGGAAAAGAAGAGGAATTCACTGCCACGAGACCGATAAACATCAAAGTCCCCATGAAATCAAATTTGATGAAGTGTTTTTATATGAGATGTCTTGCACTATACCTCATCTATTCACGAGTATCTGGCCAAAAAAATGTATTTTAGACTTTATTTATTTTTTTGAATGTTTGAAAATGTGACAATGACTCATGTTGCACTCCGGGGCGTAGGCTAATCTTGCGTTCAATGAAACGCACCCACAAGTGGACGGGGACCAAGCTGAGCTAATCTCAGCTTCGTGATGATGGAGATACCTGGTTGTGGCAACAACCCATAGGAGCCTCTGGTCATTTTGACTGACATCTACGAACAAAAGAATTTTTTTTTACAAAAATTCACAATTCGCGCCGGTGGATCGTAACCAGGTTTAAGCAGTGAGAGGAAGTTTACAAAAATGGACGTAATTTCCAAACTGTGGGCGCTCTTGAATCCATCTTCGTCAAATGAAGCAACGTTCCCACCAGCCTCCTGGAAACACAAGCATCAAGCATGTCTGAACAAATTTTTGAAGTAACCATCCAAAATGGCGACTGGTTTAGTCCTCTTTTGTTTGTTTGTATTTTTTTTTTTGGGGGGGGGGGGGGCATTGTCTTAAATTTTTGACCAGCAGCTGAACAGTGTGCTTGAGCTCAAAAAATTGCCTACTCTCTATTTTTTTTGTTTATTTGCTCCTGTTTCTGAGAGTATGCATGGAGAAACGCCATCCACGACTCGCGTTCCGACAAGCAAAATTCACCACGTTTATTGCGAACCTGGGAGTGTTGATTGGACGCAGACGGAGCATCTCATTAGATGCTAAGTGTTTCTTTAGTGGCTTAATGCTGAACACCAGGAAGTTGTGTTTGGAAGGAACCAAGCTAGCCTACTTCTAGTGTTTAAGGTAAGGTAAGCTCACTGTCTTCCAGTTGGCAGTTTCATTTTCCTTCTTATCCCTCCAAGAGAGGCCAACAAGGAATTTCTTGACCCGTCCTATTAATCTAATTTGTATACAGACATGGCAGTCCCAAAATTCACCTTTTGTGATAGTGCTTGTGTTAAGACTAGCTAACACTGTAGCTTTTTAAAAACGCTGTACACAAAATTTCACCACTTCCTCAGAAGAATGCTCCTCATGAACAAAACACCATCCGAACTCTTAACAGTAGCCTGTTCGCCCACAAACTGCCTTCAAAACATCCCCACCAAGGTCAAAAACCTCAATGTCAACCGTGCATCTTGGGGCTTCACCAGAACAGACTGCGCACCCGCTGGAAATCCCTCTCCCTATTCCCAACAAGCCAAAGCCCACGCTCGCTGCTCCCGTATCCCCAAGAAGCATTCCAGGAATCTGCTCTCTTTTTTAATTAGCTTAGTCGAGGAAATTGATTTTCTTTTTCTTTTTTTTCCCCAAAATCTGGGGTTGTAATTTTCAGCAAGCGACAGCAAACAGCCAGCTGGGGACAGGCACAAGCTCCTTTTGAAAAAGACTGAAAGTGAATCAAACAGTGAGGCAAACTGATCATGAGGCAAATGATTATAAAGATGTAGAAAAGGCACACAGCACTAGTGATATACTGTGCATATGTTCTGTAGTTTAAAGTTGTAGTCCTTAAAGTGTTCATGAAATCATACACAACTGTCTTTAGTTATTCTTTAGGGTTTTTTTTCAGTCATTAAATGCATCCCATTATTGCCTCTATATATCACTTATTATCGTTTTCAATTGAACCCATGCTGATTTAAAATGACCTACCTACACACAAGGGATTAGCAAGGAACAATGCACCGGCGTTACTGTGTTTAATTTTATAACCGTTCGCTGCTTAACAGTAAAAAAAAGATTCAGTTGCTAAACAACTACTATTGTGAAGCAAGAAGCAAGAGCGGGGGCTGGAAAAATGAAGACAAACCTATGTCTTTTTGTTAATGGCTGAGTGGGCATTACTGAGTGGGAAAAAAATAAACAAAAAAACAGAAAGAAACACAGATGGTCCCGGCCTTTAAGCATCTAATAGCGTCCAAGCTACAACCTCCGGAGCTGAAAAAAGGAAGCTCCCTGGGGTGTTCAGGCTGGGTTTTGTACAGCGTCTCGAGACAATTTGTATTGTTACCGGCGCTATATAAATACAAATGAATTGAACCCTCCAAAGCTGCAGTTCCTCAAATGGCCACTTCAGTCAATCCCCATTGTAAAACGTCGAACTTTGCAGTAGAAACAAACAAGTTTGCAGCCTGTAACAAAAATGTTTTGCTAACTCTTTGGAGCTGAACTCGCCTGATTATGATGTATAAAAACTGCACCAGAAAGAAGTTAGGCAAAGTTGGGTACTGCTAAGATGGCGACGGCCAGAGCCTCCACACTGAGCTTCAAAACTGCTCTTCAGGAAACTCACGAGTGGAGGGTTAGTCATCAGCAATCTATGTTGTGAAACAGCTACATGATACATTAAAGCCCAGCTATGTTTATTGCTACCCCATAGACTGTATATAAATATGGACAATGCGTCCCCACTTCCTTTCACTGGCCAAACTGAAGCTATTTTCGGCACTGGGGCACTCGGCATCTTGCGACTTTGGAGCCAGAGTCTGCGCAGTATGCTCCGAGAGTGGAGCCACGCGGAGCTGCGATATCGATGACCCGACCACACTTCCACCAGACTCACTCGCATTATTGTTTAATTAATACTGCGCTCTGCTCTACCCCCACCAGTTACAAGGAAATGTTGGATTATACACTGTACTTGTTTTTAATTATTTTTTAAATTTTTTATTTTTTTACAACTCTCACAGTCCCATGGAACCACTTCATGGAGCAGATGGCATGGCAACTGGTAGTTGCCATTATGTCATGTTCTCTTTCTATAGCGTCAAATAACTGAGTAAAACGAAACTTATCCAAAAAATTGACACTTGAACGTGCATCAACATTATATTCACAACCTAAAATGACAGAAACTATTCTTGAAAAAATATTATTTGACATGTACTTTGGTGTTTTAGGCCAAAGTCCCGTCCACTAACATGGAGGAGGTGGAGCTTATGACCTATACTGCAGCCAGCCACCAGGGGGAGCGCTACTTGCTTTATACAGTCTTTATACTTGCTTTATGTGCTAACCACGTATTCATCCAAAATGCATTTAGGAAATGGACAAAACCGCATTTTTGTCGCTAAACTAGTAAAAGGTAGCATCGCTTTTTGATCAGTTTCCTCATGTGGGAATGTTTTGTCATTCATTGATAATCTATTGATCTCCATGGTTGCTCTACTTTGTTAGTTTCTTTAGTGGAAGTGATTTTACTGAGTCATTCTTCTCTTGTAATCGTACAGGCCACACTTCCCAACTTTCAGCCGGCAAGTGGCTTATTAACCCACTCATAAAGTTCCCCTTTTTTTCCTCCAATTGTTTTTTAGCATAATTACTGTTAGACATTTTCTTGATTAAAACTCTCTCTTGGAGGGGTAAGAGGGAAAATGAAAACTGCCAACAGCTTAGTTCACTTCTTTTTTTTCTTGCTTTTTAAAGGAGCGTTCAGTGGCTCACTTTTCCTCTTAAATCAATGTTAATCTCTGTTCCCTTCTTTTAAATTGAAGTGGGCTGTGCCACTGATAGAAAAAAAATGTATCATCTGAGTCTGAGAGAGTGCAGATGTGGGAAATTATAGACATGCAGTATGTAGTTAGAAAGTCCAAATTAACGACAGAAGCAATTGTTCTAGAGCTCTGCTTGGCACGAACGTGGGGTTTTTTGAAATGGCTTCCGTTATCTACAAACTCTGCAGGTAGATTAAACAGCCCGGGGGGGAAAAAGGCTGCCTGTGTGTTAATGCTGATGCTGTACGGCTTTTATCACATAAGGAAATGAGAGCAAGGGCTTGAAGAAATATGCGGCATGAGCACGCATTAGGCAGCTGCAGGGGAAATCAAGCATACACTTATATGATCAAGGGATGGACAACTGCCGATTTACAGACAGATTACAGTTTTAGATCTTTTCACACTGTGACGCGGGGATTAGCGCAAAAATAAAAATACATTTACCTAATCACCCTTGAAAGCATTGAATATCTGGAAGCGATTAATATCATTTGGTGGAATCAGTAAAGGATGTACTGTACGATTTGCCCTAATGTGTCAATCAGAATCAGAATCAAAAAGTACATTCATGCATGCAAGGCATTAGTAATAAGATAAAGTAAAAGCCGTGGCTGCAAGTCAAGATGCATGCATTTAAAACAGAAATATAGGAAAAATATATAAAGAATATAAATGAGTTGTACAGTCCTTGCAAAATAAGGAGCATGGCATATACAATGTTCTCAGTGTTAGGTATAAAACAGAAGGCTAGTAAGGCTATAAGTATGTAGTTTTTCTTATTTGTTTTTACAGAGTCTGGTTTGGGCTGTTAAACACAACATTGCTTTTCTTGATCATAATTAGCAAATCACAAAATGCATGACTAAACACGACAGCTGAAAATACAAATATGCGATGGCAACAACACGCCAAGAAACCAGATTTTTCTACATAATCACTTTTTGTTTTAGTTGGCCTCAACTTCACCGGCAAAAGCAAGTGTGGCTTAAACGACGCATTGTAGTCTACACTTGAGCAGCCTAAGTTTGAACAGCGCCGTTCTCCTGTTGACTCTTTCCAGCAGATCTTGATTAAAATGCCTCAAACATGCCAGGTGAGAATGCACCCTAGGTGCAGGCATATGGCGAGGCTCTAAAGTGACACCACAATTCGCCTCCCGTCGCAAAGCAGGCGTCAACATCTGGCGCGAGGTTTTAGGGGGGGCTGGGAAACATCGGTCGCGCTGCGGGGACGCTCAGGAGGTAGCCATCTTCACACAGGATGTCCATTCATCGCTACAAAGGCTAATGAGTTCATGTGTTTGCCTGAATTGGGCAGCGAGGCAGCTAACACAAACAATCACTGAGGCTAACAGCCATTTGTATTTATGCACTGTCTGTTCTAAATACATTCAGACAACTGAGATGCTGCATGAATGCAAAATTCATATTAAACAAGTAGGGCAGGAAATAGGTTCCACTAATGGTTATGAAAGGTGTAAGTATGAGCCTGAGTGTGTTTCATGCCTCCTCGCTAACAAGCACATCATTTTCAAAAGTGCACAATGGTGTCAAGTCGCTTGGGATGATCCCCCTTCGACGAGTCCCGGGATTACTGTAAGCTGATTTTCCATAATTTACCCTCACCAAGTGGAAAGGCACAATCCGGATTCGCCTTCCTAACTCCCTCTCCTTATCTTGTTCCCCTCACGTCAGTGTTGTCCTAAGAGCAAATGTGAGTTATGCCTGCAAGTTTGAGCCTGCAAATATTTCGAGGTTGTCAAAATTGTATCGTAGGTCAAAGCTATGGATGGGTGATGCAGGTGATAAGGATTTAATAGCATACAGTTTCATTCCTTTTTTAGTATCATAAGCTTTTCAAGAGAGACACACTCTAACTGTTCAGCATTTCCATATTTTACCCCTTGTTTAACGTCGCCGGGAGGACAGCTGGCGATCCCCATTATTTTCTTGCTGAGTGGGTTCTCCGCCGAATCCGCACCCCAGCTCACACATGTGTTAATAAGACGGATGACACCGGCGTTTTTGGGGGCACTCGTGTGATGAAAATGGAGTGGCAATTTCACACAATCACAAACAACCTCCTGCAGACAGTACCGTGCCGAAAAATACAGTACTCTCTATAAATGCTGAGCACCACATCGTTCCAGCTATTACCGACACTTTGTCTGGAGACAATAACATGGTGTCAGAAACAGGAAAAGTTACTTCCAGCTCTACAGAGGCTGGGTTGAGTCTGCATTTAACGTTGTGGAGATACCTGAAAATTGGTGAGACGGCACCTTTTGACCCAGGTTGTTCATACAAGAACCCAATGACGGCAACGTCAGTACGTTGGTGAGTCATCGCATTGGCCTAGACTGTATCTTAATAACTATTGAAGGGATTATCATGAAACGTATGGAGATCCAGAGCTCAAAGGATGAATCCTACTGACTTGTGATATCACCTTGCATCATCGGCATGTCAAATATTTCATTTATCCTGTCAAACATAAAAATGAGAGAACTGGTGACTGTCTTATTTGAAACTGCCATTATCTTACTATCTCATTAGCTGTTGGCCATTAAATCGAGTCCAAACATAAATTTTCATTTAGGATACATTCCCACTACCGTCCCTTGTATGTTTGACCCACCAATGTCCAGTTTGCTTGACCGCTGACCAGCACTTGTGCTAAAAGACTTGGGCTTGGGCTGGGTATGCATGGCTACACATGTATAATGCTTGCAAGCTCATGGCTACACTGGAAGTCATGCACGCTAAATGATTGGCATTGAAGTGGTCACATTAACCTTAATTCATAAGAATGTCACTGCTAGGCAACTGTTTGCACGTAAAAGCCACTGACAATTTATCAAACTAACAATAAGCTAACTAATGAATAGAGAAAATCAGTAGATTTCTCAGACATTTAAAACAAGACAGGATTACAACATATTAACTCATCATTTACCTTCATTTGTTTTGAAAAAGTCAAGTTACAACTTGTGAACTTATGTACAATGTCGTGGAAGACACAAAAGCTAGCATAAGTCGAACTATGATATAATAAGGTCAAAGAATAGGCAGCTGTATATT
The DNA here is from genome assembly GCF_963514085.1 of Chelon labrosus. NCBI lineage: Eukaryota > Metazoa > Chordata > Actinopteri > Mugiliformes > Mugilidae > Chelon > Chelon labrosus. The sequence goes on from NC_140337.1 coordinate 10,007,336, forward strand.
TTAGGTTTGATGCTAATTAGCAAATAGGCTAAACATGTATATGCTTGCAAGCTCATGGCTACAACATTGGAAGTCATGCACACTAAATGATTGGCGTTGAAGTGGTCACATTAGCCCTAATTCATAAGAACGTCACTGCTAGGCAACTGTTAGCACCTAAAAGCCACTGACAGTTTATCAAGCTAACAATAAGCTAACTAATGAAAAGAGAAAATCAGTATGTTTCTCAGACATATAAAACAAGACAGGATTACAATATATTAATTAACTCAATATTCACCTTCGTCTGTTTGGAAAAAGTCTGTTTTGAAAAAGTCAAGTTACAACTTGTGAACTTATGTACAATGTTGTGGAGGCCACAAAAGCTAGCATAAGTAAAAACTATGATATAATAAGGTCAAAGAATTGGCAGCTGTATATTTTAGGTTTGATGCTAATTAGCAAATAGCAGTTAGAAGATATGATAATAGGACAACCAGTGTTGCTAATGTCAGCATATTAGCATTGGCACAATGAGTATTTTAGCATTTAGCATTTAGCTTAAAGCTTCGCAGACGTGTTGAAATGTGGATATAGACTCCTAGTCTTATTTATTTGTGATGAACAATTGAAGATTCATTTTGGTGAAAATTTGCCAACACGATTAGTTTTCTTTTCCCTAATTGTGTGGAAAAAATAAGAGTCAAATAACCCTCATTGTTTTTATAGGCTAACCATATTTTCTGCTAAACATGGACGTGTTAAATCATCAAATGCTGGCAGAAAGTTTGACATGATATTCCCGCCCAACACACTGACAGAAAAAAAGAAAGTTGGCAAGAAGACCAGCCAGGCCCCAGAGCAAATAGCGGAGGTTGGCTGCCAGTGTAGTCTGCATCACCTTCCAGCATGTGTTATTGTTTCTTATTACTGCCCATATTTTTCATCCGTTCTCTCCTAGCTGTCTCTATCTCTCCCTTTTCCCCCTACCAGACTGTGCTTGGCATTGTTATGTGAATGTCTGGATCAAGCCAATTCTGACTGAATGACAGACTGTACGGGTTTGCACTGAGGCACGCCTCAGCTTTAGTGAGCTTCCCAGATTGCGCAGTTGAAAAGAGGGTGCAGATAAATCAATGCGCTGTTAAATAATGCATGGATGAAAGGTATTTTGTCATAAATTTATGAAACTGCCGAGTGCTGAGAAAACATTTCCAGGCGAAATCAGTCAGTACGTTTCAGCGTTGTACAATTTGCCTCTTTGCTCTACTCTATTGACCAGGGAAGCATAGGTAAATGCACCGGCTCATCTACTGTATTTTTCATCCACCGCTGCATAATGTTGTCTTCCCTGCACTTTTCTTACCACAGTATTAGCTCCGCTGCGTCAGCTCTACCCCGCCGCTTCCCTCCTACCTCGCATTACGCTGATCATAACCAATGGAAGCATCTGCAGTACAATTCAATTGAGGCAACCAATCAGCCAATTACACCAGCATGTCCTGAGGAGGACACTCTTGGTCCGATGCAATCTTTACTGACCACGGAGAGTGATGAAGTGGGGAAATAAGCTGTCATACATTTGCTGTGCCAGCAGTTATTCGAGCATCGGATCAATCTCTGAATGATTGCTTTGTTTTGGAGGGAAACAAAAGCATCTCGTTCCGTTTTTATTTTTTTTATTTTTTTTTCGTTTTGGGTGCAGTAGATTGGCGGAATGTGGCGGGAGGATGTTTTTATTGCACTTCAATGCCATCGGCGATATTTGTTTGGAACAATGTGGTAAACTTGAATGGGTTTTGCTCTGAATATTGAGTTTTCACTCGTGTCGGATTGTATTTTATTAATCAAGTGTGATTTATTTTAAAATGTATGTGAAATAGTTATTTGAAGTTCCATCAAAATTCAAAATCTGTAACTAGGTCAACTTATTCTTCCAGTTAACCAAATATGGACAGTCCAAATCCCCCTTCCGAAACACCTATAGTACAGTCCCTTACTTTATTAGTACTGTATAAATTTGAATACAGGCTCTACATCCATTTGACAGAAACAAGGTTACAAACAGGAACGACGACAGGCCCAAGCATACATCAATTAAAGTCGCAACAGGACATCCTTGCTCCGATGCCATTAGTTGCCGGTAACGTCCGGGGGAGAGCATGTAATTGGCATTTAATGCTATTGATGGCAGCATGTGTTGGTATTTAGCTGCCGGGCCATGGAAGGGCCATGTGGAGTCAGATATTGTACGGGCGGTGGCGAGCCAAATCCTGCAGGAGCTGAAGCGCTCAGCGTGCGATCAGACAGGGTTCTCATCTCGGTGCCAAGCGGAGAAGGACACCGAGGTCAGACGTGTCGGAACCAAAGTGAGCGGGCCAGGGCAGGTTTGCGCCCAGGTGTGTTTGCTAATGCAGATGCACTCACAGGTCTGGCAGGTTGCTTCTTCAGGGATCCTACTTGTGTACGAGCAGTTTATTTTCTATTTCTTCCCAGCTTGTATACATTTTTCTAACCATGTCCGGCCGTAACCATATCTTAATTAAACACAGGCACAGTTTAGAAGAATATGTTGACTTCATAAGGCATAAACAGTACAGAGCGGAAAAAAGATGCATGAATAATGGATAATCATGCTAATGTAAGCACCTATTAACCCCGGACACAATTGCTGCCAGGAAGGAGAGAGAGAGAGAGAGAGAGAAGGCAGGAGGACTGGGACTTGACTGACTTCCCAGAATGACTTCTGCACCGCTGAAATTTCTTTTTCCCAATCGGATAAAAATGCTGAATCCGAAATGAAATAAAAGAGGGAGTCCACTTTTTTCTCCCTTTGTAAGTGGTGACACGCAGCAGAAAAGACTTAAGAGGTCTGGAAGTTGATTTGCTGCCAGGGCACTTTTGGGGAAATCAATACAATAAATATAAAGGACCCATTTATTTCCTCCCAAAGTGCCTCTGATTTGAATGTATATTTATGTGAAATGCATATGTAATTAGATTTACAAACTCAAATATATTGTACTGTTAAGGTCGTGTCACTGCTTGGTGTCCCGGGGGAGATTATATATTATGGGTATTTTTATGTGCATACACAAGCGCCGGAAGCCAAAAAAAAATTTAATTAAATGTGAGAAGCCTGTGCAGTTATTTAGAGATGATGAAAGCTTCAGATGCAAGGGGCAGCCCCGTAACAAGGACTAGAAAAAAGAAATGAGAACCAAATTTGAGGATTATCATTTATTTTTTCCCTCCTCGCATGGGGCAAGGGAGGTAGTTGGCACCCCTTCGCCGTACTGTTCTTTGACTTCATTCCATTTATTTTTCATCTATCTGTAAATGCCTCCAGCGTTTTCCGTCTGGATCAGAAACTGTCTGTCAATTTTCCCTGTTACAACACGGAGATTACCACGCGGCGCGCGCCTCGCCTCACAATCGGAGAGGTTCAAGTCTTCCGAGTGCTTGTAGGAGCGGATTTTTGTCTCTTTGGGGAAAGCGCCACGCTGGGCGCTCCCCAAAAAAACCCAGCGGGTAGCTGCTGGCTTTGACAAGGCTGGAGAATTTGCCCGTTTCTTCATTTTATTATTTATGCCAACATGTAACTGCCCATGTCACTGTTACAACAGGTTTTCAGGTGACGGTGAAGACACCGGTTGGAAGTGGAAAGAGTGGGTAGCGGCTCCATTTTGCAACGTGTTGGTGCGCATCCTTCAAGTTAGTCTCAGGAGCTGAAGCACACAGAGTGCCTTGATCTTACTCCAGGATGGATACAGACAGCTGTGGATGCTGACAGTGGACTTTCGTACAGTGGGATGCATAAACAGGCACATTCTATTTAGGCGCACTGTAAAAAATAATGGTAACCTCCTGGCAGGAAGCACAAAAACAATTCTTTATTGTGTTTGGCTGAACATCAACCTCAAAGACAAGCAGATGCAGAAGCTGTGAAGTGGCCTTAGGAATCTAATCGTATTTTGAATGGAATGTTTACACCGATCAGGCATAACATTATGACCACTCTGATTCATCAGAGAATGGACATGGGCCTTCTGAGGATGTCCTGTGATCTGGTGTCTGGCAACAGAATGTTGTTAGTGGGTCTTTGGGTCGTAACTAATCTCATCTACAGCTGAGATATGAAGCAAACACAACGTTCCCCAAATGTTTACTGTATGGACACACAACGACTCTACAACTTTGGTTCCCACCACCAAATTCATCATGTTGACAGTGGGACTGGAGTGCTGGGTGAACCCAGATGGAGCGGCATACTTTCTTTTTAAACACAGAGTGATGACGGCAAGATGTCCATGGACTCGCAATATCTTTATGTTCTGCTTGTTTCACTGTAAAACATTTAGAGTTGGAAAACAAATGTTTACCCAGGCAACCTGGGCCTGGAAACAACCATTTACAACTAACAGTCAGCTAAAAAACGATGGGGAACGAGAAAATCGCTCAATACACCGATCAGACATAACACTATGACCACCTTCCTAATATTGTGTAGGTCTCACTTGTGCCTCCAAAACAGCTATGACTCATCATTGTTAGCAGGGGCTTTTGGGTCCTATGGGTTGAGGGGAGGGGCCTCTGTGGATCATACCACAGATAGTTGATCAGTTTGGGATCTTGGGAATTTGGAGGCCAGGTCAACACCTTGTGCTGTTCTTCTTGTTTACTGAGTTGCTCCTAAACCCTTTTTGTGTGTGTGCCTGTGTCAGGCTGCATCCTGCTGGGGATGGCTGCTGCCATCAAGGAGTGTCATTGCTATGGGGTGGGGGTGCCTGGTCTGGTCTAGGTGGGTGCTACATGTCTAAGTAACATCCACATGAATGACAGGTCCAAAAGTTTCCAAGCAGAACATAGCAAGATGTAGCAAGATGGTCAATGTTATTTACTTCTCCTGTCAGTGGTTTTAATGTTATGCCTGATTGGTGTACCTATTCACAGTGATAATGTTCACACAGCAATATGGATTAGGGTGATCCATACTGAATTTAGCAACAACCAGGGTAAAAAAAAAGTCAACCTGAGAGTGATGCCGAAGGAAAGTCCAGCCAATGGCTGTAATGAAAAAATAAAAAATAAATTTTGGTGCAATAACTTACCAGCTCACAGACACTCCTAGTCCTAGAGCAACTATCATAACTAAAAATAAATGACTGCAATTTGATTAAAATAAATTAACTGTTCTTGTAACAGACCTTTTGACTTACAGTCTTGCTTCCTTTTTTAAAGAAGCAAGTAGTCATATTGCTTGTGCTTCAAGACAAGACTTTATCGCTGTAATTTTGCCCACCAAGGCTATTGGATCTCCAGCTGTTCAGAGAGTAAGAGGGGTGTTCGAAAATCTTAAAATTAAAGCAGAAGTAAAGCCACAGAGATTAAAGTGGAGAGGCAGAAAACTCCCTCAGATGGTTTCTCTCCTTGTCTTGCTTCCCTCTCTCACTTTCCGCTGCTTTTGCCTTAAAAGAGAAAAGAGGGGGGAAAAAAACTGTCCTGATGTGATTTTCTTGCCACTTAGGAAAAGTATCAAGCCAAACTTCCCCATGTGTTTCCAGCAAATGTGGCGAGTAAATCACGGCCGGCGCGGAGACAAAAATCAATGGCTGGGAAGATGGCAGGCGTCTCGGGGTGTCCGACTGAAATGAGGCTCGTTGGAAACGTTCCAGGGTCACCGTTTTGTGCTCGCTGTGCCCGCTCAAGCCTTCGTTGCTCACTTGAGACAAGGAAAAAGCACCAATGCTGGAGTAATCTTAGATGAAATAAGCCTTTAAAGCTGCAGTGCAGAATTTAGTTTTCCCACATGTAGCAGTGAGATTAAATACACAAACACCTCGTAACCTAGGCATACTTCCTTATGACGTTGCCTCCTTTCTACAGTCCGTCAGTCCCTTCTCTTTTTCTTTCTCTAACAATGAAAGTCACATCAGTGGTAATTTGTCGTCACTGCCGATCTTTGTCAGACTGAAATCATTCCTCTGAACCCCAAGTTGAACATCAGAAACTCTTTTGGACACTTCTGAGATCTATTTCACTCTTCTGAACCACCAGAGATGGTGAATTCACGTAACCTTGGTTACATTTTTAACACTGGTTTCTCCGCCATAAGTTGTCTTAAGCTACTTGTTCCCTTCTTCAGCTCTGCCAAAGTAATCATTGCTGGTTGACGTAAAGCTTATTGTTGCTAGTGCACCAACGAGGCAATGTTACCCCAGGGTTCATGCATGTTTTGGTATTTCAAGTTTGCTTTTAAAACCAGAAACAAAAAACTATTTCGATTTTAAGTCCATCAGAAAAAAACATAAAAAAAAAAAGTTCTTGGAGAAAGTTAATATTAGATCTCATTTTCTTTCTACTAACGTGCTTTGAAAACTAAAAGTGCGACGTGTAAAAAACAAAGAAACTGCCATATTTTCCTTCAGTGAAACTGGAAGTAGTCTACATCTGGCAATCAACACTTGTACACCGCTCTCACAGGTATGGATCATTACGGCAGCCCGGGTCATGTTCAGCACAAAATTTTTAGACGTTTCAAGCGGTAAAACCTGGGGCTTTTCCACAATCAGAAGAAAAACGATCAGAGATAAATTCAGATGACATACCTCGTGTCATAAAGTCGAAAATTACATCTGAATATTGTTCCAAAGCCATGTCCATGGTCCGCTTTGACCAAAAGAAAAGTTTTCTGTAGAAAGCTACAAAATCATTGCCTGCTGCAGACAACTTCTTCTTCATCATCTTCCTCTTCTTCTTCACCCACACAAACGTCTAGTTCAATATGAATCAAATAAGGTTAGGACCCTTTCTGTTGTCTTTGGCCATATATTTAAGGAGGAAAGGTCTCTTCTAAAGTCTTTTTTTAATTGTGGAGTCTAAAACCAAACTTGAAATAGCAAAAAGTACACAGACCCCAGAAACACCCCTCAATTTAAAACTCAGGTGTACCGCAACATACAGAGACCTTCCATTTATTAGCTTAATCAACACTTTATGAATGTAAATGTTAAGGACATTCAATTCACATTTATATTTGAAAGTCTTGCATTATAGGTTTGAATTAATTCACACTTGCAGAAGAAAATCTCCACAACCTGGAAAACATCACACCTTACCCCGCGATCCCTCCTCGTCACGACAATGTCCTCTCCCGCCTTTAGCCTCTTAAACCTCCAGATTACCGCTGAGTTCTCTGAGCTCCCTTTATTCCTCAAGTTCATCTTCTCAGTGTGGTGCTCTCCGTTGGAGAATGAGGGCTTACCGATCAAACGTTAACCGTTTATTGGCCTTCGAGGCATTCCAGACGAATACTGATCTCGGCGTTGCGGCGTGTTCACAATATTGACAGATCAAAATGAACAGCTGGATTTCGAGTATGAAACGCCACAGCTATTAAGGCGGCGAGAATCAGCAAAACAAAGACGTTACACCAGAAATTGATTCATTTCTTCTTTCCTCTTGTGATGAGATAGTTTACTTTAGGCTCATGTGTATTGCGCTGAGCCTTTGTTTCACTCCCTTTTCCCATTCTTGCATTTCACACAAGCATCTCTGGGATCCGTGTTCAGAACACTGTGTTCCCTGACTAGTCATGGTTTTAGGTAGAAAACATAGGGACGCCTTGTCACAGATGGCACATTTGTGCTGATAGCTGCAACCCCTGTGGTCTGCAGTCATGGTTTGCAGTTGCAGGGGAAGTGATTGTGTGGTGTATGAATAAAAGCTCCTCCTAATCTTCCATCCAATCTGCAGAAAATCAAGATCAGAGCCACTGAACCAAATCTTTGTTTTCTCTGCTCCCCTCAGTGCTCCTCAGGAGCGGAGCTGTCAGCGACGAACAGAGAGATGGGGTGAAAAAGAGAAAAGCAAGGGAGGGGGGAGGAACACTAAGGGAGAGGCATGCAGGGAAGATATGGGGAGGAAAGTGTGGAAGGGGGGGAAGAAGAAGATGGACGAAGAGGCAAACTGTGAGCGCTGTCTAAGGATGTTTGTGAAGCCGGTGAAATGACCGGGGAGGAAGCATTTGGAGAAACGGTGAGCTAAATGAGCAGGAGGTAAGCAGGGAGGATAAGGAGGAGAATTAAGGGAATCCTTTACAGCCAGATGGTGCCACTGGGCAGGAAATGGAGCCGTCTCTGCTCCGTTGCGCTTTCGCTGTGATTAAAAAAAAAAAAAAAAAAGGCGAGGCAAAGATGCATATGCAGACATGATAAACAATGTGTGTTAAACAGCAAATCCTTTGCTGACGCTGGTGCCAAAAATTAGCTGAGGACCAGGAAATGAAACAAATGAGCTGGGAAGGCAAATTAAATGCTCATCGTGGATTGAGCCATCCAGCTGAGAGGCAGAACTAAACTTTTCTGCTCATCAGTGAGGCATTTTGTGCCGTTTATCAATGCCTGGACCAGCTTCTTGGCCTACAGTCGTCTGTAGCTGGTGAGTAACCTTGAACTTGTCATTGTCCCAATAAAACAATTAGAAGATGTTGAAAGACTATATTGGCTGGGATTTGATTCAGCCCCACACCACATTACCTATTTATAACTACAGGATGCAACTTCTTGCCCGGAGGCAGGAGGTGTTTTCATTTCGCCCGCCCCGCTTTGCCTCAGCTGGCCGAAGTTCTGCCTAAACAGCTGTCACTCATCCTGATGAGCTTTTTAAAACAGCAGTCTGCAGTATTGTGACGTGGAAGCAGCCGGCATCTATAAACAGACAGTTTGGAAAAAAGAACAGCCCTTCTCTGTCAGTTGCTCAAATTTGCTCGACAGTATATTTAATACTGTTTTCCTCCAGTGCCGTTGAGGTATTGACCTACATTCACTTGATACTCACAGCTCAGCTCGTTACTTGGAATTTCAAGCATCAACGGAAAGCCAATTTCAGGAAAACAAGGGATTTAGACAGATTTACCCAGGGAGAAGGTAGTATTTGTTTGTAGTCAAACTACAACAAGTCCTTGTGGTATAACTTAATAAACTGACATATTACTATATGTTCTATATGATAATGTAATAGATGTAGACTGTGATATTTATATCAGCATTTTATTTGGTTAATGTGAACTGCTTTCTCGCAGGAAGTGGAATGCAAACACAGAAAAAGAAAAAAGAAACCGTTTCACAGATAAACAACTTCGGCTCCTTCTTTTCTCACCTAAAGAAAAAAAATTAATTCCTAAATTTTGGCAACGGGATCTGCGCCGCTTGCTGTTTTCTCCTCCCCCCGTGTTCCTCTTTGCCCAAATCAGACTTTCATGAATAGTGACAGCTTCTGTGCTCAAGTAGAAGTGTCCTGCTGGCTAAGAATGGCCTCAGTGGTTTACAGAGCGACTAACTCAATTTCATACCTGAGAGCAACCAGAAACTTAGAGGTTTATGCACATTCACTTTTTTCGTCTGAGCCTCTGGACTGGAAAAGAAAACTAGATCAGAATGACACCGTGTTATCTTAAAAATAACAAAAAATATTTGTGATATAGTGTTAATTAAATTTTGCTCCCATTTATTACACAAAGTAAAATAATGACCTATTTAATAGACATTTTGTTGAAACAAATCAATTTGGATATTATGTTATATTGTGTTGTTCTAAATAAAAACAAAAAAAAGGTCTAGATAGAAATAAAACATTAAAAGGTCATTTTTATTTTGAAAGGAAGAGGAAGGGGTGAGGCGATGTAGTTATGTAGCCAAAAAAGTCATAAAAGCATAGGGAGGAGGTCAGGGTGGAGGGATAGGTCAGAAGAACACTGGACTTCAGCTCAGACGGCAATCAGTTTTTCTTTTAATCCTAGTTGCTACATGGCCTTAAAGGGGAATTACCGTTTTTTACAACCTGGACCTTATTTCTGGCATAAAATACTATCGTTTACTCACCCATATAACTTTGGTGTCATTTGGAGTAGTCCAGACGATATTTTGATCCGCGTATATCCATATAGTGGGAGTGACTGGGGCACCGAAACGTAGCCTCTTAATAACGCATTATCCAGGTTGTAAAAAACGGTAATTCCCCTTTAACCACATGGTCATTAGTGTAACAATGACAACCAGCAAATGTGTCGGATCATTGGTCATTGGCCAATACGAAAACCACAAACTTGATGACCTAAACTATCACCTAAGCTTTTAACAATCCATCCACAATGCTTTCTATTTACATTAAAAAACATGATTTCTGAGTCATTGTTACGCATTCCATACTATGGCATTTTGAGGAGCCTAGGTGACTTTGTGGGATTCTGTACGGATTAGACGTATTGTTAAGTTTTGTCATTTTACACCATAAATTTACACAAAATATAGTTAGTCCCCCCCCCCAAAAAAAAAGTTAAAAGGTAAGAAGCCCTTCATCAAGATTACACACTAAAGCCGCAAAATCTATATTGATAGCACTCAACATGACTCGACATTAGCAGCTGCTCCAACCTTGTATCATCAAACAGCGTATGGGTAACACTGTTTGATGATACAAGGTTGGAGCAGCTGCTAGGATGTTGCTGACGTGTTTGCAGGGGGCTGATATGGGCATTGTGGGTAATTGTGACCGAGTGATTTTTAGTGTCTGGTAGGGCGTACTGTATATTTCCTGTAAAAAGAAAACAAGCAACCTTTGGGCAGCGTGAAGCCGACAGGTACCAAGCTGAACTAATCTTGTCTACAGCTGATTGAGGTATGAAGCAAACACAACGTTCCCCAAATGTTTACTGTATGGACACACAACGACTCTACAACTTTGGTTCCCACCACCAAATTCATCATGTTGACAGTGGGACTGGAGTGCTGGGTGAACCCAGATGGAGTGGCATACTTTCTTATTAAACACAGAGTGATGACGGCAAGATGTCCATGGACTCGCAATATCTTTATGTTCTGCTTGTTTCACTGTAAAACATTTAGAGTTGGAAAACAAATGTTTACCCAGGCAACCTGGGCCTGGAAACCATTTTCCATTTTCAACAAACTGACAGCTAGAAAACGATGGGGACGAGCAAAACACTTTAGACACCGATAGGCATAACATTATGACCACCTTCCTAATATTTTGTAGGTCTCCTTTATGCCTCCAAAACAAAATCAGAGAATGGACATGGGCCTTCTGAGGGTGTCTTGTGTGTATCTGGCAACAGGACCCAAAGGCCCCTGTGGGTTGTGGATAGGGCATGTTCCAGTGCATCCCACAGATACTTGATCAGTTTGGGATCTAGTGAATTTGGAGGCCAGGTCAACTCCTTGTGCTGTTCCTCGTGTTTTTTTGAGTTGTTCCTAAACCCTTTTTGTGTGTGTGCCTGTGTCAGGCTGCATCCTGCTGGGGATGGCTGCTGCCTTCAAGGAGTGTCATTGCTATGGGGTAGGGGTGCCTGGTCTGGTCTAGGTGGGGGGTACATGTCTAACCAACATCCATGTTAATGCCAGGTCCAAAAGTTTCCCAGCAGAACATTGAATCGTCACAAGATGGTCAATGTTATTCACTTCTCCTGTCAGTGGTTTTAACATTGCAGCTGTTCAGTGTATGTAGACAGAGCTTAAGAGTCAGAAATATCTAAAATGCTATAGAAGACTGTTAACATAATGCCTAAACTCTCTGCCTCCTAGTGGTCAAAAAACGACCAGACAGAGGCGTCGGAGGTCATCCGATCCACGCCAGGCACTCGGCACTTGACACCTTACACAGATGTCTTTTAATTTTCGTTCAGTCTGATCAGTCTGCTCATCCAACGCGAATAATCTCATTCTTCACTCTTGCACACACTTTCAATCAAACTCTATTCAGCTCTCCACAATCACTTCTCTCATTTACACAAAGCCCCCTCTACGCGGCGGCGTGCTTGGGAAAGCATGATCTATGTGCAAATTCGGAAAGTAGTCTCAGTAGCTGTCAGCGCGCATTGTGCACAGCGGTTGCGAGCCGATCGCCTGGCATTTGTATTCCGCGCCTGCTTCCAAACAAGTCCATAGAATATTTCATTCTCTGTCAGGTTTTCTCTCTTTTCTAACACGGGACGACACACGCTCCACCACAAAGAGATCAACACGTGTGGCTTCACCGCTTGTGTTTTCTCCCGCGTGTTTGTGTGTTCTGGACAAGAGTTAATTGGGAGGTAGAGTGCCAGCAGTGTGTGTCCTACAGAAAGGTTAAATGGTTCTCGGAACAACACCAGCCACCATACAGTATGTGCGTCCGTGCATGTCTGTATGTGAGCTGCTGTTGACAGGGGCGTTCCTCCACTGACTGCGGTGATCAACGGCGAGCGCCCCTGGCTTGGCACCAAGCTATTACTTAATTCATTGACATTTTGTGTAATTGCCTCGGGACAGTTTGCAGAGGAGGTATGGGGTCCTAATGGGATTAGATTAGAGAAATACAATTACCATTCCACACATAAAAGCAACACTCTTTGAGGAGCTCATCAGCTCTGGGGAGGTGGAAGGCGGCGAGAGTTATTTGTGCGTGTGTACATGTCTAAGAATAAGCGGAAAGAAAGGGAAGTCTTCCATGCTGTGCCTGCATTCTTGAGTGGAAAAGTGTGTAAACGCAAGGGGGTGTTGCCGTGTTTTTTTTTTTTTTATTCTTCTTCTCCTTTATTTCTTTCCTGGTTTATCATGGTGGCTCGCCATGGCAGCCTCAGAAATGGCCCTGTCAGGGCTCTTGGAAATGTCGATGTGCAGATAATGACATGTTGAAAGCCCTGAACCACCAGCTTGTCACCTGCTGGTAATTGGTTCTTCTACCACTTTATTGTCTCCAGCTGCACAGCTCATCACTGATATTCCTATTTTAGAAACAGTGGAAGAGCGAGAGCGAGAAAGAGACAAATAAGAACGCTCTCATGTGCGCGCGTGTACGTCTGCAGCTATGCTATGGCGTGGAGGGGCTGCAGGTGCGCATTAGCCGGCGTGTTGCTTGCTAATGATTATTTGGCGTGCCCTTTGGGGTAGCTGTAGTGTGCGCCGAAAGAAACCAAGAAAAATAAGTACTTTGCCACATTTAAATAGCTGAAGAAAACACACAGGGCGCGCTATTTATCTTATCTTTCCAGTGATGTCTCCGACTTTGCCGGCGCTGAGCGAGATAACCCAAGCAACGCTCAAGCTCTTTCGATATTTTAAAGCACAATCAAATGTCATTTGGCACTGAGAAGACTGCAGCGAGTCCAGGCTTAGCATCAGCACTGCTGACTTTAATCTGCTGTGAAGGCAGAGCCTCTTTGTCGAGGTGTTCTCTTTGGAAGATAGAGGAATCACATGTTACACGGCAGCTATTGAGCGGCGGTTCTGGACATTGCCCTTTAGCCACTACTGCATGGAACATAGCGTGGTATTCATTTTTTTTTGCTACAAAAGAAGCAGTCCCTCAATGCCTGATTTGCAGCGTTTGGCACGGAAAGCCTCCAGCACATCTGTGCCATTTAAAAACCTGTGTTTGCAGAACCCTTTTTTTCTACAGCGTCAGCAAATATGCAGGGAAGCTGCCAGTTTGAATTTTTTACTGTCCTTACCATATTAAAATACCTGCCTTATAAAAAGGAGTCAGTGACAATGATTTTTTGGAGCCTGTTCCACAAAGTTTCAGCTGTTCAAAAGTGTACAAATTTGTGAGTGCTACAGAAAATGGAGATTTCTAATGAAGTAATATGAAGCTATAAAGGACTTGAAGTTATTAAGTATTGCCATAATTGCTGAAAATCAGAAACATCACACTACAAATAATGTAAATCTTTGCCGGCATCTTTAGCTTCCAACGGAGTGGCTCCAGACCAACATCACGTAAGTTCAGGTTGGCTTTCAGGCTATTCTGTTGAGCAGAGCCGAACATTTTTTGGTCAGGTTCAGTAAAATCTGTGCCACTCACTCAGTGCTATTAGGCTAAGTTTTGGTTGGGGGGGATAAGTAAAAGTCTTCATTTTTAAGTGAATTTGTCAGATTTCTCTCTGGCCTCAAGAGAATTTTGGTATGCAATAAGTCTGTATTCCAAAATTTTGTGAAGTGTCTACTATCAGAAGAGCCCGAGGTTGTTCTGTTTGGTGTTGCAGTTTTGCAACTGTTACTAAATTTGGGTGTTTTTGTTCAGCTCAAGGCTAAACCTGTAGCTATAACCAAAATACCAGAGGTGGATTTGTACTTTGAGTTCTTAAACTTACAGCAAACACCCACCTGATTACACACTGAGTAGAGATTAGTGTCCATTTAAATGCGTATCATCGCTCACCTGATAAATGTAAATCAGTCCAATTTTAACATGAGGTTTTGTTTGAGCTTTTCCAACTGTGTTCATAAGCTACTTGCCAATTTTTTTCAGTGTGCTGTTAATGGTTGATTCGTAGCGTACAGTAACAGTCACATGATTTGTTTTAAAATCAACACAATAGGTGCTAAGTCAGATTGTGTATCCTGGAGAGCGGTTTTGAAGCTCAGTAACGATTGACTGGTTGCGTGCCATAACACAAATGAAAACTGCAGGCTGTCTATTCTGTAAATGAGAATCAAAAGACCATTACGAGCGCACCAACACTCTCCTGTGGTTTGTTTTAAAAGAGATAATAAGTTGAAAGGTGCCAAATCACTGCACAGATGTGTATCCTGAAGAGGGGTTTTGAAGCTCAGTATGGCGGCTGTGGCCGTCGCCATCGTGGCAGAACTCGACTCCACGTAACTCTCTGTTGATGTTGACGTGGAGCATGAGTGGAGTTCAGACGGGAGCCTCCCACAAGGCAGATGGCCAATAAACTGTATTTTCTATTGTATACTGTAGAATTGTAGAAAAAGTGTTATGTGATTCGCTGGTAAAAATAAGAATGAGTCCGTCTTTGTTGAATTCACATTCTAGATTCTAGACTGAGCACGATTCGCCATGTCCTTTTCTCTTTTCTGGGTCAAGTATGTGTACGAGTACACAGCTGTGATTTTCTTTAAGGTCCAGCGGGTCAAGAGAGGCCTATTCATATTGGCAACAAGTCGTCGATATTAAATGTCATCACTGAGCGATGCACACGCCACCTCTGTGCCCTCGTTTCACTGAGAAGTGCTTAAGTTTCGCTCATTCATCTTGACCTTGCAGTCAGCATGTGTCTCCATTCAAGGGCCAGCAGAGATTATGGCAGTTCACTGATTTTGTCAGAGGACCGTCCCGGTGATGATTTATCAGGCGCCCTCTATTAATTTTTCAAACACAAATGACGGTCATGAATCATGCTATTCGCTGGCCGCCCCCTTCCTGACCAGTGTTGACCTTTGCATACACTTTGAATGGCTAATTTGCTTCAGAGTTGCCTCAAAACTTCACCTCAGTGGTGACTTTGATGAGTTTTGACTGGAGTTGGTGCGGAAACAATATGCGGACGGAAACTTTCCAACCTGGGCGTTACAGTATGGTGAGCTAACCGTTACGACTTGCCCTCTTTCATGGCTGTAATTTTGTCCGTACGGCACTGATGATTGGATCTCAAAGCCGCCCTTGACCTTTCGGGGCTAGACCGTGTCATTCTCTTTTAACAAGCATCATAATACCTATGGTTTGAGGGGAAAGGGATGAAAAAATCTTGAGGACTTTACAGGGGTCAACAGCAAAATGGTTGTTTGTGCAGGGCTAACTCATGACAGTATGTGTTAACAAGGCAATGGCGGTGGGTGCAGGCTGTATTTCACACCATTTCATCTGTCATGTAAGGATATCAGAAGTTTAATGGCCACTGCTCTCAGCCAATGATGTTTAACCAGCTCCCATTATTAGAACTGTTTCACCCTCTGATTTATCTCTTTATTTTGACCATTGGATTTCTACTTTTTTCTCCACCCCATCCACACCAATTTCCCTCTCCTGCAGGGGATTGAAAGTGGTGAATCTTGAGTCGTGATCTTGTCAGGTGTTGTGAAAATCCACTTGGCCGCGCAATTCGTCAGTATCTACATTCCGGGCACACATCCCTTCATCTATCTCCCTGGTACCATAAAAATCAATTGATTGGTCTGCAAAGTCTCGAGGCTTCTTCTTTTTTCTTCTCTAAATCACGGTTTCTTATGATTTCCATTGAGCGGTCGATTGGAAAACAGCTAAACTGTTACAAGACTACTCGCTGCAAGTTTCAAAGTGATCATTTGTCTGGTGTGGCCTACTTATTTCACTTTTTCCAAGTGATTTCATAGTGTTTTTTCACATAAGTGGCAGGCATTGTGTCAAAGTTAACAGGATGTACACTGTATATGATATCAAGAGAAGACATTTGTAGTATGTTCATGTCATTTCAGTACGTATGTCTTTTTTATTCATATCAAAGGGAAACTATATCTGAAATTGTTGCATGGTACATTCTACAAGAGTAGGTCTGAAGGAGATGGTTTAATTATATATGTATATAAATGTCCTCCATGGCATTAAGTGTCTTCTTCTTAAAGGGGAATTACTGTTTTTTACAACCTGGACCTTATTTCTGGCATAAAATACGGTAGTTTACTCACCCATATAACTGGTGTCATTTGGACGATATTTAGATCTGTGTATATCCATATAGTGGGAGTGACTGGGGCACCGAAATGCAGCCTCTAAATAACGCATTATCTGCAGCGAAACTCATTAATTCCACTAATATTTTATCATGATACGCTAGTGCTATTCCCCGTTGAGTCTGGTTCTCTTTGCGTCCCCACCTGACACTGCCAGTTGCTATTTCAGGATCGATTGGATGGTGCTAATTGGTCTTCTTTTTAATGTATGGTTCCAGTATCTCTAGCGGCCATTCGAACTGGGCAACTCACATCCAGAAATAGACCTGGACGTGACCAAGATAAGCAGGTAAAGCCCTCGTCAATATTCGCATCTCCTCAGGACTGGATGTAGCCACTATTTTCCTTTGCTGCTTTCAAGATGAGAAAGCGCCACAAAATCACTCTTACTGCTTGACAACTCCATTTCAATAAGGAGACATCAAGAAGGGACAGAATGAACATTTATTGGGGTAACTGCATGGCAGTGTCATAGGACAAAATCCATAACAATAACAGTATAGAAAGGACAGGACCTGGTGCTGGAGTAGTAGATGAAGCTGGCAGGTGGCTGAAGGAGAACTCAGGTGAAGAATTTTTTTGGGATGACCATGAAGAGGTGGAGATGAGGAAGTGGGCGGGTTAGGGTTAGGGTTAGGGTTAGAACGATAGCCCACATTTACCAGAAGGGAACAGATCATGAGGGAACAAATCATCCTTATTGAACTATTGAACTTTCACCTAAGCTTCACTGAATCTAGTGTTTTGAATGTGCAGTAGAGCACATTATAGAGTAGGTATCATAACAATCATAGGTGCATAACAATCCTTACTGTGTAATGGATTCAAAAATACAAAAAATACTGACGATTTAACGTCAACCGTCTGCTGTTTGGTGCAGGGCTGGTAGTAGATCAAGGCTTTTTCTCTGAATACTGCTGCCTGTCGGGGTGGAAATAAGTCTAATAAGAACAGGCAATAATGGTCGACTATCTCTGACCCTCTGCTCACCAGCAGCGATGACACGCGTCAAAACAATCACACCCATTGATTTCCGCACAAACCCACACAAAGCGGAGTCTTGTCGGGTGTCATCGCGAGAAACACGCATGTCACCGCTGCAGAATAGCGACAATTTTATCACAGCCCGGCAACTAACTCCTCCTCTGAGTGATACATCTGGTCTCATCGGAGGCTGTCATTTTTTTTTTGTGTGTGTGTGAAATGCGACGCTCCTTGACATTATCGGCGCATATTGCACCTCAAAGAAGCCAGTAACTTAATTTCGATAATGTCGCATTCAAAGTGCCAAGCCAAAGCAGCATTTTTTATTTGATTAGCTTGCGCCGAGAACCACCAGCTACAGACAATATCAGTTACAGAATAATGATAATTAAAAAAAAAAAAAAGGATAATACGTGGCTCTTTCTTTTATTAGAATTACCAGCGGAAAGCATGAAAGTGTGTTTACAGCAGCACAGCTCATTAAAGGCTGCACAGAGTTTGGCGTCACCGTCCTCAAATAGAATGGTCACCTTGCAATTAGAGTTCGGTGACACAGGGATCTAAATGCCGTCTGAAGAGAGGCCCACTGTCTCAGACTTGTCTCAGTCGATGCTTATTCTTAGCTGAGGACAATTACCGAAATACTGACTCATTAGTTTCCTTCACATCCTTTTCAACAAAGTGTAATCTATCTCCCTTGTAACCGCATCCTGTCTGGGATGTTTTCAATTACTCACTGTGTCCCGGCCTCGGCTTTACCGTCTCAGCATAACTCCCCTCCTCATTTTAACTGTTTACAGACACCTTACAGTAGCTGCCTTGCTGCTTTTTTTTAGACGTCTCCTCAATCTGCATGGAACTTATTAATGCCACATGTGAGCGGTGCTTGTTATTGATGCTAGTTTGAGTGTCCTTAGTGAACCCCTGTCGGCTCAGCACAGATTAATGGCCTCCTTTCACAAGCCAGCATTACAAATATCGTGAAGTGTTTGAAGATTATTGGAGAAAATGAGCTATATTTATATATATTTCTGTTGACAATATTTTCCATTTCTGTAACCTTGGTTATTTTTACTTGCCTTTAGTCATGCATTTTCACAGGATTGGCGGTGTCATTATCTGCCCAACAGCAAAGTCCCTTGTATTTCTGACTAAATGTATGTATTTGTGATTGTGGAGCTGCAGGGTGCAATGATATCTGCCACTCTCAGCAGCGCTTGGGGGCTTTTGTGTGGCGCTTCAGAAAGGTGTTGTGTCCCTGAGACTCTACGCCACACCAAGCAAGACGGATTCCCAGCCAGCCTGCTTCCCGATAAGCCTCTGTGAAATCCCAGAGAGGGGCGGCGGTAGTTGGGCGGGGGAGGGGATTCGATTAAAATAATCAACAAGGAGGTGAGAATATCTCCATATTTCTGGTGTGGGGAGATTGTGATAGAGGAAGGCCATTCACCGGCTAAAAGTTTCGAGTGAAATCGAGCTAAGAGCGTGTGCCGAGGCAGTCTTTTAAGTTAACCCCGTCACCCTGTTATTTTTTTTTAAAAACTTTGAAACTGTTCGTGCACTTGCGAGCGTGACACACAGTTGCTGATCACTTGTTGGAGGGGTCGGATGAAGAGCGTCGCGCTGCCAGAGCGTCTCATTATCACGTTCGGTGTCGACTTTGACAGCTTCCAATCCCCGAGATTTATGCCTCCTGAAACTGCCACTTCAAAGCGCGGAGGCATCCAAATTTGTCCAGCATGTGCGAGGAGCCTTTTAAAACGTTCTCGGCGTTACGAGCCCTGCAGCTGCTATAGGAAAACACCAGGCGCGACTGCGATGTAAACACCTCCCTCTTTACAAATCTCTTTTAAATTTTCTGCCGCGCTTTAAGACTGGCCGAGAGACCACTGTAAAATACATGGCTTGAAAAATGATGCAAATCAATAATGCACATTAGCATTTTCCACAATGCGCTGCAGCTACTCTTGGCAGGAGGAGAAGGAATACATAAACAACTCTGGCAACATTTAAACTGAGGGAGAAATTCATCACATAGAGGAAATTAAGGCGGTGCACAATGACTGGAGCTGCCATAATTCTATAAATATGCCTCTATTCAGGTGTAAATGAGTGCGAAATGTCTTAGTGCTAGAAAATGTGCCAGTGATTGACGGGTTCTAACAATGTGGAGTGAAAGACAGGGCTGGCGGTGTGATGTGCTGCGACTGGAGACACATGGAGCTAAAGTTTCCAGTCCTAGCTCGTTCATTTATTATTTATTTATTTTTGTCACGCGCTCGGAAAGTATCTCAGACAGCGTTGGCTCAATTTCAATGCGACGTATCTGTGTGACGAATACGTGTGCTGAAGGTTTACTGCGTTTTCCAGAAAAACTCAGCCGCGACACCGATCAGTTGTTTGGATTTTAATTAAATTTCAGAGAAATTGCGGTTCGGATTTTCAAAATGCACATGATCGAAGGGGGAAGCCCAGAAGAAAAATGAGGCAATGCTCTTGGCTTGTCGTCCCCCCATGCGGCTCCATCTTTCGTGATTTTCATTCAAATAAATGTCTGGTTCAAAGCAAGAAGATTCTGGGTTTTTAAAATGAAGGCCCGCTGGGGTCGTTGTTGGTTTGCTCCAGGTGCTCCCGCTTCCTTCCACAGTCCAAAGACATGTACGTTAAGTTAATGAGCGATTAAGAATTGGTCGTGGAAGTGCATGCGAGTGTGAATGGATGTTTTTCTTGCTGTGGTAGCCCTGTGATAGACTGGTGGTCTGAACAGAGTTTACCCTGCTACTCAAGACAGCTAGGATAAGCTCCAGCCTCCAACTCTATACAGGATAATCAGTAAAGGAAAATTGTCTTTCAATGAGATAAAACAATGGTGAATCAACTTACGACGCATGTATCGCTAAATTTACATATTTGGATTATCAAGGAAGTCGACTACGAACATGTGACAACAACAACACGGACGCCTCCTAGAAGACATTTAAGGAGCCCAGTGGGTCATTGCCGCAAGCCCATTCTACCGCGACATGCAGAATATGTAAGTCAGTCCTGAAATACAACAAAAGTACTACTGCAATGCAAACTCATCTGAAAAGACATCCGCTAACGCTAGAAGAGGAACGGTCCAAATCCTCTCGACATCAGTCAGTTAACAACTTCACCAAACGTCCTGTGGTAACAAAGAGAAGGAGGCTGCGAATCAACAATTTCTTACAACACGCTGTGAAGTACTATTAAATGCTACTAACAGTGCCGATTTATATAGGCTAAACATATCTGCAGCGCACAGTTTTGATAAGCTTCAGTTCTGTTGTTAGTCTGTTAGTTGACATTGTTGCTGAGGTTGTAGAGCGTGTTTCTTTGATTAGCATATAGATTTCATTGTTGCAAAGCATTATTTACTACCGTGGTTTTATGTGTGACGTCAGCGACTAGTTGGCGTTGACTCAACTTTCACCACTGTCAAGTCGTTCAACCCTTCTCATAAAGTGGCGACATTCCTGGAAAATATTTAGTTAGAATTTTTTGCTGATGTATTCTCTATAAGCTGATAGATGGATATGAATGCAGAATGCTAAATTGTGATAGCCAGTGGGTTCAGAGATTGCCTGTTCAGGACCGCCTCAGTAGGTAGAGTGTGTGCTTCCGTGGAACAGTAGGCTAACAGATTTAGCCCCCGTCTGCTAACTGGTACAGCATGTCACTTTATTGAAGCATATGTCCAAATTACAGCTAGCCGGTCTGCCAGTTAACACTTTGTAGTTCTTTTCAAACTAACTCAAATAGACCACACAGCGTTACAACATCTTCGTGTAAGAATCTCCATTAACGTATTTTAGTATTTAGTGCTCTAATGCTCGCGGCTTGAGCTTTTATTGGTCAACCGTACGGACTGATGTAGCTTCTAAGCGCTGCCGTACTCTACCAATATGCTGAACGGTTGCCGAGGCAACCATAAGACTCTGACGAATTTGTCAATAAAGTTGAGAGGGGGAGCAGATTGACGTACCTGCCTGATGCCAAAAGTTCAACTATTGCAATGCAGTCTGGGATTTGTAGTATCAATGGTGCGCACGCAAAATACCTGTGGGCTAATTCTGATAGATATAAAATATTATCTTGCAGGCCGGATGTGGCCCGCGGGCCTCGAGTTAACTCGAGGCATGTGTGCGTTAGATGAAGAGCTGCAGGCTTACCTCCCAACTTCTCAGTGAGGGCCACAATAGTTCACACACTCGTAATGGGAGATCCAGTCATTGTCAATAATGACTAACTGCATTTGTTGATTCACAGGATTTTCCTCCTGTATTTTCAAACCTTGTGGTAGTTATTCAAAAATAATGGAAAACACTGATTATCATTATTATTATCATTATTGTTATGGAAGATTTCAAATGTGTATATAACACAAATTAAATTAAATGCCTAGAAAAACAATGCACGTTGTATTTAACCTAATTTGTTTCCATGTACGCATGTTAAGTCTTTCATTCAGCATGTGATTGTGGACCTTGCAAGCTATTATCAAAAAGAAGCTGAAGAAAACTGAAAGTTAATTAGTGTGGGAAAAAAAAAAAGAAAAAAAAGAAGGAACAACAATTCACATGTGAAAGAGAACCACGATCTCTCTGGTTCCTTGTTCTAATTTGCCAGACTTGTTACAGGTCCACGTGATCTTAAGATGCAGCTGGGCGAGTGTAAAAATAAAACGCAACAACTGTAAAAGCATTACAATTCCCTTTTCACCGCGAGATACGTGAGAAAAGAAGCAAGGATAGAATGTGCTGATACGCGCGCAGCTGGCGCATGTGGGTAAAAACTGCAGCTACTGTGGACGAGGTAAGCTTATTCTAAATTTAAACCCAACTCAAACACGGGGAAGAAGTGAAAGTAGGCAAACTCATAAGGCTGGGAAAACAAGAGGAAAAAGTAAGATTTGACTTGCAGCAGATAACACAGGCAGGAAAAAAAATTTCACCAGTCACCAATGAGAATGTAATCAAGTATAATCAACACACCAAATGAGCGATTCAAAATCCATAATGCCAGTTTTATCCCAGTTACACCAGCACACCATGAAATGAAAATTCAGACTTTTACACAGTCGCCTTGGAATCATTTGGAAAGAATAAACCGGTGATTGCAATTGTAATTGCTGAAAAACTAGCATTTGTTCCTTTTAGGCTACTACTACTATTACTACTACGTCCTGGTACTTCAAATGCTGCTCAAGTATGAACAGAAACTAGAAAGAAAAATCATATGTATTCCATACCCCGGCAAAGAAAAGAATTTCAAAATCCTTCCCCTAACATAAAAAGCCCATATTGACCGAGCTCTGCCGTATCTTAAAGACCTCACAGTACCACATCCCGGTAGGGCACTTCATTCTCAGAGCTTATTTGCGGCTCCTAGAGTTTGCAAAAGTAGAATGGAAGGCAGAGCCTTCAGCTATCGGGCTCCTCTCCAGTGGAACCAACTCCCAGTTTGGATTTGGGAAGCAGACACTCGCTCTACTTTTTAAGATTAGGCTTCAAACTTTCATTATGCTGCTATAGGCCCGTGCTGTTTGGGGAGCTCCCGTGATGCACTGAGCACCCCACCTCTTCTCGTTTTCAGTCCCCATTTATTTATATGCACTATTTCGTGCCGTTAGCCTTACCTGCACCTTCCTGCCGGTATCCTTGTCTCCGTGTGTGATTCTGATCCGTGCTCAATGATCCAGCCAACCTGCTCTGTGTTCATTATTATTACTCAATATACTATATTACTATTATTACTGCGGTTCTTATCATCACAATAACAACCGGAGTGACACTGCTCAAATATAATTTAGTTCACGAGACTGTTCCTGCCGCGAGTTGAATTGAATTCTCGTGCCGGTGTGCTTTGACGTTCAGGGGTTCCTCACTCATTGTTCCGTCTCTTTAGTGGCTGAAACTGGCGGTTCACAACATTTTAGATGTCCATGTGTCATTATTAGCTGCAGGAAAAGGTTTCCAGTCATGCTGGGCTGAGACTGCGGGGGTTTCAGAATCCCACCTGATTTAAAAAAATCATCAGAAGTATCAGAAATCTTCACAGATATTCTCCTTTCTAATCTCGAAGGTGCACACACTACAAGATTTTTGAAATCATAGCGCACAACGCACCCTGCAGGATATTATTTAGGTCATGTTGCCAGATCAACGGGCATTGAACGCACCATCATTTGATCTCCTGGGGATGCAGATGCAAACAAAGCAGGGATTGTGGTGAAAGTACTTGCCAACCGCCAAACCAAAATAAAAAGAAGGAGCGGGGGAAGATGAAGGTTTTTGCGAAACTGCTGACGTAATTATCTCGACTTTAAATCCTAAATATCAAACATGTTGAAAAGATGAGTGTAAGAGCAGTTCCGGAGGTTTAAAAGCAGATCTGTAAACGCCTCACGTTACAAGATAATCTTGGCCCAGTAAGGTGCATTTTTCCTTACGTTCTTAAAGGAAGACCAATCCCACAACTCCTATCAGACAAATCTTTGTGGCTATATATAGATGATACATGCCAAGAAAATCCCAGGAAGGGTCCCTTAAAACATTCAGGCAACATCAGAAGATTTTACACTATAAAAACTGCGAGACAAAATACATAGGGAGCACATAATTGTCACTCATGAGAATACACACTTTTTTTTAGAGCAGGTGTTAGATTTTGGAGCGAAACCATTCTGCTGCAACAGATCAAGGAGACAAACAACAGTAGGACCGTAAGACAGCAAAGTATTACATGATGCTATCTGGAAGCTACACGGCAGTGGGAGACAGGGAGGTGGGATGTAACAACAAAGCAACACTACAGATATAAATTAGTCAGCCGGGGGTGCGGACGCCGCTATCATTCCGTAGCTCACCTCCCACCACGGTGCGCGCACGTCTTCTGAGTTACGGCTTCCAAGTTTGAAACAAGTCAGATTGCCGGAGCCATCGGCGCACGCGGGGAGCTTGCCCACACACTTTTTTCTCGAGCCATGTGTGGATAATGCAAATGCATTTGGCAAAATTCCCGCCTCCTTTTGTTGGAAAACAAAAAGCGAGCTTGCCAAGTAACGGCCCACATCTCCATTCTCAAAAAAAAAAAAAAAACGACAAAACAAGTGTTCTCATTCACATATTATGACATTAACATAACAGTGGCATTGTCTCGGGAGAGAGGGTGTTTTTGAAAAGCAGCGGAAGGCGAGGAAGTCGGAGAAGATGATAGAAGATTGATAGATGCCTCAGGCTGCAGGTATATCCAAAAAGCGTTTAAAAAAGGCAACTGGACTTGCAGACCTTCGGCAATTGGAGTTTTTGAGAAGTTTTCTTAAAAACTCTACAAGTCCAGTTGCCTTTTTTAAACGCTTTTTGGATATACCATGACTTGGATGACTGAGAACCTTCACAGACACTTAGACTGCAGCCACAATCATGAGCAACTGCACGAAGGTAGAAGGTTTATCCAAGATATTAATACTGATACACAGAGGAAAGTATAAGTGGGAGGAAATATGTAAAGAGACAGGTCGGCAGAAGGGAAAGGTGGATCTTTTCTTGCCCAGATGTTTTCACAGAAGCAGCATGCCGAGGATGAGGCCTGCGCAGCTCTCAAGCTAAGTTCCGGTGATCGTCGCGGACACAAGGGGGTCAACCCGCAGCCTGAAGCGTTCCGCCGTTTGTTTGCAACAAAACACCGTCGATAGCCTCTGTTCTCCAGCTAAAGTGGTTCATGAGAAGAAGGATAAACACACACGCTGCTGAAGTTAGTGCATCAGCTGCCCCGCTTTTTCCTCTTTGGCTGCCGTAATCTACGCGGGACAATATTTCAGACACAGCGGAATATGACTGCCATAAATAAAACAGTATTAATCATCCCAACTCCCATTTGAGACCCCCTCTCACATTTATCAGGCTTTTAATATTAACATAGATTAAGGGCACGTCTCGCGCCTTCAGTCACTGTGCGTAATCTTGCTCCAGATAGGAGCAGAGTTAAAAGGCTTCTGTTGCACCTGGGATGCGCAACGTAGCGTCGCAGGCTGGACCGATGCAAATGCGGCCCTGCGAGAGAGCCCCTATGTATGTAGGAGAATGAAATAAATCAAAGGAGGGGAATAAACAAACATGTACAGAATGCGTGGTAAATAAAACGATGATCAGATAAAGAGCAAATTGAAATTTGTACATGGTATTATTAATGTAGAAGATAGCGGCTGTAGGCATTAGAAATGGAAATCTTTATGAGGAAATGCTGTTTTCAGAAATACCAAGAAATATTTTAAGGGTATAAGAAAGTAAGAATTTTATTGTTGGTGTTGAGCTAATTTTCCAGTACTTTAAGTTGTATTATAGTCTTAAAAATATCCACTTTTCTATCAACAAAGACAGAATGAGACCATTTTTAGAAGCTGTTTTCACCCTAATTTCTCGACTAATGAACTAAAGATCCCCCAAAGTACACTTGTAAGTCACGTGTGGTGTGTTTTCTTTATTTACACTTTCTCCCTTATTGATGAATCCATAACCCAAAAATGTGCGAGCTCTCTTCAGGTTAACTCTTGATACGAGACGTCTCTTATCTCCACCGAAGAGTCCACTGTAATTGTTCCGTATTCGCATTAGAGGTTTCCGCCGTTCCCCGCGGCACTCCTAAGTCGCACCTAAGCCACGATCTGCATCCGAGCGGCGCGTCGTGCCGCAGAATCAAGTTCTGAGGTACATCGAATTCATTTCCACTGCCGACACGGTGAAAATCCCCTCCTTCAGCAGGTGTTTGTGGACACGGCCGTCGAGTCAAAGTCGGCACGAACATTTTCTGCGCAGTGAGGAAGGTCACAGAGGATTAACAATAACCAGAATGTGTTGCTTTAGAATGATTTTAGCCGACTGAATAATATTCTGACTGGGAATATACTGATGTCGTAATTTATTTATCCATTTGTCTCCCTAAGAACTAACGAGCAAACTGTATATATCGAAAAACATGTCTTTAAAACAATACAAGACCTCAGTAGAAGCCACAGCCATGCTAATTACTAGACGTATTAATCCTGATCAGGATTCTCCCATATAATTTAGCTATTCAAATTTTAAATCCCCTCCCGTGAAAATAAGTTTCATTTCAGCTTTTTGGTTATGTAACTCGCCCTCTCTTTCTCCGTTCAACATACCTTCTTGTTTTTCCCCTTCCTCCTCCCGACCGGAACAGGTTGTCCAATCACGCGCCTATTCCAGTCACTGCTCCAGGCAAGTAGCTCTCGGAAGCGAGGGAGGGTTCGCACCACTGCTTAACACTGTGTTCTGATGTAGCTAAAGTGGTTCCATTTTAGATGAAGTCTACATGATAATGAGCAGGTGTGAGGATGTGTTTATGTGCGAATGTCTGTGACTGCCATTGTGCACCTGACAATAGTCTTTGATTAAGGTGGCTCAGCTACAAAAGGGAGTTAAAGCCATAAAAAAAAGGAGGAAAGCAGCGGAGCACATACATGTTCGCTCACATACTATGTCGGCTGCTCTTATAGCATGCATCTTCCATGCTGTATTTTGTGATGGTATATGTAATACATGTTATATTAAATGCAATAATTATCCAACCTCTGAAGCTAGTAAAATTTTGTGAGTGGACTGCTACTTATTTCACTCTGTAAGGAGTTTTGAGATAAATGCTAAAGTTAGCATGCCGACATGCTCACTAAGACCACATTAACACAGCTGATTAATAGTGTATGCTGCATTAATCTTTCTACTTTATCATGTTCACCTATAACACGTGCTTAATCCCAAAAAGTACAGCTGAGGAAGATGCCGTGAGTTGTGCATGGATCTAGTCATCAAAAAAAGGGACCACCTTCCTAATATTGTGTAGGTCTCCCTTGTGCCTCCAAAACAGTTGTGACTCATCAGAGAATGGACATGGGCCTTCTGAGAGTGTCCTGTGGTGTCTGGTAACAGAATGTTGTTAGTGGGGGCCTTTGGGTCCTATGGTTGAAGGGAGAGGCCTCTGTGGATCATCCCACAGATACTTGATCAGTTTGGGATCGAGTGAATTTGGAGGCCAGGTCAACACCTTGTGCTGTTTTTCATATTTTTTGAGTTGTTCCTAAGCTGTTTTTGTGTGCCTGTGTCAAGGAGTGTCATTGCTATGGGGTCGGGGTGCCTGATCTTTTGTAGGTGCTACATGTCTAAGTAACATCCACATGAATGACAGGTCCAAAAGTTTCCCAGCAGAACATTGAATTGTCACAAGATGGTCAATGTTATTTACTTCCCCTGCCAGTGGTTTTAATGTTGAGGCTGACTGGTGTATGGAAACACTGTAGTTACTTTAATGTCTGCTCGAAATTTTCTGGAAATCCATCCAGCAGTTGTTGAAGTACCAACTAAAAAACACGAATCGCCCTTTTGGTGAGACTAGAGGTAATGTCTCCTGGGGACCATGAATGTTTGTACAAAAAACAAACACTTAATTTGGCAAATTGTGACAAAGGTATCTCACAAGAACAGTCAAAACCTTTTTTCTGTCAATTGCACATTAAAAAGTCAAAGGATCATTTAAAAAAAAAAAAAAAAGTCTACGATTCATCATCTGGGGACCGAGAATATCTATATCAAATTTAATTGCATCTGTTGTGGGACGTAACTGTCACCCTCTCTGTGATCTTAGAAGTAAAATCAGCACCAAGTCTCGAGGTGGATCATTTGAGGAAGATGAATTTCAGTAAAAACAAACTTATGGCAGCCTGTTCCCAGCTGACAGCCAGTAAAATGGAACTTCAAATTGTCCGGTATAAGAACAAGGTTTTTATTTTTGACACATCATGTCGCTGAAGGACTGTCTACCCCTGTTCTTAGCCCTAACCATCTTGTGTGTTGTTTAATGTTGCAAAATGGCCTGAAGTGGTGTGCAATTCACAAACTATTGTACGATATTATAGAAGGTCTTGACATTTTTTGCAACTTTTCACAACTTTTGGTCCAAAACGGAGCAAGCTCCATTGTCCCCTAAGCATTCCCCAAAGAGTAAAGCCTAAAGACTCTTTTATTACTTATTGATCCATTCTGGAACAAACAGTCTATTTATCTATAATTGTTGGATGGATTGCCATGGAATTTGGTACAGACCTTTATAGTCCCCAGAGAGTGAAGCATAAAAACTTTGGTGATCCCCTCATTTTTACTTTACCTCTCTACCACGTTTGTGTTTTGTTGTGAAATGCCACAACTGCTATTGACTGGCATGAAATTTTATCCAGTTATTTGTAGTCAGGGGACAACCAAAGCAGATGACTCATCAGCTACTAATTATTACGACATGAAAGGCAATTAGTTTTTTCCAAACACCAACGTGCTCGTCTTCCGTTAACACCTGGCTTGTTTGCAGAAAAACCTACCAAACACACATTCGTTTCTGCTCCCAACTCGACAAGGGCGGCTTCTAACGACCAAACAACATCGACCAAAAAAGAAAAGATAAAAGGCAAAGTTGCTTCAAGTTTTAATTATTTCTCTCATTTCTCTGGGTTTGCTGTGTGGATTTTTCTCAACACACACACACTCGCAAACTTCCACCTACAGAAGCGGGTGCACACACACAAACACGCACACGCAGCAAAATCCTATTGTTTTTCTGATGTAAATGAAGTGCAAAAGCTATTACCTTGAATTATAAGAACAAGCTTGTTTTGCTTATCTCTACGTTTGGCGAGGACTTATCAACTGAGGTGAGGACGTGTTGTAGCAAAATGACCTTGTGTTTCTAGATTGCAGATAAGAAAAAAAATGAATGAATAAAAACAGGAAATAACAGCAAAACATCTTTTTGGCACTAAAACTGTTTTTTACATGCTCTGTAATATAATATAAGTACAGATCATAAAGTCCTTGTTTAATTCTATGAATCCGTGGTAACAATCCACTTGTTTAAGGGATCTGGAGTAAGGCTTTTTGTCGCACCTCTGTTCCCTTTAGGTGCTACATTTCCTTCACAGTGGCCTTTGTACCACATTCGCTCTGTGCCTCCGTTTGGCTAATGGGGAATTCTCCTAAAGGTCACATTAGGATGGAAAGCCAAACAGAGAGGAGGAGGATAATCCCTCTCGAGCAGTTCAAACTTCCTCTCTTGACACATAAATCCACGTCAAAGCCGAGGAATCGCATGGCGCGCGCACATACACAACTTCACAAATGCACACCTACGCACGTGTAGCGTTCCAAAACTATCATGTACGTACACTGGTTATTATCAGGCATGAATGTAAAATCAGTTCAGTGCAAAACGACAAAATAAGTTTGATGTCAACAAATATATTTGTGACGAGTTTCTACCGAATACAAATGTTACAAATGTAACTCGGGTTCTATGAATTCAAAATCTCTGACAGTCAGAAACAGAATCTGTCACTGTTGTGAGTTCTAAGGGAATAATGTAGCAACGTACCTTAAGTAGCCTATGAATGTTACAAATGTAACTTAGGTTCTATGAATTCAAAATCTGTGGCAGTCAGAAAGAATGAAACAGAATCTGAGTTCTAAGGCTTTGCCGTAGCAACGTACCTGGGAAAGCCTGACAATGTTACAAACGTAACTCAGGTTCTATGAAATCAAAATTTCTAAAGATCAGGAACAATGACACAGAGTCTAAAATTGATATGAATCCTCCTCAAGTATTTCAGCCTTACGTCTGAAGCGCACGTCAGTAGTTTGTGTAATTACTCTCACTGCCTGAAGGGGGAGACAAAAGTTTCACATTTTAACTTCACTATTATGCAGTCCAGTACAACCATTACCAGATACAATAATAAGCATAGAGTAGTCAGTACTTATTTGACCATCACAGATGGTGTGACGAGAGTAAAAGGGAGAAGCTAAATCCAGAATAACTTTCAGTCTAGGAGCTGTATTTAAAAATAAAAGTCAGGGTTTATAGATAGGCTGACAGCCAAACAGGCAGGCAACACACATGACCGATCAAGAATCTCTGAGACAAACTGAAAAGAAACAATGGAAAGAAGGTATGCATACAATGTGGGTGATTTGGGGAACCGGAAAATACAGGTGGGTTACACCTAGTGGGTCGATGTGGTGTGAAAGGAAGCAGGGGTGAAAGAGCATGTAAAACAGGATTCAACAGATTGATTTGATTGCACAAGTGTACCTAATATGTGTTCAAGAGGCTCAGGCCAAGTGTGTACATATCTAGTTTAACTGAAAAGATTGGTCATCCTTCACCTTTTTTGTATGAATGCAAGTCTTTTCTCATACAGTGGAACAAACTAAGCGCATTTCAGTTGTGAATGAAATCACCTTTAGCTAATTTTGTCACTTACGGGACACCGTACATCTTTACACTCTTATTAGAGCACTACTAGACGGAAGCCTGCAAAATCAAGCACGCAACCAAAGTGACAATAATATAACCTCAGAATATTCAACTCGAACTAACTGCAGATACTGTACAGATCCTTCCTGGGAAACGTAAGATCTGCAATGTGTTAAGCGAGACTTGGAACACAAAGACCTTTCTGCTGGCGAAAAATAGAGCTCCCTCGAGATAGTGGTCCTTGATGCATAGAGATGCACTGATCAGCTCTGGGTCCCAGAGGCTCACTTTTAAGTCCTTATCCTCGCACTAGTTATGGCTGCATGCCTGAAGTTACTTGGAAATGTCAGAAGAGACCTATTAGCTTATGATAATGTCTGCCACCATACAGTATGTCATTTCATACCCATATTCCTGTACTGGGTGCTAATGAGACAACTCCGGAGAGAAGCACCTCTTGATCTTCAGGTGAGAAAATCACACGGTTGCAACACTGGCACAGATGTTAATTCAATGCACGGAGGCTTTATATGAAACAGAGCCGTTTTGAAAGTTTTAACAGCTACATGATTGTTAAAATTAGCCGACATATTTCCACGTGGCACTTGAAATTGCCGACACCTGTCACTTCTTTTACGATGATTTATTTCAGGCTTGGAAGAGCCCGTGGTGTGATAAAACACACTGTAGATGCTGGCGATATCCTCCGCCAGCCAAAACGAAGATTAAACCCAAGGTGTAATTTCTCACTGTCATTCGGTTGTATTGTTTCATTTTCGCTGAGAGGCTGCGGACAGTAAAAATTGCCGTGAGTTCACAGACATGGCCCATCATAATTGCTGGCAAGAGTGGCAGAGTGATTTCTGTTGCCACTAAACCCTCCTGTGAGATTCACAGCTTGAGCCTTGGGACCACCGCCAAACTAGTTTGAGGTCACCTTGCTGAACAAGCTGGCAGGAATCAGAAAGCTTCCGTACAGCTGCTCATCCAACATGCTTCTCTCGCCGACATTCGGCTTGAAAGTAGGGGGCTGCTGGCAATCATCTGTCTTGCGACGCTACCTGCTCATCAGCCGCGCCGCCACACCTTCGCTAAAGCGGTTTCATATTTCACCTTCTCAGAGTGGCGCTCTGGCCTACTCATTCTGCCCCTTCTCTGAACCTTTCCAAACTATTTCCCATCGCTGTTATGTCAGGCCCGTGCTCCACCTAACAAGGTCCTGCTGACCTCAAGCTTATGTCCTCTTCAGTGCTGGCCTTGGAAGCCCGTCCCCGCCGCAGGGTTTGCAAGTTTAATTAACCCCAAACCTGGATCAAGCCAGTTTCGACAGCTTTTAAGCATCTGGGCTGCCTGCGAGTGGTGGAGCAATAACGTCCAGAGCCATACACCTGTCTGTCTTTGCAGCATAAAGAGGACAAATTAAGGGTAATAGCTCATCACTAGATGTCTATCCTTAGACAGATTTTTCTACAGCAATTACTGCTACTACTACTGCATTTCCAATTTCCAGTTAGGGACAAAGAAACATAGTTAAAGAGTAACTTAGCTCTCAAATTGAGCTTAATTTTAAGAAAACTCAAGACTTTTAGGGAACAAATGTTCCGGGAGAAGCGCAAATGAAATTACCCTGATGACACCATATTTGGTTCAAAGCGCAACTTCTCAGCTTTCAGAAACCTGTGGAACTTTTCCATCAGAGCAAACCGTGACAGAATTACGGTAATCCAAAGCGTGGTTGCGCAAAAGTGCCGCATTCTTTTTCAAAGGGTTAAGGGTAATATCTTATAACTAGATGTCTCTCCTTACAACGTTTTTTTCTGTAGCAATTTAGTATTGCATTTACAGTTGGGAGAATTATAATATATTGATTATGTTTTGAAAAACTGTAGGCACTGACAGTGACTCCTGAGGCCCCACCTCCACTGATGGTTAGCATGCTGGTTCAGAACCATACAGCTCTCCTCACCTGTACTGTATAAAGATGTCAAATAGGGGTAATATCTCATCACTAGATGTTCCTTCTCATGTACCTTTCAGCCTCCAGCAATTTAGTGT
The DNA here is from genome assembly GCF_963514085.1 of Chelon labrosus. NCBI lineage: Eukaryota > Metazoa > Chordata > Actinopteri > Mugiliformes > Mugilidae > Chelon > Chelon labrosus. The sequence continues at coordinate 10,040,194 of NC_140337.1, forward strand.
GACATTTCCTTAGGGCTAGCAACAGATGTAAACAGCAACTTTGCCACCTAATTGAACAATTTAACTCAGAAAAACCCAGAAATTGAAAGGGGCAACAGCAACTCCTGAGTCCACATCTTCACTGATGTTTCGAATGCTGGTTCAGGGCCTTACAACTAGGTGTCATTGCAGCATAAAGTGGACAAATTAAGGGTTACAGCACATCACTAGATGACCCTTCAGATCAGGACTCGCATTAACCGAATAGTTTCCATCACTGACCTTTTTTTGTGACGGAAAAATCTGAAGGCCATTTGTCATTTTGACAGATTGCAATTCACACCCCTGACCACTTGGTGGTAAGTGACGTTATTAATTGGCTCTTGTCTCTCAACGCAGTTCGCAAACATCGTGGAACTTTTGTCAGTGCACAATTTCCTGGTACACCGATTACATTGACGTCAGAGCTCAGCTAACCATAGACATATGTACAATATACAGTATATGTATATATGCCTATGTCTATGCGGTTAACGGCTACCAAAATGGATAAATCGGATTAAAGCACGTTGCTAGCAGTCATTGAAGGCAAATTTTATTTTAAAAAACTACCTGATGGAAGCCTTGATAAAAGCGGAGTTTTGTGCAAATTGTGCAAAAAATAAATTTGCATACCATCGAAGCACTTCAACCCTACGGTGCCGTCTAAGAGCTGTTAGCGCTAGCAGTCCCGGTCCTCCGAGTCAATACTGTTCTGAAAAAGTACTTAAAGTTAATGAAAATTTAATGAAAATGAAATGCTATTGAATATGTCATTATTTTCATTTAAAAAAATTAAAGTGATGGGTAACAATAGATTATGACTGGATTTTTATGACCCTGTCAGTCAAAATGACCGACAACTTGAAAGTCTAACGCAACCTCTGCTTCAGATATACCTTTTTTCCCCAAGTAACTTATTCTTACATTTACTTAGCGCTCTCATAATTTAATTTAGAAAAACCCAGGAACTGAAAGCAGTGACAGTGACAGTTGAGTCCCCACCTTCACTGATGGTAAGGACGTTGGTTTGGAGCCATTTAAACATCCAGCTTCGGTTAGCTTCAGCATGAAATGAGCCGTAGAAGAGGAATCCGGACTTTTAAGTCTTCTATATGGGTCAAGAATTTTGGAACCTACACTCCCCATAATGCGACTGAAAATTCTTGCTCGGTTCTGCCGTTTGTAGTCTGCAACCCAAAGCCGAGATAACCTCGGTGACATCGCTGGGGTTACTTTGTTGGATTTTGGAAAGCTCCCTTCAAAGGTAACGCATTTCACAGGCCGAGTGGCACTCACCATAACAAGTAACCTGACATTTATTTGCCTTTATTGGTGAGATGCCCCGTTAACAGCATAAATTGCCATTTAATGAAACATTTCAAAGGGCTGCTGTGTGAATACACAAGTTTTTTTTTGTACTCTTTTAATGCTTCAAAACTTTTAAAACTAGCACAGCGTTTTAATTTCAGTGAACACGTTTTAAAACATCATCAAATAGCCCAGACTCTCTTGGGCAAAGCAGCCGCACTCTCAAAGTTCAGCAGTTAAATGAACAGATAAGTGAGTGCTGTTATTTTCTCCTTCCCAGCATGTATCAAATGGGCCGTCATTTGCATGCATGAGGGTTGAAAGGAAAACATATTGATGGAAAATATAACCCCCGATCTCTCTCCGCAGATATGGGTCAGCTACATTTCAGACATCAATGAGATTTTCTTATTTCAGGACATGTGCAAGGGCGAGCCTACGGAGGGAGGAAGTCGGATCGCGGACGTTCCCGGTGTTGCCTGGTTGCGGCCCGATACTGTATGCAGCTCACAGCCCGAGGAGTGGAGCTAATCACCGGCAGACATACCCGATTCAAAGCTGACTTTGGAGGGAAAATCTAATTAACATAATAACAAATGAAATGGAGCGAGAAGAGAAAAAGGGATTGTTTTCACCTGCTTGTTGGAGTAGAAGAGTGATCGGTGTCAAGGCGACGGAGGGAAACAGAATTAGCCTTGTAGCGAATCTGTGGAAGGTCAGGGTTCACGCAAGTTCTACACCGAATAAAGAATCTTTTTGTGTCACTAATGAACATTGACTTAATGTCTATAAATATTTGATAGCGGGCGGCAGAAATCCTCTTCTGCATTTAATTATCTTGGATCGTTACAGAAAGGGCGAGGGCGGCAGAAGATGGGTTACTTTTCACATCAGTCCTCTGGCTTCTCATCTCAAACTTCGAGCACTTCCACTTCCAGTTTAAGTTGACCCGTGTGAAATTTTCAGCTTTGGACTTGGATGACAGGTGGAATCTAATTTGCGAGGGCTTTTGCGAGGAAAGTGAAACGGGAAAGGGAATTCAGCAGCCATGTCAGCAGTGCTCTGTGAATACCTGGGCAGCGCGGCGCCTTGGAGTTTTTGTCACCGCTGTCACGCATCACTGTCTCATGAAATTGGAAACACAGAGAAATACAAATCTTGACATTGCTGGATATCTGTATGACATTGGCCGCGTTAAACTCACTGTCGCAGTGTGCATATGCAAGCATTTACTGGTGCGCATACCAAACAATGGCTTCTTCTTTTTTTTTTTTTTTCCTGCACGCCTTAGAGCTGAGACAAAGAAGCAGCTGCGGATGTAACTTTTTAGCCCCTTTTTTACAATATTATCTAATAATCCAAATCTAGCATCTAGTGGTTCTAATCTGTGACTGCGCGGAGCGAGGCCTATGCATTAATTATACCGTCTTTGCCAGGTCACCGCCGGGGCCAGAGGACATTGGGAATTATTCATTGTGTCAGTGGAGCTGTTGGGCCCCGGTGAATAAGGAGACCTGTTGATGAGAGCATAGGGCACGCAATTCCCATCCGCAAAATACTTCCACTTCCACTTATAAAGCCTTTGGCTGCCTCCCTCTTTTGCCCTCTTTTTGCCCTCCTTCCACTCCTGCACACTCCCCTACTTCTTTCCCTCCTGGATGTCAAGGGGTATGAGGAAGAGGGAGGGTGTCTTTCTTTTTCTTCTCTCTCAGTGGGATGCCCTCTTAAGACACAGCGGCATCTCATGATTATAATCCTCTCCCTCCTCCTCCCCAAGGCCTCTTTAGCAGAAAACTTCTACCATAGCTTTTCTCAAGTAGAGTCACCTTATTCACCGGGTCTGACGGCGACGGAGAAGTCTCTTTTTTTTTGGAGAGGAAGGAAACAAATAGGAAGGATGAGGAAGAGCGCAAAAGGAGGAGGGAAGGAGCTGAAACCCACCAGATTTCTCAAGCAGCTCCGTCTTAATGAGACCCGTAAGCGAGTTAGCGCTGAAGCTTTACATTTGAATAAGAAAAAAAAATGAGAGGGGGGGGGGGACTTGAAGCTTGACCTTTTTTTCTTTTTTTTCTTTTTTTATATTTTCAGGTTTTTGGAAAAGGAACGGCTTTCCAGTGTTGTTCTGTTCAACTTGGAGATGCAGTTGATCTAATCCTGCGTGCGCCTGGCTGAACAAAAGATCTGAATCAGACGCGGGGAGGCCGGCGGCTCGGCGCAATCAGGGAATTCAGCTAATGACAAGAGTGCCAGGTGTATCGCCAGGTGTGGTTGATTAGAGAGAATGAAACGCACAGTGAAGGTGACAACTGGCGCTGCGTTCCAGCCGAGAGCAGAAAGGAGTTTTTTGATCAGTGCGGCACAGAGGACGGAAATCGGAATGCTCTGCGAGCCGGCGGCGACGACAAAAGACACTTCTCCCCCTTGGCTGTGGAGGATTTTCTAGGTGTGGATTTTCTGTTGATTGGTTTAAGGAACATCACAGATAAGAGATCTTGAATATAGTCATATCCAAAAGTCACTGGTTATGACTAATTCCTATTTTTGAGTGAAAGGGGAACTACTGTTTTGTACAACCTGGACCTTATTTCTGGCATAAAATATGATCGTTTACTCACCCATATAACTTTTGTGTCATTTGTAGTCAGTCAGGAGATGTTTGGATCTGTGTATATCCATATAGTGGGAGTGACTGGGGCACCGAAACGCATCCTCTAAATAACGCATTATCTGCCGCGAAGCTCGCTCATTTCACCAATATTTTGTTATCATACGCTACTGCTATTCTCCATTGAGTCCGTTGAGTGTTGAGTGTTGAGTTACCTGTTATCATCGTAACAGGTAACTCTGGACTCAACGGAGCTGCGTTTCGGTGCCCCAGTCACTACCACTATATGGATATACACAGATCCAAACATCTCCCGATTGACTACAAATGACACAAAAGTTATATGGGTGAGTAAACGATCGTATTTCATACCAGAAATAAGGTCCAGGTTGTAAAAAACAGTAGTTCCCCTTTAAATCAGAACCTGACTAAAGGTTAAATACTTTAGATCAGGAGAGTCGGTCACTGAGGCAAAGTGTATTTTTCAAGTCAAGTTTAATTTTGGTTAACTCTGACCCTCTCTTCCACTCGTCTTTTCTCTGCTTTGTCTTCCTTCTTACATTACAAGAACCAGGGGGACAAGGAGCTGAGCTTTGAGAAGTGCTCCCACCCTGAGTCTCACTGTATTGGTTCCTCCCCCTCTGAAGACCATCATCCATTCACATTCCACCCCTCTTATCCATTCCTTGCGGCCCCTCTCCATCTCTTTCCCTCACGTCTTGTCTACCAATAAACTTCCTAGCATCAGTTAGTCTTTGTTGGTGAATCTAGCTTTGCTACGCCGTGCACTTTCAATGCCTTCTGTCAGAATATGAACTGGTCCACAAGATACATTTTATTTTAAACCACTATAAGTGAATTCATCGTCCCATTTGTGATCAGGCCAACTAGCTTGCTAACAGCTAGCTAATAGGAGGGCAATCTGCGAGCTGTTTCTTTTTTACTTAAGCATTTGTATTAGAGGAAGCAATGGGACATTGTGAATCATGAAAAAAAAAGGGCGAAGTTCAGGTCACAGTAGAGAAAATAATAATAAAAAAATACTGTACCTGACAAGTGTTACCCAGTTTCCCAGTTTCTCATTTGCATCCTCTTTGTGCCACCCAACACCCTACACTTGTACATTAGTGTTTTTCCCGCTAATTCTCTTTGAATAGGGATGATCAAATTGGCTGCCCTAGGGTCTGGACAGGTTTTACAAATCTAAAATCTTCGTTGTTTGTAACCTTGGTTGTAGTTGGGGGTAGCCTGGAAACCAGCTCGACTTCGCCCACCCACACAATTTTTGCAGTGAAAAGTTGGTCTGGGGTCTCTCCTTTGGGAACTGATTTCACTCTGGGCCAATCAAATCTTTTGGTGGGGCTTTATGTCTTGAAGGACAGAGGAGTAACAGTGGCGTAGTCATACCTGTCACCTGACATTGTGGAGTTTAATTTGTTTAACGACTATCCAATTGCATGCAGAGGGATTTTTTTTTCTCTTTATTGGTTGAAACACGTCCCATATTGAAATCCAAATAGCGTGTTACCAGACTCATATTCTGATAAGAACTGACGGAGGCTACGCCAGGCTAAGTTGGACGTGCCCTGTGAACAGATAAGTCTTGGCCAAAAGAAAACCTATTATTTCAGAAAAACAACCTAGACCTCGGTAGTGGATAGGCGCTCAACAGTGCTCCTTACCGTGAATTTTCATGCCACTAATTTCCAGCCCCATCGCTTCTAGCCCCCCAAAACCAAGGGGGGCTTGGTTTTGTGGTTGAATCAACATCCAAGCTCCAGCTCTCGTGACAGATCTCTTTCATCCCCTCTTTGATTGTTTCTCATGTGCAGAATAATGGATAAGCAGAGACTAGTTGTTGAGGCAGGGAAACATCCCAAGCTCTACAGCTCACAATCTAGTTATTAGAAAGACAAGCAAAGACAAGGAAAGGGTAAAAGTCAAGGTATAACTCTGGCACTGCAGGCAAGACCTCAAATTTAAGTAGTCCGCAAATGATCCAGAGCTCATGCCATGGCCTTTCTTTGTTCCTGTTCTCAAAGTGCAGTGTGCTGCTTTGTACTGGTGCTAGGGGCAGCTATTGGCGCTCATCAAGTTGCACCACAGCGCTGCAGCGGTGGTGTGTTTTCGTCTTATTTCAAAATGCCGGTCTATGAGAAAATTGCACCATTTATCCCTGTAAAAGGGATCTTTGTAAGCTTTGTAAAGCTAAGGATTTTGTCAAGTCATAAGGATTAATTTCACTGTGCCACTTTCTGGTGTGCCCCCTTTCTGTTGTGACCACAACTTCAAAATGTTGTCACACTGGGTGAAGTGTACTCAAGACTCAAAACTTGAGTCTTAAAGGACTCAGACTTGACTTGAGACCCTGACTTGGGTCTTCTGTGCCAAAACAGCAATTCACTCTTAAGCAGCTATAAAGCAGCAATAAAGCAGACGAAGCACTCCAAGGGTAGGGGTGAAAAATTCAAATTGCCCTCTCAGTCTTCGTGGTACTCTTAATATTTGATCACAGATGATGGTGAAATCTCTAAAAACTGTTGATGAAGACATTCTTTGACCCTACACTGCATTAATACTAATGTCTACGAAGGCTGCTGAGCTGTGCGTCTGTGTGTCTGGAATTCATCTGATTACAGGAAATAATCCAGGAGTATTTTCTTTTTTTTTATGTTTTTGAAGACCAAAAGCTTTTATTACTTTCTGCTTTATTTCCACCTAGTTGGCCACATGTAATGACCCCCATTCATCAGGAGCGAATCGCGATAAGGATCTCTGTAAAAGCTGGTAGCCTATTTTTCAGTGTTTACTTGCTTGTAGCAATCTCATGCCAGCTTGGAAAATATTTACACTCATTTTAAATACCTTTATATTTGCAGCACACGAATGCTGTCACAAATAGCAAAGTGCCGGGCAAGTCTTTTCTCAGAAGCATGACGTTATTTGTTCCCACCACTTAAGTTTCAGTGTGCATTACAGAAAGTCTTTTTCCTTCGATTTTCACATTGAAAAGAATGAATACCGGGTGCAAAAGAAGTATGGTGCCTCATGACGTCAGCACATTTTGTTGACTTCCATACAGACCTTATGTCACTCCCCAAGTTTTATTTTACTGGATAAAATATCCTTTAGCCACTTTGGCATGCCAGGGGTAAAAGAATCTGGAGCGTGTTTCGTACACCAGTCCCGGTTTAACCGAGGTGAGCTAAGACAATGATGGGGTGGGACACGTGAACAATATGCAGTCGCCACCCTGTTACCCAGCTTCAAGGGCCTTCACGACCAAGCTCCATCATTTCTGTATGAACTTCCCCAATTGTACACACCCTCCCGTACTCTCAGATCCTCCTCAGCCATCCAGCTTACTGCACAACCTCCCCAAATGTCCACCATGGTTTTCAGAGCATCCAGTCACTCAGCTCCATGCCTTTGGAACACTCTCTCACCTTACATCAGAAACAAAGACTCTCTGACAGCATTCAAATAGTTCTAAACCGCATCTTTTAAAAATAGCTTACTCTATTTAACCTCTTTTTCCTTCATCTCATGACCATATACCTCTTAAATCTGCTTTAGTTTTATTCTTATGATGTTTTATGCATTGCTATTTTTTTGTAGGGTGATCTTAAGTCCTTTAAAAGGTGCCCACAAGTAAAATGTATTATTATACAAAGCTACAGAACTGCTGTAGACACTAGACCCTTTGTAAGACTGAAGACAACTTTAACAACTATTAGCTGTTAGAAAGACACAATTGCCACTCAGTTAAGCCCTTGCAAGCACCTTCTCTTGAGTAATTCAAGTGTTTACTACCATAGACATACACCTTTACGAATGTGAGCAAAAGTAATCTGCACTGAATAAAAAATCAGTTATATTCTATATAACTAGCCTAAAACCAATCAAATCTGACAGAAATATGATTATTATATCTATCTTCATGATACCTATTGTGTGTCTGACTCAAACAACAATGTGCAAAAAACGATACAAATGAGGATATTGTGCTCAAATTGTCTCAAAAGTTTAATATCACAGAGTCATTAATACAAAACACAAAGCAGGCAAATTAAATGCTTTCTTCGCATTAAAGCATTAAAGCATTAAAGTGACATTTAGACAAGTCGTGTAATTAGCTTCAGGTCTATTTTTATTCTGTGCAGTAAAATCAGAAAGACTTTTGAGAACTAGTTAAAATCCTGTCAGATCTTACTTTGCGCATAAAATAAACTAAAACTTCACTTATCAGTAACGTGCCCACCTCCATAAACTTTTCCATTCCATCATTTCAGCTGTCTTACCTGATTATGAATCAAACAAAAAACCAGGCATCTTGTTCCAGCAAAACACTTAAGAGCTGCACACACACTTTTGGCTGTTATTTGGCAGGTTCCAGGTCTGATGATGCTGAGAACATACATAGGTGTCTGCCTCAGGCAGTGTGCAGTCAAGTATAAGTGGAAATGCACATTTCTCCTGCAGTACCCCTGAGGGCATGAAAACTGGACAGCGCCACAAAACGGAATGAGGCTGTTTTTTTTTTTTTTTCTTCTTCTTTTGGACCGGCTTTTCTTAAAATGTAGCAGGCGCTGTGCCAAAATCTGAAACATTTTCTGACAGCCGTCAGGAGTGACGCAAGGACACTGAAAACTGAAATGATTCAATGCAAAATGGGAGGAGGAATAACAAGAGCCATAAATGTCAGATTCCTAGAGATATCTGATACTTCCTGGTGCTGAAATCTGTTTGCCAGAGCCACTGTGTCATCCAACAGAAATACTGTAGGTCGGCCTGAATGAAGGCAGTCAGTTTGTGGGCTGGGAACTGAGCAGACAAAGGGACGTAGAGACCTCCTGTGTGTGGGTGTGTGTGTATGTGTACTTATACAACTATCTTAGTGAGAACCAGAGTTTTAGACAATAGAAGCGAGGACATTTTGGGTTAGTGAGGGTAATTTGGCTAGTACTATGTCTCTCACACCCCTTCAGGGCTGTTTGAGGGCTAGGTCTTAATTACAGGGTTGAGGTTTGAATTAGGTTTAGGTGAGGTTTACAGTAAGGGTCGGGGTTCGGCCCTTACTTTAGAAGGCTGAGGCCAGAGTAAGGGGCTAGAGCATGTCAATGATTGAGTGCGCATGCGAGTACTGTGCTAATTGTACAGTTACCTTGATGAAGAGCATTTTAAGTTTCAGGCCATCAAATCGGGGACATTGTGGGAATGTGAGGACCAGCAACGAAGGGACGTGAAGCACTTCTTTTTGTGTGTGTGCACTTGTTCAGATATATTTGTGAGGACTGGAGTTTAAGACATGTTGAGAAAGTGCGGGCATTTTGGTGCTTGCTTTCTCACACCCCTTCCATGGTTTCCTTCGTTTCAAGGTTCAGACTTAGCCCAAGGACCTATGTTATAATTAGGTTTAGGATAATGGCTGGGGTTCGGTACATAGGTGAGGGGATAAGGTAGTTAGTAGACACAGTGTGTAAAGTGGGTGTGTGTTTAGAAAAGAGAAAAAAGTAGAAAAATAATACAAGGTGCACCGTTGCATCTTGAGAACATTTATAACACAGATAGAAAAAGAATTCTGTTTTGGAATTCTCTCAAATATACTCTTAGGACTAGCTAGCTGTTAGCTGAGATAGCAGGAACCTTAGGAGTTGACGAATCAAACAGTTTAGTTCATTATGAGAAGAAAATGAAGGTGTAGGTACTTTGTTTCTGAAGGGTCTCAGTCATCCGGGCCAAAGCTGAAACAAGGGCAACTGCACTTGTCGAGTTTCTTGAAGATGTTTCGCCACTCATTCAAAGTTCTGTTGTTTAGTTCTGAAGAAACTACTTGGCGACACGTCTTCTAGAAACTCTTCAAGCACAGTTGTCCTTGTTTCAGTAGCTTCATCAGTTCTGGAGACACTCATTCTTTGATTGGCGAAACGTCTTCTAGAAACTCTACAAGTCAAATTACCCTTGTTTCAGCTTTTTTTCTTTTTTGAGTGTAGGTGTTTCGAAAATAATGAAAATAGTGTTTTGTTTTGGAATTCTCTCAAATATACTCATAGCACTAAAGTATCCAAGCCTACAAGTCCTTCTTTTGACCTTTGGGCGCTCTTTTCTCCAAGGTCATCAATGTGCGCGCAATATCTTTTCTATTAGCTCCTGAAGCAACGTACCTCCCCATCAGTGAGTGTGTGAAATATTAAGCAGCACTGGAATTGGGCCGGGGCTTTAAACTGCTTTGAGCAGATGCTCCGTGCTTTTAAGTGCTGAATAATACATTTTGGTTCAATGTCTCTGTCTCCATTAATGCCCTAGCTAAACGCTGCTGGGATTTCACTTCTGCGTTATTATTTCTCATAAACACTACTCACACCCTGACAATCAAGGCACGTAAGCACTCATGCGTGCGTGCAGACACACACTTTTGCACGCACACGCACACCCGGTACTGTTGCGGGGCCCGTCAGGCGCACACCGAGACGGTCAAAATCACCTGCTGCCCAAAGGAACATTAAACTTAATTTTAAGAGTAATGGATCTCATCAGTCAGTGAACCTAAAGCATTATACTTCGACACGCATGAGTGCACGGTCATTAATTCAGGCGTAGCGATACTTTGTCATGAGCACTGACCACCTGCAATTATAGGAACCTCCAAAGTTTTTTAGTTCACTCTTTAAGCTATATTTTCTCTTAGCAGAATGTCACAGCTGTGCTTGGGTGGTCCAGTGCTACCTGATGCATATATTGTTTTATTACTTTTCTTCTTTTGTGGTTGATACAAAAAGTAATATGCAATTAGGAAGCCGGCGTTTGCTCACAGGGACAGCTGGATAATATATATGTACTTTATCTTCCTGTCAGTATGTCTTTGTCATTTCACACTAATCCTCATCTTACAAGTGTTTGTTCTCACTGGTCACACTGTGCAGCACCTTTCAGCTTTACCCTCTAAAAACCTTTTGTGAGAACCATTTATCATCTAAGTGGATTGACAGGGGAGGGAACACATCTCTCAAGCCTTGCTGAGGTAGCCGCCTCGCTGTTATTCAATTACAGCGCAGCTTGCTTCCTGGAGACCGCAAAGGCTAACAAGTCCTTATTCCAGGAAATAGGGAGGAGATGATGTGCAGTTATGTCAAGGTTCACCGAGAGACTAACGCTAAGACAGTAACCTCCCCGCACGACACCTCTAATCCTTCAACGCCCGGGTCGATGCTCGCCTTGCAGATCAATGGGTATTGGCAGGTTTAATTGATTTCTGTGGGAAAGGGATGCAGGCTCATCTGGCTAAAAGCTCACAACCACCACACACAAGCAGCCACATACGGATTTGGATATACTGCATGTGTCGGCGGCATTCAGTGCAGCCCGAGCATAGATCAGAGGGCCAGGAGAGAGTGGAGTAACTAATGGCTGTTCACACTGCTGATGAAAATGTGCAAAAATGTTACAGGCTGACATTTCTTTCCTTCCACATGGGATGAAGCCGTGATTCAAGACTGAACTCAAATAGTAGAAAATCAAATCCCCAGATATGAGAGGTAAATGCGATTTATAAATGAAGGATCTAATCAGCATTTGTCACGGTTGATGTAACATAAATTACCACTGTATATCAATTCACCTAATACAAGAAGCAAAGGTATTAAATAAGAAGGCAGCTTCTGTTGCTGATTTACATGGCTGAGCTGACCTACCAGAAGACCTGAGGGCAAAAATCAACCAGTGTGTCCCTATTGAGCCTAGCTTGCAACGCATAAACACAAAACTGGAATAATAAAGGTCTTGAAACTCGACAAAATCCACACATTTTTAAACTAATAAAATAACTACGGAATTCTTTGCCCTGTTGGTCGGCCAGGTTTGTTGGTGGTGAGTTAAGCAACCACAGGCAAATATTTAAGGCTTCTCTTCCCTATAGACTCTTCACAATGTGTCGGTGGAAGCATCTCAATTTCAGGAATTCCTGATTTGCTCACGAATCCCACATGGACTACTCTCTAAATTACAGATGTCGCTTAACCGCGTCAAATGTTAATTACCCTGCATCCATTCACATACAGTTAGGTCCATACATGACTAGACAAGGTTTTTGTTACATTAGCTATTTACCAAAATATATTTAAGTTATAGTTATATAATGAATAAAAGCTTAAAATGGAGACTTTCAACTGTAAGCCTTTTTTGGGGGATTCAAAAAAAGTTACATCTCTTAAGCAAGAAGCCTCCTCCTGTCTTAAATGGACAGATGTGGATATTCCTTCCCTACATTGTCATCAGTTAAGCATGGAAAAGGTCTGGAGTTGTTTGTACAGCTTGCAACTTTTCCTATGAATCCACAATGTACTTTAAAAATGAGCTCTTAATGTAGTGAAGCAGGTCGTCCTTAAGCTGCAAAACCAAAACAATTCCATCAGAGATAGCAGGAACTTTAGGAGTGGCCAAATCAAACAGTTTTGTTCATTATGTAAAGAACATGAAGGGGTAGGTGTTTTGTTTCTGAAGGGTCTCAGTCATCCAGGCCAAAGCTGAAACAAGGGCAACTGGACCTGCCAAGTGTCTTGAAGATGTTTCGCCACTCATCAAAGTGGCTTCTTCAGTTCTGTTCTTTAGTTCTGCAGAAACTACTTGACGACACGTCGTCTAGAAACTCTTCAGTCCAATTGCCCTTGTTTCACCTTTTCTTCATTTTTGGGGGTAGGAGTTTTGGAAAACAGCTGAAATAATGAAAATCGTGTCAGTGTCAAAATGTATATGGCCCTAACTGTATTTTCAATACACTGCTCCAATTTGATTTCTGTACAGTATATACAGGTGTTGTGCCAATGGACAGTAGTTTCCCATGGCTGGAGTTTTGTTGGCAGGATTAATCTTGGGGAGTCTATATGATAACTCAAGGAAAATGGCTGTAAGAATGTTGGATAGCAGCAATACAAGTTTTTGGAGGTTGATGTATGACATAACATTGAGAAACGTGTCACACTAACGACTCCTACATGGCTTCTGTGTCTGACAACTATGTTGGTGAATGAGCATCAAATGAATGAATGATCATCAGCCGACCGGTAAATGAGATGACTGTGAGTCTCCTTTTCTTTCTCGACGTAGTAAAAGAATGATGCAATGTGGTGGGACTGAAGTGCGGCAAGGAAAGTGCGTAACACATACACAACAATAGGTGGAGTTGAACTGCCAATCTAGTGAGTGCATTGTTCAGATTGAGACATTAATGTTTTATTCAGACTTGCCAACACAATGTAATCTGCCTTTGATTCTCCATCTTTGCATATGATTTTCTGGCCAGCTCACTAGCATGGTGACAGCTCATGTTGCTTTGTGTAGCACGGCGGCGGGTGTTAGTCGCGTGATCCTGCTCTGCGAATCAGCTTCCAAAAGACAGGACAGCTCACTGATCAGGACCCAATCCATGCAAAAAAATGATTGAAAGCACTGGGTGTATGTTAAACTCAGCACATTTAAATGATTTCTTGGCACACCCTGGCAGTGCTGGCTCCTTTGATTATCCCTTAAAACTTGAGCACATAAATGGTAGGACATGTTTTGATTGCCTGAGAGTCTACACACTCCCTTAAATACCATTCCTTTTTTTTTTTTTTATAGACCAATCAACAGTGTTGCACTGCCTAATTAATCTCCTTGAAGTATTTTTGAGATTCATCATTTCATATCTTATTTGATGTCTTTGATGTTCAATAATATGCAGATTCCTTGTTTTACCTCACAGATGGCAGGGAGAGATGTGTGATGGGGTTTTGGATGACTAAAAAAAAGAATGTGGAGAAATGGATTTTTTGGAAGGGGTTGAAGTTTTAGGAGAAATAAGTATATAAACTCCCACTGACTTAGATTGTTATTTAAAGGGGAACTCCCCCAATTAAACATATGGATATTTGTTTGCAGGTGTTAGGTTGTTAGGTTCATTTGGGCGTGTTTGTCAGGAGCAGCAGCAAATATCCTGTGTAGTGTGTGGCCAGCATGAGGCAGTAGAGATGTGACGTTCACGAACGAACCGAATCTATTGACAGGCTCTTTAACGCAAACGATGGGAACCGAGTCACAGTTGCGAGCGGTTCTTTTAATGTTGTCCGTGTTTAACACAGAAGCACTTACAAGCCCCTCCTTTGCTAGTCCACTGAGTAAGATGGAGAACAGGCACGATGAGAGGAACGCAGCAGAGTAGACGTGCAGTGCTCATTTTATATGAAAATATCACATGACGTCATCTGAGCTGTCCACATTGCCTGCACATGAGTGCGTCAGTACGCGGCGGTCTCAAGAAGGGGGAGGACACGCTTCATTTGAAGTGAGTGGTCCCATGGTTGCATAGCGACTCAAAAAGACAAAATGAGCCGAAGAAAACGAAGCAGCATCTGGATGCACTTTTGTTATCACGGTAAAGCAAAGTGTAATATTTGCTAGAATCAGTATTTTGGAATATTTCAACTCCCACCAGACTTGCTTCTTAAAAATAAATAAATATAAAAATGAGCCGATCTGAACGGCTCTTTAAGAGGAACAAATCCACAATATCCGGCTCCCTTCAAAGAGCCGAAAATCCCATCACTATGAGGCAGTTTTTAACAATGGTAGCATCCTGCTGAGCCATTGTACGTGCATGTTGATTTTAATCGTGATCACATCTAGAGTCAAAACACACCGCCTTTCTCCGCGCTAACGGCTCACAAATCTATAGAAGAACAAACCCTCTGACAAACAGCAAGGATTCACATGTATAGCCACATGTTCCTGAAGCTGCGCCACACATGTAGAATGACACTTAGTGAAGGGGAGGAAAATAAACTGATTAAAAAGCACCTCCACTTGCAACGCGTTAATATTGAACACAGGTTGAACTGGATTAAAAAAACGTGTGCTTGAATGCAAGCAAAAGGCTCCGCTGTTAGACTTGCAATACTTTTTTAATCTGAGTTTAAGCAGGTGCCTGGAAGAAACATTTAATTTGCCTTTTGTAATTGCATTAGGATTCATAAAATGTCCGCTGCATTAGTTGCTGATTAGGAACACACCAATTGTGGTGCTTCAATTCTTTAATACAGAAGAGCCATGCCTGTTAAATCCTGATCTATAGCATGTCATGTAAATGCATGTGGTTTAATTGGAAAAAAAAATACTACTTAAACAGCTTTTTTTAATGATTTCAACTCATCATTATTAATAGATTTATGCTATTTGGGACACATTTCCTGAGCATATATGTGTCACATTTGACTGTGCGTTGCATTAACAACCCGTGACTTTAAAACTTAGTCTCAGCATAAATTAGACAGAGTCTCTGGGAGGTGAGTCTCAGTGGAAATGTTTTCTGCCACGCAGTTCATATTTCACAGCACACCCACTAGCATTAATTGCGTTCCCAGATATTCAGACTGCAAACTGCTTTTAATACAAATTACTTCAGACAGCGAGTAATAACTTTTCCCCTCTTTCACAACAGTCTCGCACATCTTTCATATTCAGGGCTCATGAGAATACACCCACGGCCTTCTAATCAGAGCTCGTTCCCCACATCTTTCACGCACACTCCGCGGTTTCTCCAAATGTCACTCGTCTCCATACAGGTTGGGGTTAAGTTAAGGATCAGCTACAGTTCCCATCTAAAAGATTAGCTGTGAAATTTCACTCTAATCAACACTTTAATTTTCTAATACTTTTGGGCGATTGAGTGTCTTAAGACAGCACATGTTAATATTTGATAAAGGAGGTGCAGTAGGTTCCGTGTAGGGTGTCTTTTCTCCCTTTTCCCTTTTTTTTCCTTGATCTCCATCAACCTCAAACCTCTTGCAGGGGAACATCAAGCACCACTCCACCACAGACATGCTCTCTCCTTTTCACCCACGGGTGAAACCGACTATTTGATATTCTGTCCGAGTGTGGCTGTGGCCTGGCCTTCCTCACCTGGCTACCCCCTTTGTTCTGCTCTTCTAAACTACCTGTCTCTATTAAGGTCAGCCCAGGAAAGTTGCCAGTCCGCGTGATTCAGACCCTTCTTTTGTCTTTGCTCGGCTGGCCCAAATTAATCTGGAGAGAAAACTGAACTGTTGTTACTTTACCTTATACCCACAAGTGCATGAACTAAAAATGGTAGAAATGACGAATGGGTGATCTAAATACAGTTGTAATTGCCACATAAAGCACCTGGAGTATAATTGCACACGTTCTGTGTTGCTGTAAAGTTATTTCCATACTTAGTGCTTGGCAGTGCACTCAAGAGTGACAAGATAAAGCACAAATAAAGGAACTGAGAAGCATAAAAAAATGCAAATGTGTCTATACAAGACATTACCAAATGGTTGGATGTGTATTAAAATGGTGTGAACCAGCTTTCTGGCCCTATGGGAAGCAAGGAGATGCGTGGGAATTGTGATGTACACTTTTTGGTGTTTCTTTCAAATCAACTGACTCAACCAATCAACCTGCTTAAATTTGAGGTCCGCACAACACAGTGCTCCTCTGCTACCTTTAGTGAAGTCTTTCTTCTCCCAACAGGTCTGCAGAGGCATTCACACGTGTCCTCAAAAGCATAATTCGATCCATGCCACTGCCTTTCAGGGCACCAAACGTCACAATAAACTTAAATATGTGGAGCTTAATCCACTCCAAATTTGCACTATTGTTAATTCTTGTTCTTATTTTTTATTACTTTTTTCACACAGTTGATTTTACATTATTGTTTTACAGTGCTGATGATATACCAGTTCACTCTTCTTTGTCTCTTTAATTCACCACTTAATTACATTCATTCATGTGCTGCTGTGTGTTTTTATTTGTACAGTATGTTTTATAGAGTTTATTGTGTGTTGCTGCTATAGTTTTTGTTTTTATGCTGCCATAGCTTTTACTTTTATTGTTGTCGAACCAGAGAGCTGTCAAACTGTATTTTTTTTACTTTTTTTTTTTACTGGAAAATGACAATAAAAACTACTTATCTCATCTTACCTTATCACTTACAAGGTTACGAACAATATTTTGCCAACAGTTAAAAATGTGTTGCATACCGTGCACACGTAGTTATGAAGTTGGTGTCAGCTAGATGGAGCAATGTACACCCAAGAAGCACAGATTTGAGGATTCGCACGCCAATGTGCATTTTTACAGTACGTGTCAAAAACAAGCGGCAACATCCAGAGTTAAAAAACTGAAACCAAAGAAGACGTGCCAAAAAGGTTGGGGGAAATAAAGGTGCAGTTCCTCGTATGGCCACATGGCTAGCTCCAAAGGCGAGTCAGTCTCCTTAGGCCTCCATGTTAAAATGTCCATCGTTTACAGCCCGGTACCATAAAAAAAATAAAAAAATAAGCAATTATATTTCTCCATTTATAATAAATGTATGGGTGTGACTTTTAACGCTGAGATGTCCCCTCCCTGGCCATATTTGTATTAGTTGGGCACCGTCAAGATGGCGACGATCAGAACCACTACACTGAGCTTCGTCCATATTTATTCAATCATTGATAAAAGCTAAGCCAAACTTTTTTTGGATGTCTATGTTCCCGTCACTCTTGGCAGCACTGAAAACGACATGATCCCTAATATGTAGTGAAATATAATGATTTAAATACTTTAAAACAACGGAACTATTTATCCACGGAAAAGACTAATGACGTGCCACTCCAGTACACTAGATCAGTGTCAGGGCTGACATTATACTGGAAGCGCCTGGGGTGTTGTACGCGACAGATCCACATTAACTACAGTTTCTTCATCAGCGTCATAATAGAATTCTGTTTTTCTGTTATTAGTTACATTCATTTAATTACGCCGAGCTGCCGACTCGTTATGATAACTTTTATTAAAGTGACAGCAATGAGTTCCCTGCAGCGATACTGCAGAATATGAATTTGAAATTCAGTAGAAAAGAGAGCGCTGCTTTTAGAATTGTGCTCTGTGTTGTTAGATGCTGTCAGATGATGTTTCAGAATTACAATTGGTATTTAAAAAAAAAAGAAAGGTGGTGTATTACTGGATAGACATCCTCATGTTTACTCTGCATTTTTCTAACTTTTAAAGCCCTTCATTTAAGTTGAACTCAACTAATGAGCTACTAACTGCCTCTCTGCGTTTCTTAAATCCAAAACTCATGAAAGTACCCTCCAAAGCCGCACATACAACCAAAGCAAAACAAGTTGATTATTCGTTTTTTTTTTTCTTTGCCCTGTTGAGACCCTTTAAGATTCTCCTAGCTTGGTGAAATGTCTTACATGAAAGATTGCGACGCGGCGGGAGGTCCGTTTTCCTGATGGCGGGGAGTGTTTAAAGAGGTAGAGGTCACTGGCAGTGCAGAGCCAAGCCTTTTCCTTCTTAATGACGCCTCAAAGAGAGAGCCCATCATTCCCCCTAATTATTGTTGATTGCATTCATTATGTCATGTCCCGATATCTTGGAGGCGCCGTTGGTGGCTTGGGCTAAATGGCAGCTACGGGTTAGCTTGTTTCTCAAAGCTAATTGGACGTCAGGCAAACGGAAAGGAGAAGAAAGCGTCTCTCTCATCAGCACACTGTCCATTGTCGGATGTATTTTTTATGAGGCGCGCAGACCCCTAACGGAGCGGACTTGAAGCCCACGGTTGTGACGCTTGTGAGGTGTCAAGCACCTCTTCCCAGAAGTCCCTCAAGCTCCGTTTTAATGAAATTAACAAGCTTATTAAAAAAATCTGCCGCACTGACATCTGACACGGCGGTGGACTGAATGTCTTAAATAAAGTTTAGAAAGAGTAGAAGCAACTTTAACAGACTGCGGGAGAATTTTTTTCAAAAAACAGGAAAGTGCAACGCATTGACTGTACAATAGTTTAGACTCTGGACTAGTGTCTACATTTATTACTCTTGAACCGCATTTAAAAAAAAAAATCAGCCAGTAAATGCGTCTGAAGGCTCTGAAGGGAAATGTTTTGTCTGCGGGTTACATTTCCCCTGAAAAGAGAAAGAAAAAAGATTAGAAAAGCACTCTGGGAGCAATTCTAAATCTCACAGATCAGCAGTGAAGGGAGAGCCAAGCTGGCAACAGAGATATGGAGGCACAATGGTGAATCACTCCCACGCGTCCCCCAACAATACAAGGCAGGGCAAGTGACTCAGAAATACAGATTCACCTATATACCTACTAGTATACACAGCGTGTGCACCCACACTCGTGCTCGCACATTCACAGACACCCACCATCCCCGTAACATTATTACCGCGGAGCTTTCTTAGGCCTGCCTCCGTGGCCGGTCTCCGAATCTAGAAGAAAGTCGTGCTAAAAGATATAATAGTAAACATCTTGGTACTCAATAGCACCTTGCTACTGTCTCTAATGTCGTGTTTAAGAAGTGCGTAATACTACAGCATTAGTCAGGAGCCTGCGCCTGCATTACGGAGACATTCTTCCTCCATTTTTCTGCCCCGGCTTCCCCTCATCAGCGTACGGCTCCAATGAAATCTCCTCTCTGTCCTCTTAATGCAGCTTTTTGCTTATGTCTGCACATAAAAGATCTCAGGGCTCTACTCTGCATTACTGAGATTGAAAGAGAGTGAGAGCAGAAGAGGGAGGGGGAGACAGAGAGACAGAGAGGGGTGTGTGTGGGGGGGGGTCTATTTCCCAGCTGCCTCTCTATCAAGAAGCCCACACAAACACCCTTTGTATGTTGCTCCAGATAGCATGGTAAATGTTTTATAAAGGAGTTTTGATTTATTACAGTATATATATGTATTATGCATGCAACTTGGGAGAATTGCAGGTGTCATCCCTAGACTCGATGCCAAAACACTGGACACTCAGGACACTGATGCAATGAAACAACAACCAGGCGACTAATTCGATTGGCAAATTGACAGCGGGGCTGTCTATACATCGTCACGTTTGCAAGTTTTTAACGTTTAACTCGAGTAGCAATGCCACCAGTAACCACTAGATGGCTGCCATTAATCAGTAACACTGCAGGCAACTACTTTAGAGTTAATGAAAAAAAAGCTGACTCCCAAATCTCTGATTCAGTACATCACATACATTTCGTTTAAGGTGGAGCAAATCCAGAATAATGAGCACAGGCACTCAGGTTCACAGTGAAATACATTAACAATTTAACCACTGCACTTAATATGCAAGAAATGCAATGGAATAACTTTCTATTTAAATTACATTACACACTAGTTTTGGTCATATCTCATTGAAAGCATTAAGATGATTAGTTACCCTCTCAATAAAATCAGGTATGTCGTTAGAGTCTATGAGAATAATCTGGGCTGTTGCAGTCATGTTGAAATCGCCAAAGGAGCGAGAATCCTTTTCTTTTTCCCATTGGCAGGGCATCACACAGTCATCTCAGTGAAGAAACACCAGAACTACAGCGCATGCTATCACAGGAAATATGTGTTTCCAGCGAGGCGATTACACATTTAGTCAATGATACAACTTAAGGTTCATTTATACTGCTAACTCAAATCTATGCAGCGCTTCGTCCTAGCTCGCGCAAGAGAGCTAAGCATTTGTATTTGTGCACTGATCCAACTAGAAATCCAACAGACCACAGAAAATGCTGGTCTGTGGTTGGTTTTCTATGCCACTGTGTTGAAAGGAACACCAGTTTCCAAGCGGACCAGTAACAGCGTAAAACAAGCTTTAGCTTCCAACAAAACTCAGTTAGCATAGTTTACAGAAAACGATGATGCTCTTTCTTCAAGGAATATTATGACATTCTGGAAAATTTGCTGTCTTGCCAATCGCGATTAGTACCACCGTCACATCCGTGAGGATAGGAAGGAATCTGTTAGCTTAGCTTATAATGACTGGAATTCAAAATAGCAATTATGTTAGCTTAGCTTACAATGACTAGAAGCCAAATTAGCAATTATGGTAGCTTAGCTAGCAAAAATAGCTTGCTGGCCTCTGTCCACAATTGATATATGGCAGTATTTGGGCAGTGGTGAAAGTCAGAAGGTTGGATTCCTGAGAAATAATAAAATAAAATCAGTCTAACATTTTAACAAGGGTTGTGTTTATGTGTCTTTGTAGCCACTGTAGCCACATGAGGATTGCGGCCATCTTGTGCTAACTCCTGGCCACATAAGTAGGCCAGTTAGGCATAAAGTATGGCCTCCATTTGTTTCACTGAATGTTCAATGTCAACTGACTAAAAATAAATAGGAAGTGATTCAGTTCAGTTTGTTCGTGCAAATTATTCTTTTTTTTTTAATGACACAACACTGGCAGGCTATCAGCTACACAGTCCTGTACTCACATTGTAATTCCTGTGTGACTGACAGGTGTTGTGACACAACTAACAATGTCTAAGATGTAGGTGTTATAATAATATCAGTGCATTTTCTTGCTACAAGTTAAACTTTTCTGAGTGAAACACTGTGTCCTTTTAAAAGTCAAAGACTTACTTTAAATACATCTATTATGGAAGGCTCACCAAACACAATGATGTCCCATTTACTTGCTCAAAAACAGAAACAAAGAATCACATAATCATTTCATTTGCTGTAAATGAAGCTGCCATTGTGTTGCCTGCAAAATTAAAACGGTAAAGACTGAGAAGTGCAGCAGCACTTCTTCTAGCTCAAAATAAAATGTTCCAAAAAACTAAACCTGTGTGAGTCACTCTGACTAACAGTAAAAACATCAACTGCTCAGACTTACACCGTATCCTGAATTCGATGGCTTTGCCCAAGAGCCAACCCGTCCGTCCCACAGGCTCTTTTTAAAGACACACATGCACACAACAACAACGCGGACGGATTATTCATGCGCTCGTATGCGGACAGACGCGTTTACCGCATTCCAGCACACACACACACACGCGCGCCACACGACTGACGGCCGGAAAAAAGAAGAAATTGGTGCCAAAAAAATACGGAGACGCACCGGAAAACTGTCCGTTATTAGAAGGCCGACAGACAATTGCTGCACACTGTTCCAGCTCGCTCACAGTAGCTCGAGGTGTTATATATACTTTGCCACTGGACTGTGTGATACTCAGTGAGGGGGCCAATTTGAGGGAGATGGGTACTGACGATGACACTCGTCGCCACATGGCACCTGTCAGTGCCTGTGCTGACATGTGGGACTGAGGTGCGCCCCCGCCCCTACCTTTGCAGATAGATATAGAGAGAGATATATGGCAGGTAGCCTTTAAAAGTCTGCCACTTGGCAACACTGCATCATTAACAGGCCCGCTGAAGGCCCGAGCTTGGCCGGCTTCCAGGAAAATAGAGGGAGAGAGTTCAGCAGTGCTCGTTCTCCCCCTCCCCGCTCCATCTCCTTCCTCCCTCCCTCTTCCCCTCTATATATTCTGCTCTATCTTTAGAGAACGATGCAAAGTCAGCAGTCTTCAACCATCTACCTTTTACACATCAAATGCATGCCCGCCAGCCTCTTTTTCAAACTGAGTTTAAAAAAAATAAAAATAAAAAACAGGAGCAGGAAGTGAAGGGAAGATGTCAGAGTGTAAGGATGGCCACCTTGTGGTTGATGCTCATTTGTCGCCATGCTCTCCTTCAATCTCCACATCTTGCGTTTAGATCAAGTGGCTCAGCCTTAATACAATCCAATTTACAGTAAAACACCAATTAAAAAGGGCCAGTCCCCTGAAAGGGAAAGTTGCATTATTAGAGCTGTAAGTGGTGTCTTTATGAGAATGCAAGCTTAGCAGAACATAACAAGTGAAGCGGCTAAAAGCGAAAGGCATCAAAGAGGCTTACCTTGAGGAGCTGCATGAGTGGGCACAAATCACTTATCATAATTATCGTTGCTCCCTCCACACCTCGGGCCTTGATTCACGGGGGGGAAAAAAAGGGAGCAGCCATGATCTAAGCCGCGTTGAAATGCCACGTTCATGAGATTGTCGTCAATTAAGGAGAGGCGGCGGCCAGAACGAGACGGGAAGTGAGTTTAAGAAAAAAATGTAAAAATAAATCCGAAAGGTTAGGTGTGTGAAGGTGCACACGATCGGCAAGAGTGGACTTAATGAGAAGCAACAAAGTGTGTGTGTGTGTGTGTGTGTGTGTGTAGGGGTCCTGGGGGGTCATCTCATGAACCACGCCCCTTTTCCAGATTTATGGCATTTCCAGATGAGCATGTGAGGAAAGGACGGATGGATTTGAAGTGTTTTTTTTTACGACCCACACAGGCAGTAACCATTACAGCAACTTTAGTGACTAATCCATGGAGTTGCCACATCCCATAAATGATTTCCTGACAGCAGCCAGTTGCTCTTGAGCCGTGCCTGTGACGTGCAAGCAAACCTACCTACATCAGACAAGGCTGTGAATAAATGTATGTATACTTCTTGCGTGCTCTGCGTGGTCCTTTCATGCGTTTTCATCATTGTTCTGTCCACATATTCCCTGGTCAACTACTGACTGGTCTGGCGGGACCTCTTGGGTACATTTCTCCTGCATCAAGGGCCATCTGTTGGCCACTGGGGAAATTGACAGTTGCCGTGGTCATTTAATAATGTTCATTCTACTTCCACCTTCCCCTCAAGGCTGCTCCATCGGCAGCTCTTACACACAGGCGGCATTGTGGTTCGCTGCGTGTGTTGTTTCTTAAGGGAAGACTTCGCCCGCCAGTCGACCTCAAAAACACGCCGTGCAGATCCTTTATGCATTTCCTCATGACAAACAGTTATCTCTAGTGGAGAGGAGATTACAGTTTCATTATTTCGGAGGATCACTCTGTTAACCAAGCTTGGTGGACCAGATTGCACATTAAAGAGAGAAACCATACACTGGAGCTCCTGCAGCATTACCATAGGTGCTCCTCTCTGACTGAATTAGAAAGGTGGTGGAAAACTGTTTAGTTCGCAGGTGCTGACTCTTCCACATCAATCATTAAACCCAAGAACGTGGTAAACATGAGTAGACACCATGCGCATCCTACATTTTCTTCAAGTCATGTGTATACTGTACAGTGTATTCTCCTGGGGAAACAAGCAGAACACAAAACTATTGCATGTGTATGGACAAAACCACCACCTCTTAACCTGGGTCAACCCAACACGCCAAGCTTCAAATTTGGTGTGTGGAACCAAAGTCAAGGATGGTATGTCCTTGTGGTACAAACTGTAGTTAGTCGTATCCGTCACTCTCATTGGTTGCAGCCTCCACATCTCAAAACTTAATCTCATCAAGACTCTATGGTGAAGGCCAGTTAACAATTAAGTATACAACAATCTTACCACATAAGATTCTTTGCAAGGCTAGAGTTAGGTTTAGGGTACCTCGGGTCATGAGATACCTGAGATACCGTAGTATTAACCCAAGAATTGAGTGTGGATCTAATGTCTTATCTTAAGCAGCCAAAACCAGTTTCTCTTCACATCATGTTTCTTTATTTAACGTCTCTGTAGCTCTTTTGTGATATATAGCTTTTGTTCTACATAAAGAATAGAAAGCAGCAATGTAACTATCTGCACTGTTGTCTGCAAAGAAAAAGGAGCATATTGTCAACAGCTTTACAACAAGGCCTAGATTAAGTTGCGGAACCTCGTTCTGATCCACATGCCTCCGACACAATGAAATATTCTTCACTAGAACACATATCTGGAAGTGTAAATAGCCTATAGCTCCTTTAACCAAGTACAGTATGCAGTCAATCAGCCGATCAATAGTTCAGTATTGTCAGACCACGGAAATCCACAGATGCAGTAATTCATGCGGCATTTAAGTGAACTGTTACGGCCTCTTATTTTGACAACCACACTTCTGGTCACCTCTGGTTTCCAACCTCCACTTATCCATACAATTAATCATTTTATGTACAGTATAATTATCACTCAACGGACTCAATGGGGAATAGCACTAGCGTATCATAACAAAATGTTAGTGAAATGCACAAGTTTCACGGCAGGTAATGCGTTATTTAGAGGCTGCGTTTCGGTGCCCCAGTCACTCCCACTATATGGATATACACGGATCTAAATATCTGACGAATAACTCCAAATGACAGTTGAAATGAAAGTTAAATGGGTGAGTAAACGATCATATTTTATGCCAGAAATAAGGTCCAAGCTGTAAAAAACAGTAGTTCCCCTTTAAGAATTTTGGTAGTAACCTTTGCTCCTACAAAGCCCAGCAGCAGACACTAGACTTTTGCTGCACACAATCTTCATGAATGATCTTGCACGGAGATTATGTTGTTTCATTAACTTCTTTGCTTCTTTTTATTGTTTTACTTGTGGCAAAATATGCAGATGGTTAAAAAAAAAATCTTTAAACGTGATTTAAATATTTTTTTTTTTAATATTGGCATGCCTTGCAACTGGCTAACATCAACTTTTGTGGTGAGATTAATCAGACATGTAGTGGAAATAATATAGCCTCTCCTTTTACTTATATTGTCATGTATGCCAATGTATACCTTGCCATTTCAGGAACAAAGCATTGTTACAGCATTGAGTCCTACAAAAATGTAGGACTCAGCCAAAACTATCTATCTATCTATCTATCTATCTATCTATATAGATAGATAGATAGATAGATATTATTATTATTTTTTTTGGAATGAATGTAAATGAAAATCAAATGTTAACAACTTAGTCCTAGCCATAATGCTAAGGGATACAAACTCTCTTTTATCAAGAATATCAATCATACAACAGTTACTGTGATTATGTACGAAACTTCCGGCTCGGTGTTTTGACTAAACTCCCAACAACGAACGTGAATAGAAACACTTCTATAATTGGCATGGAGTGTAACTACCGTCACACTCCATGCCAATTATTTCACATTGCTGCGATAGGTATAATGCCTGAAAGAGCCAGCTTCCCCACAAAACTCAGCGTTTCCCTCCTGCTCCTTGTCTCCATTTGGCTGCCACGCTTGGCTTCTTCCTAGGCCATCCACAGGCATTGATCACAGAGCAGTGGGATCTTGCTAACAGAGCTTCGGCCATGTGTTAAGGCTAACAAGGTGAAGAAAATAATAATGAGCATACCCAAAGTCTGTTCTCTGACCCCACTGCATTGTTAGCATTCTCTCAATCATCCACTATATTACTGCTGCTGGAACAGACTTCAACTAAGAACAAAGTACGGACGGTACATGTGACCCTGCACTGCAAATGACAGAAATTAGAGAAAGGCTCTTCACAAGCTTTTGAGTCTTTTCATCTTTGTGCTCGGCAACATGGATCATCGCAGACTGGGGGAAGAGCAGAAACGGCGAACACAGAAATAGCAGGTGAACAGAACAACTGCTACAGCAGCATATGGTGGCCAGTATCCGCGGTTGTCGTTCTCTCTTGTATTTATTTATTTTTTTTACTTGAATTTCTCTCTGTGAAGAGCTTTTGGCATGTCAGCAGAAGCTGTTGGAAAGCAAATAAATCATTAACTCCTACCCAGGAACGTCTGAGCAGCTTGTTGCCTAGCATGAGACCGTCTGTCAGTGATGTTGGCCTATGCACTACACAAGCACCTTCAAAAACACATTAGCTCATCTCTTGATGTCTCCGCTTTAGTACTCTGAAAGTCGGAACAGCCCAAGGCATCTACAAGGACACTGACCAACAAACAATAAAACGTCCTCTTGTCATGCTGTGAAACATTTTAGCCAGGTTTGCCCTGCTACAATGAATCTAATGATTCATTTGCTTCGCGCGTTTGGAGAAATTGCTGCACAGCTCTTTATGAATACCTTGTAATCATGTTCACATAATAGAAGCATACGATGAATCTTGTTAGTTTTAATGAGAAGATTGTTAAGACTTTACCTTGTGATTTACTATATACTACATTCTCAAAGAATTTTTTTTTTTTTAACTACACTTGTGCATTTATTTATCCAAGAAAATATAATTCATTGAAATCAAAATCATATGTACTGAGCAGGGGTCGCGTTAACTGAATATTTTCCGTTATTGACTGTGATGGAAAAATCTGAAAAATCTGATTGCAATTCACACCCCTGACCACTTGCTGGCGAGTGACGTTATTAATTAGCTCTTGTATCTAATCGCAGTTTGCATTCCAAACATCGCAGAACTTTTGACAGTGCACGATTTCCTGGTACATCGATTACACTGACACACACGTCAGAGCTCGGCTGACCATCACCATCGGCTACAATATATGTCTATGTCTATGCGGCTAACGGCTACCAAAATGGAGGAATCGGATGAAAGCATGTTGCCAGGACTGATGGAAGGCAAATTTTATTTTAAAAACTACCTGATGGAAGCCTTGATAAAAGCAGAGTTTTGTGCAAATTGTGCAAAAAAAAAAAAAAAAAAAAAAAAAGTTTGCATACCACTGAAGCACTTCAACCATTCGGTGCCATCTAAGAGCTGTTAGTGCTGGCAGTCCTGGTCCGAGTACAGACAAGACTTGTCGGCAGCCCACACTTTTTTTTTTTTTTTTAACCATTTAAAGTAATGTTCTGAAAAAGTACTAAATGCTATTGAATATGTCATAATTATCATTTTTAAAAAATTAAAGTGATGGGTAAAAACAGATTATGATTTTTATGACCCTGTCAGTCAAAATGACAGACAATGAAGCAATAACAGCAACTAATCATTTCCAGTAACTGCTGATCTGTTGTTTACAGCTGCTTAGGGGAATTTTAGCCCATTCCTTAGTACAGAATAGCTTCAGTTCTGAGATATCGGCGGGTTCCTCACATGAACTGCTTGCTTCAGGTTCTCCCACAACCTTTCTGTTGAATTAATGTCAGGACTTTGACTTTAATTTACATTAATTGTGTTCTTCTGTCTATTCCTGTTCAAAAGTTTTCAAATCGCTGCAAACATTATTTTGTACTTGGGCTTTCCATGTCCACAATTGCAGAGCTCTGCAGAACTTTCAGGTGTCAAGATCTCCCCTTTTGGGTTTATTTTCCAGTTTTGAAACCCAAGTGTTGATCAGAAATCTGGTGCACACATGTTTCGGAAGAAAAGTTCTGAAACCTTGAAACTTGACTTTCGAAAGGGTGAATCTTTATTTTAAAATTCACTTCACTGCTCTTTCATAGATACCCACTCTCCAGAAACTTCGACCACACAGATGGAAGTTTGCAAATCATTTGATTTTCGGCATTGGCGTTGTGGACACGGATGTCTGATCAAATCTGCAGTTAATAACTTAGTAATAACTTGTAGATATTGCCGTTGTTTGTTGAAACTTCCAACCCTTGCAGGCGCACGGATGTAAAAAGAATGAATCGGCCTTGAGACAGCTCAATAGAAGTTCACCAATACAAGACACAGCAAAGCCTGCTTAGACTATGTATTATTGCACTGGCATTAACTAAAGCATAATAATGTGAATTATACAACAGTAAAGGCAGCACAAATACATTTAATACTTTAGGTACATTTTCCCTCAGAGCTTTTTTAGAAAGAAGACTTCAGTATTCTTCAGCTTTCTTTTGGTTTTCTTCTTATATAAGTTATGAAACCTTTTTTTGTGGGAACTTCTAGAGAGTTAAATCCTTGACTTGTCAGAAGAAGCTCAAAGTTTGATCTCGTCCCGAAACAAAGGCGTCAAACTGATTTAAGCAAAAACCTGCAGGTAAACAGACGCCACACTTGCTCGTGCAGAGTTTTGGGGTAGCGAGGCAGAATTTCTGTTAATCCATTTATCATATTACATCCCTGAAGCATGACAGAAAACCCAGAGTAGGGTGCCTTTGTAGCGGCTGCCATGAAGGAAAATTGCACTGATTAGTGACTGTATTTACTCGTAGTTTTAATTACACTCATATCGGGGGGGAAGGGAATAAACCATGGCTGTAAACGCTCAAAATTGCATCATTAAAATGTCATATTCCACAAAGGTGAAAATGGGATCTAATTCATTTAATCAGAAAATTGCTCTGATTGAATAGAAAGAAAAGGGAGGAGGGTAACTTTGAACTAAAGGTCATATATCAACAGACCAAAACTCAAGGGCTTTTTATTTTTTTTCAGTGATTGGGCCTATTTATAATGAACATTTCTCATATCTATTGGGTGCAATACATCTCTCCCGGCTGCACTGTCATATGACATTGGAATGCCTGAAAGTGACAAATATTTACAAGTTTAATTTAAGACGGCATTGTGCCCTCCACGGCGGGGAAATTTTTGAAAAATTGTCGCCGTGGCTGCCGTGGACTCTGGGGATATGACAATCCATGATTAGAAATTGATTTTCTTTTTTTCTCTTAACCCCCGGTTCAATTATCGAGGTTTATGTTTGATGGGACCGCAATGGCGCCTATGTGCAAATACGGACCGTCACACCTCGTGCCATTTTGTTTTCTTTTCCATCAGGTTTGATCGAGCCGTAATTGATTCGCTAATTGCCTTTAATTATAAAGTAAATGACTTCTTTCTGCCATGCAAGTTGGGTTATCTGTTTTGCCAGCTATCAGAGGAGAAGTTAATAAACTGGATGATAGGGTTAATAACCGCAATCAGTGCTGTGATTCTCATTAGATCCCAATAAGCATGAAGTAATGGAATTATTTCGCAAGTACATAATTGCTTTGAGTAACATCTTCTGCAATCTTGATCACAATTTTATTAAAGTCCTTCTCAGAATAAAACTTAAGTCAATGGTTTATTGTCCCGAGTGATGCCATTTTTTTATACTTTTAAAAGAATACGTATGTGTTCCTTCTCAGGTGAAGGTTGCGCCACAGCAGCTGAGCTATTTCCAGCTTTTTGAAGGAAATGAATCACAGGACGGACGCTTTCCAGCGGGTTATTTCTAAAAACAAAAGTTCCCCGCGCCGTGGAAGGAAGAAAAAAAAAAGCACGCTGAGATTTCTGCTGCTGTTGCGGCTGTTGTCGAGTTAAACACACCGCTTGCTTTGCCACCCCTGATAAATAAAACATAGAAGTGCTTCAGGAGGAAAGGGGGCTGCCTCCCCGCCCGAATACACTGCGGACACTGTGTCTCGGCTTTGACACCACACACACAAACGCGCCGGTTTTCACCCTTCGGCGCTTTCTCGCCGGCCCCGCCGCTCCACATATTCACTCTGAAAATATTCATGCTTACCCTGAAACATTCGCTTGTAATCTCCCCAGAGCGTGCGCAGCCTTACATGACACCCAGCACATGTAGTGCAGTCACGACGCATGTACGAGAACGTCCGTGCACAAAAGAAAAAGGAGCAAAGCTGCGATTGAAAACACAGATAAATCTGCCGTAACAGTCCTTTGCTTTAATGTTTAAATAATCCACCTCAAACATTTATTGGCTTTTCTCCAGATAATACCATTAGTAAGTGTTTGAACTAAGCTGCGAGGGAAAACAGGAGAGAGCGTTACGCCACGAGTCACGGACTAAAACGTGACCACTACACTACTAAAACACCTAATACGCTGCCAGGTCAGCAGCAGCATGCTCTCAGATTCCAGACCGTGTTCGATACAAACACTCTCTGAGTGCTTTCTGCACAGTCAAACATCATACATTCATAGATAAGAACCGCATGAATAATTGAAGCCACACAGTGAACGGCTCGACATGAGAGAGGAAAAAGAAAATATCAATGCGTCTGCGTCTGGGCACCTCCTCTTCCTGCAAAAATAAACAAGAAAATGAACAAAGTGGGGGCCGAGAAAAGCCCCATGAAAATTTAATGGGTGGATATTATTTAGCTGTGCCCGGCAGAATGGCTGCCGAAGAGTTCAAAAAAAGTAGATGTGGGATTTTTTTTTTTCTTTCTCCCTTTGTCTTGGGAGAGGACAACGGTGTGGCATGTGGGCTGAACGCGAATGAAGGGCTTTCCACTGCAGGGATCTGTTGGAGGCGGTGCGATGGTGATGCATTACAGATGTAAGGTAGAGCGAGAAGTCAAGAAGAGTCAAGGAAAATATAATAATTTGGGCAGGTCAATGTGAAACAAGGCTTGGGTGGAGAAAATAACTTGTAAAGGCTGTGCTTCAGAGACCTTATGCAGACTCTCGGGCAGCATTTTAGAATAAAAAGAACGCATTTTGAAAGTTGTAACCTTGCAGTCTAATCTAAACTGACAAATGAACTGAACAACTTATCTCCCGTTCAAGCTAAATTAAACCAACGACTGTAATAAATATGAATATGAAACTATTCAGGATTAGACAGAGGTCATGTTGATAACGGAAAACAGAAGCTATAAACATTTGATTCCACAGAGCTAGAGAAGCACTCTGAATCCACTACTGAATTTCCACACCGCCCGCCCCCCACCACCAATCTAACAATGTCGACGCTTGTTCCTTTTGCAGTATTTATAGGGACGTATTTACTGCGGCGAAATCACAATCACAACACATGGAAGCCACAAGCCAGAAATGCAATAATTGTCCTTCTACTGGCCCCAACTTTTCTCTTTGTTCTGCCGCTCCTGTGGATTCGTCCCTCCTCTGTGGCAGGTTGTCTGCACCTTAAGATGGCTGCCATCTGTTCAGTACCCATCGAGGACACCCAACTGATCAGCACCGTAGCTGACAGGCTGGAATGATGGATTGCATTGTTATAAGATATAATTAGAGAATATTTAACTCTTCACCTATTTCGAAGGGAGTGGCAATCATGCAGATTTTAAGCATGTTGGGGGCTGTTTGTCGAAGCTTGGGATTTTATGACAGTACGACCAAGTGAGATTTGACGAGGTTCGCTCAGTATTTTTGTAAGAATCTATCTACTGTATGTAATGTGAAAGGTGGTGACTGTTTCCCCCAATTCTCTTCAGCTTCATGGCATTGTTTTACTCAATATTGGACTGGCATCCATTGGGAGAAGTCTTCAAAACAAGGCTGAGGTTGCTTTTTGTTTACCCTGCGATACAGCTGGATTGTCCTGAGATTGGTGAGATCACATGACGGTACACCTTGCCAAGCTTCAAGCCATGCACTCGTGGTTGATCCACAGAGGCGTAGGCCAATGAGACCACTTCACCATGCCATTGGAATGGCGGAAAAAAAGCCAGCTCAACTTTTGCACGATTAGTTTGCGCGACCACTTTGTAGCTACATCATTGACTTCCATTAAAAAAGACTGCCAGCTGCTTTTTGTACCTGAAGCCTTAGCACACCCTAAGAACTCCGTTTACGTGCAAACTTGCCAAGATTTGCCTACCAACATGCTAACTACACAACTGGCTAAGTGACAACATGCCAGCCTTGAAATCTCCTGAAACTGCTGAAACATTGGTGCTCTCCTACTGCGCTACATGGTGGATTGACCTAATTGGTCAACCTGTGGTGGACAGTGATTGACAGGTGACACATCCAATCACCTCCGACTTCCAATATGGTTCAGTGTAACCAACCATCCGGCGCGTCAGGTTAGCTTTTGCTTGCCGGATGTGTAAGTTAGCAAGTTGGCTGTGGCCACAGGTAAGACATTTTATAGCGGAGAGAACGCAATCGTAATTAATAATTACTGTGGAGGTAATGAAAGATTTTTTTCCCCCCATTTTAGTGACACTGGGTTCGTTGCTTTCATCTGCGTGGTAGCATTATGGTTGTGTGCACACGTTGTCCTCAGATGAACTCGTCTCTAGGTCACTGTTTGGAAAGGAGTCTGAAATTTGTGGCCAAGAAAAGGTCTCTGTGACCCACTGATAAGATTGTCCCCACATTAGGGTGAACCAGTTACATAGATGGCAATGTCTTTTCTTGGAGGTACCCATTGATTTCCGTTAAATTCTCTGTAACGTCAACATGACTATAAAATGTCCACGCGCCCGAGACGATTTTGGCTCAATTGCAATAAAACGGTGTTCTGATTCACGAGTTAAGAGTGTGATTTACAACAAAGTCAAATGAAACCAAATCCACACAAAACAAACACAGCACTCCAATTTTAGTAATAGACACAACAGCATATATGACCTTTCCGTAGGATGTCTATCCATCTATTTTCTGAACTGCTGGTGTCAACCTGGGGTTGTGGGGGAAGGAACCAGTCCACGCACCTGAGACATATTGCCCATCTATCACATGGCTAAGACACCTACACACAGCTACTAAAAATGCAAATAATCTACATGCCCTCATACATACAGGAGAGAATACCACACATCATCTCTCTCTCTCTCTCTCTCTCGCTCCATAGTGTCCATCTCCACTGTCAGCTGTCTGTAAGACTCTTTCATTAACTGCTTGATTGACTCTGGCAGAGTAATAGACAAGCAGTGGCAGCGGAGGCCTCAATGATTCCCTGAATTGGTGTATTTTGAAACAGGAGTAGAAGCGCCTAGCACCTGAACGTAATGCACTCTAAACACAATGCATGGTGAGCACAGCCTTTAGTGCAGTACCTTCATAAATATCACAGATGAAAATGATTAGCTACTGGAGGGAAAGCACAGTGAGTTAGTTTGAGTTCTCAGGTCCATGCATAGTATAAAAACTGTAAAAAAAAAGTGCAAACGACATAATGCAAAAGAGAAAAATAGTCATCTGAAACTGAGTCAGCTGGAAAATGCTTTCCCCTCTCATTTTCTATTCCCCGACTTTACCTTGCAGGGAATGTGTTGTGAGGAATAACATCTAATCCACTGAGAGGATGTCTCGGACTATTCTGGGGGAAAAAAGGCTGCTTCAGCAAATAGCAAAGTACAGGAGCAATGACAAGGCCCCCCCCCCATCCCCCCCTTTCCGCACTTTACATACAAATAGCTGTCAAAATAAAATTGCCTATTTTGAATAAGAATATGACTGGGACGCAAACACAAATATATGAAAGGACAAAGCAGCCCACTGGAACAGACAGAGAAAGCATGAAATAAGATATTAATGTGTTCTAAATTGAAAGACACCACGTTATGACTTTGCAAATAAAGTAAACTCATGTCACTTTCATCAGTTTTCTAATATAAATGTTATTATCTTGATATTTTCTTCCTGAATGCCTCCCAAAGAGGAGCATAATGATGTTTTTCATTCAGCAAGGTAAATGCTGCGTCTTCATAGAGGTCACTGTCAAGTTTGAAAAGGATTTGAAAAGGAAAAAAATAGTACCATATGTTCATAAGATAATTGTGTTTATTATCATAGAGAAACTACAAAAACTTTACGGAGGTCGAGCAGTCCACTACATTTATTCACTTTGATTTTATTTAATTTTAGACAGCTTTGGTTTGCCTTATTCAAGTCAAATGCATATCCTATTCTTATCTTTTATAAACTCTGAGATAAACTTCCACAATTCTAGAGTCACCGCAGAACATATCCATTCCTTAATCGGCTTCTTCTTCATCCATTAATCCCCTATTAATAACCCATAATGACAAAGTAAAAATTAGCCCAGGGTCAGAATATCAGTCAGGTAACACTCCAAAAAACCTCAACTGCAACTGCAACTGGATAGTCCTAGAACTAATCATAGCCATTTTGTTGTGTGTTGTGTTCAACTACACTGCGCTCAGACGCTGTGTGCGGCCACTTCGCTGTTACTCTTCTGTCCATCACCACATAAAGCCCGCCCAAACAATTTGGTTGGCCTTGCAGATCCTTGCTGGTGCAGAATCAGTTCGCATGGAAGTGATCCCAGACCAACTTTCCATTGCAAAAGTTGTGTCCATGGGGGTTCGCTGTGGAGTTAAAGTTTCCCGTGGGTTGTTTTAGCTACAGTTTTCCTGGCAAGCTGCATTGTCCTGCTTGGAGGGGAGTTGTGTGTCTAAGTAACATCAACATAAATACCAGGACCAGGACCAACAATTTCCCAGCAGAAGATTGCATTGTAACAAGATGATCAATGTTTCTCACTTCACCAATGGTTTTAATGTTTTGGCTGATCGGTGTATCTTGGCTGTATATGCTTTGGCTCATTGTCAACCTCCGGTTGGCACCATTCATTGTCCTTAGCTCAGACTACTGTCCCTGTCCCAGCTGCTGAGAAGCATCCCCACAGCATGATGCTGTTACCACCATGCTTCACTGTACTTGCTCAGCTACTCATTCTGGCTCAATGGGCAACTCAAAAACTGGTAGTTTCAAACTTATTCCATTTCACAATTATTAAGAGTTCTATTTTCTCTCAAAGCTTGAAAAACATTGTGCTTTATGGCTTTGTTTTGGTGAAAACTGTTTATACATGTCTATTTTTTTCTAAAACTCTTCACAATAGACAAAATGTCAGCATGAATAAAGGCCTTGTTTTAAAAGTAGCTTTTAGAGTTAGAAACAAAAATTGTAAAATTCTAAATAACTCATGCAGTGGCAGCAAAGCGTGACTTGCTTTTGCAACATCGCATTAATTTTGTCTCTGCTAATTGTCCAAATAATGTATTGTCAAATTCATTTATAATGTATATTTAACAGTCTTATGTAAGGACACTGTAGCTTTAAGAAAATAAACTAAACCACCGAGGGAACAGCAGCGGTATAACAATACAGAATTGAGATGGAAATTTAAGCTATGATCACATTTGTTGTCATCAGAGTGAATCTCGAAACGAAATTTGATCAGGATGGAGCCCGGCAGGTCAGAGGTCGAATTGCACCACAGCTCCTGCATGCTGTCACTTAATGTGGAATCTCAAGTGTCACAATCACTGACCATTATTAACTTCATCACATAATCTAAGATGTATGAGGCAAAAAAACGTCCGAGGCATTATGTTTGCGATATTCATTCTGATTTGAAGCAACGGCCGTGTAGATAGAATAATCAAGAAAAATGAGACGATTATCCATCAAGGGCATTACGTGAGGCAGGAGCCAATTTATCCCTGACGAGGAGGCTCTGAATGGGCTTAATAAATCATCAAGAGAGGGGATATCATTTGGCCTCACAGCGAAAAAACTGTAGCGCAAGCATATTTCAAACCATTAAGGGCTAAAGTTAGCTCTCACACCCTCCTCCCCCCTCCCGCCAATCTATCAAAGGGTGCGCGGTCTCTGTGAGCCTAACAGCAGGCTCAGCTGTGTGCCTGTAAGGTGCCCTAAAGAACAAATGTTTCATTTTCATTAGTTACCAGGTAGTGTGTGCCTGCAGGGCCAGGATAGGCTCTCTTAGAGTGTAAATCTCTCCTGGGAAGATAAGGGATGGAGAAAAGTTTTCAGCCACTTTTCAGTTTGAACAGCGGCGGAAGTGGGAGACATGCTGAATATCAGAAGAGGATATTCATCTTACTTTAAGTAGTTTTTGTTCTAATGGCTTCACTTTACAATGATTATCACCCTGCCTCACTGTAAGCGTACTTTTAAAACTTGGGATGATGAATAGGAACTAATGACCAGCCATTTGTTTAAAGGCCTTGTTTGTGCTTTTGTCACAAAGCCTGCGTCCATCCATAAATTCTCATTCTCACTGCTAACTCACTCCCAGTTCTTAATCCACTGGATGTGTTGACCACAAACAGTCCTGAGCTGCGTGTGGACAATCTTTGCATACATACAGGGGAAGATTTGGAGATTGAGTCTGTGTAGTAGTGCTCTAAGGATTGATTAGTTAGTCAATTAGATGATCGACGGCAACAATATTTCCAACAATTACCATTTTGTGCATTTACATTCCATAATCACCTCTTTATTTTGCAGTTGCCATTGTCAGTGGGAGAACTGGCCGCCGTTTTTATCTCACTGATGCCAGCCTCCCTGTTAACTACTGCTTAACATTTAAAGCATTCATGCTGTTATTATGAAGCAGATAAAGACTGAATCGAAGAGGGCTGAGAGCTTAAGGACGATAGATTTGAGTCATTTTAAGCATAAATGCCAAAAGTATTTGCTGCTTATTTTTTTATTATTATAACAATGAGGGTTCATTCATTCATTATTTATTCATTATGTGTAACCGCTTGTCTAGGCTAGAGCCTATCCAAGCTGTCGTTCGGCGAAAGCATAGACTGTACATTAAAGACGGACAGCTACTCTAAAGTGAAGCCAAAGCATGTGGAGCTCCCCCTGGTGGCTGGGTGCAGTATAGGTCATAAGCTCCACCTCCTCCACGTTAGTGGGTGGGACCTGGACCGAACTAAAACACTCAAGTACATGTCAATTTTTTTTTTATTTTTTTCAAGGATGCTTTCCATTATTTTAGGTAATTAATGCTGGTGCATTATGTTCACGTGTCCATTTTTCTGATAAGTTTAGTTTTAGTTATGCTATAGAATCAGGATGTGACATCATGATGACTAACAGCTGCCATGCCAACAGCTCTGTGAAGCCGGCAGTAGGACCATGAGAGTAGGGGTTAGGATTACCCTAAGTTTAGCGGAAGTGTATTCTGTATCCCCCGATTTCTAGCATCAGTTTTACCAATTGAAGGAAGCGGAGATGCGTAGTCCATATTTTATACAGTCTATGGGCGAGAGTCGGGTACACCCTGGCAGTCTATCACAGGGCTAACCCACAGAGGCAAACAACCATCCACACTCACATTCACTCCAAGGTTTAGTCAGGCTAAGATACGTACACCAGAAAGCCGCCATCATGGTAGCCTCCCTGACCAGTCTTCTCTTTGTCTTCTCACGTTTTCTCCACTTATTGACTTCACAGCTGAAGACCTGAACTCTCTTCATTGTGCTCCATGGTGTATCTTGCGCCTTGTTTGCAGCCTCTCAACAATGACATCCTGTTGATGCATTGGAAGCTCTTTGTGTGTTATTCGTGCTATTATACCTTCTCTGCCTGAAATGCGTCACATTGGTTTTCACAGCATTATTGAATGGGTTGTTATTAATGAAACAAAGGTACAAAAGTGGATTTGTCTGTTTTTTTTTTTTGTTTTTTTTTTTACATCGCAAAATAATGTAGGAGTTGAAGACATGTACTCTTCACTCCAGCTGTACTGGCTGCCAGCCATTTTCAGTGATGGATCATTTTCAGATTACTTCCTTGATCGATTAGAACGCCATCATTGTTCTGCCCACCCTGTGCCTGCCTGTGATGGTCCCAATATTGCGCAGCACATTTCTTTTTAAAAAATAAAGGCACAAAGGTACTGACAGGATTTATCTATAACTATTTATGTGGTGGGGGTGCCTGGTCTGGTCTAGGTGGGTGGTACATGTCTAAGTAACATTGTATTGTGACAAGATGTTATTTACTTCTCCCGTCAGTGGTCATAATGTTGTGGCTTATTGGTGTATATGCCTGTTTCCACATTGACTTGTCATCTCAATTTTTCTAATTCTTTCCAGTTTTTCTTTATTTTTTCTTTATCTTCAGCAATCAACACGGTCAGTGCCTTTTCTTTTTCTTTTTTTTAACTGGAAAATATAATCCATTACCAAAAGATTTAATAATTTCTCAGATTAATAGATTATCTACAATCTTCACCTTTGGTTGACTTTGTAAACCCAGACTCACCCTTGTCCCAGTTTCTCTTCTCACTCCTCCTACAGCAAATAGATGGCCTTCAGACAAACACACAGATGACAAAAACAACTCTTTGACGCCTGGGGACTCTGCTTTTTAGTTCTTGCTGTTACTGTAATTTTCTCGGAAAGAGTAATAACTTTATCTCGGGGAGACTTATGAAGAAGAGAACTTCTGGTGGTGGATTCTGACAGGTCTGTCAGAACGGGGCTTTATGTGTCCCTTTCATTTTCACAGCGCATGTCCTTGCAAGTGTCACTTGATTTATCCTGCAAATGTGCCATGTGGGAGGCGCTCAGGCAGAAACTTGGGGGGATGTCATTCTTCCCGCTGATCAAACTTTCTGAGGCTATTGTGAATATATAGCACACTGACGGTTCACACAATCCGTCTTGTAAAACCGTATGCAGTCGTATTTGCTGCACTTCAAACAGAATGTCATATCCCTAACCTGTGTTGTTATATGTGCTGATTTCACAGCGCTATATATTTTTCACTTAAACACATAAAAACATAAATCGCAGATTCATATAATAAAAGCATTATATTTGCTCATGAAATGGTCAGTTTTGGTCAAACTGAAGAGTTGAAAAAGCTTCTGGTGTCAAACCAATCCCGTGTCCTTATTGTTGACAAATTACAGTATAGCAAAAACAGTTGATTGGGTTTTATCAAGCAACTGAACCTGAAATGACAGGTTGGAGGAGACAATTTACGAATCCACGTCCAGTGACAGCTCTGCAATCATTCCGCTCTTGACTCATTTGCAGCCATTCAGAGAGCTCCAGCGCTACGTGGAAATGGAGAAATCTCAAACGGCTAACGAATATGCGGTTGTGTAGCAAGCAATAGCCAGCGCGAGGAGACTGACTGCCTTCCGATGATTATTGATTGCCTTTAATTGGACTGTCACACTGCTCTTGTGATATTGGAAAGGGATAAAGCCAACATAATGCAGGCACATTAGCAGTGATTTGCCCATGTGTGTGCAATTTGATCTGTGGGCTGTCACTGTTTCGTTAAATGATTCTTCTTATGCTCAAAACAATCCCAAATTTACGAAACATATTTATATTAATAGCCATACAAAACAATTTACTCTCCATGTAAGTCTACTTTATTAATTTAATATTACTAGTGTATCGGCAACCATCACAAAATTTAAAGGACATGCCAAAACTGCAATTCCTCAAATGGCCACTTGAGGGTGGCTCCAAAAGCTAGTCATCCCTATAGGCACGATAATCAAAGCCCCGACTTTACAGAAGAAATTTAAAAAAAAAAAAACTGCTTTAGGCGGCAAGGCAGCCAAGATAGCGGCAGCCGGAACAAGGAACACTGAGCTTCAAAACAGCCCATTGGGAAACTTTAACACCATCCCTTCCAGGTGGTAGCTGGTTAAGATGGCGCTATTGTCTTGTTTATATTAGATTAGTTTCTACTGCCCCTTAGTGATAGTTAGTAGTTACAGTACTTCTTACATAACCATACATGCCGTGATGTAACTCTGTAAATACATTTAGGGCAGAGGCAGATTTAGGTTTGTGTGACATGGGCAATCGCCCAGGGTGGCATATTGCCAGGGGCAACACGGGCACATACACATAGTTTGTTTATCTTTTGTGGCATATTGAGCGTCATGGTCGTGTCCTGGTATTAGCCATAAGTCCAGGGAGGTTGCATCATTCCTATTGTAAATGTTAACAAGTCTATATTGATATACTGTACTTTGTGCATAGACCCAGACAAATTCCACCTTCTCCCAACACAAACTCTTGTATGTGTAAACATATGCGGAAATGGGTTTGATTCTTTTTCATAAAGTTTGACAAATTGTGCCTAATGATATTTGTATTTAATTATGCAAAAATGCTTGTATGGGCTGAGACTTGGACATTATATATATACTTTTTGGTCAGGATGAGGAGCCATCCACCTCCTCCAATTGAGCTATATTGATTTAATCTATATATTCTTTCTAGTTGTGTGTATATTTATGAGAATGGTGTAATGTTTCATTTTAAATGGCGGGTTAGTAATAAACAATGAGGATTACTTGGTTTTGGCGGTGGTGGTCCATTACCGATGTTTGCCAGGGCTCTAGACAGGCTAGAGTCACCTCTGATGTAGGGACTACAGTAGAATACATACTATCCATATATATCAAATACTGGGTCTGAGAGGCACTAAAAATATTCTCCTTCATCCAATATGTTCACTCATTTCTCTACTTATATACTCAAGTTATCTGATTTTAATTTTCTAGATGACATTGCATATTTCAGAGCAAGAATGTGACTTTATTGTAGATATATTTGTATCTATAATTATGATCTTTAATATGATTCAAGTGGTCAAGAAAACATGGAACTAGCATGATTGGACCCTGTAGAGCTGATCTGCCTGATCTCTTTTGTAACCGCATGCTGCATGTGAGTTCCTCCTCATCTTCTTCTTGAGGTTATTGTGCATTCGCTCAAATGTAATGGGCTATAGACGAAACCCTTTCACAGTTATGCAAATGTGCCCTTTTTTTTTTTATGACAAAACATGGATGATATATACAAGATTAAGATGTTTTCAGGCACAAAGAAATCAATCTGAAACCTCAGCGTGAGATGAAATTACAGAAATCCACAGCAATTAAGTCACTCGAAGTCAAACTCATTCAGGTTCTGATTGGGTGTGCTGAGAATTCCATATTTTTTTTTTTTCCTTTTTTCTTGTCCCTTATTTTCAAGCCATCAAGCACACTCGCGAAGACATTTCTCTGCACTTTTGCATGTGTGTCTGTGCGGCGTCGCGAGAAGCCTCTGAGATGCAGTGGTCATTTTCGCCTTGATAGGAGCCAACAAGAACAGATGTCAAT
Organism: Chelon labrosus; assembly: GCF_963514085.1. Taxonomy (NCBI): domain Eukaryota; kingdom Metazoa; phylum Chordata; class Actinopteri; order Mugiliformes; family Mugilidae; genus Chelon; species Chelon labrosus. The sequence goes on from NC_140337.1 coordinate 10,081,263, forward strand.
GAAAGTGTACCGAATGATAGATAGCCTCCTTTGCAAGGCCAACAAGGCCATTTGAACACAGGGACATTCACTTTGGAAACCCCCCTCCCCCAGTTCTCTTGCAGAATTTATATCCTCCATCCTCACCCAAATCAAAAGCCGACTGTGTCAGTGTCATTTTCGCTACAAGCCTATAGCGGCAGCCACAAGAGGTGCAGAGCAACTCCTCTCTCGAAAACAAATAAGCAGCACAGCACAACAAAACCTCCCCATGGGGAGGCCTTGAAATGGATTATCTGTCTTTAAACACCCACACTCCTTCCTTTATTTCTCTCTTCGCTTCTCGACGTCTCCTGTTCTGTGATCCAAATTATAAACCTCAACCGGAGGGTGAGACATAAAAGTTCCCACAGGAAAATGGCTTTTTATGTAAAGAAGTGAGAGAAGTATATGGTTGTGGACGCAATAAGGGAAGACATGGAGCTAAATCCTACAGCCAAAGCACACTATAGTTTCTACACGCATGTACAATTAAATTAAATGCTCACTAATTGACTCACCTTTTGTCAGTCAACTGTTACATTCTGTGTGAAGTTGCAATGATAAATGCCTGAACTGAATCAGAGGATATAAAGCTGCAACTGACTGACAAATGTGACTGAACATGTCTTCCGTTTATAGCCACTCGATGGTGCTGAGTTGCAGCCTGTTTTTATACAGGCTATACATACCTGCAGCGCACAGTATGTTGCACATGGGCTCTCTGTTCTCAGCATATGTATTCAAGTCAAGAATATAGATTTTACTGTTGCAAAGAGTTACTTTCTACTGTGCTTTTATTAGTCATCAGCAACTAGTTGGTGCGGATTTGACTTTTAACACATAATAGCCAACTTTAAAAAATCTGAACTAATGCAACCCCTGTTACAGGCATAGATTGGCTTCCATGGCAACTAGCATATACTCACATAAACCGAAGTCTGGCCTTGTTTACCCCGCTGCGGCAACTAACAAAGAACCACGTGGCAACAGTCACAACATGATGTCTCCACTGAACATTTAAATCACTACATTAATTTATTCTGCTGGGAAAAGACACTTCTAAGCTATTTGTGTCTTTGTACTTTGAAACCAAGCATTGGGAGGTAGCATAGCGTTGCTGGGTTTGTATTCCGCTCGGAAAATTGAAGCTAGCATGTGGGGCTAACAGGTTGTCACGAGGAAAGAGGAATAAATGCTGCCTAACACAAGTTGATGCAATAAAGCTTAGCTACACACAGCTGGAACTTGCTAGCTTGCTTCTTTTCATTTGCACTGACTGTGAAATTTGTTCATTTCTTATTTGCTGCAGTGGTGGTTAGCTGCAGTCAGCTAAACACAGTCAGCTCAAGCAAAAACATCAACAAGTTTTTAGCCCAATGGCTAACTAGCTAGTCTTCAAAGTACATTACGTGTGATGTAATGTGAACAATATCGCTCAGTGAGATGCACTTATTCCACTTATTTAACTGGTATATGTTGTTTTTTGTTGTTGTTGTTGTTGTTGTTGTTGAAAGGGCACTGGGCACTTTGGATTACCATAATTATGTTACGATTCGCTATTGGAAAATTGTGCTTTACAGTCAAAACCATGTCATTATGGTAATTTTACTTGCGCCTCTCCCAGAAGGTTATTACACACTTATAACATGTTGTGAATTATAAAGTTCCAGGAATAATATCAGGCAATATCATGAGCCAAACACTGAAGTTATAGCAAGTGGAATCAAACACTGTACAAACCATTCCGTGCTACTGTGTTAGCACCAGTTCCTAGAAACCAAGGATGTATCAGCCTTTACCAGCCCTTTATAAATCTGCCTGTTGCCATCTTGGCAGCGCCTTACTAAGCCTGACACCTGGCTATTCCAAAATTGGGCAAAGAGATGAGGCAGGGGAGTGACACCTAGCTATTTATTATTTTTCACACAAACTTTGGCATTTTAACATGGAGCCAGCCTCAAGTGGCTATTTGAGGTACTTCAGCTTTAGGCACTTTGGTTTAATTTTTCAACCTTGTTGCTTGGACACCACGGTCAAAGTTGGCTGCCTGTTTGCTCATGTCCAAGTTGGTGCATACCTAAAACATAAACTAATTTAGTTCATGGACTTTTGACAGCTGCCAGTCAAAATCAACTTTTCCAAAAATGTGTTTACACATTATACCAAGGAAGAAAGCTCATAAGTTGCCTCTTTTTGCGGGTCTAGTGTTCATAGCTAAAACAGCAAAAATGACCTGGTCCCTTACCATATGATTGACAGCAGAGGCGATTGCTCTAAGACTACAGGGGAAGCTCAGCCTCCCCTAAAATATCACTGGCAATTTCGTTAAATACTACGAATTTACATTACTACTCAAACTAAAATGTGCTAGAACATGATCGACTTCATGGCTACTTCTTATAATAACACAATCGTTAATAAGTTTTAGCCGTTCGTCTATCGTGATTTTTTTTCTCATATTGCTGTAATGGCACGGTCCGTTTAAAAACCCATTGAGGCTCGGCTTCAATGGACTTTCAATGGGGCTTCAGAATGGGCCGATCTCAGGGCAAAAAAGCTCGACATTTATTGGACAAACGCTCCAAAATCGTCACTTCCAGGGAAGCCGGGCGTCTCAGGGAGTGAATGGGCAGTGGGCTGTACCAGGACGCCGAGCTTCTGTATGATGATTGGATGAACTGTTGACGTGGCTGGAACTCGTCGTGATTGACAGCGCTTTAAGACTATACTTCTGCATCGAAGGATTTTAGGTCAGTCCCATGCGGATATTTGGCGAGTGAAGTTACAGTAATACAGGGTTAATACTAAGCTACTGCTCATTATCTGTTGCGATATATCGCACTATTTCCATCTGTCAAAATAAAATCGTGAATATATAGCGTTATTGAGTTTGCTACTTGTTTTCATTTCAGTTTTAAAAAGTTCGTTTATTTGCAATTGTAGGGGGTAAACTAGCCAGCCAGCTAGCTAGCTGCACCCACTGTAGTTTAAAAGTTGATAGCTTAAAAGTTGAATGAAGTTTCTACGTTAAACGATTCAAGCTGAATTAATTAAATGAATTTTGGTTAGAAGAATGATAATAATAATACGAAGAACACTTCTGATAACAGTAGAGTGCATTTTCATGCACTGTAATTAACTAATAATAACTATAAACATAGGCCTATACAATATAAGGAGAATTAATTAGTAACCCTGATAAATTTAATGATGTAATAATTGGCCAATTTTACAAAACTGGGCTTCCCCTATTTGAAAGGCCAGCAGCCGCCACTGATTGACAGATGCCATACAGTCACATAAGGAATAATCAAACCAGTGATGGTACGCAGGATTAGCAATTAGCAATAATTAGTAATGCTGCTGCAGAACCAAGTAACTGCTCACATGGCCATTGGAATTGAAGGGAACTGTTTTTGGTGCTATTACAACAGTGAGTTGAAACCACAAAAACATGCTCACTGAAAAATTTAGGTAATACGATTACCTACATTTCAAAAACAAAATGATGCCAAAAGTGAGTTCACTTTCATTTCAGTTTGAGTTTCAATGATATCAGAGCATCTTAGAATCAGAATCATCTAAGTCTGTGGATAAAGCATCTTAGATTATGTTTGTTTAGTGAGCCCAGTCAGTGCCAAATAAAGTTACTTCTTTCAGCCTTGACTTAAAATAATGAGCCATATTCAAAGCCTGTTTCTCCTGGGTTTCACCACTTTTGGAGTGCTTCATATCCATCCTTGGCCGGCGATACCTGTTGTTTAATTTTTCTTTTCATATCATGTCAGTACGCTTGTTTAAAAGTCTGTTTATGCTTGTTTGCTTCCTTCATGACCTCTATTAACTCTTGGCAACAGGAACACCTCCACTTTTCATAAAGCCTGTCTGAAACAGTCAGCTGCTGCGAGCAGCCAGCTGAAATATATGCTCTGGCTTCAGTAGCCAGGTCAAACATTTTGCTGACTTCACATCAATCCAGAAGTGCCAAGAAGCAAATGAGATCCAAACGTTTTTAGCGGCGGTATCAAAAATCCTCACGGAGCATGAGAGCATCCAATACTTTCTCTCCCGTAAAAAGTCCTTTCCTGGCAGACGTGCAGTAATATACCAGATGACCTAGCTTAATTGGCTTCGTTGGACAGCAACACAGATTTTTTATTTTTTTTAAGCATGCTTAAACATGAGTAATTTAGCGTTTAATTTCTGAGCCAAGAGAGCAGGAAACACATTTAATTGCATACAGTAGGACCAGAGGAATCACTCCCTATTGAAACATGCATTTGAATGCCAAAGCAAGTAACAAACAAAGTTTTTAGAATATTCTGGAACGATACTTTGGCGCTAAAACTGAAAACATTCTTTAAAAGACATAAAACCCAAGTTACAAGGCATCTAGTACAGATTTTGTACAGTTATACATATGTAAGATGTGCACAAGATTAGATATCACTTTTAGCCTCACTCAGTGTTGCAGCTGCTGCCACTGAGGATTGAGTCTGTGGGCTTAAGTGCATCCATTGCCATTCCATTATGTTTGCTCCGTGCCAACCTCTCCTCCTCATGCCTTCATAACTCTGTGGGAGTTGATTAATGAAGCAGATTTCCAGCTATCAAGCTGGGTGCAAACTGTTCAATTATGCATCTTGGAATCTCCTTATATCATGTTTTAGTAGCTTTGCTTGCTCAGTGGGACCGACGTGTGTGGGAGGCCCAGCCAGAGACGGACCTCAGTAGCATGAGCTATATTTGTATAAGTGATGACCTTTGCCACCGCGCCAAATTAAAGTGGAGTGATTGGTGGAGTACTGTCAATTTGTTCTTTTCATGGGACCTTTGCTAGGGGGTTGTCATAGCCTTCATGGCAGGACTCAATTCACATTGTGAGTTAATCAAAATGCATGACTGGGGCCGGCAAGGAGGCAGCAGGCTCATGCAGTAAACACTAAAGAAGCCGTTTACAACTTGACGCAGACATCTGTCCTCATCAGGCACAGCTGCTCTGAGATGGCCTTATGATTGTTTGGTTGCTTTTGCAGACACTCGTACGGCATTCATATTTTATGTTGGGGTTTGTTATACAGCAGTCTCTTAAGATGATATAATTCTTGGCAGATATGAAGCCTCGGCTGTGGTGCTGGTGGGCTTTGAGAAACAAAACGGGTTAAAGTTAAGATTGTTAGGCTTCTTGTAAACACTCGGATCTCAACTTCTGATTCCACGCTTCTGACATTTAAATCAATTTATACTTAACAAGGCTGGAGGCTGAAGGAAAGGCCATGTTGGTCAAGTGGTCATCATATCTTACATAGCCTATTTAATGGCTTATCGTGAAATTTGTTTCATTTACTTATGATCTGGAAAGCTTGAAATCTACTGATTTTTGATGATCTGATGACTTTCAAATCATGGACTATGTTCATTCCCATAGTGGCAGAATCAATTTACTTTCATTTATATTTAGTTTTTTAGTTTTTGTCAAACAACAACCCATTGTTACCCATCGTGATAATAGCTTTACAAAGGTTAAAGAGGAAATGGAACACATATCATTTCATCAAATACGGCATTGTTAAGATACAATTTTAAGTAAACTCTTTTAAACAGACTGAGTTTGTGGCTTGTCAAACCAAACTTTTCTTGTGACACTTTTTCACGTTCAGTACATCCAGAATCACATCTGCAGCTGCCTAGAACAGACATGTTCTGCCATTATGGAGTCAAATGAGATTTTCACCTTGCAGGCTTTTGTGTACTCCAATACCAAATGGTCAACCCTATAAATGGAAGCATTTACTACTTTAAATATCGTAAGTTGTGATACCATAATACACTCGAGCAAGCAGCAACTCCTGCGGTCGAAGAATGAAGCTTACACAGTAGCAGTGTTGCCAGATGGGAAATGAAAAACTATCGTACTGACGCTTTAAAATCTATATCTATCTATCTATATAACCTAAGGAATGAACATGTAAACATGCCCATTAGAATGAAACAACTGCTTTATTCATTGTCAGTCTATCGTACATAAGCCTTTTTATATCGCGTAACTATCGTATAAATACGATAATCATCGTATATCTGGCAACACTGCACGGAAGTGTCAAAAATAGCAGTTCTTCAAATGTTTGTGGGCCGCCATGTTAAAATTTCCAACTTTTGGTCTCAATATCTAATTTATCAATTCATGACTACTGTATGGGGATCAAACTTTATATAGCTTAGGTCACGTTAGGCTGCTTTGAATGCCAGGTGAGTGACTTTACAACATATTCCTGTCTACGTGTGGAGTCTGGAGACTTGCTGGTGCAAAAAACTTCTATTTATTGCATTTTCATTTCAAGCCATATTATCTCCAGATTGTTCTTCCTTGATTTCATATGTTATCTGCTTTATGTAGAGGATATTAGGAGAATAATGAAGCACAACATAATGCCTACATTCTGTTTTAATATTCCCTAAAAGGTGTGCAAAACCCAATACTCTAAAACTTGAAATTGCAATACTCGTGAGAAGTATGTAATAAATAGCTGTCCTTGTGGTTGAGAAAACACAAGTGCGTGAGTGTATTAAATGACATGTTATATGAAAAGGCAGAGATATTTTTGCAGAGCGCAACCATCGTTTTTCTCTCTGGGCATCTGTGCTTGCGGTTGGTGATGATTCCCCCGTGAGAACTGTAACAGGTAGGTGGACGGACAAAACAAAAGATCAAATCAATAGTTTCAGCTGCTGCTTAATTGCACATTGGGAGCCAAAGGTTTTTTTTTTATTACAGGCTCTGGTCAAACTTTTAATATACTTCAAGCCTCTGGAGTACGGTGCTCCCGCGCTCCGTGCATTGTCTTAGAAACAAAGGCTTTCTCTCAAGTTTATATACGCCCTGTCTTCCAGTCAACCCTGGCACCTCGCACTTTTCATGAGAATAGTTTACAAACAGCAGAGAATGTAATGAAGTCACACTATCTGAATTAAGCCGCTTATGAGATTAGAGCATTCAACCCACCTTCTCTGGTGTGGAAATTATTAGAAAACAAAAGGTTTACCAAGCGGGGAGATTTAAACTGAACTGGAGATTTTCCTCCTCACTTCAAACGTAATGCCATTGAAATGTGTGTGCTGCAAATTAGTAATGCAGTCTCACTTTTAATCAAATGCGGGACTCAGGGAAAAAGGAACGCACCTCCAAAAATATTCCAGGTTGCGTCTTCCCACCCATAAGCTTGACGCTTTGGTGTTATGGTTATATGCGATTTCGAGCTTCGGATAATTTGACAAAAACAATCAATAATGAGAATTTTATTGCGAGGTGTTTAGGATGCTTAGTGAGGTAACTCCAATTTCTAAGCAAGACGCTAGAAAGGGATGTGCTCCAAATATGACACAGATGATCCAGAATCTGTGATTAAAGATTATGCCCAGTGAATGCACAATGGTATCTTTCAACCAGGTCACGTAGCAGTAACGCGGAGGAAGTTAGAGGCGTGACGCATCAGTTTTCTAAATCAGTCTTCCTCTGACACATTAATAGCTTAACAAATCAGTCAAAGGAGATGCACTTGTGCATGCTGGAGTACATCTCTGTTTGTGTGTACATCACGTTCCTTCAGACAGACATGCATTCCGGGTGTTACGTAGCTCAAGAGTTACATGTGAATAATGCATGAGTGTACAGCATGAGCAGTTGAAAGTGTGATTAACCATGCAGCACGTGGAACAACCTGCACCCAGGAAATTTTGTTCCCTGTGATTTGCAGGGAACAAGAATCGCAATCACAAATAAAAGTCATTCCTACAGTTTCAGTCCAGTGGACAACGCTACTAAGAGTCTAGCAGATGTGGTAGTGCAGAGTGGTGTGTTCAGCAAAACTGACAAAATGTTAATGTTAACAAGGCCATATTCAGAAGCCATATTTGTTACCGTTTTAGCTTAGCATGTTAACATTTGCTAAATGGCAACCTGAGTACTGGATGATTCAAAATATTGGCCTGTTGATGGCTCTAGTCGAAAACTAAAGTTACTGCATTAATATCTGTACCTAACTACAGGCATTCCATCCTGCAGTTGCCATTATGTTTCACATAAAACCACCAATGCTAACCTCATGATGGTGAAGAGAATCATCATTAGGATTTATCTTCAGGGGATTGTGAAGGTCGTTACCAAATTTTGGGCCAATCCTTGAAGTAGATGTTGAAAACTTTCACTGAATACGTAAAGGTTGTTGACCTATTGTTTCTAGATGAAAAGGACACCACAAAAGTCATAAAGATTCATCTTCAGAGGACTGGGGATGTCGATAACAGATTTTGTGCCTATCCATACAATAGCTATTGATATATTTGGCCGTATAAGTTGTTTTATTTAACTTTATAAGTCAACATTTTTGACGAGTTGGCGTTAGGTGAACAACTCCACCACATAAGTCATTAGGCTGCATCTTCTGGGAACCATGAATGTCTGTTGGCTATCCACCCAAGAGTTATTGGGAAGTTTCATTGAGAGCTTGTAATGTGAAATAAACATATATAGGCTGCCCATTATTTTTGTTTTTTTGTTTTTTGAGGAGGAGGAAAGTTAGTGTGAGGAACTGATTACGTTTTGGCAAAGGTTTGGCGGGCCAATCAAATAGTTTGGATGGACGTTATTAAGTGATTAACAGAATAATAACAGCAGCGTAGTCATACGTGTCAACTGAGCGCCGTGTAGCTGGTTTTATTAACAACAACAAAAAAAGCAAGCTTATACATCATGATACTACAGGCATCCAGCTAATACTCAGCCCCCACATGCAACAAAAGTACTGGCTTCTACAGCCACAAACTGGCTCTCATTGGTTGCTGGACTATCAAGGTATTTATTTTTCAATTCTGAAAGGAATGAGCCATAGCTCTACCTAGACAAAGGTAGCCTGTCGGTGGTGCAACGATAAGGCTCAAAAGCTATTTTGATGCAGAATTACCACAATCATCTCCTAAAACTTTGTATGTTTTGCTAGTTCTATTCTCTGAACAAGCCCAACTGTAAATAGCTGGATTAACTCCTAATTACATTTTTGAAACTCTTCCTACATTGGAAATATCCACAGGCAACAGCATTACCCTGTGAGGTAGTCAGTGAGTCTCTCAAGATCTGCTAGTGTGCTGGTGTGATCAGCTATTAGCTTGATTTTCAGGAAATGCCCAGGGAACTGGTTTCATATGTTTACTGAATCTTCAAACTGCCGTTCAGCAATAAAGAGTACATTACAAATTTATCTTCAAGTCTTTTTACAAACGCAATCATAGCCAAAAACCACCAAGCTTGAGAGTACAGTGAGTAAATTATCTACTGCTGGTCTAGCATTTTCTTTAGGGAGTGGTGTAAAAAAATAAGACAACAGGAAAAACAGTAGTTAGCTTCCCAATGTGAAGCAGAACTAGTCAGATCTGAACAAAAGATACAGTCTCCCCCTCAAAGGACGAGTAGAAGTGTACAGCACACAGTATTAATATGTTATTGGCTTTTTGTGCAAAGGGAAAGTAAAAATACGACTTGCCCCTTTAGCTTTTCAAGCTGAAACAAGCTCACTTATGACTGCTCTCATCTAGCCCACACACTCCCTGTCAAGGAAAAGATCTTTTTACTTTTAAAAAAGCAGAACAACCATTGTTCCACATCAGCTCGCTTTACATAACTCGGGTTTTTCTGTTTGATTTGGGTTTCTTTTATGCCAGCCGCTTCGATTCAGAGGTGCTCACTGTCCAGCCTCTTTCCCCTTCAGCAAACAGATGTGTGGGCAAGGCACAAACAAGCTCCTGAAGCTTTGCTTGGTCCATAAATAACCTGTTTGTCTTAATCCATCAAGTTTGTGGCTGTAGAAGCCAGTACTTTTGTTGCATGTGGGGGCTGAGTATTAGCTGGATGCCTGCAGTATCATGATGTATAAGCTTGCTTTTTTTTTTTGCACAGGGGTTTGGTCCACTACAGGGCTATTATGCCAGGCTAGTGCCACCAATCCATCACCCTTAAGCACTGTACAGCCTATTTCACTTGGCAGCGCGCCACCGACGCCCTCCGTTCACCGACTGGATTTCCATACTCAAATCTATGGATGTGACTTATTCATAAGGTCAGAGTGTATAGTGAAACGGTTGTAAGCTTGAAGGGATTTTAACTTGACAATGAGAGAAGCTCTACCCTGCATTCATATTGGCATGCAAGTGTATCTATTACGGTGGAGGGATGAAAAAAAAGAAAACATTGCATACAATACTCCCACATTCATATTCCCAACAGTACTTATTCTACTATGCTATATATTCTCGTATATTATATTGTTAGATTATTATACTGATGTGTCATGTATATTGCAGTGACTGGGTGCTGATACACAATTTTGCATTATTTCTTTTGTGAAATGTTGGATATTGTAAACTCTTCAGATCTGTAGTAGTTACGAAAATATCTCTCAGGAAAAACTACACAAGCAATCAGACACCCAAAATTAGCCTGATGGGTTATTAGACTACCCATTTGCTTACAGAGGCATTTTTAATTGGTATCGGAAACATGTCCCATAATGAAATACCAATGGCGTGTTACAAGACTCATATCCTGTTTAGAATCGGGTCCGGCAATGCTAGGCTCTACACCGAACAGCCACAACATTAAAACCACTGACAGGAGAAGTAAATAACATTGACCATCTTGTGACAATACAATGTTTTGCTGGGAAACCTTTGGACCTGGCATTCATATGGTTGTTATTTAGACATGTACCACCCACCTAGACCAGTCCAGGGACCCCCACCCCATAGCAATGACACTCCTTGATGGCAGCAGCCATCCCCAGCAGGATGCAGCCTGACACAGGCACACACGGTGCAAAACTCTGGCTAGGTTTTACAACAATTGTATATCTGTCTCACAAGTAAAAGGACAATCAAAGGACTTGAACCATTTAAATTACATACAGTCCTGCTTTAAATGTAACAGTTTTCATAACTGGTTGCAGGGTGTAGCTACAAGTCCTGTCCTGGACTCAAACTGCCAATATATTCATAACTACAGCGTGAGAATACTGATTATGAACTGAAATCTTGGAATTCTGGTATTAAAACACACATGGAGTAATAACTACTGCTGCAAAACTCTACCCATGGGCATACAGTATGGATTCCAAGTAAAATTCTAGACTGTAAAACAGTAATGCAAGGCAATTGATTTTTATTGTATTTTCTATTGGAAGTGCTCAAATCTAGACACATATTTCAACTAAATACGGCACAGAAAATGCCACATCTGGTCCCAAACAGCTCCACCATATCCCAAAGGAGTGTTTTTGTGGCCCATTTTGGTCAGAAAAATGGGCCTGCGCTGCCCTCGGCTCCAAAAGTCCCATCAGCAGTCATTTTTTTTCACTCTGAGCAGGAGTGTTATTTTTCTACTTTCTAATTATAACCTTTTATCGGGCCACCCTGTGATTGGTTTTAGGTGATAAGTGGGGAGTCAAAATGAAAGAAACAAGCAATTGTAATGTTGAAAATTAGAAGGAGAAAACCGCTTTTCTTTTTTTTTTTCTGTTGTTATCTCACCAGGGAGTAAAATGGATTTTAGAAAGTTACGTGCTCGAGGTGACAAGGTGTGGCACGGAAATCAGCACCTTGCTTTGTCTTCCAGGAACTCGCATTTATTTTATTAATCTCTGCAAATATTCTTTTTTTTTTTTTTTTTTTTAAACTCTTTAACTTTGTGAAGTTTGCACACTGTCTCCCCGCAGTCACGTAACCGATGATCCCGCCGGGGGTCACATCAGTGTTGCCAGATGGGAAAAGAAGCGATAAAGTACTGTCGCTTTGAAATGATCATATTTTGACCCGAACTCCCCTATGTACTAAAACAACTTGAAAAATCACACGCTAGGACAGCGCATTTAAAAACAAAGTTTGTTGCAGTGCCGGTGCAGCTGCGCAAACAAAGGGATCGGCAGTGAAGAGGAGCCTGGTGATGTGTGGGCGTTCACGTACAGTGTTCATGAGACCCTAGCGTCTTAATAAAAGCCCCTAACTATGATGCTATCCCAACTATTAAAAACTATTTATACAGTGTATGGCACATAAAGAGCATGTGTTTTTTTAGGTTAATTGGTGATTCTAAATTGGCCGTAGGTGTGCATGTGAGTGTGAATGGTTGTCTGTCTCTCTGTGTTAGCCCTGCGATAGACTGCGGACCTGTCCAGGGTGTACCCCGCCTCTTACCCGATGACAGCTGGGATAGGCTCCAGCCCCCCCTCCGCGACCCTTCACAGGACTTCACTGTAACCGCTTGTTCCTGTCGCGGGGTCTGCTGGAGCCTATCCCAGGTAAGATGAATGAATGAATGACTGAATGAAGTGTGCTGACACTAATTCTAAAGTATGTTGTATTCAGTGTAATCCATAAACAGCGTTGTGGAGAGACGTGGCTCTCTTAAAGCTGAAACTCTGGAGGCCTCGTAGCCTTATTTGTTTTTTAATCTTCTCAAAAAGAAACTCCAGATGCTCAGTCAGAGAACAGAATGAAACAACAACAACAAAAAAAATCTTGTTTTTTTTATTTATTTTTTTATTCTTTCCCGCTCTGAAATAGTTGCAAATGGCTTTTTGGTGCCAGGGCACATTGTTAGACTGCTGACGGATGCCAAATGCTTCGGAAATTGGCTTGGAAACGACTAAGACAAACATCTGAGGCTGCGTCTGTAACAGGCCTGTTTGTATATCAAAGATGCGGCATCTAAGTGTAATGAGAACGAAATAGATATTAAAATTTAATCCCTCAACTTGTATTTATGGAGGTTTGTTGCTGGCTGCTTTCCACTTTGTGCAGTTTTACCTTGTTACCCGGCGTTCGCTTTCAGAAACTAGCAGAGTGTGGAGGCACACACACACAAACACACACCTGCCTGCAGGTTTCCTATATAAAATAGTTTTTCTCATACATTAAACTGTATGTAGTATTTAATTTGGCTCTCTTGTGCTGTTAACACTATTAAAAATACAAGCATCTTTTAAATCAAACTGCTGACACACACACAGTTTTCTACGAATCAGCTTGGGTCAGTTGTGCATATTGCCAGTTATTGATCTACTCGTGGGATGGAGATCAGGATGCGTGCAGTTTTGATCCGGATCTTACTTCCAGTTTTGTCTTCCACCGTGACACTTGGTCTCTGACTAAAATCTTTCGCATTTCCGTGTAAACTCCATCCGTCTTGCTCGATGCAGCCGCCTTTGTCAGCGCTGCGATCGCAGAGAGATGCAAATGTGTTCGTATTAGGTTTATCGTAAAGTTCTGAAACTACTTTAAACCGTGTGCTCAAGAGCTCATGTCAAGAGGCTTAAGTGTCACGTCCGTAACGTTTTGAATTCACACAAAGTGTTACAAGTCGTGGTGGGCGAATATTCTGGCCGCTTTTCTGTGTGTTGGAGGGCTAAGAAGGAGAAAAGCTAATCCCTACAGTCAAGGGTTTGTTTTCCATCTATTGTGAAAAATGTCAAAATCATGTCTCATTTGTTGTATGTTTTTTTTATTCTCCATGTATAATCTTTGGTGAAATGCCAACACGGCCTAAGAATGATACTTGCAGTTGTATAAAATGACCCACAAGGAAAATGTAAAGGATTTCTCCCTTGAAGCTTTTCACAGGAATCGTAATCTTTTACACACCATTTTTTTTTTTTTTTTTTAATGCGGAAATTGAAGTAAATCCAATCCATGGATCAAATTACATTTAAACCGCCAGAAAACATGTAATTCTATTAAAGAAAGGAGGAAGACGCGGCTTCATTAGGTTAATTAAAAACATGTCACAGGCCTAAATTGGCTTAGGAAATTTTCATGACTCATATGTGTAATTACATTACCGAGCTAATTGTTCTGCTCTGTTATTGGCATTCCTCATTCCTTTTTAATCTTTTATCAGTTGCTTGTTTATACTTTGTGTGTCTGCCATATGTTGCTTTATGGTGATTCATTATTAAAATCATGCGTATGAGATTTTGGTCAGAGTCTGAACCAGTATGGCTTGTTTATGTCTTTATTCGTTAATTGCAAACTGTATCCCTACCTGGACCCGCCCATTTGAGCGGATCATTTTCAACAGTTTGAAACATGACATCCACCTGCACCTCCATAAAATGTATTACAGTCGATGCGTTGTTATGCATAATTTATGGCTGACAGTAGAAAAAATCTGATATGTTGCTTTCAAATAATTAGGGTTTTGTTGTCTGGACAGGGGTGGATGTTTGGTCTCACTTGCATTTGCAGGAACACACGGATTCCTGAACAAACTAAATCTAAATTTAATCAAATCCCTGAAATAACACACTGTAATTCATAATTAGGATCTCATCTCAAAACAAAAAGATGCAAGTTTCCCCATCAGCGTATCAGAAAATGTTTTTTGAGTAAGTGCCAACTTTTCCAGAATACCCGGAACTTTCAATATCTGGCAGTTATTTATAATTTACTGCAAGTTATAAGAGTGTAATACCCTTCCGGGAAAGGTGCAACTGAAATCACCGTAATGACACCATATTGGCTGAGAAACGCAACTTCTCAGCTTTCAGTAGCCGTTGGAATTTTTCCAATAGCGCAAACTGTGACGATGTCCAGGCGGAAATTTAATATATTCACCCATTTTACGTCAGCTCCTGCAAGCAACTTGACTGCTAGCCTACAGATGGCCAACGAGTGTTGGCTTTTCGTTGATGCTAAATAACATAGTTACAACCTGGGCCTTATTTCTGGCATAAAATATGATATAACTTTGGTGTCATTTGGAGACATTCGGACGATATTTAGATCCGAGTATATCAATATAGTGGGAGTGACTGGGGCACTGCAACGCAGCCTCTATATAACACATTATCTGCCGCGAAACCCAATATTTTGTTTTGATATGCTAGTGCTATTCTCCACTGAGAATTGAGTTACCTACTACTAAATCAGATAAACGTAGAACTAAGTATTCTCTGAGTCAAACCAGGTTCTGTTAGTTTGGTGTGTTATGTAATGATACACAGTGAAGTAGGGTGGTGAGAGACTGTAAATCAGGATCTATTTTAATATGTATAGGGTTAGGATTAGGGATTAGTTGGTGAATATAAAGGAAATTTACCAAGTAATCTTGAATATTAGTTACTGCTCCCGTTAGTCATGAACGTCATTATTCATCGACTGTACAAGCACATCAAACACAACATGAATCCCTCAAGAAAAGCTGCCCACCTTTCAGTCATCACCAGCCTATTGTTAAATAAAGATGTAGCTCTCCTCTAACATAATGGCCGGCGTTAGCAAAGCAGCTCTTATGTGCATAACAAAAGGCCCCTTGAAACCCTCTCCAGCAAGTCTGCTCAACGTTTAATTGTGGAAGACGTGCACAGCGAATATTTGGAGCATTTTTTGCTCTGGAAATAAGTGATGGAAAATGAGGGCTATTACGGCATCGTGTGTGAGAGAGAAAGCGAGAGAGTGAGAGAAAAAAAGGAGGCTAGCGTGAATGCCCAAGGACAGGTTATTGTGCCCCTGCAATCTAGCAGATTGATAGCTGTAAAATCCTGGATCTGTTTACCGCGCAATCACCGTGGGACCTCGTTTACACAAACAAATCTGAAAACAGCATCTGAGAATATACTAATGGCTCATGCTTGCGAGGCCCACACAGGTCAAATCGATGGGATGCTCTGGCTTTGAACATTCTTCTAATGTATTGCCAAGGGTTTTCCCATGTCGCCCAATTTACAAGTTGCGAGATTTGTATACGCCAATAACGCAGAGCTCAAACTTTTGATTTTTCTCTTCCCCGTGTTCATCCTAAAAATGCGCCGCAACACAACGCTGACAACAAACAATGCTTTTAGACATAAGTTTCAGAGTGAGGCAAATCCTAGCCGATCGGTCATGGGCGTATCATTGGCTTATCTACTCGCTGTAAAATGAGAAGCCCCTGGACTGACAGACGCCCATGTATTTTCTCTCCCCTGTCTCCTCTCACCCCAACCGGTTGAGGCAGACGGCCGCCCACAGCGAGCCCAGTTCTGGCAGAGGTTTCTTCCCGTTAAAAGCAGATTTTTCCTCCCCGCTGATGCCAGGCGCTCGCTCAAAGGGCCGACTGTTGGGTTTCTCACGATAATAAGTAAAGCAAAGTTTTGGAAGATGCCATGTGAATAAAGTTTCACGCCGCGTACAGGCTGTACATCTGCAAACTCACATTTTATTCTTACCTATAGGAAGATCTGAGGATTTAAGATGAGCTCCCAGAAGGCATTAACTGTGCGATTTCTGCTTCCACTCTGAATTCCACAATGATTAGATGAAGAGCAAAAAATAAATAAATGAATAAAAAATAGGTCAGTTTGTATTCAGCAAGTATAACATGAAAGGTATGAAAGGACAGGCAAGTAATAATGGTTGATAGTCTTGTATTTATACAGCGCTTTTCTACCTAATGGTGCTTTACAGTCACAATGACACTTCTACCCACTCGTTCACACAAGCACTGGGAGCGACTCTGGTTCAGTGTCTTGTTCAAGGACATTTCGGCATGTGCACCAGGGACCGAACCGCTGAATTGTTTGTGGGCAAGCCACAGCCTCCCCCAGAACTGCGATACGGATTACTTCCATAGGAAACACAGTCCAATTACGTAATACAGCTAGCAAGACGTTCAGCACTGTAGAAATCCGCGACTGCAGTTGGTAATATATGCAAAAGAAGAAAAAAAAATTCTCTGCCACAAGCCTTTCCTGCGTCTGAATGAACAAACATCACTTGCTGAGCAGCCATTCATCTTTGCTTTTGATTTTAAACTGGGTAAAAAAACACACGACAGTGCCCCAGAAATTTCTTTTCAAACTATTCTATCAAAAGCGCTTAAAGAAAAAATCTGAGATAAAACATAGGCCACCTAAGGAGGGCTTTTAATCATTAATAACAAGGCTTTGCGGTGGTGGTTTTTAAAAATACGACCTCATTAAAAATACATCGAAGCTGCGTTCGGTGACTTCTGACCACCTTGGGCCAGAGAAAGTCCAAAAAACAAACTCGCAGCGAGCGCACCTTGATATTTCATTTATCAGGCTTACAGTTCACAAGTTACCAGGCGGCTGCTGCCTGCTCACGCAGCAGAGACGGAGCGGCCCGGGCATCACATTAGATTTACCTTCACGAGACAGAGATATACACCCCAAAATTAAGCTGTGCTGATTGGTTGGCACCCTCTGGAGAAAGTTCATCTTAAGCTTGCTTTAGTCTTGATGGTTTTCCCCGGCTGCTAATTGTATTATCTGATTGGCAAGTCTGCTGACTGAAGTGATTTAACCTCAACAGACCTGCAAAATTTATTGTTGATTCTCAGTGGGACTGGTTTTCAGTAGTTTGGGAGAATCAAGAAGTCGGACATTGAGTCCAAGGGTCAGAGTGTCCCCTAAAATGGAGTTGTGATATGTGAAATGTACATCTGTGATCTCCTCCGGCTTGGGATATATGTTAAAACTGTTGCACTACAGCAACCATGGCTGAACACAAAAGAAAGTGTCATCTATAGGTCTACAGCTTCCAGCCTTTAGGATGCTGCTCTTTTTTTCCTGAACGTTAGTTGTACTATCTTCTCTTGCCATCACATGTCAATAGAATCATTCAGAACAGGTCCTGACAGGACCACTACATCACTGACAGGAGATGTGAATACCATCGACCATGTTGTGACAATACAATGTTCTGTTGGGAAACGTTTCTACCTGGCATCCATGTGGATGTTACTTAGACATGTAGCACTCACCTAAACCAGACCAGGCACCCCCACCCCATAGCAATGACACTCCTTGATGGCAGCTGCCATCCCCAGAAAGGGTGCAGCCTGACACAGGCACACACACAAAAACGCTTTAGGAACAACTCAAAAAAGATGAAGAACTGCACAAGGTGTTGACCTGGCCTCCAAATTCCCTAGATACTGAACTGATCAAGTATCTGTGGGATGATCCACAGAGGCCCCTCCCCTCAACCCGTAGGACCCAAAGGCCCTCACTAACAACATTGTGTTGCCAGACACCACAGGACACCGTCAGAAGGCCCATGTCCATTCTCTGATGAGTCACAAGTGTTTTGGAGGCGCAAGGGAGACCTACTCAATATTAGAAAGGTGGTCTTAATGTTATGCCTGATGGGTGTACAGTCAGATTTAAAATGTGGAGCGTCTGACCATTGGTAGCGCAATGTTATCAGCAACATACATATTCTCACAAGCCACACAGTTTCTCAATGCATAGGTTTTGATGGCTTCCATGCTGCTTCCCAGATGAACAGTACTGCTGCAGAACATTAAATGGCCTTAAAAATCCCAATTATGGTTCATATACACAATTACATGCACAGTGCCTACTCCTTTCATATGCAGCTGCAAGGTTCCTTAAAGATTAGATTCATTACTGATACATTTTAATGTATCAAAGACAAGTCAGTGGTTTTGACCATTATAGCCATCAGCGTTGCCCACCCCCAGCTCTTCCGGCAAGAGAAATCTTGCTCAGTGATGAAATATTCATGGAAATATTAAGGATTCAACTTAAGAAGTAATTTGCTATACTTCATTTCAAGTGTGTCTCGAATTTGTGGATGCTTTGAAGTGAGTGCTTTTGCAGTTTGTATGTGCTGAGGGAGCGACGGAGCGCGCACACGCACACGTGGTACTTGAGGGTCTCTCGGCAGCCCCCGTTCGCTCCTCGGTGTCACTCATTTCCATTGCTCTACGAGCTTCTCTTCCCCCCGCGGACCCTCGAGGATCTAAAAAACCTGTGGTTTATGTACACTTCATATCTCAGCTGCAGTCGTCTGAGGGGGACCAGGACTGTTATCCCAGCAGAGAACAACACATCATTTTCTCCTGTCAAGCCTTCTGTTAGGACTCATCACAGAGAGCAAGCACTCAGGATCCATGATATTATTAGTCTCCCAGGGAAGGTTGTTCATTCAATTTTCCCCACAACATTGCACTGTAGCAAGGTCCTTCTATGTGGAGCGAAAAAAAAATAAGAAAAAAACCGAAGTGAGAAATAAGAGATAGCGTAGAAGCACTGCTTGTGTTAATCTGGTCTCCGCTGAGAGGTGTTTCTTGAAAACAAGGTGAACCAATATCCACCATCTTTACAGACGATCTGTGCGAAAGGTATGAATGTTTTCCCCACCGCTCGCTCTTTTCTCATATCTGACAATTTCAGTTTTTCTTATGGGAAACTCCCGCCTTACTCCTGAAGGCTAGAACCTCAGCGAGATCAATGGGAATACTTAAGCCTCGCATGCAGCGCTGTGACATGGTCAGGGAGATTCTCCATACGAATGTTTTCACTTCGGTGGAAGCGGGAAATGTTGCTTGCAAACACCTTCAGCGAAAAGGGGGCTTGTTTCTTTTCTTCCACCTCAACCCCACCACATACGCCCAAGTCCAATCTCAGGCATCTGGAACGTTCAGGGGGAAAAAAGAAAAGAAGAAGAAAAAAAAAAGGTGTTTCCGCTGTATTTTTAACAGGCCTGCACAGTTCAATCCCACTCTTACTCTCAAAGCCCAAGGCTTAATCCCCTCGCTGGTGAAGGCGTTTGTTTGAGGATCGCCCTCGCTGCTGGCGACTGCCTCTCCGTCCTTGCCGTGCCCTTCAGAGGCGTACTGGCAGATCTTCACTCAGGATTCTTCTGTTTTTTATTTATTTAGTGTTTTGTAAAAAAACCTCTTCTTTCCCAAGCCTGCATTGACCATCATCCCAACTTCCTGTTTATTTCTGATTTTGTTTTATTGACCTTTTGGTAAGTGGTATCCCTTGAGCTTTAAATTAGAAGGTAACTTAAGACCTAAATGTCACCAATTAGCACGAACAAGGATCTATGATAACTTTTCACTGATGAAAAGGTAGTGATATAGCTTACAGCAATTAAATCCTTACAGAACCCTGGCTAATATATTGCTTTTTTATGTTATAGGTGGTATTGGATGACCATATTGTTGTAACTACAACATATTTAAGGTCGCTGGCCAATAAGAAATGATGATACACCACTTCAGTGTGAGAGGTTATTCATTAGACACAAAATTGAAATTAATATAGTGACCTTTAATTTAATTGATGATTCAGTATTAGTATTTAGGTTTTATCCCTGTACAGAGTAACCCATTCGAACCCAATGAAACTACAGTTAGTTACATTTTTTTGTAAGGCAGAGAGAAGGGAAAAATCTATAATATATTAAAATAGTAAAAAATGCCAAGTTGATGTTCACGTTTTCTTAGTCGTGACATTTAAATTGCGATCGCAGTATTTTCCTCATTTGAGTTTTCAGGCCGCAGCTACTGGCTACAGTTTGAGAAAATAAAAATTGGGTTGTGGGGCAATAGTCGGATTGTAAAATAATGATGGTCAAGCCTCGCTAAAATGTTTTACTCCCGTTTCCCCGCTCACAAGACATCCTTTCTTGTTTCCCGGTCATGATCAGTGACTTCATTATCAGCGAGTGGGCCGAATCTCATCCAAGCTGTCCTCCAATCCCGGCTGACGGATATGATTGTTATCCGTTGAGAAATTCTCCCGATGCCTAACGAGGCATTTTAGCGGCTTCTGTTGCCTTTGGAAAGAAAGCAGGGCCTAATAACGTCCTCATTCATATTTGACACACTTGAAGGAGAATTCTGTCCATCTTGAAGTCATAAAAGTGGGATATGGCTCAGGGAGACATGGCCTCGCAGATGATTTTCACTTCTGTTAAGCAGTTTCTGACCAAACGGGTATTAGACTGGAGACTCTTTTTTTTTTATCCGGCCTCTCATCAGCCTGCTGAGCGAAATCCCCCGATGGTCTGTGGAATCAAGGAAAATAATCCCAATCCTTGCATCATTTTTCATCACTTTCCTCTGCTAATAGCAGGCAGCCAATACTATTTTTTCAAGTCATGCATATGAGGTAATAAACAGTCCAAGTGTAAATTATTCTATCAGCACGTAGATCTCTCCTCGTGTCTTATTAGAATTTAAAGACACACATTTCAAAACTGCAAGCACAGCCTTTTAGACATAGTTTTACTTATTTAGTTGACCACTTTTCTCATAGTGTTTTCTCAAAATAAGCAGCGAAAGCGAAGAAAACATTTTTTTTGTGTGTGTGTGTGTGTGTGTGTGTGTTGACAGATAATGTGAGTTTCTAATTCTTGAGAATCTGCGGCTGACTCACACACACTATAGGGGATAGAGCGGGAGAGGAAGGAGGAGAGCTGCCAGTGATTGATCGCTGAGCTGTCGAGCTGAGCTGTGGAAGGAGGATTGGAGAAGCACGGATTTGAGAATATGCCAATAACTCATTTTCTAAAGAAATAAACATCAGTTGTATTTACAGCAAATCAGAGACTCGCCGCACAGGAAAACATGTTCATTTTTATCTACAAATGACTGACAACTCGAAATATCGAACAAGGTAATCAAGTCATAAATTCCCTATTTCCTGGCATAGTAAGTAGATCTCAAACATAAACAGTGGGTGGCAATTTGATAGTTCTTCCCATTATGCTAATGTTATGATTGAAAGGGCGCATATGAATTTTATATAGCGTGTGATCATTAATAACAGGCTTCACCTACGAGAGTGATGGACACCTGACAGCATCAGCATGTGACAATAAGGAAGGCCTCTGGGGTTTGTGATATTTATTCATTTTCACGCAGGACATTTCTGCTGGAGGTATCAATTATTTTTTACGCCTAAGGGCTTCCTGCAGAACCATGTAAATAGCAGGATCACTCCACCTCAGGGAAAGAAGCTTCACTCGATCTATATTCAAATAGATAAACTTAACATGGTAACTACTAGAAGGTACTAAACTTCTGATAAAATAAATAGCTCAACATTTCTGGAAATCTCTGTCCTACAGTGACAGAAAGCTGTAACTAAAAAAAAAAAAGTATTTTTAAAAAAAATAAATATTCTTATTTGTTGGCTTGCTGGGACGAGAAGATTGACGCCATTCTTGTATCTGGAAGATAAATATAAAGGCATAGCTAGCTGCTACTTAGCTTAGCTTCAAGAAGTAACAGAATAGGAAACAACTCCTCTATCTCTGTCCAAACGTAACAGAAAACTATTACTTTAAAGAAACAATGTATATTTTTGTACATTTTTTATTTACTAGCTTGCCAAGAACTAGATGAGAAAGAAGATTGACACCACTCGTGCATCTGTAAAATACAGTAACTATAAAGATGTAGCTAACGTGTAGCTACTTAGCTTAGCTTCAAGAAGGGATAGAGAAGGACACAACTATTTCCGTCCGGAGGTAACAGAGGAGTGGAATATTTAGAGCAATATGCTGATTTGCCAGCTTGCTGAGAGTTAGATGAGAGGACAGACACCACTCTTGTATCTGTAAGATTCACATAGCCTAAAGGTGTCGCTAGCAGCTACTTAGCTTAGCTTCAGGACTTGACAGAGGAGGAAACAACTAGGCTATCTCTGTCCTAAAGTAACAGAAACCTATTACTTTA
Source organism: Chelon labrosus (assembly GCF_963514085.1). NCBI lineage: Eukaryota > Metazoa > Chordata > Actinopteri > Mugiliformes > Mugilidae > Chelon > Chelon labrosus. The sequence continues at coordinate 10,103,824 of NC_140337.1, forward strand.
AAGGAATATTATAGCCTGTTCTGAGATATGTTGGCTTGCTGATGGTTAGATGACAAAACTGACAATATTCTCAGTCTGTAAGATAAATATGGAGGTGAGGCCAGCAGCTACTTAGCTTAGCAATCCTACGACCTGGCATCCACACAAGTGGACATCACATTTTTGGTTTTCTGCACTGGTACCTGTTGTACACAGATGTGGACACTAACACTATGCTATTTCGAGAACATATTCCTCTGTCAAAGGCACTGGAATTAGTACTGGAGGCAATTGCTGGGGACATCTCAGAGGAGGAGTCGTCTGACATTGATGACCCCATGGAGGATGCTGATTACCATCCTCCACAATAGCAGCCAAGCAGCAGTGAGGAGGAGGAGAGTAGTGGGAATGAGGACCCCATTCCACAGCCCACTGAGGCCAGCCGGGGACGTAAACTTCTTCTTGGTGAAACTGATGGTGAGCCATTTAGTTTGTTCTGCATTAACATCACAGTAACACTGGAATTGTAACATACACTTATGCCAAAGAACAAGACACACTGTATCATTGTTGCAAGGAGCTAATTTACAACATCTAGCTACAGGTTTTAGTGCAATTTTGATGTCCTGTGGCCCGTACCCACAAATCAGGATGTACTGGTCCAACGCGTTAGGATACCCACCAATCACAGAAAGATTCAACCGTGACAGATTTTTCAGACTGAGGTAATCAATAGAGGCGGTCAATGATTTGACAGATTCTTGAAGGCGAGGCCTTTTCTGGACCGCATTCTGAAAGGCTGCCAGTCTCAGGCAAGACCTGAGTTTGTTCCTATTGATGAGCAGATGATAGCTTTTGTAGGAGCCTTTCCGTGTCGTCAATATCTGCCAATGGCGCCCCGTCTAGTTGGCATGAAAAACTGTTTGTGCTACAGCGTAAGGCATCATGCTCCACTTTGAATTGTATCAGGGTTCAGATGCAAAGATTGCACAGGTCCAGGAGCCAGGGGAACTGGGCTTGGGCAGCTTGGTCATTGATCGTCTGTCTGAAACTCTCCATCCTGGTACAAAGGTGTACTTTCGGTCCTTTACATCCATCAAAGCTGTGAAGTGAATGATGGAGACGCAGGTGGTACAATTATGAAGAATCGGGTTTCCGAAGCAGTGCAGAAACTACCAAGTGACAAAACAATGAAATGTTTTACTGGGAAGAAGAGGAAACAACCAGTCTATCTTCAAGAAATAGTATATTTTGATTTTTCTATGATGCTAGACAAGCAGCTGGCTAGCTTAACTCAAAGACAGAAAGCAAGGGGAAACAACTAGCCTATCTCCGCCCACAACAAAACCATATTACTGTCAAGGGACAGTATATTCAGAGAAACACTTGTTTTCTAGCTATTTGATTTTATGTCATTTGATATGATATATATTAAGATAAAGCTAGTAGCTAGTTAGCTTGCTGGAAGGAAGGGAAAACAGCTAGCATGTGCTTGTCTAAAGCTAATAAAATTCACCTACCAGGACTTATAGGTGTAATCAAACTTAATATTGTGTTTGTTAATCTATAAAAGCAACAGTATTGCAAAAAAAAAAAGTACCTTTTTAAGAACATTTAATTGGAACATTCTGAGGTACAAGTCAAAGCTTCAAAAGTTCTCCTCCTTTTTTTCTTTTCTTTTTTCCCCCTCCTTTTCCTTCTTTCTCTTTCTCTCTCTCTTGTGATCCCACTGACTTTTGGGTTGTTTGTCTTGCAGCGATCTGAGAACCGGAGCTAGTGTTCAGTGAAGCAGCTCAGTGTCTGCCCAGCATCAGAGGCAACCATGTGGCTCTGAGAAACCTTTTCTCATGCAACAACAGTTTTGTCTATGCTTGGATGGAGTCTTGACACGATACTGTAAAATAGGATTACGCAATCATACAGGTAGCAAGGAATGTTTTGCACATGCTAACCCCTACAGTGCCATCAACCTCTTTTTGCCAAAAAAGAAAAGTTCTAGCTCTTGTTATTGAAAGGCTGTAATTTGTATGACGGCGCTGACGGTGGTGTGAGACAGATCTTGATTAAAGAGCTAGATTAATTTATTGTGGGTGGCCATTGCACAGAAGGAAAAAAACAAATGTTGGGTCCTTGTTGCATCCAAGTTCCCATCAATTAAATGTAGACTGCAGCTTCATTGCATAAAATAATGAGAAAGCACTATGATACTTCTGTACATATCCCAGGTTTTTGGTGTGCCAGTTAACCTTTTGCAATTTGAACAAGAATAATTCCAGTAAATACGTCCGAGCCCCACAATATCACAATATAGTTTTTCTTGTCGTAGCGCAAAATAAAAGTAATCAGATTGCCAACAAACAAATGTGAACCTTGCGCTTTTGTGGCCCCCATGACCTCTCTGTGTGTCACCAGCCACTGCTTCAAGTTAATATTTAAAGAGGTGTTTTAAAGGTAGTTATTCAAATAAATTAATTTGTAAACGTTTAAATATATATGTACTGTATAAATATATATATATATATATATATACATACATATATACATACATATGTGTGTATGAAGACACATTCTTAGAATTTATGCTTAGAAAAACAGCAGCCTTTAAATCCCACGTGTACATTTCAGATTCTGTATTTCCACACATGCACTTATGTCTTTATGACGAACCAATAGCCACAAGTATTTATTTTCCCAGGGATTGTATATGATAGTGGTATTACAAAGCTGAAACCTGGCAATAAGACGCAGACAAATAAATTCTGTTTATCTTTTTGTAAGAGGTCACATTAAAGCAAGCAAATAACACTGGTAATATTTATTACCGCACCCGCAGTGTGATATTTACTGTAACCGTAGATCAAACATCTGCTGCTGCACTGACATGTTTGTCTCTCGCTGTGAAAGACTCCAGCGGAGCAGAGGAGGAAAAGCTAGACGCGGCATTTTATACTCGGTAAGCTACGGGCTGGGTTATTAGAATAATACTAACAGACGGCCAGTTTACATTCTGGATTTCCTCAACCGGAGTGAATTACATCAAAGAGGAAATAAATTGTGTTTGACTTGAAAGCAGGAGAAAGTTCTGAGCCTTAATTCCGCAGAGGGGAATGAACATCTGTATTTTATCCGTTCCATTTCTCTTTAAAGGTTCTTTCCGTCTCCCTCTGGACGGAGAACAAAACTTGTCAGATATGATTTGTTGATGTGTTCCTTCATTTCATCCTTTAAAACCTTCGCAGCTTATGTGTATTCAAGCCTTCAGACTGGGTTATCTAAACTGACAACGTGGTGAGGGGTTCCAAATATAAAGACCATTCATGGTGTGAAAAAAGGCAACACAACAACGCAACTTGTGGAGCGCTTATGCCTTTAGCAGACGATTGCTCAAGTAATTTCTTGGCTTTGATTGTGCTTGGAGTTCAACTGAGTGCTCAGCAAGAGCACGGGGTAATAGAAGTGTCAGCATCAGAGAGCAATAAAGGACAGACGTACAGTGTATTTGATTCAGGCCAGTTTACTCAGATGGCTTTGTTACTGTATCTCCTTCACTCCCACACAACGGTGCTGCATAAACCCGATAGTCCTCTGAGTCAGAGTTGATGTAAACAACAAGAGAGCTTCATGTCCAGCCAGAGCCTAGCAGGATAATGGATATCAACCCGGCGACATGTGATTTGCATAGACAGCACAGAGGGATTAGGGTATGATCTGCAGCGTCTCGGAGAAGGCAGAGCAGAAATGTGCCGCCGTAATTCATGAGCAACCCGAGCCCTCAGATTTGTTTTCATGTGATTCCAACCAGCAAATCCCGATCAGACAGTTATCCTGATAGGAGGAAAAACATCCCAGCTTCGCATTTAAATATCTGCGGTCCCAACTTTTATCAATGACAGACAGACAACGGCGCGTCAAGCGAGCATCATTTGGCATTATGTACTCCTTCGCTCCGTATCTGTGAAGGCTGTGCCGCAAAACAAACAGGTCTCTCAATTTCTTTCTCCTGTCTTTCAGGCCTTCTATTTGAATTATTTTTATTTTTTTTAATTCTGCGTTGTTGCCCTCTGACAGCCTGCAGGGATGTAATTTTGAAATATTTTTTTTTTTATTATAGGAAAATGATGTAGCGTCTATCCACCCGAGTGTGCTTTTAAAGGCGAGGTTGACATTATACCTGCTCCTGCTGCGCTAGCTGTAGAGGAATCCCCAGTGGCACCTTGTCGAGCGGCCATGTCAATTGTTTGTTTGCATACCGAATAGCTCCAGGCGTTTTCGCTGTCGAGCTCAGAGAATAAGCAGCTCATCGCTACCAATGGACCGTCAGGAAATCTGTATGCCAACCAGGCATATTCGCCGAGACTGACAATCATGTAACTGTCATTAAAAGTAAAGAAATACATCTGCTGCAAGATGGAGCCGAAATGAAAGCACACATTCTTTTGAAATGTACTTAAAGGCTGCCCCTTTTAGTGGTAAATGGATCAAATAGATACTTCACATCATTTAAAGAATTTATTGTAAGCTCCCGTTCCACAATGCGCTGGAAAAAAAAGTTGTCGCTTACCTTACTAAGCTAAATTATTGCCCTTGGAAAAAAAAACAAAAGGTGTTTTCCAAGATGAAAAGCAACTTGTCATAGAGCTTTTACTTTATTGTTGCTGCTGATAAGGTCAGAGAGTGCGAAACCTCCACATGAAAGTCATTCCTTCCCTTTAATATGATAATACACTTTTTTTTCAATTAGTGTTTAAACAAAAGCTTGAAAGCAAAAACTTTATGAAACGTCTGGAAAAAAAAAGTGAGTTGCAGTAATTTGCTTAGAAATGAGCTTGGAAAGTTAGCAAAGAGGGCTTGGTAAATGTGAGTCACTGAATCAGTCTCAGCTTTTCTCTTTCTGGTTATTAAATCAAAGTTTTTTTAAAAGTCAGTAATAGCATAAAAAGCACTACAAATGCTGCAAGATATGGATTCAACTAGTGTAAGAACTCAGTTTGCACATTTGCTAGTCCTCGTCCTTTAGGGAGATTTGTTTTTGTGTGTGACCTTAAACCTAAAATGTGTATTTTCTACCATCTCACAATCAAAAATAATATCAAAAGACCTAATTTGATATTGTGACGTAGCATGATATCATGAGAGTCTTCCCAACTGCTGCCGATGAAACTCCAGCAGTTGTAACCCTAATATGCTCACAGACAAGGTAATGTATTAAAGCTTCGCTTCAAATTGGGTTTAGTCAAATATGCTGCCGTCAAGACAACTTGTGGATAGACATGGGAAGTTCTGTGCGCAAAACGCTTGTTGGTTGACGCGGTGTCGGTAGTGTCGCGCCCGTCAAAACAGCCCTGCTAGCAACTGTTCATGTCTAGAAGCCACCGAGGCTAAAGGCTATTACGTACTTGACGAGAAAGGTAATTTTGTTCTCTCAGCCTGCTTATGACTCGTTTGAGAGTTCTCGCAGCTTGTTCTCGACACATTAACTAGACAGAACGTTTTTCTTGGCAGAACTTTACTATTCTGGGATTTGGAAGTGGTGCGTGGCTAATGCGGAAAAGCGGAAATGCTAGTGGCCACTCTGTGATGCTAATATTCACAGCGAGGCAACTAATCTCGCCTGGGTAGAGATCGGCATGCTGTGGTTAAAACGACTGGCCGACATCCAAAAATAATAAGTGCCTTTCATCGTCCGTCTCCCGCATCTCCCACAATGCTTAGCGCGTGTGACGTATGCTGCAGTAGGAGGGCCCTTTGAGGACTTCCCCTGAGTTCGTCAGTTTCTTGTTAAGTATAAATTACCTGGCCAGAACAAAATTTTTCTTGTTCTTGCAACTCTCCCTCGCTTCTCACTGGGTATGTAACAATCTTAAGAGCGTAGCAAGCTAACAACATGATAGCTTGATGTAGGAAATGCAAAAGCATAATGAAAGGATGAAGCCGTTGGGAATATCCATACTTTCTTCAGACTATAACATACGAAGAAAACGTGAAGCTTATCTTTAACCTATAAGATCGTGAAAATCACCTCATTCAAAGGCAAGAATAAATTCATGCTGTGCCATTTCATTCTAAAGTTGGATGAAACGTTTGCGAATGTAATGTTCATTGCTAACTTAATATTAGCGGGAGTGCCTACAGCCAATCCAGTTCCTTTTGTTTTAGATATACCATGGCCTAGATGACTAAGAATCTTCACAGACATATAGCGAAACCTCTGGCAGCTTTAACTGCGCAGTATCCCGGTAGGGTAGCCCAACACTGGATTAGCTGTCACGGTCAGTTGCAGCAACCGGGGTGCTAAAAGAAGTGAGATGCTAATGGGAGGCGACTTCAATAAAATACACTGATATGTTCAAAAAAAAGAGAAGATGTCTTTGGGGTTTGAACATTTTTGGAAATGTTTGGGATGCCATAAGTAGACAAATAAACCGAGCCAAGTCAAGGAATCAAACTATCAATCCAACTGATCCACTAAAATGGTGATCTGGTTGTGGAACACCCTTCTAAATTAATACTACACAAAACTCCTTGTACATTGTCTTTGCATGCTAAGGTTACAAACAATCACCTCTATTTTCTTATTTGCATTTGTAGTAAATTGGATCTCTTGGGTAGCCCCACTGCATCTAGGCCACTCATAGTGATTGTAAAAGGAACTGTGCTGTGAATTTGATTGATTCCCTCATGACAAGAAATATTATTCTGTCATGGCGCTACGTCCAAAACTAGGCCTTAGCATGTTAACTGAATATACATGCTTAAAAATAAACTGGCTGTACCCCGAAGCCGGTGGACATCCTATAAAATCCAGGAGGCACATTCTAAGACCCAGATAAACATGTAAGCTAAGGCATAAATTGTGCCGCATCCATACGATACATGACAACCTGTCTTTTCTTTTCTAGCAGTAAATATACTCCTTGGATGCTGTAAGTAAATCAATTTACATCTCTTGCACAGCTCTTGCATTCTTTTTTTCTTTTTTTTTTTTCTCCACAGCTCCAGGGAGAGCTCTATATGGTTGGTCCACCGGGCTGCCAGCTACTACCTACTCCCCAGGGATAAATCCCGAGTGTGTCTCGTCTCAAAACGCTACTTAGATGGGCCCTCTGGGAAGTGAGCCTCTGGGGGCCCTGTCTCGAGGAGGAAACACCCGCTTCCCTTTTTGCTTGGCTGCATTTTGGAAGGAAGAAAAATGACAACCTGGACCTAGTGTTGTTTTTACCGCATTGCTCTCTGTTTTGACTGAATTTGAATGTTAAGAATCATCCGTAGGTACATCTCAATCAGCTATTTTATGCCGAAGAAACTTCTAAAGGGTGCCCATCTTGCTACTTGTCTGTCTCACTGTCGACCTCTGCTCGACTAAACCAATGGACTGGTTGGCTAACGTGGTAACAGATAATTGTGTTATATGAAGATGCAGTAATACAGCTTGGTATAAATAAGTTAATTTACTAGCCTTTATCAGATGGAATGAGGAGGAAGTGGCGCTGAATTTGAGGGTATGAAACTGTGCTTTGTTTTTGTTTTTTAACGGAAATACATTGTTTGGTAAATTTTCTATTCCTTACGGTGTGATTAACACTATTAGCACCTTGGTACATAAATGTGCATATGGCTGTGTGCAGGATTATGAAAATTCACTAATTAACACATTGTGGGTTTTGTGTTTCCAGTCGTTATGCTGAACTAGGCGGCGGCTGGCTTTAGCTCCGATATAACCGTGATCACGTCACATTTTCAAAGCCTGGGGCGCTGCTGTCAACTTCACTCAAAAGCGCTCTCGCAGTTTTTGTTGGGAGATGTTGATAGTCCACGTAACATCGGCGATGTGCTAGTTTTAATTTGATAGTAGAAAAACATTTATCCGGACGTGGAAGTCAATTGAAAAATTATTATCAGATCATATAGGAAGTTGTGCTGAACAAAAAGATACCAAACATGGGTACGGTAAAAAAAAAAAATTATGTGATATACACACCAATCAGGCTTAACATTATGACTACCTTCCTAATATTGTGTAGGTCTCCCTTGTGCCTCCAAAACACTTGTGACTCATCAGAGAATGGACATGGACCTTCTGAGGGTGTCCTGTGGTGTCTGGCAACAGAATGTTGTTAGTGGGGGGCCTTTGGGTCCTATGGGTTGAGGGGAGGGCCCTCTGTGGATCATCCCACAGATACTCGATCAGTTTGGGATCTAGTGAATTTGGAGGCCAGGTCAACACCTTGTGCTGTTTTTCATATTTTTTTAGTTGTTCCTAAACCGTTTTTGTGTCTGTGTCAGGCTGCATCCTGCTGGGGATGGCTGCTGCCATCAAGGAGTGTCACTGCTATGGGGTGGGGGTGCCTGGTCTGGTCTAGGTGTGTGGTACATGTCTAAGTAACATCCACATGAATGCCAGGTCCAAAAGTTTCACAGCAGAACATTCAATTGTCACAAGATGGTCAATGTTATTTACTTCACCTGTCAGTGGTTTTAATGTTGTGGCTGATTGGTGTAAATGTTAGTAAATCAAAAGTATTCAAAAACAGCAAAAATGGGCTAAGATCCCCAAGAGTTAAATGTCGCTCCTCAATAGACCTTTGTCACAGCAGACATTCTTACTTGTCAGTGAGTGTATTCATCCCATACTGTGACAAAATGAGACAAAAAAAAGAGCCTGAAATCCGTGATTTATTTATTTTTTTAATGGCAACTTGGAGACAGTTGCCTCAGCCTTTAGTGACTCACAGCCACATTCGTAATTGTGACCACCTAATAAATGTAAGAAGATGGAAAAAAAAAAAAAAACTCGTCTCTTTAGCATCAAAATGAGTCACAAATTTTGTCCTGTCTGATTCGGTGCTGAACAGGCAGTGTCCCGTGTGTTTTTATAGAGTTAAAACATCAGATTGCTCTGGCTAAAGAAAAAAAAAAGCGGCACTATGAAAGCGGTGCGTGTGAACCTAAACAGCAAAATGGGCCTTAAAATGAAGGCAGTGAGCAGAAAGACGGATATGTAGAGCCGAGGGACACCACGGAGTTGGGGGATAATTCTCTTTGGGCCCACGTGTATGAGCACCCCTTCGCGAAACAAATTCATTTTGCTGGCTGTGACGCTCTAAATGAAGAGATTGGGCAGCGCATTAGCAATACCGAAACTAAAACGGCACTTTTAAAAGAAGACGTCCTAGTCCTCTTGTGTTTGTTCTCTTTGCAATGCCGACAACGTTGCCGCAGTCACTCAAAAGCGTCGACACCTTCCCCGTGCCCATTGATGCTCGGCACTCCTCTCCGCAGTTCAGTTGCTTGAGATCTCCCAGGATAATTTGATGGGAAATTTATTTCATTTACACATCATACCACACTGGCTGTAATTAATTGTTCTGCTGTTTGGTGTACAATAGTTCACTGACTCCTTTGTGCGACTTCAGGCTTGTTACTGTTCCGTGATACGTGGCGCCACACTGAAACCGCTAACAGATGCTGCTGTCACCTAACATGTCCACACTGATGACTCCAAAACAAAGAATTCCTGGTATGAATAAACAGAAGGCCTATTCTGTTGCGCTGACAGTAAGTCTCATTAGAGGAATACACAGTTCACTTCTGATTACATTACGGCTTTTGGTGAATTTTGTGTTTCAAGTTCTGTTTTTGCACATACCATCTGCATGGAGTTTAACATTAAATCTCGTTTTATTGGAAAAACCAGTGTAAGACATCTGCTCCGTGATAATTAGCATATTCATGTTTCTCGCCAGATTACAGTTTTATGTCGAGAAAGCTAATATTTAATACATTTAGTAAATTTTACATAACAAATATGCATAAATAGTCAAATCGCAAATGTGAAAGTGAGGCTTTTAATCAGCTGCAGCGTATCGCTGGATGGCTGGACGCCACGGGCCACATGTCAGTCATTTCAGAAGCTGATTTGAAAAGATGTAGATGCGTTGCTGTGACTGCAGACATTGATGCAGTGAGAGGTTCTTTAATGGGGCAAGAGTTGAGTTGTGCATATCAGATATTTGTAGTGATTTAATCATTCACTTTGGTAGAAGTTGGGAATTTGAAAGACGTGACTGAAAAGGAGTGATTCAAATGAAGAACTGACATTTAACCTTTAGTATGGGTCAAGCAACAAAAATGAGAATCTTTCGTCTCAAGCCCCTCATTAAATATCAAGATTTCCATGAAACATTAAAAATCTTTTTTTAAAGCCATATTATAAATGTATGAACTCTTTGCTACAGGCTATGCCGTAATCTAAGCAGGCAGAGTCTTCACCTTGAATGCAGTATTTGGTAGGTGGTAACAAAATCAAAATTTGCAGCTATAATGAATCTAAATCCGTCCCCCTTCATACTCCACGGCCCCCTATAGTTGAAGTCTCTTCCTCTGAATACTTTGCCGCTTTATAGACCTGCACTGTTTTGACAGAGAAACACATCTGCTCCTGCTGGTAAACATGCCCTACAACCGTTCGTTTTCTTTACGGAATCAGTTGAAGGATGCTCAGCATTCAGCCCTAGGCCTTCCCGCGCTTGTTGCAACTGCTCAACACTCACCGATGGGATTGTTACCAGTAAAACGTTTTGCTTTTACTCATCCTTTGCTCGTGACTTAAGAGTTGTAGCTCATGGTTGCCGTCGTGTTTGCGATCCGGAACCAGGACTTCCCGGAAAACGAATGTTGGGTATCGCTGTTCACATTCTGGAAATAAGCCCAATTATCTGGAACTAAACCAAACACTAGCGTACATAAACTAGCCTACCTGTCACATGTGTGCTAATATGACAATATGACAGCACTAAATGGTGTGTCCATTAAATGAAAGTCAGTGGGGTGGAGAGAGCCAGCATCTGGTTGATGTCGGTCGTATTGTACTTTCACGGTACCTCTGCATTAGCCTCAAGCTATGATCGTTGCCAGTTGGTATTCACAGCATGTTAACCTTAAGGCTCATTTCAAGCACTGTGGGAGGTAAACGGCCTAACCGTCTAGCCTACGTAGCCTACGCCGGTGCGAGCCATTTCTACTTGTGCGCTCGTCAGTCTGGCTCGCTCTGTAAAAACACCACCCTCACCACCCCAGTCTGCGCTGTGTCTTTTTTGCCAGTCCGATTAATTTTTTGTTTCTACTTCCCGCTTCACTTTCAACAATGGCGACTGAAACTTTATCCAAAATTTCACCGAAGACGAGTCATACAAATGCTTGTATGTCCAAACCTCAACCTTTCCTGATGTGCTCCATCCGAAACAATTAATTTGAAAATTGCTGAGATGGAGAAGCAGCCAGAAATACCAAAGCGGAAACACGCTACTACCAAGCGGACCAATCACAGCGCTTGCGGTCTGCTTCGCTGTGACATGTAGTTGCATTTCTGGGGAGGTGCACATCAGGCAACGGCGTTAGGGTCTGCGTAGGGCCTTGGCACATCGAGCCAGGGCTGTTAGACTGTTTAGGCAAAAGCTGGGCAATCTGTGAGCATCTGTGGACTCGTTTTTGCGACGTGTCAAGCCGACAATTTGGAATGAAAACAATTTTGGACCATCTGATAATTCAGGAGAGCACTGTATGGTGGTTTGTAGCTCTTGATAGGTAGTCCTACTTTATCAGGAACACCAATTGCTGCCATCAGCTGATACAGAGTTAACGTATTAAGGCTGGATATCTCAGCTGATTGTCCTGAAAGAATTTGATTCTATACATTTCGAGACATTTCAATTTTGGACTTTTTTTGTTATAGTTTCGAAGACTTGTGACATTTCCACAATATTTTACCTCTAGTTGGCACATCTCACATATAAATTTACAAGATGGCCTGACGGTGATCTCAGAGTTGTAGCTTCCGGCATGTTTTAGATCTCCCTCAAATGGAGCCAGGACCTCCCAGATCAGGAGTGTGGGCTGATCTCGTTGAGCGATGAGACTTGTCAGGCAAAACCAGTCTCAAGAGATTTCTAACGAGAGGATGCAGGGCCTGGCATATATTTAAAAAAAATGTTTTTTATGAATCAATACTGGATCATCAAACTGTTTTTTCTTTTCTTTTTTTACTCTGTTGGCTGTAGTCTTTGCGGTTTGTTACCCAGGCACAGGTAAAATGAGGCGACCCCAGAGTCCGTCTCTCGTTTCCGCTAGCTCAAAATCTCATATAACTTCCTCTAGGTAGTTCCACAATCCTTCTATATTGGAAATGCAGAGCCTGAGGTAATCATAGCCTCTGATTTATCTACTCACAATGAAAAAGCACATGTCACTAAAGTTCTTGTGCCCAACAAAGTGCTATAGATTCTTACAGAACTATATAAGTTGGGTAACGCATGGATTTTTCACACGTGGCAAAGTCTATGCCATATGGTGAGAGGAGTATAAATAAACAGGCGAAAAATAAAACTGGCAAGGTAAGCTCTACAATTCAGAGGTGATGAAAATGCAAGGAAACTGTACAATAAGCCTTTGGAACAATGGAAAGCTGAAGTTAGCTCAGTAGGAAGATACATATGAAATCACAGTTATTTAGTACTGCGTGTTCTAAAGCCAGGACTTCGGTTTACAAGAGAAAACTGAGACTATGAATAAAATTACAGAGTGGATAAGGCAACTATTATATTTTAAAAGCATTCATTTGTGTAGTGTTTTAGATGCTCTGCAATGGAATTCGAAATCACAAGATGAGAGAATCTTTCCACGTTACATAAACTGGAATCTGAACTTTGACACGCCGAGAACAAAAGTTGCAGCGCTCTTGAGCGGACACCTAAAGTGACTTTGCCGCTGCCATTGTTGAACTCTGGATTCATTGCTCATTGAAGCGAATCTGACAAAAGGAGTGGAGGTCAGAAGAAAGGCGAGCCGACGAGGGACTGGAACATAATATAAGGTCTGTTAAAAACGTAATGTGACTGCGGTGACACAAATTAGTAGGAGGGCCATCTCATCAGCGCGCTCCATTGTAGGCATAGTTCACAACAGGGTTTCGGTCCCCTGCCATTATGGACTGTCATCGGAGCAGGGATGACGAGATTGGACGTCTCTAATTAGCCCTTGTCAGCCAAATGACATTCTAATCACGTGTTTCTGGTAATTACTTCACTTTTACAATCGCTACGCTCATCTGAGGTTGACACGATAACACTTGTCACTAAAATGAACCTCTGCAAAATGTATGTGGAGCTTAGTAGCTAAAGCAGGAAGGGAAGGGATGTAAAATCGGAGGGAGTAGCCTCCACTTCGAGCCCCGAGGCGCCCTAATGTGGAAAAAAAATCTTCTCATTTTATCATCTCCAGTGCATAAAATTGAGAGGTTGTGGTGTATTTACTCGGACTAACAGAGTCTTGACACTGGCAAGTCTGCACTTATCTGTTTGCACACCTTTTAGGTGGCTTTGGTCGATAGCCCTGCCTCCCCGAACTCATACCAACTGAGCTGGTTATATGTGAAATTAAAAAAGGGAAATTGTTAAACAGCTGGCTGGAGCTAAACACGGTTTCCTGGACACGGGGGCCCGGAGAGTTATTCATTTTCATCCCATCTTATGCTGCAAAATTGATTCGAGCATTTATGTGTATTCGCGTGTTTCAGAGAGAGTATCTATATGTTTAGCAGGCAGGATGAAGGAGGGCTTTTAAAAGGAGACAAAAACAACGAGACAAGCTGTAGAAAATGTAAGTGTACAGTATGAATGTCCAACCTTAAAGAAAATTGCTTGTTTTCCCAAGTAATGATGAATAAGAACTCCCACAGGACCCTTGTATGCTTACCACATTGCATCCCTAACTATTATGAGGGTCACTTCATATACTGTAGCTGCTCTGGATGATACTTCTAGAGAGATAACAATCCGCGCTCGTCGCAGAAGCATGCTATATGCCTATCACCATATAAAAAGCCCTCGAGTTTTCAGTGTGCATCTGAGGAGACCTGCTGTGCCCTGCGCTGGAAAACAACTCCCCAACAATTCCTAAAACCTCTCCCCGAGGGGAATCATTAGCTAGGACACATGTGACATCATTTGAATCTGTGACCCCGCGAGCCACGCGGGACCGCCGCATCGGTAGACACATCATTGAATAATACACAGCTCTTTTGCCGTGTGAAGCACAGGGGACGGCGCGGGGGAAGCGGCAGAGCATTATGCTAAAATATGTACCATCTCCACTGTGGTCCGGCGGGCCTCGGCGGCTGCTGTTTGTGCCGCGGTGACTTGCCTTGGCTCCTTGGTTCACTCCATCTCCAGCTCGGGCCTCATTACGTGTGACAGCGCTCGGAGAACGGAGGTAGAGGGTGGAATGAAAGGACGGGAGGGAGGAGGCTCGCCGCACAGAGACAGGCCCTCTCCTCCTTCTGATATCACGGATGAATCAATTGATGCTGCTTTGTGCATTTTTTCTGCTGACCCAGCGAGGAAGGGGGAGAAATATTCGGCCAGTTGCCTATGGCATGGCAGCTAGAGTTTGAGTTTAGCTCACTCTGTCACTATTATACCCCCCCTCCCCATCTTCATGCATCTCCCTGCTGCAGGCTCACAAGAAGATCCGTGCATACACACAGACACACATACACCGTCGCCTTCCTCTAAAATGCATTTGTCGCCTGTGGAGTTATGGCATTAGACTGTCTGCTGGATATTAGGGTTGTGGGGGTAAATCTAGATGATGGATGATTTCTGTTGTGCTGTCAAAACCAGTGCTTGATAAAAGAACAACACAGGACTGACGCACAAGACAAACGGATGGTGGGGGGGAAAGCAAGGCTCCCATCAATATCTGCTCTTAGCCAATTCGCCGCTGAAGTCATTTGAATCGGTACCCGCAGTGCTTGGTATCACTTCCACTTATAACGGGCGGTTTATTTGCAGTGTCACAGTGTCAGATGCTTCAAAAACAGCCAATACATTAAGCACGCTGCTCACAGCTTCGGCCGCAAGGCAAACAACATTATATGTCCTCAATCAAATGTTTTTTTTTTTCACTCGCCAGGCGTCTTCGGCTGACTGAGGGCAGAACAAACGCGCGGCTGTCTCATCTGCAGAAGGAATAAATATTGATATGCTCCAGTGGCCTAGTATGTTAATTAAATACATGCTTATTGAAATTCAATGGCAGCTGGATTTTCACAGTGAGCAGGGGATCTCGCTTCTCCCCCAAGAGTGTAAAACATAATTGGTTGACAGCAAAAAGTAACACACAATTAGTTGGGGAGGTTTAATTAATATTATTCAGGCGAGGTCCTCAGTTTAGATGCGTCCTACAGCGTGCTGCGCCTCTCTGTTGTACGAATGCAGCAGATGTGGGGCTGGGAGCTTAAGGCAAATTGATAAGCATGTGCTGCGCAGCAGGGGTCCATGGTTGGAACCGTAACCCTCAGTGGAAAGAGATGAGAAATATACCCTGTGGCACATACTGAAATGGCTGTAAGTGTTGCATAGAGTAGTTCTCTTGTATTAAATGTAAAACACAACCAAATGTGCCATAAATAACACTAAGAGTCAGGCTAGTGGCTCAGTGACAAGACACTTTACCTCATAGCAGAGTGGTGCTTTAAGCTATATGCTAACATCACATTGCTAGCATATGCAAAATTTGGAAAATTCGCTAATTCATAGTTCGTAGTAGCATGCTAGACTTGCAATTAAAGGGGAACTACTGCTATTTACAACCTGGACCTTATTTTTTATTATAAAATGCGATTGTTTACTCACCCATATAACTTTTGTGCAATTTGTAGTCGTTCGGGAGATCTGCGTATATCCATATAGTGGGAATGACTGGGGCACCGAAACGCAGCCTCTAAATAATCTGCACCTGCGACGGTCGGCTTGTTTACCTGTAATTTGCTACTGCTATTTTTTTTTTTACAACATGGCTGAATATTTTTCCGATTCTGAGGTTGTGGACGAACCATAGCAGACAGGTAAACAAGCCGACCATCGCGGGTGCGCGCAGAGATCATCCAGGTCAGAAGACATCATCCAGGGTCTGTAGGTCAATCTACAGACCCTGGATTATGATAACAAGTAACTCCGGACTCAACGGGGGACAGCACTAGTGTATCATAACAAAATATTGGTGAAATGAATGAGTTTCGCGGCAGATAATGCATAATTTAGAGGCCTGTGTTTCGGTGCCCTAGTCACTCGTACTATATGGATATACACTGATCTAAACATCTCCCTAATGACTACAAATTACACAAAAGTTATATGGGTGAGTAAACGATCGTATTTCATGGCAGAAATAAGGCCCAGGTTGTAAAAATCAGCAGTTCCCCTTTAACATAAACAAATAGAGGAGAGGAATCACTATTTGGACTGACTGGCAGCTCCTGGTGAAATGGAATCAGCAAAGCATTTGCATTGTATCCTCAGGGGAACATGATTTTTGGCGCCAAATTTCGTTAATCCACCCATTTAGTACATTTTGAGACGGTTCACTCATGACCACAAATGTTAATCTCTTCTTTGTGCTAAAGGAAACGTTGAGGAATTAATAAAGTGACGGGATTCATCCTCTGTGGTCCATGAATACACGCAAAACAAAGTCAGTGTTTCAGTGAATATTTGATCACGTTGGCCTCATGGTGGCGCTCTTTTTTCATTTGTTACTCTTACTATTTGGGGAACTTGTGGCCCAATTAAATGCAACATTCTCACTGTCTTCCTTTAGAGACAGAGACGTATTCCCAGCTTAGGCTACCCTGATAAGTCTAATTTGAATATTTTACAGCTACTGTTTTGCAGCTGCTCCCTCAGCATTTATACAACTGTCGTCATTTAACCTGAAGATCCCAAAACCCATTCTCTTAATTCATGTTCACCTCCCCCTCTTACCCTCACAGTCTCTTCTTTCTTCCCACAGTGCCATTGACACCTGGAGTCCTTTGTGAGTCATGTATCACACTCACTTTAAATGGCCTCGCATGGCTTATGGACAACAATCCGCTCTGTTTTGGGCTATTGTGTGAAACATTAAAAAGCAATTTGCTGGCAGACCTATTGAGCAGACCTGCAATCGGTCCCTCAACATCACTCCCCTGGTGGATTGTTATTGTCATTGACTGGACGGGGGAGGGGGACTTCTGACAGTAGGCGGTTGGGAAATTACGAGCTTTATTGAGCTGGGCTCCGCAAAAGGCAAAATGAAAGAGTTTAAATTGAGAATCACTGTGATAACAGACACGTAACAGCACAGACAATCAGCTAATATCCAAATTAGATATGAACATGAACAATGACCTCTCACATAATTCAGGTTATGTATTTGCCAGTATCAAAATGCTTGGCTTTGGTTGGTCAAAGCTGCCAAATTAAGACACTAGAAATTTAGTATGACGAGATCAGGGATGGAGTACTCAGTGGTCTCAGTTGGGGTTGACGAAAAGTCTTCAAAAGATTTTGCAGTTCAATATAGGGCCCCTATAAAAATCTGTTTTATTTTTTCCCAAATTCCGTTTTTTTCCATTTTAATTTTTGGGAATTCCGTTTTTTTTCCGTTTTAATTTTTTGGTAGTTCTGTTTTTTCCATTATAGTTTTTTGCAAATCCCATTTTTTTGTACCTTTTACTCTTATTTTTACTATCAAAAAACAGTGTGTTTTTAATGTAAATGACTAAAATGTACACAAATTAAATAGAAATTAACTTTATTGAGGTGACAGACAACACGTTTCCTCAATATGGCAAAATTAAAGTGCATCAAAAAACAAGCAGCAAAGTTTTAAGTAATAAAACTTTGATTGACTTGTTATAAAAAAAAAAAAAACAACCCAACATTTTAAAACTGTCCAAAATGACAGATTGCAATTCACGACCCCAGACCACTTGGTGGAGAGTGAGCATATTGGCTCCTGGTTAAGCAGTGATCCACGAGCAGCGGTTATGAGTCGGTTTAAGTTTCGTTTCTCTGTGTGTGGTGCGTAAGTGAGTGAGTGCCTTAGTTTACTAGTGGTCCAGTCGGGGCGGTACGTTTTGTTTTCTCTGCCGAGGGAGATGTAAGATGTTTGAATGGTGCAGTTTATTGATCATATATCAATCAAACATGGTAGGGACTCAACTGAGCCGGTTAAATATACTCTAGATTCATGATTCTTGAGTCGTCTTTGATAGCCGGTTGTATGAGCCGGGTCCGAATCTTTTTTTTCCACCGCTATATTAATTAAAAATGAATGAAAATTAAATGCTATTGAATATGTCATTATTATCATTTAAAAAAAAATAAATAAAGTGACGGGTAAAAATAGATTATGACGGGATTTTTTATGACCCTGTCAGTCAAAATGACAGGACAACGAAAAAAGTCTAGCGCAACCTCTGCCTGACACAAGTCGTTTCGGGAACTGCTCGGGCTCTGTACGGGGGGGGTTAGCGACCGAGTTTCGCAGTTTTTTTTCGCCGACGAAGACAGAGCCATAGGTAGCCGCTTCGCCATGCTTACAATGTTTTTGAAGGGGAGGGGCTCAGTCTTTCGAAGGGGGCTTGTTGTGCCACCCAGATTTGCTTCCCTCCGTGCAGTTTTTCCCCCAGACGTACGTTCCTCTTCCACATGAAAACAGCATTGCAGTCAAAATTATGTCAAATTCCCGCGATATTCCCGCGTTAAAAAGTAGATTCCGTTTTTTATCGGCCAATTCCGCGATTCCGTGATCGCGGAAATCATAGGGGCCCTATTCAATAACCAAACAGTTTCAACAGTTCAACACCAAACATCAGAGGTCAGATCAAAGTCTGATCCTAAAACCCCATGGCTCGACCTCTCCAGGAAGGACAACATGCAACCTCCTGTGGCCGTGTGAAGGAAGCGCAAGCAAAATCCCCCAGCTAGGGGTGGTACTCCTCAAACATGTTAGCAAAAAAAAAATGGCATAGAAAATTGTTGCATATGGGAGAACATTCGTGAAAGGGTGTCTATTAACCCAAACCATGATGTTTTTAGTTAACCAAGTAATTTAGTTCCTTCTAGTTCATTTCGCTCTAAACACAACAACGACTTTGCAAAGTTAATGGTGACAGGGAACATCAATCTCTTGGCTGAAAGTCTGGGATTTCACTAGCTCTAGCAACGCCGAATCCTCGGAATGTGGAATTTTGGAATTAGGCACATATGAGTTTATTTGGGAGTTAGGGTTGGTTGTGCATTGTAAAACAACCTAAATGGCACCTTAAAGCAACTCTAGAACTGCCTTAAACAACAGAAAATAATCCAAGATCAGGTCTAGCTGTCCTCTAGTTTTGTGAAAATATGGTTCCAGTGTAGCCATATAGCTGATTTTTTTTTGGTGCACAAATAATCACAGAGGTAATATCATTTGTAGAAAAGAAAAATATAGCTACAGTGTAATATTGCTCCTATCCACTCTAATGGCTTGCTACTCCCTTCCTGTTTTGCTCCCAAGGGACAAAATCAAAGAGACTCGCAATGGGAATACAGTGCATCCACTGTCATCAGATTCCACACTAACGCCCAGCGTCTGCTTTTTTTTGGCTTCCTCAGCCGCTATCAACACATACATCTCCACTCGTTGTTTATTTCCCCATACAGGCGAGATCAAACAAACATGACCCCGCAGTCAGTTCCCCGCCTCAATATCGCAGGCAGCCCATACAATATTAAATCAAACAAAATGTGAAATGGGCCATTTTCTGATGCTGTAAACCACACATCTCTGCAGTAAGTACCCGGCTACACAAGAAGGCTATTCATGTAACAAATTACAGATTAGTGGTATTCTGGGTGACCTGCTCTGCATGCATTTTTCATTTGAAAGAATTGGGGGTAAAGGCGTGCCGAACAGGGGGCTGCTCAGATTTAGGCGCTCTCCTTTCATTAGTCTAGCCTTGCTGCAGATGAAATGCCTGCTCTGGGTGAGGCGCAACAATAATTCAATGACACTGTTCATTTCTTACATCCAGGCACTGATAAATGATCAAGAGTCTCTCTGAAGCGGATTAGTCGCGGCACATGAAACAACAGCAGCAGGCACAAGTTTTAAGAAAGCAGCTGTGACAAGTGACCCGTTCACTGATCCTCTCTCCAAAACAGCAACTGCCCCAATCATATCTTAGCAACTGTAACTAGGCACAGCATGCTTTGGAGGATGAGACGTTGAAGTGGTGTGCATGAGGCTGCAGTGAGAGGGGACACTCTGTACATAAGAGAGTGGGCAATTAGGGTTTTCAAAAACCCCCCCCAAAAAAGAAAAAAGGTACAACAGCAAAAGCATTAGCGTGTTTGCTTGCTCGATTGCACTGTAAGTTGCAAACGTTTGCAACCTCCACCTGGGATAACCGTTACGTCTGCAAAAGAAAACATTGGTTAGTCCTGAACAATAAAGAATAAATCCTAACCTTTGTCTTGCTCTCTCTGTCTCCTACATTCAGCCAGACTGCACTTTAGCCAGCTCTGGATGATTAAATCTAAGAAAGAAGGTTCGCTTTTGGACAGTTTGTTTATCTACGTCGCACCCATTGTTCTCAAACCAAGATTTTCCAAGTGGTACATCTGCCCTTATTATCACTGTAAACTGCATAGGCCTGCGCTGTGCGCAAATGGAAAGCCCTGACAGGCGTAGCAACAGCGAACGAAGGAGGCAGGGTTGTAGAAGATGGTCAATTTACCCTGAAATTCATACAATCCTACACACACTAGGCTGAGGGAGGATTAGAAACCGGTGAG